>NC_086452.1:119722392-121093311 GCF_028390025.1 Pseudophryne corroboree
CTATAAAACCTCCTTATTCTTGAATGATGCCCCTATTACTACAGACACAGCGCACAAATAGGCAGAATTTAATTACCCCACCAGGTTATGCTTTAAGGGACAACAGACATGATTGTCAACACCTCCACTTAACCCTATCACCCCCAGGGAAGGCCCCCCGGGAATGCAATGCAATTCGTGACCTTTATGATGACCAATAAATCATATAAATCAGGTAAATCTGATACTTCATCCCCATCTATCAGGCACAAATAATTCTTAAAAAAAAAAAAAAAACCAAATACAAATCAAATCTATTTAAAATGAAACAACAATTATTTATATTTCATATCTGCTGTCGGTGATGATGTGATAACTGGGACAATTTGTATGACTGGGATGCAGGGAGGAGAGTGGGAAGCCACTGGGAGCACTGGGCTGATTAGTGCAGCAGGTGAGAGGTGAACAGGAAAGTTTGCAATAAACTTTTTTTTGGGGGGGTAAGGCAATTGTGGAGACCATACCCCTGATCCTGCCAGATAAAAGGGGCATGGGGCTATTTCTATAACCCCCGCCCATCCCCCCTGACCCTGGGCCCTGTTACTACGCCAGTGAGGGTATTTGAGAGTACTATGTATGCAGGGTCTCTGCAGAAGGGAAAGCTGCATCTTCCCATCATCCCATCATGTCCCAGTGCTGTGCATCACCCTCCCTGCACCATCCCGGCCCTCCATACTGCCAGATTCCTTTATTATTAAATCAATGGGAGAATAAAACGCCTTACGTTGCATTGGCAGCCCAAGGATTTCTGGAAGCCCCTTGACAGAAGCGTCTGTGGCGAGTGCTGAGCTTTGCATCATGTTATGGGGACGCGGCTGGAGAAATAGGGATCAGACAGGAGATGATGATAATAATGAGGAGGCTGCCGGGCTAGGGAGCAGTGCATGGGGGGATGAGCTCCTCCAGGACAGCTGGCATGAGGGTGGCTGACAGGTGGCTGCTGTGGGCCTGGAGCTGGTGTCCCGGCTGAGTGATGCTGCCCCGGCTGAGTGGTGATGCAGCAGCAGGTCCCGGGCTGAGTGATGCTGCAGCAGGTCCCAGGCTGAGTGCCGCTTACACCCCGGCCAGTTTGATTCATTCACACTGCAGGAGCTACTCTGACGTCACCACGCCCGCCGGGTCACCACGCCCGCCGACCAATCAGGCCCAAAGGGGCGTGGCTGCTCTCTCCATAAGTGAGTACTTAGGGTAGGCGTGAGCGTCCTGCACCTGGGCGTGGCCTCTTGATAGCCACACCCCCACGGGCTCCAGGTACAGGTGCAGCAGCGACAGGTGTCAGAGACCTGCTCCGGGCACCCACGGATCAAGGTACAGTGCTGTGCTATAGGGGGTGACAGCAGACTATAGCTCATCTGCAGCACTTGTAACTGTGAGCCATGTACTGGGGTTTTTAAGGGTTAAAAACCTGTAGAGAGGCTGCAGCGTGACTTCTCCTGTGTAATCATCTGAATTGTATTTATTTTGTTTGTACATAATGCCTAAAAACACCCACTTAAATAAATGCAGGTTATAGCTAGCTTGTATCTCTTACACCAGTCTACCTGTCACAATGAAATATATATTATGTGCACTGCATATTGTGACTGTTGCTCACCTCTACCCGCAGTAGGTATGGTTATTATAGAAAGATTTGTTTGGAAGATGCACCTGAGCTGACTGGAGAACCTTATTGTTTTCAGTCATTATCTCCTGTCTGTACAGTCTATAGGTCTTCAGTTGTGAATCAGGCATGGACAGTGCGACCTGTTGTTGATCAGACCATGGAGATTGCATTAACAGGACAACAAGGTGTACTGGTGATTCGAAGTTTGATAAATAGACTCTACCATTTTTTTATTTTTTTTGTAGGCGATTAATATATAGAGCATAGTGAAAACAAGCCTTTACACTGGCAGTAATATCTACTGTAGCATGAAGAAGGGCTTTCACCTTTTTGATTAATCAACCTTGTGTATTTTGCACCTAAACCTACCTTTAGAAGACAGATCACATGGGCTAAGGTGGTGAACCCCCACAGCTAACTTAGACAAGCAGCCCCTGATTGACCCACATTGTTTCAGCTGATTCAATAAATTATATTAGAAAATGTACATTCTACATTTGCACTCAATGGAAGAAATAACATTTTCTAAGTACTACTACTGTATAGTTCTGCACATCCCAGCCTTTTCCTGGCTCCCCAGTATAGTTATTTGTGAAATGATTTGGTTCCATTCATCCATTTCTTGCTATAATTAATCAAAGACCCCTGTTTGACAGCTGTTATTGTCTGCAAACATTCATCTACCTGCAACAGATAGGCAGTCAAATAATGTAGCATGTTTGACATGCATATTACATAGTATTATATTGCACATGAGAGAAAAAAAAAATGTTTTCATTTTATTAAGGATATCAGTAAAAACGCAGCGTTGGGGGCCATTATTATATGGTAAGGAAATATAAATTCTAAATCTCCCACTAATGACAATCACAAACAATGTTTTATTCATTTGTCTGCTGGTTTTATTTAAAATGTCACAAATCTGTTCTAAAGCATCTTTAATAAAATAGTTTTGAACAAAATGTATTTTTATTTAACCATACAATCTTGTCTGTAAATGTTTTTGTACAGTGTAGTAACATTGGGGCAGATGTATTAACCTGGAGAAGTGATAAAGCAGTGATAAGTGGAAGGTGATAACGCACCAGCCAATCATTATGGGTTTGAAAAATGACAGGAGATGACTGGCTGGTGTGTTATCACCTTGCACTTATCACTGCTTTGTCACTTCTTCATCCCTTCTCCAGGCTTAATACATCTGCCCCATGTTTTAACACAACTTGCATGTCATCCTGCGTCAAGTGCCCTTTGTATAAGGTACAGCTACCCAATAGTGAGCTGTTCCCATGTTTGGTTTATGTCAGGCAGCTTTTTACTGGGTTATAGTCCCAGCATGGGGGGTCATTCCGAGTTGTTCGCTCGTTATTTTTTTTCTCGCAACGGAGCGATTAGTCGCTAATGCGCATGCGCAATGTCCGCAGTGCGACTGCGCCAAGTAAATTTGCTATGCAGTTAGGTATTTTACTCACGGCATTACAAGGTTTTTTCTTCGTTCTGGTGATCGTAATGTGATTGACAGGAAGTGGGTGTTTCTGGGCGGAAACTGGCCGTTTTATGGGTGTGTGCGAAAAAACGCTACCGTTTTTGGGAAAAACGCGGGAGTGGCTGGAGAAACGGAGGAGTGTCTGGGCGAACGTTGGGTGTGTTTGTGATGTCAAACCAGGAACGACACTGACTGAACTGATCGCAGATGCCGAGTAAGTCTGGAGCTACTCAGAAACTGCTAAGAAGTGTCTATTCGCAATTCTGCTAATATTTCGTTCGCAATTTTGCTAAGCTAAGATTCACTCCCAGTAGGCGGCGGCTTAGCGTGTGCAAAGCTGCTAAAAGCAGCTTGCGAGCGAACAACTCGGAATGACCCCCATGGTGTCCAGTAGCAGCTAGTTGGCCATCTCTTGTCTCATATATGTGATATAATGAAATCCTGATGAAGCCAATGTATTCATTTATATTGGGTGCTGCTTCTTTTCCCAAAACACTTGAACAATGGGGGTCATTCCGACCTGTTCACACGCTGCGGTTCATCACAGTGGTGCGAATGGATCAGAACTGCGCATGCACGGCGGCCGCATTGTGCAGGCACGTCGCTGGCCGACGCCAGGTGTCGCCAGGCTGCAATGCCGCGTACGAAGCGGTCGCAGCAGCGACCGCAAGAAGATTGACAGGAGGAAGGCGTTCCGGGGCATTAACTCACCATTTTCTGGGCATGGAGATCCAAACACTTGCGTGTCCAGGCGTTTGGAGGGCGGATGTCTGACGTCAATTCAGGGACCTTCATCGCTGGATCCATCGCACAGGGTAAGTAACTACAGGGCTAGTCTTGCTCTGCACAAAACTTTTTTAGCATAGCAGGGCTGCACAAGTGATCACAGCCCTGCTATGCTAAAATACACTCCCCCATAGGCGGCGTCTAGTTGATCGCACGAGCAACAAAAAGTTGCTTCGTGTGATCAACTTGGAGTGACCACCAATGTTATACATAAAACCCCAGAAGTGCTGCTCTCATGTGTCTGACACCCACTACCAAGCTGTGTTCAGACACATATACAAGATTTTGCTCCTTAAAATGTTCTGGGTGGAATATCCAGTATCATGTATGCAAAACTAAAGTGTTTTGTGGTGCACATCTTGGGGCTGATTCTGAGTAAGATGCAATGTCGATGTTCCTGTAAATTGGCGACTGCACACGTGTTTAAATCCCTATAAAGTCACATGACACATATGTCCCACAGTGTGTGCGCACAGAGTCGCAGGACCGACTGAGCAGCACTGACTCTGGAATGTGTTGTACATTCCTGGGTGGTGACTGGGAGGTGGCTAAACAGATGTACGAAGATATTCTGACTGGTGGGTGCCCTGGGCACAGGATTGGCCACAGAGTCAGGGACCCATTTATCAAAAAATATTTGCAGATATTTCCCAGAAAACTGTACAAAGAAAGAAATGAACTAAACAGGCGCTAATAAGGAATTTTGTATATATAAAATTGTGGTCAAAAATAAGTGTTTGTGATCTGACACTTATAATGAGTTATGGGAATTCCCAATTAAGGAAAACCTATATATCCTTGTAAATATATAATTTCACAGAACTGTGCTAATATCACAACAGACATATCAGTGAAATTCTTTATTTCCCCTGAAAACATAAATTTTCAGGGGTTAGTCACAAATATTTAGTACAGACTTACTGACTTTCTGGCTGCCGCATGCGGGAAGGGGCAGCCTATTTGGTATTCCAGGGTGCATGGCCTTGTCGTGGCGGTGTGGACGCGCGATCACGTCATCATAGCCCCACTATTCAATACCCCGATTACCTGCATTGATTAGCAAGGGTCAGGACTATGATGAAGCAATTCAGCACAAATCACATCATCAGCCTCCCTGGGCCGCTACCATGAGGGTAGGCTGCGGGGGAAATGCGGGGGGTGAGGACAGATCCGGGAGACTTGCCTACCTTTCTGGGGGGCCGGAGGCACCACCTATTTTTCAGGAGCCTCCTGGCCAGTTCTGGAGTGTAGGCAAGTATCACCTGAATGTATGTAGGAGACGGCAGCAGATATCTCTGACACTTGCTGTGATCCCTCCATCCCCGCCGGCAACCACATCCCCCATAGGTTTCTGTGGGGGATGCGATGCTGCCAGATTTATCAGTGTACATTCCATAAATTGATAAATCTGGCAGCATTGCTTCTCCTACAGAAACCTATGGGGGATGCGGCTGCCGGCGAGGCGTTCCGGAGATTGACCCCCGCATCTGAAGATGTACCCCCTGCATGTGAAGAAGTCCCCCGGAATCCTCCCTGCAAATGGCCACTGTGCATGTGCAGTAGTCCCGCTTCCACACTGAGCACATTGCAGGGACGGACTCCTTTTGGAGCCTGTGTTCCTGCGGGGGCTAATTAATACATTGGCCCAGTACAATCTCATATTGCAATGCAATCCTGGGCAGTGGCGCCAAGATGGGGGGGAGGGTACTAATTACCTTGTCCCAGGTATTATGGTGGGGCCCAGGTCCCCCCACCTTACCTGGCATCAGCAGCTTTTCTCCTCAAGCCCAGCACACGTTGCTTAGTGCTGGGCTGCAGTGTGGCCAGGGAGGCGCTTAAAATACAGTTTTCTTGTTTGGTATGTCTTGTAAGGGTGCATGCCCATGCCTCCTGTGATTAGGCCACCCCCCCTGAAAAGTACCTGTGCCCAGCCAGGCTCTCTGCTGGCCGGATCCTGAGTGCTGATATCACACCCAGACTGCATTGCAAATGCAAATAATCATAAATGGGCTTCATGGACAATTAATTGTGTACATTGGGGTCTCTACTCTGATGGAGATATTACACCTAGCAATGGGTCTGGAGCGAGACCCGACTATGGGGGTAATTCTGAGTTGATCGCAGCAGGATTTTTGTTAGCAGTTGGGCAAAACCATGGGGGTAATTCCAAGTTGATCGCAGCAGGAAATTTTTTAGCAGTTGGGCAAAACCATGTGCATTGCAGGGGAGGGGGGGCAGATATAACATGTGCAGAGAGAGATAGATTTGGGTGTGGTGTGTTCAATCTGCAATCTAAATTGCAGTGTAAAAATAAAGCAGCCAGTATTTACCCTGCACAGAAACAAAATAACCCACCCAAATATAACTCTCTCTGCAAATGTTATATCTGCCCCCCCTGCAGTGCACATGGTTTTGGCCAACTGCTAACACAAATCCTGCTGCGATCATCTCTGAATTACCCCCTATGTTACCTATGGCTGTAACTGCAGACACACAAAGGGCGGCATTCAAATGATATGTCACGCCCAATCTCCTTTCTAAAATGATCCCTGTTATTGCACATATTGTGTCCATAGTAATCAGGTCTGGCTGTGTAAAGTGGGGTAGCAAGCTGAAATGATGATACTATGCCCCTGAGGGCAGAGACAGAACGGGTGTGGAAGGGGTGAAAATAATTGAATACCACCCAAAGTGTTGTACACAAGGCAAGGGCCTATACTAGCATTAGCATAAAGGGAGTAATTCAGATTTGATCGCAGCAGCAAAGTTGTTAGCAGTTGGGTAAAACCATGTGCACTGCAGGTGTGGCAGATATAACATGTGCAGAGAGAGTTAGATTTGGGTGGGTTATATTGTTTCTGTGCAGGGTAAATACTGGCTGCTTTATTTTTACACTGCAATTTAGATTTCAGTTTGAACACACCCCACCCAAATCTACCTCTCTCTGCACATGTTATATATGCCCCCCCCCCCCGCCCTGCAGTGCACATGGTTTTTCCCAACTGCTAACAAATTTGCTGCTGCGATCAACTCTGAATTAGGCCCCAAAAGGGTCATTCCGACCCGTTCGCAAGCTTTTTTTTGCAGCCGTGCGAATGGGTCCAGAAAACGCCTGCACAGCGGCCGCAATGCACAGGCACAGGCACAACGCTGCTCGGCAACGGGGAACGGCAGGCAGCAACTGAATTAAAGAAGAAAATGATCTCTGCTGCGATCGCAACGTGATTGACTGGAGGAAGGCATTCCGGGGCGTCAACTGACCATTTTCGGGGAGTGGAGATCCGAACACAGGCGTGTCGAGGCATTTGGTGGGCGGATGTCTGTCGTCAATTCCGGGACCTGAGATGCTGAAGTCATCGCAGTTGGTAAGTAAGTCCAGACCTACTTAGAAACTGCACAAAATGTTTTTGCATAGCTCGGCTGCACAAGTGATCACAGCCTTGCTATGCAAAAATACACTCCCCCATAGGCGACGTCTAGTTGATCGCATGGGCTGCAAAATTTTGCAGCGTGCCATCAACTTGGAATGACCACCAAGTCCCAGTGCACAAAAGATACATATGTGGTTGAAGCAGCGTGCTACTCAGAATCAGATTAGATGTACCTAATATGCTGTACATGCATGTCCAGTATCTACTGGAGTAATTCTGTTGCAGGGAATAGGAAAGGGAAGACTATGGGCCTAATTCAGACCTGTTCGCTCGCTAGGGGTTTTTGCAGTCCTGTGTTCGCATAGTCGCTGCCCAAAGTGCCCATAGGGGAGTGTATTTTCGCTTTGCAAGTGTGTGAACGCATGAGTAGCAGAGCTGTACAAACAGATCTTGTGCAGTCTCTGAGTAGCCCAGGACTTACTCAGCCGCTGCGATCACATCAGCCTGTCCGGGACCGGAATTGACGTCAGGAACCCTCCCTGCACACGCATGGACACTCCAGCGTTTTTTTCAACCACTCCCAGAAAACGGTCAGTTGAACTTGATACCCACAAACGGCTTCTTCCTGTCAATCTCCTTACAAACGCCCATGCAAATGGATTCTTCGCACAAACCCATTGCTGAGTTGCAATCCGCTTTGTACCCATGCGAAGCGCCTGTGCATTGCGGTGCATAAGTATGCGCAGTTTCTGATCGCTAGGCTGCGTTTTCGCACTGCGGGCGATCAGGTGTGAATTAGGCCCAGTGTCAGAGCTCACATTGCTATCGCTGCAAACTCACTCGATAAATATTGTCTGAAATCTCCTGCATATGGATAGGTCAAATAAAACGTTAATATGTGACTGTAAGTTTTCAGATAGTAGAAAGGTTGTAATTATTTGTCATTACATTATTAGTAATAGAATATGATATAAATGTGTAGGTTTCTTTTTCATTTTTAAGACTGTCCTTGATTATGTTACATTAATTAATTTATGTCAGAATTCTTTGTATCACACAGTGTTCCCTCAGACTCTTCATGTTAGTGTCTGTTCTCACGGGCATGTACTTTGTATTCTTCTGTTTTGTACTGTGCTTCAAAAACATTGTGATACCGCCAGGCATTGGCTACGATTTAAGTTCAGAAAGTCATACCATCCTTTAATAAATTCAGTAGTTTTGACCGCTAAATACTAGGCATCAGTCTGCAGCAGGCTTGGGTTAGTTCTCATCCCTGTAATACTCAGGCTTGGACTGGTCCACAGGGGTACAGGGAAAACCACCGGTGGCGCAACTGCCTTGGGGGTCCACCTCCTGCTCTAAGGATCAGGTTCCAGACTATGCACTTGAATTATACATTATACAAATGTTACCTTATACTGGAATATGGTCTATTTTCGACAGTGCATTAATGTTATTAATCTATTATCTGGTACACTATCACGCATGCAGCTGAATTTGCTGTATATATTTATGACGGGGCCCAGACGTTGCACTCTCTAATGGTTAGTCAGACCAATGAGGTGGCAGGCCACACCCCTTCTGCAGACTGGCCACACCCCTAAACATACCACTGCATTCCCCCGGTGGGCACTACATGCCCCAGTCCGACACTGGTCATACTTACCAGACCTCCTGCCCTCTCCTGGTGTTCTGTCCTATCTCCATCACTCTTACTGCACATGACATAGATGCGACAGACCCCCATTATTATTATATAAAGTGCCGCAATGTAATATTTTTTATAGCTGGGATGGGATGTTTGCTGCCCTGCGATCAGATAGTCGCCACCTACAGGGGCAGTGAATTTTAGCTGTGCAAGTGTGCGATTGCATGTGTAGCAGAGCTGTACAAACAGATTTTGTGCAGTCTCTGCGCAACCCAGGACTTACTCAGCTGCTGTGATCACACCAGGCTGTGTGGGACCGGAATTGACGTCAGGAACCAATATTAGGCCCCGTAGGCCAACCAAGTGATGCCCACTACCGTGCACTAATCATGAATATCACAGAGACGTGTATTGGATAAAAACATTGGTTGCAGTTTCATTTTCACAAAGAAGAAATGATCAGAGGGCAGGAAAGTCGGTGGGCTAGGCCAGGGCTGTAGAGAGTAGAGCTGGGCCCTAGTACTTTGGCGAGGCATGACTTCATGTAAGGTGGTGTGGCCACGCCTCCTTGCAAAGGAAAAAAAAGTGGAAATAATTTTTTGTGGTGTCGCCAATCCATGCCGCCAGCTCCACATTGGAGTGCTGTTTGATGCTGCTGCCACAGAAGGTAAGCAATTTACTAAGGGCTGCATTCACTTTTCCTGGTCCCCTTGTGCCTGACCCAATTCTAGACCCTCACCAGGACAAGAGTGTAATGAATCTTTGGCCATATTCGGTTCCCAGCACTCCAATGTCCCCTGATCCCTGTTCTGAATGTGCCTGACTAGGTCACGGGCCTTTACCTTAATTTCCTTCAAGGTGGGGGGGTGTGTGTCATATTGTAGCCACACCCCCTGCTTTACAATGCAGAGATTACTAGCATTATACAGCAGGGGGCATGGCTATGATGAGAATCGCATCATTGGCGCCTAGACAGCTCACTTTACTCGCTAACTGGGCGGCCTGGCAGGGTCTATCTTCTGAAGTCAGGAGACTTGCCTGTTCTTCCAGGGGGCTGGGAGGGCCATCCGATTGTCGGGAGCCTCCCGGCCATTCCGGGAGAGCAGAGTACTGTGCTACTACACCGGACACCTATGTCACCTCCACCATCAAATCTGGTTGTTAATATGCCAGTGCAGGGAGATTTATCTAAATGTAGTTGTGCTCCCCATATAGTATCAGACATGGGAATAGATTTATCAAATCTAAGATAAAGTACCAACCAATAAGCTTCTGTCACTTTTTTTTTTTTAACACAGTCTGTTTAATTACAGGAGCTGATTGGTTGGTACCTTGGGCCTAATTCAGATCTGATCGCAGCAACATTTTTCTCTAATGGGCAAAACCAATTGCAGTACAGGTGGGGCAGATGTAACATGTGCAGAGAGCGTTAGATTTGGGTTGGGTGTGTTCAATCTGAAATCTAAATTGCAGTGTAAAAATAAAGCAGCCAGTATTTACCCTGCACAGAAACAAAATAACCCTCCCAAATCTAACTCTCTGTGCACATGTTATATCTACCCCACCTGCAGTGCACATAGGGGGTGATTCAGATCTGATCGTAGATGTGCTAGATTTAGCACAGCTACGATCAGTTACTCAGACATGTGGAAGGACAAGAGATGCGCTGGCAGGAAGCTACTTGTCGGGTACAAAAGCATCGCCGCCGTGCGATGCTTTTGCACCTGTACGAGGGGGAAAGGGGTCCTGACATGCGGGGTGGACTAGCCCTGTGCTGGGCATCCCCCCGCATGTCAGAGTAACTGATCGTAGATGTGGTAAATTTTACACATCTACGATAAACTCAGAATTACCCCCTCTGTTCTAAGCTAATGCTGGGCAGCCTTAGGTTCCATGTATTTTGGAATCCACTAGTCAGGAAAGGTGCAATCAGTACTGGCCATGGTGTGTTTTTGCTTCCCTCTCGCTTATTTTAAATGTTGTTGATGTAGATCTCCAGATCTTCTCCAGCGGTCATATTTTAGAGAAAGACTTACACGGATGTATTTTTGTACATCAAGTCCTGGTTTAGCCAGCTCCACAGTGTTATCTGGCAGGTTTTGCACCACCTTTCGCACTGTACCTGGCTGTATTTATTTGTGGCCTCCATTAACACAGGGCCTGATTCAGATATGTAAGGTGTCCACCAGATAGTACAGAGAACAACGCAGTGACCACCATATAATACAGAAGGAATGCAGTGACCGCCAGATAGTACAGACAGCAACACAGTGACCAACAGATAATACTAGTAATAGTATTGCCCCACATTTTTAATCAGAGAATCCTGTACAATGGAAAACAAAGACACCAAATAAAATGTCTAGCTGAGCATTTGCAATTATAGATATGTGCTTGTTGAAAGCTGCTATATGAGGATCTCCTTCTGGTGGTTAATCAATCAATAGTCACAGCCACAGCCACAGCCACAACCACACACACTACCCCCATTATCACACACACAAGAGGACTTGGGGGGGTCGTGGCTTCTGTGCTGAGAGCTGTTCCCTGGCATCTCCTTGGATTATAATAGAGAAGAGGATGTTCAGGCAGTCCCCATTCCCTACTTACTACCCCTCCCCCCATGCACACGCAAATGCAGCCGTGAAGCTCCGCCCCCTCACTCTCAAGCAGTGGGCCCACCGGGGAATTTCCAAACTCCTCTGCCCCCCAGTCTGGGCTTGAGCGTAAAAGTGTACAAGTGTAGAAATTCCCTATAGCAACTAATCAGCTTCTGCCTATCATTTTATATCTGACCTCCCTGACTCCCGCCTCTCTCCACTCCGATCTGTCCTCAGTGCCGCTGCATGGTTCATTCTCCCTCTCCTAAAAGCACTACAGTGGCTCCCCTTCCACTTCAGAATCCAATTCAAGCTTCTCACACTCACGGCCCTTAACCATTTCTCTCCCATTTACATCTGTGGATGTGGTCTATTTGGATTTTGTGAAAGCCTTCAATATAGTGCATCACAGGAGACTGATCATCAAATTGAGGAAAGTTGGCCTAGGAAATACTATTTGTACATGGATAGGTAATTGGCTGGATAACAGAGTACAACGAGTAGTGGTCAATGGGATGTTCTCCAGCTGGGCACCAGTAGTCAGCGGAATACCACAAGGGTCCGTACTTGGCCCGCTACTGTTCAATATATTTATTAATGATCTAGGAATAGGCCTGGAAAGCACAGTGTCAATCTTTGCAGATGATACTAAACTGTGTAAGGTAATTAATTCAGAAATCGATGTGGAGTCTCTACAGAATTACTTATTTAAACTTGAAACATGGGCATCTAAATGGGCAATGAGGGTCAATATTGAAAAATGCATTTTGGGATAAAAAAACAAACTTGCATCCTATACACTTAATGGGTAAAATATAGGGGTAACAGTTGGGGGTGCTCATAGATATTTCATATTTATTGCTTAAAATTTAACTTTTAATAAATCATTTAAGATTGTGTATAAATAATTTCAAATCACCCTTAAGAAAAAACTGTATAATACAACATATGGTGAGAAAAAATGTATTCATCAATAATTTAGTGAGAATATTCCTATAATGTCATAAGGACAAACTGGTGAAGAGCCACTTTGAGGACAGACCCCCAAGAAAACCATCTGCACGTGGTAGCTTTCCTTGTGGTACCTGTAAGGCCTGCAAACATATTCAACAACAAATAACGATAAAGGATAAATATGGAGTGGAGCACCCCATCACAGACTTCTTCAATTGCAGGACCAAGAACGTTATTTATTGCATCACATGTACATGCAAGATCTACTACGTGGGTATGACCTCCAGGATGCTTAAGCAACGCATCCTGGAACACATAGGTACGATCAGAAATGCTGACCGGGACCGGAAAGCATTCAAGCCACTCTCAACTGTGGCTAGACATTTCTCTATGGTGCACCAGGACTCTGCGGAATGCCTGCGAGTCTTTGGATTGGAACAGGTCCGTCTAGGTATCAGGGGTGGTGATATACAGAAAGAACTCCTTAGGAGAGAAAGCCAATGGATTTTTAAACTTGGCACTATTTCACCCAAAGGGCTAAATGAAAATATCAATTACACGGCTTTCTTAACTTCTTGAATCCTTCCTCCTTTATCTTATCAGTACCAGCATGACCGCTTTCTTCCCCTTAGATCAAATGGTTTTAAGTGTCACCCTTACTTATTACCATAATAACACCATTCAGTAGTCCTATGGGAATTCACATGCTACCATTGATAATACTTTGGTTCCCAACTAGGATATTTTTCATTTCGATTACATAACTCAAAGTACACTGATTTCACACTATTTAAATTAATTTGGATATTAATTATTTTTCTTCCCCCCTTTTTTATTCTCCCTTTGAGTACACTTGTTAAATTCATGTCTCTATACTACTTACTCCCAACAATCTCTTTATATTGTAAATCTACCTGTGACCCACACTACATAATCATTTGTTAACCTTAATTTTGGCGACACCTATATCTATAATATCCTTCTGTACGTAATTAATTGTCATACTGAAAATAGAAGGTCTCTCATATATATAAATATATTTTTTCAAATGTTCATGTGCCTATTATTTTAGGAATATAGTCCCTGTTTCTTCCATGAACTAATTAGCTCTAATTTGTTCATGCTCATTTTTGCCTTTTTCTGCACCAGTGTAGCACCAGGATATCTTTATCAGGCAATCAATTGGGATTGTAAATAATTGTTTAATTGTTATTCACCTGGTGACTATCAGTGCTATTAAAACCTGTCTATTACACCCAGGCCCGGCGACAGGGGGGGCCAAAGGGGACACCCGGCCCGGGCCCCGTCGTTGTTAGGGGCCCCAAGGTCCAGGCCGGGCCGCCCGCTGTGTGGTTGATTTTTTTTTTTTGTTCAGCGTGCGTGTTCTCCCTCCCTCCCTCCCTCCGGAGTCCTGTGTTCACCCCTCAGTGCCCCCAGCCCCAGGTCACCTGCCATCCGGTCGTCCGGACCGCCCCTCCAGAGTCCTCGCCGCATGCGGTCTCCGTGACTCTGCTGTGCTGTGTAAGTGAGTGAGGAGCTGGACGGAGCGCAAAGCAGGAGCGGCCCAGTCGGGACAGACAGAGTACTGCGGGAATTGGGAGGCGATGCAAGCCTAGTCAATTAGCGCCGCGGCGCCGGCGGGCGGCTGTGAGTGTCAGTGTGTTTCTGCTGCAGGCAGCCTGCTGGTAAGGCTTTTCTCAGTTCATATAATACATGTATAGGGAATGGGATTTGGGTTTGGTTTAGGGCTGTAGGATTGGTTTGGGGCAGGATGCAGGCAGGCACATTATGCACATTATGCATGCATCTGCATTCTGCACATATGGATGCATCTGCATGCATGCATGTGCATGTCAGATGAGATCAGACTCATCAATACATTTATTGGCACATGCAGGGAGGGATGTGTGTGACTGTGAGTCAGGGGGCAAGAGGGGGTTTGGGCTGGGGGGGGCGCAGAGATTTCAGTGTACTGGGCCCCAAAATTTCTGTTGCCGGCCCTGATTACACCTGGCTCAGCTACCATTCCCCATTGGTCTTTTGACATGTCATTCATCATAAATCTCATGCAGGATTGGTTGGCCCAGGTTTAAAAGCGGACGGACTTTTACACCAAGCAGGCATTTGGTGATCAAGCCCCTAGGAGGGTGAAACGTACGTTCAGACTAAGCTATTTTGTCACTAGACGTAACTACTGGCTATCTGCTACAGACACACGGAGACCCGATACGAGGGAGACGCTGCCTGCTGCGGCCGCAGCATAGACATTGTTCTTTCCAATTCTTTGCAGTCTAGCAACCTCGTCGCTTCATGTAATTACCGGCTACCTGTCATAACCACACGGAGACCCGATACGTGGGAGACGCTATCCGCTGCAGCCGCAGAGCGGACACTGCTCTGTTTGATTATTTATTTATATACCAGCTATCTTGTCATCACACGTAATTAACGGGTACTGGTTATTGACACACGGAGACCCGATACGTGGGAGACTGCTGCAGCCGCAGCACAGACACTGCTCTGTTTAAATTTAATCAATTTTTTGCGGGGAATACTATATATCTACACTAGACTACCGGCCACCCACTATAAAGAATTAAGCAGAGCAGAAGCCGGAGACCCGATACGTGGGGACATACTGCCCGCTGGAGCCCCAGCATATATGCTGCTCCAGTAGATGCAAGTGCACATGGGGAGACGCTGACTGCTGCAGCACTTGTATTAACCTCACCTCATTAAGACTCCTATACAGGGCGTTTGCCCTATGAACGTGTGGTAGTCAGAGCCAGAGACCCGGTATATGCAGAGACGCTGCCCGGTATACAATACCAGTTCGATACACAGATCTGCTACACATTGGAACCACATTGAGAATTATTAAGGTATTTCAGTGTTCTCTCATCGTGTCGCGACTGTGCCCGTAGCCCTGCAATGATATAATTGTCATCAGGGCTCCAGAGCACGAGAGCGCACGAAAGCAGAAACACCCTTTCTTTCTTCTACCCGGTACCGTCCAGGTTAATACTCTCACCTCCCATTCACTGTGCTTTAATGCGCACATGGGAAGGCAGTAGATGTTACCAGGAGTAACGGAACGGGACCTTTACTCTGTATTAACTTGTTTTGATTGTCAATCTTTTCTGAGAACTGTGATATTCATAAATTAGGTTATATTCACTACCTGGGATTTCTCCCACTTATAAATTGCACTTTAAGTTGACCTAGATCCCATAACGCTTTAGTGTGAACTAATTCAGCAAAGATTGCTTGTGATCTAGGGTACCCTGTTTTTGCAATTTATGGTTGCCTTTTAATTGTTATACATAGTTCTGGTTTTGAAGTAATTAGTATCATTTTTTGACTAACCATGCGGTTCCAACTATTTGAAAGTAGAAATTATGGGGCGTCCATCAAACTGTTGGTATGACCGACTGATCTTGAAGGTGAATATCTGATATTTCAAAATTGTCAATTTAAATTATTCGGATTTCCCTTCTATAGCAATTGATGTATGTGGTGATAGAAAAACTACAGTTGCTATGACTAAACGCATAATTATATTATAAATTGCGATAGGAACTGTTCAAACCAGGAGAACTACAATCCAAGCGCCTTCTGGGATGTTACCTCTCTCACCTTCTAGGTTAACATTTTCCTTACAGGAGTTCACGGGACACAACCACATACGATCAATGATTATATACCGGGTATGTTTTGACCTTTTTGATATTTTCACCCTAGGTAATATGACATTATAGGAATATTCTCACTAAATTATTGATGAATAAATTTTTTCTCACCATATGTTGTGTTATACAGTTTTTTCTTAAGGGTGATTTGAAATTATTTATACACAATCTTAAATGATTTATTAAAAGTTAAATTTTAAGCAATAAATATGAAATATTTCAAATGAGTGCCCCCACAAAGAGGTAAACTTCTTTATCCCAAGCCCCTTTCCTTGGGATACCTTTTTTTGTGATCAAACTGTCATATTTTCCTCTGGGGTGCACCGCCAACAGCGTTATTTTTTAATATAAAGGATTTTTTTCACTTAATTAATTCTTTATTGTTGGTTTCTATACATACATCTTGACACTTATTTATATACTGTCCACGGCAGTGCAGGACAACATCTCTTTTTCGGTGCTCATAGATAATAGGCTTAATAACAGTACACAATGTCAAAATGCAGCAAAGAAGGCAAGTAAAGTCCTTGAGAGCGAGACTTCCGGTGGGCGGGGCATCCAGCATGGCCGCTTTTTACTCCTTCTCTACACAGGGGCTCGAGTAATTTACTTTAATCCTTCTTTTATTACCCCTTTGGGAATGTTAACTTGGTGGGAGTGTGTTCCCTTAATACTGAGGATCAGATTGCTGCCCTATTCGCCCCTGTGGACCTATCTTACACCGAAGTTGAACCGTTTTATGTGAACGGTGTGGATGACTGCCTGCTTTTGGCGCGAATCCCGCCTGAGGAGACGTGACGCTGATCGCCCTGCTCCCTTCTTCCCTTCCACTGCCTCGTACTGCTGCCCTTTCCATCTGGGTGTCTGGGGCGGGGAGCACCCCTTTCTGTGCCTTGAGAGGTGGTGCCCCCGCTGTGTCTACCCGGCTCGTGGCCCGCGGACTCCCGGAGCTGTGGTGGCCCGTTCTGTCGGGCGGGAGGCACTGCTGCTGGAGCACCGCCGCGAGGTGTACGGACCCTCACAGAACTGCAGCCCGCTGGATGGGAAGGCTCTCCTGCACCCTGCCACCTCTCTTCTTTGGAGACTGGGACGTGGTGTCAGTTCTCCCCCGCCACACACCTGAACAGCCGCGACCCGGCTGGAGCTCCGTCTCTGTGCCGCCGGAGGTGTCTGCGAGGACCGCGACGGCTGTGTGCCTGGATCTGCCGCTGGCACCCGCTACGGCTAATGCTCTGAACTGCTGCCCTGAGCTGCTGCCCACGTGCGGGGTGACGCGACCGCTATCTTCCTGAGGACGAAGCCAGGCTGCAGGAAAATCTGAGAATCTGTGTGCTGGACGATTAATTGGCACTGATCTTGCCACCGCTCAAGGTACTAACACTGTTTGTCCCACCCTCCACTTTTTACTAACAATTTCTCCCTTTCTTTCTTTACTCTACCCCTTACTTGGTACCATCCCTCCTTTTGTGTGATCCCTTTCCCCCCAGCCGCGTTGCATTTTTTCCCTCCCTAGCCGAAGCTACCCTTGCTTAGCCCTCTTTCTCTCCCCTTATTGTACATTTCCTTTGTACACTCAAAGTGTGTTTGGGAACATTTATCACTGTGTGGGACAGATTGGTTTTGGTACCACGATAGGGGAGTACTGACATTCTTTACGGACCGTGTTGCTGTGGTCCCTGTCGAGGTGCCTCCCGCTGGACAATATTTCCCTGCTCTGCAACAGAGGGAATAGTGCTACCCAGTGACTCATGATTAGGAGCTTTACGGAGAGATTGTGCTTCCTCTCTGTATCTCCTTGATTGTTCTAGCTATATATTCAGCTCTGCTAGATTCTGAGGCAATAGTTATGTACCGTTTATTAATTTTTTTTTTTTTTAATAATCACATGTGACGTTTGTTATTTTTATTCAAATACTCTATTCTGTATTGCTTGACATAACATACTGTTCATAGATACTTAATATATTGTTTCTAGACATATGCTTTCATTCTAGTTGAAATCTGCTGAAGTCTGTTGCCGGGGCTGTTTCATGGGCTATCTTGCAGGTTGCGGTATGCTCTAGATAATAGGCCTGGCCTAGCATCTCCGCCCGAGCTCTATATGTAATCGCCTCTGTCTTTTTATCATTGTCTATATCGGGGGAAACATTATTTGTAGGTGACGCTGACTGTTCCATATTTCATTATACGGGGTATTGACAAATACCTCGACAAGACCATGCCCCCGAAACAGTCCAACACCTCTTATAAGGCAGGGAAGGGGAAAGAGCCCCTCCCTAAATCAGGCCCACCCTCCCCGGTTGGACACGGGTCGGAACCTTCTAGCTTACCTAGTGACGAAACCCCTCCTCTTACGGCTAAAGAGATTTCTGATTTCCTCATGCCCTTGCTTGATAAGCGATTTGACGACTTACAGGCCCGATTAGAAACGGGCTTGGCTCGCATAGATTCTCATGCGACGTGTCTCACTGCATTGGAATTGAGACTGGGTGACACTGAGGACTTGGTCCAATCCTGTCAGGAGGGGATATCATCCCAACATACCTATATACAGCAACTGCAGGATAAAGGTGAGGACCTGGAGAATAGATCTCGTACGAATATCCTTCGATTTATAGGTGTTCCGGAGTCCTTGACGGGCCAAGCCCTCTCCTCATATCTTTCTGTAGACCTCCCAAATTCGTTGGGAATTATAGATGATATGGAAATCCCACATCTTGAAAGAGTCCATAGGCTGGGGGCGATACAGGACAGAGCACGGAAGCGCTCACGCCCGGTCATTGCTCGCTACCTTGACTATAGGGCCAAAGAACAGGTTTTCACAGCTTATCGTAAAACTAGAGAATTGTTAGTCAAGGGCCATAAGATCTTGATATTCCAAGACTTCTCAGCTGCAGTGGCTCAGAAAAGAAAGGAATTCTCTGAAGTCTGTTCCCATTAACATAGTAAAAACATCAGGTTTGCTTTGTTGTACCCAGCCAAACTACGGGTCACAGAGAATGGTAATAAAGTGTTTTTCACAGACTCGGAAGTGGCGAGATCTCACTTCCTGACTCACAAATCCCCATCAAAGTCACCTATTAATTAGGGTATCTGTTGGGGAGGAGTTATGGGCTGATCACATCGGGTACCCACGCCTCGGGCGGATGTATGTTCGCCAATTATTGGTTTATTTTTCTGTCTACAGTTAATATAGTACTTTATTTTGAGTGTCTACTTTTACTATTTTAGTACTTATTTTGTTGGTATTTTGTGTGCGCACCACTAGACCTAGTTGGTGCCCACTATGGTTTTGGATGTTGAGAAAATGTTGGAAAAAGGAGTTTGAGTCATTATGGTTCACTATTGTTATTTCATATATTAAGACTGTGCTATAAATTTTATGTCATGCTGATGTTTATGCTGTTGAAATCGCTGATGTTCTAGCGACCTTGGGTTGGGAGGGGGGCTGCCGCTGTCCGCTTGAGTTTATTGCTCACCAGTCAAGTTTCTCACTGCCCTGAGGGGATTGGGTAGCCATGCCGTCTGCAGTTTCTTCCTCAGCTGAGGGACTACCCCCGAAGCCGATACAATTCATTTCTTGGAATGTAGGAGGACTTAATTCTCCAATCAAACGACGACGTGTGGCCACGCACCTTAAACTTTTTCACCCGGATGTGATTTTCCTACAGGAAACTCACTGGCTGGCGGGTGAGGAAAATGTCTTGAAGGCACCATGGCTTGGTCCCTGTATCGCTGCTCCCTTTCGCACGAAGGCCAGAGGGGTAGCGATACTTTTTCAGAAAAACCTTCCTGTTACTGTCCTAACAGAAATCATTGATCCTGAAGGCAGATATATCATTCTGGACGTGGAGCTTTTTCATACCAAATATACCCTTGTCAATTTATATGCCCCCAATGTCAATACACATACATTTATTCAGGACATTGCCCATATTCTTTTAAGCAGAACTAACTACTCCCTGATAGTGGGTGGGGATTATAACATGGTGGACGATCCTACAGTTGACAGATCACCGAGTGTGCCGAGAACTACTGACTCCCAGAGCAGACACCTATTGGCATTTCGAGACTCCCTGGACCTCCTTGACCCATGGAGATTGCTGCACCCAACTGACAGGACACACACTCATTTATCGTTAGCACATGGAACCTTGTCTCGTATTGACAGATTTTTAATGGCTGATGACTTAATGTCCCAGATTGCTGGGTAGATATACTCGATATATTGATCTCTGATCATGCCCCCGTCACGCTAACGCTGGCCCATCCCCATATGCATTCGACAGATCTAATTTGGCGATTCCCACAATATCTGGCAAATTCAGAGGACTTTAAACTATACTTAACATATCATTGGACTAATTACGTTGACGACAACATAGAATATTGGGACAAGCCCGAAATTTTTTGGAATGCCTCAAAGGCAGTGATGAGGGGTCATATTATTAGTTATGTCACTCGGAAAAAAAGAGATTCCAAATTGGAATACACTACGTTAAAAGCAACTATGTCCAGGACCTTTCGAACATATACTTCTAACCCAACAGAGACTACTCTTGACGAATAATACAAACAGGCTAGACGCCTACTTGAAACCCACTTAGCTACCCAAGCGAAACATTCCTTGGATTTCACCAAAAATAAATTTTATAGATGGGGCAATAAGGCTGGTAGGTTATTGGCGGTCATTTCTAGACCCCCACGAAAATGTCATGTTATAGCCACCATACATCACCCTAGGTCCGGCCGGGTTATCACAAAGTCTCAGGAAATAGTAAAACAATTTCATTCCTACTTTCAGTCCTTGTTTCAATCGACAAAAATAGATACTGATATACAAACACAGTTGCTCACAGATGACGTGCTGCCCCCCCTGACCTGAGACCAGAGAGAAGCCCTTGTGGGTCCTATAACGACGGAGGAAATTAACACCGCCATTTCCAATTTGCCCCATGGTAACTCCCCAGGCCCAGATGGCTTGTCGGGCGATTATTACCGCATGTTACAGGCCCAAATTGTCCCTTCATTACTGGAATTGTTTCACGCAATACACGAACGGAGTTCCCCATCCCCGCTTTTCAATAAAGCTTTTATTACACTTATCCCTAAACCTGACACGGACACCAACTTCCTTTCCTCCTACAGACCAATTAGTCTCCTAAATGTAGACTACAAACTACTAGCCAAGATAATGGCGACACGGCTCCAATCCATTCTCCCTGATATTCTCACCACGACACAAATGGGTTTTGTGACTGGCAGACATGCGGTTAAGGCAATCCGCATGGCGCTGGCGGCGGTAGCGGCGTCCCAGTCCCCCTGCACAGACTCAAACATGCTTCTTAGCCTTGATGCCAGTTAGGCTTTTGATATGGTACTATGGCCACATTTGTTTGCTGTGTTGGAGAGAAGGGGGTTTGATACGAGTTTTATTAACTATATACGATATATCTACAACGCTCCATCTACCTCCCTATTAATTAACGGGATCAGAGGCCAACGATTCTTTTTGGAAAGGGGAACCCGTCAGGGATGCCCCCTATCGCCTCTGCTATTTAACTTGGCCCTTGACCCGCTGCTTAGGACATTGCAGGACTGGTCTGTTTTTAGAGGTATAAAAGTGGGGTGTCGGGAAATTAAACTTTCAGCTTTCGCTGACGATATCCTTCTTTATATATCGGACCCCGAACATTCCCTTACTCAGGTTTTGGACAGGATTCAATTATTCGGCCACATTTTGGGTTTTAGCATTAATATGGACAAATCTAAAGCCTTGTTGTTGTGTGGCACTGTGACGTGTCCGACTTGGGCCACACGTTTTCTCTTACATTGGGTGTCCACATACATTACATACTTGGGTATTAGGGTTCCACGTTATGTTTCAGAATTATACAAACTCAACATACATAAGGTAATACACACCCTAACCGATGATTTTAAGAGATGGGAGCGACTTCCATTGTCATATCTTGCTAGGGCTAGCCTCTTAAAAATGGTGGCTATATCACGCATACTGTACCCCTTGCAAACGCTTACCATACTGTTGACGAAGCAGGACTCCCAACAGGTTAATAAACTTATTAGAACCTTTATATGGAGGGGGGGCCGAGCAGGTATCGCTTTGCGCAAGCTTGCCCAACCTAAATCCAATCCAATATCAATTTTCCAGATGTAGTGGTTTATAACCATGCTGCTCTTTTGAGACACTTAAGGGACTGGTTGCAGAACAGCTCTATTTATATGAATACATCCCTCGAACAGTGCTTCTTACCGACTGTAGCCTTGACATGTTTCCTCCACCAGCATGACTGGGAAATACCTGATCATATTCGGTCTAACCCTCTTCTATGGTCTACCAGGAGGATGTGGCACATACTGCGACATGACGCGAAATTGAACCCGAATCACTCCTTACACCTACCCTTAATTAAAAACCCAGACTTTTTAGACGGCATGGCTGCCCATCCCTTCAAAATGTGGAGGGAAGATGGTATAACGTCCATTCGCTCATTGGTGTCTGTGGAAGACCACCGTCCACTCACCCTTTCAAAGGTCTCAGTGAGGCATGGCGTAATTGCTTTGTCTCCCCTTCCATTTCTACAGACACAATTCTATATCAGGCATGTCCTTGCACACTTTGCGGATGGGGACTGGACCAACCCTCTGGATAATCTTTTAACACACCCTGTACCGAGTCACAAGGCCATTTCCATCCACTACACTTTCTTGAGAAAAATATTAGATCATCCTACTGTGAGGGGTGGTATGTCCACATGGTTGGCTCACTTTCCCGGTCTGACCATACCAATTATGGAAAAATCGTTATTTTACTCAAGAAAAGTCCTCCCAGCAAGCATGTACACTGAATTGTTTCTTAATGTGTATCACAACACTTACTTATCCCCATTGCGGCGCTTCCACATGGGAGCGACCGATTCACATTCTTGTCCAAAATGTCATTAGAGTGAGGCGGATACCTTTCATTGTTTGTGGAAATGCCCGATTGTGCAATACTTTTGGCATCTAGTTAGGAGATATGCGGAGGCAAACCTAATTACCCATGTGCCCTTTACCCCCGAATGGGCAGTTCTAGGTATCATTGACCCTGCCCTCCGCATGCCATCGGAATGTAAAAAACTACTGATAGCCTTAAGTGCGGCGGGGGAAAAAGACAATATTACAGGGATGGATAAATAGTACACCACCACAGATACCGCTATTTTTAAATAAGCTACATCATATATTTAGGATGGACTGGGTGGAGGCCATTGTAGATAGAGGTAAACAAATGGAACAATTTTTTTCACCTATGGGAATCCTATATCTCCACCTTGCCCCTTACCACACGTCTAAACATTTAGAACAGCCTCAAAAACACCACATGGTACCTGACCAGACTGGCTGCACAGGAACAACCTATATCCCTGGTCTAAGTGCGGGCGGCTGTGGCGGTCTCCCTCTAGGTTGCCTATATTGTACACAATAACACTAGCATGATAACTGTTGACTTTTTTCTTTTTTGAAAACTACGGTCTTTATTATTAGATAATGTAGAAGAAATTGATGTACACCTTTTGATTTTTACATCTGTGTACTATTACTTTATGTCTTATGTTCATTTTGTGATTTTCATGATGACTCAATAAAATATTTTGAAAAAACAAAAACAAAAAAAAGTCCTTGAGAGCACAAAATTAGGTATTGAGACAATGGACGAGGATGTAATCCTGCCGCTGTACAAATCATTGGTACATCCACACCTGGAAAATTGTGTTAAATTTTGGGCATCTTATTATACAAAAGATATCGGGAAACTCAAAAGAGTTCAAAGGCGAGATAATAAACTGATTAAAGGGTTTCAGACACTGGAGTAAGAGGAAAGACTTATTAGGTTAAATATGTATACAATAGAAAAGAGGCGACTAAGGGGAGACATAATATCTTCAAATATGTAACGGGTCAATACAAAGAGTTAGCAGGGGATTTGTTTATTAAAAGAACTCAGTATAGGATACATGGGCACTCGCTGAGGCTGGAGGAGAGAAAATTCCGTACAAAACGTAGGAAAGGGTTCTTCACCAAAAGGCAATAAAGATTTGGAACTCTCTGCCGGAGAATGTAATAATGGCAGACTCTGTAAATGCATTTAAAAACGGATTGGACAGTTTTCTAGCTGAAAAAAGTATCCAAGGCTATATCCTTTAATATATTGACATTAAATATCTGGGAGCGGTACGAAATATAGCTGTCAATTGGTAATAAACCATTACTTCAGCTGGTGCATTATATAATGTGCACAGCTTAATACAGGTTGAACCCGATGGGCATTTTGCCTCTTTTCAACCTCATTAACTATGTTACTATCTCTGCCCTTGCTCTTCCCTCCACAAATGCTTGCCGCCTATCCTGCCAACTGATTACTTCCTCCCACGACCGCCTCCAAGATTTTGCACATTCTGCTCCCTACCTCTGGAATAGTCTTTCTCTGGCTATCAGACGCTCTACCTCTCTATAAAACTTTAAATGGTCTCTCAAGACCCACTTCTTCACCAAAGCCTCCCATCCCTAACACTCTGTCCCATGCTCACTGTCTACTCCATCTGTGTCTCCCTTGTCTGCATTTCCCATTTACAATCTAAGATCTTACAAGCTCACATTCTAAATCTAATTGCGGACGCATCAGGGGCGGCCTTACACATGCTGGACGGCCTTGCCCTATGCTGGGCGGCCTCCAGTATGTACGTTCATCTCTGAATAACCCCCTATCACAACCACTTCAATTACACTTCTGCAACATTCCCATAACACGCCCATAAGAGGAGCCATATCTGTGCATGCACATAGCCACGTCGCAGTCACCGCCCAGGAACACACAATACATTTTCAAGACATTTCTGAGACCATGCATCTCAATGGAGCCTGTGCATCTGGGCACATGAACTCTGCGCGTGTGCAGTGTAAATAATTGCTCAACTGAGCCCAGTGACATTGGGTCTGACTCAGGATCAGGCCCAAAGACTACAATCTGTCTGATAACAGGCTTCATGGATAACCTGTCTACAGCCTGCAAGGCATTTTCTTTCTTTTACATAAACTTTTATATATCAACCAGTACAACGGAGACAATACAGCACAGGTAAAGGCTTGAGGAGGCCCCCTCCAATACAATATTCTCTTACCTAGCCCCCAATATAGTCACATTGCCCCCGCTGTATGTTTTGTTCATACGTTTGTAAATCCAGTCATCAGGACACTGAGACATGTGAGTTCACTGCTGTGCTGTTTATTCCCTCCAACTCCAGTCACACTGCACACTGGACCACCCACTTCCCAGCATCCCCTGGGACCATCACTAAAGATTCAGGCTTGCACCTATTAGTAAGGGAGTGTCTACAAATATTAATACACTAACATCACATCCTCTTTTCTTTAAAGATAAGCCCTGTACGCTTCAATGCAACAATGAACAACGTCATATTAAGAACATCATCTAACACGTTTCAATGAGTCTCTCAGGTCTGCGTATTTCCCTTTTGGGTCTTTCATACACAGTCTGTGTTTCATCGACCATGTTGGACCTTTCTAGAATCGTGGTTTGTTCACCATTATGAGGATCATCATACATGTCAGATGAAGGGTATTCTTCAGTCATGTTGTCTTCATTATGGTTAGGTTGAGATCTTAAATCCACCCGATTTCTTCTTACTTCCGTTCCACGCTCTGTATGTATAGTAAAAGATCTTGGTGATACTTGTGCTTGCACAATACCTTTCTGCACCCAAATACCTTTCTCGTGATCTCTGAGACGGACTTGGTCACCCGATTTTAAATCAGATAAGCTTTTTGCTCGCCTGTCATGGAACAGTTTCTGTTTCGCCTGTTGACGTTCCTTACTCAGTCTGACCAACGCTGAGTTATGTGTATTAAGCAGTTCATCATGTATTGGGAGATTTGCTCTAATCCTCCTTCCCATCAGCATTTGTGCAGGAGAAAGTCCATTCTGTAAAGGTGTACTGCGGTAGATTAAAAGACTTTTGTAGAAATCTTCTTTACCTTCTTGAGCTTTTTTCATGAGACTCTTTACAGTTTTTACTGAACTTTTCACGAATCCATTTGAGCGTGGATAGTGGGGACTTGACGTAGTATGGACAAATTCCCACTCATCAGCAAATTGTCTAAATTCAGCACTGGAAAACTGAGGACCATTGTCAGTGAACACTTCCATAGGAACACCATGCCTTGCAAAGATTGACTTCATACAATTGATTACGGCTTTACTAGTAGTTGTATGTAGTGTCTTCACCTCAGGGTAGTTAGAGTAATAATCAGTCACGACAATGTACGTTTTCCCATTACAATCAAACAAATCTGCGCCAACTTTCTGGTACGGTCTCTCTGGCACTGCGTGAGGACTCAGTGGCTCGGACTTGTTGTTTCGGTCTATACGTAAGACATAATTCACATGTAGCTGTAGTCTGTGCTATGTCTTGGTTCATTCTTGGCCAATACATAACTTCACGCGCTCTCCGCTTACATTTTTCTTCTCCTAAGTGGCCTTCATGTATCTTGCACAGCATAGTTTTTCTTAGACGTGCAGGTATGACAAACCTATTGCCTTTGTAAATAATACCATCGACAACTGTAAGGTCACTGCGGTACATCCAATAATCATGGATAGACAGCGGGCACGCATGTTTTTCTGCTGGCCAACCTTTCAGAATGATATCTTTCAACACTTTCATTGTGTCATCTGTCTCGGTTTCTTTCCTAATCTGTTCTTGGCTTGCAAGAGACACTGGTAGAGAAGCTACGATCAAATTAACATAGGCCTCTATCTCTTCATCCATCAGACTTTTGGAACCTTCACTTTTGTCCACAGCACGAGAAAGTGTATCAGCAGTGTACATGTATTTGCCGGGACAGTACAGCAAGTGTACATCATATTTCTGTAGTCTGATAAGCATTCGTTGAATTCTCATGGGACAGTCATGTAATGATTTAGTCATGATAGCTATCAATGGCTTGTAGTCAGTTTCCACTGTAAATATTTGACCATACACAAACTGATGAAATCGCTCACATGCATATGTGATCGCTAGAAGTTCTTTTTCTATCTGAGCATATCTTGTTTCAGCATTTGTCAGTGCTCTTGATGCATAGATTACTGGTTGCCATGTATCCTCATGTTCTTGTAACAGCACTGAGCCTAGGCCAAATTGTGAAGCATCTGCTGAAATTCTTATTCTTTTCGCAGGATCAAAGAATTTTAGCACTGGTTGCTCTGTAATGATCTGTTTCAAGTTTTGCCAACTTTCTTCTTGTTCATGTGACCACATCCACTCGTTATCTTTGTCCAACAACCATCTAAAAGAGGCTGTTCATTCAGAGAGTTGAGAAATAAACTTTCCTAAGTAAGTAATCATTCCTAGGAATCTTCTGACGTCGTCTTTGTTGTTAGGACGTTCCATGTTCACTATGGCTGATATTTTCCTTGGGTCTGGTTGTACACCTTGATCCGAGACCACGTCGCCCATAAAGGTAAGTGTATTCACGCCAAATTCACATTTGTCCTTGTTTAGCTTTAGATTCACTTTCTTCACAAGTTCCATTACTTGTCTCAATCTAGAATCATGTTCTTCCTTTGTAGATCCCCAGACAATAATGTCATCCATCATTGTTTCAACACCTGGAATATGTAAAAAAATCATGTGTATCTTTTTGTGATATACTTCTGGAGCAGACAATATTCCATATGGTAGTCGAAGAAATCTGTATCGACCTTCTGGTGTATTAAATGTACAAAGCTTTGAGCTGGCCTCATCTAGCTTCATTTGCCAGAATCCTGAAGATGCGTCCAATTTACTGAACCATTTTGCTCCTGCAAATTGCGACATGATTTCATCTCTGGTTGGTAGTTTGAAATGTTCTCGTTTAATAGCTTTGTTTAAATCTCGGGTCTAGACATATTCGGAGTTGTCCATTTCTCTTTTCAACAATTACTAAGGAGCTTACCCATTCAGTAGGCTCATCAACTTCTGTATCACACCCAAGGCTTCCATGCGATTTAACTCTTGTTTCAGTTTTTCTCTCAGCGCAAACGGCACTTTTCTACAGGGGTGTATCACTGAAGAAACTTGCGTGTCTATATTTATTTTATGCTCTCCAGGCAAACAACCTAGACCTTCAAACAAGTCTCTGTATTCTGTAAACATCGATTTGCAGTCATCTTCTACTTGTGATGTCACCATAAAAACTTTCTTTAGCAAGCTTAGTTTCTCACAGGAACTTAATCCTAGAATCGGTTGCACATTTTTATCCACAATCAGTAGAGATGTTTTAAACTGTTGTCCCTTATATTTCAGTGTCACTAAGCATGTACCTTTCATGGGAATTTCCTCCCCAGTGTACCCTGTAACATTCACTTTGGCTGGGTGAATTTTAGGTTTTACTCTAAAAGTCTTATAGTCTTGAAATGATATTAAATTCACCTGTGCACCAGTATCAAGCTTAAAGGGAATGACAATCTCGTTCAGACAATCCATTCTTTCTTATCTGCACTGCAAAGTTCAATGCAATCCACAAAGAATTCATCTGTTTGTTTAACAGCATGCACTTTGGTTGTTTTACTTTTAATTTTACAGCATTTGGCAAAGTGATTAAGTCTACCACATTTCATGCAGGTTTTTTCCATAAGCAGGGCATATTTTAGGATTGTGAGCATTTCCACATCTACTACACATTTCCTTATTAGACTGTGGCTTAGACTGCTTCATTCTTGAGAATGGAGGTTTGCATGGCTCTGTTTTCTGCACTACATGCACATCAGCTTCCTTGTGTAACTTTTTGGCTTGAAATCTAGTTATTTCTGCAGATCTACACATAGTCACTGTCTTGTCTAGTGTTACGTCTTGCTCTCTTAGCAATCTCTCTCTGAGCCCATTATCAGGTATTCCACAGACAATACGATCTCTAATCAGTGAATCCTTTAAATCACCAAACTCACAGGTTTTACTGAGTGATTGCAGCTCTGTAACATACTGATCAAATCCATCTACAGACTTCTGATCACATGTGAAAAACTTATATCTTTCATATCTCACATTTTTCCTTGGCACAAAGTAATCTTCAAACTTTTGCATTATAGAAGATAGCACCATATTCTACCCCTCAGCAAACTGAAAACTATTATAAATGTCCAGCACATCCTCTCCTATCACATGGAGGAAAATGGATGCCTTCGTTTTGTCAGCCTCTGAATCAGCTCCACATGCAGCAAGATATATATTAAACCTTTGCTTAAATCTTTTCCAGTTTTCAGACAAGTTACCAGACATCAGCATGCCGGTTGGATGCGCCAGTTTATCCATGGTTACTCACTGTTTGAAGATAGGAGCACACGGCAGGCTTTGCAGACACAGAGTATCCCAGCCACAGACTTCTGCAAGATTCTTTCACACTCTGAGAGCACTAGCAGTCCAAGTTAAACTTCTTCTGACACCATGTTTTGTTCATATGTTTGTAAATCCAGTCATCAGGACACAGAGACATGTGAGTTCACTGCTGTGCTGTTTATTCCCTCCAACTCCAGGCACACTGCACACTGGACCACCCACTTCCCAGCATCCCCCTGGTCCCAGGGACCATCACTGAAGATTCAGGCTTACACCTATTAGTAAGGGAGTGTCTCTAAATATTAATACACTAACATCACACTGTATGATACACAGTGTAGCCCTCTTTCTCCCCGGTTGCTCCCAGAGTACGCATGGGATCCGGTCATCCCACCCGCTCACCAGCCCGACAGCTAGCATGCCGACTATTCCCTATTCCCACTCATGGTAAGTGTAGCGAGCCCGCAAGGAGCTTTGTTGCGTTCCCCCACCACCCCCACTGGCATTCTGATGCCGGGATCCTGGGGTCGGTATGCTGCATGCCTGGATCCCCAGCACCGGTCTCCCAGCCCCAACCCATACTCTCCTCCCCTGGCATTCTCCCCGCTCTATGTTAATCTGCATGCACTGTGCATGTACAGAGCAGAGCGGCTCCCGAGTTCCGTCACAGTCGTTATGTATCACGTGACACTGAAGAGGTTACTAGGGAGCTGCTCTGCGCTGTTTGCATGCACAGTGCATGCAGAACATAGAACTATGGCAGCCCCCGTACAGGAACAGACACCACTGGGCACCTGTTCTTGGCAATTGCAGGGTCAGACTGACTTTGTGTGGGGTCCCCCTGTACTGTGGCGTATAGTACAGTACAGTGGAAATATTTTGCAGTTACTGGTACTTTTTAGGCTGACAGTACCAACACAAGCATCCAAGTGCCGCCCCCAAACAGGCGCCGTCCCTAGGCACGTGCCTCACATACTTAATGGGAATTCGCCACCGGATTTCCTATTGCTGCACACACACCATGTACATCCAAGCAGCAGCGTGAAGAGGAAGGATCGGTACGCAGTGACCTTCAGTCCTGGTGCACATACAAGCACACACACCTTCCTTCTGATAAGAGACTGGCGCCCACAAATCCTGTGTCAGGTGACCGCTGTGGGTGAGGTATAGGCAGATGGCTGCAGTGAGAGCTGCACAATGGGAACTAGCATGGGATAGTGTAGTTGAGAGTTTATCTGTATAGCATAGTGTTGGACATGGTGTACCCTCCCCATACTGTGGTGCCCTCTGTGTGCGGTGTTATACTCTGTTACTGCAGCTCAGCGGCGTGCTCATAGACAGCAGACAGGACACAGTGCTATTAGTAGCTGCTGTGCCTCCTGCTCATTACACGGGATCAGTATGTGTGACCAACGGACAGGATGCAGTTGGTCACAATACCGACGCCGACATCCAGATGGTTAAAATCCAGACAGGGGCGATGTAAGTATGCTATCCCCTACCCCTTAACCCTCCTTTCCCACAGCTTAACCTTAACCTCCCCCCTTAGTGCCTTACCCTAACCCCTCTTCCCACAGCCTAATTCTAACCTCCTCCCCCAGCCTAACCCTAACCCCACCGGGTGGCATCTAAAGTTAAACCTAACCTCACCGCCTCCCAGGCTGTAACCCACCCAATATACTTATAGTCGGTCTTCCTGCTTTATCTCCTGACCCTGGGGTAAATTTACTAAGGTGGGAGATTTTTAGAACTGGTGATGTTGCCCATAGCAACCAATCAGATTGTATATATTATCTTCTAGAAGCAGCTAGACAAATGTTAAGTAGAATCTGATTGGTTGCTATGGGCAATATCACCAGTTCTAAAAACTCCCACCTTAGTAAATTTACCCCCCTGTCGGGATTCCGGCATCAATATTCTGGTGGGTGTCAGGATCCCAGGTGGGTGTTATGTGCATAAGGGGCACTACTGTATGTGGTAACATGAATAACATGAATAAAGTACACTTCTATCTGGTACAATATGAATCATGAGTACTATGTGCAGTTTAATGTGAATTAAATTGTGTTACTGTGTGGCGTTATTTGAAATGGGGGTACTATTGTGTGGCTACGCCCCTTCCTTGTGAGACCACACCCTTTATGCAGGACATGTCTATCCCTTTATTACATTTGGGAGGGCACAAATTTATCATTTGCAGGGGGTGCTGAACACCCTAGCACCTGCCGTGCTTAGGGACCAGGGATGGTGGAACAAGAAAAGGGGGATCAGGGATGGTGAGACAGGAATAGGGGGATCAGGGATGGTTGCACAGGAATAGGGTAATCAGGGATGGTGGGACAGGAGATGCAGCTGTTGGTGTTAGAACTGTGACACTAAAGTCAGGCAGAGTGGTGGCAAGTTATAATGTGTTGAGGAACCACTGGTGAGGTCATGTCAGTAGCAAGTTGGATAGGAAGTGCACCCTGGCCCTCCCTGTGATGTTAGTGTATTAGAATGCTTAATATTTGGAGACACTCCCTTACTAATCTGTGTAAGCCTGGATCTTCAGTGATGGTCCCTGGGGCCAGGGTGATGCTGGGAAGTGGGTGGTCCAGTGTGCAGTGTGCCTGGAGTTGGAGGGAATAAACAGCACAGCAGTGAACTCACATGTCTCTGTGTCCTGATGACTGGATTTACAAACGTGTGAACAAAACATGGTGTCAGAAGAAGTTTAACTTGGACTGCTAGTGCTCTCAGAGTGTGAAAGAATCTTGCAGAAGTCTGTGGCTGGGATACTCTGTGTCTGCAAAGCCTGCCGTGTGCTCCTATCTTCAAACAGGGAGTAACCATGGATAAACTGGCTCCTCCAACAGACATGCTGATGTCTGGTAACTTGTCTGAAAACTGGAAAAGATTTAAGCAAAGGTTTAATATATATCTTGCTGCATGTGGAGCTGATTCAGAGGCTGACAAAACGAAGGCATCCATTTTCCTCCATGTGATAGGAGAGGATGTGCTGAACATTTATAATAGTTTTCAGTTTGCTGAGGGGCAGAATATGGTGCTATCTTCTATAATGCAAAATTTTGAAGATTACTTTGTGCCAAGGAAAAATGTGAGATATGAAAGATATAAGTTTTTCACATGTGATCAGAAGTCTGTAGATGGATTTGATCAGTATGTTACAGAGCTGCAATCACTCAGTAAAACCTGTGAGTTTGGTGATGTAAAGGATTCACTGATTAGAGATCGTATTGTCTGTGGAATACCTGATAATGGACTCAGAGAGAGATTGCTGAGAGAGCAAGACCTAACACTAGACAAGGCAGTGACTATGTGTAGATCTGCAGAAATAACTAGATTTCAAGCCAAAAAGTTACACAAGGAAGCTGATGTGCATGTAGTGCAGAAAATAGAGCCATGCAAACCTCCATTCTCAAGAATGAAGCAGTCTAAGCCACAGTCTAATAAGGAAATGTGTAGTAGATGTGGAAATGCTCACAATCCTAAAATGTGCCCTGCTTATGGTAAAACCTGCATGAAATGTGGTAGACTTAATCACTTTGCCAAATGCTGTAAAATTAAAAGTAAAACAACCAAAGTGCATGCTGTTAAACAAACAGATGAATTCTTTGTGGATTGCATTGAACTTTGCAGTGCAGATAAGAAAGAATGGATTGTCCCTTTAACTGTGAACGAGATTGTCATTCCCTTTAAGCTTGATACTGGTGCGCAGGTGAATTTAATATAATTTCAAGACTATAAGACTTTTAGAGTAAAACCTAAAATTCACCCAGCCAAAGTGAAAGTTACAGGGTACACCGGGGAGAAAATTCCTGTGAAGGTACATGATTATTGACACTGAAATATAAGGGACAACAGTTTAAAACATCTCTACTGATTGTGGATAAAAATGTGCAATCGATTCTTGGATTAAGTTCCTGTGAGAAACTAAGCTTGCTAAAGAAAGTTTTTATGGTGACATCACAAGTAGAAGATGACTGCAAATCGATGTTTACAGAATATAGAGACTTATTTGAAGGTCTAGGTTGTTTGCCTGGAGAGCATAAAATAAATATAGACACGCAAGTTTCTTCAGTGATACACCCTTGTAGAAAAGTGCCGTTTGCGCTGAGAGAAAAACTGAAACAAGAGTTAAATCGCATGGAAGCCTTGGGTGTGATACAGAAAGTTGATGAGCTTGCTGAATGGGTAAGCTCCTTAGTAATTGTTGAAAAGAAAAATGGACAACTCCGAATATGTCTAGACCCCAGAGATTTAAACAAAGCTATTAAACGAGAACATTTCAAACTACCAACCAGAGATGAAATCATGTCGCAATTTGCGGGAGGAAAATGGTTCAGTAAATTGGACGCATCTTCAGGATTCTGGCAAATGAAGCTAGATGAGGCCATCTCAAAGCTTTGTACATTTAATACACCAGAAGGTCGATACAGATTTCTTCGACTACCATATGGAATATTGTCTGCTCCAGAAGTATATCACAAAAAGATACACATGATTTTTGAACATATTTCAGGTGCTGAAACAATGATGGATGACATTATTGTCTGGGGATCTACAAAGGATGAACATGATTCTAGATTGAGACAAGTAATGGAACTTGTCAAGAATGTGAATCTAAAGCTAAACAAGGACAAATGTGAATTTGGCATGAATACACTTACCTTTATGAGCGACGTGGTCTCGGATCAAGGTGTACAACCAGACCCAAGGAAAATATCAGCCATAGTGAACATGGAACGTCCTAACAACAAAGACGACGTCAGAAGATTCCTAGGAATGATTACTTACTTAGGAAAGTTTATTTCTCAACTCTCTGAACGAACAGCCTCTCTTAGATGGTTGTTGGACAAAGATAACGAGTGGATGTGGTCGCATGAACAAGAAGAAAGTTGGCAAGACTTGAAACAGATCATTACAGAGCAACCAGTGCTAAAATTCTTTGATCCTGCGAAAAGAATAAGAATTTCAGCAGATGCTTCACAATTTGGCCTAGGCTCAGTGCTGTTACAAGAACTTGAGGATACATGGCAACCAGTAATCTATGCATCAAGAGCACTGACAAGTGCTGAAACAAGATATGCTCAGATAGAAAAAGAACTTCTAGCAATCACATATGCATGTGAGCGATTTCATCAGTTTGTGTATGGTCAAACATTTACAGTGGAAACTGACCACAAGCCATTGGTAGCTATCATTACTAAATCATTACATGACTGTCCCATGAGAATTCAATGAATGCTTATCAGACTACAGAAATATGATGTACACTTGCTGTACTGTCCCGGCAAATACATGTACATTGCTGATACACTTTCTCGTGCTGTGGACAAAAGTGAAGGTTCCAAAAGTCTGATGGATAAAGAGATGGAAGCCTATGTTAATTTGATCGTAGCTTCTCTACCAGTGTCTCTTGCAAGACAAGAATAGATTAGGAAAGAAACTGAGACAGATGACACAATGAAAGTGTTGAAAGATATCATTCTGAAAGGTTGGCCAGCAGAAAAACATGCGTGCCCGCTGTCTATCCATGATTATTGGATGTACCGCAGTGACCTTACAGTTGTCGATGGTATTATTTACAAAGGCAATAGGTTTGTCATACCTGCACGACTAAGAAAAATTCTGCTGTGCAAGATACATGAAGGCCACTTAGGAGAAGAAAAATGTAAGCGGAGAGCGCGTGAAGTTATGTATTGGCCAAGAATGAACCAAGACATAGCACAGACTACAGCTACATGAGAATTATGTCTTACGTATAGACCGAAACAATAAGTCGAGCCACTGAGTCCTCACGCAGTGCCAGAGAGACCGTACCAGAAAGTTGGCGCAGATTTTTTGATTGTAATGGGAAAACGTACATTGTCGTGACTGATTATTACTCTAACTACCCTGAGGTGAAGACACTACATACAACTACTAGTAAAGCCATAATCAATTGCATGAAGTCAATCTTTGCAAGGCATGGTGTTCCTATGGAAGTGTTCACTGACAATGGTCCTCAGTTTTCCAGTGCTGAATTTAGACAATTTGCTGATGAGTGGGAATTTGTCCATACTACGTCAAGTCCCCACTATCCACGCTCAAATGGGTTGGTGGAAAGTTCAGTAAAAACCGTGAAGAGTCTCATGAAAAAAGCTCAAGAAGGTAAAGAAGATTTCTACAAAAGTCTTTTAATCTACCGCAGTACACCTTTACAGAATGGACTTTCTCCTGCACAAATGCTGATGGGAAGGAGGATTAGAGCAAATCTCCCGATACATGATGAACTGCTTAATACACATAACTCAGCGTTGGTCAGACTGAGTAAGGAACGTCAACAGGCAAAACAGAAACTGTTCCATGACAGGCAAGCAAAAAGCTTATCTGATCTAAAATCGGGTGACCAACTCCGTCTCAGAGATCACAAGAAAGGTATTTGGGTGCAGAAAGGTATTGTGCAAGCACAAGTAGCACCAAGATCTTATACTATACGTACAGAGCATGGAACGGAAGTAAGAAGAAATCGGGTGGATTTAAGATCTCAACCTAACCATAATGAAGACAACATGACTGAAGATTATTCTTCATCTGACATGTATGATGATCCTCATAATGGTGAACAAACCACGATTCTAAAAAGGTCCAACATGGTCGATGAAACACAGACTGTGTATGAAAGACCCAAAAGGGAAATACGCAGACCTGAGAGACTCATTGAAACGTGTTAGATGATGTTCTTAATACGATGTTGTTAATTGTTGCATTGAAGCGTACAGGGCTTATCGTTAAAGAAAAGAGGATGTGATGTTAGTGTATTAGAATGCTTAATATTTGGAGACACTCCCTTACTAATCTGTGTAAGCCTGAATCTTCAGTGATGGTCCCTGGGACCAGGGTAATGCTGGGAAGTGGGTGGTCCAGTGTGCAGTGTGCCTGGAGTTGGAGGGAATAAACAGCACAGCAGTGAACTCGCATGTCTCTGTGTCCTGATGACTGGATTTACAAACGTGTGAACAAAACACTCCCTGTGTATATGGTCCCTCCCCTACCCCTGTTTTACATTTGTAACCCCAACCCGTCCATGTCATACAGTACTTAGAACATATATCTGAATTTAGCCTTCTCTTACAGCACATTTCTTTTCCTCCAATCCAAGGTCAACATTATTATTACAACCAAGAGGTGGATTTAGATCTCACGGGGCCCTAAGCAAAATACTGATTTAGGGCCCCCCACCCTCAAATTTACCTAAATTCAAACCATCTATAGCACTATATTTTAATTTCTTATTTATGCCCCTTACATTATTTTTTATTTTCCTCCTTATTGTCTATTACAGTATATTACTTTCCCCTTAATTGATTGCACCATGTCCCCATACCTCTAATTTTCTTTATTACACCATTCAGTTACTGTGTTTTAGATCTGCGCTCCCCTCACTAAATGTAGCAGGTCCCCATGCCCCACTATTACACCCAGGTGCGTAGGGAGGGCAGAACGAGTGGAGCTTGAGCTCCAGGCGCCACTGGGGACAGAAGGCACCAGCTTTCTGTAACGTGCTGGGAATCGGGATTCAGGGTGTGTGGGGTGGCCTCCACTCCGTCTGCATGCTCCATGTCACTGACTGCAGTGCAGTGCAGAGAGTCCAGTGCTTGTCAGGAGACCCTTCCTTGCTGTCAGGTATCTGCATTCAGTAATATGGAACATGCAGGCAGTATGGTGGCCTCTCCTCAGTCCTATCCTCCTACCCATGAAGGCCCAGCCTGTCAATCACCTAGAAGTTCCGCACCTCCAGACTAGAATGAGTTGCTGCTGCCCTCTTCTTGGTGATAATTGATGTGTATTTACAGTATGTGTGTATATGTGTGTGTTTATGTGTACGTATGTGTGTATGTGTGTGTATGTCTGTATGTGTTTGTGTGTATGTCTGTGTGTGTGTGTGTGTGTGTGTTTGTCTGTGTTTGAATCCATGTATGTGTGTGTGTTGGGTGGGGGGGGGGGGGGTGTATGGATGGGGTGGGCACCATAACATGATCCTGCTCTGAGTGTCATGGCTCTGTGCATTCACTGGGGGAAGGGGGGGGGGGGGTTCAAGTGTTTGAAAAGTCAGTTGGGTGTCTCTTTTTTTCCTATCTAGTAGACAGGAAAAAAACAGACACCCAACCGACTTTTCAAACATTTGAATTCCCCCCACTGACTGCATTGTATATGAGTGACCCAGGCTTACTTATTGTAGCAAGTCCCATCGCTAAAATACTCATAATTATTCTCCCTCACCAGGGCTAGATTAAGCCTTGGGTGGTCCATGGCATATTAGATTGGGCATACCTCCCAATGTGACCCATTCCAGGAGGGATAAAATGCTCTCTACCTGGACTTCCCTCTTAATATATGATTGGCGTCACCTGTGTTGAACTATTTAGTTGATAAGAAAGATATTTCAAAGGGGATGATTACAATCATAAATTAAGAGGAAAGTCCAGGTAGAGAGTATGTTGTCCCTCCGGGAATGGGCCATGGATTGTGTATATTAAATATAAACCAATGGTGTATATTAGATTTAAACTAATAGTTTAATAAAGCCTGTGTACTGTTTAGCGCCACCTAATTGAGAGACAACAATTCAATTTTATAAAGTTTTCCTCCAGTGGAGCAAAGACAAATGAAACCTTAAAATACACATACATTTTTTTTAATAATAATAAAAAAAATATATATTATATATTTATCTTTATCTTGTGCTGTTGCACAAGAGGGAGAGCTAGTGATGTCAGTGTGCTCTGACTGCCCCTTGCACCCCCTTCCCCTCTCTTAATCTGGCTATGCCCCACACATTTTATAATACCCATTATTACACCCCTCAGCCAGTGGCTGTATTGATTATATATCAGTGCCCCCCTTTACTAATAGGAGTGCCTGCTACAATCAGTGAGGTGGTTGGAGGGGGAGGCAGTGATATACAGGAGTAACACTAAAGGCACTGATATATGATATTAGTGCCATTGCTACGCAATTGTCTGGACCTACAGATACTTGTATGCGGTCCTGTCGTGCCTGCTCCCATTGAAAATGTGCTTCCCAAAATGGCCGCCGCCTCAGAGGAGACAGTTTTTAAGGATACATTTTGGGACTGACCCTCACAAGGCAGGCCCCCCCCCCTCTCCCAACACACACACACTGTACGCTCCCCCCTTCCCTGCATTTCCCAAACTTTACCTTTTGAGTGGAGATCAGGGATTCAGGATTGGGGGGCAAGGTCAGTAGTTGTAGTCAGGATCACGGGGCCAGGTCAGTAGTTGTAGTCAAGATCAGGAGGCCAGGTCAGCTGCCTGCCTGCGCATCGGCAGGCAGCCACGGAGGGACAGAGCGCATCGGAGGGGCAGCCATGGAGGGACAGAAGCAGAGCCGCAGTCCGCGGCCATATTCTTAATACAGAGCCGGCCGTGAGCCAATCGGAGCTCACGGAACTAGTAGCCAATCAGGAGCTGTCCCTCCATGGCTGCCTGCCGATGCGCAGGCAGGCAGCTGACCTGTGTCCCTGATTCTGACTACAAGCACCTGGGCCCCATCTCAGTCCTGGCCTGGGACTGAAGTACCCACCGCCCCCCCTTGATGGTGGGCCTGAGTACGTTGTTCACTTGGGCACTACAATGTGACACAATATGAACTGTGGAAACTGTTTGGTATAATGTGAACTAGAGCACTAGTATGGGGCATAAAATTAATTTGGCACTACTATGGCAAATAGAATGAACAACTGCCGTGGAAAGAGTTGTCTCTCTAGAAGCAGGGAAAATGTTGCTATGGGGCCCACAACGTTCTGGCTATGCCCCTGTGTCAATTATTTCCTGACACTAACTTTATATTTCAGAATACTAACCATTAAAATATTATTTCTTTATTTATTGCTTCTGTGAAAAAAATGTTAACACAACAAACAATGGGGCTGATGTATTAAGCCTGGAGAAGTGTTAAAGTAGTGATAAGTGCAAGGTGATAACGCACCAGCCAGTCAGCTCCTAACTGTTATTTTCAAATCCATATTGAATGGCTGGTGTGTTATCACCTTGCACTTATCACTGCTTTATCACTTCTCCAGGTTAATACATCTGCTCCAGTGTATTTAGGAAAGGCACACCAAGGGGGTCATTCCGAGTTGATCGCTAGCTGCTTTCGTTCGCTGCACAGCGATCAGGCAAAAAAAATGGCACTTCTGCATATGTGTCGCAATGCGCACGCGCGTCGTACTATTACAACGCATGATGTAGTTTCGCACAAGGTTTAGCAAAGCTTTTCAGTCGCACTGCTGGCCGCAGAGTGATTGACAGGAAGAGGGCGTTTCTGGGTGTCAACTGACCGTTTTCAGGGAGTGTTCGTAAAAACGCAGGCGTGCCAGGAAAAATGCAGGCGTGGCTTGGCGAATGCAGGGCGTGTTCGTGACGTCAAAACAGGAACTGAAGTGATCTCAAGTGCTGAGGTCTGAAGCTGCATAAAATTATTTTGTAGCTGCTCTGCGATCCTTTCGTCCGCACTTCTGCTAAGCTAAAATACACTCCCAGTGGGAGGCGGCATAGCGTTTGCACAGCTGCTAAAAACTGCTAGCGAGTGAACAACTCGGAATGACCACCCAAGTGTGGTATACTGATTTTGTACAATGTTGCACACAATACGTTGCAACGGGCAGAGTAAAGTCTATTTGGACAAACATCTCAATACTGTTTATTTTTAGACAATTACCGGGGTATATATATCCATCCAGCACCATCTAATATGAGATAACATTAGTTTATTTTTAATTTTGCAACAACAAAACACACAGGAAAGGTATACTTACATGTAAAAGATGTTAATAAGTGCTTTGTCCAATAGAATGCATTTTAGAACTCAAACACGCCTGTCAGTTGGTAGTCTATTTTCTCTAACGTCCTAGTGGATGCTGGGGACTCCGTAAGGACCATGGGGAATAGCGGGCTCCGAAGGAGGCTGGGCACTCTAGAAAGATTTATGACTACCTGGTGTGCACTGGCTCCTCCCACTATGACCCTCCTCCAAGCCTCAGTTAGATTTCGTGCCCGGCCGAGGTTGGATGCACACTAGGGGCTCTCCTGAGCCCTTAGAAAGAAAGTATAGTTTAGGTTTTTTATTTTCAGTGAGACCTGCTGGCAACAGGCTCACTGCAGCGAGGGACTAAGGGGAGAAGAAGCGAACTCGCCTGCTTGCAGCCGGATTGGGCTTCTTAGGCTACTGGACACCATTAACTCCAGAGGGATCGACCGCAGGCCCAGTCCTTGGTGTTCGGTCCCGGAGCCGCGCCGCCGTCCCCCTTACAGAGCCAGGAGCAAGAAGAGGTCCGGAAAAACGGCGGCAGAAGACATCGGTCTTCACCAAGGTAGCGCACAGCACTGCAGCTGTGCGCCATTGCTCCTCATGCACACTTCACACTCCGGTCACTGAGGGTGCAGGGCGCTTGGGGGGGGGCGCCCTGAGCTGCAATAAAAACACCTTGGCTGGCAAAAATACCACAATATATAGCCCCAGAGGCTATATATGTGGTAAATACCCCTGCCAGAATCCAGAAAAAAGCGGGAGAATAGGCCGCGGAAAAGGGGCGGAGCTATCTCCCTCAGACACACTGGCGCCATTTCTCCTTCACAGATCCGCTGGAAGGAAGCTCCCTGGCTCTCCCCTGCAGTCTACACTTCAGAACAGGGTAAAAACAGAGAGGGGGGCACTAAATTTAGGCGCAATATATATATAATATAAAAAGCAGCTATAGGGGACATAACTCAGTTAGTCCCTGCAATATATAGCGCTCTGGTGTGTGCTGGCATACTCTCACTCTGTCCCCCCAAAGGGCTTTTGTGGGTCCTGTCCTCATTCGGAGCATTCCTTGTGTGTGTGCGGTGTGTCGGTACGGCTGTGTCGACATGTTTGATGAGGATAATGATGTGGAGGCGGAGCAGATGCCTTTAGAAGGGATGTCACCCCCTGCGGGGCAGACACCTGAGTGGATGGGCTTATGGAAAGTAATGAGTGCACGTATAGACTCCTTATATAAGAAAATCGACGACATGCCAAATGTGGGACAGCCGACTTCTCAGCTCGTGCCTGCCCAGGCGTCGCATGGGTCGTCAGGGGCTCTGAAACGCCCGCTACCACAAGCAGACCCAGATGTCGACACTGATACTGACACCAGTGTCGACGACGATGAGTCTAACCTGATGCCCACTAAGGCCATTCACTGCATGATTGAGGCAATGAAAGTGGTGTTACACATTTCTGATATAACTACAGGTACCACTAAAAAGGGTATTATGTTTGGAGAGAAAAAACTACCCGTAGTTTTTCCCCCATCAGATGAATTGAATGAAGTGTGTGAAGAAGCGTGGGCCTTCCCTGATAAAAAATTGGTAATTCCTAAGAAGGTACTAATGGCGTTCCCTTTCCCGCCAGAGGATAGGTCACGTTGGGAAACACCCCCTAGAGTGGATAAAGCGCTCACACGTTTGTCTAAAAAGGTGGCACTACCGTCCCCGGATACGGCCGCCCTCAAGGAACCTGCTGATAGAAAGCAGGAGGCGATCCTGAAGTCTGTATACACACACACAGGCATTATACTTAGACCAGCTATTGCGTCAGCTTGGATGTGCAGTGCTACCGCTGCGTGGTCAGATAAACTGTCAGAAAATATTGACACGTTAGACAGAGACACGATCCTGTTAACCATAGACCATATAAAAGACTCAGTCTTATATATGAGAGATGCACAGAGGGAAATCTGCCGACTGGCATCTAAAGTAAGTGCATTGTCCATTTCTGCTAGGAGAGGCTTATGGACTCGCCAGTGGACAGGAGATGCAGATTCAAAAAAGCACATGGAAGTGTTACCATATAAGGGTGAGGAATTATTTGGGGATGGTCTCTCGGACCTAGTTTCCACAGCAACGTCTGGGAAGTCAGCATTTTTACCCCATGTCCCCTCACAGCCTAAGAAGGCGCCGTTTTATCAGGTTCAGTCCTTTCGGACCCAGAAAGTCCGCCGCATGACGGTGGGGCTCCACAGGCGGAGCCAGGTACGGTGGGGGGTCGCCTCAAAAATTTCAGCGATCAGTGGGTTCGCTCACAGGTGGATCCCTGGATCCTGCAAATAGTATCTCAGGGGTACAAGCTGGAATTCGAGGCGTCCCCACCCCACCGGTTCCTAAAATCTGCCTTGCCGATTGCTCCCTCAGACAGGGAGGCGGTGCTAGCGGCAATTCACAAGCTGTATTCCCAGCAGGTGATAATCAAGGTACCCCTACTTCAACAAGGCCGGGGTTATTATTCCACACTATTTGTGGTACCGAAACCAGACGGTTCGGTGAGACCCATTCTAAATTTGAAATCCTTGAACACGTACATAAAGAAATTCAAGTTCAAGATGGAATCGCTCAGGGCGGTTATTGCAAGCCTGGACGAGGGGGATTACATGGTATCCCTGGACATCAAGGATGCTTACTTGCATGTCCCAATTTACCATCCTCACCAGGAGTACCTCAGATTTGTGGTACAGGATTGCCATTACCAATTCCAGACGCTGCCGTTTGGACTGTCCACGGCACCGAGGGTGTTTACCAAGGTTATGGCGGAAATGATGATACTCCTTCGAAGAAAGGGAGTTTTAATTATCCCGTACTTGGACGATCTCCTAATAAAAGCGAGGTCCAAGGAACAGTTGTTGGTGGGAGTAGCACTATCTCAGGAGGTGCTGCACCAGCACGGCTGGATTCTGAATATCCCAAAGTCACAGCTGGTTCCGACGACACGGCTACTGTTCCTGGGTATGATTCTGGATACAGTCCAGAAGAAAGTGTTTCTCCCGGAGGAGAAAGCCAGGGAGTTGTCATCTCTAGTCAGAGACCTCCTGAAACCAAAACAGGTATCAGTGCATCGCTGCACACGGGTCCTGGGAAAGATGGTGGCTTCTTACGAAGCAATTCCCTTCGGCAGGTTCCATGCCAGAATCTTTCAGTGGGACCTGTTGGACCAGTGGTCCGGATCGCATCTTCAGATGCATCGCTTAATAACCCTGTCTCCAAGAACCAGGGTGTCTCTACTGTGGTGGCTGCAGAGTGCCCATCTTCTAGAGGGACGCAGGTTCGGAATACAGGACTGGGTTCTGGTGACCACGGATGCCAGCCTTCGAGGCTGGGGGGCAGTCATACAGGGAAGAAACTTCCAAGGACTATGGTCGAGTCAGGAGACTTCCTTTCACATAAATATTCTGGAACTAAGGGCCATCTACAATGCCCTAAGTCGAGCAAAAGCCCTGCTCCTACACCAGCCGGTGCTGATCCAGTCAGACAACATCACGGCAGTCGCCCATGTAAATCGACAGGGTGGCACAAGAAGCAGGATGGCGATGGCAGAAGCCACAAAAATTCTCCGATGGGTGGAGAATCATGTACTAGCACTATCAGCAGTGTTCATTCCGGGAGTGGACAACTGGGAAGCAGACTTCCTCAGCAGACACGACCTCCACCCGGGGGAGTGGGGACTTCACCCAGAAGTCTTCCAGATGCTGGTAAACCGTTGGGAAAAACCACAGGTGGACATGATGGCGTCCCGTCTCAACAAAAAGTTAAAAAGATATTGCACCAGGTCAAGGGACCCTCAGGCGATAGCTGTGGACGCTCTAGTGACACCGTGGGTGTACCAGTCGGTTTATGTGTTCCCTCCTCTGCCTCTCATTCCAAAGGTATTGAGAATAATAAGAAAGCGAGGAGTAAACACAATTCTCGTGGTTCCGGATTGGCCAAGACGAGCGTGGTACCCGGAACTTCAAGAGATGCTCTCAGAGGACCCGTGGCCTCTACCGCTCAGACAGGATCTGATACAGCAGGGGCCCTGTCTGTTCCAAGACTTACCGCGGCTGCGTTTGACGGCATGGCGGTTGAACACCGGATCCTAAAGGAAAAGGGTATTCCGGAAGAAGTCATTCCTACGCTTATTAAGGCCAGGAAAGATGTTACAGCAACGCATTATCACCGCATATGGCGAAAATATGTTGCATGGTGCGAGGCCAATAAGGCCCCAACAGAGGAATTTCAACTAGGTCGATTTCTGCATTTCCTGCAAGCAGGAGTGGGTATGGGCCTAAAATTAGGCTCCATTAAAGTACAGATCTCGGCTCTGTCGATTTTCTTTCAAAAAGAACTAGCTTCAGTACCTGAAGTTCAGACTTTTGTAAAAGGAGTGCTGCATATTCAGCCCCCGTTTGTGCCTCCGGTGGCACCTTGGGATCTCAACGTGATGTTGAGTTTCTTAAAATCACATTGGTTTGAGCCACTGAAAACCGTGGATCTGAAATATCTCACGTGGAAAGTGGTCATGTTATTAGCCTTGGCTTCAGCCAGGCGAGTGTCAGAATTGGCGGCTTTATCATGTAAAAGCCCTTATCTGATTTTCCATATGGATAGGGCAGAGTTGAGGACTCGTCCCCAATTTCTCCCTAAGGTGGTGTCAGCGTTTCACCTGAACCAGCCTATTGTGGTGCCGGCGGCTACTAGTGACTTGGAGGACTCCAAGTTGCTAGACGTTGTCAGGGCCCTGAAAATATATGTTTCCAGGACGGCTGGAGTCAGAAAATCTGACTCGCTGTTTATCCTGTATGCACCCAACAAGCTGGGTGCTCCTGCTTCTAAGCAGTCTATTGCTCGCTGGATTTGTAGTACAATTCAGCTTGCACATTCTGTGGCAGGCATACCACAGCCAAAATCTGTAAATGCCCATTCCACAAGGAAGGTGGGCTCATCTTGGGCGGCTGCCCGAGGGGTCTCGGCTTTACAACTTTGCCGAGCAGCTACTTGGTCAGGGGCAAACACATTTGCAAAATTCTACAAATTTGATACCCTGGCTGAGGAGGACCTGGAGTTCTCTCATTCGGTGCTACAGAGTCATCCGCACTCTCCCGCCCGTTTGGGAGCTTTGGTATAATCCCCATGGTCCTTACGGAGTCCCCAGCATCCACTAGGACGTTAGAGAAAATAAGAATTTACTCACCGGTAATTCTGTTTCTCGTAGTCCGTAGTGGATGCTGGGCGCCCATCCCAAGTGCGGATTGTCTGCAATACTTGTAAATAGTTATTGTTAACTAAAGGGTTATTGTTGAGCCATCTGTTGAGAGGCTCAGTTGTTTTCATACTGTCAAACTGGATATAGTATCACGAGTTGTACGGTGTGATTGGTGTGGCTGGTAAGAGTCTTACCCGGGATTCTAAATCCTTCCTTATTATGTCTGCTCGTCCGGGCACGGTGTCCTAACTGAGGCTTGGAGGAGGGTCATAGTGGGAGGAGCCAGTGCACACCAGGTAGTCATAAATCTTTCTAGAGTGCCCAGCCTCCTTCGGAGCCCGCTATTCCCCATGGTCCTTACGGAGTCCCCAGCATCCACTACGGACTACGAGAAATAGAATTACCGGTGAGTAAATTCTTATTATTTGGGTTAGTTGTCGATGGTCTATCTGCGGTTTGAAAACTGATGCTTAGTAAATCTGTGGTTTGTATACTTGTCTATGTGAAATAATCGATAGTTGGTACAGTATTCTAAAGTCTGTCTTATTTGAAACTTCCATCAATTTTGACTTTAGTAAATCTGCATTATTGGTTGGTTTGCAAAACCAACGGAAAATTAATCAAAATCCCCAAACAAACGGAAATAAATATACCCCAAAGAAAGTTGGTTGTGGCCTTTAACATCCCACCTCTGTTTCCGCTCCAGAGGCTTAGGGGTCTATTTACTAAGCCTAGGATGGAGATAAAGTGGACGGAGATAAAATCCCAACCAACCTGCTCCTACCTGTCATTTTTCAAACATAGCCTATGACATAGCTGCAGAGTTCCACAGCAGAGACTGTTGTATCTGCGCATGTGACCACAATAAGCTGTACACTCCGTAGAGCCGGTCTTTATGGAAGAGTGGCCAGAAAAAAAGACATTACTTAGTGTTAAAAATAAGAAGGCACGTTTTGAGTTTGCCAAAAGGCATGTGGACGACTCCCCAAATGTATGGAGGAAGGTGCTCTGGTCAGATGAGACTAAAATGTAACTTTTAGGCCACCAAGGAAAACGCTGTCTTGTGCAAACCCAACACTTCCCATCACCCCAAGAACACCATCTCCACAGTGAAACATGGTGGTGGCAGCATCATGCTGTGGGGATGTTTTTCAGCAGCAGGGACTGGGAAACTGTTTTGAGTCGAGGGAAAGATGGATGGTGCTAAATACAGGGATATTCTTGAGCAAAACCTGTTTCAGTCTACCTGTGATTTGAGACTGGGATGGAGGTTCACCTTCCAGCAGGACAATGACACAAAGCATACTGCTAAAGCAACACTCGAGAGGTTTAAGCGGAAACATTTAAATGTGTTGGAATGGCCTAGTCAAAGCCCAGATCTCAATCCAATTGAAAATCTGTGGTCAGACTTGAAGATTGCTGTTCACAAGCGGAAACCATCCAACATGAAGGAACTGGAGCAGTTTTGCCTTTAGGAATGGTCAAAAATCCCAGTGGCAAGATGTGGCAAGCTCATAGAGACTAGTGATGAGCGGGTTCGGTTCCTCGGAAACCAAACCCCCCCGAACTCACCCATTTTATACGGGTCCGAGGAATACTCGGATTCTCCCGTATGGCTCGGTTAACCCGAGCGCGCCCGAACGTCATCATTCCGCTGTCGGATTCTCGCAAGATTCGGATTCTATAAAAGCAGCCACGCGTCGCCGCCATTTTCACTCGTGCATTGGAAATGTTAGGGAGAGGACGTGGCTGGCGTCCTCTCCGTTTATTAATCTTGAATTCTTGATGCAAAAATATTTGTGCTTATTGCTTAATTGTGGGGACTGGGGAGCAGCTGTATTATATAGGAGGAGTACAGTGCAGAGTTTTGCTGACAGTGACCACCAGTATACGTTGTCTGCCTGAAAAACACTCCATATCTGTGCTCAGTGTGCTGCATATATCTGTGCTCACACTGCTTAATTGTGGGGACTGGGGACCACCAGTATATTATATAGGAGGAGTACAGTGCAGAGTTTTGCTGACAGTGACCACCAGTATACGTTGTCTGCCTGAAAAACACTCCATATCTGTGCTCAGTGTGCTGCATATATCTGTGCTCACACTGCTTTATTGTGGGGACTGGGGACCACCAGTATATTATATAGGAGGAGTACAGTGCAGAGTTTTGCTGACCAGTGACCACCAGTATACGTTGTCTGCCTGAAAAACACTCCATATCTGTGCTCAGTATGCTGCATATATCTGTGCTCACACTGCTTTATTGTGGGGACTGGGGACCAGCAGTATTATATAGGAGGAGTACAGTGCAGAGTTTTGCTGACAGTGACCACCAGTATATATAGCAGTACGGTACGGAAGGCCACTGCTCTACCTACCTCTGTGTCGTCAAGTATACTATCCATCTAGATTCTATACCTGTGGTGCATTTTAGTTTTGCAGTTTGCTGACAGTGACCACCAGTATATATAGCAGTACGGTACGGAAGGCCACTGCTCTACCTACCTCTGTGTCGTCAAGTATACTATCCATCTAGATTCTATACCTGTGGTGCATTTTAGTTTTGCAGTTTGCTGACAGTGACCACCAGTATATATAGCAGTACGGTACGGAAGGCCACTGCTCTACCTACCTCTGTGTCGTCAAGTATACTATCCATCTAGATTCTATACCTGTGGTGCATTTTAGTTTTGCAGTTTGCTGACAGTGACCACCAGTATATATAGCAGTACGGTACGGAAGGCCACTGCTCTACCTACCTCTGTGTCGTCAAGTATACTATCCATCTAGATTCTATACCTGTGGTGCATTTTAGTTTTGCAGTTTGCTGACCGTGACCACCAGTATATATAGCAGTTCGGTACGGAAGGCCACTGCTCTACCTACCTCTGTGTCAAGTATACTATCCATCTAGATTCTATACCTGTGGTGCATTTTAGTTTTGCAGTTTGCTGACAGTGACCACCAGTATATATAGCAGTACGGTACGGAAGGCCACTGCTCTACCTACCTCTGTGTCGTCAAGTATACTATCCATCCATACCTGTGGTGCATTTCAGTTGTGCGCAGTATATATAGTAGTAGGCCATTGCTATTGATACTGGCATATAATTCCACACATTAAAAAATGGAACAAAAATGTGGAGGTTAAAATAGGGAAAGATCAAGATCCACTTCCACCTTGTGCTGAAGCTGCTGCCACTAGTCATGGCCAAGACGATGAAATGCCATCAATGTCGTCTGCCAAGGCCAATGCACAATGTCATAGTAGAGAGCATGTAAAATCCAAAAAACAAAAATTCAGTAAAATGACCCAAAAATCAAAATTGAAAGCGTCTGATGAGAAGCGTAAACTTGCCAATATGCCATTTACGACACGGAGTGGCAAGGAACGGCTGAGGCCCTGGCCTATGTTCATGGCTAGTGGTTCAGCTTCACATGAGGATGGAAGCACTCATCCTCTCGCTAGAAAAATGAAAAAACTTAAGCTGGCAAAAGCACAGCAAAGAACTGTGCGTTCTTCTAAATCACAAATCCCCAAGGAGAGTCCAATTGTGTCGGTTGCGATGCCTGACCTTCCCAACACTGGACGGGAAGAGCTTGCGCCTTCCACCATTTGCACGCCCCCTGCAAGTGCTGGAAGGAGCACCCGCAGTCCAGTTCCTGATAGTCAAATTGAAGATGTCACTGTTGAAGTACACCAGGATGAGGATATGGGTGTTGCTGGCGCTGGGGAGGAAATTGACAAGGAGGATTCTGATGGTGAGGTGGTTTGTTTAAGTCAGGCACCCGGGGAGACACCTGTTGTCCATGGGACGAATATGGCCATTGACATGCCTGGTCAAAATACAAAAAAAATCACCTCTTCGGTGTGGAATTATTTCAACACAAATGCGGACAACAGGTGTCAAGCCGTGTGTTGCCTTTGTCAAGCTGTAATAAGTAGGGGTAAGGACGTTAACCACCTAGGAACATCCTCCCTTATACGTCACCTGGTCCGCATTCATCAGAAGTCAGTGACAAGTTCAAAAACCTTGGATGGCAGCGGAAGCAGTCCACTGACCACTAAATCCCTTCCTCTTGTAACCAAGCTCCTGCAAACCACACCACCAACTCCCTCAGTGTCAATTTCCACCTTACACAGGAAAGCCAATAGTCCTGCAGGCCATGTCACTGGCAAGTCTGACGAGTCCTCTCCTGCCTGGGATTCCTCCGATGCATCCTTGAGTGTAACGCCTACTGCTGCTGGCGCTGCTGTTGTTGCTGCTGGGAGTCGATCGGCATCCCAGAGGGGAAGTCGGAAGACCACTTGTACTACTTCCAGTAAGCAATTGACTGTCCAACAGTCCTTTGCGAGGAAGATGAAATATCACAGCAGTCATCCTGCTGCAAAGCGGATAACTCAGGTCTTGTCAGCCTGGGTGGTGAGAAACGTGGTTCCGGTATCCACCGTTAATTCACAGGCAACTAGAAACTTGTTTGAGGTACTGTGTCCCCGGTACCAAATACCATCTAGGTTCCATTTCTCTAGGCCGGCGATAACGAAAATGTACACAGACGTCAGAAAAAGAGTCACCAGTGTACTAAAAAATGCAGTTGTACACAATGTCCACTTAACCACAGACATGTGGACAAGTGGAGCAGGGCAGACTCAGGACTATATGACTGTGACAGCCCACTGGGCAGATGTATTGCCTCCCGCAGCAAGAACAGCAGCGGCGGCACCAGTAGCAGCATCTCGCAAACGCCAACTCGTTCCTAGGCAGGCTACGCTTTGTATCACCGCTTTCCATAAGAGGCACACAGCTGACAACCTCTTACGGAAACTGAGGAACATCATCGCAGAATGGCTTACCCCAGTTGGACTCTCCTGGGGATTTGTGACATTGGACAACGCCACCAATATTGTGCGTGCATTACATCTGGGCAAATTCCAGCACGTCCCAGAATCTCTTGCACGCCCCTGTCGTTTTTTAAATAATTCTGCACCACCAAATTCAATGTATGTGCAATACATTGAATTTGGTGGTGCAGAATTATTTAAAAAACGACAGGGGCGTGCAAGAGATTCTGTCGGTGGCCCGAAGAATTGCGGGCCACTTTCGACATTCAGCCACCGCGTGCCGAAGACTGGAGCACCAGCAAACACTCCTGAACCTGCCCTGCCATCATCTGAAGCAAGAGGTGGTAACGAGGTGGAATTCAACCCTCTATATGCTTCAGAGGATGGAGGAGCAGCAAAAGGCCATTCAAGCCTATACATCTGCCCACGATATAGGCAAAGGAGGTGGAATGCACCTGACTCAAGCGCAGTGGAGAATGATTTCAACGTTGTGCAAGGTTCTGCAACCCTTTGAACTTGCCACACGTGAAGTCAGTTCAGACACTGCCAGCCTGAGTCAGGTCATTCCCCTCATCAGGCTTTTGCAGAAGAAGCTGGAGACATTGAAGGAGGAGCTAAAACAGAGCGATTCCGCTAGGCATGTGGGACTTGTGGATGGAGCCCTTAATTCGCTTAACCAGGATTCACGGGTGGTCAATCTGTTGAAATCAGAGCACTACATTTTGGCCACCGTGCTCGATCCTAGATTTAAAACCTACGTTGTATCTCTCTTTCCGGCAGACACAAGTCTGCAGAGGTTCAAAGACCTGCTAGTGAGAAAATTGTCAAGTCAAGCGGAACGTGACCCGTCAACAGCTCCTCCTTCACATTCTCCCGCAACTGGGGGTGCGAGGAAAAGGCTATGAATTCCGAGCCCACCCGCTGGCTGTGATGCAGGGCAGTCTGGAGCGAGTGCTGACATCTGGTCCGGACTGAAGGACCTGCCAACGATTACTGACATGTTGTCTACTGTCACTGCATATGATTCTGTCACCATTGAAAGAATGGTGGAGGATTATATGAGTGACCGCATCCAAATAGGCACGTCAGACAGTCCGTATGTATACTGGCAGGAAAAAGAGGCAATTTGGAGGCCCTTGCACAAACTGGCTTTATTCTACCTAAGTTGCCCTCCCTCCAGTGTGTACTCCGAAAGAGTGTTTAGTGCAGCCGCTCACCTTGTCAGCAATCGGCGTACGAGGTTACTTCCAGAAAATGTGGAGAAGATGATGTTCATCAAAATGAAATATAATCAATTCCTCCGTGGAGACATTCACCAGCAATTGCCTCCAGAAAGTACACAGGGACCTGAGATGGTGGATTCCAGTGGGGACGAATTAATAATCTGTGAGGAGGGGGATGTACACAGTGAAAGGGGTGAGGAATCGGAGGATGATGATGAGGTGGACATCTTGCCTCTGTAGAGCCAGTTTGTGCAAGGAGAGATTGATTGCTTATTTTTTGGTGGGGGCCCAAACCAACCAGTCATTTCAGTCACAGTCGTGTGGCAGACCCTGTCGCTGAAATGATGGGTTCGTTAAAGTGTGCATGTCCTGTTTATACAACATAAGGGTGGGTGGGAGGGCCCAAGGACAATTCCATCTTGCACCTCTTTTTTTTTCTTTCATTTTTCTTTGCATCATGTGCTGTTTGGGGACAATTTTTTTGAAGGGCCATCCTGCCTGACACTGCAGTGCCACTCCTAGATGGGCCAGGTGTTTGTGTCGGCCACTTGTGTCGCTTAGCTTAGCCATCCAGCGACCTCTGTGCAAATTTTAGGACTAAAAATAATATTGTGAGTTGTGAGGTGTTCAGAATAGACTGAAAATGAGTGGAAATTATGGTTATTGAGGTTAATAATACTATGGGATCAAAATGACCCCCAAATTCTATGATTTAAGCTGTTTTTGAGGGTTTTTTGTAAAAAACACCCGAATCCAAAACACACCCGAATCCGACAAAAAACTTTCAGGGAGGTTTTGCCAAAACGCGTCCGCGGAACCGAATCCAAAACCAAAACACAAAACCCGAAAAATGTCCGGTGCACATCACTAGAAACTTATCCAAAGCGACTTGCAGCTGTAATTTCCACAAAAGGTGGCTCTACAAAATACTGACTTTAGGGGGGTGAATAGTTATGCACGCTGAAGTTTTCTGTTATTTTGTCCTATTTGTTGTTTGCTTCACAATAAAAGAAAAAAAATCATCTTCAAAGTTGTAGGCATGTTCTGTGAATGAAATGAAGCAAACCTTCAAAAATCCATTTTAATTCCAGGTTGTGAGGCAACAAAACATAAAAAATGCAAAGGGGGTGAATACTTTAGCAAGGCACTGTATACTGTTATGTGCTCATCCTCTCAACTTTTGTAGATGTCATAGGGCTGCGGGTCTGTCCTAATTTATTTACACTGGTTTCTATGGTGATGCAGACAAGATCGGCAGTGAGCGGACGTAGGCGCTCTGCGATTATGTCAGACGATATGACAAATCGGGAAGCACACTGGTCTGCAGTGCACTTTCTGGGGGTGATGATTCTTGATGAAAGGTAAGAAGCTTGTATTATTATTTTGATCTTTAATAAAGGTACATAGGGGGTTATTCCGAGTTGATTGCTAGCTGCATTCGTTCGCTGTGCAGCGATTAGCCAAAAAAAAGGCACTTCTGCGCATGCGTATGCGGCCCAATGCACACGCGCGTCGTACTATTGCAACGAACGATGTCGTTTCACACAAGTTCTAGCGAAGCTTTTCAGTCGCACTGCTGGCCGCAGAGTGATTGACAGGAAGTGGGCGTTTCTGGGTGTCAACTGACCGTTTTCAGGGAGTGTTCGGAAAAATGCAGGCATGCCAAGAAAAACGCAGGCATGGCTGGGCGAACGCAGGGCGTGCTTGTGACGTCAAAACAGGAACTGAACAGTCTGAAGTGATCGCAAGCGCTGAGTAGGTATTGAGCTACTCTAAAACTGCACAAAAAGTTTGTCGCCGCTCTGCGATCCTTTCGTTCGAACTTCTGCTAAGCTAAAATACACTCCCAGTGAGAGGCGGCATAGCGTTTGCGTGGCTACAAAAAACTGCTAGCGAGTGATCAACTCGGAAGGACCACCATAGCACTGAACCTTCAGTTAAACAGCCTGGCTACTGTGTGATTATTTATCTGCATGAGAAATCCCTTGGAGTGCTGATATTGCTGGGACATATGGAAAGTGTGTAGAAGGCACCAGGGTAGCTGTGAAGTTGTTATTGGATGCCGGATCTTATGGAGATATATATATATATATATATATATATATATATATATATATATATATATATATATATATATATTGCTCAAAAAAATAAAGGGAACACTAAAATAACACATCCTAGATCTGAATGAATGAAATATTCTTATTAAATACTTTGTTCTTTACATAGTTGAATGTGCTGACAACAAAATCACACAAAAATGATTAATGGAAATCCAATTTATTAACCCATGGAGGTCTGGATTTGGAGTCACACTCAAAATTAAAGTGGAAAAACACACTACAGGCTGATCCAACTTTGATGTAATGTCCTTAAAACAAGTCAAAATGAGGCTCAGTACTGTGTGTGGCCTCCACGTGCCTGTATGACCTCCCTACAACGACTGGGCATGCTCCTGATGAGGTGGCAGATGGTCTCCTGAGGGATCTCCTCCCAGACCTGGACTAAAGCATCCGCCAACTCCTGGACAGTCTGGTGGATGGAGTGAGACATGATGTCCCAGATGTGCTCAATTGGATTCAGGTCTGAGGAACGGGCGGGCCAGTCCGTAGCATCAATGCCTTCATCTTGCAGGAACTGCTGACACACTCCAGCCACATGAGGTCTAGCATTGTCTTGCATTAGGGGGAACCCAGGGCCAACCGCACCAGCATATGGTCTCGCAAGGGGTCTGAGGATCTCATCTCGGTACCTAATGGCAGTCAGGCTACCTCTGGCGAGCACACGGAGGGCTGTGTGGCCCCTCAAAGAAATGTCACCCCACACCATTACTGACCCACTGCCAAACTGGTCATGCTGGAGGATGTTGCAGGCAGCAGAACGTTCTCCTTGGCGTCTCCAGACTGTCACGTCTGTCACATGTGCTTAGTGAGAACCTGCTTTCATCTGTGAAGAGCACAGGGCGCCAGTGGCGAATTTGCCAATCTTGGTGTTCTCTGGCAAATGCCAAACGTCCTGCACTGTGTTGGGCTGTAAGCACAATCCCCACCTGTGGACGTCGGGCCCTCATACCACCCTCATGGAGTCTGTTTCTGATCATTTGAGTAGACACATGCACATTTGTGGCTTGCTAGAGGTCATTTTGCAGGGCTCTGGCAGTGCTCCTCCTGTTCCTCCTTGCACAAAGGCGGAGGTAGCGGTCCTGCTGCTGGGTTGTTGCCCTCCTACGGCCTCCTCCACGTCTCCTGATGTACTGGCCCGTCTCCTGGTAGCGCCTCCATGCTCTGGACACTACGCTGACAGACACAGCAAACCTTCTTACCACAGCTCGCATTGATGTGCCATCCTGGATGAGCTGCACTACCTGAGCCACTTGTGTGGGTTGTAGACTCCGTCTCATGCTACCACTAGCGTGAAAGCACCGCCAGCTTCCAAAAGTGACCAAAACATCAGCCAGAAAGCATAGGAGCTGAGAAGTGGTCTGTGGTCACCACCTGCAGAACAACTCCTTTATTGGGGGTGTCTTGCTAATTGGCTATAATTCCCACCTGTTGTCTATTTCATTTGCACTACAGCAAGTGAAATTGATTGTCAATCAGTGTTGCTTCCTAAGTGGACAGTTTGATTTCACAGAAGTGTGATTGACTTGGAGTTACATTGTGTTGTTTAAGTGTTCCCTTTATTTTTTTGAGCAGTGTGTGTGTATATATATATATATATATATATATATATATATTATGCACGGTGGTGGCCGGCACTCCATATATCAGCAATGGTATGTGCCCTGGTGCCCTCCAATGTCCGCAAGAGTGAGGACCAATATACAAAGAGGTTCTGCGGCGGCACTCATAGGTCTTTTAGAGGTGAAATCAATCAGACGACTAGCACCAATACAGCAGGTTAACATTGCACACAGATTTTAATACTTATCTTGCTGGATTCCTGCGTCGGGCACTGCAGCCGATGCAAAAAATCCCTCCCAAAATGGCCACTGCGCATGCACAGTAGTAAAATTGGTCTCTGGAACATGGTGGGCTCCATGTTTCCAGAGACATGCGCATGTGAAGTAGACTCCGGCACAATGCGCTGTAAGAGGAGGGGGCCCACCCGGAGTCTTCACAGGGGCCCCCTCCTCTGTTAAAACGCCCCTGCACAGAGGGCTGAAAGCAAAACAACCACAAGTGCAACACATTTGTGGGAGTTTCTGCAACAGTGTTGGGAAGAACTTCTCCAAAATATTTCATTCCCATTGCAGAAAGAATGCCACAAGTGTGTTTGGTAGTTATATCTGCAAAGGTAGCTACTTTGGTGAGTCAAAAAATTTGATTACATTTTGTTATACAAAATAATTATATGGTTTTGTTATGATCACCAATTATTTATTTGTTCTATGCCTTTAATCTCATTGTACATTGAGACAGTAAACTGCGTACATTTCTACTACACGTTGTTACTGACATCACCTCTGTTTTGTGTGGCTCGAGCATCCATTTGTTCACGTGATGTCTCGCTAATTCTTTTTGTTTTCTTTTAAGTTCTGCTTTGTCATTTCGATGTCACTTTTTACTGATTTTAAAATGGAGGTGTTCTAAAGCTTTTACCGTGGTGTGTATATATAAATACATATTCTGCACCAATTCCATATAAATGAAAAGTAACGTATTCCTATTTACAGGGGAAAGATGAATCAGTGAAGCAAGTCTGCAACCCTACCATGGACAGGAACAGCAACAGAGACACCTTCAGGTGAGAAGGAGCAACTCCATAAAATACCAAAGATGGAAATTGGTTCCTAATAAAATGATACATCTGTAGAATGGCTATGTGTGTACTGAATTAAATAGCAAAATAATATTTTTAGCATCTCCATAAAATAATTAGAATTAAAACGCATATGTTGACATTAATTCCTCCAGGCAGAAAGCGACATTGTATATTGATGAGTACTTGAGCGTCACATATCAAAATGTGTTTTGTAACATGTAATACTATAACTTACTGAGATATGTGCGACCATTATAATGCCGGGATTAATCTGTGTAAACACTAGTGTGTTAAATACTGTTGTCCTTTGTGCAGCTCTGCAGATAGTCACTAGTAGCATCAGTAAGAGACTGAACTGTGACAATAACATTGGCAGTTGCTTTACGCTCCAAGTGCTGGATACATTAGTACATACAGATTTGGAAGGCTGGAGAGTGTCAATGATCCGAGATTCAGACCCACTTTTAACTTTTGGCATCGGCGCAATTAATACACCCTCAAGGTCACACAGAGGCAACCTTGAACCCTGGTGATTTGGGCTGTGCGAGATGTGCAGCCTTGGGAAACATAACCCCCACCTCTCTCCCAGCCGATAATGCAATTGTATTTGTGGCGCAAAGGAGAGAACAGGAGACAGGAAGGAGTAAAGGACAGAATGAGAGAGAGATGGAGGAGAGAAGAGAGAGATAGATTAGAGATGAGAAAGCGAGTGAGTGAGTGAGTGAGTGAGTGAGTGGGTGAGATGAAGAAGAGAGAGAGAGAGAGTGAGAGACAGAGGTGAAGAGAGCGAGGGAGATGGAGAAAAGAAAAGACAGAATGAGAGATGGAAGAGAGGGGATAGTGAGAGAGATAGAGCTGATAGATAGAGAGAGAGAGAGAGAGAGGAAAAATAAAATCCTGTACTTTCAGTAACACGTGACAATTGCTATAGGCCATCTTACTAGTTATAGTATGGAGAAACAGCAGGTTAAATTCTTCAGAGTTTATTATCCTATGCCCAGTGTGTAGCAGTGCGCACCAGTACACTGTCCATATTGCATTGCCAGTTAATGTATACAGGGAACTGTCTACTGTCGCTGCTTTCTTCTGCCCCAGAATGAAATCTGTATACTGCAGATGAAATCAGATTGCACTCTCCAGCTCTTAATAGAGTTGATTAGCAGCCGCTCGGTTATCCCTATGAATCCACAGCAGGGTAGGAGAAGGATTACCCAGGATAACTTGTTCCATAATACCATCCAATTGGTTACATGAGGATTTAACAGATGGGTTCCTCTGTGAGTGCAAACATCGGATCCCCCAGTACCCAGATTATCTGGAGCCAGAGATATGACTAGTATAGACAGCTGGCACTGTGACATAAGGGGCTTCACCAGCACAAGTAGCACAGATTGCGCTAAAATAAAAATAGGCTCCCATCCTCATTAGAGGAACACGTGTGCTGCAGGGAGGCTGACGAAATGTCATGGAGACACCTGAACTGTTCATTATATAAATACTGTTTCAGTTACACACAAGGGTAACACAAAAGATTGCTGAGCTGTGATTAGTATCTGACTTATACAGACCTTACATAGTGTAACGGTGCTGTGCCACAATTACCGGTACTTTTACTAAAGCTCATGGCATGTGATCAATATTGCATTTCACCCTGTTGCTTCTGATCAGGTTGTGGTAGTTGATGGAGGACAGAAATATGGGGTAGGCAGAGACAAAGATGGAACATGTAAAAATAAAAGCAAGAAGATCAATCAATCAATCAATCAATCAATCAATGAATAAATAATTATAAAAAGGTGCAACTGAATGGAATCCATATATACAGTACAACTAGTACACTAAGGACAAGCTCAGATACTCATACAAAGGTAAAGGTGATTGGTTGGCAGACATGATTGAATGGATTGAGTAGCTTTGTGACCATATGACATGTGGCCCAGTTAATAACTAGCATCACCCGACTGGATATCCTGCTAATTCTGATCAGTGCTGGCCAGCTAGAATTGCCAAGAATACTTGTCCAAATCTCACAGCCCTTTGGAAGTAATGTAATCTATCATATTTGGAAAATGTAGCTAATCCCTTCATCTGCCTGATAGCAGAGATGGTATTTAACAAGAAACTATGAAAAGTAAGGTAGGAGATAAATGCTTCCATCAATCCCAGATCGCAAACTTAGGTTGGACATGGCTTTTGAACCCAGGTCTGACCCGAGTGCGAGCAGGTTCAGACCCTTTCACATTGCAGTTTCAACCCAGGTTATTCCCGGTTTGGTGCCTTTCACATTGAACCCGGGTCACCCCTGTTAAACACTGTGATGTGATTTAAAATGGACTTTTCTGGCTCACATATAGATGAGATTACAAATTAAATAAAAGGAGGGGCTGGGGACTGCTCAGAGCAGACACATAATCAGCCAATCAGCACTTTTGTCTCAGAACCGGGTTGAATAACCCAGGTCAGAGGTTTTCACGCTGCACAGCGACCTGGGTCCGACCCGTGTTTAAACCTTCTTTTAACCCGGGTTGAAATGCCAGGTTGCTCGACTCGGGTTATTCACTTTGGCGCTTTCACACTGCACCTCTACCCGAGTCAACTCGGCAACAACCTGGCAATAACCCGGTTTATTTCTGCAGGGCAATAACTGGGGGGGGGGGGGGGGGGGGGGAAGGGGGCATGCGCCCCGGTTGCAGGATTTGAGGGGGCAATGAAGAGTTACAGAGGAGCAGGGATTTTTAGTTTTTTTACCGGCAGTGCTGTTCTGCTCCAGTGAGACAGCAGACAGCTCCCGGGGCAGTGTCTCTGACCCACCTGTCTGCCCAGAGCTGGCTCCGATGCTGTGTGGGTGAGCTCCAGTACCTGGGATCTCTCCTATGCTGGCTACTGTCAATGCTTATGCTTGTTAACAGGTGCAAAGGCTCACTTTGCTAGCTATCCACTTGACAGTGAAAACTTAGAGCCTGGACAACATCCAACTCTCACTGAGTGCCAGTACAGCAGTTTTGTGGTGAGTTTATAGACAGACTTTATTATCGGCGCTGTGCTCCCAGTTAGCAGTATCAACCTCCGCTTTGCCTCCCAGATGGGGGGATTTGGTGTAGCTTATAGAGGGATGTAGTGTAGTAATGTATTCCAGTATATATGGGCATGTAGTGCACTGATGTGGTGTAGCATATAAGAGGATGTAGTGTAGTAATGTAGTGTAGCATATAGGGTATGTAGTGCAGTGCATAGGGGCATGTAGTGTAGTGATGTAGTTCAACGTGTAGGGGATGTAGTATAGTAGTGCAGTGGACAGGGGAATGTAGTGATGTAGTGTTATGATATAGGCGGTCATTCCGAGTTGTTCGCTCTGTAATTTTCTTCGCATCGCAGCAATTTTCCGCTAATTGCGCATGCGCAATGTTCGCACTGCGACAGCGCCAAGTAAATTTGCTATGCAGTTAGGAATTTTACTCACGGCTTTACGTGGTTTTTTCTTCGTTCTGGTGATCGTAATGTGATTGACTGGAAGTGGGTGTTTCTGGGCGGAAACTGGCCGTTTTATGGGTGTGTGTGAAAAAACGCTGCCGTTTCTGGGAAAAACGCGGGAGTGTCTGGGCGAACGCTGGGTGTGTTTGTGACGTCAAACCAGGAACGAAACTGACTGAACTGATCGCAGTTGCCGTTCGCAATTCTACTAAGCTAAGATTTACTCCCAGTAGGCGGCGGTTTAGCGTGTGCAATGCTGCTAAAAGCAGCTTGCGAGCGAACAACTCGGAATGAGGGCCATAGATAGCAAAGCAATCTGATTTTCTGGATGTGGCCACTAGGTGTCTCACTTGTTTAGTCAGTGTGGTTACAAGTCTGGGACCTTTCAGCTGAATATGAAACAAGTGTTCTTGTCTTTCAGTTGCTGTTAGGGAATTTGATACAAGGTGTTTAACAACAAGGAAATCCGAAACATACCGTATCAAAACAGTAACCCATTCATATCTAGGCAGATAATCTCTGCAAAGCATTGTTGTTTAAAACGCAGTGAAGGTTTAAGTGACTTTGAGCAATGCTTCATAGCGGGTGCAAGAGAGATGGATCATTTTCACTTGCAACAATTTGAAGAGTGCACAAATACTACACAACATCCATAGTGTGGCCAATGCAAAACTGTGGATGATTGAGGGCAGCGTCATCTGGCACACATTGTATCATCCGACTAGTGTGCGACATTGCCACAGAAAACTGCAAAATCTAATGCTGGGGGCTGGGGCCACAAGTAACAACACTTGAAATGTGCAGTGTTCCTTTTCTTCTATTAGGGGTACAGAAGCAGAAGCTCCACTCTAATTCCATTGTTGACCCCCATGGCACAAGGCTCTCATTGCCATGGTTTGTGCACACTGCTACTGTATGCAAAATGACTGGAAATGTGTAGCCTAGTCCAACGGTGAAGGGACAAATGGATGATTACGCATGTGACAAAAACCCCACTGAGTATTGGACCTCATATACAGTAGCAGATTTTTGCTACGGGCACATAGGATTTTTGCCCGGGTCGCCACCTTCTGGAGGGCGCCGCCGCCATGGCAAGATCAGCTATTGGTAGTGCCCTCCCCCGGTGCCGGTACTGCTGTGCGGTGCGCGATGAAGTCATCGCGCACCGCATTGCATTGTGGGAGCGGCACTTAGACACTAGGGGTCATGATTGACCTCTAGTGTCTATGCGGTTCTATGGGAGAGAAGTCATGACGTCTCTCCCATAGATCAGGGGATCGGCGCCAGCGGCCAGAGACGGAGGGCAGCAGCGGTCGGGAATTAGGAGCGGGGATGGTAAGTATTCATTATTTATTTTTTTAAAAGCGGCACAAACGGGGGCAATACTACTGGGGCCACAAACGGGGGCAATACTACTGGGGGCACATTGACCACACCCCTTTATGAAGCCATGCCTCTATTTTCGCCCGGGGCGCCACAAGAGCTAGAACCGGCCCTGCTCATATACCCACAAGGAACAGCTTAGGGAAGTGGAAGCTCTGTTATGATGTGAGGTGGTTTCAGCTGGCATGTATTAGGACCTATGATACATCTGCAGACATCAGTGACCAGCACCTGCTACGTAATCATCCTTGTGGATACTCTGCACTCGTTCATGTCAGCTGTCTCATTCAGTGCGACAATGCGCCACCAGAATATGGCTGGGGGAGTATGTCTCTGAGCTTGGCAATGAGTTGACCCCCTCGTTCGCTGGATTTGAGCCCAGTAAAACACATGTTGGATGTGAATATTAGAGAATTATGGTCCATTATACAGGAGATATGATGTACACAATCTACACAGTACTTCACAGAGCTCTTGGAGTCTGTGCCTCGTCATGTTGCTGCTATAATCATATCAAAAGGAGGACCTACAAGTTACTAGACAGGTAGGGCCAGCGCGATGCGGTCAGTGGGGTAAGCCATGCTGTCTGTATTATATGGCAGTCACTGCGACACTCCCTGTATTATAAGGCAATCGTTACAATGCGCCTGCACTACATGGCAGTGACTGCAATGCTCCCTGTATATTATAGCTGTTACTGGAACACTCCATGCTTTGTATGATGGTCACACTGACAGTCTCTGCATTATATGGCAGGCATTGTGATGCTCCCTGCATTATATGACAAACACTGTGACGTTCTCTGTATAATATGGTGGGTACTGCAAAACTCTCTGCCACACCCAGACTGGCAACACCTCTTCAGCTTAGTGCCACATCCTTTCAGTAGGCATTCCCTTATGAGCCCTTCATGCCCAAGTCTGACACTGCCACAACCTGTTCCATATTAGCGTATCCCTTGTATCCCGCAGTCAAGATATTGTTACTGATAAAAAAGAGAAAAATAATTTGGAATGAGCGTTTTTTTCAGCTAGCATAACATGTTATTATCTATTACACCAGCATCTTTATTGGCTTATGATGAACATTTGTCTATGTGTTATTCATGTCATGCTTGTTTCAGGCCTGGCGTATGGTTTCTACAAAGTAACAAGTAGGGATTGAGAAGACAATTACTGTGTCACCAACTTGGATGCAGGAATTAGTCTTTATTTTTACAGCTTCATATAAAGCCTTATTTGAAGAGAGATAAATATAATATGGAACGCAGGACAATAATAGAACCTTGTTAACAGTTTAAAGTATCTGCATGGAATAGTATGGACAATATTTTAGCTAAAGTCACATGCTAGGAAGACTAAACGATAAAGATAAAGTGGTGACAACAAATATTTTATACCATGTGGAATTAGAGCCTCTTTTAGGAGGGATGGTCATGTCAATAACTTTGGATAAACGGTCTAGCTTGGAACCCAATTAAGATTGCTCTGTAGGCAAATCCTCACCTGAAGGTATCTGTAAAAATATGGACTGAGATAAAACTAAATGTGTAGATCTGAAGTTATTAGGGATGAGGTGTTGGAACGCCATGATTGGAAGATCCATGGCTGGAAAATGGATGGGATCTTTTAGCTGGTTAAGGGATTACCAGACTTTTAGTTCACATGACATGCTACGGCATAGGTCTGCAAACTCGGTCTTCATTACCCCACACAGTGCATATTTTGCAGGTAACCCAGCAGGTGCACAGGTGTATTAATTACTCACAGACACATTTTAAAAGGTCAGCAGGTGGAGTTAATTATTTCACTTGTGATTCTGTGAGGAGACCTGCAAAACATGCACTGTGTGGGGTAATGAGGACCAAGTTTGCAAACCTATGTGCTACGGTCTGCACAGTAAAAACATTCAGGATCATGAATAAAAACACCACAAGACTTTAAAGGAACATACAAACACAATTTGTTTTACATTATATTAAAGAAAACAAGATTTTATTTGTTTTTTGTTAAAGCTGCATTACCATCCAAGTCAAATGTGCCCTGGATGTTGTTTTTTTCCCTTGATGTTGCCGGCTCTGAAATACAGAGTTGGCTAAAAATGTTATCTGCTGTTTACACCTGGGATGAAGGCTGTTGGGTAGATATAACCATGGAATAGTCCACAGCACATAAGCAAACATTGGAAACCACACATAAAAACCCTCTTACGTTTATTAATGTCTAGGTAATCGGTCTTGGGACCTCCTCAGATTGCTACTATCTGTCCAGTGAGAGGCGGGCTGCCAGTAGAGATGCTGAAAGCATGGGTCCGGGACTATCCTTTTTTAGATCAGTGCACTAACCTTCGAATAGGCAAAACACCATTGTGGAGGGTGGAGAGATACCTTTAACAGTATATAAAGCACATTTCTTATTGGAGAAGATTATATTTTAAGTGATGATTGTCATAGTTTGATATCATTTGATATTAGTTAGAAAGCTACAGGTTACATTAGGGAAGCCCTAAGGAAGATAAGGGATAATACAATACCTATACCCCATTGTGATCCCTGTGTCCCCATGGATAAAAGCGAAAGGATAATACAGTTTTATGTACCTCAACACATTGATAGTTTCCCTCAAAGTTGCCAATTGTACAGTCCTGCAATCATCGCTCCTGCTACTACTGTACTTGCCTGATTCTAACAAGTTCATTGTTGATGTCAATAGCCAGTAATACAATAGAGCAGAGGTTTCCAAACTGTGTGCCGTGGCTCCCTGAGATGCCTCGGGACACTTGCAGGGGTGCCCTGGGTTGGTGGTCCAGGACCAATTCAAATTATTCATGGTCAGTAGAATAGGCAAAACCAGTGCTGGTGGCTGCTAGTAATAAACTATATGGCCAAATAGAAGCAAATCTTGTCCCTCACCACACAACTGACCCTAAGGATGACATATAAACGCAATCTACTTAATGTAATATTTCTTTCTAAATTTCTCAATAAGACATTTTTGGCCTAGGGGTGCTGTGGAAAAAATTCTGATATTCTAGGGCGCCGTGATTCAAAAAAGTTTGGATACCACTGCAATAGAGTAATCCATGGGACAGGGATGTGCTCTGGAAGAAGAGAGCGTGGTAGCATTGTACACTTGCAGCTTATGAAGGACCCATCATGTCTTACCTTTTACCTCTTATCTACCCATAATGTTATCGTCTTGGCTGGAGTTCTCCATTAACTGATTTTAGTATAGAAACACAAAATCTATTTAAAAATAAACAAATACAAAAGCAGCAGGACATTGTGGGTGTGAGCCGAGCCCAAGACAAGTGGGAGATAAGAACACAACCTCAACATAATTAAATTACTCTTAAATGAAACTAATGTGTTTTAGACTTCTGTACAGAGTCACATATAATTTGTGCTCCATGCTACGATCGTCCTTTGTCTAATTCTATTTGGCTACTTATTGAATTTACTGTACATAAACGGGAGCAATACTTTTAAGTAGGTACTGTCCTTAATCTGGTCAGACACACAAGGACTTGGATATCATTCAAGTGTTTAACGAAGATTCCTAAGAATTATGAACACACAAATCAGTAGGTTGTCATACATGTGTAAACGGAAATAAAAACATACAGGGGGAAGATGTAGGGATACTAGTGGAATGGAAAACAGCATAACCAGTGGGCAGCAATTATATTATCACTGCTATTTTCCTGATATACAATTGAATTTAAGAATTGAAAGCAAATGTGTGACTGGTTGCTACAATTTTAGTAATTTCCCAATAATATTTTTAACAAACTAAAAAGAAAAAAAGAAGAGAAAAATGGAAAAAAGAAAAACACACATGTATCAAACCTTGGAGAGAGACAAGGAGGAGAGAGATAAAGTAGGAGCCAAATCAACTTCTGTTGTTATTTAAAACTAGCTTGCAGAATGGCTGAAACTCACTAGTACTTAATCTGTCTCCACTTTATCTCTCTCTAAAGGGGGGTACTCACAGAGCGATATTCTAAGCAATCTGACTAGATTGCTTAGAATGTCAGCATGATCGCTCCGTGTGTAGCCCCCTCAGCGATAGCGATGCGCGGCCCCGCACATCGCTATCGCTACTGCTAGATTGGCCTGCATGCCGGCCAATCTAGCGGGTCGCTCACTTCACCCGCTGGGTGAAGTGAGCGCCCCCCGTCTCCCCCCGCACGCTCAGCATACATCGCGCTGTGCTGAGCTGCGGGAGAGATGTGTGCTGAGCGGTTCGCTCAGCACACATCTCTCCCAAATTGGCCCGTCTATATGGGCCTTAAGGTTTGATACATGTCCCCCAAAGAAGGCATTATGGATGAGACACAGTGATGACTTCCTAGGCAACCAATCATTGCTTTGTTCATGCTGTAATGTATAATATGAGTATCTGTAAAGTGCCAGAAACCAATAGTAACCTTTATGCTTTTTGTTAATATACAAGGGGAATGGCTCTAGACAGCACACCCTAGTTGCTTGTAATGAGAGGTGCTATCCGCTGATATTAATAATACTACACATAGAGGAATGGCTGTAGATTCACTATGGGGTTGGGGCTGATATGCAGCATACAGACCCCGGGATCCCAGCCGCCAGAATGCCGGCGGGGGCGAGTGCAACGGAGCCCCTTGCAGGCTTCGGCGCTCGCCACAAGTTCTATTCCCACTCTAAGGTTGTTGTTGACACCCACAAGTGGGAATAGCCCCTATTAGGTGGCATTCCGGCTGGTGGCATTGTCAGAGGCCGGGACGGTATCCTGACCGGCGACATATAATCTGCGTCCCGCACTATGCAATCAATACTAGAAATTAAAGTCTCTATTACATCGCCATAAGGTTTGTTTGCACATATTTGGCCAAAGATACAGGCCTACACATCACGTCCAGGTCACCTCTGTTGGGTAAGTCCCTAACACTCTGGGAATCACATCCAGGGCGCAGGGCACCCCCAAACCAGCCCAGCCAAAAACCGTCCCAGTGCATCACGCCAGTGAAAGACAACAGTGAAGTGTTACAGAATATCAGGTATGCAAATGTAATTACTTAGTGTAAGGAGTGTTATAAGAATATAAAGTATGTGAACAAATACATATATAAAAAACACGCACAAAGGTAATGATATAAAATGTGAGTGTTAAGGTGCATACACACTTGCCGAGAAAATGAGCAAAGTCGCTAATTTTCACCCTTTCTGAGCGACATCGCTCACTTTCTCGGCAAGTGTGTATGCCGCCGCCGACCAGCGATGCGTGACCCCGTGGGTCATGAACGACTCTCGCTGTTGGCTGTGCAGGCAGCTCAATTTGGACTGTCGTCTTTTGCTGTAGTCAAATCTGCGGCTATATGCTAATATAAGTGCTTTTCCTAGTGTACAAGCGTGCCTCTGGATGTGTAAGGACTGGCTCATCCACTTTGCCTATCTCTAGATGCAACCATCGATACTAGCACCTGCCCTATACATACATATATATATATATATATATAGATGCAGAATATCCGTCAGAGTCAGGCCTCCAATGTATGTGACTAAGGCTGGGTACACACTGGGACAACAGGGATTCGTTCCGACACAGGAACGAATCCCCATCAGCCCAGAATGCCCGTACACACTGGGGAGATGTTAAATAAAGGACGCAGGACGCTAGCGACGGATGCTTGGTTTGATGTGCAGCAAGCATCTGACACATGCGATCGCGGGAGCACGTAGTCCTGGGTACACACTGCGTGATATAAGTGATATATCACACCAAAACAGCATTTTGCTGCGATATTGCTCCAGTGTGTACCCAGGCTAAGGGGGTCATTCCGAGTTGATCGCTCGCTAGCAGTTTTTAGCAGTCGTACAAACGCTAAGCCACCGCCCTCTGGGAATGTATTTTAGCTTAGCAGAAGTGCGAACGAAAGGATCGTAGAGCGGCTGCAAAAAAAAAATTGTGCAGTTTTAGACTAGCTCCAGACCTACTCAGCGCTTGCGATCACTTCAGACTGTTCAGTTCTGGATTTGACGTCACAAACATGCCCTGCGTTCGCCCAGCCACGCCTGCGTTTTTTGAACACTCCCTGAAAACGGTCAGTTGACACCCAGAAACGCCCTCTTCATGTCAATCACTCTGCGGCGGCCATTGCGACTGAAAAGCCTTGCTAGACCTTGTGTAAAAATACATTGGCCGTTGTGAAAGTACGTCACGCGTGCGCACTGCGCCGCATATGCATGCAGAAAAGTGCCATTTTTTTTACTTAATCGCAGCGCAGCGAACATTTTCAGCTAGCGATCAACTCGGAATGACCCCCTAAGTGTCTAAATTTGCAACTCCTCCTGTGACACACCCGTGGCACTTCCATAGCACACTGATAAAGAAGTAGGGAGGGCAATCCCAGGACATTTTTTCAATCCTGGGATTCAGGATTGAAAAATGCTCAATCCCGGTATTCGCTGGATCGAATTTGTCAATGAAAATATTATTTATTCTGTACTTTTTCTAAAGAAAAAAACTTTCTTCCTATGATCTGTGATGGTGGGCCATGAATGATATTTTATTCTAGGGCTCAACTGGGGCCCAACACCAGAGGTATAAAACATATAACAGTCATGGCCCAGCACAGGCCCACCAAGTGTGGAGGGGGGGGGGGGGTTGAGGGGGTTTGGGGGGGAAACCCCAACACACCACTGGGTGACAGGAATTAACATAATTATGGCCCGGCCCCACAGGAAAATGATGCTGCACCATTGCATACAACCCCTAATTCCCGTCCGACTCCAAAGACAGTCCTCCTCAGTCTCTCCTCTCCAAAAGAGTAGCAGGCACTGTCTCACAGGCCATGGGGCTGCAGGGTGGTGTGGCGCCGTTCTGGCACAGCTACAGCAGGGCACCCTCCTCCTCCAGTCTCGACTCCCATCCCTCAGAATCCCAACTACTCCAATTCACACACCCCCACCGCCGACTCAAGAGCCGGCTGTTTGGCCAGTACTGATGAGCTCTCTGTTGTGACAGATTCAGCCATACCACCGCTGTGATGAGCAGAGCAGTCACTTTAAGATGACTGGTGGGAGCGGCTGAAGGGGTGGGCCTGTGTGGGGCTACACTGCGCTGCATGAACTCTCAGTCAGGCAGTGCCAGGTAGAAATGTGTAACCACACATGCGCAACTCAGTCCCAAAATCCTGGGACTGGCTAGAAGGTACATCTCCGTGCATCTGAATTGTCAACTCCTAGTCCCCGTCCAGTACATTTCCAATACATTACAGATACTGTGTGTCTCCAATATAGACAATGGAAGAAGGCCCTGCACCAAGAATAATGTACATTTCTCCAGCGGGGTACACTGTGTTCCACAGGGAATAAATCGGGGTGCAGAGATGGATCTTGATTCAGAGGCACCAACAGGCTAAAGCTTTAGACTGTCCCAGGATGCATTGCGGGGCCTCCTCTATAACTCTGCCTCCAGGTACTGTGAACTCAGTTTTAGAGTTGGTGCCTGCATGAAGCAGGTCACTTAACAGGGGTGGCTGCACTAGGCAGGCCTGAAAAGACTTGCTAGAAGACTTCAAGGGCTGCAGCACTTCATATGTCAGTGTGACATACTGTGCTGCGGCTCCATCACCTCCCCAGTGGCATCACATACTCCCACTGTCTCTGTTCCCGGGTACTTGTGGCGGAGACGCTTCGGTTCTAGGCACACAGTCAGACTCTCCTGGTTCGCTGGCTGCTACAGAAGGGAGGAGGTAAGAGGGTCCCCCAGGCGGGACCCGCCATTAAATCGCTTTCCGATCGCAGTCTAGGGAAACGGACTGCAACGCTGGGGTGGACACTGTCACCGAGCAGGGACTTCACTATATCCACCAGGGCATAGGAGTACAGGTCGGACATACTAATATCCATTTTGATAAGACTCCATAGTTCCAGGTGGTGAAGTCCAGCATAGGGGAGCCAGCGCTTGACCTGTAGCCCCTCCCCCAGCCCAGGGCGCCATCTACTGCTGGTGTTCCCACCCTGGAGCTGCCTCACACTCTCCCTCACAGAGACGCTGGGCGACATTTTCTAAAATAGATGCGACTGGTCTCCGGGACTGCAGGGCAAGGTCTCCTTTGTAAATCCGCCTGTACATCAGCGCTGTGGTTTTACAAACACTTAAGTATTCTACATGTCGATAACAAGAACGCATTAGTTAAGAACAGGTGTACCTGTGCCAGAATATATTGTACGAGTATTCTGATATATACATCTGGTCTCAGACCGCGCATTGTTTTATATATATATATATATATATATGTGTGTGTTCATATAATAATCCAATGCAATATTATTGTCATGAAATTAATTATCTGCATTGCAAATGTGACTATGTGTGCCTGTATCTGCCATGTGATTTCACTGCAGTGTATTCCAGATATATCTATCACTGTATACTGTACCCTGGGGACTAGGTGCGTCTGGGTCAATATATAGTGCGTCACAGTATTTACCTATTACGTGTATTCTACTGTGTACTCCGTCACATAATACCAGCTATATTCGCAGGTGTTGTGTACTGGGTACTCAGTCACATGCTAACGTATTTATTCGCAGGTATTGTACTGTCTGGCTTCATCGTACTAAATTGCTCTCTGTTGCATTTGTGTATAATGTTTAACATGTAGGGCAGTAAATCTGGGGACGCTCCTGCATCCTGCAGAGCATGCGCAACGGATTTACCTGAGGGGGAAGTTTTGTGTGATGGTCTGTGTACTATGTCTCATACATCTCCCAGTCAGTCCGCAGCTCCTGTAATCAATCTGGAGCCAACCTGGGCTGCGTTCTCAAACCTACTGGGTACTCTAGTTGAACGCTTTATGCCCCCTATGGGACCACCTGTAACATTACAGTCTCTGATGTCCCCATGGTTACTCCGCTTTGGGTGGGAAAATTTTGCCTCACGGGTTGTAGCGTATGACTCATTCCTTGGTCAGGCAAAACCCTATTCCAGGTCAGTCTCGTGTCTCTGGGTCATCTACGCGGGCTGCTTCCTCCTCCCTATCTAACAATCTCTCTGATATTTTATCTGAAGAGAGGGGGATCATGCTGTTCTGTCAGTCCCTATATTAGGTGTTTCTGACGAGGATTTTCTATTGCTAAATAACACCACTGCCCTTGTGGTTACTGGGAATCAAATCCTACAATTCACTGATAAGTGGATACCCCTACTGTGGTTAAACAAACTGATATGTTCACACGTAAGAGGGTAAATAAAACTCTGTTACCACAATCTGACCATTAAGTGTACATCAGAAAAGACCCCTGGTCTAATCCAGGGAAGACATTCCCCCTGTCTACAACGGGCATTAACTCGATATCATCCCCCTGCAAAGTTATATAACTAGTAGGTAATTCACTGCTAGTGAACTCATGTGTCACCCATCGGGTGTCGTCCACTCTGCCTCTCACCACTGTCTGCTCACTGTAGGAACCGACAGATAAGCTCGTGGAGGGATGCTCCCTTACGGGTGTTGTACATAGACCTCGATTGTGTCCTCTTGGGGCTGCAAAATAGATTGATGACTGGATCAGGCATTAGAGGAAGAGCTACCTGAGGATATATCTGACTATGCCAGACATTACCTGTCTCACAATACCACCTCCACTTTATTCTATATAAGGAGGTGTTCCCTGAGGCGGATGTGTTGGCTGCCAAGGTGTCGAATACGTCTGTCCTGGCACGCCGTATTCTGTGGTTGAGGTCATGGAATGTGGACCTGGACTCCAAAAGTCCTTGGGGGTATTCCCTTTTACTGGGGACGTCTTATTTGGGGAAGACCTAATTAAAAAATTGGATCTGAATCTGCGGCTACTATGACTGCCTTTCTCCCAAATGCTACGCCTTCTGTAAAAGGCAAAAGGTACCACTTTTCCCTTCTGTCGGCCTTAAGGGAAAGCGAAGGTCAGGCATACCCAAGATTGTCTCGTGCTCCCAACAACCACTAAGCTCAAGGCCTAACAATCCTGGGCTGCTCGTCAGCCTGCTTCTCATAACAAGCCTGCTGCATGACGGAACAGGCCTCCCCGTGGGGGATCCCAATATGGGGGGGCGACTTCTACGATTCATCCAGGTCTGGTTAATGACACTTCAGACGCATGGATGCGAGAAGTCGTCTCTCACGGGTATGCAGTCTCTTTCAAGAGACATCCCCCTCGCCAGTTCTGCACAACAGTTATCCCTTCGGATCCGTTAAAAGGCGCAAGCTCTACAGATGGTTGTGCGTTCCCTCCTGGATACAGGAGTGGTAGTGCTGGTACCTCTGTCCCAGAGAGGCAGAGGATACTACTCTACCCTGTTTCTGGTCCCGAAACCTGATGGGTCTTTCTGGCTTATTCTCACCCTCAAATCACTGAACAAGTTTGTGAGAATGTCCAAGTTCCGTATGGAAACACTGCACTCAATTGTACTGGCCATGGAACCAGGAGACTATATGGTATCCCTGAATATGCAAGATGCTTACCTGCATATACCTATTGCCATATCGCATCAGCTATATCTGCAGTTTGCTATTGGCAACCTTCATTATCAATTCCAGGCTCTGCCGTTTCAAGTGGCCGCGGTCCCTCGGATCTTCACCAAGATTATGGCCGTGATGATGGCTCATCTCCATCGCCAGGGAGTCAAGATCCTGCCGTATCTAGACGACTTGCTGATTCTGGCAAACTCCCAAGATGTACCCCTCAGTCATCTGCAACTGACGGTACGTTTCCTACAAGCCCACGGGTGGCTCGTCAACTGGAAGAAGTCCTCGCTGGTCCCTGCTCGGAGCATGGTGCACCTGGGAGCACTGCTGGACACACACAGCCAAAGACTGTTTCTGTCTCCAGAGAAAGTCCCGAAACTTCAGGACAGGATCAGATACTTCCTCTCTCGCCCAAGAGTGTCGATACACGCGGCGATGCAAGTATTAGGCCTCATGGTGTCAGCTTTCGACATGGTAGCGTACACTCAATTTCATTACCGCCCTCTACAGAGGTTAATCCTTTCCAAGTGGGATGGCCTGCCTCATTGGATCAGGTCTCAAATGATCTCCTTGACTCCGGAGGTTCATCTGTCACTAAGTTGGTGGCTACAGGACCAGCAGTTGAGCAGGGGCCATCCCTTCTGGATCCCCAACTGGGTCCTATTGACTACGGACGCCAGTCTAAGGGGTTGGGGCGCGGTGCTGGAGCAAAATTCTCTCCAAGGTCGGTGGACCAAGGAGGAATCTCTCCTCCCGATAAATGTTCTGGAATTACGGGCAGTGTTCAATGCTTTGACTCTTGCCCTGCCTCTGATACAGAACAGGCCTGTTCAAATACAATCAGACAATGCCACCACGGTGGCATACATAAACCATCTGGCGACGCTCGAAGCCGCATGGCAATGATGGAAGTATCAAAAATCCTTCATTGGGCGGAATGCCATCTGCCAGCAATATCGGCAGTGTTCATTCCGGGAGTCCTCAACTGGGAAGCTGATTTCTTCAGTCGTCAGGATGTACACGCCGGAGAGTGGAGTCTTCATCGGGAAGTCTTTCAACTCCTAGTGGACAAGTGGGGTCTATCAGATGTAGACCTGATGGCGCCACGGCACAATCACAAAGTTCCGGTCTTCGGATCAAGAACAAGGGATCCTCAAGCAGCGTTTGTGGAAACACTGGCAATTCCATGGAACTTTTGGCTGCCCTACGTGTTCCCTCCAGTGTCACTTCTGCCCAGGGTACTACTGGAGTTCAAGCAAAAAGGAGGAATACTACTTCTAGTTGCTCCAGCGTGGCCCAGACGACATTGGGTCTCAGACCTGCAGGGTCTATCGATAGAGCGTCCAGTTCTACTTCCTCAACACCCAGGCCTCCTCGTTTAGGGCCCTTGTGTCTACCCAGACCTGGCCAGACTGGCTTTGACGGCATGGCTCTTGAAGCTTCACTCCTGAGGGCCAAAGGATTCTCCGAGGCAGTTATCCAAACTATGCTGAAGGTCCATAAACCGGCATCTGCGCGGATTTATTATAGGGTCTGGAATTCTTACTTCACCTGATGTGCTGCTAAGAATTACGATGCTTCCAAGTTTAGTACTTCCAGACTTCGGGGACTTCGTCTGGCCACCCTCAAGGTTCACATATCTGCCTTGTTGGTGTGGTTTCAGAGAAAAATTGTGTCTATACCCGACGTTCATAGGTTCACTCAGGGCGTATTGTGGATTCAGCCTCCCTATGTCCCTCCTGTGGCTCCATGGGATTTGTGTTGTCCTGAATGCCCTGCAAGAGTCTCCATTTGAACCTCTTGAGTCAGTGGACCTTAAATGGCTCACAGCCAAGGTCCTGTTTCTGCTGGCTATTGCCTCTGCTAGAAAGGTGTCAGACTTATACCCCTTTCACACATATTGCCGGGTCGACACGGGTCAGTGTGTGGTGTGAAAGCGCCATGTCGGAAATCCTGGGTCGCCTGACCCGGCGGGTCAATGGCAGCTTAAACGGGCTCCTGGGTCGAAGCGATCCGGGACCCGTTCACTACAACAGGGAGAGGTGGCGCGGAGATGATCTCATCTCCCAGCGCTACTTCCGCCCCCACCCCCCCGCTGCTATGGCAACCCGCCCGGCATATTGCCGGATCAGGGAAACCAGCAGCAGCATTCAATGCCGGATCCCACCCGGGAAGGACCCGTTTCCAATTCCCGGGTGGGATCCGGCATTTGCGGTGTGAAAGGGGTATTAGGCGCTTTGTCCTGTCGTCCACCCTTTTTGATATTTCATCGTGACCGAGCAGTTCTTAGAACTCGCCCTGGTTATTTACCTAAGGTGGTGTCATCTTTTCAACTTAATCAAGAGATTGTGGTTCCAGCCTTCATCTCTTCCGAATTGTCCTCCAAAGAGCGGTCTTTGGATATGGTAAGGGCTCTCCGTATATATGTGGAGAGGACTGCCTCTATCAGGAGGTCAGGTTCCCTCTTCATACTGTTTGGTTTCCACAAACGTGGCTGGCCTTCGAATAAGCAAACCATGGGCAGATGGATGAGAATGGTGATTGCACAAGCTTATGCGCAGGCTGGACTCCCAGCTCCTGCTGCTATTAAAGCCCATTCTACTCGGTCTGTTGGACCCTCTTGGGCGGCCCGTTGTGGTGCGTCCACAGAACAATTGTGCAAGGCGGCTACGTGGTCCTCAGTGAACATGTTCATCAGGTTCTATGCCTTTGATACTTCCGCCCAGAGCCGGCCCTAGCCAATTTGATGCCCTAGGCAAAATTTTGTCTGGTGCCCCCTAGCTCCGCCGCTAGTTCTGCATCTGTACCTGCAACGCTCAGGTAGTGGGGCCCACCGGGGGGTTACCCTGTGGGCCAGTTCAACTCTGCACAATGCCACACAGTAATGACCATAATACATATAATTCCACACAGTAAAGGAACCTTACACATATGCCCCACATTAGTAATGCCCATAATACACATAATGCCACACAGTAATGCACCTTACACATATGCCCCACATTAGTAATGCCCATAATACACATATACTGCCACAGATACTGCCACGCTTGCTGGTTATACAAAAAGACCAGTATCAAACATGTAGAAACTGTCCATTCTCTTCACTATTCAGTGTGTTTGCTGGTGTCTGTTACTGCATGCCCTTTACTTTATACTGTGGGAGTGATATGCTCTGCCCTCCAGTCTGATGTGTCCGAAAGTCATGCTGCACTGATGTTTCATATAGAAAATAAGAATTTACTTACCGATAATTCTATTTCTCGGAGTCCGTAGTGGATGCTGGGGTTCCTGAAAGGACCATGGGGAATAGCGGCTCCGCAGGAGACAGGGCACAAAAAGTAAAGCTTTAGGATCAGGTGGTGTGCACTGGCTCCTCCCCCTATGACCCTCCTCCAAGCCAGTTAGGTACTGTGCCCGGACGAGCGTACACAATAAGGGAGGAATTTTGAATCCCGGGTAAGACTCATACCAGCCACACCAATCACACCGTACAACTTGTGATCTAAACCCAGTTAACAGTATGATAACAGCGGAGCCTCTGAAAAGATGGCTCACAACAATAATAACCCGATTTTTGTAACTATGTACAAGTATTGCAGATAATCCGCACTTGGGATGGGCGCCCAGCATCCACTACGGACTCCGAGAAATAGAATTATCGGTAAGTAAATTCTTATTTTCTCTATCGTCCTAGTGGATGCTGGGGTTCCTGAAAGGACCATGGGGATTATACCAAAGCTCCCAAACGGGCGGGAGAGTGCGGATGACTCTGCAGCACCGAATGAGAGAACTCCAGGTCCTCTTTTGCCAGGATATCAAATTTGTAGAATTTTACAAACGTGTTCTCCCCTGACCACGTAGCTGCTCGGCAGAGTTGTAATGCCGAGACCTCTCGGGCAGCCGCCCAAGATGAGCCCACCTTCCTTGTGGAATGGGCCTTAACCGATTTAGACTGTGGCAGGCCTGCCTCAGAATGTGCAAGTTGAATTGTGTTACAAATCCAACGAGCAATCGCCTGCTTAGAAGCAGGCGCACCCAACTTGTTGGGTGCATACAGTATAAACAGCGAGTCAGATTTTCTGACTCCAGCTGTCCTGGAACATATTTTCAGGGCCCTGACAACTCCTAGCAACTTGGAGTCCTCCAAGTCCCTAGTAGGTGCAAGGCACCACAATAAGCTGGTTCAGGTGAAACACTGACACCACCTTAGGGAGAGAACTGGGGACGATTCCGCAGCTCTGCCCTGTCCGAATGGACAAACAGATATGGGCTTTTTTGAGAAAAAACCACCAATTTGACACTCGCCTGGTCCAGGCCAGGGCCAAGAGCATGGTCACTTTTTATGTGAGATGCTTCAAATCCACATATTTGACTGGTTTTAAACCAATGTGATTTGAGGAATCCCAGAACTACGTTGAGATCCCACAGTGCCACTGGAGGCACAAAAAAGGGGTTTGTATATGCAATACTCCCTTGACAAACTTCTGGACTTCAGGAACTGAAGCCAATTCTTTCTGGAAGAAAATTTACAGGGCCGAATTTGAACCTTAATGGACCCCAATTTGAGGCCCATAGACACTCCTGTTTGCAGGAAATGCAGGAAACGACCGAGTTGAAATTTCTTTGTGGGGCCTTCCTGGCCTCACACCACGCAACATATTTTCGCCACACGTGGTGATAATGTTGTGCGGTCACCTCCTTTCTGGCTTTGACCAGGGTAGGAATGACCTCTTCCGGAATGCCTTTTTTCCCTTAGGATCCGGCTTTCCATCGCCATGCCGACAAACGCAGCTGCGGTAAGTCTTGGAACAGACATGGTACTTGCTGAAGCAAGTCCCTTCTTAGCGGCAGAGGCCATAAGACCTCTGTAAGCATCTCTTGAAGTTCCGGGTACCAAGTCCTTCTTGGCCAATCCGGAGCCATGAGTATAGTTCTTACTCCTCTACGTCTTATAATTCTCAGCACCTTAGGTATGAGAAGCAGAGGAGGGAACACATACACCGACTGGTACACCCACGGTGTTACCAGAACGTCCACATCTATTGCCTGAGGGTCTCTTGACCTGGCGCAATACCTGTCCCGTTTTTTGTTCAGACGGGACGCCATCATGTCCACCTTTGGTATTTCCCAACGGTTTTCAATCATGTGGAAAAAACTTCTCAATGAAGTTTCCACTCTCCCGGGTGGAGGTCGTGCTGAGGAAGTCTGCTTCCCAGTTTCCATTCCCGGGATGAAAAACTGCTGACAGTGTTATCACATGATTTTCCGCCCAGCGAAAAGTCCTTGCAGTTTCTGCCATTGCCCTCCTGCTTCTTGTGTCGCCCTGTCTGTTTACGTGGGCGACTGCCGTGATGTTTTTCCCACTGGATCAATACCGGCTGACCTTGAAGCAGAGGTCTTGCTAAGCTTAGAGCATTATAAATTTACCCTTAGCTCCAGTATATTTATGTGGAGAAAAGTCTCCATACTTGATCACACTCCCTGGAAATTTTTTCCTTGTGTGACTGCTCCCCAGCCTCTCAGGCTGGGCTCCGTGGTTACCAGCATCCAATCCTGAATGCCGAATCTGCTGCCCTCTAGAAGATGAGCACTCTATAACCACCACAGGAGAGACACCCTTGTCCTTGGATATTGGGTTATCCGCTGATGCATCTGAAGATGCGATCCGGACCATTTGTCCAGCAGATCCCACTGAAAAGTTCTTACGTGAAATCTGCCGAATGGAATTGCTTCGTAGGAAGCCACCATTTTTACCAGGACCCTTGTGCAATGATGCACTGTTTTTAGGAGGTTCCTGACTTGCTCGGATAACTCCCTGGCTTTCTCTTCCGGGAGAAACACCTTTTTCTGGACTGTGTCCAGAATCATCCCTAGGCACAGCAGACGTGTCGTCGGGATCAGCTGCGATTTTGGAATATTTAGAATCCACCCGTGCTGATTGTAGCAGTATCCGAGATAGTGCTACTCCGACCTCCAACTGTTCCCTGGACTATGCCCCTATCAGGAGATCGTCCAAGTAAGGGATAATTAAGACGCCTTTTCTTCGAAGAAGAATCATCAATTCGGCCATTACCTTGGTAAACACCCCAGGGTGCCGTGGACAATCCAAACGGCAGCGTCTGAAACTGATAGTGACAGTTCTGCACCACGAACCTGAGGTACCCTTAGTGAGAAGGGCAAATTTGGGACATAGAGGTAAGCATCCCTGATGTCCCGGGACACTATATAGTCCCCTTATTCCTGGTTCGTTATCACTGCTCTGAGTGACTTCATCTTAATTTGAACCTTTGTAAGTGTTCAAAAAAAATTTTTTAGAATAAGTCTCACCTAGCCTTCTGGCTTCAGTACCACAATATAGTGTGGAATAATACCCCTTTTCTGTAGTAGGAGGGGTAATTTAATTATCACCTGCTGGGAATACAGCTTGTGAATTTTTTCCCATACTACCTCCTTGTCGGAGGGAGACTTGGTAAAGCAGACTTCAGGAGCCTGCGAAGGGGAAACGTCTCGACATTCCCATCTGTACCCCCGGGATACTACTTGTAGGATCCAGGGGTCCTGTACGGTCTCAGCGCCATGCTGAGAACTTGTCAGACGCGGTGGAACGCTTCTGTTCCTGGGAATGGGCTGCCTGCTGCAGTCTTCTTCCCTTTCCTCTATCCCTGGGCAGATATGATCTTATAGGGACGAGAGGACTGAGGCTGAAAAGACGGTGTCTTTTTCTGCAGAGATGTGACTTAGGGTAAAAAACGGTGGATTTTCCAGCAGTTGCCGTGACCACCAGGTCCGATGGACCGACCCCAAACAAGTCCTCTTCCTGTATACGGCCATACTGTGCCGTTTGGAATCTGCATCACCTGACCACTGTCGTGTCCATAACATCTTCTGGCAGTTATGGACATCGCGTTTATTCATGATGCCAGAGTGCAAATATCCCTCTGTGCATCTCGCATATATAGAAATGCTCTATAGTCAATAAAATACTGTCCCTGTCAAGGGTATCAATATTTTTAGTCAGGGAATCCGACCAAGCCACCCTAGCTCTGCACATCCAGGCTGAGGCGATCGCTGGCCGCAGTATAACACCAGTATGTGTGTATATACTTTTTATTATATTTTCCAGCCTTGTCAGCTGGTCCTTGAGGACGGCCCTATCTATAGACGGTACCGCCACTTGTTTTGATAAGCGTGTGAGCGCCTTATCCACCTTAAAGGGTGTTTCCCAACGCGCCCTAACTTCTGGCGGGAAAGGGTATACCGCCCATAATTTTCTATCGGGGGGAACCCACGCATCATCACACACTTTATTTAATTTATCTGATTCAGGAAAAACTATGGTAGTTTTTTCACATCCCACATAATACCCTCTTTTGTGGTACTTGTAGTATCAGAAATACGTAACACCTCCTTCATTGCCTTTAACGTGTGGCCCTAATAAGGAATACGTTTGTTTATTCACCGTCGACACTGGATTCAGTGTCCCTGTCTGTGTCTGTGTCGACCGACTAAAGTAAACGGGCGTTTTAAAACCCTTGACGGTGTTTTTGAGACGTCTGGACCGTACTAATTGTTTGTCGGCCGTCTCATGTCATCAACCGACCTTGCAGCGTGTTGACATTATCACGTAATTTCCTAAATAAGCCATCCATTCCGGTGTCGACTCCCTAGAGAGTGACATCACCATTACAGGCAATTGCTCCGCCTCCTCACCAACATCGTCCTCCTACCTGTCGACACACACGTACCGACACACAGCACACACACAGGGAATGCTCTGATAGAGGACAGGAACCACTAGCCCTTTGGAGAGACAGAGGGAGAGTTTGCCAGCACACACCAAAAACGCTATAATTATATAGGGACAACCTTATATAAGTGTTTTCCCTTATAGCATCTTAATATATATATAAGCATATCGCCAAATTAGTGCCCCCCCTCTCTGTTTTAACCCTGTTTCTGTAGTGCAGTGCAGGGGAGAGCCTGGGAGCCTTCCCTCCAGCCTTTCTGTGAGGGAAAATGGCGCTGTGTGCTGAGGAGATAGGCCCCGCCCCTTTTTCGGCGGCCTCGTCTCCCGCTCTTAACGGATTCTGGCAGGGGTTAAATATCTCCATATAGCCTCCGGAGGCTATATGTGAGGTATTTTTAGCCAAAATAGGTATTCATTTGCCTCCCAGGGCGCCCCCCTCCCAGCGCCCTGCACCCTCGGTGACTGCCGTGTGAAGTGTGCTGAGAGGAAAATGGCGCACAGCTGCAGTGCTGTGCGCTACCTTTAGAAGACTGAGGAGTCTTCTGCCGCCGATTCTGGACCTTCTTACTTCAGCATCTGCAAGGGGGCCGGCGGCAAGGCTCCGGTGACCATCCAGGCTGTACCTGTGATCGTCCCTCTGGAGCTGATGTCCAGTAGCCAAGAAGCCAATCCATCCTGCACGCAGGTGAGTTCACTTCTTCTCCCCTAAGTCCCTCGTTGCAGTGATCCTGTTGCCAGCAGGACTCACTGTAAAATAAAAAACCTAAGCTAAACTTTCCTAAGCAGCTCTTTAGGAGAGCCACCTAGATTGCACCCTTCTCGGCCGGGCACAAAAATCTAACTGGCTTGGAGGAGGGTCATAGGGGGAGGAGCCAGTGCACACCACCTGATCCTAAAGCTTTACTTTTTGTGCCCCGTCTCCTGCGGAGCCGCTATTCCCCATGGTCCTTTCAGGAACCCCAGCATCCACTAGGACGATAGAGAAAAGCACAACGCAACTTACTGACCAAGTTACAGTGCTGGGTGGCAGGGGAATTTTACGGCATGGACTCACTAGGAAATAAAGTGTGGGGAGAACATTGCCCATGTTATGTCCCTGCAGACACCTGGGAATTGCACAGGGATAAGGGACACAGGATAACAGGGTCCCCCTCCCCTGTGTGCACAAGCAGTATAGGTGATGTCAGGTTTCTGTGAAGCAGTCTTCCAAAATACACATGTGTTATTATAGAAGCCATCCAGTAATAACCTTATATAGTCAGTGAAAATGTCACAGGTCCAGGAATTGCATTTACTTGGCTTCTGCTGTCTGTCCGAGGTCTCACAAGTCAGGAGCATTCAAGCATGTCAGAGGAAGTTTAAGGCACAGTGTGCATTTTTTTTTACAAATGTAAACAGCAGTGTATACAAGTACTGATTGAATACATTTGGAAAGTAACAGTTAGTTTGCGGACTGTCCCTCCCAGCATGAGATACTGCAAGGACATGCTTGGATGCCCCTAGACATGCTTGGATGCCCTAGGCAAATGCCTAGCCTGCCTATAGCTAAGGCCGGCTCTGCTTCCGCCTCCCAGGACGCTTCCTTTGGACGCCGGGTTCTCATACCCACTAAGGTGCGTCCCCTCCCTTGAGACTGCTTTAGGACATGCCCGATGTATTCGCTGTGGAACACAGTGTACCCCGCTGCAGAAAATGAGATTTATGGTAGACTTACCATTGTTAAATCTATTTCTGCGAGGTACACTGAGTTCCACAGGGCGCCCACCCTGATGCACTTAGCTTCTATGGGTTTGTATGGCATTAGCCTCTAGTCCCTTCTCCTGCCGTGAGAACGTGGTTCTATGTGACTAACATCTGCCTTCTCTTTTGCCTTCTTCTGCATTGGACTGGTTAACATAGAGGATAATATAGAGGAGGCCCCGCAAAGCATCCTGGGACAGTCTAAAGCTTTAGCCTGTTGGTGCCTCTGGATCAAGATCCATCTCTACACCCCGATGTATTCCCTGTGGAACCCAGTGTACCTCGCAGAAAATTGGATTTTGGTACTTACCAGGTAAATCCTTTTCTTTGAATCCATAGGGGGCACTGGAGTACTCTTGGGATATGGACGGCTTCCACAGGAAGTAGGCACTGAATAAATTAATTTTGGAACTATACCTCCCCTCCATATCCCTGAGTACCTCAGTGTTTTTTACTGAGCCGAACAGGAGCGATAGAGAGGTTGACAATGGAGCATTACATATAACATAACTGACAACAATAAAGTTGACCCAACATTACTGACAACTAAACAGTTGACACCATAACTTGTTAATCTGAACCAGTCGGTGAAAGTGTGTTACCATAAGATCTACTGAACCTACCACAAACCAGGTAAACTGCTCTGGGTGGGCGTCCAGTGCCCCCTATGGATTCAAAGAAAAGGATTTACCTGGTAAGTACCAAAATCCTATTTTCTTTTTCATCCACTAGGGGTCACTGGAGTACTCTTGGGACGTACCAAAGTTTCCCCCGCGGGCGGGAGAGCTGTTTGGCACTTGTAACACTAGGCGGCCAAAGCTAGATGCTGATGCCGCAAACGTATCAAACTTGTAGAGGCGCACAAACGTGTGCACCGAAGACCATGTAGCCGCCCGGCAAAGCTGTGTCGTAGAAGCTCCATGACTCGCTGAACATGATGTTCCCACAGCACGTGTGGAATGAGCTGTTATCGATGTAGGCGGCTGTAACCTAGCATGAAGGTAAGCCTGACGTATGGTCACTTTAAACCAACTGGATAAGGTCTGCCTAGAAGCTGGCCAACCCATCTTGGCAGCATCATAGAGAGCAAACAACGTATCCGTCTTACGAACGGTCGACGTTCGGGATACATAAATGCGTAAAGCGTGCACCACATCCAACCTACCAGAGTCTCCTGTTAACATAGGAACTACTATTGGTTGATTGATGTGAAAAGATGACACTACCTTTGGTAGAAAAGCAGAATTCGCTCGGAATTCCGCTCTGTCATCATGAAACACTAAATACGGTGGTTTGCACGACAAAGCACCCAATCTGAAACACGCCTTGCTGACGCTAAGGCTAAAAGAAACATTATTTTCCCAAGTGAGAAATTTAATATCCACTTGTTGTAAGAGTTCATAATAAAAAGACTAAGAAATCTAAAAACCAGATTCAAGTCTTATGGCGCAGTAGGTAGAGTGAATGGAGGCTGAACTCTGAGGACACCCTGCATAAAAGGTGTGAACCGACGGCAATAGGGCCAATCTACTATGAAAATAAATGGACAACTCAGATATCCGCACTTTTAGTGTGGATAAATTCAGACCTCTATCTAACCTAGGCACGCCAAATTCTGTAATAATGAGCTGCCGTAACCGGCTTCCTAGCTCGTAACATGGTTGGAATAACCGATTCTGGAATGTCCTCTCTTCTTAAGAGGGCTGTCTCAACAGCCACCCCGTCAAACGCGGCCGCGCTAAAATCGGGTAAAAGGAATGGACCCTGCTGTAACAGGTCAGAACGTAGTGGGAGCGGCCAAAGACCGACTGCGAGTAGACCGCGGAGATCCGAGAACCAAGCTCTCCGAGGCCAAAGAGGCGTCACTAGTATAACTGTGACGGACTCCCTTTGATCCGTTTTAGCCACAGAGGGAGCAGCGGAAACGGTGGAAATAGATACACGAGACTGTATGGCCACGTGATTGTGAGAGCATCCACCGCCACTGCCTTTGGATCTCTCATTCTGGACACGACCTGGGGCGTTTGATGATTGTGGCGAGATGCCATCAGGTCCACCTGCGGGTAACTCCACTTCTGGACCAGCCTGTGAAATACTTCTTGATTTAATGCCCATTCTCCTGGATGAAAATTCAGACGGCTGAGATAATCCGCCTCCCAGTTGTCCACTACCGGAATGACTACTGCCGACAATATCATTTGGTGATACTCGGCCCAATAGAGGATTCAAGCTACAGATGTGACAACTTACATCTTCGCATTTTTTTTTATTTTTTTTTTACAAATTTGGCACAACATGCAAAACACAGCTAAACTGTTTTTCATGAAAAGCGAGTGGATGAATTTTAAAATTTTTGTTTGCCATAAAAGAATATGTATAAAGTAACATATTAAGGAAGCAAATTTAAGAAAAAAACACAAGACATGACTAAATCTCCGAGTATATAGCATGTATAACTGTGCCATACATGACGGGATATAGCAAAGATGTATGTGGACACATCTGTACTTCCCGCATTGCCATACGGCTTTTTGTTCCTCCTTGTTTGTTGATGTATGCGACTGCTGTCGCATTGTCTGACTGCACCTGAACAGCCTGAGCCTGCAGCCTGTGCACTACTTGTCATAGCGCATTGTAAATTGCCCGGAGTTCCAGGACATTTATAGACCGCAATCTTTCGTGATCCGCCCAGAGACCCTGGAGCTGATAATTTTGAACTACAGCTCCCCAACCTCTGACACTTGCGTTCGCCGTGAGAATTATCCAATTCCAGGCACCGAACCGTTTCCCTGCGGTTAGATTCTGTACTTTGAGCCACCAGAGTAGAGACTCTCTGGCCCTTGGAAACAACCTCACTTCTGCAGTAAATCTGCAGATGCGAGCCCACCACTGTGCGAACACATCCAATTGAAAAGGACGTGAGTGAAGTCCTCCGAACTGAAGCGCTTCGAAAGCCGCCACCATTGTGTCTAATAGGCGAATGCACAAGTGAACCGAGACTGTGCGTGGCTTGAGCACTAATTGTACCAGATGACGAATTACCTGTACTTTCTGTTCGGGTATGTAAATTCTTTGATTTACCATATTGAGAATCATACCTAGGAATTGAAGTCGTTGAGACGGAATCATTCAGGAATTTGCGTAGACAATGGTAGGAAATCAGATTTTCCTCCCCACTTGGTCTGCGATCTATCTCGTTTGGAATCGGACTCCGCCTGTTAGGAACGTAGCCAAAGTGGACGTTATGCGCTACTAGCGAAGCTGAAAACGCAAGAACCAACTGGCAACGTCCAAAGAAGCTGTAGGCAGCAAGCAGTGTAAGGTGGTCTTTATTTAGGGCAAACCTGAACTGGAATGCCCTGCCACTACAGCCTTGTTACCTCATCCCTTACCAAAGCAGGGCGAAGCAACAGCCCTACTGCTGTGTAGGGTATACTCCGATATGTAGTAAAACACCCAATATTGCAATTGTCTCTGATTGGAAATTGTTCAGCCTTCGCTGAGAACCTGACGTACTGGCCTGGTGCTATGAGGGCTGGCGGCAAATAGACCGCAACAATGTAACTGAAACTGTCTGCTTTACGCAGAGTACTAACCACTATACGATCACGGCAACTTAAACGAGCCAGGTAGGAGACGACCTACAATCCTATTATCCATAGTCAGATGCGTTATACATTGCGCCACTGGCCCAGATTCGTATTTGTCCGACACACTGTGTGACCGACTTTGCAGCGAAGCTGCTTGTTTGATTATGCCTTAGACTTAGTGATCATGTACTCCAACCAGTAAGTACACCACGGAAGTAACGTGTGTATAAACCTGCATTACCGTGCATGTGGTTACCAGCAATAGTGAATCTTCCTGTAGAGTCATGCTGTACAAAACAATTAATAAATTAAACTCCTAACAACACCCCGCTCCTCCAGAGTCTAAGTGTTGTAGGGCAGCAACTTCCGAGAAAGAACCAGGAAGTAACATTAAAAGCAAAAAAGGTCCTACCATGGTTTTTTTTTTTTTTTTTAAACACCTGTTAAACCAGGATCTGAACCAGTGTCCATGCAAACACAATGTTCACTGTGGCCGGAAACCTAACCACTTGGCTACAGAGCCACCTGTAAAACAATAAGCAAAGCTGCTGCAGGTGTGGCCATGTTTGCAGTGCTCAACAGATACTGTTAATAAGCACTGAGTGCTGACCAATTATTCTTGCTTACTGCAAAATAGATTTTTAATGTCAGCATATTATATATATATATATATATATATATATATATACACACACACACACACATACATACAACAATGTATATTCACACATATTCAGACTTTAATAAATATATATATATATATATATATATGCATACATATACACATTATATATATACACATATACACATATCCTGATACACAGGTATAACACATTTTTACAAGTCTGAAACTAAATGTGACCTCACACAGGCTTAAAACCTGAGATGACTGCTGCTTGACCACAGCTTAGTTAATGGGCCCTTCTAGTGGCCGGCGCCGGGAGCGCGCTCTGGAGAGCTATCCTGACTGTAAAACCTATGGTAGGTTTATATTGATAGTGTAAGCCCAAACTGAGCTATTTTTAACAGTTTAAACTAGCATGTATCACTGGTAGTACACTGGTGATACCTGTGATACATGTATGTAGGTGATCACTGGTGATACATGTGATACATGTATGTAGGTGATCACTGGTGATACATGTGATACATGTATGTAGGTGATCACTGGTGATACATGATACTAGCATGTATCACTGGTAGTTGGATCACCAGATTCCCCCAGATGGCAAAACAGTATGCAACCCTGCTTAGCTTCCAAGCTCAGATGAGTTTGTCCAGTGTGGTGTGGCTGTAGATTAAAAATACCTACAGCACCTTGTACTCCCAGGTGGCTAATCAGGCCCAACCCTGCTTAGCTTCCAAGCTCAGATGAGTTTGGGCGTATCCAGTGTGGTGTGGCTGTAGATTAAAAATACCTACAGCACCTTGTACTCCCAGGTGGCTAATCAGGCCCAACACTGCTTAGCTTCCAAAATCAGATGAGATTGGGCGTATCCAGTGTGGTGTGGCCAAGTGAATTAAGCCAAAGCTGCTGCAGGCGAGACCTGAACTCATACTGCTCCACAGATACTGTTTTATAAGCACCATGTGCTGACCAAATGTTATAACATATCTTACTTTACAACAATGAACAAAGCCAGTATTTGGCTGCCACAACCATGATTCAGATTTGCAGTCTTTAGGATAATATCATTATAAACAGTTATGATATAAATAATTATGTATATCCATGTTTTAGACATGGCAGGGAAACTGCTTATTAGTAATTGCTGGTGTCTTACTCATGCAGACAGACAATACAAAAAACAAAACAAAAACAAAGACAGACAACTTGCACGACTCAGTAATTATAGCACTAAGTTGTCTCTATAAATATATATCTGGCCAAGTGCAGTGCACGCCAGCCATATGCCTGCTCCCAAATTCCCCTTAACACCCCTGCGCCTTCAATGGAGGAGAGATGTAACACAGGAAATTCTGGAAATACAACAGGAAACATGGTTAATCTTGTTTTAACAAAGACTTCATAGCCTATTGTAATACATATGCAGCGCTGCTGTATTCCCTTATCAATAAGAGTTGAATCATGAGATTTTATCCAGTGACCCTGACATTTCTGTGTGCAGGGAACATCACTGTGGCAGCAAAGTTACTCACTATAAGAAACCTGCCTTTTGACTCTCATTTGTGTGCCCCCCCATGCTCCGTATACCGTTCTCTATACACGGAGCCGGGCTATGGTGGAGAGGGAGCCCAAAGCGGCATCGAGGGCCTGGGCCACACACACACACATACACACAGTATCCCACACAGTGGGGCGGCAGCGTGAGCTGACCGCCCCGTTCAACATACCTGGACCCTGTGGTGAGGGCTATGACGGGCCTTCTCTGTAAGTTCCGTCCAGCCTTTACTGCAGGTTTTAGTCCTGCACATGGTAGTGAGGGAGCTCTTTTTAGAGAGGTCAGACAACCACAGCTGCTAAAGCAGCCTTCACTATCCCTGACCCACGCCTATTGGAAAGGGGGATGGGATGTGGTAAATCGTTGAAAAAAGAAAAACTTAGAAAAAAAATCCAATGAAATGTGGACCTCTGTGGCAGCAAAGCCACAAGCCTACTAACTGCGTCGAGCACAGAAAAAACACTGAGGTACTCAGGGATATGGAGGGGAGGTATAGTTCCAAAATTAATTTATTCAGTGCCTACTTCCTGTGGAAGCCGTCCATATCCCAAGAGTACTCCAGTGACCCCTAGTGGATGAAAAAGAAAGAGATTTTACCATGGTAAGTCTACCATAAATCTCCTTATATATTTCGGATAAGGGACCTTACAGATATGTATCACAAACAGGGTGTTATTGTATTCACACCTGAATGTATTCTATTGGTGCTACCCACTGATTCATGTATATATACAATTGGATCAAAGATAACCATTCATCCCTCAAAAATATGTAATTGTCAAAGGGTATGGTTGATTAGGTAGCCCGTAAAAAGATTGAGGGGCAGATTTATTAAGCCTGGTGAAGTGATAAAGTGGAAGGTGATAACGCACCAGCCAATCAGCTCCTACCTGCCATGTTACAGGCTGGGTTTAAAAATGACAGTTAAGAGCTGACCGGCTGGTGCGTTATCACCTTCCACTTTATCACTTCTCCAGGCTTAATAAATCTGCCCGAGGGTCTAGGTCGACCTGAAAAGGTTGACTTGCACAAGGTCTACATGAGAAAAAGGTTGACACGAACATAAGGTCGACATGAAAATGGTCGAAACATGAGCGGTCGACATGGTGTTTTTTTGTGGTTCAATTTTGAACTGTTAGCATATGAATCCTCAGTTAGTGTACCGCTTTCCAAACCATGCTTCGGGCAAGGTGCCTCAGTCCACTGCCGCTGTGCTTGGCACAGGTTACCATTCCCAATTGTAGTCCATGTGGATAGTAAAGTATGAAAAAAATTGTAAAAATGAAAAAAATTGTGAAAAACTCATGCCAACTATATGCTGTGTCGACCATTGTCATGTTGACCTAATGCATATCGACCAATAGTGGTCGACTTATTGACTGTCTTCCTTTTTACTGTGGCCCTAAAGGCCAGATACAGATATGGTGTGACCTACACTTTGTTATTAAGGCCCAAATTTTATATATATACCATGTGACGGGGGATTTTTATACCTCTCCGTTACTTGTGCTCCTTGTATGGGGCAATTATCATCTACCGTAAGAACTCAGATTGTATCACATTCAGTTTCTAAAGGGATCCTAAATCCAATATTTCCCCAATACGAATATTATACACATATATATATATATATATATATGTATAGCCGCTGAATGGGATATTTGTAAGTAACCAGGTATCCCTTTAATAATTGCATTGTTCATCTGCTGTAGTCTGACTGCTCAAAATAGAACTGGTCTCAACATGCAGAGCTAGTCAGAGGAGCCTCAATTCATGTATTGGCTGCCCTCCGATACTACATGCAGCTACAGCACCAATGCAGTTACCCAATATATGAATATTATCAATGGGGTTATCACTCCTAATACACACTGTGTGTGTCCAATCAGTACTGCCACACACCATGAAATGCATGCATCCTGAAAGTGTTTGCTGATTTTTGCACACGCACCCTAGCAAAGAAACACCAATTTATGTGAATCATCGGCACTGTGAGCTACTCAGAATCAGCCCATAACTTTCATAGGTGCTAACTTGTTTTTTTTCATTACAATACAGGTCACAATGATACTTTATGATATTTTATGACTGACTGTCTAAACAGGTCATTTGTTTGACAGTCACTTCACTGGTTTATTATATATGCCATGGAGATTTCTTGTTTTGGTTTGTTATTGTGTTTATTATATGTGGGTCTGTTTTTGATACTCTCAAGTCTGTACTTTCTTCGTCATCCTCTTACTGTATGTACTTATTCTGTTTTAATGTGCAATTTGTATTAGTTATTATACTAATTATGATAGTTCGATACGGTCCAGTGCTGTAGAGTTTTGGGGCACTTTACAGATAAATGATGATGATGATGATGATGATACATCTAAGGTTGCCCCATATATGTTTGCCCTCTTCTGTGGTCAGTGCATCCTATGTAGCAAGTTGTACTGAATGAAATTAAAAACATTTTTTTAATAGGCTCATTTTATTTTTTAACACATCATTCGATTAGACACATTTGTGATGAGTTAAGCTTTGGTTTTGAGTGGTTGTTAGTACAAACTTTCCATGAGTTAAAAAAAAATGACATTGGTCACTTATGAAATGCACAGTTCACTCAGCAAGGCATGGAACTTCAGGTCTGTCGCACTAGGAAATGCTTGTGTCACACTCGTGGACACCCGCGCCGCTGTCGAAAGAACCGTGTCCGGAAACTTAGGTACAGATACATTGCAAGCAGGCACATGCTGGTGAGGAAATAAAGAATGACGCAGAGACTGATGTCTAGGCGAGAGAATCCGACTTCCAACAACTTCACCCAACGCCCCTTCCAGTTTATCTCCCCGTTTTCAACCATTACCCCCATCAGATATTTTGTGTCGATCCCCCTCTGAAGTAAACGGTCCCTTACTGCAACATGGTCAAACTCTGCATCTTGGGGATCCATCAGTCTTTCTGCCTGAAGAGCCTGGTTATTCTGGTCGAACTTGGAATCCTGTAACGTTCTACGTTGGAAAATATGGACCTCCTGGGAATCCAAATCCACAATATTTTTCTCTTCCTGCCCCTCTCCTTGAATACCTCTGCTAGTTTTCATTTTTATGATGGTGGGTCTGTGGCGTGGAATCTGTTGTCCTTTAGAAACTGCAGGTAAGTCTATATTCTCTTCTTCAGCTTTGATTGGTGTGTTAGAAGCGTAATTTTTGCTCTGGGCTTCCTGTTGTTCCCCCTCCTTCTCACTTTCAACCTCCCTTTTACCCCTTACCATGCCAGCAGCTTTTTTCTGGTTTTCCAGCAGCACGGACTCATCCTCCAAATACTCATAGGATAAATTTCCTTCTGCGTAATGAGACATCAAAAAAGCTAAAACAGCAGCCCTATTCCAGATGGTACCACCCATTAGCTGCTTCCGGCAACTGGGGCAAAGCTCTATAGAAGGCCATTGTATCTTTGGAAATTCCGGATCATCACTTCCCTGTCCTAAAAAAACAGGTAAGGGTAACTTGTCAATCACATAGAGAAATGCAGCAAACAGATAGTGAGGCACGAGTTATAATCATAAGGGCTTGTACAGATAAAGGTCCAAGGTTACAAACAAGTCATTACATCAACATGGATGCAGCGTGACCTATTGTCTTACATCACTATGAATTCTCTTCTGTACTGTTGGTACTTTCTACACTAAGTTCTCTGAACCAAGCTTGAGCTGCTCCTTAAGCTGCATTTACTAAGTGTTGATCACAGCTCAAACCAAAAGTAACTCAGCTCACACTTCATTTGTTCAGCAAATATTTGTATCTGAGCACTGTATATCTTGGAAATATTTTAAATAACTACACGTTGATGTATAAATTTAGTTTCATATAGAAGATGTGTTTGACACCACGGATTTCCTACACCAATTTTACAAGGGCCTCCTATAAGCTATCTGTACTGCTCTTTTCACCATGTACCTCTAAGGGCCGAAACACACGAGGCGGCTGGCGCCGCCCGGCAAACACCCAACCGGCTTTAAACCGCTGCCGTGATGTAAAGACACATGCAGCGCAATGTGTCCTTACACACGGCACGGTCCCGGCCCGGCTGCCGGGTTGCAGCCGGGTCTCACCACTGGAAGGTCCGGCTGCCGGGCGGGCGCCTGGCCGTCTTTGCAGCCAGTAAACCGTGTGTGTGAAGGGGAGCTTTCACACACAACGTTGTTTCCTCAAGCCGTGTCTAATGCTACGCATGCGCACAGCATCACACACACGGCTCAAAGCCGTCCTGTGTGACAGACTCTGCCGGTTTCTCCAGGATGGCAAAAATGTCCCTCCTGTCACATAGAGCCCTGTCCTAGCTAGCACAATCATGCAAGTGGATAGGTCACTGCCTCCCATAATATCAGAACACTCATCTGCTGCTCTGAGCTTGCTAAACAGCTAATGGGCTACAGGTTCTCTCTTATAGTTGGATAGAATAAGGTGTACAAACCCTTCTTAAATGCACCAGATACTGTAGATCAAATATCAGAGTAGTGCCTAACTACTTTTTGAAAAACAAAACTTTTTTAAAAATAATTAGACAATTGCAATCACTGTAAGCAAGTTTAATACAATAAGACTTTCTGCAGAGAATACACATTGTTACTGTTGCCCATTAATCCTTCAGTTCTTTCCTGACCGACAACATGGCAATCAGATTAATTTACTGAATCAATCACCACAATTATGCCATTTACTAATTATAATTACAAATACCATTTATTGTAAGAAAAACAACCAATCCATTTTAAATTCAATTAGTGAATTTGCCATCAACATCTAGCTTGGAAGAAAACGACAGCATTATATTCTATATAATATTAGATTATACCATACATTCAATTATATCCTGTGGTATTTTCCCTAATACATGGCTTAATGCATTCCATGTACCTCCCAACCTTTTATCTGTGTTCCTGGGGATAGTGCTTGCATGAGGCCACCATCTTGGGGGCGTGGTTACACCCTGTTAGAGTGGGTCATGTCCAAGGGGAGGTTCCTAGTGTTGCTAAAGTTTTTGGCTGCTTCCACCCCCTTAAAACACCCCTGCATTTCTGCACGCACAGCAGTATATACTCCCAACAGACCATAGGCAATTGTCAGATATGCATTATTAGATTATATAGGAGGAGAAGAAATAGTAAAAAGCAGGAGTGGATTTTACCTATTTACACAGGACTGCAGCCTCCCCCAGTAAAGTCCGCCACTTCACTGAGCTCAACTGAGCCAGCTGCAGTCTGTGACTGCATTGGCTTCACTATGACTAGCAGGGACTTCCTATTGGAAGTGCTACCTGCCAGTCACCCGCAGGACAGCCAGTCCCATTGGGAGGTAAACAGTAACTTAATTCTGTTTTTTGCTTATTATTAATACAGGTGTTAACATGATATAGGGGAATATTTATTAATCAATCATGCCCTTAATATATGAGAAAAGGACCATGAACTAAGCATTGAACACCCTCTGAGTACCAAAAGTAACTACCTTCATCGGATTCATCCTGCAACTACATTCATCTCAGTTACTCATGTATAAAGCCTTGGGGGTCTATGTAATCAGAGGTGCGGGATGCTGACCAATCTCAGACTTTTTTTTTAAAGCGGCAATTATTTACAAGGCATGGTTTCTCTAAAAAAAAAAAAACGCCCGAGATCGGCCAGCATACCACACCTCCAGCAAACTCGTACTCTACTACATATGGTCCTTGAAGAGAGATAAAGTGGAGAAGTTGCCCAGAGTAAACAATCAGCGTCTGTCATTTGAAAGATTTTTTGTTGATGGGCTTTTGTATATTGCCACTCATTTTCAAACCTTTGTGGCCTGCAACCTTTCCACTGACACACCATAACCTCTTTGCACACTAGGAAAGCCTCTTAATACCTGCAGCATTCTCCATTCTATTATTGCTCAAAAACATTTTCTGCTTTATCCTGTTGTGACCTGTATCTTAAATTACACTCTAGTGAGAGCATGCGACCAATTGGGTTCCAACTAGTCGTTCTACTCAGTGCTGACCACAACTTCAGACATGACCCACTAAAGAAAATGTACTACCATCAGAAACTGTCCCGCTAAGTGCAATGAGGGTAATTCAGGGTTGATCGCAGCAGCAAAGTTGTTATCATTTGGGCAAAACCATGCACACTGCAGGGGGGGGGGGGGGGGGGGGCAGATATAACATTTGCAGAGAGTTAGATTCTGGTGGGTTGTTTTGTTTCTGTGCAGGGTAAATACTGTCTGCTTTATTTTTACAGTTTGAACACGCCACACCCAAATCTAACTCTCTCTGAGCTTGATATATCTGACCCCCCCAGCAGTGCACTTGGTTTTGCCCAACTGCTAACAAATTTGCTGCTACGATCAACTCTTAATTAGGCCCAATGTCATTGATAAAACTCTCGATGTCCTGAAATATATCGCTCTCTATCAGTTCTGGCAGAAATGCATTGGACAGTCCCAAACGGTATGTGGTCCATTTACCTACAATCAAAATCCCGACAACCATCGACCGACAGTCAAAATCCAGACATTTAAAATGTCAACAGGTCAAAAAGTCGACATGAGTTTTTCATGATTTTTTCATTGAAACCGACTTGTTCATACTTTACCATCCCAGTGGACCTGGAGGGGGAATACAATAGTGTGCAGAGCGCAGCAAAGCACCATTCCCAAGCACACTGAGCCACACCGTTCCCGAGCACACTGAGCCATGCGAGGGGACGCAGCAGACTTATACAGTGTCCATGTCGACATACACAAAAAATGTATGAAAAACTTGTGCCGACTTTATGACCTGTCGACATTTTACATGTCTGTATTTTGACCTTGTCAGGATTTTGATTGTAGGTATTTTATACTAAACCCGTCCCAAACACATGTAATTCCAGTCTCAACACAATTTATTTTTGTAATCCCAAAACATTTAAAAAATTAATTAAATCTCTTCTACTCAGACATACATAGATTTAGCAAAGAGTGATATTCTAGTTATCAATCATTACAAATGATAAATGGTGCTCCAGCCAATCAGCTCCTATCATTTGAAATGATTGATAACAAGAATATCACTCGTTGTTAAATCTGCCTGCTAATACCTTCACCCTGTCTTGGTCCAATTTAAGTGAAGTGAGAAATTGCTCTGCCCCTTCTTTTGGAAAACTCATAAGACTCCTATGGGTTTCAGTATGAACCTCTGATCAGTATTTATGTAATCTCTCTGGTTCTTCCCAATCAGTCCTGGGCCGTGTCAAGTGACTTTCTGCCAGTTCATCTTGGATTACCTCTTCCCAACTCAAATCGGGGAATTCGAGGGAAACAGGGCCAAATTCGACAGGATTTGGCCCCGTTTCTGACCATCTCAGTCCGACATGAAAAAATATGTCAGACTGAGATGAGGGACCTTAGAGGAGGAGAGGGGGACAGCCGTGGGGAGATGGAGAGACGTGGGCAGACAGGAGGGGAGCATCGCTACAGCACAGCGCTGCAGGAGGATGTGTCACAGCCGCGCCGCTCACGGCAGCGTCCACCCGGCTCCAGCAAGTGAGGTCACGCTTGCTGGAGCCGGGTGGACACTGTCGTGAGGTCTGGCGGTTGTGAAACATCCTTCTGCAGCACTGCTGTAGCGCTGCTCTCCTCCGTCTGCCCGCGGCTCTCCCCGCTGGTATCCCCCCTCTCCTCCGCTCATAGGTCTCATCTCAATTCGACTTTTTTTGAAAGTCGAATTGAGATGGGATTGAATAGGGGTTGTCGGATCCATTCCGACAAATGCATGTCGAAATGGATCCGACCCTAATTGAATATACCCCTAAATGTTGTAGCTTTTGATACTTCAGTTCAAAGCCGACAGCAAACGAACGTTAAAAAACGACGGTAAATCTTCCCAAACAAGCACTGCACAGATCTGATCTGTGCAGGCTTCTTAGGTGTTAAAGCAAACCCTCCCCAAACCATAACCAGCCCTGGACCTCTCAGCCTGGGCTAGTACTAAAAATTTGGGGGAACAAACTGCGTGGGGATCCCCTATTTTCCAATAAACAGAACCCGGACTGTACCAGCTGATACTATAACAGGGGGAAGCACACCATGGGAACCCCTGCCATAATGGCCATCAGCCTCTAACTGGTCAGTCCAGGGTTGAAAGCCCAGGACTAATTCCTGCACCCCTGATGGCTTTGGGTGCAAGATTAATGATTAAAGGATAGAAAGTGATTGTTCGTTATGGACTACAGGTCTCAGCATTGAAATGACTGAGCAAGCTAACTGGCATAGAGCAGGCACTGCCACATCAACCGTTCCCATGCTCTTAGCCAATCAGCGCTTCCCCTTACATTTGATTGTCTGTGACCAGGAATTATTATGCGTAGCACTGTACTGAGTGTACAGTGCTGTCCGTGGGGTTTGGGTTTCCATTTTTTATTTTTTATTTCTGAAGACCATTGTACTACTACATAGAAGAGCAAAATCTAGTCACTGTGCTACCCTGCTGCCTATATGTTGGCACTACATAAATGTTAATATTAAAAATAACAATAGGGAGCAATTACTAATGGCGTGGTATTTCAAGAAGGTTGGGGCTGATACGCCGGCGGTCGGGATCCCAGAGGTCAGCATGCCAACCCCGGGATCCTGGCCGCCAGAATGTTGCGGGGGGGGGGGGGGGGGGGGAAGGTTAATTAGCGCAATGGAGCCCCTTGTGGGAATAGCCCCTGTTAGCCGGCATTCCGGCTGGCGGCATTGTCAGCGGTCGGGATTCTGGCGTCAGTATACTGACCGCTGGGATCCCGGCCACCGGCATATCAACTGCATCCCTGTCAAGCTGCGCACACATAGAGCTGTGTCATTATGGAACTGTATTTGTAGATAATGCTACGACTTCTATGCAGCTAACTTTGCATATGTACAATATGGAGTGAGAAAACGCTCGTATGGTTCCTCATTACTGCAAACAGGTGCAGTCATGAGAAGGACTGTACACATCCTCAGGATGTCTGCATGGTCAGGACGGGGCCCTAACTGATCTTATTCAGAGACTTCTACTGCTTTGTAATAAGTGACCCACAATGACCTCTAAGCTTATTGAACAACTTGTTAACAAATACATTTAGATTAAAAGAAACTGTGGGTATATACAGTAATCTGCAATTAAAAGAACAAGAACTCTTACAAATGTAGGATACCCCTTACAAGTAAGTCAGCAAAGTTTCTGGTGGTCACAGACACAACTAGGCTGATCGGTGCAGTGTGACGTAATGGAGATTGCTGTGTAATACAATCTGTAGCAAAGTGCAACCCTATCCTGTGTGGGAGCTACCTTGCACCTACATTTCTTAGTCATGATAGCTAGCTGCAATTAAAGCCTGTATTCTTGCTTGCCGTAAGATGGGGGTATGGTCACCCAGGGTGGGGGAGATGGGGGGAGGTTGTTTATGCTCATGCTTTAGAGATATTGGGCGATGTGTATTTTGTATGTTTTATTTCTACTGCTCTGGTACATGTTTGTTTTATGAATGTTTGATGGAGCCAGGTTAATGTCCGAATGGCCCAATCTTGTGTTCGATACTGGGGTGCAGAGATTACACTCCTCCTTTCTACTGATTGGAGTGTTTCTCCGTTCTGCTGACACTTACTGCTATGTTTCTCTTTCCTTTATAGTGTTGCATGGGCCCGAATGCTGACATTGGGTACTTGCTTAACTACTATCCTGTCATATGGGGTTGTGTGTTTGTAGGCTCTCTATATTGTATAGCTACTATCCTGTCATATGGGGTTGTGTGTTTCTAGGCTCTCTATACTGTATAGCTACTATCCTGTCATATGGGGTTGTGTGGTTGTAGCTCTCTATACTGTATAGCTACTATCCTGTCATATGGGGTTGTGTGTTTCTAGGCTCTCTATACTGTATAGCTACTATCCTGTCATATGGGGTTGTGTGGTTGTAGCTCTCTATACTATATAGCTACTATCCTGTAATATGGGGTTGTGTGGTTGTAGGCTCTCTATACTGTATAGCTACTATCCTGTCATATGGGGTTCTGTGTTTGTAGGCTCTCTATACTGTATAGCTACTATCCTGTCATATGGGGTTGTGTGGTTGTAGGCTCTCTATATTGTATAGCTACTATCCTGTCATATGGGGTTGTGTGGTTGTAGCTCTCTATACTGTATAGCTACTATCCTGTCATATGGGGTTGTGTGTTTGTAGGCTCTCTATACTGTATAGCTACTATCCTGTCATATGGGGTTGTGTGGTTGTAGGCTCTCTATATTGTATAGCTACTATCCTGTCATATGGGGTTGTGTGGTTGTAGGCTCTCTATACTGTATAGCTACTATCCTGTCATATGGGGTTGTGTGTTTCTAGGCTCTCTATATTGTATAGCTTCTATCCTGTCATATGGGGTTGTGTGTTTGTAGGCTCTCTCTACTGTATAGCTACTATCCTGTCATATAGGGTTGTGTGGTTGTAGGCTCTCTATACTGTATAGCTACTATCCTGTCATATGGGGTTGTGTGGTTGTAGCTCTCTATACTGTATAGCTACTATCCTGTCATATGGGGTTCTGTGTTTGTAGGCTCTCTATACTGTATAGCTACTATCCTGTCATATGGGGTTGTGTGGTTGTAGCTCTTGTAACACTGTAGGGGTGCAAGGTGCCTTTTCCTGGGGAATATGGCAGCCCGCAGCAGCTGAGGAACAACACAAGTCCAGTTTCTGGTACAACTGACCCCGGCCAGTTTTATTGAAACAGAAAATAAAACAAACCCCAAAATAAAAATACCTTGCCTGTCCGGCACTAACTAAACATAAGATGTTCCTAACTGTCACTAAACAAAACACAGAGTTCTTCAGTACATACTGTATAGCTTACTTGCATCAGAAAGCGTGTTTCTCACACACAGATCCTGCAGCCTTCCCAGGCAGTCTGCCCATACTAATCAGGTTAGAAGCATTATATCACTCTTACACAGCTGAAACCCTGATTAGCCCTCTGTGAGGCCAAAGACCCGAACTGGGCCCAATGTCTAGAACTCGCCTTATCTCTCTCTCTCAGAGCCTTTACCCAGCTTTTACAGCAAACTGAAAAGGTTCAGACAAAACAAAAAGCACTTTTCCTAGAAGTTAACATTTTCTAAAACATGCAAGACAAGAACCTGGGACAAATATACCTGCCCTCAAACACTATCCCAGTGTTCTTGTCACATATCCCCCTCCCCTGTTTCGACCTAGGGGCCGGAACACTTGTAGCCCCCAAACAGAAGATGCGAGACAATGCATCTGCGTTGGCCAATTGTGTTCCCGGTCTATGTTCGACAGTAAACTTAAAGTCCTGCAACGCTAGAAACCATCTAGTTACACGAGCATTCTTGCCTCTATTTACATACATCCATTTTAAAGGGGCATGGTCTGTCACTAGTCTGAATTGTCTACCCAAGAGGTAATATCTCAAGGTATCTAGTGCCCACTTAATGGCCAAAGCCTCCTTTTCCACAATGGCATACCTTTTTTCATGCTCATTGAGTTTCCTACTCAAATAAATGATAGGGTGTTCGTCCCCATCTCTGGTTTGGGACAGCACAGCACCTATCCCTACCTCTGAGGCATCTGTCTGTACCACAAATTCTTTTGAAAAATCTGGTGTTATCAACACCGGTTGTGAACACAAAGCCACTTTTAACGCTTGGAACGCCTTTTCTGCATCAGGGTTCCATTTCACCACATTTGACTGCTTCCCTTTGGTAAGGTCTGACAACGGCACCGCTGTTGTCGCAAAATTAGGAATAAACCGTCTATAGTACCCAGTAATTCCCAAAAAAGCCCTTACCTGTTTTTTATTCACTGGACGAGGCCAGTTTTGAATAGCATCAACTTTATTCAATTGGGGCCTAATCAGACCTCTGCCTATGGTGAAGCCCAAGTATTTGACCTCCTCCATTGCGAGGCAGCACTTCTTTGGGTTAGCAGTTAACCCTGCCTCTCTGATTGAGTCCAGTACTGCTTGTACTTTAACCAAATGTGACCCCCAGTCTGTACTGTGAATTACCACATCATCCAAATAGGCAGCTGCATATTTTCTATGGGGCCTCAAAATTTTATCCATCGCCCGTTGAAAGGTTGCTGGAGCCCCATGCAACCCAAAGGGTAACATCTTATACTGGTACAGCCCCTCCGGAACCGAAAAGGCTGTTTTTTCTTTGGCGCTATCAGATAAAGGTATTTGCCAGTAACCTTTGGTCAGGTCCAATGTGGTGAGAAACCTGGCTGTTCCCAGCCTTTCTACAAGCTCATCCACACGGGGCATGGGGTATGCGTCAAACTTGGACACCTCATTTAACTTACGAAAGTCATTACAGAAGCGTATGCTACCGTCGGGCTTCGGGATGAGCACTATGGGACTGGACCACTCACTGTTAGACTCCTCTATGACTCCAAGTTCTAACATGGTTTTAACTTCCTTAGAAATAGCTTCTCGCTGAGCTTCAGGAATCCTATATGGCTTTAAATGAACCCTGACCCCTGGTTCTGTGACAATGTCATGTTTTATTATGGTCGTTCGGCCAGGCAGTTCTGAAAATACCTCCCTATTTTGGATGAGAAATTCTTTAACCTGATTGTTCTGATCAGCTGATAATGTCTCTGACACCTTCACTGCGGGAAGCAACCGGGGTGAAGACACCGAAGGGCAAGGCTCCGCTGACAGAGACAACCTATCTTTCCAGGGTTTGATTAAGTTAACATGGTAGATCTGTTCGGGTTTTCTCTTTCCCGGCTGGTATACTTTGTAATTAACCTCATTCACTTTTTCCCTAATCTCAAATGGACCCTGCCATTTAGCTAGGAATTTGCTTTCCACAGTGGGTACCAAAACAAGAACTCTATCTCCAGGAGCAAATTCCCGTATCTTGGCACTCCGGTTATAGACCCTCTGTTGAGCACTTTGGGCCTGTTCCATGTGCTCTCTGACAACAGGTACCACGGCTGCAATCCTATCCTGCATTTGTGTTACATGCTCAATAACGCTTCTATAAGGAGTGGGCTGTCCTTCCCACGTCTCTTTGGCAACATCCAACAGCCCTCTGGGGTGTCTACCATACAACAAATCAAATGGAGAAAACCCCGTAGAGGACTGAGGAACTTCTCTGATGGCCATTAACAAGTAGGGCAACAAACAATCCCAGTTTTTCCCATCTCTCTCAACAACCTTTTTTAACATACTTTTTAATGTTTTATTAAACCTTTCCACCAACCCGTCAGTTTGGGGATGGTAGATGGACGTCCTGAGGTGAGTGACCTTAAATAACTTGCACAATTCTTTCATGATCCTTGACATAAATGGAGTACCTTGGTCAGTCAAAATTTCTTTTGGTATTCCCACTCTACTAAATACCTGCACCAGCTCCCTAGCTATCGCCTTGGTTGTGATAGTGCGTAAAGGGACAGCCTCAGGATATCGAGTGGCATAGTCCATAATTACCAGGATATACTGATGGCCCCGAGCAGACTTTAACAAGGGCCCCACGAGATCCATGGCTATTCTGTCAAACGGGACCTCTATAATAGGCATGGGAACTAGTGGGCTCCTGAAATGGGGTCTAGGGGCATGATACTGGCATTCAGGACAGGAAGAACAATATTCAGACACTTCTTTATAAACCCCTGGCCAAAAGAACCTTTGTAAAACTCTTTCAGTGGTTTTTTCTGCCCCTAAATGTCCTGCGGTAACGTGACTATGAGCTAAATCTAGTACCGTTCTCCGATAAGGCTGGGGAACTACTAGCTGTTCCACCACATCCTCACCCCTTTTGACAATGTGGTACAAGAGCTCATTACAGATGGCCATGTGGGGATACGTAACCCTGTCACCTGGTACCACAGGTTCCCCATTAACAATCTTAACATTCTCTCTAGCCTTTATTAAGGTAGGATCCTTTAACTGTTCAGACGCAAACAGATCCTTCTTTACCTCCAGGTCAGGCACGCTTTCAGTTCTAACTACTATGTCTCTGTTCCCGGCAAGAGGGTCATCACTGGACTCCCCATCTGTCACTTCCCCAGCCAAACTAGCAAAAGGCAAAGGGCCAGAAAGTTCCGAAGACCCACGTACATCCATAAAATCACCGGTATTATCAACTGGCTTTTTACTTCTCACATCTGTTGATAACCGTGATTCCCACAGTTTCCAAAAATGAGGAAAATCCCTCCCTATTATGGCCTCATGCACCAAGGTAGGGACCAGTCCCACTTTAACCATTGCTGACCCACAACAAGTTTCTATATTCACCTCAGCAGTGGCATAATATTGGGTATCCCCATGTATGCAAGTTACCCCAATAGGTATTTGCTGGACCTTTAAGGGGTTCACTAACCCAGCTTTCACGAGGGTAACTAAACTTCCTGAATCTAGCAAGGCCTCTACCCGGTTACCTTCTAAGAACACATCACACATTTGTTTTTCCAGCTCAGGTGAAGGTACCACAGTACAGGCTAACCTAGCAAAGAAAGACATTCTGCGACATTCAAAGGCAGCATCACATTGCATGGGTTCTTGCGTGACTGGGCAATTGGCAATAACATGACCTGGCATACCACACCTAAAACATTTAACCACACGATTATCAACCCATTTGGGCAGCATAGACCGTTCTAGCCCCATTGGCCTGTTTCCAGGGCCAGTGTTTACAGTCTCTCCAGCCTTGCGTTCTCTTAACCGCCCAGCAACGTTTTCCCACGGAACAGTCTTACCAGTCTTTACTGAAGGGCGCTGTCGAGGATCTATGGGTTGCTGGGTGGTCATCAGTAGTTCCTCTGCTGCCAAATACCTCTCTACCATGTCCACTAATTGGTCAGCAGTACCCGGGTTTCCATGGCTCACCCACTTGCGCAGGACCATGGGCAAAGATCTCAAGTAGCGGTCCATGACGACTCTTTCCACCATCTGGGGACCAGTTAATGTCTCTGGCTGCAGCCATTTTTTTGTTAGCTGAATAAGGTCGTGCATCTGGGAGCGCGGAGGCTTCTCCATGGCATACAGCCAACGGTGCACCCGTTGTGCTCGTACTGACAGCGTGACTCCCAGGCGGGTCAGGATCTCAGTCTTTAGTTTATCATAGTCCCGAGCCTCAGCAGGGCTTAAATCAAAGTAAGCTTTTTGGGGCTCACCTGACAGGAAAGGTGCCAGCAGACTGGCCCACTGTGCTTTCGGCCAGTTCTCACGCTCGGCAGTCCTTTCAAACGTGGTCAGATAGGCCTCCACATCATCAGCCTCTGTCATTTTCTGCAGGAAGTGACTGGCTCGTATAGAACTAGAGCTGGTTGGAGCACTGACGGCCACATCTCCAACCCGAGCTGCAAGTCTCTGCACCACTTCTGCTAAGGCCTCTCTATCCTGACGCTGTTGCCTGTAAAGTTCATCAACAACTGCCTGCTGTTGTCTCTTATTTTCCTCCATTGCCACCTGCTGCTGTCTGTTGGCCTCCTGCTGTAGTCTCCAATTTTCCTCCATTGCCACCTGCTGTTGTCTCCTATTTTCCTCCATTGCCACCTGCTGCTGTCGGTTGGCCTCCTGCTGAGCCGCTGTAGCTTGCAGCAAGGCTTTAAGCAGATCCTCCATGTCAACAGATTTTTCAGGCGGCTTTGCAGCTGCTTTCACCCAGGACATATATCAAACCCTCAGGGGTGAGTCTCAGTAACTTCACACTGGGCTGTATCTGCATAAACCACCGTTTTCTGCAGGCCTCACAAAGCTGCTGCTTTCACTTATGCGCAGAACGGCCTGCTCGCATTCTCCACCAAGTTGTAACACTGTAGGGGTGCAAGGTGCCTTTTCCTGGGGAATATGGCAGCCCGCAGCAGCTGAGGAACAACACAAGTCCAGTTTCTGGTACAACTGACCCCGGCCAGTTTTATTGAAACAGAAAATAAAACAAACCCCAAAATAAAAATACCTTGCCTGTCCGGCACTAACTAAACATAAGATGTTCCTAACTGTCACTAAACAAAACACAGAGTTCTTCAGTACATACTGTATAGCTTACTTGCATCAGAAAGCGTGTTTCTCACACACAGATCCTGCAGCCTTCCCAGGCAGTCTGCCCATACTAATCAGGTTAGAAGCACTATATCACTCTTACACAGCTGAAACCCTGATTAGCCCTCTGTGAGGCCAAAGACCCGAACTGGGCCCAATGTCTAGAACTCGCCTTATCTCTCTCTCTCAGAGCCTTTACCCAGCTTTTACAGCAAACTGAAAAGGTTCAGACAAAACAAAAAGCACTTTTCCTAGAAGTTAACATTTTCTAAAACATGTAAGACAAGAACCTGGGACAAATATACCTGCCCTCAAACACTATCCCAGTGTTCTTGTCACACTCTCTATACTGTATAGCTACTATCCTGTCATATGGGGTTGTGTGGTTGTAGGCTCTCTATACTGTATAGCTACTATCCTGTCATATGGGGTTGTGTGTTTCTAGGCTCTCTATATTGTATAGCTACTATCCTGTCATATGGGGTTGTGTGTTTCTAGGCTCTCTATATTGTATAGCTACTATCCTGTCATATGGGGTTGTGTGGTTGTAGGGTCTCTATATTGTATAGCTACTATCCTGTCATATGGGGTTGTGTGGTTGTAGGCTCTCTATATAGCTACTATCCTGTCATATGGGGTTGTGTGTTTCTAGGCTCTCTATATTGTATAGCTACTATCCTGTCATATGGGGTTGTGTGTTTCTAGGCTCTCTATATTGTATAGCTACTATCCTGTCATATGGGGTTGTGTGGTTGTAGGCTCTCTATACTGTATAGCTACTATCCTGTCATATGGGGTTGTGTGGTTGTAGGCTCTCTATACTGTATAGCTACTATCCTGTCATATGGGGTTGTGTGTTTCTAGGCTCTCTATATTGTATAGCTACTATACTGTCATATGGGGTTGTGTGGTTGTAGGCTCTCTATACTGTATAGCTACTATCCTGTCATATGGGGTTGTGTGGTTGTAGGCTCTCTATACTGTATAGCTACTATCCTGTCATATGGGGTTGTGTGTTTCTAGGCTCTCTATACTGTATAGCTACTATCCTGTCATATGGGGTTGTGTGGTTGTAGGCTCTCTATATTGTATAGCTACTATCCTGTCATATGGGGTTGTGTGGTTGTAGGCTCTCTATATTGTATAGCTACTATCCTGTCATATGGGGTTGTGTGGTTGTAGGCTCTCTATACTGTATAGCTACTATCCTGTCATATGGGGTTGTGTGTTTGTAGGCTCTCTATATTGTATAGCTACTATCCTGTCATATGGGGTTGTGTGTTTCTAGGCTCTCTATACTGTATACCTACTATCCTGTCATATGGGGTTGTGTGGTTGTAGGCTCTCTATATAGCTACTATCCTGTCATATGGGGTTGTGTGTTTCTAGGCTCTCTATATTGTATAGCTACTATCCTGTCATATGGGGTTGTGTGTTTCTAGGCTCTCTATATTGTATAGCTACTATCCTGTCATATGGGGTTGTGTGTTTCTAGGCTCTCTATATTGTATAGCTACTATCCTGTCATATGGGGTTGTGTGTTTCTAGGCTCTCTATATTGTATAGCTACTATCCTGTCATATGGGGTTGTGTGGTTGTAGGCTCTCTATACTGTATAGCTACTATCCTGTCATATGGGGTTGTGTGGTTGTAGGCTCTCTATACTGTATAGCTACTATCCTGTCATATGGGGTTGTGTGTTTCTAGGCTCTCTATATTGTATAGCTACTATACTGTCATATGGGGTTGTGTGGTTGTAGGCTCTCTATACTGTATAGCTACTATCCTGTCATATGGGGTTGTGTGGTTGTAGGCTCTCTATACTGTATAGCTACTATCCTGTCATATGGGGTTGTGTGTTTCTAGGCTCTCTATACTGTATAGCTACTATCCTGTCATATGGGGTTGTGTGGTTGTAGGCTCTCTATATTGTATAGCTACTATCCTGTCATATGGGGTTGTGTGGTTGTAGGCTCTCTATACTGTATAGCTACTATCCTGTCATATGGGGTTGTGTGTTTGTAGGCTCTCTATATTGTATAGCTACTATCCTGTCATATGGGGTTGTGTGTTTCTAGGCTCTCTATACTGTATACCTACTATCCTGTCATATGGGGTTGTGTGGTTGTAGGCTCTCTATATAGCTACTATCCTGTCATATGGGGTTGTGTGTTTCTAGGCTCTCTATATTGTATAGCTACTATCCTGTCATATGGGGTTGTGTGTTTCTAGGCTCTCTATATTGTATAGCTACTATCCTGTCATATGGGGTTGTGTGGTTGTAGCTCTTTATACTGTATAGCTACTATCCTGTCATATGGGGTTGTGTGGTTGTAGCTCTCTATACTGTATAGCTACTATCCTGTCATATGGGGTTGTGTGTTTGTAGGCTCTCTATATTGTATAGCTACTATCCTGTCATATGGGGTTGTGTGGTTGTAGGCTCTCTATACTGTATAGCTACTATTCTGTCATATGGGGTTGTGTGGTTGTAGGCTCTCTATACTGTATAGCTACTATCCTGTCATATGGGGTTGTGTGGTTGTAGCTCTCTATACTGTATAGCTACTATCCTGTCATATGGGGTTGTGTGTTTCTAGGCTCTCTATACTGTATAGCTACTATCCTGTCATATGGGGTTGTGTGGTTGTAGGCTCTCTATATTGTATAGCTACTATCCTGTCATATGGGGTTGTGTGGTTGTAGGCTCTCTATATTGTATAGCTACTATCCTGTCATATGGGGTTGTGTGGTTGTAGGCTCTCTATACTGTATAGCTACTATCCTGTCATATGGGGTTGTGTGTTTGTAGGCTCTCTATATTGTATAGCTACTATCCTGTCATATGGGGTTGTGTGTTTCTAGGCTCTCTATACTGTATACCTACTATCCTGTCATATGGGGTTGTGTGGTTGTAGGCTCTCTATATAGCTACTATCCTGTCATATGGGGTTGTGTGTTTCTAGGCTCTCTATATTGTATAGCTACTATCCTGTCATATGGGGTTGTGTGTTTCTAGGCTCTCTATATTGTATAGCTACTATCCTGTCATATGGGGTTGTGTGGTTGTAGCTCTCTATACTGTATAGCTACTATCCTGTCATATGGGGTTGTAGCTCTCTATACTGTATAGCTACTATCCTGTCATATGGGGTTGTGTGTTTGTAGGCTCTCTATACTGTATAGCTACTATCCTGTCATATGGGGTTGTGTGTTTCTAGGCTCTCTATATTGTATAGCTACTATCCTGTCATATGGGGTTGTGTGTTTCTAGGCTCTCTATATTGTATAGCTACTATCCTGTCATATGGGGTTGTGTGTTTCTAGGCTCTCTATATTGTATAGCTACTATCCTGTCATATGGGGTTGTGTGTTTCTAGGCTCTCTATATTGTATAGCTACTATCCTGTCATATGGGGTTGTGTGGTTGTAGGCTCTCTATACTGTATAGCTACTATCCTGTCATATGGGGTTGTGTGGTTGTAGGCTCTCTATACTGTATAGCTACTATCCTGTCATATGGGGTTGTGTGTTTCTAGGCTCTCTATATTGTATAGCTACTATACTGTCATATGGGGTTGTGTGGTTGTAGGCTCTCTATACTGTATAGCTACTATCCTGTCATATGGGGTTGTGTGGTTGTAGGCTCTCTATACTGTATAGCTACTATCCTGTCATATGGGGTTGTGTGTTTCTAGGCTCTCTATACTGTATAGCTACTATCCTGTCATATGGGGTTGTGTGGTTGTAGGCTCTCTATATTGTATAGCTACTATCCTGTCATATGGGGTTGTGTGGTTGTAGGCTCTCTATATTGTATAGCTACTATCCTGTCATATGGGGTTGTGTGGTTGTAGGCTCTCTATACTGTATAGCTACTATCCTGTCATATGGGGTTGTGTGTTTGTAGGCTCTCTATATTGTATAGCTACTATCCTGTCATATGGGGTTGTGTGTTTCTAGGCTCTCTATACTGTATACCTACTATCCTGTCATATGGGGTTGTGTGGTTGTAGGCTCTCTATATAGCTACTATCCTGTCATATGGGGTTGTGTGTTTCTAGGCTCTCTATATTGTATAGCTACTATCCTGTCATATGGGGTTGTGTGTTTCTAGGCTCTCTATATTGTATAGCTACTATCCTGTCATATGGGGTTGTGTGGTTGTAGCTCTTTATACTGTATAGCTACTATCCTGTCATATGGGGTTGTGTGGTTGTAGCTCTCTATACTGTATAGCTACTATCCTGTCATATGGGGTTGTGTGTTTGTAGGCTCTCTATATTGTATAGCTACTATCCTGTCATATGGGGTTGTGTGGTTGTAGGCTCTCTATACTGTATAGCTACTATTCTGTCATATGGGGTTGTGTGGTTGTAGGCTCTCTATACTGTATAGCTACTATCCTGTCATATGGGGTTGTGTGGTTGTAGCTCTCTATACTGTATAGCTACTATCCTGTCATATGGGGTTGTGTGTTTCTAGGCTCTCTATACTGTATAGCTACTATCCTGTCATATGGGGTTGTGTGGTTGTAGGCTCTCTATATTGTATAGCTACTATCCTGTCATATGGGGTTGTGTGGTTGTAGGCTCTCTATATTGTATAGCTACTATCCTGTCATATGGGGTTGTGTGGTTGTAGGCTCTCTATACTGTATAGCTACTATCCTGTCATATGGGGTTGTGTGTTTGTAGGCTCTCTATATTGTATAGCTACTATCCTGTCATATGGGGTTGTGTGTTTCTAGGCTCTCTATACTGTATACCTACTATCCTGTCATATGGGGTTGTGTGGTTGTAGGCTCTCTATATAGCTACTATCCTGTCATATGGGGTTGTGTGTTTCTAGGCTCTCTATATTGTATAGCTACTATCCTGTCATATGGGGTTGTGTGTTTCTAGGCTCTCTATATTGTATAGCTACTATCCTGTCATATGGGGTTGTGTGGTTGTAGCTCTCTATACTGTATAGCTACTATCCTGTCATATGGGGTTGTAGCTCTCTATACTGTATAGCTACTATCCTGTCATATGGGGTTGTGTGTTTGTAGGCTCTCTATATTGTATAGCTACTATTTTGTCATATGGGGTTGTGTGGTTGTAGGCTCTCTATACTGTATAGCTACTATTCTGTCATATGGGGTTGTGTGGTTGTAGGCTCTCTATACTGTATAGCTACTATCCTGTCATATGGGGTTGTGTGGTTGTAGCTCTCTATACTGTATAGCTACTATCCTGTCATATGGGGTTGTGTGTTTGTAGGCTCTCTATACTGTATAGCTACTATCCTGTCATATGGGGTTGTGTGTTTCTAGGCTCTCTATACTGTATAGCTACTATCCTGTCATATGGGGTTGTGTGGTTGTAGGCTCTCTATATTGTATAGCTACTATCCTGTCATATGGGGTTGTGTGGTTGTAGGCTCTCTATATTGTATAGCTACTATCCTGTCATATGGGGTTGTGTGGTTATAGGCTCTCTATACTGTATAGCTACTATCCTGTCATATGGGGTTGTGTGTTTCTAGGCTCTCTATATTGTATAGCTACTATCCTGTCATATGGGGTTGTGTGGTTGTAGCTCTCTATACTGTATAGCTACTATCCTGTCATATGGGGTTGTGTGTTTGTAGGCTCTCTATATTGTATAGCTACTATCCTGTCATATGGGGTTGTGTGGTTGTAGGCTCTCTATACTGTATAGCTACTATTCTGTCATATGGGTTTGTGCGTTTGTAGGCTCTCTATATTGTATAGCTACTATCCTGTCATATGGGGTTGTAGCTCTCTATACTGTATAGCTACTATCCTGTCATATGGGGTTGTGTGTTTCTAGGCTCTCTATACTGTATAGCTACTATCCTGTCATACTGGGTTGTATGTTTGTAGCTCTCTATACTGTATAACTAGTATCCGTACGTTTTTTTTTGGTGTTTTTTTTTGTCAGACTGAGGTGTAGTTATTACCCTAGCTTCTTTCTTACAATATGTTGCCTACTTGTTTCACTGCATTAGGTGTTCTATGAGGCTTACTTTTTTATTTATTTATATGTGTATTTGATGTCCTTTATCTTCCTGTTCTCATGTGCACTGGCCACCTAAGTGTGGGACAGTCAGTGATATAAAACCTGTGGCACATGCAGCAGAAGAGGTGAAAGAGGGACAGCATGAGATCTGTGTGGAACTGAATGTCAAAGAGGTGATTGGTCTTTCATATATCACCCAAGAACAGTTGGTATGGCAGCCCCCACTCACATTATATTACCTGCAAGTCTTTTATTGACCATGTTATGACGTATCCACAACCATGAGACAGCTGATTTCCGATCACGAACACTGTTCATTGACTCATCCGCCATTGTCTTAAAGTGTTGAGCACACTCTCTGCAGCCAAAGAAGTAACGGACGTAATCATACATTGCCTGCAAGACCTCTAGACAATCTAAAGCACAAGACAAGGAAAGATGTCAGACCAAATAAAATTCTATTTTCTGTAAAGTTCTGAAAACACTCCTATAAAATAAACATATTATCCACGGGTGTAGTATGTTATGCTGGCGGTCAGGTTCCCGGCGGCCAGCATACCGGCGCCGGAAATCCCGACCACCGGTATACAGACAGCTGGGCGAGCACAAATGAGTCCCTTGCGGGCTCGCCACGCCGCGGGCACGGTGGCGCAACGCTATCTATTCTCCCTCCAGGGGGGTTGTGGACCCCCAAGAAGGAGAAAAGCTGTCGGTATGCTGGCGGTCGGGATTCCGGCCGCCGGCAAACTGAAGACCATCCATTATCCACGTGCATAAAGGCAGGGTTTCCAAATATTCCTCTCTCCTTCTTCTGCAAATTCAGTTGGATGCAGGTTAAAATGAGTCTACAAAGGTTGGGCATGGCCATGCCGTTCACTTTTATTGGTCAATGTAATCTGATGGTGATGATTATGTGTATGCCTTACTTCCTTTCTTTCCTCACACTCACTACTTGACCCATTCCAGTCTGGCTTCCGTCCTCTCCACTCAACTGAAACTGCCCTTACAAAAGTATGCAATGACGTCCATGCTGCTAAATCTAAGGGACACTACTCTCTACTTATTCTACTTGATCTCTCTGCTGCTTTTGACACTGTGGACCATCCTCTCCTACTGCAAATCCTTCACTCCATTGGTCTGCGCGACACTGCCCTCTCTTGGCTGTCTTCCTACCTCTCTGACCGTTCATTCTCTGTCTCTTCTCATGACTCCACCTCCCCCTCACTTCCACTAACTGTAGGTGTACCCCAAGGTTCTGTCCTTGGTCCTCTCCTCTTCTCTATACATCCTCACTAGGTAAGCTCATTAGTTCTTTTGGTTTCAAATATCATCTCTATGCTGATGACACCCAAATCTATCTTTCCTCTCCAGACCTCTCCCCTGCTCTCCTCACTCGTATCTCCAACTGTCTCTCTGCTACCTCTCCCTGGATGTCCCAGCGCTTTCTTAAACTTAACATGTCTAAGACTGAGCTGATCATCTTTCCTCCCTCCCGCATAACCTCACCTCCTACAATCTCATTATCTATTGATGGCACTACTATCTCCTCTAGCCCCCAAGTGCGCTGTCTTGGAGTAATCCTTGACTCCTCCCTCTCCTTCAAACCACACATTTAGCACCTCTCACAAACCTGCCGTTTTCATCTAAAAAATATTTCCAGGATCAGACCCTTTCTGACCCAGGATGCTACTAAGACTCTTATCCACTCACTGGTCATCTCCAGACTGGATTACTGTAATCTCCTCCTGACTGGCATTCCTGACAAACACCTCTCTCCACTCGAATCTATCCTCAATGCTGCTGCCCGGCTCATTTTCCTCACCAAACGCACTACGTCTACCTCTCCTTTCTTACTAGACCTTCACTGGCTCCCCTTCTCTTTCAGAATCCATTTCAAGCTTCTCACACTCGCTTACAAAGCCCTCACCCACTCCTCTCCCATCTACATCTCTGATCTTATCTCCCTTTACACTCCCACCCGTCCTCTTCGCTCTGCTAATGCACGACGACTTTCCTGCCTACGGATTACCTCCTCCCACTCCTACCTCCAAGATTTTTCGCGTGCTGCACCACTTCTCTGGAATTCCCTACCTCGCCCCCTCAGACTCTCCACCTCTCTACAAAACTTCAAACGGGCTCTCAAGACCCACTTCTTCACCAAACCTAGCCAAATCTCATCCTAACCCTCTGTTCTACACTCTCTATGTACCCCATCTGTGTCACCCCTGTCTGTCTACCCCTCCCCTTTTAGAATGTAAGCTCTCATGAGTAGGGCCCTCTTCCCTTATGTGCTTATCCTTTCGTACTTTAATAATCTTCAACTGCATCAACTCCAGCAGTCTTCTGCCACCTAATACTTATTTCAGTGTCATCTGCTGATGTTACTATGTTTATTTACCCTGTACTTGTCCTATACTGTCATCAACTGTAAGTTGCTGTTTTCCTGTTTGATTATTTATGTACTCTGTAATTGGGCATTGCGGAACCCTTGTGGCGCCATATAAATAAAGGATAAAGGATAATAATAATAATAATAATAATAATAATAATAATAATAATAATAATAATATGCTACAGGACCTGTTTACACTGAGGAGTCCTGGGGATATATGTATGAAAGTGTGGTAGTGTGTGTTTTATGTCCACCACAAATTTACTATATTGTGGATTGGAGAGTGAAGCTTCAAACCATGGGCCTAATTCATGTTTGTAGGCAATGGTCGATTATCACACAAGTGAGCCATTATCGGCAGGCTGTGCATGCGTCAAGGTGCCGCTGTGATCCTGCTCGCAATGAGGATTTCATGGGAAAGTGATTCACAGAAAGTGACCATTTGGAGGTGTTGATGGGGAGTGGTTGTAGAAATACAGGCATATCACAGCCGTTTTCAGGGCGTGTATCTGCCGTCAGCTGCAGGCTCGGATGTACAAACACATGGCACCTGCGTTGCTACTGCCGTGTCCAGGCTGCGTAGCCATAGGGCTATCCTAGCAGTCGAAGTTCCTCATTTTTGCATATAGGCGGCTAATGTGTACACAATTGCGAATGGGTTCCAGTGGGCGTCTCTTTTCATTCCTGAGCGGCAGCTTCACTTGCTGATCAGCAGTTGCGAAGCTGAGAAAATAGTACTTGCTAAAGCGTGTGCGTACAAATATGAATTAGGCCCCATGTGCAATGTGTTGTGGTTCTAAAATCCCTAAACCGCATGCAGATTGGACAAACCAGCATGATAAAACCGCATGGAAAGCATCTAGTTTTACCATTAAAAAAAAAAACACATAAGGTATGTTTATTGAGATTTAGGGGGACATTTACTAAGCAGTGATAAGAGCAGAGAAGTGAGCCAGTGGAGAAGTGCCCATGGCAACCAATCAGCACTGAAGTAACATCTATAATTTGCATACTACACAATTATACAGAGCTGCTGATTGGTTGATGGGGCAACTTCTCCACTGGCTCACTTCTCCGCTTTTATCACTGCTTAGTAAATGTCCCCCTACGTTACATAAGACAAATAAGGAAATGCATAAGAAAAAGAAAAAAAAAGGGACAATAACAAACCAAACATGAGAAATTAACTGTCGCAAGGTATAAAGTGGAAATGTAGATTACAAGTCAAAAAATTGTGACAACATGATAGTGTTTCTATATTAGTAACGTAAGAAACTGGAATATCCAGTGGGCCTACTGCGTTGGGTATGCGTGACCGTCGGATTCTGGCCGCCAGAATGCTGGCAGGGGGCCGAGCGCAACGAAACCCCTTGTGGGCTCGCTGCGCTCCCCACACTGTGGGCTCAGTGGCTCGCTGTGCTCTCCACAGGTTCTGTTCCCGCTCTATGGGTGTCGTGGACACCCATGAGTGGGAATAGTTCTGGGTCCCCTTCCGGCATTCTGGCGGCCGGGATCCTGGTGTTGGTAGGCTGGCCGCAGAGATCCTGACCGCCGGGATGGTGACTACATCCCTGTCTGCTTACAGATCAACAATAGCATCAGTGTTGTAGGGCCATATTAGGTGAACGGCGGTGGACAGGGATTTGTGAATGGAAGAGAGTCTGCAGTCACAAAGTTATATGGGGAATCAAACCAAGGAGAACCAGGTGCGCTCAAAATGTAACAGAGTATTGCGACTTTTATATATAAAGTTCTTGTGAGCGGCAGTGTTATTTACCAGAATAACACAGAGGCAACCGTCAAACCCTTGTGATGCACACCTTTGCCAATGCTAGGGTATTAAGCACATATCATTCCATATAATTGGTCATCTAGGGTTAGTTTTACCATTTTAATATAGTAACAGCCCAGTGCTTTCCAGCAGTGAACCTAGTGGTTTATTCAGAGATGAAAGTAGATTGCTGCATACGCACCCAGATCTGCATTCATCTCTGCACATGCTGGGGGCCGCCCGCCCAGAACAGGCAAGGCCGCCCCCCGATGCATCCACAATTAGACTGTGGAGGCATCGGATCCCAAGTTGACCCCTGGCAGTGTGGTCTGGCTTCGCTGTCAGCAGACATTTTTTTATCCGGAGAGGCCGCGTGTGACGTCTTGCAGCCCCCCCGAAAACAGTCCCGGCCCACCCCCGTATTACCAGCGCCGCCCTCACAATGCTGTAACTCCGCAACACCCGTGCCTGTCAATCACATTGCGGCCGCATCCTTCAGAGATGCGGCCACAATGTGTAAGGTCACGGCCGATGCACGTGCGCAGACCACCTGGATGCAGCCGCTGCGATCCTGGTCTGAATGAGGGCCTTGTCCTCTAGTTGGTGTGCCTAAAATATATATTAGGCCCTTGTAACTAGAAAGGCCTAGCCCAATGTTATATGGTATTGGGCCCCTTCTGGAGCCCCCGTTACCCCTGTGTACCATGGTATTATTGTTAAATATAGCATTTGTTGTGGTGGCACTGCAAGTGCCAGAATGCACTGGTGCAATAGTAGACACAACAAGAGTTGGCCTCCTTAATTTAATGTAGAAATATGTCTGTCCCCTTTAATTCTCACAAATTTGAATGAACAATCAGAATTTAAAGACTTGCACCCTCATCCAACACGCAGAATGGCAGGGATACCACAAATAACACAGAGCCTTACGCTGATTCATGATTCACTTTAAGGTATCAATTCAACTAGGGGTGATGGGCATCTTCTATATACAGCTACGCACAAACTTGTCCATTGTGGTACCGTCTACATCGCTGATTCCTATGGGGAGCTTTTCTGGAAATGCACCTCGCCCCTAATGCAATGGACCCCTAAATTTACAGTGATAAAAACCATGACCTTAATAGGTAAATAAGTATACAAAGTAGCCAAACACACAACAAGTCAGCAATCTTAACATAAACTGCAAGATGAAAATGTAAGACGAAAAGAGGATTTGGGTACTTACCGATAAATCCATTTCTCTGAATCCACTCGGGGACACCGGGACACTTCAGACAGCTGGGGTGTGAAGTATGCAGACCGGAGGTGGCACAATCTAACCTAAAAAAATTATGCACAGCCGGTTCCTCCCCCTTCACGCCCCTTATCCCTCAGTTTGAAAAATTTGACAGAGAGAAGAGGGAACATGAAAACAAAGCCCTATGGAGAGGAACCAACCGTAGCAACAAACCAAACAGTAACCAAGAACTATTAACAGAATAATTCAAACTGTTTAACCAGAACACTGCAGTTTGACAGCACCGAGCGGGCATCCAGTGTCCCCGAGTGGATTCAGAGAAATGGATTTATTGGTAAGTACCAAAATCCTCTTTTCTTTTTCATCCACTAGGGGACACTAGAACACTTTAGACAGCTGGGGACATCCCAAAGATACTCCCATGGGCGGGAGTGCTGTCTGAAGCATGGAGAACCAAACATCCAAACATGGTATCCCTGGATGCAAATGAATCAAACTTGTAGAATCGAGTGAACATGTGTGCTGGTGACCACGTTGCCGCTCTACACAGTTGGGTAGTGGAGGCACCTTTAGCCGCCGCCCATGAGGAACCCACTGATCTAGTGGTATGAGCACCTACCCGGAAAGGAACCCTGTTACCACAATTTACCAGATTTAAGCCTGTCTGATGGTAAACCGTATCCATCTTGCTAGAGTCTGCTTAGAAGCCGACCAACCTTCCAACCTTTTTTGGGCCCATCATACAAAACAAAGAGTCAGACTTTCTAATATAGGTCGTAGCCTGTACGTAAATCCTTAAGGCTCTGACCACATCCAAGGACAAGTCCCCCTCCGCAAATCCCTGGAAGGAGGGAACCACAATGGGCTGGTTAATGTGGAAACTGGAAACCACCTTAGGTAGAAACTCCGCTTTTGTACGAAGCTCCGCTCTGTCCTCATGAAAAATGAGGGAGGGACTCTTACACGACAGAGCTCCCAACTCTGAGACCATTGCTGCTAATGCCAAAGCTGGGTAACTTTCCAGGATATATATTTAAGATCCGCTGTCTCCAAAGGCTTGAAAACTGCAGATTTTAAAAATTTGAGCACTAAATTTGGATCTCACGTGGCAGTGGGAGGACGAAAAGGTGGTTGAATTCTCAGCACACCCTTTAAAAATATCTGAACCTCCTGTAAAGACGCCAGACATTGTTGAAACTAATAGAGTGGACGAAGACCACAAGTCTATGTACTTCTTCCATATTCTAATAATGTGCTGCCGTGATTGGTTTCTGTGCAGCTAACATGGTGGGGATAGCCGATGTCGGAATACCCTTGTCTCTTAGAATCCTGGTTTCAAGAGCCACGCCGTCAAACATAGATGGTTCAGGTCTGGGTGAAGGAATGGGCCTTGTGACAATAGGTCGTCCCTCTGAGGCAGCCTCCAAGGATCTTCCGCCAGGAGTCCCCTCAGGTCCGAGTACTAACTCCTGCGAGGCCAGTCTGGTGCTATTAAAATCACCCACGCTCTTTCCTTTTTCACCTTCTTTAACACTCTCGGTATAAGGGGAAACGGCGGAAAAATGTACACCAGATGGTATGACCATGGAATCGCCAGCGCGTCCACCTCTTCTGCTGCTGGATCCTTCGTCTTGGTCACATACCTTGGTAACTGATGGATGTTTCGAGAGGCCATTAGGTATATCTGTGGTAGATCCCATCGTCCTACTACTGTCTCCAAAACCTGTGGGTGTAGGGGCCACTCCCCTGGATGTATATCTTGGCGACTGAGTTTGCTTCCCAATTTTCCACTCCTGGAATGAAGACTGCTGACATGATTATGTTGCGCTTTTCTGTCCACAATAGGATACTTGTGGCCTTCCTTAAAGCCATGCAGCTTTTTGTTCCTCACTGACGGTTTATGTATGCCGTCGCCATCACATTGTCTGACTGTGCTCTCACGTATTGAGGCCACACTAAATCTTCGACCAGAAGAAGTGCATTGTAAATGGCTCTTAATTCCAAAATATTTATTAGAAGGCTGCTCTTCTTGCGGTGACCACCTTCCCTGAAAATTATGTTTCCCCAGTACTGCTCCCCAATCTCTGAGACTGGCATCTGTCGTCAGAATCTTTCAATCCCAGATTCCAAGGCTCTTTCCCGCTGCTAGATTCTTGTGGACTGACCACCAAATTAATGAGGTCCCGGCCTGGGGCGACAAGCGAATCCTTTGGTGGAGAAGCAAATGCATGCCTGCCCCTTGAGCAGTCAGATTCATCTGGAAAGGTCTGGAGTGAAGCCTGCCGTATTGGATCGCTTCATAAGATGCCACCAACTTTCCAAGAAGCTTTACACAGAGATGCAATGACACTGTCTGGTCCTGCAGAACCTGACGCACCATTTTTCTCATGTATCGAATCTTGTCTTCTGGGAGAAACACCTTCAGATCTGACGCATCCTTTAAAGTAGTCATGTTTGGTATCGGTGAGACTATCTTTTTTGACAGTCTAGCCAGGGAGGCGCCACATTCGGCGGAACCTCCCACTTAGACATGACACTCTTGGGCAATGGGTAACTGGCCTCGAACTTCTTTGGAATCTGGAAGCGTTTATCAGGCTACTTTCATGCTTCTCCCATCTGAAACTGGAGAGTCTGAGGGATTGGAAAAAACACTGTTGGTGGTTTCTGGGACTCGAATAAATCAAACACTTCAGGTTCCTTAACTTCTTCCTTAGAGTTAAGGACCTGCTTTACCGCTTCAATGAGGGAATCTAATCCCTTAACCTCAGTGTCCTACTTCTGATGACTGACGTTCATTATCACCTCTAATGACTCTCCTTCCTCCTCATCAATTACAAGACCCTCCTCCTCCGACTCTTCCTGTAGTATAGGGAGGGGTCTCTTAACCGCTTTACACACATTCTTTTCTGCTTGCGCGGGCGGAGTTAGTCTAATTCGGAATTCCTCCATATCTTGGAAAAATACACAGCCCATTCTAAATGCTGCTTGCGGGATTCCGCCATTTCCTTAGAAATATCCGCCAGGGCATGTTCCCATGACCCAGACGGACCACTGCTCCCAGGTTAAGCGTCCATTCCCAAACGTGTCTCACACCACAGAACTGCCAACATTCGTGCTCTTTTTACCACATTTTGAGTATACGTAGCATGTTTTTGCGGTCTTGGTTGGTGCTTTTGACCTGTTGAAACACATGCACACAGACCACTCAGCAGTGCTTTCACCTTATAGGGAGCAAGAGAACTTGGAGTCACATAGCTGGAAATGTTATATTGTTAAAAAATATATATATATTTTTTTTAAACCAGCCTGATGTCTGCAACCCTCACACCACCAACTGAAATACAGCTTGAGTTGACCGGGTTGTAACTTCTGCTGCTCCACCTCCGCAGGACCTGTCAGCAGTGTCCCTTGGAAGATACATAGTTTTATTGACTTGTAGTCAGAGAGATCATCAGCAGCAAAGCTTCTACTCTAACGCGCCAGACAAATAGTAAACAGCTTCAGCTTCTACTAATGAAAGGAAACATACTATTGTTGCTATATGCCCCTTTGTGATTGGTCTCCGTTTGTATCCTCCCCTCAGAGAGGAAAGCCCGCTCCTGTTGCGTGCCCAAATAAAAAATAACTTGGGCGCAACTAAATTTTAATGAACACATCATTAGCCCTCCTGCCCCCCGCTGTTCCTTACGGAGCCTCTTCCAGCTCTACTAACACTCTATCTCTCCTGTCCACAGCTCTCCCCCAACGCACTGCACGGAGCCTCTTCAGCTAGTAAGCGCCATAACCTACATGCCAAGCTGCTGGATCTGTGTACAGACCGTGGCAACTCTAGCGGCTCCCATGCGCCTGCTCCTGAGATTCCGTCACCCCGGACCTCCTTGCCTCCGCAGCCAGTCTGTGCTGTACACTCAAACACTCTAAAAAGCAGCTCTGTTAAGGAAAACACTCTAGCGAGCGGCTCTGTTGAGGACTAACACTGCAGGGGGAGGCTATAATCAGCTATGAGGCAGCCATTACTCACTTTTCTTTGCTGCTGATCTCGATCTTCTGATAGAGACGCCGACTCCTTCAACCAGGGTCTTGGTCTCTCTAGCACCTTGGAGACCTTCTCAACCCTTTCAGATGGGTTGGTTTAGCTCCAGTTAGTACTTTCTTAAAGAATAATTCAGTAATGGAGCAGGAGCTCCTTTTCCTGTGCTGCACCTCCAGCACAATTTTTCAAACTGGGGGACAAGGGGCGTGAAGGGGGAGGAGCCGGCAGTATTTTTTTTTCTAGGATAGATTGTGCCACCTCCGGTCTGCATACTTCACACCCCAGCTCTCTGAAGTGTTCCAGTGTCCCCTAGTGGATGAAAGAGAAAGGTAAAATATTTGCAGAATCCCAGGAATCAGCACTCAGAACATCACGCATTTTATCACAGGAAAGACTACTCTGAAAAGGTGATTCCACCTTTAGTCAATTTTAATGTACTAGTTGTCCTGGTGCTTTATGTTTGTTTTGTTTTGTTTTTGTTTGTTTTAGACAAGGCAGGTTATTCATTCAGGAATTATACTAGTACTCACAAGATTTTTCATTGTCAGATTCCATTTCTGCAGCTCTGACAGTCAAAAGGTGGAACAGCGTCCAGACGGTACAAGGAAAGCCTCGATATTCAGGCTTGGATCCCTGACATCCAACGTAGTTGACATGCGGTGCCAGCACAGCATTCTGAACCTTGGGAAGGACAGACAAGGAGTCACCAAGTGTAGAGGCAGAGGCACACGTGTTACATATACTGTAACTGAAGTAGAGCTGGGTTTATGTCTGCTTTATTAGCGTATGCATGTGCAATATCTTACTGCGCATGTGTAGAGTTTGATGCGTCTTACACAGGGCCCTCATCAGCAGTGTAGGCCCCTGGGCACAGCAATGCACTGGGGCCCCTACCCATCCTCCAGCGGTAAGGGTGGGTGGTGCTATCAGAGGCTGCTTTTATGTCCTGCGGGCGGTAGGGGGTGTTTTATCTTCACTCAGCATGTAGGACCTGAGCAGTAATTTCTGCTAATTCCTCCTTTACTGCACAGATGGTGGGAAATAGGGCGGGAGGGAGAACACAAAATTGTAGAAGGGGGCATTGGGCTGAATGAAAGAGCCCCGGTACATTTCTTCCAGTGTGGTAGGGGGTGATTAATACACTGGGGAGGGGTGCATAGTAGAGTGGGCTTAAAACTCATCATTTTACAGTGGGAGGGCAGTTTGCTTGACTGTAAAAATCTCCAGTTCCTGGAAATAGATTTCTTAGCTTTCAATGGAATAAAATTAGATTCCCTAGGGTCGATTTTCAAAAATCTGGTACCCCTGGAAAAAGGGGTCCCTCAGCTATCAGCCTAGAGCTCTTATACTCCTGGGGTCCTTGGGCAACTGCCCATTGAGCCTATATGAAAAGACAGCCCTGGTTTTACACCTACTGATTTCTATGTAAACCTTGTACAGTGCTGCATACGCTTTGTAGCACCTTATAAATAAAAGCTAATAATAATATAACTGGAGAGATGCATTGGAGTGAAAGGATGGACTTGTAATAGCTGCTTGGATGCAGTTACATCTGTAGGGAGATGGAAGGTGTCTCTCTTGTGGGTACTGCAGGACATGTACACCAGGGCACAATAATGATGATTACCAGTAGCACTAACTAGCTAGGCATGCTCAACAGACAGGCCTCATTTTATAGCATGGGATGACCATCAGATTAACTCACTTGATTCTTGTTGTTTACAACGTCTGCAAAGTCCTTGTACGACACTATGTCCTCTGACTGTTCTGTTAGCCAGTTATGGATATTCCCCAGAAGTGTGCTGAGGAAGGGGCGGGCGGGAAAGTACTGCAACAGAAATGCATTATAAGCAAACTTGGAGTGACTCCGAATAAAATGCAATTTGGTCACAACTAAATTATTGTAATAGAAGTAAGCTGAAACAATTCAGTATATTTTACAAACAGTAACTTGCAATAAAAAAAATAATAATTCAGTTTTAAAATCACAGGACATATTGAGAGCAGGAGGAAATCTAATAGTGAGACTTTAATGCAAAAATATTAACTTGGCTCCCTCTTGTGGCTAGTCTATTTAAAACGAATAAATTAGCAATCTATTGGCCTGATTCAGAAATGCAATGCCAATGTTGACGCAGTTGAGCGAAGATCGCCCAACTATGCATGCATCACGGCTGCACTGCACATGCACCAAGTTACCTCTTGCAAAGTCACTTGCAGTGGCGAGTTATTCGCAAAGTGATTGACAGTTAGTGTGTTGTGATTTTGAGGAAGTATCTCAGCCTACATTTGTGGTCTCGTATGCAGAAAACATGACACCAGCGTCTCAGTTCCTGCGGCCATTCTGGGTAACCACAGATTTACTCAGATGATCGATTATTGGAGGATCTGCGAGCACTGCTGCGTGTTTGTATGCAGATGTTAATATTTGCGAGGTCACCGGTGGGGGACTCAATCCATTTCCAGGCGGCGCATAAGCAGATTTTAGCTCATCTGCTGCATGCAGTATAGCAGCTGGCAAAGTATTAGCATACACATTTGAACCAGGCCCTACCGGTAAATCCTTTTCTCATAGTCCATAAGGGATATTGGGGGAAACTAGTACGATGGGTAGAGACGGGGTCCAAAGGAGCCAGTGCACTTTAAATTTCTACAACTATGTGTGCTGGCTCCTCCCCTCTATGCCCCCTCCCACAGGCAGTTATATGTAAAAACGTGCCCGAAGGAGAAAGGACATATATGAGAGAATGAACATGATAACAGAAATGGTGGTGAGATTTACACACCAGCACACCACTAACATATAACAACCAGCAACAGCTGGTAACAACAACAGCTGAACAGGTAACTGTAGAACAAAAACCTGCAGAAACGTCCACGCACTGAGGCGGGCGCCCAATATCCCTTATGGACTACGAGAAAAGGATTTACCGGTAGGTATTAAAATCCTATTTTCTCTAGCATCCATAAGGGATATTGGGGGAAACTAGTACGATGGGGACTTCCCAAAGCTTCCAGAACGAGCGGGAACGTGTGGAGACTGCTGCAACACCACCTGCCCAAACAGGGTATCCTCTGGCCAGGGTATCAAATTTGTAGAACTTCACAAAAGTGTTCTTTCCCGACCAGGCAGCAGCTCGGCATAGTTGCAAGGCCGAGACTCCATGGGCAGCCGCCCAGGAAGAGCCCACTGACCTTGTAGAGTGGGCCTTTAGAGACTAAGGAACAGGTAAGGCTGCCGACACATAGGCCTGTTGGAAAGTAAGCCTAATCCAACGAGCAATGGACTGCTTCGAAGCAGGGCAACCCTTCTTCTGCGCATCATAGAGCATGAACAAGGAGTCCATCTTTCTGGCCCGAGCTGTACGCTTGACATATATCTTCGAGGCATGCACAGCATCCAATGCCTCCGGAGGAGCAGAAGCGTCAGAACTGGACGGAACCACAATAGGCTGATTCAGATGAAACGTGGAGACAGCTTTTGGCAGGAACTGCTGTCTAGTCCGGAGCTCTGCTCTGTCCTCGTAAAAGAGCAAGTAGGGACTTTTACACGATAAGGTCCCCAATTCTGAAACACGTCGAGCAGAAGCCAGGGCCAGTAACATCACCATCTTCCACGTGAGGTACTTGTCTTCTACCATCATCAGAGGTTCAAACCAGGAGGACTGCAGAAATTTAAACACTACAAACAAATCGCAGGGCGCCGTAGGCGGCACAAAGGGAGGTTGTATGTGGAGTACCCCTTGCAAGAAGGTCTGAACTTCTGGCAACACTGCCAATTTCTTCTGAAAATGGAGAGAGCTGAAATCTGGACCTTAATAAAACCCAGACGCAAGTCCTAATCCACACCAGCCTGCAGGAAACGTCCCAAGTGAAACTCTGCACCAAGAGACATATCTGCTCCAGATATGATGATAGTGTTTTAAAGTCACAGATTTCCTGGCCTGAATCATGGTTGCAATAACCTTCTTGGAAAGGCCCTTGTGAGCTAGAATGTTCCGCTCCACCTCCATGCCGTCAAACAAAGTCGCTGTAATTCCGGGTAGACTAACGGTTCTTGTTGAAGAAGATCTCTTCCAAGTGGTAGAGGCCAAGGGTCTTCGACGGACATGGCCAGAAGATCCGCGTACCACGCCCTCCGAGGACAATCCGGGGCAATCAGAATTGCCTGGACATCTTGATTCCAGAGTCGCTTTAGCACTCTTGGGAGCAATGAGATCGGAGGAAACAGGTAGACCAGCCGGTACAGCCAAGGCGACGTCAGTGCGTCCACTGCCCTCGCCTGAGGGTCCCTGGTCCGCGAGCAATACCAGGGAAGCTTCTTGTTGAGACGAGAAGCCATCATGTCTATTTGTGGGCAACCCCACCGGTCGATGATCTGCTGGAACACCAGATGGTGGAGCCCCCACTCTCCCGGGTGGGGATCGTGATGACTCAGGATGTCCGCCTCCTAGTTGTCCACACCCGGAATGAAGATTGTTCACATGGCTCTTGTATTTCTTTCCGCCCAGAGGAGTATCTTTGACACCTCTCGAATGCAAACTCTGCTTTTTGTCCCTCTTTGTCTATTGATAAATGCCACTGCCGTGGCATTGTCCGGCTGTACCTGGATCGCGTGATCCCGGAGTAGAGGAGAGGCTTGAAGTAGAGCATTGTAGATCACCCGAAGTTCCAGAATGTTGATTAGAAGGAGGCTTCGTGGGCTGACCACCTGCCCTGGAACTGCGCCCCTTGGGTGACAGCTCCCCATCCTCTCAGACTCGCATCCGTCATGAGGAGGGTCCAATCCTGACTCCCGATACACCTACCCTCCAGGAGATTGGAGAACTGTAGCCACCACAGGAGGGAAATCCTGGCCTGAGGTGACAGCTGAATCATCCGGTGCATCTGGAGATGCGATCCGGACCACTTGCTCAGGAGATCCAACTGAAATGTTCTGGCATAGAACCTCCCATACTGGATTGCCTTGTATGAGGCAACCATCATTCCCAACAATCTTATGCCGAGATGTACGGACACTCGAGTAGGTTGGAACACCATGCGGACCATCTCCTCAAGTGTCGATATGGAGCAATAAAAGCTCCCTGGATCTTGCCTTTATCAGAAGATCGTCCAGATAAGGGACCACATTGATCCCCTGGACCCGGAGTTGAAGCATCATCTCCGCCATCACCTTCGTGAATACCCTCGGGGCTGTTGACAGGCCGAAGGGCAGTGCCTGGAATTGGAAGTGATCGTCCAGCAGGGCAAACCACAGGTACACCTGATGACGAGGCCAAATCGGAATATGGAGATAGGCGTCCTTGATATCCAAGGAGACCATAAATTCCTGTTCTTCCAAGCCCACAAGCACTGCTTGCAGGGATCCCATTTTGAACCTGAACACCCTCAAATAAGGATCATGGATTTCAGATTAAGAATGGGTTTGACCGAACCGTCCGGCTTCAGCACCACAAACAGGTTTGAGTAAAACCCCTTGCCGCATTGCAGTAGTGGTACTGGAACAATGACGGTGGACTGGACCAACTTTCGGATAGCCTGTTGTAACGTAACTTGCATATCATCCAAAGCTGGTAAGCTTGATTTGAAAAATAGTTGGTGGGGGAGTGCTGTCGAACTTCAGCCTGTATCCCTTAGAAACGAGCTCTCTGACCCAGGCATCCCGGCAGGAAGTCTCCCAGATGATGCTGAAGTGACGCAGTCGAGCTCCCACCTCGAGATCTCCTCGGGGTGGGTGTGCACCAACATGCTGAGGCCTTAGTGGAAGCAGAACCGGTGGACTGTTCCTGAGAACTGCTGCTTGTAGGTTTTCTGGACTTACTTCTGGTGCCTCTAGCCGCACTAGAGGCACCTCTGGCCTTCGATCGAAATCTGTGAGACAGAAAAGGACTGGACAGATGGCCCCCGGATAGGAGCGTCTCGCTGGCGGGGCCTCAGAGGAGAGAAACGTGGAATTCCCAGCCGTAACTTTGGAAAGCCAGGTATCCAATTCAACCCCAAAAAGCCATTCCCCAGAAAAGGAGAGGGATTTCCCACTATGTTTGGATTCTGCGTCCGCAATCCACTGACACAACCACAAGGCCCTGCGCGCCGACACTGCCATGGCAGACGTCCGAGCATTAATGTTCCCCATCTCCTTGAGGGAATCACAGAGCACACGTGTAGTGTCCTGAATGTGCTTCAGGAGGGTTACCATAGTAACTAAGGGCATATCCCCCGAGACCCCCCCTGAATTTAATCAAACAAAAGAGAGAAATACATCTGCACTCTTGTGGAAATATGACAAATTCTTATATATAGAAAAAACTATAATATCCCCAATATTCTTGTGTCTAAATTAGACCTTATACCTCTCTGGGGGTGCGACCCTAATATAACCAAGCTATGTAACAATACATTAGGAGAACTAGAAGACGGTTCTTAAGTTGGGTGCACAAAGTAAATTTGTTAAATTGATTGGTTTGATAAAACGTAGCTTTTATTGCTTATTTTAATATGAAGATGGTCCTTTTAACTAGGGCACATACAGCAAAATATAGAGGTTAAAATGTAAGACATACAGACAAATAGGTGAAAAGGATTGAAGTAATGTGAAAAAGATTCTTAAAAAGAGGCAACACCACAATAACTCCTGCAGTTGTAAATTTTTAATGTGTAATATCCGAGCCGGATATTTCCTAGGGAGATTATTCTAAATTCATACCTAAATAGACCTATAGAATATCGGCATAAGTAATGTAATCCTTGTATGGCTACTTCAGTTTTCGGATTCTATCTTAATCCTCATAGAGACAGTAGCCGGTCAATATAATCTTTAACCTCTATCGTATCTCAGTCCTTATAGGGATATGAATATCTATATGTCACTCGTGTTCAGCAATTGATATGCTGTGCACAAACTGCAGTAAGTATAATTGGTCCCAATAGTGCTTTAAATTGTCTTTTATTCACATAGAAGGTGTGTCGTGTTTATATTGGAGTTATCATCAGCACTTGTAGGAATAATTAATAAACCAGAGAGATGCACAAATTAATTGATGTGCTTCATGAGGTCACTTGTTACTCCTATATTGTGTCAATCCCCTAGATGTCTGTTTATGACAGTTAGTTGACACAGTTCATTGTAACGGTATTGGTACTTATATGGATACCATAGGTTGTGCTCACTTCAAGCAAGGGTAATCCCAAAGGGATGTGAGAATTATTCCTATATATAGATACTGTATATCACTTCTATATTGATTCTAAAATGAGTATATTGGAGCTGTACTTCATATATTATTGATATTCCGATACAGTCTGCACTGTCTGTTGAATTATGACAGGAGAATGTTTCTCTTAGACCTTATGCTTGTGAAGAGAGAAAGGGCAACAATTGTTGCAAGTGACTTCTAGATAGGAATAAAGGATCTACAATGTATCCTTTGAATCATAACTCATGCAGGTATCTCTTGTTCACACCAAAACTATGTGAAAAGAGATTGAAGAAATGAGCCTTTGCATCTCATGTTTATATACCTATAATAAGGAATAGCAGAGATACCTGCATGAGTTATGATTCAAAGGATACATTGTAGATCCTTTATTCCTATCTAGAAGTCACTTGCAACAATTGTTGCCCTTTCTCTCTTCACAAGCATAAGGTCTAAGAGAAACATTCTCCTGTCATAATTCAACAGACAGTGCAGACTGTATCGGAATATCAATAATATATGAAGTACAGCTCCAATATACTCATTTTAGAATCAATATAGAAGTGATATACAGTATCTATATATAGGAATAATTCTCACATCCCTTTGGGATTACCCTTGCTTGAAGTGAGCACAACCTATGGTATCCATATAAGTACCAATACCGTTACAATGAACTGTGTCAACTAACTGTCATAAACAGACATCTAGGGGATTGACACAATATAGGAGTAACAAGTGACCTCATGAAGCACATTAATTAATTTGTGCATCTCTCTGGTTTATTAATTATTCCTACAAGTGCTGATGATAACTCCAATATAAACACGACACACCTTCTATGTGAATAAAAGACAATTTAAAGCACTATTGGGACCAATTATACTTACTGCAGTTTGTGCACAGCATATCAATTGCTGAACATGAGTGACATATAGATATTCATATCCCTATAAGGACTGAGATACGATAGAGGTTAAAGATTATATTGGCCGGCTACTGTCTCTATGAGGATTAAGATAGAATCCGAAAACTGAAGTAACCATACAAGGATTACATTACTTATGCTGATATTCTATAGGTCTATTTAGGTATGAATTTCGAATAACCTCCCTAGGAAATATCCGGCTCGGATATTACACATTAAAAATTTACAACTGCAGGAGTTATTGTGGTGTTGCCTCTTTTTAAGAATCGTTTTCACATTACTTCAATCCTTTTCACCTATTTGTCTGTATGTCTTACATTTTAACCTCTATATTTTGCTGTATGTGCCCTAGTTAAAAGGACCATCTTCATATTAAAATAAGCAATAAAAGCTACGTTTTATCATACCAATCAATTTAACAAATTTACTTTGTGCACCCAACTTAACAACCGTCTTCTAGTTCTCCTATTGTAGTATTATCCCCCTGAATTTGAATGGCCCAAGAATGAATAGCATGCGTCATCCAGCAACCCGCAATGACCGGTCTTTGTGAGAGGCCGGCTGCAGTGTATATAGACTTTAGGGTAGCCTCTATCTTCCGATCCCCAGGATCCTTCATAGTAAAAGAGCCCGGGGCAGGTAGCACTGCCTTCTTAGACAGGCTAGAGACTGAGACATCCATGCCAGGGGGTTCCTCCAAAAATTTTCTACCATCATGAGCAAATGGGAGTGCGCAAAAACTTTATGGACACTTGGAATTTTTTGTCTGGATTTTTCCAGGCCTGTTTGAATAAGTCATCTAACTGGAGAATCAGGGAAAGTGACATTGGGCTTGTTTTGTACAAAGAAAAACGACTGGTGTGATGCAGTGTCCTCCAGAGGGAGCTTTAACACGTCCCTTATAGCCAAAATGAGGGGTTCAATACCCTGAGTAGAATCGGGATCCCCACTAACGGGATCCAGGTCATCCCCATCATCTTGTCTGTATCATATAGTAGTGCAGGTAAACCATGCTTCTGTGGACCTGCATGAGATAGGGGGGGCTGAGCATCAGCCCTAGCAGCTAAATCTGTAACAGCTTGTTGTTGTAGCCGAGTCTTCTGCACTTAGCAGTGAGCTGGGGTGACATATATGACATCATAGTCTTAAGAGACCCTAACTAATGGGGCTCTGGACCCTCTCCCCCAGCCACTTCACTAATTTGTGAAGATTGACTACATTGTTCACAGGAAACAGTCATTAGATAATGGAGAGAATCTGGTGTGACATACACTGTACAGCTTGTGCTTACCCATATCTCACAGTAAGCACAATAACATACACATACACACAGACAGTTATATACTGTATGTGAGAGGAGACACAGAGAGAGGGATGATAACAGCACACCCTGAGCTGCACAGCCCCAGTGAGACTGTCTGGTCTGTAAATCACAGTAAACACTAACAATTTGCAATCCTAAATATGCTCAGGATAGTGTACACAAGCGGCTCTCCCCATTTGCTACACCCTGTACCAGTTTTCCAGCGTGTCTGTGAGGCAGGAAGCGCTGTGTGTGTGTGCTGTAGATGGCTGCAGTAAGCAGAGGAAGGCGCCAAAACGCCCCAAGTCCCGCTCGGAGGAAGCTCCGCCCCCTCCAATGGCGCCAGAGCTGTACATATTTTTTATACTGGCAAAGTCTCCTAAACAGCTTAAAACATTACACAAGTGCTAGTCAAGCAGTTTTGTATCAGTTTACACACGGGGGATCTTAGCGGGGCCCCCGGTTTGTACTCACCCCAATGTCACCTTCAGGCAGCGTTAGGGGTGTGCGGCGTGCTGCGGTTGTGACAGCCAAGGCGCAGTGCCCTGCTGAACAACAACCCCTCAGGATGGTGGTCCTGCAGCGGGGAAGCGGCTCTGCACCTCGTAAGGCCGGTGACCGCACCCCCCCTCCCCCCCACGGCGCAGGTATGCTGTTGCCCAGATAGCATACTTAAAATAAAAAAAGTTTTAAAAGAAATTGAAAAAAACTCTCTGGAGCTTGCAGAGTGTGCATCCTCTTCTGAGGGCACTTTTTTCTAAACTGCCTGTGGGAGGGGGAATAGAGGGGAGGAGCCAGCACACCCAGTTGAAGAAATTTAAAGTGCACTGGCTTCTTTGGACCCCGTCTATACCCATTGTACTAGTTTCCCCCAATATCCCTTATGGATGCTAGAGAAAAACAACATATAAATGTATAAAAACATTATAAATATGTTCTTAAATATCTACAATGATTGAATTAATTACTCTATTTACACCGGAACCGCTAGTAAACATTCCCCAATTACTGCATTAGTGGTGGGGTTAGGGGACAATCTTACAGTGCACACCCTGATGGGGAAATGTGGTCAGTGTAGGAACAAAGGGCAAATAGAATATGGGCTTAGTTTATTCTGTGTGGGACACAGGCTGGCAAGTGTAGGTTGGGAAAAATTGTTACAATAATCTGTGAGCAGATGGCCAGAATATTATGTGTGAGGCACAAGCTAGTTTAATAATATGTGGGCAAATGACTGCTATATTATATGTGAGGCACTGGCTGGTTGAATAATTAGTGAGGTGTGTGTGTGTGACACGTTTGGCACAAGGTGTTGCATAGGATGATACAATTATCTGTGGGCACAAGGCTGACGTACCATGGGGGTTATTCAGTATGGATTGCAAATTCTGCTAAAAAGCAGAATTTGCAATCCGTTCTTTCACATGCTGGGGGCTACCTATCACAGGGCAAGGCCGCCCAGTATGCTAAATGGCGGCCACCAGCTGCGGACGCAATTTACACTGTGGTCACAGCTATTGTGGACAACCCCCCTGCAGCCGCAGCTAGGCTGCATATGCAGGAAATCAGCTGGCATTTTTCCCATTGGAGGAGCTGCGTGTGACGTCACGCAGCTGACTTGGAAACGCCACCGACCAGCCCCCGTTTTCTCCATGCTGCCCCCGTAAGCAAAGACAGCTTGCAATATGCACTCTTTCTCCAGTACCCCGCAAAATAACCTAGCTCCCCAAAAGAAAATTACATGATACCCATGCTTTATACTTAGGTGGAATTGAAAGAAGAAAGGATGTTTCTTGCAATTGGTTGGTAAACTGCTGCTGTTCTGCACTTACTACCTCCCAACATTGGTGGAACTGGATCCAGGATATGGGGGTATAGCTGTAGCATGACCATGCCACGGTAAGCATGGCTATGCCACTGGCCAGTGTTTCTTCTAGTAAATTATTATTTCCCTTGCCCCAGTGCAAGAGGCAGGGGAAATACCTCTTACAAATCGGGACAAAAGTATAGATCAGGGTGTCCAGTGAAATCAAGACTATCCCATTATAACTGGGAGATATACGCTTATGCTAGACACTCCTGTACATGACAACAATGGACTTTGAGTGTGCCTTGGACTGTATATGCATGAGCAAGCCTATTAAAAACTTCAAATTAAAACAATACAAAGAATCATATACATATAAAAAAGGTAAATTCTAAAATTTACCTTCAATTATCCCTGCTCATGGGACATGTTTTTGAAGTAGAAAGAGAAGAAAACAGGATAATATAGTATGTTAGAAATCCACTCTTAAATACTGGATTATTAGACGTGCAGAATTAGTTTACTTTAACCTGCAACAAATGCATCTAATAACTAGAAGACTGTGCCCACTATATCCCTTACAGTGCTCCTGTGGCCTACATACATTGGCGGCAGTAGTACTTTTTTATATACCCAGTTGTTAGCTGATTACATTGCTAAGAACCATTACCCTGTCATAGGCAAACGCAGGGGGGTTTCCGGAAACCCCGGAAACACCCCTCCTCTTGGCAAGTGGCCCAAACAATAGCAACAACAATAGCAATGGTATGTAATGCGATTGCTGGAGCTGCCACCACATTATGCAGTTTAAGGAACAGAGCAGTTTGCTGTGTGTGTGGATCTGAGTCTTCAACAAGTGCACTGGACCAGAGAGTAGCTACCAGGAAGAAGAGACAGGAGCCTTACCATGAGGTAGGAGAATGTATGCTTAGAAAATGCAGTACTGGTTTTATTATGTTAATGTATTTATTATGGCATGTTTAACCTTTTCCTGACCACTTATTTACAGTATATGTTTGAAACAGCCTAAACTAAAGACCATCTATAGTGTTAAATATTAATACTGTCTTCCATACAGTATCCACTTTATAAAAAGACCAATGTTTACATTAATGTCCAGGGTCGTTACTAGGATCTTCTACCGCTCCCCCGGACTCCTACACTTGCTCCAATGTTACGCAGAGTGGGAGACTGTGGACTGTATTTGGAAACCCCCTCTACAAATCCTGCGTTTGCCACTGCCTGTGGAAATGTAATCGCAGTGCCTCACTAGGTGAACTGACAGACAGCAAAGTGACTGCCTGCACTGTATGTAGGTGACATGTACAGTATCTAAGATGAAGTAACAGTATATCTTCCAGGTACAGCTGCCATGCTCGAGATTTATATTACAGTACATCAAATCCTGCTCACCTTCTTCAGCACACCGACATAGTTGGTAAGAGCTTTTTTACGGTCCCCTTCCAAGGTTGAGAACCGAGCCACCTCAACTCGCAATGAATAGTGGATGGATGCCTCCAGATCTGCCATGTACACTACAGAACTGCAACATGAGAGCAAAGAGAAGTATAACTGAAGCTGCCCTCAAAACATGGTAAAAAAGAGGCCGACAGGCTGACCCAGTCATTGCCCGGTATGACATCCACCCCACCGCCCCTTGCCCCCAACCCAAACATATCTGTGGCATCTGACATAATTCACATTAAGGCAAACGTATAAGGGTCCGCTTTTACCAATTCATCTCATAAAAGTTATGATGGGCTATTTACTATATGCAGCAGCTGACTGGATTGGTCACAGATCAGATGCCATGCCTATAGAGCAGAGGTTTCGAGGCTCCCTGGGGTGCCTCGAAACACTTGCAGGGGTGCCCTGGGTTGGTGGTCCAGGACCAATTCAAATTATTCATGGTCAATATAATAGGCAAAACCAGTGCTGGCGGCTGCCAGTCATAAAATATGTGGCCAAACAGAAGCAAATCTTGTCCCTCACAACACAACTGACCCTAAGGATTATTATCCTTTATTTATATGGCGCCACAAGGGTTCCGCAGCGCCCAATTACAGAGTACATATGCACATAATCAAAACAGGAAAACAGTGACTTACAGTTGAAGACAATATAGGACAAGTACAGGGTAACTAAGCATAACTACACCAGTAAACAACATAGAGATAAGTTCCAGGTGGCCAAAAAACTGCGGGATCTGGGCAGTTGAGGATTATTAAAGTAAGAAAAAGATAAGCACATGAGGGAAGAGGGCCCTACTCGTGAGAGCTTACATTCTAAGGGGAGGGGTAGACAGACAGGGGTGACACAGATGGGGTACATAGAGGGCGTGGAACAGTGGGTTAGGATGAGATTTGGCTGGGTTTGGTAAAGAAATGGGTCTTGAGAGCCCGTTTGAAGTTTTGTAGAGAGGTGGAGAGTCTGAGGGGGAGAGGTAAAGAATTCCAGAGAAAGGGAGCAGCACGTGAAAAATCTTGGAGATAGGAGTGGGAGGAAGTAATCAGAAGACAGGAGAGTCGGCGTGCATTAGCAGAGCGAAGGGGACGGGTGGGAGAGTAAAGGGAGATTAGGTCAGAGATGTAGATGGGAGAGGAGTGGGTGAGTGCTTTGTAAGTGTGAGAAGTTTGAATTGGATTCTGAAAGGGAAGGGAAGCCAGTGAAGGGCTTGTAGGAGAGGGGAGGTAGACGTAGTGCGTTTGGTGAGGAAGATGAGCCGGGCAGCAGCATTGAGGACAGATTGGAGTGGAGAGAGGTGATTGTCAGGGAGGCCAGTTAGGAGGAGATTACAGTAGTCCAGTCTGGAAATAATCAGTGAGTGAATAATGGACTTGGTGGCATCCTGGGCGAGAAAGGGTCTGATCCTGGAAATGTTTTTGAGATGAAAATGACAAGTTTGTGAGAGGTGCTGAATGTGTGGTTTGAAGGAGAGGGAGGAGTCAAGGATTACGCCAAGACAGCGTACTTGGGGGCTAGGGGAGATAGTCGTGCCATCAATGAATAATGAGATTGTGGGAGGTGAGGCTGTGCGGGAGGGAGGGAAGATGATCAGCTCCCCTCCCGTGTCTTAGACATGTTGAGTTTAAGAAAGCGCTGGGACATCCAGGAAGGGATAGCAGAGAGACAGTTTGAGGTACGAGTGAGGAGAGCCATGGAGAGATCAGGGGATGACATATAAACGCAATCTACTTAATGTAATATTTCTTTCTAAATTTCTCAATAAGAAATTTTTGGCCTATGGGTGCCGTGAAATAAATTCTGATATTCTAGGGCGCCGTTATTCAAAAAAGTTTGGAAACCACTGCTATAGAGCTTTGAATCTTCCAATCATACTGACAGTGATCTCCTCTGCAGGGTGCCAGCACAGATGAACAGGGAGACAAACCAAGATGATACAAGTGAGAAGTGATGGGAAAATGGACAGCTAGAGCACTGTAAGGGGCTGAGGGGGGAATGCTGGCTAAATAGCAAGAGTTTTCCAAAAGTTCTTTGCCTGGTATACGCCAGAGAAAACTATGTGCTTGGTTTATGCCATAGATATCGCTTGACAGTACAAGCTGTTGGTGTCACATGATATAATCAGTACCGGATCTTGCCACGGGCAAGCAGTACTTTTGCCCGGGGCGCCGCCTTCCGGAGGACGCCGGCGCCCTCCGGAGGGCGCCGCACCATGGCAAGATCCGCCACTGTGCCCTCTGCAGTGCCCCCCGCTGTGCCCGCCGCTGGTCCCCCGCTTTGAAGGGAACCAGACGCTAAGCGTCTAGTTTCCCTTCATGGAGAGGACTGTGCTGTGCGGTGCGTGATGACGTCATCGCGCACCGCACAGCAAAGGTCCTCTCCATGAAGGGAAACTAGACGAAGCGTCTAGTTTCCCTTTATGGAGAGGACCTTTGCTGTGCGGTGCGCGATGACGTCATCGCGCACCGCACAGCATAGTGGCAGAGACACTAGGGGTCATAATTGACCTCTAGTGTCTATGCTGTGCTATGGGAGAGACGTAATGACGTCTCTCCCATAGATCCGAGGACAGACACAACCATCCGAGTCCAGGAGAAGAGCGGCGCCGGCGGAGGAGGAGGTCTGGAATCAGGAGCGGGGATTGTAAGTATACTTTTATTTTTTTTATTTTTTTTTCCAGCTGCGCTACAGGGGGCACAAATGGGGGCGTAACTGATCACGCCCCCATATGAAGCCACGCCCCCATTTTTGCCCGGGGCGCCACAAGGGCAAGATCCGGCCCTGGATATAATACTATAAGGATGTGTCAGGACAGTGTTTTTAAGAATGTAAAAGTCCCACTTACCATGTAAAATTAAATATAAACAGAAATACAAAATGCAAGCTTAATTTAAATTCAGTTAAATACAAGCATCCGTTGCCTTCCCTTTTAAAAACAAACTGGAATATTATTAACTGCCATGGTCTGAACACAAATATCAATTAAGTAATGTGAATAGATGGCCTTGACGTTATATAGCCACACTAATAATTTAAATACAATGGGAGGGACCAGTACACGATCAGCCAATTGGAAGGACTGCTGATCATCATCATCAGTACACATTCTGCACCAGAAATGAGCACCTCCTTACAGAAACACACAGTAAGCTTCAGTGTCCAGGTCGGACTCCGTCACCACTGTGAGCACACAACTAGGGACGGATCTAGACTTTTCTTTAGGGGGGGGCGGTTTACTGTTTAATCTTGACTCCTCCCTCTACAGTCCCAACTCCTCCCATCTGCAATCCTAGCTCCTCCTCTCTCAATTCTGACTGAACTTTTTGAGTGAGACTGAGATAGAGCTTTGTGATCGTTCTATGTACATGTGACTGTGCTATGGAGTAATTGTATTTATTAGCCCTAGTACCCACACACCAGCAAGTGAGGGGCAAATGCTCTGTAACCCTTGCTCTCCTGGCTCCTCTGTGCTGCTGTGGTATAAGCTGCAGCACATCGTTCTGCCTCAGGCTCTCCCAGTAGAGCTCTCTTCTGCTCAAAAGTGGGCGTGGCTATGACTGTGTTAGGGGGGGGCGGTCGCCACCTTCGCGCCCCCCCCCCAGATCCGGCCCTGCACACAACCTCACTGTACTCTGCGTTTTTGCAAATTGGATAACCGTTCTGAGGACAGAAAGGCTGCAGCAGATTCATATGAGAAAAGTCCAGACTCTTCTAACCTGTTAACTGTCTTCTTTACAACTGTGTCCCCAGTAACAGATGCAGACCAGCCAATGAGATTCATATTAACCTTCTTCACCCCAGGAAGAGCACGGAGTAGCTTTGTGTATTCAGCACGAGACTCCGTCTGCCTGCGAGAGACAGTAAGATTGACAAACAGATAACAACATGGGGTTGCACACGGTCAGTTGGAGAGATACTCACAGCTCAATTTTACTTATGGATCCATTTCTGGTCAACAAGAACCCAGATGGAAAGGATGACACCTGGAATTTATCGACCAGATCGGACTGAACCTCGAGGACCCTGCGTACAGAGACACCCTTGTATTGAACCATATCCAGAGCAACCTGAGGACAATAAATAAAGTGCAATTAAATGAAACATCATTTTTCAATAAACACAGAGTTAACCATTCTTTCAGAAAACAGTAACATTCGATGTATCCTTGGTAAAATAAAGGACATAAAAATAAGCAATAGATCTTTCTACAGCGAGGGGTTCATAAACATGAGTTAAGTGCTGCTCAACATTCATCCCTTGAGCCTAGCTTACTGCTTAATGGGAAGGTGTAAATAACACTAAGAAGCAAAGTAGCCATCAAAGCTTTACTACACTATAACCAGCAAGCTGTACATACTGGGTGCTAAGATCTGTATCCTTCTCTTTTACATAATGAATGAAGAGGAAACAAACACATAACTACTGGAGATCTCCCACAGTCCTGACAGTAAGCATGGAAGCAATGAAGCTCTTCAATGGAAGTGCTTCAATTGCTGGAAGATGGGTTCTTGCGGAGTAGATAATACCCTGGAGCCCTGGTGCAAATTTGGACGAGGTGCCATATGCCTCCTTTACCACCACCACCACCACTGCACACACTCAATTCCGACACGGAAAGGAAGAGAAGCTCCCTTCGCCTCTACCCTTCCTCTCTGAGCAGAAGTAGCCCCTTGCGGTGTTGCACAGGTGCAGCTACACAGGAGCTGGTAGCTAACGTCCATCAGAGCATCCCCAGTTGCAGGGATGGTAGCAGGTGCTACTCTGGTTACTAGGGTTGTTAGACCCCTACTGGGTTCCTCCTTATGAAAGTAAAAACAAACAAAAAAACAAAAGAGTGTATATTCTGAGACTTTCTTAAAATACAAGAAGGGGCTCTATGGAACAAGCTGTGTTGCTAGTTAAAAAGGGATAAGTAAGGACCATAGCGTGAAGTCTTATCTACTCCTCATAGAGATGGGATTAACACAGAGCAGGGAAGAAAATGTCACAACATGAAAACTGGAGACATCTGAACCAGATTTTAACAAATACAAGAAAACAAATCAAGAGAACATTATGTAGAGATAAAACCTAAATTGGAGTTCACAGTCCAATGGGACTAACATGATGTCTATATTAAACTGTTCTAGATTCCAGACTCTCAAAGCCTCGTAGTATTCCATTAGATTTATACTAAGAATTAATTATTAGCCAAACACATCTGGATGAAAGTTCACTCAGCCTAATCTAGATATGGAAGTTAAAATGTCTGCTTCCCATAATCTAACATGCATTTTCTATAGGTAAAGTACCTGAAGTGTCCAATATGGCTTTATCTTCACAATATTTATAAGCTGGACTTTCCAGAGAAGCAAAATGGTCTAAACAGTGGTCAAGGAGCACTAGTGGTCCAGGTTTTAAGTATATCCATGGCTCAGCACAGATGGATTGACTGAGGTACTAATTAAGTCACTTGCGGCTAATCATGGATATACTTAAAACCTGGACCATTAGTGCTCCTTGAGGGCAGAGTTTGGGAACCAATGTTATAAACTGAGTTTTTAAAAGACCTCCTCCACCCAAAATGGAGACTGGAAATGATCACCTTCTTTTGAAAATCAAGAAAAGCCTTAAATGTTGGACAATTATTAACTTTAGAAGAGAGTTACTGGTCTTGGAGGAAAGGGGCGGGAAATTAAGGAATTGTCCAAGGTTTTGAGAAGATGCAGGGTCTACAAGTGACATAATGTAAAGGAGATCATTATCTAAAGTGCCCATATTAAATAACAGGTGCATGTCTTTTAGCTGGAAAAAACCAATAGACTCATGAAAGGCATCCAAATAAGAGAGATGACGTTTAAAGGCTGATAACATGACCTTGAGCCTTCTTGGCTAAGCATGGTATAAATGGAGGTAACCAGCCCAAAGTGAAGCACCTGAAATTGGAAATTACTGTAGAATAAAACACAGTATATAAATAGACACAACTGAATTGCAGAAGGAAGGAATAATGTGTCCCTGAGCTACCAATTCAATATTTTTCCTGTCTGTGCTGTTATGCTCATTTAAGCAGATGTTTCTTTATTTTAATCATGACAAACACTGACCGCCCAAGATGATAATATGCATGTCCTATATGATGTCCATGGATGCCTGGACATTCCTTAAAGACACTGGGCCTAATTCAGACCTGATCGCAAAAGCAAAATCTTTCCCTAATGGGCAAAACTGTGGGCCTAATTCAGATCTGATCGCTGGGAAGCGTTTTTTGCTGTCCTGCGATCAGATAGTCACTGCCTACATGGGGAGTGTATTTTTGCTGTGCAAGTGTGGGATCCTATGTGTAGCAGAGCTGCTAAAAGACAGTTAGTGCTGTCTCTGCGCAGCCCAGGACTTACTCTTCCAGTGCGATTGAATCCTGATCGGGGCCGGAGCTGACGTCAGGAACCCTCCCTCAAAACGCTTGTGCCCGCCTGTGTTTCTCCCTGAAAACAGTCAGTTGCCACCCACAAACGGCCTCTTCCTGTCAATCACCTTGCGAACGCCCGTGTGAATGGATCCTTCGCACCATCCCATTGCTGACCGCCGATGCCCATTGTAGCCGTCCGAGGCGCCTGCGCATTGCGGCTAAGACACATGCGCAGTTCGGATCTGACTGCCCGCTGTGCGAAAACGCACAGCATCGATCAGATCTGAATGACCCCCATATGCACTGCAGGTGTGGCAGATATAACATGTGCAGAGAGAGTTAGTTTTGGGTGGGTCATATTGTTTCTGTGCAGGGTAAATACTGGCTGCTTTATTTCTATACTGAAATTTAGATTTCAGTTTGAACACACCCCACCCAAATCTAACTCTCTCTGTACATGTTATATCTAGGCTGACCATAATATCCCTTTAAACTGGGACACTAATGAATTACACAGGTTCTGTGGCTGGCTGACTTCAAGTCTGTATGTCACCTGGTTTTATTCAGCCCCAGAACCTGTGTAATTTATGAGTGACCCAGTTTAATGGGATATTATGGTCAGCCTATTATATTTGTCCCCCCTGCACTGCACATGGTTTGGCCCATTAGAGAAAAATGTTGCTAAATTGTTGGTAGATCAACTATTCATGAACCCTATTATCTAATACATTATGAATACTGATATCAAGGACTAGAATGAGCTATCAAATATTGCAACATTACAGAGTGTTATACAGTAAGAAGAGGTGCAAGAAAACCAGGGCCTACAGACCATTACCAACCTGAGATCGGACAGTTTACCTGTGTACAATCTATGCAATCAGTGCTGTGTCGCAGGCTAGGCAAGCATATGTAGAAATGAGAAACAATGCAAAATAAAATATCAATGTATTTATGCGATCCTCAGTAACACAGCCAGATCTTGACATTAGCCGATTGCCAGATAAAATGAGGAACTTCATCGTAAACACAAAAGACAACCAGTAATGAAGGCGTAAGAAAATAAGATTTTACTCACCGGTAAATCTATTTCTCGTAGTCCGTAGTGGATGATGGGAACTCCGAAAGGACCATGGGGAATAGCGGCTCCGCAGGAGACTGGGCACAACTAAAGAAAGCTTTTAGGTCACCTGGTGTGCACTGGCTCCTCCCACTATGACCCTCCTCCAAGCCTCAGTTAGGACACTGTGCCCGGACGAGCTGACATAATAAGGAAGGATTTTGAATCCCGGGTAAGACTCCTACCAGCCACACCAATCACACCGTATAACTCGTGATACTATACCCAGTTTAACAGTATGAAAACAACTGAGCCTCTCAACAGATGGCTCAACAGTAACCCTTTAGTTAACAATAACTATGTACAAGTATTGCAGACAATCCGCACTTGGGATGGGCGCCCAGCATCCACTACGGACTACGAGAAATAGATTTATTGGTGAGTAAAATCTTATTTTCTCTGACGTCCTAGTGGATGCTGGGAACTCCGAAAGGACCATGGGGATTATACCAAAGCTCCCAAATGGGCGGGAGAGTGCGGATGACTCTGCAGCACCGAATGAGAGAACTCAAGGTCCTCCTCAGCCAGGGTATCAAATTTGTAGAATTTTGCAAACGTGTTTGCCCCTGACCAAGTAGCAGCTCGGCAAAGTTGTAAAGCCGAGACCCCTCGGGCAGCCGCCCAAGATGAGCCCACCTTCCTTGTGGAATGGGCTTTTACTGATTTAGGATGCGGCAGTCCAGCCGCAGAATGCGCCAGCTGAATTGTGCTACAAATCCAGCGAGCAATAGTCTGCTTAGAAGCAGGAGCACCCAGTATATTGGGTGCATACAGGATAAATAGCGAGTCAGTTTTCCTGACATAAATTTTCAAGGCCCTGACTACGTCCAGTAACTTGGAATCCTCCAAGTCCCTAGTAGCCGCAGGCACCACAATAGGTTGGTTCAAATGAAAAGCTGATACCACCTTAGGGAGAAACTGAGGACGAGTCCTCAATTCCGCCCTATCCATATGGAAAATCAGATAAGGGCTTTTACATGACAAAGCTGCCAATTCTGACACACGCCTGGCTGAAGCCAAGGCCAATAACATGACCACTTTCCACGTGAGATATTTTAGATCCACGGTTTTAAGTGGCTCAAACCAATGTGATTTTAAGAAACTCAACACCACGTTGAGATCCCAAGGTGCCGCTGGAGGCACGAAACGGGGGCTGAATATGCAGCACTCCTTTCACAAACGTCTGAACTTCAGGTAGTGAAGCTAGTTCTTTCTGGAAGAAAATCGACAGAGCCGAGATCTGTACCTTAATGGAGCCTAATTTCAGGCCCATAGTCACTCCTGCTTGTAGGAAATGCAGAAATCGACCTAGTTGAAATTCCTCTGTTGGGGCCTTTTTGGCCTCACACCAAGCAACATATTTCCGCCATATGCGGTGATAATGCTTTGCAGTTACATCTTTCCTGGCTTTAATCAGCGTAGGAATGACTTCCTCCGGAATGCCCTTTTCCTTCAGGATCCGGCGTTCAACCGCCATGCCGTCAAACGCAGCCGCGGTAAGTCTTGGAACAGACAGGGCCCCTGCTGCAGCAGGTCCTGTCTGAGCGGCAGAGGCCATGGGTCCTCTGAGATCATCTCTTGAAGTTCCGGGTACCACGCTCGTCTTGGCCAATCCGGAACCACGAGTATTGTTCTTACTCCTCGTTTTCTTATTATTCTCAGTACCCTTGGTATGAGAGGCAGAGGAGGGAACACATAAACTGACTGGTACACCCACGGTGTCACTAGAGCGTCCACAGCTATCGCCTGAGGGTCCCTTGACCTGGCGCAATATCTCTCTAGTTTTTTGTTTAGGCGGGACGCCATCATGTCCACCTGTGGCCGTTCCCATCGATTTACAATCAGCGTGAAGACTTCTGGATGGAGGTCGTGCCTGCTGAGAAAGTCTGCTTCCCAGTTGTCCACTCCCGAAATGAACACTGCTGACAGTGCTAGTACGTGATTTTCCGCCCATCGGAGAATCCTTGTGGCTTCTGCCATTGCCATCCTGCTTCTTGTGCCGCCCTGTCAATTTACATGGGTGACTGCCGTGATGTTGTCTGACTGGATCAGTACCGGCTGGTGTAGAAGCAGGGATTTTGCCTGACTTAGGGCATTGTAAATGGCCCTTAGTTCCAGAATATTTATGTGTAGGGAAGTCTCCTGACTCGACCATAGTCCTTGGAAGTTTCTTCCCTGTGTGACTGCCCCCCAGCCTCGAAGGCTGGCATCCGTGGTCACCAGGACCCAGTCCTGTATGCCGAATCTGCGGCCCTCTAGAAGATGAGCACTCTGCAGCCACCACAGCAGAGACACCCTGGTTCTTGGAGACAGGGTTATTAGGCGATGCATCTGAAGATGCGATCCAGACCATTGGTCCAACAGGTCCCACTGAAAGATTCTGGCATGGAACCTGCCGAAAGGAATTGCTTCGTAAGAAGCCACCATCTTTCCCAGGACCCGCGTGCAGTGATGCACCGATACCTGTTTTGGTTTCAGGAGGTCTCTGACTAGAGATGACAGCTCCTTGGCTTTCTCCTCCGGGAGAAACACTTTTTTCTGGACTGTATCCAGAATCATACCCAGGAACAGTAGACGTGTCGTCGGAACCAGCTGTGATTTTGGAATAATCAGAATCCAACCGTGCTGGTGTAGCACCTCCTGAGATAGTGCTACTCCCACCAACAACTGCTCCTTGGACCTCGCCTTTATTAGGAGATCGTCCAAGTACGGGATAATTAAAACTCCCTTTCTTCGAAGGAGTATCATCATTTCCGCCATTACCTTGGTAAACACCCTCTGTGCCGTGGAGAGTCCAAATGGCAGCGTCTGGAATTGGTAATGGCAATCCTGTACCACAAATCTGAGGTACTCCTGGTGAGGATAGTAAATGGGGACATGCAGGTAAGCATCCTTGATGTCCAGGGATACCATGTAATCCCCCTCGTCCAGGCTTGCAATAACCGCCCTGAGCGATTCCATCTTGAACTTGAATTTTTTTATGTATGTGTTCAAGGATTTTAAATTTAAAATGGGTCTCACCGAACCGTCCGGTTTCGGTACCACAAACAGTGTGGAATAGTAACCCCGTCCTTGTTGAAGTAGGGGCACCTTGATTATCACCTGCTGGGAATACAGCTTGTGAATTGCCGCTAGCACAGCCTCCCTGTCTGAAGGAGTAATCGGCAAGGCAGATTTTAGGAACCGGTGGGGTGGAGACTCCTCGAATTCCAGTTTGTACCCTTGAGATACTATTTGCAGGATCCAGGGATCCACCTGTGAGCGAGCCCACTGATCGCTGAAATTTTTGAGGCGGCCCCCCACCGTACCTGGCTCCGCCTGTGGAGCCCCACCGTCATGCGGCGGACTTGGAAGAAGCGGGGGAGGACTTTCGCTCCTGGGAACCTACTGTTTGTTGCAGCCTTTTTCCCCTACCTCTGCCTCTGGACAGAAAGGACCCGCCTTTTCCACGCCTGTTTTTCTGAGTCCGAAAGGACTGTACCTGATAAAACGGCGCCTTTTTAGGCTGTGAGGGAACATGGGGTAAAAATGCTGACTTCCCAGCAGTTGCTGTGGAAACTAGGTCCGAGAGACCATCCCCAAATAACTCCTCACCCTTATAAGGCAAAACTTCCATGTGCCTTTTTGAATCTGCATCCCCTGTCCACTGGCGAGTCCATAAGCCTCTCCTAGCAGAAATGGACAATGCACTTATTTTAGATGCCAGCCGGCAGATCTCCCTTTGTGCATCTCTCATGTATAAGACTGAGTCTTTTATATGCTCTATGGTTAGCAGAATAGTGTCCCTGTCTAGGGTGTCAATATTTTCAGACAGGGAATCTGACCACGCAGCGGCAGCACTGCACATCCATGCTGACGCAATAGCTGGTCTAAGTATAATGCCTGAGTGTGTATATACAGACTTCAGGATCGCCTCCTGCTTTCTATCAGCAGGTTCCTTGAGGGCGGCCGGAGACGGTAGTGCCACCTTTTTAGACAAACGTGTGAGCGCTTTATCCACCCTAGGGGGTGTCTCCCAACGTGACCTATCCTCTGGCAGGAAAGGGAACGCCATTAGTAACTTCTTAGAGATTACCAATCTTTTATCAGGGAAAGCCCACGCTTCTTCACACACTTCATTTAATTCTTCTGATGGGGGAAAAACTACGGGTAGTTTTTTCTCCCCAAACATAATACCCTTTTTAGTGGTACCTGGGTTTATATCAGAAATTTGTAACACCTCTTTCATTGCTTCAATCATGCAACGAATGGCCTTAGTGGACATTAGACTAGACTCATCGTCGTCGACACTGGTGTCAGTATCTGTGTCGACATCCGCGTCTGCCATCTGAGGTAGCGGCCGTTTTAGAGTCCCCGAAGGCCTTTGAGACGCCTGGACAGGCACGAGCTGAGAAGCCGGCTGTCCCGCATTTGGCATGTCAAATTTTTTGTGTAAGGAGTCGACACGTGCACGCAATTCCTTCCATAAGTCCATCCACTCAGGTGTCTGCCCCGCAGGGGGTGACATCCCTTCTATAGGCATCTGCTCCGCCTCCACATCATTATCCTCATCAAACATGTCGACACAGCCGTACCGACACACCGCACACACACAGGGAATGCTCTAATAGAGGACAGGACCCACAAAAGCCCTTTGGGGAGACAGAGTGAGAGTATGCCAGCACACACCAGAGCGCTATGTAATGCAGGGACTAACTGAATTATGTCCCCTATAGCTGCTGTTATATATACTGCGCCTAAATTTAGTGCCCCCCCTCTCTTTTTTACCCTTTTCTGTAGTGTAGACTGCAGGGGAGAGCCAGGGAGCTTCCTTCCAGCGGAGCTGTGAGGGAGAAATGGCGCCAGTGTGCTGAAGAAGATAGCTCCGCCCCTTTTTCGCGGACTATTCTCCCGCTTTTTTATGGATTCTGGCAGGGGTAATTATCACATATATAGCCTCTGGGGCTATATATTGTGGTATTTTTGCCAGCCAAGGTGTTTTTATTGCTGCTCAGGACGCCCCCCCCTAGCGCCCTGCACCCTCAGTGACCGGAGTGTGAAGTGTGTATGAGGAGCAATGGCGCACAGCTGCAGTGCTGTGCGCTACCTTGGTGAAGACTGATGTCTTCTGCCGCCGATTTTCCGGACCTCTTCTTGCTTCTGGCTCTGTAAGGGGGACGGCGGCGCGGCTCCGGGACCGAACACCAAGGCCAGTTCCATGCGGTCGATCCCTCTGGAGCTAATGGTGTCCAGTAGCCTAAGAAGCCCAAGCTAGCTGCAAGCAGGTAGGTTCGCTTCTTCTCCCCTTAGTCCCTCGCTGCAGTGAGCCTGTTGCCAGCAGGTCTCACTGTAAAATAAAAAACCTAATTATATACTTTCTTTTTAGAAGCTCAGGAGAGCCCCTAGTGTGCATCCAACCTCGGCCGGGCACAAAATCTAACTGAGGCTTGGAGGAGGATCATAGTGGGAGGAGCCAGTGCACACCAGGTGACCTAAAAGCTTTCTTTAGTTGTGCCCAGTCTCCTGCGGAGCGGCTATTCCCCATGGTCCTTTCGGAGTTCCCAGCATCCACTAGGACGTCAGAGAAAATGGTTATAACCAGGTAGCTCTTTTGGGTCTGAGAAGTAAGAGTAAATTCCAATAAAAAGGAAAGAGTTTCCATTTTTCATTTTTTTTTTTCAACATTAAGTTTTTATTAATGGTAAAAAAAAAAAAAACAAGAATACAGTAAATACAAAAGAGAATAGGATAACAGTGGGGCAAAACCAATATCATAGGGGGAGAGACAGGACATCCAAAAGCGTTATATAAAACACAAAAATATTCACATATCATGGATTTTCTTCAGATAGAGGGCTGCTCAAGTCACAGGGAGGGCTCTGTATGAGGGGGGACGATGGAGAGATCTCCTTATTCTTGGAGATATATGTATGCCATGGGAGCCACTTCATGATTGGGGAAGAGGGAGTTGTGGAGTATGGAGCTTCCCTGGTTTCCATCTCGAAATGGAAGTGGGTCTTAGATATAACTTTTGCAAAGGGAGGTTGGGAGGGAGATTTCCAGTTTTGAGCAATTGTAGCTCTGGCTGCAATTAGAACGTGACCAAGGACATAACGAGTTGATTTGGGGACAGTGTCTGGGTACCAATGCAGCAACGCTAATGAAGGGTCCTGAGTCAGGTTAAGGTCAGTGATCGAATGAATGAGGTCATATACTTTATCCCAAAAGGAGCGCAGGGCAGGGAATTCCCAGAAAACATGTAAGAGTGTACCTTCGTGGTGGCAAAGGCGCCAACAGAATTTAGAAGTGGTCGGCCAGATCCTGTGTAGTTTAGATGGGGTGAGGTATAGTCTATGTAACAGTTTAATGTGCATTTCAGTGTGGTTAGTACATTTAGAAAGGGAGAAGGAAGAAAGATGAATAGATTCCCACTGCTTAAGGGTGAAAGTACGATGGAGATCAGCCTCCCATTTAAATTGTGCGTCAGATTTAGTCGTGACGATCGGAGGTAACAGTAAATCATACCAGTCAGAAATGGCTCCACGAGATGAAAGTTTAGTCAGTCTATCCATGACACTGTTAGTGGGGAGTTGGAAGACGTTAGGGTTAATGGTAATACCGTCTATCCAATGCTTAAGTTGGTAATAATATAGCCAGGCTGAAGTGTCGAGGTTGTATTTAGCTCTTAGGTCTGAAATCGACAATAGGGAGGCTTGGGAGAAGATATCAGTGAGGGATTCCATACCTAAACGTCTCCAGTAGGAGAAATGGAGATAAGGCAACACTTTATCTAATGCAGACAGAGAAATGTTTCTAGTAGGTACTGTAATATTAAAGGAAGGTGAGAGTCTACAGTCCCAAATTGCCAAGGCGTCGTATATGGAAGAAGGTGACAATGGGTAGTGGGGGCAGAGTTGTCGGGGCATCCACAAGAGATCAATGAGGGGGAAGTCTCGAAATAGAGCACGTTCTAGATCTACCCATGGTTTAGAGTGGGGGGCGGGAGGGGAGACAGGTCGGACAGTTGGGAGAGCATAGACGCCTCATGGTACCTGAGTAAATTAGGGAGTGTGAGGACTCCCTGTGACCTAGAGTGAATCATACATGTGTAGGCCAATCGAGAAGGTTTACATTTCCAGACATACGATAACATTAACTTTCGCATCTGGGTTAATAGTTTACGAGGGACTGCGTAGGGGATGGCTCGAAATAAATACATACGTTTTGGTAACATCATCTTAAATGCCGCTAGGCGGCCCAACCAGGAGACCTCGTAGCCCATCCAAGCAGAAGTCAGTGAGGCTAGGTGAGCCAGTAGTCGCACATAATTGAGAGAGTATACATCTTGGAAACGAGAGGGAATGGAGATTCCCAGATACGTTAGGGAGGAGTCTTTCCACGTATATGGTAAGCTGGCCTTCAAAGATTGTAAAACAGAAGTTGGGATATTAATAGGAAGGGCATCCGATTTCGTTGTGTTCAACTTATGATATGAAGCAGCGCTAAAGTGCCCCAAAATATCATGTAGGACGGGCAACGAGGTCCCCGTGTCAGAAACAAACAATAAAACATTGTCTGCGAAATGGCAGAGCTTATGGGAGGTGTCACATACTGTAAGACCGGGGAATTTCGGAGAGAGTCGAATCATTTGGGCAAGGGGTTCAATAGCTAACACAAATATCAGCGGGGAAAGGGGGCACCCCTGTCTGGTACCATTGGAGATATGAAACGGGGAGGAAAGGAAACCATTACTAAATATTCTAGCAGAAGGGCCATCATAAAGAGCTAATATAGAACGGAGGATGTCTCCGTGGATACCAAATATGGACAACACCTGGCGCATATAACCCCAATGGAGGCGATCGAACGCCTTTTCGGCGTCGAGAGAGAGTAAGAGAAATGATTATTTAGTACGGGAAGACCACTCAACTAGATCGATGACTCTCCGGGTGTTGTCAGGGGCCTGACGGCCAAGGACAAAACCTACTTGGTCTGGGTGTATGAGACGTGGGAGTAAAGGATTCGGTGTTAAGGAGGGCAATAGGTTGGTAATACTTGCAGTCAGAAGGGTTTTTACCTGGTTTCGGGATGGTTACAATTTGGGCTTCAACCATTTCCGCTGGGAAGGACCCTATATTGGAAACCCGGGATTAGAGTTGCAGGAGGAGAGGGGAGAGTACCTCACTGAACGTGGAGTAAAAGGAGTTAATAAAGCCATCAGGCCCGGGAGCTTTGTCTTTTGGCAGTTGCCGAATTACGAGTTGTATCTCTTCCAGAGACCATGGGGCATTTAGGGATGTCAGGGCATCGTCATCCAGGGAGGGGAGGGGAGGGCCATCTAAAAAGGTGGAGATAGAAGCTGCAGAGGGCTGAGGTATAGTAGAATCCTCACGCAGGTTATATAACTTGGCATAAAATGTTGAGAATAAATTAGCAATATCAAGGGGGTTAATGCATGGTTTGCCTGAAGGGGCAATGAGGCATTTAATCCGATTACGGGCCTGGCGGCTACGAAGTTTGCGCGCTAACAAATGGGTAGCCTTGTTCCCTGCCGTGTAAAATTTACTGCAGAAGCGAGCTAGGGCCGATTGCATACGAAGCATGAAAAGCTTCTGAAGTTGGGTTCGCACCTCCTGGAGTTGTTTACGTAAAGCCCGAGAGTAGGGCGAGTTTGATTCTGAGACTCCAAAGACCGTAAAGACAACTCTAAATCAGTCTGCGTTTTCTTAGAGCGAGCCTTGAATTGAGCCCCTTTTTGAATGGACGTGCCACGGAGCACGGCTTTCAGAGCACACCAATACGTGAAGATAGAAGTATCCTCAGGGGCATTGGTCTGCATATACATTGATAGAGAATCAGTAAGAGCCTTCAGAATCTCAGGATTCGTCAATTGATATTCTGGGAGTCGCCAGGGGCGGGGGGGGGGGGGGGGGGGGGAGATGAGAGCCTGTATCCCAGATCCACAACACAGGGGCATGGTCCGACCAAGTAATGGGGAGGAGTTTAATTTTCTGAGTATGTTGAAGAGTCCTCTTGTCTAGAAGAAGAAGATCGATCCTAGAGAAACTGTTATGAACAGCAGAGAAAAAAGTGTAATCTCTCTCTGTAGGGGAAAAGACGCGCCAGGCATCATACAAGTCGAACTCCGTAAGCAGCTTCTTAAAAGCAAGGGATGGGCCCACATCTCGAGGAGAGGAGCTAGGGCCTTGCGAGGAAGACCTATCCACTTTAGGATCGAGGACTAGGTTAAAATCTCCTAACAGTATAAGCGCCCCCTGCCTAATCTTGTATAATTCCTCAAGGAGTTCCCGCAGAAATGGGATTTGACGGGAATTAGGGGCATATAGGGATACAAGGGTCACTAAGGTGTTGTCAACAGTACCAATAAGGATGAGATAACGGCCGTTTTTATCCTGGATTTGTCGCTGTAAAGTAAAAGGGGTATGTCTATGGAACAGTATAGCCACGCCGTTGCGTTTAGCGGGGCCATTAGCAGTATAACAGGTGGGGTACCTATGATCTTGAAAAACAGGGGGAGATGAAGAAGAAAAATGTGTCTCTTGAAGAGCCACAATGTCAGCTCTGTAGGTATGAAATGTAGAAAGAGCCAGTCTATGCTTATGAGGGGAGTGGAGGCCTTTAACATTGAGAGAAATAACCTTAACCATCAATGAACAGAAAAGCAGAAGCACATATGGGTGCCATGGATGTACATGTCTGGAACTTAGGGAAAAAAAGGGGTACAAAGGAAAAAAAAAAAGGAGGGGTGGGGAGAACCAGAAAAACTTAAAAAGAACCCAAAAGGCCCAGTATATCGGGCCACAGTAGGTGCCGCAAAAATAACAAGGCGGCAACATAGTTAACTTGTGGGGGGAGGCCATTGTGAACCCCACCCATGAAACCTTATACATAATAACACATATGAGAACCACAAAAGATATGCATATAAACTAAGCATGAGAGCACATAACATGCATCAAATATCATACACAGATATGAGAAACAAACAATACTTGCAAGCGTAACATCAGGACCCAGTGCTAATCCAGGGAGCACAGTAACGAAAGTCTCTTCAAAAACGAAGACCCATGTCAGGGACAATCCATAGTAACGTAAAGAGGTATCAAGTCAGTAGATTGTCAGCCCACTTTTGACCAGTCCGATTGCACTGGAGGACCTTGAGCAGACAGAGGGACCAAGACAGGGATGTTCCAGTCAGTTAAGATTTTGATGCCAGCTTCCAATGATGAGATGACAAAGGTGGAGCCATCCTTTCCGAACCAGCAGTTTAACCGGGAATCCCCATCTATACTGGATTTCCTGGTCACGGAGGGCTTTCGTGATAGGTTGGAAGGATCTGCGTTTATTTATAGTGTGGAGCGACAGATCCGGAAATATTTGTAAGTTATCCAAGACATCCATGTCTTCCGCCATACGGGTGGCCTTGAGAATGTCCTCTTTGATGTGAAAAAAATGGAGATGCAGGAGAACGTCTCGAGGAGAGCTACTGGGAGCGGAACGAGGCTTCGGTAAGCGATGTATCCTGTCAATCAACAGATCTCGGGTTTCGGCCGAGGGCAGTAATTTTTTAAAGAGGGAGAGAGCGAAGTCCTGGAGGTCGTTGGTCAATACCGTTTCCGGAACGCCCCTGATTTTAACGTTGTTTCTACGGGATCTGTCCTCGAGATCGTCCAACTTGTCTTTAACAGCCGACAGTTCCGCCAAGGCCGAGTTGTGAGAGGTAAGAAGCTCGTTGTGGGAAGAGACCAACTCCTGTACTTTATCCTCTAAGTTATTAGTGCGGATGCCGACATCAGCCACTTCACCCGCAAGTTAAGTGATAGAAGACTGGAGATCGGTAGTGATGTCCGTCCGTAGGGCCTAAAGCATGGGTCTTCAACCTGCGACCCTCCAGCTGCTGTGGAACTACACATCCCAGCATGCCCTGCCTCAGTTTTAGCATACCTTAATAGCAAAACTGTGGCAGGGCATGCTGGGATGTGTAGTTTCACAGCAGCTGGAGGGCCACAGGATGAAGACCCATGGCCTAAAGCATCCGGTGGAGCGTACGGACTGTTAGAGGCGCATCTGAGGCAAGGTCCAGCACAGAAGCAGGGAGTGGGGAGGGTGCAACGGTGGATGCGGAGGTCGCACTGAACTTCCCCTTTGGCACGGGTTCAGGAGTGCGGTTAGAGACAAATTTAATAAGGGGTGCAAGGGCGGATATTTTGGACCTTTTAGGAGGCATAGTGCTCGTCCGAAGATTGTAATAGTAAACATCAATAAAAACGTCAAAAGGGTAAAGATTTGTGGTTCTATTTTAGGCAAGAAGGAGCGTTAGCGGTTTCATGGGTGCATGCAAGAGATGTCACATGAGCAGCATAGAGGCAGAGATTAGGCTAGACAGCGAGGTTGCACGTGAGTGAAATATGTGTAGAACCAACCTGCAGCACCGAGAGTACAGAAGAGCAGGTACCCACCCAACAGTCGAGGAATATATCGCGCAGTTCCGTTGGTTCCAGCCGTCCTATAAAGCAGACGCCCTCAACAGCCGGGTGCGCCCTCAGGTGCTATCCTGAAGAGAAGGCTTGTGTACAATAGAGAGCCCAGGCGGGAAAAAGGGGCGTAAGGGAAGTAGCTGCCACTGCGGTGACTCCACTCAGCAGTATAACAGCGCGGCAGCAGGGATCCAGCCCAATCCTGGGGGTGCCGCTGCCACTCAAACAGTCGATGGGGCAGGAGCAGGGCCACCAGGGAAGCTGCAAGGAGCAGTGTTATGAGCTTTTAGGAGATAGCTCCTTCTCTGCACTACCACTCGAAATGGCTGCCAGGCCACACACCCCCCTGCCTGGGATTCTTGTCTGCGGCTCTCCCTGATTTCTATGCAGAGCGGAGGACTGTAGGCGCCAATCTATCCCCTATGAACTCTCCAGTGGGGGAAGAAGAGCGCGCCAGGCTGCAGCACAGAGCACCGCCGCGTGGAGGCAAGAGACCGCTCGGCTGCAGAGACCCGCGGGCCGGAAGTCGCGCTGTTCGGCTCCCAGCGTGCCTGCTGGCCGGGAGCTATCAGAAGTCTTTTGCAGCCGCCAGATCGAGACGCCCGCCTCCCTCTACGAAGGCACAGGTACCGCAGACTGGGGATAGCAGCAGCCATCCAGGGAGGGTTTTCCGTCCGGAGGTACAGACGGCTTTGTAGTTCCGGATCGTCGGGCAGGCCAAGGATCGGACTCCACTCCCCGGCTCCAGATGTATGTCAGGCCGCTATAAGAGTACTCCTCCGTTCACTGCGGGAGTTACAGGGGGCGATCCTTAATGCAGGGCAAGGTCCTCTATAGCTATCAGGAGGGGGAAGACCATAAAACAATCGGGAAAAGGTGATATATAACCCTAATAAGATAAGGGTTTGCAGGAGCTCACACAGAGCACGTCTGGAGGCTTAGGCTATCAGACCACGCCCCCCGAGTTTACATTTTTCAATAACTCCTGGAGCCGTACTAAAGCCTACTCCATTTATCAGTAAGGTTTTGGACATAATGGCTAATTGCTCACCTGTGATATTGCATTGTGTGACCAGCATAGGAGGAGCGGAAGTAAGGAAACCATAATCTCTATTTAACCACTAGCGTTTTATCTGGTCACCTGGTCGAACAGGATGCGACCAGTCAGATAAACAGTGTTAGCAGCGTCAGGAAAGGGAAGCGTCCCTCTGCTGCTGCTGTCAGAGGGACCAGAATATCCCTCTGCCTCCCCGCACCCTCCCCCAGTGTTTGCTGTGCTGCTGATCACTGCTGATTGGTCAGCACGGCAGGACCCCCCCACCCAGCAGCTACAGACAATAGCAGCCACTGGGGAAGTGTAAATGAATTCCCACGCCCAAACCCCCCTCTGTGTACGTGTATACTGTCCTGGCTTCTCCTCTCTGTTCATGGCTACATGAACAAACCCCAGAAGCACTGGGAGAGGCCATCAGTGGAATACAGAAGATAAGGTGGTATGGGCAATTGGCATTAAACTGTAACTAAAGAAAAAAGGGACAGGTTTTAAAGGAAAGGCCCATATACCCCGACCTCAGAAGGCATACTATAGGACACATTCTCCCCTCACAGCACCCTTATCCCCTCACAACACCCCTCTCAGCACAGTACTACTCTCCCCTCACAACACACAACCCTCTGTCCTTACAGCACAGCACCCCTTTTCACTCGCAGCACAGCACCCCTCTCCCATCACTCACAGTACATGCCGACTTAGTCAAGAGTTACAGGCAGCCGCGGCCACCGCTGCTTTCTACGGCTCTTTCTGTGTTGCGCAGCTGGACTTGGTGGCTGCAACTTGCTGGAGGCGGAGCCATGAGGTTTGACTCACGAGTTCCTCAAAGACCCATAGGAGGAGCTGCTGCGACTGGACATGTGCAGCAGTCATCCCACAGCCATATAACTTCTAGTACATAATGAGCTTCAGCGCATGCATATAAGCTAATTCTGACCACTGCTCAGTCAGTGTTGAGCTCCGATGTGGTAGCCATCGTCCAGTCCAGGAAGCAGTGTGAGTTGGCTCGGTGGGAACTTTCTGCCAAATCCGCTGCTGGCTCTAGGTGTGAGATACCCCTACACATTCCAGATGCCCCCAGGCATTAGTTATAATGCTTATGCCTAGGGCTGGCTGTGCCAGACCATCTTGAGAAAATATGCATTGCATACAAACCAAATGTATAAAGCCATTATAAATGTATTTAAGAATGTGTTACAGTTGCTAGTTATCTTAATATTTATAATTAATTCCTCTAAATTATAACTCGAATAAGTATTAAAATGATTCAAGTAATGAAAAATGATAATTTTCAGAACTATGGAAACAATAAAAGTGTTTATTAAAAAAATTACTAAGTTGCAACTTTACCTAATATAAAGCCACGTTTCTGGCCATTAGAGGCACACAAGAAAAAGTTTAGTGTTATGTTTGGCTCAAGAGAGGATGTGGTCTGAAACACTATTACCCTACATAATGTTAAATACTTCTAAAAGTGCTGTGGCCCAGCAGAACACTGAAAGTGCTGTAGCTCAGCAGAACACTGAAAGTGCTGTAGCTCAGCAGAACACTGAAAGTGCTCTAGCCCAGCAAAACACTGAAAGTGCTCTAGCCCAGCAAAACACTGAAAGTGCTCTAGCCCAGCAAAACACTGAAAGTGCTCTAGCCCAGCAAAACACTGAAAGTGCTCTAGCCCAGCAAAACACTGAAAGTGCTCTAGCCCAGCAAAACACTGAAAGTGCTCTAGCCCAGCAAAACACTGAAAGTGCTCTAGCCCAGCAAAACGCTGAAAGTGCTCTAGCCCAGCAAAACGCTGAAAGTGCTCTAGCCCAGCAAAACGCTGAAAGTGCTCTAGCCCAGCAAAACGCTGAAAGTGCTCTAGCCCAGCAAAACGCTGAAAGTGCTCTAGCCCAGCAAAACGCTGAAAGTGCTCTAGCCCAGCAAAACGCTGAAAGTGCTCTAGCCCAGCAAAACGCTGAAAGTGCTCTAGCCCAGCAAAACGCTGAAAGTGCTCTAGCCCAGCAAAACGCTGAAAGTGCTCTAGCCCAGCAAAACGCTGAAAGTGCTCTAGCCCAGCAAAACGCTGAAAGTGCTCTAGCCCAGCAAAACGCTGAAAGTGCTGTAGTCTAGCAAAACGCTGAAAGTGCTGTAGTCTAGCAAAACGCTGAAAGTGCTGTAGTCTAGCAAAACGCTGAAAGTGCTGTAGTCTAGCAAAACGCTGAAAGTGCTGTAGTCTAGCAAAACGCTGAAAGTGCTGTAGTCTAGCAAAACGCTGAAAGTGCTGTAGTCTAGCAAAACGCTGAAAGTGCTGTAGTCTAGCAAAACGCTGAAAGTGCTGTAGTCTAGCAAAACGCTGAAAGTGCTGTAGTCTAGCAAAACGCTGAAAGTGCTGTAGTCTAGCAAAACGCTGAAAGTGCTGTAGTCTAGCAAAACGCTGAAAGTGCTGTAGTCTAGCAAAACGCTGAAAGTGCTGTAGTCTAGCAAAACGCTGAAAGTGCTGTAGTCTAGCAAAACGCTGAAAGTGCTGTAGTTTAGCAAAACGCTGAAAGTGCTGTAGTCTAGCAAAACGCTGAAAGTGCTGTAGTCTAGCAAAACGCTGAAAGTGCTGTAGTCTAGCAAAACGCTGAAAGTGCTGTAGTCTAGCAAAACGCTGAAAGTGCTGTAGTCTAGCAAAACGCTGAAAGTGCTGTAGTCTAGCAAAACGCTGAAAGTGCTGTAGTCTAGCAAAACACTGAAAGTGCTGTAGTCTAGCAAAACACTGAAAGTGCTGTAGTCTAGCAAAACACTGAAAGTGCTGTAGTCTAGCAAAACACTGAAAGTGCTGTAGTCTAGCAAAACACTGAAAGTGCTGTAGTCTAGCAAAACACTGAAAGTGCTGTAGTCTAGCAAAACACTGAAAGTGCTGTAGTCTAGCAAAACACTGAAAGTGCTGTAGTCTAGCAAAACACTGAAAGTGCTGTAGTCTAGCAGATCACTGAAAGTGCTGTAGTCTAGCACAGTGGTTCTCAAACTCGGTCCCCAGGACCCCACACAGTGCATGTTTTGCAGGTAACCCAGCAAGTGAACAGGTGTATTAATTACTCACTGACACATTTTAAAAGGTCCACAAGTGGAGCTAATTATGTCACTTGTGATTCTGTGAGGAGACCTGCAAAACATGCACCGTGTGGGGTCCTGAGGACCGAGTTTGAGAACCTGTAGTCTAGCAGATCACTGAAAGTGCTGTAGTCTAGCAGATCACTGAAAGTGCTGTAGTCTAGCAGATCACTGAAAGTGCTGTAGTCTAGCAGATCACTGAAAGTGCTGTAGTCTAGCAGATCACTGAAAGTGCTGTAGCCTAGCAGAACACTGAAAGTGCTGTAGCCTAGTAGAACACTGAAAGTGCTGTAGCCTAGTAGAACACTGAAAGTGCTGTAGCCTAGCAGAACACTGAAAGTGCTGTAGCCTAGTAGAACACTGAAAGTGCTGTAGCCTAGTAGAACACTGAAAGTGCTGTAGCCTAGTAGAACACTGAAAGTGCTGTAGCCTAGTAGAACACTGAAAGTGCTGTAGCCCAGCAGATTTTAAGGGCAAGGACAAGACATTTAAAAAAAAAAAAAAAAAAAAAAAACCCAGTAAGGAACAGAAGTACAAAGTTCTTACCTCTCTTGCCGTGTACATTTTAGGTTTTTCAAAAAACAGCGCTAGATAAAATTCTTCGTTATTCTCAAAAAAATGTTCAACCTCCGGCCCACTAAAAGACAGTAATGCATTATTCATTGTCAGCAATATTGCACTAAACCTGCAGTATAACAAGACAGCACAATCATGTTTTTAATGCAAATGACCAAACTGATTACACATTGTTACAGTGCGTTTGGTACAGACGTGTCCTCCTATATCTAGCCTTAATACGCCATGCAGCACAGGATGCCTGGCGCGAGAAAGCTGCCAGCTCCCGTGCAACTCTGCTAGCATCGCCTTCTTGTTTGCTGAAAATGCGCCTTAGTCACAGTGCGATGCGACTAGAACGCACAAGGAGACTGTTCTGATTAATTTGATGTGCAACACTTGTACAGCATATGTGTGTGCGACTGAGTCTGTATACAGAGCAGAACGGAACATGGCAAGCAAAAAAAGTCACGCCTGCTGCATCTTAGCACTTTGTATGCAGATTCAGAGTCTCAGTCGCATACAAGTGTCGCTTATCAAATTTGTGTGGGTTTCCTCCGTGTACACCGGATTCCTCCCACAATCCAAAATATATGCTGGTAGGTTAATTGGCTCCTGGAAATAATTAAACCTAGTATGTATGTGTGTGCATGTACATGATTTAGGGAATATAGATTGTAAGCTCCACTGGGGCATGGACTGATATGAATGGCCAAGTACTCTCTGTAAAGCGCTGCTGAATGTGTGTATGATATATGATGACTGGTAATAAGTTAATAAAGGGGATTTAGTCAATCTTCATGAGACGGACTGCATATTGAACTGTGGCATTCTTTAGTCATTTCTACACTCTAGATTAGCTGTGGGTGGGCAGACTCTGCAAGCTTCCTGATCAACACTGGGCCACAGGTTAGGTAAGTCTAAGTACAAAGTAATTTGCCACTGTGAGAGTCCTAACTTGGTGGGTGCGATGGGCAATAAACTTTATTAATGGAAAACCCCTTTAAGAACCAGTGAAATTCAAGAAGTGTAAATCTACTAAATGCTCTACATGACATGTCTGCAAGTATCAGTCAAGGTGAAGTGGAAACAAAGCAATGACATGCAGATATCTTGTCTAAATCATAAATGCAACATTTAAGGCAGATATTTGCAAAATAAGATCTAAAAAGGGTCTGAATTTAGCTTTTTTTCAATGCCGAGACTGGCAATATCTACGAGCCAGTCCCTTGTTTAAGATCATCTTTGAGCTCGAGGACAGATCTGACCACTGTCTGTGGCATAGTCATACCTGATTGGCTCTAATGGAGGACATGCAAGAGGCGGAGAATCTTTTTGTGCCTCCAGTTCAGAAATAATGCTCTGTCTCAAGTCCGCTGGATCACGACCTGCAGAAACAGAGTGTGTGAGCACTGGGGATAGGGTTGCATAGTATAATAGTGGTAGTGAGCAATAACATACACTATGAAGGAAAGATACAAGAGATAAACTTTGAAAAAGAAACCTGCACACACAGCCATCTTTACAACATGCAGCTCAAAGCAGAACAGCATTCTACAAAAATGGGGGCCAGGCATGCTTCAGGGGTACCAGGTTAGGGCTGATACAAAATATTACTGGTGCAACATCTCACTGACCATTTCTGGTTCAGCGTGGTGCTATTCCATTACTCCAAGACCTGTGCTCTGCACTTAGGGACAATACACCAGTGCCCGAGCACGCACAGAACAGAAAGGGGCCCCTTCTAACTAGAGCAGGGGCCACAGGACTGGTATCAAGTTACTTGTTTAATGAATAGGGGTTTACAGTATTTTAGTGTTTTAGTGTAGGTCAACACACATAACAAATATTATGTAGGAGCTTGTGGATATGGACATGATATTGACAGGTGGGCTTAGAACTATGGTGGAGATGTATGAAGCATGTAAGAATGGAGAAGTGGGCCAGTGGACAAGTTGCCCATGGCAACCAATCAGCTTTGAAGTACTGCCACCTTGCACAAAAAGTCACACCATCAATTGCACATCCGTTGCACCACTACACATCTGAGCAACCCTGTGATTGCTTAAAATGTCCCTTAGAACCTGGTCGCCAGTGCCACAGCAACTGTGTCTTAGAACACTGTCGCTGGCGGCAAAAGGCCCACATCTGAGAAGCCACCCCCGTTATCTCCCAGGAACAACCACCTACATTGCCGCTTTCTGTGCCCTCATACACACTGTGTTCACCGATGGTAACCACCAGCACATATGCGTGGTGCAGTATTGCAAACGTCGTCCGCTTGCGACCAAAATCGACATTGCCCCCACATCTGAATCAGGCCCATAATGAGCAGTATTTGTAGATTATTTGTAATATTTTACTGAATACAGTTTTAAGTTAAGTAGTGCAGGAACTTGCAGAGAACTAGGGACCCTTAAAAATATGGATATAATCCCCATGCTTTTATTTGCTGGACACACACAGATGTGCAGTATAGTATTGTTAGTATCAATAGTAAAAGACTTTGTTTTGTATACATGCAATTTGTATGCAGTGCTGCACACATTGACTTTGCCTGTGTCCTGTCCAGCCTACAAATCCAGGTTTTGGTGCTGGTACACAATCAAAATTACTTGTCTCAGGACACAAACTGATGACACTAGTATTTCACCAGGGTTCTTGCATACAGTACAACATACGTCATTTAATGTTTTATAACAGTAGCTTTAAAACAGCTGTAGCCTGATTTAAAGTAAATACAAATGTTAAAGGTCAAGATGAGAGAAAAGATTGGGAAAAGAGTAGGTAAGAATGGAAGCAAATATTCTTTCCTCGCCCATAAAATAAACACAAACTAATCAACGACAGTCACAAGATGACTGGGAGAGGTGATACAGCTCACGTACTCTGAAGCACGATGCCATCCGATGGACTTTGTGAAAAGGTATCGAAGAACTGGAGAACAAAAAGACAACAGGGGTCACTCATGCTTTGCACTGAGCAAAAGAATAGTGATAAATGATAAATACTGTACACAGGAGCATAGGGGGACATTTACTAAGCAGTTATAAGAGCGGAGAAGTGAGCCAGTGGAGAAGTTGCCCATGGCAACCAATCAGCACTGAAGTAACATCTATAATTTGCATACTATAAAATTATACAGAGCTGCTGATTGGTTGATGGGCAACTTCTCCACTGGCTCACTTCTCTGCTCTTATCACTGCTTAGTAAATGACCCCCATAGTCTGCCCACCAATGGAAGTGTGCAAGAGACATATACATTACTAATGAATAGTGATGCTATTAAGCAAGAGAAGGGAGAGTGATAAGACAATTCTAAAGAACACAAGACAAAGTGTTACCTTTATAGTAGGGTATCCTTGTATTCCAAAGTTGGAGCAAGCCGCAGTGTTGGATTCATCGCCACAGTCTAAGACAGCCAGATACACCGCAGGCCTCCAATCTGTATAACGGCATCAGTATATCATCAATATGTACCTTTAAACCTCTAAATAACCCTTTTGCAGAGCCAGCCCTAACCAATATGATGCCCTAGGCAAGATTTTGGCTGGTGCTCCTTAGCGCCACCGTTAGTTCCGCCTCTGACCATGCACCCTTTTCCCAGAACCATCACCCCTCACCCACAGCAGTCCTTATTTTGGTGTTCCTACCCCCTATATTTTAAATATGAACAGTGTGCACTTTTGGCGCGCAGACCAAAAAGGGGCATGTTTTTGCAGACAAGGGGCATGGCCATAAAATAGTACCCCCAATTCAAATTACGCCACACAGTAGTACAACTTTATTCATATTTTAGCATGCGATAGTGTCCCTTATTCACGTTACATCACACAGTAGTACCACTTTACCTTATAAATGTTACACCTCACAGTAGAGCCCCTTATTCACATTACACCGCACCATATTACTCTTTATTCACATTACACCACACAATAGTGCCCTTTCTATATGTAACACCACACAGTAGAGCACCATATACACATAATGCCACACATTAGTAATGTCTTTATACACACACAATACCACACAGTAGTGCCTCTAACACATTTGACACACATTATTAATGTCCTTACAAACATAGGGGGTAATTCCGAGTTGATCGCAGCAGGAACTTTGTTAGCAGTTGGGCAAAACCATGTGCACTGCAGGGGAGGCAGATATAACATGTGCAGAGAGAGTAAGATTTGGGTGTGGTGTGTTCAATCTGCAATCTAAATTGCAGTGTAAAAATAAAGCAGCCAGTATTTACCCTGCACAGAAACAAAATAATCCACCCAAATCTAACTCTCTCTGCACATGTTATATCTGCCTCCCCTGCAGTGCACATGGTTTTGCCCAACTGCTAACAAAGTTCCTGCTGCGATCAACTCAGAATTACCCCCATAATGCGCCTTACACATTATGCCAACCTTTATTATGTCCCTTACACATATGCTGCACATTATTAATGCCATTATACACATTATAACACACATAGGGGTATATTTACTAAGCTCCCGATTTTGACCGAGATGCCGTTTTTTCTTCAAAGTGTCATCTCGGTTAATCTCGGTCATTTACTAAACACTAATCACGGCAGTGATGAGGGCATTCGTAATTTTTTGCTAGTTCAGGTAAAAAATTACGAATGAATACACCATCGGTCAAATTACGCCTGTTTAGATATGAATCTCGGTCATTTACTAAGAAGTGCAAAGCAAAAAAACACAAAACACTGCCGTGAAAAATTACAACTCGTAAAAAAGTCCTAAAAAAAAACAGACCTGCTTTTTTTTTCCGTGATTTGAGATGCATGCAGGGATCCATGAGATCCGTGCATGTATATCAGTGGGAAGGGGTGGGAAAGTGCTTATTTTTGCCAAAAAATTGCGTGGGGTCCCCCCTCCTAAGCATAACCAGCCTCGGGCTCTTTGAGCCGATCCTGGTTGCAGAAATATGGGGGAAAAAATGACAGGGGTTCCCCCATATTTAAGCAACCAGCATCGGGCTCTGCGCCTGGTCCTGGTCCCAAAAATACGGGGGACAAAAAGAGTAGGGGTCCCCCGTATTTTTAAAACCAGCACCGGGCTCCACTAGCTGGACAGATAATGCCACAGCCGGGGGTCACTTTTATACAGCGCCCTGCGGCCGTGGCATCAAAAATCCAACTAGTCACCCCTGGCCGGGGTACCCTGGGGGAGTGGGAACCCCTTCAATCAAGGGGTCCCCCCCCCCCAGCCACCCAGGGGCCAGGGGTGAAGCCCGAGGCTGTCCCCCCCCATCCAATGGGCTGCGGATGGGGAGGCTGATAGCCATTTGTGATAATGAAAAGATATTGTTTTTAGTAGCAGTACTACAAGTCCCAGCAAGCCTCCCCCGCATGCTGGTACTTGGAGAACCACAAGTACCAGCATGCGGCGGAAAAACGGGCCCGCTGGTACCTGTAGTACTACCACTAAAAAAATACCCAAAAAAACACAAGACACACACACCGTGAAAGTATAATTTTATTACATACATACACACATACATACATACTTACCTTATGTTCTCACGCAGGTCGGTCCTCTTCTCCAGTAGAATCCAAGGGTACCTGTTGAAGAAATTCTACTCACCAGATCCAGGGGTCCAGGCTCCTCGGCAAATCCAGGGTTAATCCACGTACTTGAATAAATAAAAAAAAACGGTGTCCCGACCACGAACTGAAAGGGGACCCATGTTTGCACATGGGTCACCTTCCCACGAATGCCAGAAACCCACTTTGACTTCTGTCTAAGTGGGTTTCTTCAGCCAATCAGGGAGTGCCACGTTGTAGCACTCTCCTGATCGGCTGTGTGCTCCTGTACTGTCTCACAGGCGGCACACGGCAGTGTTACAATGTAGCGCCTATGCGCTACATTGTAACCAATGCTGGGAACTTTCTGCTCAGCGGTGACGTCACTTTAGGTCAACCGCAGGGCAGAAAGTTCCCAGCATTGGTTACAATGGAGCGCATAGGCGCTACATTGTAACACTGCCGTGTGCTGCCTGTCAGTGAGGACAGGAGCACACAGCTGATCAGGAGAGTGCTACAACGTGGCACTCCCTGATTGGCTGAAGAAACCCACTTAGACAGAAGTCAAAGTGGGTTTCTGGCATTCGTGGGAAGGTGACCCATGTGCAAACATGGGGCCCCTTTCAGTTCGTGGTCGGGACACCGTTTTTTTATTTTTAACAAGTACGTGGATTAACCCTGGATTTGCCGAGGAGCCTGGACCCCTGGATCTCGTGAGTATAATTTATTCAACAGGTACCCCTTGGATTCTACTGGACAAGAGGACCGACCTGCGTGGGGCCATAGGTAAGTATGTATGTATGTGTGTATGTATGTAATAAAATTATACTTTCACGGTGTGTGTGTCTTGTCTTTTTTTGGGTATTTTTTTAGTGGTAGTACTACAGGTACCAGCGGGCCCGTTTTTCTGCCGCATGCTGGTACTTGTGGTTCTCCAAGTACCAGCATGCGGGGGAGGCTTGCTGGGACTTGTAGTACTGCTACTAAAAACAATATCTTTTATTTTACAACAAAGGCTATCAGCCCTCCCATCCGCAGCCCATTGGATGGGGGGGGGGACAGCCTCGGGCTTCACCCCTGGCCCTTGGGTGGCTGGGGGGGGGGGGGGACCCCTTGATTGAAGGGGTCCCCACTCCCCCAGGGTACCCCGGCCAGGGGTGACTAGTTGGATTTTTGATGCCACGGCCGCAGGGCGCTGTATAAAAGTGACCCCCGGCTGTGGCATTATCTGTCCAGCTAGTGGAGCCCGGTGCTGGTTTTAAAAATACGGGGGACCCCTACTCTTTTTGTCCCCCGTATTTTTGGGACCAGGACCAGGCGCAGAGCCCGATGCTGGTTGCTTAAATATGGGGGAACCCCTGTCAATTTTTTCCCCATATTTCTGCAACCAGGATCGGCTCAAAGAGCCCGAGGCTGGTTATGCTTAGGAGGGGGGACCCCACGCATTTTTTTTTGGGATTTTACATTGTTTAATTAAAAAAAAAAAAAATAAGAACCCCAGCACGGATCACACAGATCCGGCCGAGATTGATTGTAAAAAAAAACGGCAGTGTTTTGCTAATCACTGCCGTAAAAATAGGTAAAAAAAAACGAATTACATCGACATCGGAAGCAAAGAAAAATACGAATACGACAGCTTAGTAAATCCATCGTAATCAATTCAAAAAGTTGCAGTTTTACACTGTCGATGTCATTCGTGATTGAACTTTGACCTATTTTCGGAAATTACGAATCTTAGTAAATATACCCCATAGTGCCTCTTACACATATGCCGCACATTAGTGCACTTATATACATAATGACACACATAGTGCCTCTTACACATATGCCGCACATTATTAGTGCACTTATATACATAATGACACACAGTGCCCCTTACACATATGCCGCACATTATTAATGCATTTATACACGACACGCATAATGCCCCTTACACATATGCCGAAGACTACTGCACAACCAACCTACCCACACACAGCACTCACACGGCCGCTAACACTGTGACCTCTGCCTCTGCTTGGATACAGATGTGTCCTCATACATCTTGCCTCAATGCGCCATGCAGCAGGAGATGCCTGGCGTGAGTAAACTGGCAGCTCTGCTAACGTTGGGAGCCTTTTTTGATGAAAATGTATCTTATTTGCATTGCTAGGATACATACGCAGCTTCTGTTGATTAAAATGATATGCAGCATGCCCATATACTGTGTTGCAACTGTGGCTGTATCTGCATTCGAAATTCTACACACACAATGTCACATATCATTTTAATCAGCAGAAGCTGCTGGTGCCCCTAGGCACCTAGTGTGCCTATGCCTATGGCCGGCTCTGCCCTTTTGCATGTATATTCTTTGTAAAAACAGCTGTATTGGAATGCGGGACATGGGTGTGCGTTTCACCTGTGCCTTATTACAGTTCACTAAAATGCTCATCATATTTTATATAAAAGATTACATTAATAAATGTGGAAATGTTGCACAAAGTTACATCATGGCTCTTTAATCTGTGGTGAACAAGTCATGCCACCTCAGTAATACCTAGCTTCCAAGCAAATACAAATTCTATTTTTAATGAAACTATTATAGTAAACCCCAGTAATTTAATTTCATTATACTTTTATGGGTGTTCTATGGAGCACAAAGAAGGAGGATTCTTCCTTTACATTTAATGGGACCTGTTGTGCACCAGCATGCTTCACTCAGACAATCATCACTACACTGTTTCATATAAAGATGTATACATAATTACAAATGATCACCATGTCACCCCCCTCCCCAAATACTCAAATTAATACAGCACTAGGCAGCTTTTAGTTCCACTGGGTCAACAGTGACAACCAGAACTATGCGGGGCAGTGCAGAGTTGGTGCACTTTTGAGCGAGGGGAACAAAACAGGAAGTGCTGGGGCTCTTTCCAAATGACTTGGGCTGTAAGGACAGGGGTATTAAATGAGGTTGGCGCCTCCTCCCACCCAAACACCCTCCACCAAAGAGGCACCAGCCCTATGTTGACTAACCTGGGGATGGTTTTCTCTGGTATCCGGACTCTGGGTCGACACCACTTAGGTCGACACCAGAAATAGGTCGATACGGCCATTAGGTTGACATGCAAAAAGGTTGACATGAGTTTTTCACATTTCTTTTCTTCTTTTGAACTTTTTCATACTTTACGATCCACGTGGACTACGATTGGGAATGGTAACCTTGCCCGAAGTATGGCAAGCGAAGCGAGCCATGCGAGGGGACACGGTGCACGAATTCGGATTCCCGGTCACTCTACGAAGAAAACACCAAAAAAATTGAAAAACTCATGTCAACCTTTTTTTCAAGTCGACCGAATGGCCATGTCGACGGATTTCTAGTGTCGACCTAGACGCTGTCGACCCTAAGTCCCATACCCGTTTTCTCTAAGGCTGGGCCCCCATATGCTCTTGGTCTCCCTGTTGTAGAGGACACCAACTCAAACTGTTTAAGGCTGGTTACCGGGCATGCTTCTAGATTTAAAAAATGACAGACATTTTCTGTGACATCAGGACCACTGCTGGGGTCAGAAGGTGTTTTACTGTGATCCTTGTGCATTCTGCATAAATTGCATACATTGTTAATCTATAACTACTACTCTTTTTTGCAGATCTGGTAGTTTGTGGTTTTAGATTTAGAGAAACAGGTTTCCCCACCAATGTAAGCAATTTGATAACCAAACTGTTTCATCTTGCAATTATATATTTAGATGTAGGCCAACCTCTCAAGGGCCAAAAGCAAAATAATCGATTTTCCAAAACTTGATAGACCTAGTTCTCAGAACTCTGACAACATAACAAGTTAAGAGATTCCTTTTCCTCTGAAGTAAGGTTTTGCCTTGTAAGTGATTGCCCCTTTAAAAAACGTCCGAGTTCGTCTGGCATCCCGCACGGCTGCCAAACTTGATCTGTATCTTTAATACACTTACGAGTATACACCTTTTCTACGAAAATGCTTGTGTCACAGCCGGGTCAGACCCCTTTCAAACCACAGGCTGGTCCCGGCATACTGGCAGGAAGACCCCTTTCAGACTGCACCTATGTGTAGACTGCCTGTTCTGCCAGCACATGGAGATGACATCATCTCCAAGCACTACTGCGTGAGGTCTGCACCGAGGAGCCTAAGCCAGCAGGGAGAGATGGTAAGTATCTGTCCGTGTGTCTATCTATCTATCTATCTATCTATCTATCTATCCATCCATCTATCCATCTATCCTGTTTGCCACAATGTGTGAAAAGGGGGACTGGCTGCTGCAATGTGTAAAAAGGGGATGCTGTCTGCCATAATGTGTAAAAAGGGGGATGCTGTCTGCCGTAATGTGTAAAAAGGGGGATGCGGTCTGCCGTAATGTGTAAAAAGGGGGATGCGGTCTGCCGTAATGTGTAAAAAGGAGGAAGCTGTCTGCCGTAATGTGTAAAATGGGGGACTGGCTGCTGTAATGTGTAAAAAGGAGGAGTGGCTGCCGTAATGTGTAAAAAGGGGGACGCTGTCTGCCGTAATGTGTAAAAAGGGGGGCGCTGTCTGCCGTAATGTGTAAAAAGGGGGACTGGATGCCGTAATGTGTAAAAAGGGGGACTGTCTGCCGTAATGTGTAAAAGGGGGCTCTACCTAGTGTAGTGGCGCTACTGTGCGGCGTAATTTGAATAATGGTGACTACTGTGCACCGTAGTATGAATTGGTATTTTGTGGCCACACCCCTTCCCCATGAAGCCATGCCCCTATATATTTTTTGCGTGCCTGCATGGGGGGGGAAACGCCAACATTTTAGCGCTGTGTGCCAGAAACGACAACGACGTTTCTGGCACACAGCGCTAAAATGTCTAATTACGGCACTGATGTTTGGGGTCCCTAGTCCACCACTGGAGATAAACAAATCTGTCCTGCCCCTGGGCACATGCTTCATGTGCCTAGTGGGAAACCTCCGCTGCTCACCTGTACTATGTGGGTAGTACAGGTTTACAACAAACTGTTGCAGTCAACAAAAGATAGATACGCATGGATCAAGTGAGCATTAAAACAACTCACATGCATGAGAATGCAATATACTATAAGGAGTGTGCACAAAGTTACACAAAATAACATCACAACAGATAGTCAGAAACGGAGCAGCATAAAGACTCAGGGCCTAATTCAGAGAAATCGCAAAACTACAACTCCTTTCTATAGCATGCGGTGGGCCGCCCAGCACAGATCAAGGCCGCCCCGCATGCCGGTTCCTTCCCCCCGCTAACATGCAAGTACATCGCTATACAGTAACGCACTCGCATCTTTAGGGTAACTCCCTGCCTTTGCAGCCTAGATGCGAAGGCAGTCGCTGGTCCGCCATGTTTTGGGTCGCAGCTGCTGTGTTTGACGTGATGTAGACACCACGCCCCGTCCCACAAATGCTCCGTACACGCCACTGTTGTCCAGACTGCGACCCCCAATGCCACACCACGCCACCACCCATAAAATGCAGTGATGCCGCCCCCACACAGGAGTAATAGCCCCTAAACATTTGGCGATTTGCCGCCGAGGTGCCCGATGGCCAACGTACGACCAGGCGGTGGGGGGAGGGTGATTGGGGAGTGAAGTTTCTTCACTCCCTGACGTCACCCGGCCCCATAGCCCTGCATGTTAATATGGACGATATTGTCCATACTGGCTTGCAGGCATAAACGACCCGGCATCAACGATGAACGACCGCGGGGCTGCACATCGTTCATCGTTGGTGCCTACACACTGAGTGATATGAACAATTTCTTGTTCATTACTGAACAAGATTTTTCATATCGGCCGCATCCATCGGTAAGTGTGTAGGGCCCATTACATTGCGATCAAAATCTAAGTCCTTACGCATGTGCAGAAGTGCAGAAATCGTTATTTGGCGATTTCTGCACTTCTGCAGTTGAAACTAAATTAGGCCCTCAGACAGCAAGGGGAAAGAAGAAAAAGGCCAGGACAGGTGGCTGAGGAGCAACATGGCAGACTATCCCTAACCCTAGCAATCTTCAAGGCTGGTGGCAAGAGAGAGCAGTCAATGAACAATCAGGGTTGGGACAAAAGGATACAGAATAATCATAAACAATGTCAGGAAAATAACAAATAGAAAAGTAAAAAAACAAGCTGGGTCAAATAAGGAGACAGAACAATACAGCAACTGTGACCAATCATAGCTCCTCAATTACCACTGTGAGAGGCAGACAGCTGCATCAGGGAAGGTGTACGTGATGATTAAGTCAGAGAAGTAGTAATAGTACACAGACTATTATTGTTCATGTCTCTCAAACTGGGTACACACCTAGGTGTGTATGCAGGTAGCAGATAAATGGCTTCAAAGTGCTCCTGCAACTGTCGAATCAGGAGATCGCATCTTATAAGCTACTTAATATTTAAGATACCCGAGCTCTGGATCCCACAGAAGCACATACACACCGTGGTGCACACTGGTTAGATAATCACTCTGAGGATCAGAGCGTTTATATGATCTGTAGAGAGATTGGCAGAGTGTGTACCAGGCTTAATATAATCAGGCGTGTACACATGGTGAGATTTATCTGTCCAATCTGTCTGGTGAGAACAAAAATCTGGCAATGGATGAGAGCAAATTACAATCAACCGTTTTCTCCCAAACACTGGAAAATGGATTAAAACTATTGATTTAACACATTTTTCCAAACAAACTGATTTAACCTATCTGTTTGAACAACCATTGTCTATTTTCCAGTGGTTGGGAGCAAATGGTCTATTGTCATATGCTCTCATCCATTACCAGATTTTTGTTCTCACCAGACAGATTGGACAGATAAATCTCACCATGTGTACACAGTCTGATTGACACTACTACTCCAGACAGAGAACCAGAGAAAGGAGCATATGACAAAACATGATGAAGAGGAGAGAAAAAAACAGATGGGGAGAGATGTACCAAACCTTGGAGAGATAAAGTCCTGACTAATCAGCTTCTAACTGTCATATTACAAGATCTGTTTAAAAAAATGATAATTCGAAGCCGATTACTTGGTACTTTAACGCTCTCCACTTTATCTCTCACCAGTGTTTGATCCATATCCCCCCAGGGGGAGAAAGAGACAGAACAAGATAGGGTGGGAAGGTGTACAGAAATCCCAGAGAATGGGGGTGTGGAAAGGCAACCAGAGGGGTGAAGGAGACCAGAGAACTATAGAGGTGGCAAAGGAGGAAAAGGAACCAGAGATGTTTGGGATGAGAAAGAAGGAAAGAGAGAGTGAGAGTAAGAGGAGTCGGAAAGCGAAGGAGCCACAGAGCAAGAGAAGGAGAGCTAGAGAGAAGTGGGGGGGAGGGGGGGGGGAGGGGGAACAGAAATAAACATTGAAGGGTGTGTGAGTAAGAATCAGAGAAGAGTGTGGGGAAAGAACCAAAAAGAGGGAAGGAGTGAGGGGGCAGGAGAAGAGAAAATCAGAGAGGGGGAAGAGAGAACCAGGGTAGGACGCATCAATCATTGCAGCATCCCACCACTCACCGTATGCATATTGCCATTTACTGAAGTGTACGCCATGTGCATGAACATTTAACCAAAGTACAGCTGTCCTTTGCAGAGTGTGGGCTTCTGGGCTTATGTCCCAAGAGTCCGTCTGTGCATGCGTTTAATGATGCACATTGTGGGGGGTGCTGATCCCTCTCAGCGGGGAAATGTGAAAGAAGCCCATACGTTTCTATTGGGTAATGCCGTCTGAAGATGGCATTATCCATCAGGTCCAAGCTCCAGAATCTATTGCACTCTGGAGCTTGGCACATATGAGGTAATAAGCGATCAAACCCCTGAAAATTGCGTTTTTGGAGGTTTGGCCACATTTTTCACGTTGATGCAGAGAGAGCAAGAAAGGAGAAAGAACATTGGGTGTGGGAGGGGAAGCACTAAATGGAAGTAGAGACCCAGAGAAGACGATGGGAGGAGAGAGAAGAGACAGGTGTGAAAGAGAGAAACCAGAGAGAGTTTAAGAATGAAAGAGAACCAAGACGGGGATAATGAGAGAGAGAGAGTGAGAGAGAGAGAGAGAGAGAGAGAGAGAGAGAGAGAGAGAGAGAGAGAGAGAGAGAGAGAGAGAGAGAGAGATGTGGGGTGAGACCAGAGAGTAAGGAGGAAGCGCAGAGATGCAGAGAGAGATGTGGGGCAGAGAACCAGAAACAAGGAAATGAGTCATAAAAGAGAATTAAATATAAGTGAAAGGGGGAAGAACAAAAATAATGGAAGTGGAGGAGTGAGAACTAGAGAAGATTTGAGGAGGGAAAACTAAAAGATGAGAGAAAGAATGAGACAGAAGGGAGGAAAAAGGAAGCAGAGAAGGGAAGGTTTGTATCCAAGAGGAGAAAACCAGGGAGGGTGGGTATATAACAGACAGGTGGGGAAGTAGAAGAGAGAACCAGATATGGGGAACAGAAATAAGGGGGAGTGGAACAACCTTATCGGGGAATAGGAGAAAGAGAAAAGGTGAGGCGTGAACTAGTGAGATGGCAGAAGAAGAGAAAAAAGCAGGAAGGAGGTAAGGACAAAAAAGAACCAGATAAGGTGATAAAGTAAGAGGTGGTAGTGATGAGTGATAACCAGACAGGAGAAAAAGAGTGCCAGAACTAGAGAAAAGGCTGGTAAGAAAACCAGAGGGTTGTGATGAGAGTCAGAAAGAGGGAGTAAGAAAGATTTAGGGGTACATTTACTAAGCAGTTATAAGAGAGGAGAAGTGAGCCAGTGGAGAAGTTACCCATGGCAACCAATCAGCACTGAAGTAACATCTGTCATTTGCATACTATGAAATGATACAGAGCTGCTGATTGGTTGATGGGGAAATTTCTCCACTGGCTCACTTCTCGGTTCTTATCACTGCTTAGTAAATGTACCCCTAAGAGAGATCTGGAAGGGAGGACAAGAAAATGCAGATAACAGAGCAAACTTGATGGAGAATGAAGGATAACCAAAGAACTGAGGAGAGAATATTAGACAAAGGGAGAGGAGAATAGGGAACCAAAGGGGGTGGGAAAGGATGGTCGAAACCCCGTATTAGATACCATGGATAAGCTCATTATCACATTGTACTCTCCTATACCTACAGAACTTGCAGCAAAACCAGTGTTGATAAGTGGAGTCATTTATTACATTACTTACCATTGATATTTATTTAGCAATTTACATTCTATGCTAGCAGGGGCAAATTGGGATGGAAAACCAGCCCGGGAAATTTATTGAAGCAGCCCTAATGGCGGCGGAGTATGTTGTGTGGGGGGTCTGTTGAGGGGGCAGGATTCGTCCTCATAGGGTCTGATTCTGAGTTGAACAGTTGCGGCTTACTTGTGTCCTTTGCTGCAGTTGCGTCTGTGACTTTATACTAATGACGTTTCAATGTAGTTCGCTAGTGTACATCCGTGCATCCAAATATGCAAGGACTAAGATGCCCACTTTCAGTGTCTACAGATACTGCAATTGTGTATCTTTAGACTCCACCATCGGCAGCACCACTGGAATCTTCACCAGCCCTATGCTAGAGCAATTCTTCATCTCTATATGCAACCACTATCAGCAACATGCCCGCACTATGTTACATCTGCGTCTGATTAGCTAACCCCCTGTACCAACACAGAAATGCCCAACACATTTCTAATACACTTCTCCTGACATGCATGCTTCAACTATGTACAAAATAAAACACATTGGCCCCCACAGGAGAAAAAAAATACACATTGGCCGGCACAGAAAACAATAAAACAAATTGGTTCCCACAGGAGGGAAAAATAATGTATAATATAGCTTTTGGTATTACAATTTATTTAAAATTTCCACTGTTGTTTGAGAGGCCCAGTGACACCAAGAGGATTTATCATTCTTGTCTGTAACATCTATATATTCATTTATTATTTATGTAGCGCTAGCATATTCCATTGCACTTTATATCAAAGGGAACTAAAAGTGGCCCTGGAAAAATTTGTAGAAGTGTCCTGACATGGGCAGCTCCAGAGGTATACGTGTTACCATGGCGGCAGCACCACCCCTCATATGTCAACATACAAAACAGGACACACATGCCTATCAGGAATCTTCCCAGTGACCCATATGTCCAATCCTCCCCTATATACTAGCATCAATCTTTATACCTGCTTTAACACTAACTTGATTAACTTAACTACTTATACCGCTTTCAGATCGCAAATGCCGGATCCCACCCGGGAAGAGAAATGCGTCCTTACCGGGTGGGATCCGGCATTTGCTCTGCTTTGCTGGCTTTCCGACCCGGCAATATACCGGGTCAGTTGCCATAGCAGCAGGGGGCGCAGCAGCAGCAGGGGTGGAGGCGGCGCTGAGAGATAAGCTCATCTCCTGCGCCGCCTCTCCCTATGCTGTGAATGGGAGCCGTGTCGCGTCGACACTGCTCCCATTCACACTACACCTGACCCGGTATTCAACCCGGTAATAACCCTTCTTGAATTACCGAGTCAGGCAACCCGATAATTCGGGCAAAGTGCTTTCACATCGCACACTGACCCGTGTCGATACCGGGTTATTTGTGCGATGTGAAAGGGGTATTATTAACATCTATAGTCTAATTATGTAGTTCTTATGGGGCAAGGAATTATTTCGGTTTGATTTGTACACAGAATAGGGTAAGGATACCTGACCTCCTTGTGGCACAAACTAAGCTTTACCACAGGAAAACTGTACATAGTATTCCACATTGTACTCATAAGTTTAACTAGTTTCAAACAGATTTTTGCCCCAGGGATTGGGCTGGTGCCAGTGACGATAACAGAGATCAAACCAAACCTACGCACAGGAGCAATCCGGGAGATGCATACAAATAAGCAAGTGGGTGAATATAAACATTAATTGCACAAACAACTGCGCTGAACTCTGGATCAGACACACCGTGTTATATTATCCTGCACATGTATGTATCCTTTAAAAGGTTATAAAACAAAAATAGCCAAACACAGACACCCAATATGAAACTATACACACTATTCTGCATAACCACACCCAATTAATATCTGAGCAGTGACAAAGTACGTTTTCTATTTAGCATAAACAATATATATCTAAATGCTGAACCAAAACCAAGTTATCTATGTCACTGCTGCCTGCTGTTCATTCTTTGAAAGGGGTAGAGATGTACTAAACCAGGCATGTCCAAACTGCGGCCCTCCAGCTGTTGTGAAACTACGTATCCCAGCATGCCCTGACACAGTTTTGCTGTCAGAGAATGCTAAAGCTGTGTCAGGGCATGCTGGGATGTGTAGTGTCTCAACAGCTGGAGGGCTGCAGATTGGACATGCCTGTACTAAAGGGAAAATGCAGGCAAAAATCCCAAACCTTCAGTTTTCGGAATTTGGCCGCATTTTGCATATGCTACAAGTTCCGGAACACAATACATTCCTGGGCCTGGACATGGTGGGTAACGTCATCTTTAGATGGCATTACCCAATAGAAGCCCACAGACTTCTCTCCACAATTCCCTCTGAGAGGGATCCAAACGGATCCCTACGAGCATGACCGGCAGCCGCCGCGTCACAGTACGCATGCACAGAAGAACTCCTGGGTCCTAAACCCAGAAGGCCTACTGTTGCAAAGGACAGCTCTTATTGGGTGATTAACGCCGCCTTGGTCCCGATAAGAGGCGGGATGTACTACATTGGGGATACATTGCTTGGTACAAGGTCCCTATAGTTCTTTGTAAAAAAGGGCCCTTTTTGTTCCCACTGTTATGCTAAATATCTTACTGTATGTACAAATGAGCCCCTGACACTCTGATATATATATATTTGTAAATAGTACCTATATATTTTTATACAAAGTAACTTGGGTTTTAGGTTACACATTCATTTGAAAGTAATTGTAAATACTAACAAAATACTTACAAGTGTGAAGTCATTCAGTTTCTAATCATGGTAAAGTTTGCATCTCTAATTATAATCAGTGGAAACTCCTCTGTAATATTTCCTAGTACACGGGTCCACCCTCTTTGCACACATGTGCAAACATTTGTTTTGGCACAAAGAAATACACTCAACCTGATCTCATTTTAACATATGGGGCAAACATTTTCTTTAGTATTTAGTCACAATGAAAACGTGCTAGTATAAAGATTATTTCCAAGTTTTGCCTATTTTACATGTTCACTAAAACCTATTGAAGTTGCACTACTGAGGTTTAACATATAAATCTATTATATTTATCACACTTTTATATTTAATTATATTTATCACACTTTTTTTAAAGAGAAATTGGGGCATATTCAATTAGCTGTGTTAACATGCAATTCAACTTAATGGGGCCGGCTGCGCAAATGTAATAGGATTTAATGCAACTTTTTTCTCGCAGCCCTTGAGCAAGTGAAAAGTTTCTGAAAATCCCTATTTTAAAGGTAAGAATTTCAGAATTTGGCTCAGAAACGCTGGGACACTCACCTAATGATTAATTAGACACTTACAAGTTTATAATTAGCTTAACTTGGACAATAATTTCCAGCAATTTGTAGGGGTGATATTCTGCAAAGTGCAGAATAATGAATTAAAAATTGTGGGACAGGTACAGTGGGGCAAAAAAGTATTTGGACAGCCACCGATCGTGCAAGTTGACCCACTTATGAAGATGAGAGAGGTCTGTAATTTCCACCATAGGTACACTTCAACTGTGAGAGACAGAATTTGAAAGAAAAAACTAGGAAATCACATTGTATGATTTTTAAACAATTTGTACATTCTTGCAGAAAATAAATATTTGGACAATCAAAAAGTTTAACTCAATACTTTGTAATAAAACCTTGGTTGGCAATTACAGAGGTCAAACGTTTCCTGTAGTTCTTGACCAGGTTTGCACATACTGTAGCAGGTATTTTGGCCCACTCTTCCATGCAAATCTTCTCTAGATCGGTCATGTTTTAGGGATGTTGCCGGGCAACATGGACTTTCAACTCCCTCCACAGATTTTCTATTGGGTTGAAGTCTAGAGACTTGCTAAGGCACTCCAGGACCTTGAAATGCTTCTTACGGAGCCACTCTTAGTTGCCCGGGCAGTGTGTTTGGGGTCATTGTCATGCTGGAAGACCCAGCCACGTTCCATCTTCAATGCTCTTACTGAGGGAAGGAGGTTTTTGCCCAGAATCTCGTGATAGATGGCCCCATTCATACTCTCCTTAATACGCTGCAGGTTTCAATCCATGACGACGTAGTGTGTTACTAATGGTAACCTTTGTGACTGTGGTCCCAGCTCTCTTGAGGTCATTGACCATGTCCCCCCGTGTAGTTCTGTGCCGATTCCGCACTGTTCTCAAGATCATTGATACCCCACGAGGTGAGATCTTGCATGGAGCCCCAGGTCGAGGGAGATTGTCAGTGATCTTGTATTTCTTCCATTTTTTTATAATTGCGCCAACAGTTGATCTCTTCTCACCAAGCTGCTTGCCTATTGTCGAGTAGCTCATCCCAGCCTTGTGCAGCTCTACAATTTTGTCCATGGTGTCCTTAGACAGCTCTCTGGTCTTGGCCATGGTGGAGAGGTTGCAGTCTGACTGTTTGAGGGTGTGGACATGTGTCTTTTATACAGATAACCAGTTCAAACAGGTGCTATTAATACAGGTAACGAGTGGAGGATAGAAGAGCTTCTTAAAGAAGAAGTAACAGGTCTGTGAGAGATAGAAATCTTGCTGCTTGGTAGGTGTCCAAATATTTATTTTCCACAAGAATATACAAGTATATTGTTTAAAAATCATACAATGTGATTTCCTGGGTTTTTTTTCAGATACTGTCTCTCACAGTTGAAGTGTACCTATGATGGAAATTACAGACCTCTCTCATCTTTCTAAGTGGGTCAACTTGCACAATCGGCGGCTGTCCAAATACTTTTTTGCCCCAATATAAATGAGGGTGCTGTATGGATGGGACAGGTGTTTTTAACCTTGCAGGTTACAGTTACAGGTGGCTTCAGTTGACACATTTAAAAATAGTCATTTTTATGAACCCCAAATTAATCTACATAATTTTTTGGAAAATTTTTGTTTTCTGTAATTATTTCACTTTAGAAAAAGAAAAAAATATCAGCCATTTGAAACACTTTAAGAGCCACAAATCTGTTTCTTTGGTCCAGATATCTATACTATTATCAAGGAAGAGGGGGAAGGGGGGCTTTTTCGGGTTACAGAATGATTTATCCATTGTTCCCCACACTTAACGCAGAGATTGTAAGCTTGCGAGCAGAGCCTTCCTATGTCTATGTCTGTCTGTCTTTGCCCAGTTTTGCTCTATGACTGTTAGTCTAATTGAAAAGCGCAACGGAATATGCTGTACTATATAAGAAACTGCTAATAAATAAATATTAACAGCCAAAATTACCGCTCAAGTGCTTTTTCCAATTGAATTGGTCAAGAATCAAGAGGTGTATAGCAGCGGTAATTAGAATTACCAACTGATTGAGTTTACCCCTACTAATCGATTATGCCCCATTACATTAAAAACATCTTTTAAAGGGTACCTATATAATAAACACAGTGGACGCAGTAATTAAGTTGCTTTAGCCAATATTCATAGGATCAGTCCCAGCACTGATTCCTTATTTTTATCATTTCTTTATATAGTGCCAGTACTTTACACAGCACTGAACAGAGAATATGTGCAGTACCGAAGCAGGGTTGTACTGCATCCTGTGCTGGCTCCTCCCCTTGAATATGTAATGTCATGCCGAGGAGGCGGGGCCACTGGCTCCGGGAAGTACAACACAGGGGTAGTTTTGCAAGCAAGATACAAGCCTGCACCCTGGCCAATGGAACTTACACACCCCTAGTTATGGCTTATAAATATCTCACTTAGATCAGTCCCTGCCACATTTGAACTTACAGTCTAAAGGCCCCCATACATTACTGCAAAATTTCCTACGGGAGAAATCGCAGCTAGTGCCCCTTGAGCCACCTGGGAGCTTCCCGCGCGGCAGTATCACATGCAATATATCGCATGCGGCCCTTTTGCATGTGACATATCGCATGCGATCCCGTTGCTCCCTGCTAGAACCCGCTCCGAGTCGATGGTTGGACATGCAGCACGTCCAATCTCCGACTCCGTATCGGATGTCAAACACATCTTATTTGGCCACTTTCCACCCGATTTCTAAGCCCAATCCGTCGGAATCGGGTGAAAAGTGGCCATATTGGACAAGTGTATGGCCAGCTTTAGGGGTCTATTTACTAAGCCTTGGAGAGTGATAAAGTGGAGAGAGATAAAGTACCAGCCTATCCGCTCCTAACTGCCATGATACAGGCTGTGGGGAAAATTCAGGGATGGACACTAATGCAATTGCAACTGCGATTTTCTCGGGCTTCGTAAATGTGAAAAGTTAAGCTGCCTCCCAGAAATTAAAAGAGACGCCCACCGGAGCCATCGCAACTCATTCGCAATTGCATACACATTTGCAGGCTATATGCTAGAACAACGAACATTGGGTTTATGGGTAGTCCTATGGATGCGCAGACAGGACATAGCAGTAGCGACGCAGGTGCCATGTTTTTGCACGTAAGAGCTTGCAGCTGATGGCAGATACACGCCCTGAAAACGCCCATGACATGCCTGCGTTTTTCCAACCACTCCATATCAACTCCCCCAAACGATCAGTTCCTGTCGCTCGCTGTGCAGTTAAATCCTCACCGCATGTGTGACTGCGAAGGTATCATGACACATGCGCAGTCTGACATTAATCACTCTATTGCATGGAGCTCTATTTGCATCCATTTCTGAATCAGGCCCAGTGTTTGAAAAATGGCAGTTTGTTGGTACTTTCTCTCTCCGCTTTATCTCTCTCCATGGGTTAGTAAATAGACCACTAAATTCCTTAACATACACAAACACAGACACACACCTCCCAACTTTAGAAAGTTGGGAAGAGGGACACAGACACGTGCCCGAAATAAGAAGGCATAGCCTCATGGAGGGTGCTGCGATCGTAGGCCACGCCCACATTTTCACCACTGTGGGGGCATGCCCAGCACTCTGCGAGCAGCTGACATGCCCCTTGTCCCTCCCTCCCAGTGAATATTCACTGCTGCTCTACTAAGTGAGAGAGGTCTCCCAACTGTCACCCCTACCGCAAGACACTGCAGCCCACGGTCGGAACAGCCCCAGAAAGAACAGGACTGTCCCGCCAACATTGGGACAGTTGGGAGGTATGCTCACACATTTAAGGGCCCTACACACTGGCAGATAACACTGCACGATATGAACGTTCTCGTTCATTAATGAACGAGAACTGGTTCATATCGTGCAGTGTGCAGACACCAGCGATGAATGATGCGCGGCCCCGCGCTCGTTCATCGTTGGTGCCCAGTCACTTATGCATGCAGGCCAATATGGACAAGATTGTCCATATTAGCATGCATTGCTATGGCGCCGGGTGACGAGGGGAGTGAAGAAACTTCACTCCACCCGTCACCCCCCCCCCCCCCTTCCCCCCGTGTCAGCGGTCGGGAAGCTCGGTGGCGGGTCGCCCGGTCAGTAGGGACCATTGGTTAATTAGATTCTGGTTTATAACACAACAGTATGTCATGGGGAAGGCACACACTCCACACAGATGGGCCATGGCTGGGAATTGAACTCATGCAAATGTCACATGTGCAGAGAGAGTTAGATTTGGGTGGGTTATATTGTTTCTGTGCAGGGTAAATACTGGCTCCTTTATTTTTATTCTGCAATTAAGATTTCAGTTGGAACAAACCCCGCCCAAATCTAACTCTCTCTGCACATATCTGCCCCCCCCCCCCCCCGCCCCTCTGCAGTGCACATGGTTTTGCTCATTAGCTAACAAATTTGCTGCTGCGATCAGATCTGAGTTAGGGGCCTAATTCAGACCGGATCGTAGCAGCAAATTTGTTAGCAAATGGGCAAAACCATGGGGGTCATTCCAAGTTGATCGCTCGCTGACGATTTTCACAGCGCAGCGATCAGGTAAAAAACCTGCATTTCTGCGCATGCGTATGGGCTGCCATGTGCACGCACGTCGTACGGGTACAAAGCCCGTTGTGGTTGTGCACAGGTTCTAGCAAAGTTTTTCTTTGCACTGACGGCCACAAGAAGATTGACAGGAAGGGGGCGTTTCTGGGTGTCAACTGACCGTTTTCTGGGAGTGTTTGCAAAAACGCAGGCGTGTCTGAAAAAACACAGGCGTGGCTGGCCGTTCGCTGGGCGGGTGTATGACGTCAAATCCGGACACGAATAGGCTGAAGTGATCGCAAGCGCTGAGTAGGTTCAGAGCTACTCTGAAACTGCACAAACTGTTTTTGCAGAGCTCGGCTGCACAAGCGTTCGCACTTCTGCTAAGCTAAAATACACTCCCCAGTGGGCGGCGCCATAGCGTTTGCACGGCTGCTAAAACTAGCTAGCGAGCGATCAACGAGAAATGACCTCCCATATGCACTGCAGGTGTGGCAGATATAACGTGCAGAGAGAGTTAGATTTGGGTGGGGCGTGTTCAAACTGAAATCTAAAGTGCAGTGTAAAAATAAAGCGGCCAGTATTTACCCTGCACAGAAACAATATAAATCACCCAAATCTTAAACTCTCGCTGCACAACTTTTTGCAGCGCTGCGATCAGGTTAAATCTCGGCAAAACTGCACAGGCGCGTCGTACAGGTACAAAGAGAATCGGTGCTGGGCGATTGATTTAACAAAGAATCCATTCGCACAGCCGATCGCAAGGTGACTGACAGAAAGAGGGCGTCAACTGACCATTTTCTGGGAGTGTTTGGAAAAACGCAGGTGTGTCCATGCGTTTCCAGGGCGGGTGTCTGAAGTCAATTCCAGGACCAAAAAGACTGAAGTGATCGCAGCGGCTGAGTAAGTCCAGAGCTACTCAGAAACTGCAAACAACTTTTTTGTGCCGTCGGCTGCAAAAGCGTTCACACACTTGCAAAGCTAAAATACACTCCCCCATAGGCGGCGACTTTCTGATCGCAGCGCTGCAAAAAGTTGCTAGCGAGCGATCAACTCGGAATGACCCCCACGGTTTTGCCTAACTGCTAACAAATTTGCTGCTGCGATCAACTCTGAATTACTCCCCAGGTCCTATATATAAAACACAATGGTAGCTGAGGATTTGGGAACACAAAATAGACACTGCTTTTATGAAAATGTACATTTTACAACTTTCATAACCAAATAATAATAATAATAATAATAATAATAATCATTTATGCTTTTTTTTTTTCTAGAATGAGACAATGGGGGGGGGGGGGGGGATCCAATTGCAGGTAATCTGTTTTCGGCGGGTGAAAACGGACGGATATCGTGATTAATGACCGATGGTCATTATTGTGGTATCCTATTACAGGTTATTTTCATCAGCTGAATACGGACCCGCGATCGCGTGATAACACATGGGATCGGGGATAAGTCTCCAATCCCACGTGTTATCGCAGCTCCGGCAGCTGCTTATCGTGGATTATGCTTTGGGTGCCTGAGGTACCCGAAGAATAATCCGCGATAAGTGCCGGTATCACATGGAGGAGCCTGCTGCATCGGGGCTATTAGGATAGTGACTGCGGGTAATTGGATACCCCCCAATGAGTAAATAAATGCATATGATAGACACAGGTAAACAATAATACCGCCCATCACTTGTACTTAATAGGGCTCTACTGATGTTATTAGAAAACGCTGGATCTTGCGTGTAAGAAATAACTTGTATTCAAATATGAAAGTTTAAAAAATCAAATCTTGCACATCTGATTTCTGCACTCTGAGACTCAGGTACCCCCAGTAAGTCATTTCATGTGATGTGACAGGACTTACATTCATGTGACTGAACACTATTACAGGTTGAGTCTCCTATTCAAAACCCTATACACAAAATATTCCAAAATCAAAAATTGGACCGAGATAGTGACACCTTTGCTTTCTGAGGGATCAGTGTACACAAACTTTGTTTCATGCACAAAAGTATAAAAAATATTGTATGAAATTACCTTCAGGCTGTGTGTATAAGGTATATATGAAACATCAATACATTTTGTGGGGAGGCTGTCAAGATCCCGCTGGACGGAATCCTGGTGGTCGAAATACCGACGCCGGAATCCCGACAAGCACAATCCCAACATATTCTCCCTCCGTGGGTGTCCACGACACCCATAGAGGGAGAATATAATAGTGTGCCGAGCGTAGCGAGGTACCGTGCCCGCAGCGTGGCGAGCGACGCTAGCCCGCAAGGGGGCGCGTGACGCGAGCCCGCAAGGGGGCGCGTACCGCTCGCCACCCCTGTCAGGATTGTGTGGTCGGGATTCCGGCGTCGGTATTTCGACCGCCGGGATCCCGTCCAGCAGGATTTAGTACTGATCCCATTTTGTGTTTAGACTTGTATCCCATCACCAAGATATGTCATTATGGTATGCAAATATGCCAAAATACTGAAAATCCAAAATGTTTTTGGCCGCAAGAATTTAGTATATGGGAAACTCAACCTGTAATCACTAAATGTGAACAAATAAATTTGCAACATACTGCAATATTGTTGCACAACAACTTAAGTTAACAGTCTGCCATCTATCATTCATATTAATAAATATGTAATCTTACACAGAAATAGACAGTGCAGAAATGACGCATTCCTAGATGACTAATAAATAGGGCCCACTATCCTATAACAAGGGGCTCTAGGGGGCAATTCAGTTCTTGGTAAAGTGCAGGTCGTTCAACGGAACACATACCTTTTACCGGCAGCGGGATCCCGGTCACCAGTATACTGGCAGCGAGGCGAGTGTAAGAAAGCCCCTTGCTGGCCCGCTGCGTTCACCACAGGATCTATTCTCCCTCTGTGGGTGTCGTGGATGGGAGGCAGTTACATCACCTTGCAGGCTTGCTGCGCTCGCCACAGATTATATTTCCACTCAATGGGTGTCGTGGACACCCATGATTGGGAACAGTCCCTGTCAGTCAGCATGACTATAAGGGTGTGGGTTTCAGGCGTTGGTATTGTGACCAATGGACTCCTGACCACCGGTTACGCATTCCCAAGCCATCGTGGACACCCACAGATTGAGAAAAGCCTGCGGTGCTGGTATTCCCGGGGGCGTCATTTTACTGCCTGTTGGGATTTTGGCGTCGGCATTGTGACTGCCGGGATCCCGACAGGTGGTCCCGTGATTGCCTCCCGCTGAGAACATCTTTACAGTCTCACAAGATCCTACATTTTCCAGTGTACCTTTATGGAGTGGAATTTTGGTGGCTGTAAAGTGCCGGTGCAGCATACACAGTACTCTATGAGGGTAACTGCAAAAAAAGTTTTGAATTTGATATTCCATTTTTTTATATTCCAATCTTTCCCATTGCAAACAAATTAGGGAAAAATGGAATATCAAACTCCAATATTTTTTACAGTTACCCCTCATAGAGTACTATGTATGCTGTGAATTTTTATCAGGTCCCCCACCAGAGATACTGTATGAGAGGTCAATTTTGGTGAAAAACTGAAAAACAAGCAATTTCAAGGTGCTATAATAAAAAAGTAGACAAGATAGATAACTCAAAATGTGTTTGGCAGCCCTTTGAGTATATAACTATTCCCAAACAAAGTTACAGCTCTGAAATGTTATTCCTTCCCACTGAAATACAATCTAAAAAATAAACTTTAAAAAAAAAAAATCTGACAATTAACTTTGGCCTTAAATTTCAGTCATAAGGAAGTGAGGTAGGGAAATAGTTATGCGACAAAAATGTAGCTTGAAATGTGCTGAAAATAATGTTTTTTATCCCAGCATTCTATAACTTTTCTGAGCTGGGTTATTGCATTTAGCCCAAATGTCCGCAACAGTGAAAAATGTCATACTCCATTACACAAAATGGCCGCCAGCTTCATATGAAGGTAAATAAAAATAAAGTAATGGTGGTTTCTGACTACTATATTACAAGGGTCATCACACACAAAAAATAAACATGTTTAAAAATGGTCAAGCAACCAATTAATTTAATTCTGGACCATTTGATATGGATTGACCCCATAACCTTGAAAAAGGAAGATTAATGCCTCAGTTAACTTCAGTCAGCCAATATTATATAACGTCCACATAAGTACAGTATATCTATATTAGGGATATTTTATACAGAAAGATCTCCTGCCAAGTACAGTAAAACATAGATTACAGTATGTGACCAACTTTTTCCATTCCACGTGTGTAGTCTGATCCATTATGGTCAACACAGGAAACACTTTCTCTTAAGACAGTGATTTGCCTAAAAGACATTACAAAACCACCACAGTCTTTCCACAGTAACCTCTAACATGACAGTTTCCTTCTGTGAAACTCCTTACATTTTCCACGTCTAACAATATGATACACTAGATGTTTTCCTCTCCAGCTCTCTTTTCTCTTCTCGCTCTCTTCAGCGCTCCCCTTCTCTTTTTCTCACCTTCACCCCCTCTTGTTCTATATTTCTTTATCCCCTCATCTGTATACTTCTCTAATGAGCACTTTATTTGATTATATAGATTGTTTTAGCATTACTTTTTTTCTTTTCATCATTACTATTCTCATTTTTTGCGATATGCTCTCTGTGTTTTTTTTCTTTTCTGTGCGCCTTTTTTCTTTCATCTATTATGTTATAAATTTTTGGCTGTGGATAATGTTGTGATGTTGGTGGGAGGGGTCAAAGGTCATACCAACATTTTGGAATAGTCAATCTGTCTGTTAACTAGAGATGAGCGGGTTCGGTTTCTCTGAATCCGAACCCGCACGAACTTCATGTTTTTTTTCACGGGTCCGAGCGACTCGGATCTTCCCGCCTTGCTCGGTTAACCCGAGCGCGCCCGAACGTCATCATGACGCTGTCGGATTCTCGCGAGGCTCGGATTCTATCGCGAGACTCGGATTCTATATAAGGAGCCGCGCGTCGCCGCCATTTTCACACGTGCATTGAGATTGATAGGGAGAGGACGTGGCTGGCGTCCTCTCCATTTAGATTAGGGTTGAGAGAGAGAGAGAGAGAGATTGACCTGAGGCTGTGATACTGTAGAAGAGAGTGCAGAGTTTAGTGACTGACGACCACAGTGACCACCAGACAGTGCAGTTGTTTGTTTTATTTAATATATCCGTTCTCTGCCTGAAAAAAAACGATACACACAGTGACTCAGTCACATACCATATCTGTGTGCACTGCTCAGCCCAGTGTGCTGCATCAATGTATATATATATATATCTGACTGTGCTCAGCTCACACAGCTTATAATTGTGGGGGAGACTGGGGAGCACTGCAGTGCCAGTTATAGGTTATAGCAGGAGCCAGGAGTACATAATATTATATTAAAATTAAACAGTGCACACTTTTGCTGCAGGAGTGCCACTGCCAGTGTGACTAGTGACCAGTGACCTGACCACCACTATATATAATATTAGTAGTATACTATCTCTTTATCAACCAGTCTATATTAGCAGCAGACACAGTACAGTGCGGTAGTTCACGGCTGTGGCTACCTCTGTGTCGGCACTCGGCAGCCCGTCCATAATTGTATATACCACCTAACCGTGGTTTTTTTTTTCTTTCTTTATACATACATACTAGTTACGAGTATACTATCTCTTTATCAACCAGTCTATATATTAGCAGCAGACACAGTACAGTGCGGTAGTTCACGGCTGTGGCTACCTCTGTGTCGGCACTCGGCAGCCCGTCCATAATTGTATATACCACCTAACCGTGGTTTTTTTTTTCTTTCTTTATAGTCATACTAGTTACGAGTATACTATCTCTTTATCAACCAGTCTATATTAGCAGCAGACACAGTACAGTGCGGTAGTTCACGGCTGTGGCTACCTCTGTGTCGGCACTCGGCAGCCCGTCCATAATTGTATATACCACCTAACCGTGGTTTTTTTTTCTTTCTTTATACATACATACTAGTTACGAGTATACTATCTCTTTATCAACCAGTCTATATTAGCAGCAGACACAGTACAGTGCGGTAGTTCACGGCTGTGGCTACCTCTGTGTCGGCACTCGGCAGCCCGTCCATAATTGTATATACCACCTAACCGTGGTTTTTTTTTCTTTCTTTATAGTCATACTAGTTACGAGTATACTATCTCTTTATCAACCAGTCTATATTAGCAGCAGACACAGTACAGTGCGGTAGTTCACGGCTGTGGCTACCTCTGTGTCGGCACTCGGCAGCCCGTCCATAATTGTATATACCACCTAACCGTGGTTTTTTTTTCTTTCTTTATACATACATACTAGTTACGAGTATACTATCTCTTTATCAACCAGTCTATATTAGCAGCAGACACAGTACAGTGCGGTAGTTCACGGCTGTGGCTACCTCTGTGTCGGCACTCGGCAGCCCGTCCATAATTGTATATACCACCTAACCGTGGTTTTTTTTTCTTTCTTTATACATACATACTAGTTACGAGTATACTATCTCTTTATCAACCAGTCTATATATTAGCAGCAGACACAGTACAGTGCGGTAGTTCACGGCTGTGGCTACCTCTGTGTCGGCACTCGGCAGCCCGTCCATAATTGTATATACCACCTAACCGTGGTTTTTTTTTTTTCTTTATACATACATACTAGTTACGAGTATACTATCTCTTTATCAACCAGTCTATATATTAGCAGCAGACACAGTACAGTGCGGTAGTTCACGGCTGTGGCTACCTCTGTGTCGGCACTCGGCAGCCCGTCCATAATTGTATATACCACCTAACCGTGGTTTTTTTTTTCTTCTTTATACATACATACATACATACTAGTTACGAGTATACTATCTCTTTATCAACCAGTCTATATATTAGCAGCAGACACAGTACAGTGCGGTAGTTCACGGCTGTGGCTACCTCTGTGTCGGCACTCGGCAACCCGTCCATAATTGTATATACCACCTAACCGTGGTTTTTTTTTCTTTCTTTATACATACATACTAGTTACGAGTATACTATCTCTTTATCAACCAGTCTATATATTAGCAGCAGACACAGTACAGTGCGGTAGTTCACGGCTGTGGCTACCTCTGTGTCGGCACTCGGCAGCCCGTCCATAATTGTATATACCACCTAACCGTGGTTTTTTTTTCTTTCTTTATACATACATACTAGTTACGAGTATACTATCTCTTTATCAACCAGTCTATATATTAGCAGCAGACACAGTACAGTGCGGTAGTTCACGGCTGTGGCTACCTCTGTGTCGGCACTCGGCAGCCCGTCCATAATTGTATATACCACCTAACCGTGGTTTTTTTTTCTTTCTTTATACATACATACTAGTTACGAGTATACTATCTCTTTATCAACCAGTCTATATATTAGCAGCAGACACAGTACAGTGCGGTAGTTCACGGCTGTGGCTACCTCTGTGTCGGCACTCGGCAGCCCGTCCATAATTGTATATACCACCTAACCGTGGTTTTTTTTTTCTTTCTTTATACATACATACTAGTTACGAGTATACTATCTCTTTATCAACCAGTCTATATATTAGCAGCAGACACAGTACAGTGCGGTAGTTCACGGCTGTGGCTACCTCTGTGTCGGCACTCGGCAGCCCGTCCATAATTGTATATACCACCTAACCGTGGTTTTTTTTTCTTTCTTTATACATACATACTAGTTACGAGTATACTATCTCTTTATCAACCAGTCTATATATTAGCAGCAGACACAGTACAGTGCGGTAGTTCACGGCTGTGGCTACCTCTGTGTCGGCACTCGGCAGCCCGTCCATAATTGTATATACCACCTAACCGTGGTTTTTTTTTCTTTCTTTATACATACATACATACATACTAGTTACGAGTATACTATCTCTTTATCAACCAGTCTATATATTAGCAGCAGACACAGTACAGTGCGGTAGTTCACGGCTGTGGCTACCTCTGTGTCGGCACTCGGCAGCCCGTCCATAATTGTATATACCACCTAACCGTGGTTTTTTTTTCTTTCTTTATACATACATACTAGTTACGAGTATACTATCTCTTTATCAACCAGTCTATATATTAGCAGCAGACACAATACAGTGCGGTAGTTCACGGCTGTGGCTACCTCTGTGTCGGCACTCGGCAGCCCGTCCATAATTGTATACTAGTATCCAATCCATCCATCTCCATTGTTTACCTGAGGTGCCTTTTAGTTGTGCCTATTAAAATATGGAGAACAAAAATGTTGAGGTTCCAAAATTAGGGAAAGATCAAGATCCACTTCCACCTCGTGCTGAAGCTGCTGCCACTAGTCATGGCCGAGACGATGAAATGCCAGCAACGTCGTCTGCCAAGGCCGATGCCCAATGTCATAGTACAGAGCATGTCAAATCCAAAACACCAAATATCAGTAAAAAAAGGACTCCAAAACCTAAAATAAAATTGTCGGAGGAGAAGCGTAAACTTGCCAATATGCCATTTACCACACGGAGTGGCAAGGAACGGCTGAGGCCCTGGCCTATGTTCATGGCTAGTGGTTCAGCTTCACATGAGGATGGAAGCACTCAGCCTCTCGCTAGAAAAATGAAAAGACTAAAGCTGGCAAAAGCAGTAGCACCGCAAAGAACTGTGCGTTCTTCGAAATCCCAAATCCACAAGGAGAGTCCGACTCCAATTGTGTCGGTTGCGATGCCTGACCTTCCCAACACTGGACGTGAAGAGCATGCGCCTTCCACCATTTGCACGCCCCCTGCAAGTGATGGAAGGAGCACCCGCAGTCCAGTTCCTGATAGTCAGATTGAAGATGTCAGTGTTGAAGTACACCAGGATGAGGAGGATATGGGTGTTGCTGGCGCTGGGGAGGAAATTGACCAGGAGGATTCTGATGGTGAGGTGGTTTGTTTAAGTCAGGCACCCGGGGAGACACCTGTTGTCCGTGGTAGGAATATGGCCGTTGACATGCCTGGTGAAAATACCAAAAAAATCAGCTCTTCGGTGTGGAAGTATTTCACCAGAAATGCGGACAACAGGTGTCAAGCCGTGTGTTCCCTTTGTCAAGCTGTAATAAGTAGGGGTAAGGACGTTAACCACCTCGGAACATCCTCCCTTATACGTCACCTGCAGCGCATTCATAATAAGTCAGTGACAAGTTCAAAAACTTTGGGTGACAGCGGAAGCAGTCCACTGACCAGTAAATCCCTTCCTCTTGTAACCAAGCTCACGCAAACCACCCCACCAACTCCCTCAGTGTCAATTTCCTCCTTCCCCAGGAATGCCAATAGTCCTGCAGGCAATGTCACTGGCAATTCTGACGAGTCCTCTCCTGCCTGGGATTTCTCCGATGCATCCTTGCGTGTAACGCCTACTGCTGCTGGCGCTGCTGTTGTTGCTGCTGGGAGTCGATGGTCATCCCAGAGGGGAAGTCGTAAGCCCACTTGTACTACTTCCAGTAAGCAATTGACTGTTCAACAGTCCTTTGCGAGGAAGATGAAATATCACAGCAGTCATCCTGCTGCAAAGCGGATAACTGAGGCCTTGACAACTATGTTGGTGTTAGACGTGCGTCCGGTATCCGCCGTTAGTTCACAGGGAACTAGACAATTTATTGAGGCAGTGTGCCCCCGTTACCAAATACCATCTAGGTTCCACTTCTCTAGGCAGGCGATACCGAGAATGTACACGGACGTCAGAAAAAGACTCACCAGTGTCCTAAAAAATGCAGTTGTACCCAATGTCCACTTAACCACGGACATGTGGACAAGTGGAGCAGGGCAGACTGAGGACTATATGACTGTGACAGCCCACTGGGTAGATGTATGGACTCCCGCCGCAAGAACAGCAGCGGCGGCACCAGTAGCAGCATCTCGCAAACGCCAACTCTTTCCTAGACAGGCTACGCTTTGTATCACCGCTTTCCAGAATACGCACACAGCTGAAAACCTCTTACGGCAACTGAGGAAGATCATCGCGGAATGGCTTACCCCAATTGGACTCTCCTGTGGATTTGTGGCATCGGACAACGCCAGCAATATTGTGTGTGCATTAAATATGGGCAAATTCCAGCACGTCCCATGTTTTGCACATACCTTGAATTTGGTGGTGCAGAATTTTTTAAAAAACGACAGGGGCGTGCAAGAGATGCTGTCGGTGGCCAGAAGAATTGCGGGACACTTTCGGCGTACAGGCACCACGTACAGAAGACTGGAGCACCACCAAAAACTACTGAACCTGCCCTGCCATCATCTGAAGCAAGAAGTGGTAACGAGGTGGAATTCAACCCTCTATATGCTTCAGAGGTTGGAGGAGCAGCAAAAGGCCATTCAAGCCTATACAATTGAGCACGATATAGTAGGTGGAATGCACCTGTCTCAAGCGCAGTGGAGAATGATTTCAACGTTGTGCAAGGTTCTGATGCCCTTTGAACTTGCCACACGTGAAGTCAGTTCAGACACTGCCAGCCTGAGTCAGGTCATTCCCCTCATCAGGCTTTTGCAGAAGAAGCTGGAGACATTGAAGGAGGAGCTAACACGGAGCGATTCCGCTAGGCATGTGGGACTTGTGGATGGAGCCCTTAATTCGCTTAACAAGGATTCACGGGTGGTCAATCTGTTGAAATCAGAGCACTACATTTTGGCCACCGTGCTCGATCCTAGATTTAAAGCCTACCTTGGATCTCTCTTTCCGGCAGACACAAGTCTGCTGGGGTTGAAAGACCTGCTGGTGACAAAATTGTCAAGTCAAGCGGAACGCGACCTGTCAACATCTCCTCCTTCACATTCTCCCGCAACTGGGGGTGCGAGGAAAAGGCTCAGAATTCCGAGCCCACCCGCTGGCGGTGATGCAGGGCAGTCTGGAGCGACTGCTGATGCTGACATCTGGTCCGGACTGAAGGACCTGACAACGATTACGGACATGTCGTCTACTGTCACTGCATATGATTCTCTCAACATTGATAGAATGGTGGAGGATTATATGAGTGACCGCATCCAAGTAGGCACGTCACACAGTCCGTACTTATACTGGCAGGAAAAAGAGGCAATTTGGAGGCCCTTGCACAAACTGGCTTTATTCTACCTAAGTTGCCCTCCCACAAGTGTGTACTCCGAAAGAGTGTTTAGTGCCGCCGCTCACCTTGTCAGCAATCGGCGTACGAGGTTACATCCAGAAAATGTGGAGAAGATGATGTTCATTAAAATGAATTATAATCAATTCCTCCGCGGAGACATTGACCAGCAGCAATTGCCTCCACAAAGTACACAGGGAGCTGAGATGGTGGATTCCAGTGGGGACGAATTGATAATCTGTGAGGAGGGGGATGTACACGGTGATATATCGGAGGGTGATGATGAGGTGGACATCTTGCCTCTGTAGAGCCAGTTTGTGCAAGGAGAGATTAATTGCTTCTTTTTTGGGGGGGGTCCAAACCAACCCGTCATATCAGTCACAGTCGTGTGGCAGACCCTGTCACTGAAATGATGGGTTGGTTAAAGTGTGCATGTCCTGTTTTGTTTATACAACATAAGGGTGGGTGGGAGGGCCCAAGGACAATTCCATCTTGTACCTCTTTTTTCTTTTCTTTTTCTTTGCGTCATGTGCTGTTTGGGGAGGGTTTTTTGGAAGGGACATCCTGCGTGACACTGCAGTGCCACTCCTAGATGGGCCCGGTGTTTGTGTCGGCCACTAGGGTCGCTTATCTTACTCACACAGCTACCTCATTGCGCCTCTTTTTTTCTTTGCGTCATGTGCTGTTTGGGGAGGGTTTTTTGGAAGGGACATCCTGCGTGACACTGCAGTGACACTCCTAGATGGGCCCGGTGTTTGTGTCGGCCACTAGGGTCGCTTATCTTACTCACACAGCTACCTCATTGCGCCTCTTTTTTTCTTTGCGTCATGTGCTGTTTGGGGAGGGTTTTTTGGAAGGGACATCCTGCGTGACACTGCAGTGCCACTCCTAGATGGGCCCGGTGTTTGTGTCGGCCACTAGGGTCGCTAATCTTACTCACACAGCTACCTCATTGCGCCTCTTTTTTTCTTTGCGTCATGTGCTGTTTGGGGAGGGTTTTTTGGAAGGGCCATCCTGCGTGACACTGCAGTGCCACTCCTAGATGGGCCCGGTGTTTGAGTCGGCCACTAGGGTCGCTTATCTTACTCACACAGCGACCTCGGTGCAAATTTTAGGACTAAAAATAATATTGTGAGGTGTGAGGTATTCAGAATAGACTGAAAATGAGTGGAAATTATGGTTTTTGAGGTTAATAATACTTTGGGATCAAAATGACCGCCAAATTCTATGATTTAAGCTGTTTTTTAGGTTTTTTGGAAAAAAACACCCGAATCCAAAACACACCCGAATCCGACAAAAAAAATTCGGTGAGGTTTTGCCAAAACGCGGTCGAACCCAAAACACGGCCGCGGAACCGAACCCAAAACCAAAACACAAAACCCGAAAAATTTCCGGCGCTCATCTCTACTGTTAACTTGTTTAAAATGTGAGGCAGAGGAGTGAAATCAGGTTGTATTTAATGGATATGCTTAAGCTAGTTATTATAAGCTAGTTATTACCTGAGCGGACAGTTATCTATAGTAATGTCAAATAATTACTCAGTCTAAATTGTTAAAAACCTTATTTGCAATAATAATTAAAAAAAATCTGGAAAAAGTAAATTAATTTAGAGGAAATACCTTATTTAATCAAAAGGGAACCATGGCTTAAAAAGTACCTGTTACCAACATGAGGCAAAGGCAATCTTTTTTCAGCTTAAACATCGCCAGTTACTTTCCTCTATTTTTCTAAAATCTCACATGACAGGTGCGCAGGAGACTCAGACCCTATTTAATTTCCCCTCTGACTAATGGGACAAGGCACTGGTGATTGGGAAAGATGGTCAGACTCCTCAAATCACCTATATCAGGACAATTGAGAGGTAAGTCAAATGATAGACTAGTGTGTTGTACCAATAATAAATTCTTACAACTTGCTGATGTGTGTAGCTGTGCTTACAGCATATATTATCCTGTGTTGGCAGACTTCTAGATTGTATGTATGCCTCTCTATGTATACACGCCACTGTGTGTTGGAAAGGAAACACTGAAACACAGGAATTTGCAGCTACCATGCAACTGGACCAGATGAAATCTGTGCCAATGCATAAATAAAAAAGTCTGCCAAGTGGATACTACAGTCATAAGCGTTTCAAGCACATCTCTACTTAGGACTGAGGAGGTTGAACTGGGCTTTAATGGTGCATTTTTTTTATGTAGGCAAAGTTTTGGCCTGATTTGCAAGTCTAGACACAATGCTGATGTTCACGTAGCTGAGCCATTATTTGCAACTGTGCATGCGCAAAAATTTCTGAAAACCGCTACAGCGCATGTCTTAAGATCCGTACACATGGCACGATGCATCACTAAAAGACATATTATGCCCTGCGGGGGGGCGGCATTGGCAAGTGCATATACACTTGCCGATGCCGGCAGCGACGAACGGCGTGGCAGTGGTGGAGGGGGCGGGCGCCATGCTGCATTCTACACCCATGCACACTGTTAGCACATTCTGCAGCATGGCATCGCTAAAGACAGCCCCACATCTTCTTGCCTGTTCAATAGATCTGGGGCTGTCGTTAGCGACCCGCGGGTGCGCGCATCGCCATCGGTATTGGGCACACACACGGAATTATGTACACGATGTGTTGTTCCAAATGTTCGGGAATGCCCACAAAGTGGCTCTAATCGTTCCATGTGTACCCACCTTTACACAGATGCTGTATCAGGAATGCAACAGAAAAGTGATAGGTGGTGACTGGGAGGTGGTGAGTAGTGCACACAAAAATGGCCGGCTCAGGGTGCGGATTATGGGACATGCCAGTGAAAGCTGCTGCGTTCACAGACGCAAGCATAAGCGGCCACGGTCAGACAGAGAAATTGCACCTGCCGAAAGGCCTTGTACAATTTTCGATGATGCGCCTGATGATGCGACCGATGGCTAGCGTATAAGGACACACCAATTGGTATTACAGTGTGCATGGGTGCCAAAAGTGGGCGTGCCTGTCCTGGCACATTCGGCTGCACGGATGTTCACAAGGAAAGGAGTTTGTATCGCCAATAACTGCTGCGCGCATTTTTACTTGCGACTCAGAATCAACCTCATTGTCTCTACATAACTGAAGGCCATACAGGCTTAATACACATTTACTTCAATGCACATGCACCAGACTTCTGTACAACTCATTATCAGATCATTTGCTTTATCCAAAAAGGAAACCCTTTTCTTGAGGCAAAGCCAAGTCCAATCTGCTTTATGGAAAGTACACCAACCCAAACTGATTAGAATAGGGAATGGCCAACATTAGGGCAGGCAGGGATGGGGTGTGCCATGTGTGCATTTTACCAACATTTCCATATTCCTTGTACACGCGTACTCAAACGCAGCATTTACATTGCAAACAAGAGAGGAGTACACTGCCCTGGAAAGGCAACGGCCAGAACAGTATAACAGATTTTCATATTTTAAATAGATGATTCTGTATTTCTTGTCTACAGTGATGACTCATGATAGCTACCAATGTGAGGTTGGTCAGTTACCCAGTAATCCCCAGACAATGGATGATGGGTCATAGCACCTTCTTAGCTGAATATCTTCATTTAGATGTTAACTAAGATATAGCATGTATTATCATTCTTTCATGGCTGTAGTATAAGTTATCCTATACACAGCAGTTGTCACAGCATGATGAAACAGATGCACTAGGACCTACCTATTTAACCTCTCCATCCCCATGGAGTAAAACCTAATTATATAATAGTGTCACACTTGCTGCCTCTCTGTCACTTTAATGAAACAAGCCAATAACAGCACATATTATTACAGAATAATATCGGATCACTAAGTTATATGTAAAATAACATCCCTGAACTGATGGCAGCAGTAGGAGAGACACAAATACACTACACCAGAACACAAAGCTATATGTATAGGGGTACACTACATGGGAACACTCCGTTATATGTATAGGGGTAATAGTGTCACTCTTGCTGCCTCTCTGTCACTTTAATGAAAAAAGCCAATAGCAGCACATATTATTACAGAATAATATCGGATCACTAAGTTATATGTAAAATAACATCCCTGAACTGATGGCAGCAGTAGGAGAGACACAAATACACTACACCAGAACACAAAGCTATATGTATAGGGGTACACTACATGGGAACACTCCGTTATATGTATAGGGGTAATAGTGTCACTCTTGCTGCCTCTCTGTCACTTTAATGAAAAAAGCCAATAGCAGCACATATTATTACAGAATAATATATGATCACTAAGTTATATGTAAACTAACATCCCTGAACAGATGGCAGCAGTAGTAGGAGAGACACACAAATACACTACACGGGAACACAAAGCTATATGTATAGGGGTACACTACATGGGAACACTCCGTTATATGTATAGGGGTACACTACCTTATATGTATAGGGGTACACTACCTTATATGTATAGGGGTACACTACATGGGAACATTCCGTTATATGTATAGGGGTACACTACATGGGTCCTATGGTAGGTACAGGTTATATGTAAAATAATATCCCTAAACAAATGACAGCAATACTAGGAGAGACACAAATACACTATATGGGAACACTACGTTATATGTATAGGGGTACACTACATGGGAACACTACGTTATATGTATAGGGGTACACTACATTATATGATTAGGGGTACACTACATGGGAACAGTAAGCTATATGTATAGAAGTACACTACATGGGCCCTATGGTAGGTACAGGTTATATGTAAAATAACATCCCTGAATAGATGGCAGCAATAGTAAGAGAGACACAAATACACTATATGGGAACATTTTGTTATATGTATAGGGGTACACTATATGGGAACAGTAAGCTATATAGGGGTACACATGGGTCCTATGGTAGGTACAGGTTATATGTAAAGTAATATCCCTAAACAGATGTCAGCAATACTAGGAGAGACACAAATACACTATATGGGAACGCTGCGTTATATGTATAGGGGTACACTACATGGGTCCTGTGGAAGTAACACTAGTAATATGTAAAATATAACCATCTAGAAGACAGCAATAGTAGGACAGGCACAGCATGGGTCCTATGGAAGTAATACTAGTTATATGTCTAGGGGTATACTACATAGGTCCTATGGAAGTAATACTAGTAATATGTAAAATATAACCATATAGAAGACAGCAATAGTAGGACAGGCACAGCATGGGTCCTATGGAAGTAATACTAGTTATATGTCTTGGGGTACACTACATGGGTCCTGTGGAAGTAACACTAGTAATATGTAAAATATAACCATATAGAAGACAGCAATAGTAGGACAGGCACAGCATGTGTCCTATGGAAGTAACACTAGTTATATGTCTAGGGGTATACTACATAGGTCCTATGGAAGTAATACTAGTAATATGTAAAATATAACCCTATAGAAGACAGCAATAGTAGGACAGGCACAGCATGGATCCTATGGAAGTAATACTAGTTATATGTCTAGGGGTATACTACATGGGTCCTATGGAAGTAATACTAGTAATATGTAAAATATAACCATATAGAAGACAGCAATAGTAGGACAGGCACAGCATGGGTCCTATGGAAGTAACACTAGTTATATGTCTAGGGGTATACTACATAGGTCCTATGGAAGTAACACTAGTAATATGTAAAATATAACCATACAGAAGACAGCAATAGTAGGACAGGCACAGCATGGGTCCTATGGAAGTAACACTAGTTATATGTCTAGGGGTATACTACATAGGTCCTATGGAAGTAATACTAGTAATATGTAAAATATAACCATATAGAAGACAGCAATAGTAGGACAGGCACAGCATGGGTCCTATGGAAGTAACACCAGTCATGTATATGAACGCAGTAGAAGAGGCAGCGATACACTACACGGGTGCGATGGTGTAAGCACAGCTGCAGCCTCTGCACAACACACATGTCCCACTCCCAGCCCACATGTGCTGCTGCCCCGTCAGTGATAGCTGCAGCCCCGGCTCTCACCCTTCACATCGTGCGCCAGCTGCATCCAGTCCGGCTTGAATCTCTTGCAGTGTCCGCACCAGCTGGCAAAGAACAGGCTGACCCAGGAGCTGGAGGAGTTGAGGAGCAACTGACTGGCCCCGGTCTCCAGGGACACCAGGGGGTCACTGGCGCTGAACATGTGAGCCTGGCCCGGGGCTGCAGCGGAGAGGATAATCAGGAGTGCTCCGGAGACACACAGCCAGACCGGGACCGGCATCATCGGCATCACCTCTGACTATTCCCAGGGAGAGAGGCACCGACATCCCAGGGGTGGAGGAGACGCTGGTCCTGCCCACATGGCGCAGAAGGCAGGACACGGGAGAGACAGGCTGAATGCTCTCTCCATATCCTGTACATACTATACACAAGGGAGAGACACACCGACTGCTTATATATACAGGGGAGAAACATACAGACAGACTGCCCTCCATATAACACATAAAATGTAGGGGAGAGGCAGACTGCCCATATATATATATATATATATATATATATACACAGTTCTGTGCTAAAGTTTTAAGGGCCCTACACACTGGCCGATCCGCCGCCGAGTTGCCCGACGGCGGATACGGCCGACGAGCGACTCGGTGGCGGGGGGGGGGGGGGGCAGTGACGGGGGGAGTGAAGTTTCTTCACTCCCCCCGTCACGCGGCTCCATTGAAGTGCAGGCAAATATGGACGAGATCGTCCATATTGGCCTGCATGCACAGCCGATGGGGGACCAGCGATGAACGAGCGCGGGGCCGCGCATCGTTCATCGCTGGAGCCTCCACACTGAAGGTCCATACACACTTAACGATATAATGAGCGACGTCGCTCATTTTCCCCCTCCTTGAGCGACGTCGCTCATTATATCGTTAAGTGTGTATGCCGCCAGCGACGACCGATGCGCGGCCCCGCGGGTCGGCAACGATCGTCGCTGTCGGTAGGGCATGCATGAAGGATGTGGACTGTCGTCCACGACCTTCATGCAGGGCTGGCGGGGGCGTGACGTCACTGAGCGATATGAGCGGTCATATCGCTCAGTGCGTACAGGCGGCCGCCGACCGGCCGGCCCGGGAGGGGGAGACGTTAGACGATGTCGCTCACAGAGCGACATCGTCTAATGTGTATGGGCCTTGAAAGATATGAACGAGTTCTCGTTCATTTATGAACGAGATCGTTCATATCTTTCAAACAAATCGGCATGTATGTAGGGCAGGTGTGCAAATAATGCTGCAGAGTAAGAACGCTTACAAAAACAGAAGTATTGTTTATTTTGATCAATTAACAAAATGCAAAGTAAATGAACAGAAGAGAAATCTTAAGGCCCATACACACTGGGTGATTTTGAGCTCAAACGGTGCGAGTGTGTATGGCCGCTTGATGAGCGGTGAGCGCTGATCGCAGCCATCCAGGGACGGATCCAGAAGAAAATGAAAGGGGGGGCACCATGATATGGGAATGGTAATAGTTATATTTACATGCACCTAAGGCACGTGTGCTCCCAGATAAGGGGTGTGGTATCACAGGGGGCATGGACTCACAGAATACGCCATCAGGTAATGATTGGCTGTAGGTGCGCATCCTGGTTTATTGCCAATATTTCACCCTGATGAAAAGGCTGATTGGGCCTTGAAATGTTGGTCACCTGTTCCATTAGTTATGGGAGTCTGGAAGGCACCCCAGCACAATATAATTATTATAGGCCCTCATTCCGAGTTGTTCGCTCGGTATTTTTCATCGCATCGCAGTGAAAATCCGCTTAGTACGCATGCGCAATGTTCGCACTGCGACTGCGCCAAGTAACTTTACTATGAAGAAAGTATTTTTACTCACGGCTTTTTCTTCGCTCCGGCGATCGTAATGTGATTGACAGGAAATGGGTGTTACTGGGCGGAAACACGGCGTTTCAGGGGCGTGTGGCTGAAAATGCTACCGTTTCCGGAAAAAACGCAGGAGTAGCCGGAGAAACGGTGGGAGTGCCTGGGCGAACGCTGGGTGTGTTTGTGACGTCAACCAGGAACGACAAGCACTGAACTGATCGCACAGGCAGAGTAAGTCTGGAGCTACTCTGAAACTGCTAAGTAGTTAGTAATCGCAATATTGCGAATACATCGGTCGCAATTTTAAGAAGCTAAGATTCACTCCCAGTAGGCGGCGGCTTAGCGTGTGTAACTCTGCTAAATTCGCCTTGCGACCGATCAACTCGGAATGAGGGCCATAGTTTTTAGTTGGTGGTGGCAGGTGCAGCATACCTTGTTTTGGGCACTGCACTGAGACTCAGACTGCAGGACACAAACTACCCATCTTTGATTAGCAGAAGCAGCCAGCTGGATCTCCAACAAGCAGCATAAGACATCTGCAGGACAGCCCTGTCACAATCACACGGGCCGCCTTCTCAAAGCTGAGGTTTTTTTTTTCTTTAATCTGTTTTTATTAAAGCTGTAGATAAATCAATAGTACAGCATTTTCAGACAATGAAATCCAAAAAAAAACATCACTGGTCGTACATATCTATTAACTTCGTTTTGAACATTTAAGGTAAATAGGAAAGTTGTCTGTTCAACAATCATAAGATATACATATAAATACAGACATTTTAATGAACTAGCTAAGAAAAATTTAGAAAAGAAGAGAAAGAATGGAAAAAGATAGAGTGTGAAAAGTAGGAGGAAGAAGAGAGTCCTAAAGGAGTGAGATGGGATGAAGTTTACATCTGGAAGTCTGTAAGGAGTTGAGGATTTGTCGGAATGAATAATGGGAGAAGGACTAGGTTACCACGTAAGACCGATATACCGGAGACTCCTTAAAGTCACACCAGGGGAACCAGATAGCGGTAAAGTCAGTGGTTCTTCCCATCGAGAAAGAGATAAGGTCTTCCATTTCTAAGAAGTAGTCAATCTTATTAAACCATTGTTTGATCAAGGGCGGGGAGGTGGATCTCCAAAGAGCCGGTATAACGGACCTCGCAGCGTTGCTGAGGTGTCTCAATAGTGAGCATTTGTAGGAATGTATGCTTGCTGAGGTAAGATTAAGGAGCCAAAACTCAGGCCCTCTGGGTACCACATCTCCCACTATCAACTCAGAGCATTTAAAAACGTCTTCCAAAAAGGGACTATGAGAGGGCAGTCCCACCAAATGTGCAAAAAGCTCCCTGAAGCACCTTTACACCTCCAACAAAGATTCGAGAGGGTAGGAAACATTTTATTAAGGACACAGGGAGTCCTGTACCATCTATATATGAGCTTGTAAAGAGTTTCCGTCGTTGACAGACATAAAGAGCTCGCCTGGGCATTACAAAATATAGTGTCCCAGTTGGCCTGTGTAGCTAACCTTGGCATTTCCCTCTCCCAGGAAGTCATGAAGGTAGGGGGTTGAGGAAATAGATCTTCCATAATAAGTGTATAAATTTGGGAGATGGTATGTGTAGGAGAACGGGTGGAAACGCATAATTTTTCAAAATTGGTGAGATCTCTAGTTATGTCAGAGAGATTCTTGGAGGACATTAGGAAATGATGAACCTGAAGGAACTTCCAAAAATCAGTGCTTGATATATTCCAAAGAGATTAAATATCCGAAAATGACCGCACCCTACCTGAACACACCAGCTGACCGACCCTGAAAAGCCCAGTCCCGGCCCATGGAGCAAAGGCCAATCCATGGAGTCCCGGAACAAATTCGGGGTTATGAAGAAAAGAAGTTAAAGGGGACCACTTAGAAGAGATGTGACTCCTCAACCTAAGCTTGTTCCATAATTTAAGCGTGGGGGAGACCGTGGGGTGGGTGACCTTCGGAAGGGTGGGTAACCATGGAAGGATTTCTATATAATGTGGGAGACAGCCCTCTTCGAAAAGCACCCATTGTTTACAGTCTTTAGCCCGTGTCCATTCTAGAACTCTATTAACTGTACAGCATGGTAATAGCTGGAAATATATGGCAGCTGTTGTCCCCCCTGATGTTTTCTCCGGAATAGAATGTCATGTTTGAATCTAGGTGTTTTACCGCCCCAGACAAATGCTCGAATGAGATTCTGAACGTCCCTGAACCAGAGAGGAGGGATGTATATGGGGAGGGTTTGAAGAAAAAATAAAATCCTGGGGAGAGCGTTCATTTTGACTACGTTAATTCTACCAAACCAGGATAATCTCAATTTCTTCCACCTCTGGAAGTCTAAGCGAAGCGTTTTCAATAAGGGGCTGAAATTTAAGGAAAATATTTTAGATAAATCGTTAGATAGCATTACCCCCAAGTATTTAACTTTGTGAACATGCCAGGTAAAAGGGAAGGAACCCTTCAGACCCGCCACCACACCAGGGGAAGCAGTTAGGTTCATTGCAATGGATTTGGAGTAATTTATCTTAAAATTAGAAAGGGCTCCGAACCTGTCAAATTCTATCATCAGATTTGGGAGAGAAGTAACCGGGTTTGAAATTAGAGCAAGCAAATCATCGGCATAAAGAGCCAATTTGTATTCATTCCCTCTCAATAACAAACCGGAGATATTTTGGTTAGCCCTAATGCTTCTCGCTAGAGCTTCCATACATAAGACAAAGAGTAATGGGGATAGTGGGCATCCCTGTCGTGTGCCTTTGGAAATGGTAAAGGGGTCTGATAAGGAGCCATTAATCTTGATTTTTGCGGACGGGGTAGTGTAGAGAGATAAAATTCTATGGAGACAGGCGTTGCCAAGCCCCAGGTGTCTCAGGATGCCGGACATAAAGTCCCAATCCACCCTATCAAATGCTTTTTCAGCATCAGTTGACAATATAATTGAGGGGGATGTGGCCTAGTTGGCATAGTAAATCATATTAAGCACCTTAGAGGTATTATCCCTGGCCTCACGACCCAAGACAAAACCGGCCTGGTCTCCATGAATTAAATCTGGCAACAGCTATTTAAGGCGATTTGCAATCAGTTTCGCAAAGAGTTTTATATCTATATTTAACAGCGAGATCGGCCGGTAACTAGAACAGAGGCTGGGGTCTTTGCCCTCCTTAGGTAAGACTGTGACATGTGCCTCTAGGGATTGTGAAGAGAACTGTGATTTTTCTGAAATAGTGTTAAATGCTCTTGTAAGAAGAGGGGTTAATTTCTCCTTGAAGGCTTTATAGTAGGTGATAGTGTACCCGTCGGGGCCCGGACTCTTGCCGTTGGGAGAGGATTCAATGACTTTCAAAATGTCCTCCGAGGAGAAGGGGGCATCCAAACCCTCTGCATCTTCTCTGGACAATGTAGGGAAGTCTATGATATTCAAGTAGTCAGATATGGCCGTTTGGTGTGATATCTTATCTGCCCTCCCAGATGGCCCAGAAAGGTTGTACAAGGCGGAATAATAGGCCCGAAAGGCTCTAGCTATGTGAAGTGTCTCGTGGTGAGGTTTACCCTGACCATCTTTAATGCAATGAATAAAAGTAGTTGCACGTTGTTCACGAAGAGCCCTGGCTAATAATTTCCCGGGTTTATTGCCCCATTGGTAGTACCTGCTCCGACACTTCCGATAGGAGAACTTGACTCTATCAGAACGTAGTCTATTCAGGTCTGCCCTAGCCGCCTCGAGATATGCATAATGTTGCGGGGTTTGGGACTTCTTATGTAGAAGTTCTAAAGATTTTATCTTAAATAATAAATCATCCCTGAGCTTTTCCCTCTGTTTTTTTGCGAAGAGAGCCTATCTGAATACAGACCCCCCCTTAAGACACATTTATGTGCCTCCCAGACCGAAAGTTTAGAGATATCATCTAAGTCATTAGTGCTAATATAGGAGTCTATGGCAGATTCTATTTGAGAGCGGCATGCCGCATCTTGTAACAGAGTGTCGTTGAAACGCCAAGACCATTGGCGTCGTGGGCATGATGGAAGGCGTATCGTGAGATTAACAGGGGCATGATCAGACCATTCAATTTGTCCTATAGAAGTGTAAGAAATTAAGTGTAGGTGTCGGTGACTTAGAAACAAGTAGTCAATTCTAGAATATGTCTGATGGGGGTGTGAAAAGAAAGAATAGTCTACCTCCGAGGGTTGTGTCAGTCTCCACGTGTCGATCAGCTGGTGGTCAAGCAGAGCGCGTCTCACCCTCCTATACTCTTTCTCCGGCTTATGAGAAACCTTTTTAGAGGTGTCATGGAGAGGGTCGAGAGTCCAGTTCAGGTCGCCTCCCATCACCACCACTCCCTCCAGAAGAGGCTCGGCGAGTTCCAGAACCGAGGTCAGGAAGGAAGGCTGCTTAGTATTGGGAGCATAGACAGTCAAAAAGGAAAAACGTTGATTATGGGTATCACATTTAACCAGCAACCCCCTACCTTCAACTAATCTGTGAGACGTGACATTTTGAACAGGCAGGTGACGGGCGAATAGAATAGCCATACCTAATGTCTTACCAGAAGGGTTATTAGTTATAAAGACATGAGGGTAATAATGACACTTAAGTGACGGCACATGGCCGATCTTGAAATGAGTTTCCTGAATAAAGGCAACGCCCACTTTCTCGTCCCTAAGCCATTTGAGAAGTTTAGACCTTTTCTCAGGAATATTTAAGCCCTTCACATTGAGGGTAGTAACATGCAAATCACCTGGACCCATTATAGCTTAAGCCCAAACAGGTTTGTATTAGTCATCCCAACCGCAGTAGAGGGAGGAGAAGAAAACAGGACAGCAAAGAAAAGAAATAAAGTCGAGATGTAACCAAGGATCAAAGCTGAGTTTGACTGCACCTAGCATGGTGGTAAAGGAAGTGGAGGAGGAAGCGCTGGGATACTGTGTGGTGCAGTGAGGGCTAATGAAGCCTTCTGCGCCGTCATAAGTTACAGCCTTATTCGATGCTGGCATTTGAACCACGCGCATGGGCTGGATGCTGGCCGGCTGGCAGTGGGGGAGGTAGGTTGCGGTGTGAGCAGGGGGAGGCTGGAGCTGCAGCTACAGCCTCCCCGTTGGTTTCGACACAGACTTGTGTTAGAGCCACGGCAGGTCCTAGTGCCTGCCGGCTCTTTTATCAAATCTGACTGACGGAAATAGCAGTAGTGCTGCTGCTGTTCTCCTTTTGAAAAAAAAAAAAAGAGTCTGAAACGATGGGGGGGGGGGACACACGGGCCCGAGTGCCCCCCCTCTGGATCCGCCTATGCCGCCATCCGTCGGGCTGTTTGAACAGCCAAGTGAAGCACTTTCCACAGTCTCCTACTGGGGAAAGTGCTTTCCCCCCAGTGTGTATACACTATGGGCGGGATGTACTAATGTACATCACCGCCCTGTGCCACGATGCTGATCGCATATGTACTAACATATGCGATCAGCATTGCGGAGGACAGCTCTTCCGATAAGAGCTGTCCTCCGCGATGCACAGCGGCAGCCTGACTTCCGGGATTCGGCACCCAGGAGTCAGTCTGCGCATGCGCGGGGTGATGGGGGGCAGCCGCAGGGCATGCTGGGAGGGATCCGAACGGATCCCTCACACAGCGCCGCGGAGAGAAGCCCATAGGCTTCTATGGACTATCGCCAGCTAAAGCTGGCGAATCCCGCCGCGGCGCTGACCTGCCGGACGGGCCTTAGTACATCAGGAAAATGCGGTAAACGGGGTTTACCGCATTTACCGCTTACTACATCCGGCTCCTTAAATCAAATCAATATTTGGTGTGACCACCCTTTGCCTTCAAGGGATCAGTCAGAATACCGACGCTGACATCCAGACGGTCACGATACCGACAGGGGTGAGGTAAGTATTCTACCTCCACCTTTCCCTACCCCACTAACTCTAACCCTCCATTACTGCAGCCTAACCCTAACCTCCCCTCTTATGGAGTAATTCAAATATTATCGCCCCCGATCTCCCATCTAAAGTGATGGGAGATTGCAGGGGGCGATATTCATTTGATTCTCCCTACTCTGCTGACCTCGCCCATTAGTGTTGGGTTTATCCGCGTAAAGCTCTCTGTGACATCATGACCTTCAAGACCATTGTCCTGCGATCAGCGGCTGATGTGACCCAACCCGTGGCGGCTTCTGTTGGCGGGAGGTGGGAGTCCATGGTGCCCTGTGACGGTGATCTTGGGTCTGCCGAGAAGATTGATTGTGAAATCATGTGGTAGCCAGCCCATACTAGTTACATGAGGGTACGAGCAGTACTGGTTTTATGGTGTGCAGTGCCTAATTTTTCTCATACGTCTTAGAGGATGCTGGGGTCCACTTCAGTACCATGGGGTATAGACGGTTCCGCAGGAGCCATGGGCACTTTAAGACTTTTCCAGGGTGTGAACTGGCTCCTCCCTCTATGCCCCTCCTCCAGACCTCAGATTAGAAAATGTGCACAGGCAGACTGGATGCACTCCAGGGGAGCTCTACTGAGTTTCTCTGAAAGACTTTATGTTAGGTTTGTTATTTTCAGGGAGAACTGCTGGCAACAGTCTCCCTGCTTCGTGGGACTTAGGGGGCAGAAGTAGGAACCAACTTCCTGAATAGTTTCATGGCTCTGCTTCTGGCTGACAGGACACCATTAGCTCCTGAAGGGTACTGAACACTAGCTGCGGCTATGTGCTCAATCCCACAGCATGCCGTCACCCCCCTCACAGAGCCAGAAGTCAGAAGACAGGCGAGTGTACAGAAGAGGATCTTCAGTCATCGTGACGGCTAAAAGGTACCGTGCAGCGAGCGGGAACGCTGCACGGCGCACGCCATGCTGCCCATCAACACAAGCACAGCAGGGCGCGGGGGGGGGGCCCTGGGCAGCATGAAACCTACTTAAAACTGGCTAATAAGGGGACATAAGATGCTGAGGCACAGTCCTACCCCCGCCAGTATAAAAAATGGTATTGAAATTGACATTTCTGAGGGGAAACGCGCCATTACGGGGCTTCCTCAGTCAGCCAGCACACTGCTCAACGCCATTTTTTCTCCTAGCAAGCTGCAGAGAAGAACGCTGGTCCTCCTCTACTTCCGAACCAAGTATCAGGGTGCAAAACAGGGGGAGGCACAGTGTAAATTGGTGCTCTATTGTGAATTTATCATTCTAAAAGCGCTACAGGTCTGTGGGCATTTTGTGTTACACAGGGTTTTTATCACTAGCACTGAGTTGTGAACTGGCAAATCCTTTCTGTGTCCTTCTGACAGATTTTACTGTGGGTCTGTCCCCTATAAGTCCTGGAGTGTCTGTGGTGTGGTTGTGCACGTTTGTGACATGTCTGAGGCAGGGAGCTCTTCCCCTGAGGGAGCCATTTTAGGGACACAGAGTTGTAATGTGGTGGCGCTGCCGGAACACCACGAGCCTAAATGGGTGAAAGAATTACGTGATAGTGTGAATCATATCAGTAAGAGATTGGATAAGTCTGAGTCTCATGCAGAAAACTGGAGAAAATCAGTGGAAGATGTGATTTTTCATAGTTTTGCCTTTTCATCCACAGGAGACCCCTCTGGGTCACATAAGAGACCATTTGCATAAATAGTACAAACTGATACCGACTCGGACTCTGATTCCTATGTCGACACTAGTGATTCCAGGGGAATAGATCCTAAATTGGCAAAAAGCATTCAATACATGATTGTTACTATAAAGGAGGTCTTGGAAGTTACGGAAGCCCCTCCTTTACCTCAGGAGAAGGCTTATTTTTATAAGGAAAAGAAAATGAATGTAACTTTCCCTCCTTTTCACGAGCTAAATACTCTCTTTGAGGGAGTTTGGGCAAACGCTGAAAATAAATTTCAGATTCCAAAAAGAATTCAGGTTGCTTATCCTTTCCCGGCAGAGGACAGGAAAAGGTGGGAGTCACCCCCCGTTTTAGACAGTGCCCTGTCACGATTAACTAAAAAGGGGATTCTCCCTGCACCTGGGACGGCTTCACTAAAGGAGCCGGCAAGCCGCAAGTTGGAGACTACGTTAAAATCTATTTATCTGGCCAATGGTACGCTACTCAGGCCCACCATTGCTTGTGCGTGGGTGAGTAGTGCTATCGAAAAATGGTCAGACAACTTGTCATCTGAAATTGACACGATAGATAGAGACGAGATACTCCTAACGTTAGGTCATACCAAAGACACTGCTGCATACATGCTAGAAGCCATGAAAGATATTCGGCTCTTGGGTTCAAAAGCCGCTACCATGGCAGTCTCAGCTCGGAGGGCGTTGTAGATTCGCCAATGGAATGCTGACGCAGATTTCAAAAGAAATATGGAGGCTCTCCCGTATAAAGGTGAGGCCTTGTTTGAAGATGGGCTGGATGCTTTAGTCACTGCGGCTACTAGTCGACATTCTTGCCTTATGCTCCTACACCGCGAAAAAGACGCATCGTTCTCACATGCAGTCTTTTCGGACCAACAGATACAAAAAGGGTAAAGGTTCCCCTTTCTTTGCAGGTAGAGGGAGGGGAAGAGGAAAAAAGTCCACAGTGTCTCCAGGATCGCAGGAGCAGAAATCAACCCCTGCTTCTGCCAAATCTGCAGCATGACGCTAGGGCTCCCTTGCGGGAGTCCGCTCGGGTGGGAGCACGTCTGAAACTTTTCAGTCAGCTCTGGGTTCAATCTGGACTGGACCCATGGGTCTTGCAAATAGTGTCCCATGGATACAAAGTGGAGTTTCAAGACATCCCCCCATGCCGATTTTTCCGGACAGAGAAGTAGTAACAGCTGCAATTCAAAAATTATGTTAGGATCAAGTCATTGTCCTGGTACCCTTGTCGCAACAGGGAGAAGGGTTTTATTCAAGCCTCTTAGTGGTTCCGAAGCCGGAAGGCTCGGTCAGACCATTTTTAAACCTGAAATCTCTGAATCTTTACCTGAAAAGGTTCAAGTTCAAGATGGAGTCTCTGAGGGCAGTGATTTCCAGTCTGGAGGAAGGGGACTTCATGGTGTCAGTAGACATAAAAGATGCTTACTTACATGTTCCCATTTATCCTCCTCATCAAGCTTATCTGTGATTCGCAGTACAGGATTGCCATTACCAGTTCCAGACATTGCCGTTCGGACTCTCCACGGCACCGAGGGTATTCACCAAGGTGATGGCAAAGATGATGGTCCTCCTTCGACAACAAGGAGTCAATATAATTCCTTACCTGGACGATCTGATAAAAGTGAGATCCAGGGAACGGTTGGTGCAGAACATTGCACTCTCCCTGTCAGTACTCCAACAACACGGGTTGGATCATGAATTTTCCAAAGTCGCAGTTAGAACCGACGACAAGATTGTCCTTTCTGGGGATGATACTGGACACAGAAGTACAGAGGGTATTTCTTCCAGTAGAAAAGGCTCTGGAAATCCAGAGAATGGTCAAACAAATTTTGAAACCAACAAGAGTGTCGATCCATCAATGCATTCGGTTGCTGGGAAAGATGGTAGCGGCCTACGAGGCCATACAGTTTGGCCGATTCCATGCCAGAGTATTCCATTGGGACCTATTGGACAAGTGGTCCGGGTCCCACCTACACATGCACCAGAAGATAATCCTGTCCTCCAAAGCCAGGATTTCGCTCCTGTGGTGGCTACACAGTTCTCACCTATTGGAGGGACGCAGGTTCGGGATTCAGGACTGGGTCCTAGTAACCACAGATGCAAGTCTCCGAGGCTGGGGAGCAGTCACACAGGGAAAAGGCTTCCAAGGAAAATGGTGAAGTCAGAAAACCTGTCTTCACATAAACATTCTGGAATTGAGAGCCACGGCCTTCTACAAGCGGTGCATCTTCTTCAAGATCAACCCGTGCTGATCCAGTCGGACAATGTAACAGCAGTCGCATACATAAACCGTCAGGGCAGAACGAAAAGCAGAGCGGCGATGGCAGAGGTGACAAAGATCCTCCTCTGGGCAGAAAGACATGCAAGAGCTCTGTCGGCCATTTTCATTCCGGGAGTGGACAACTGGGAAGCAGACTTCCTCAGCAGACACGATCTCCATCCAGGAGAGTGGGGCCTCCACCAAGAAGTCTTCGCAGAGGTGACAAGTCTTTGGGGAGTTCCTCAAGTAGATATGATGGCATCTCGTCTCAACAAGAAGCTTCAGAGATATTGTTCCAGGTCGAGAGACCCTCAGGCAATAGCAGTGGATGCACTGGTGTCACAGTGGGTGTTTCGGTTGGTGTATGTCTTCCCTCCACTTCCACTAATGCCAAAAGTTCTCAAGCTCATAAGAAGAACAAGGGTTCGAGCGATCCTCATTGTCCCAGACTGGCCAAGGAGGGCTTGGTATCCAGATCTTCAGGAGTTGCTCATAGAAGATCCTCGGCCTCTTCCTCTTCGCGAAGACTGCTGCAGCAGGGGCCGTGTGTGTATCAAGACTTACCGTGGCTACATTTGACGGCATGGCTGTTGAGCGCCGGATCCTAGCCCGAAAGGGTATTCCCAAAGAAGTCATCCCCACTCTTATTCAGGCCAGGAAAGGAGTAACGTCTAGACATTACCACCATATTTGGAGAAAATATGTGTCTTGGTGTGAATCCAAGAAGGCTTCTACGGATGAGTTTCAGTTGGGACGTTTTCTCCATTTTCTGCAGGCGGGTGAGGATGCGGGCCTAAGATTGGGTTCAATCAAGGTCCAAATTTCGGCCTTATCAGTTTTCTTTCAAAAACAATTGGCCTCCCTTCCAGAAGTTCAGACGTTCGTGAAAGGGGTGCTGCACATCCAACCTCCATTTGTGCCTCCAGTGGCACCATGGGACCTTATTGTGGTGTTGCAGTTCCTTCAATCGGATTGGTTTGAACCGCTACAGGAGATAGAATTGAAGTTTCTCACTTGGAAAGTGGTCATGCTATTAGCCTTGGCATCCGCAAGGCGGGTGTCTGAGTTGGGGGCCTTGTCTCACAACAGCCCTTACCTGATCTTCCATGAAGATAGGGCAGAGTTGAGAACTCGCCAACAATTTCTTCCAAAGGTGGTTTCGTCTTTCCATATAAACCAACCTATTGTGGTGCCAGTGGCTACTGACACCTTCACTGCGTCAAAGTCTCTTGATGTGGTCAGAGCTTTGAAAATTTATGTCGCAAGAACAGCTCGGATACGGAAAACAGAGGCTCTGTTTGTCCTGTATGCTCCCAACAAGATTGGGTGTCCTGCTTCTAAGCAGACCATTACGTGCTGGATCAGAGGGACGATTCAGCACGCTCATTCCACGGCAGGATTGCCGATACCGAAGTCGGTAAATGCCCATTCTGCTAGAAAGGTGGGCTCTTCCTGGGCGGCTGCCCGGGGGGTCTCGGCATTACAAATTTGCCGTGCAGCTACTTGGTCAGGGGCAAACATGTTTGCAAAGATTTACAAGTTTGACACCTTGACCGATGAGGACCTCAAGTTTGGTCAGTCGGTGCTGCAGGGTCATCCGCACTCTCCCGTCCGTACTGGAGCTTTGGTATAACCCCATGGTACTGAAGTGTACCCCAGCATCCTCTAGGACGTATGAGAAAACAGGATTTTAATACCTACCGGTAAATCCTTTTCTCCTAGTCCGTAGAGGATGCTGGGCACCCGACGCAGTGCGTACTTTACCTGCAGTTGTTAGTTTTGTAGTTATACAAGTGTTGTGTTACGTTTATTTTCAGCATGTTGCTGCAATTGTTCATGCCCGTTGGCATGTGTTATGTTGAATGCCATGTTGTGCGGCATTGTTGAGGTGTGAGCTGGTATGAATCTCACCGTTAAATTAAAAGTAAATACTTTCCTCAAAATGTCCATCTCCCTGGGCACAGTTCCTATACTGAGGTCTGGAGGAGAGGCATAGAGGGAGGAGCCAGTTCACACCCTAGAAAAGTCTTAAAGTGCCCATGGCTCCTGCGGAACCGTCTATACCCCATGGTACTGAAGTGGACCCCAGCATCCTCTAAGGACTAGGAGAAAAGGATTTACCGGTAGGTATTAAAATCCTGTTAATGTATTGGCATAAAATGTTTACGCACTATGGAGCACCCCCTCTCTATGCTTTTTGTGACAGAAATGATCATCCGTGGGATTTGTGGGTTTTAGACCCGAATATGTAATTTCTTATTGCTGCTGTTTGCGGCAATAAATTATATATATACCGCCTTATTATATCAAAAGGCACCCTCAGGGACAGGGGCTCTGAAAGGAGCATGTCCCTACAATGTGCTCGGAGTTAAGTGAAAGTATCAGCTGTATCTTCACTCCTGTATTGGCACTTCTGCGCATGTGCCGTCTACTGACCATAGGCTACAACAAGCTAATGCCAGCAGCTTTGCTGCTATTGAAATTTGAGGGGCCACAACAGATATGGAGATGTCCACTGCGGCCCCTCCATGGCACATTCTGTGGACACTTGATATTTGTGGGTATCACACGAAAATGTCTGGGAATATCCCGCAAATATTATTGAATCATTTATTTAATAGCCCCTAGAGGAGCTGGATTTCTGAGTGCTGTGTTATAGTGGGATGCGGTTATGTGACCAGCGGTCAGGAGACCGCCGGCCACTATACCGACAGCGGGATTCCGAACAGTGAACAGCCCGACGGTTGGCATGCCAACCAACAGGCACTATTCCCACTCATGGGTGTCCACGACAACCATAGAGTGGGAATAGAACATGTGACGAGCGCAGGGAGCCACCGAGCCAGCTGCGCGGCGAGCATAGCAAGCCCGAAGGGGCTTCATTGCGCTGCCCCCCCCCCCCCCTTTGTTCAGCCGGTCATCTAAAAGCCGGGATCCCACTGTCGATATGGTGACCGCCGGTCACACGAACCCAACCCTTTTTAGTAATGAAATATCAGTGAGTACTGAGTTGTCTTTTTAAAGCTCCCGGCGTGCTGATGTTTGGTATGGAGTGATATAGATATATGTCATATGTATATGGGCAATATCAATCATTTTCAAATTCCACCCACATTAACAAAATTGGCTAGACAGGCGTGAGAATTGCCCAGCCCTGTGAAAATTGCAGGAACGGATCTCCTCCCTAAACTGTGCTATTTCATGGTGTATAATATGGCAGGTGAATTCCACTGTGGGTAGCTAATAACAAGGGCTTGCATGTGTTCTGTTTTATTTACTTTTCACTTTCATTCCAAGAACTGCATGCATGTGGAAAGTAATGCATACACTACAATTACACTCTCATTGCAGCTGCCATGCTTTTCTGAGGAGTCTTACCTGGTAAACCTATGCACACATGTACTCTTTTATCTTGCAGCTGCATCCTGGACATTCCATGTTTTCCTGGGGTTGCACGGGTTAAGTATTAAAGAATTCCATACATGTTTATTTTTTAGTCAAATTCTCTCCACAACTAGCAGGTCTGGGACCTCCATCTTTCAGGAAAACCGTATCCCTGCTAGTTCTTGAAGTCCCTTAGTGCTTCATGGCTCTGAAATGACTGGCAGTCCAGCCTGTGATCGTGAATCGTCCATTTGTTTGTTGGCAAGGATCACAAGGGAAGTTCATTGGGGGTAATTCCAAGTTGATCGCAGCAGGAATTTTTTTAGCAGTTGGGCAAAACCATGTGCACTGCAGGGGGGGGGGGGCAGATATAACATTTGCAGAGAGAGTTAGATTTGGGTGGGTTATTTTATTTCTGTGCAGGGTAAATACTGGCTGCTTTATTTTTACACTGCAAATTAGATTGCAGATTGAACACACCACACCCAGGTGGTCATTCCGAGTTGTTCGCTCGCAAGCTGCTTTTAGCAGCTTTGCACACGCTAAGCCGCCGCCTACTGGGAGTGAATCTTGGCATAGTAAAATTGCGAACGAAAGATTAGCAGAATTGCGAATAGACACTTCTTAGCAGTTTCTGAGTAGCTCCAGACTTACTCGGCAACTGCGATCAGTTCAGTCAGTTTCGTTCCTGGTTTGACGTCACAAACACTCCCAGCGTTCGCCCAGACACTCCCCCGTTTCTTCAGACACTCCCGCGTTTTTCCCAGAAACGGCAGCGTTTTTTCACACACACCCATAAAATGGCCAGATTCCGCCCAGAAACACCCACTTCCTGTCAATCACATTACGATCACCAGAACGAAGAAAAAACCTTGTAATGCCGTGAGTAAAATACCTAACTGCATAGCAAATTTACTTGGCGCAGTCGCAGTGCGAACATTGCGCATGCGCAATTAGCGGAAAATCGCTGCGATGCGAAGAAAAATACAGAGCGAACAACTCGGAATGACCACCCCAAATCTAACTCTCTCTGCACATGTTATATCTGCCTCCCCTGCAGTGCACATGGTTTTGCCCAATTGCTAACAGAATTCCTGCTGCGATCAACTTGGAATTATCCCCATTGTCAGTCAGTGACGACAAACACATACTAATTTTGGTCAATGGGTAACAACATTTTCAGTCCTCCACAGTGAGTACAATTAATGTGAAAAAAAAGGAGGAAATGGGAGCGCTGGATGAATCCAATATATATTTTTTATTAAAATATTGTTATATTAAACACATAAAAATACAGTACATGGTACTAGCCTAAAGATGATGAAAAATTAATATTGTATAAATATATATAAGGCTGCCATATCTCCTGAACCGATATGAGTAAGATAAACTCTGATTAAACTTTAATTAAGAGCTGCACTGGTGCTTCATGAAAATCAGCCGTGCGTCCACGAGCTGAAATACATATGGGAAGGAGACTGATGAGAGGTGCCTCTGTTATAGATCACTATTGAAATGTAAAGTCTCTCTTCTCCTTACACACAAAAGAACCTCATTGGCAAAGAGTGTCCCAGTATTAAGAATGCGGACACCGGTGCTGTATAATTGTGTGACAAATAGACGGTGATAGTCAAAATCACTTGTAGTATATCACCTGATGTGAGGTCCTTTCCGTCGAAGGCGTTGTACTGAGCCGGGTTTGCAGCGGCTCTGTGCAATGAAAGTACAGCTGGTCACGTCGCCAGTGAACCATCCACTCGAACGCGGTTGTTTTTCTCCGCTAAAGGGTACTGTACCGATTTGGATGTGCAGCGGTGCAGTAAAGATGAAGTAGCAGATTCTCCAGCCGCTGGTGAAAAGTCCGTTTTAATTGCGGCTATGATCCACTCAATAGATACGGCTCGCGGAGTGTCAGGAGAATACAGCAGTCAGATGAAGTCCTTCAATGGAGTACCTTAACGCGTTTCTCGGCCTACAACGCTGGCCGTTTCATCAGAAGGAAATGAAACTTTTCTAGTAAATAAAGGGGGAAAGGTACACAGAGGGACATAGGGGGTGTTTTCAATTAACACCGATGCTGTTTCTGTTGATACAAAAAAAATGACGGTTACCGCGATTAATGACCATTTTTATCGGCCGAAATTAGACGCACAATTGTGCGATAACACATGATCCCATGTGTTACTGCGGCTCCGGTAGGACACTTATCGTGATTATGCTTCGGGTGCCTGAGGCAGCCAAAGCATAATCCCCGATAAGTGCCAGCATAGTGGGGAAGAGTGCGCTGCATCAGGGCTAATTGGATAGCCCCCGGCGATACAATTACCCACAGTCATTGACCACGGTAATTGGATACCCCCTATGGAATGAATGGGGAGCCGACGCATGGAAGAGGTGGTGGTGTGCTGAGAGACAGTGCATGGGGTAGGAGCAGAGCCGGCCCTAACCAATAAATATGATGCCCTAGGCAAGATTTTGGCTAGTGCCCCCTAGCACCACCGCTGGTTCCGCCTCTGACCTTGCACCTCTTTCCCAGCACTATCACTCCTCACCGGTAGTAGTCCTTATTTTGATGTTTGTGCCCCCTATATTTTAATTAGGAACATTTCTCACATTTGGCGCACAGCCCAAAAATGGGTGTGTTTTTGCTGGCAATGGGCATGGCCACACAATAGTAACCCCAATTCCAATTACGCCACACAGTACTGCAACTTTATTCACATCTGATCATGTGATAGTGTCCATAATTCATATTACATCCCACAGTAGTATCACTTTACCTTATAAATGTTGCTCCTCACAGTAGAGCCCCTTATTCACATTACATCACACTGAATTGCTCTTTATTCACATTACACCACACCCTATTGCTCTTTATTCACATTAGATGACACAGTAGTGCCCTTTCTATACGCAACGCCACATAGTAGAGCACCTTATACACATAATGCCACACATTAGTAATGCATTTATACACATTCCACACAGTAATGCTCCTTACACATATGAGACACCTTATTAATGTTCTTATAAATATAATGTGCCTTACACATTATGACAACCTTTATTAATGCCCTTTTGCACATAATGTCCCTTACACATATGCCGCACATTATTAATGCTCTTATACACATGACACACATAGTGCCCCCTACACATTTGCTGCACATTATTAGTGCCCCTATACACATAATGACACACATACAGTAGTACCCTGTTACACATATGCCGCACATTATTGGTGCCCTTATACACATAATGACACACATAGTGCCCCTTACACATATGATGCACATTATTAATGCATTTTTATATGACACACATAATGCCCCTTACACATATGCCGAACACTACTGCACAACCAACCCACTCACATGCACACAGCACTCACACTGCCGCTAACACTGACCTCTGCCTCTGCTTGGATACAGATGTGTCCTCATAAATCTTGCCTCAATGCTAACGTCGGGCACACCTTTTTTTTAATGAAAATTATTTGCATTGCTATGTGGCTAGGATGCACAAGCAGCTTCTGCTGATTAAAATGATATGCGGCATGCCTATATACTATGTGAGACTGTGGCTGTATCTGCATATGAAATGCTACACACAGAATATAGGCATGCCGCATATCATTTTAATCAGCAGAAGCTGCTGATGCCCCTAGGCATATCAAATGCCCTAGGCAAGTGCCTAGTTTGCCTATGCCTATGGCCGGCTCTGGGTAGGTGATGGTGTGCTGAGAGACGACGCAGGGGGAGGTGATGGTGTGCGGAGAGACGACAAGGAGGAGGTAATGGTGTGCTGAGAGTCGACGCAGGGGGAGGTGATGGTGTGCCGAGAGACAGCGCATGGAGAGGTGATGGTGTGCTAAGAGACGATACAGGAGGAGGTGATGGTGAGCTGAGAGACAACACATGAAGGAGGTGATGGTGTGCAGAGAGACAATCAGGCTCGTACTGGTCTGCCGGGGCGTCGGTGGATTCACTGGCAGGCCCTGGTGATTTATAGCCATGCCCACTTCTGCAGGTAGGCGGGGCATAACACATGTCATCCTGTCATCTCCGGAGTCGTGTTTACTACCTGCAGCTGCTTTCTGGGGCCAGGCAGTCATCAGCTGTTGACTGACACAGCGGCAGCGGGCGAGCGGTCCGCGGCCGCTGGTGTTAGGTGATGTCATGGGGAGGAGCTTATCCAGGCTATAGGCTCTACCTAACTTCTTTCCGGGACCCATTCCCAGAGGAGCATTGCGGGTGTAGCCGCAGACGTTTCACAGTGGACTCGCATGCATGCCCAGACTCCGAGTCTGCACACTGTGACTGCATTGGAGATCCTAGTGGATACTGGGGTCTTGTTTTTTAGTACCATGGGGTATAGATTGGGTCCATTGGAACCGGGTACTTTAAAACTTTTAGTGTGTGTATGTGTGTGCTGGCTCCTCCCCTCTATGCCACTCCTACCAGACTCAGTTTAGAAAAATGTGCCCGAGGAGCCGGGTGCACTGCTCTGGAGCTTCAGAAATTTTTCTTTTAAGTTTCTTATTTTCAGGTAGCTCTGCTTGGCAGACAGGCTACCTGCTTCATGGGACTTAGAGGGGGACCGGACCAACCTCCTGAGGGTTAATAGTTCGTAATCCCAGCTGACAGGACACTGAGTTCCTGAGGTGATGATCGTCATGTGTGCCCACACTGGCAGCTAGCCACCACCCTCTAACAGATGCCGAAGACCAGGTGCGGTGAGTGTTACACCGGGGTCCCGGTTAGTGGGTCCCTGGTGCATTGTTGGCGGCAACTCACGCGGCGGTGACGGGCCCAGAGCTGTGGTGCTCGCCGCGGACATAACTGGCTCAGGGTTATTGCCCTACAGTGCTCATTGTCGTTAAGGCTTTGTGTGGACTGTTCATGATTAAAATGCAGTGTTTTACACTTGTGGCCAGTATAATATTGTGAGGGACCGCATGCCATTGCAAGGGGCGTGGCTTCCCGGAGCGGGACCAGCGGCGGGAAGGCGCCATTTCCTGCTACTGCAGACATCAAATTCTATATGCACGCTGTTCCTCCAGGATCCACACTGTTACAGGCTGTATACACTGGTACCAGGGGGTCATAGACAGGTGTGTGTGTGTGTGTGTGTGTGTGTGGGGGGGGGGGGTGGCTCGCCAGCGGTAGCGCCGTTACACTATTAGTACATACACATTGTTTCACACTTTGTGCTCTGTGTTTCTGTGTGCTGGGTCCGCTTCTCTGTGTCACTCCACAGGGTTGTCTGGAGTCTGTGTGGGGTGTTGGGCAAAGGGCTGCATTGTACTTTCCTGTATGATCTCTCAAGACTTGGTTATGTGTGCTGCATGTAATTCTACCCCGTCTTCTGTGTGAGCAAGGTTCTCCAGTCTGATTCTGATTCTGATCAGCCAGATGTGGATGATGATGATGATGATATGGAGGAGGACAGCTCTCTGTCCCCTGGGATGGAGGCCCTTATTTTTGCTATAAGGGAGGTCCTTCACATACCGAATCCGGAGGCGGAACCAGATGAGTTGTACTTTAATGTTAGACCGAAGAGTTCTGCTACCTTTCCGGTGTCAAAAGAGTTAAACTCCCTGGCCAGGGAGGCTTGGGTAATCCCTGATAAAAAATATAAAACTCCTTAAAGATTTTTATCTACATTCCACCTTCTAGCTGAGGATAGGAAGGTCTGGGAAAAACCCCCGGCGGTCGATACATCTGTATCCAGACTGTCTAAGAAATTGGTACTGCATGTCCCCGGCTCTGTATACCTAAAAGAGCCAGCTGACCATAAAATTGAGACGTGCAAGCACATTTACTCGGCAGCAGGTGCAGCACAGCGCCCTTCAATGGTTTGCGGGTGGATTTTCAGGACTGTGGTAAAGTGGTCTGATAATGTTATTGATGGTTTACACTCTCTGCCCCGGGATGAGGTAGTTACCCTGCTGCAACATATACAGGATGCTGCGAATTTTATGAGCGAAGCTATAAAGGAGTTGTGTAAGATCAATGGCTGCACTACTGTTATGGCGGTCTCAGCGCGCAGAGCTCTATGATTATGTCAATGGGCGGCGGACGCTGATTCCAAAAAGGGTGTGGAAAATCTTCCCTTTACAGGTGATGCCTTGTTTGGTGACGAATTGAATAAGTGGATCTCCCAAGCAACGGCGGGTAAGTCTACCTACTACCCTCGGCTGCGCCACCAGCTAGATGTTCTTACACCGGACCCTCCTTGCAGTCCTTTCGTGTGGCAAGGTTCAGAGGCAGGGGCCATGGGGTCTCCACCACCTCCAGAGGATCTTGTGGTAATTCCCATAAACCTGCTCCTGCCGTCTCCTTGGACCAAACCACCAGATCCCGGCCGCTAAACCCTCCACGTGATGGTTGGCCCCAGCGACAAGGCGACTTTCAGGTAGGTGATCGCCTTCAATGCTTCGCTCACATGTGGGAGGAGTCCTGACAGGATCCTTGGGTGAGGGACCTCATTTCCCACGGATACCGGCTGGAATTCAAACGCTCCCTCCTCACAGGTTTTCCAAGTCGGGCTTACCAGCTTTACCCGCAGCAAAAGTTACCTTGCAAGAGGCTATTCACAAATTTTTGCAGACAGGGGTAGTAGTTCCTATACCTCCTCCGTTACGCAACAAGGGTTTTTACTCCAGTCTTTTTGTCGTTCCCAAACCAGATGGTTTGGTGCGCCCCATCTTGAATCTTAAGTCTCTCAACCCGTATCTGCAGGTGTTCAGATTCAAGATGGAGTCCCTGAGGGCGGTGGTGTCCGCTCTGGAGGAGGGGGAGTTCCTGGTGTCTCTGGATGTCAAGGATGCTTACCTTCACATTCCTATATGGTCCCCTCATCAGGCTTACCTCAGGTTTGCCATATTGGAAGACCATTTCCAGTTTCAGGCCTTACCCTTCAGCTTATCCACTGCTCCGAGTGTCTTCACAAAGGGTCATGGCGGAGATGATGCTACAATTGCGCATAATGGCAGTGAACATAGTCACCTACTTGGACGATCTCCTGATAAAGGCGGTGTCCAGGGAACGTCTACTACACAGCATCGCTCTGACTACCCGCCTACTCACGGATCATGGGTGGATCCTCAATTTCAAGAAATCTCACCTGGAACCAACCCAACATCTTCAGTTCCTGGGAATGATACTGGACACAGTATCCCAAAGAGTGTTTCTCCCGATGGACAAGGCCTTGACCATGCAGGCTATGGTCCGCTCGGTACTCAGTCCTCGCAAGGTGTCTATACATATTTTCATCAAATTACTGGGCAAGATGGTGACTGCTTACAAGGCAATCCAATATGGCCGGTTCCATGCCCGGCCATTTCAACTGGATCTGCTGGACAAATGGTCTGGTTCTCACCTGCACATGAATCAGGAAGTGACCCTATCGCCAAAAGCCCGGATTTCTCTATTGTGGTGGCTTCAGATTCCTCACCTGCTAGAGGGCACATGTTTCAATATCCACTCGTGGCTTCTACTGACAATGGATGCCAGCCTCTGGGGTTGGGGAGCGGTGACCCAAGGGACCCAGTTCCAAGGTGTATGGTCAGTTCCGGTATCGTCTTTACCGATAAATTTCCTGGAACTCAGGGCAGTTTACAATGCTCTTCTACAAGCCTCCCATCTCCTGATGGGTCAGGCAATACAGATTCAATTGGACAACGCCACGGCGGTGGCGTACATAAACCGACAAGGGGGAACAAGAAACAGAGCGGCGATGTGAGAGGTGTCAAAACCCCTCCTCTGGGCGGAGGCCAATGCCAGGGCCATCTCGGCCATATTCATTACAATGGTGGACAACTGGGAAGCAAACTTCCTCAGCAGGCACGACCTCCATTCGAGGGAATGGGGCCTACATCCCCAGGTGTTTCAACAGTTAATCCAACGGTGGAGCTGTCCGCAAATAGATCTGATGGCTTCTCATCTCAACTAGAAGCTATGCCGTTACTGTTCCAGAGCAAGGGTTCCACAAGCTGTTGCAGTGGACGCGTTGACGGCTCCGTGGACGTACCGGTTTGTGTACCTGTTCCCTCCTCTACCGCTAATTCCAAAGGTACTCAGAAGGCTAAGAAAGGAAAGCATTCTGGCAATTCTGATTGCCCCGGATTGGCCTCGACTGATGTGGTACTCGGACCTCCTAGCCATAGCTCTGGAGGATACCTGGCCTCTGCCACTCCAGGAAGATCTTCTTCAGCAAGGTCCATTAGTCTATCCAGACTTACAGCGGCTATGTTTGATGGCTTGGAAGTTGAGAGGGAGATTCTAGCAAGGAAAGGTCTTCCCTCCAGGGTTATTTCCACCATGCGCTTCCCCTTCCCATTTTTCCTGATGAAAATACTTATTTCCATCATGGTCCAGGCCAGGAAGGTGGTTACGTCAAAGCATTATCATTGTATCTGGAAAAAGTACGTTTCCTGGTGTGAAAGTATAAGTAGTATCAGCTTTTCATGTGAATCAGCCTATTGTGGTTCCAGTGTTGTCTGACGCTTCGGTTGGTCCTGAGTCCTTGGATGTGGTCAGGGCTCTGAAGATGTATGTCAAAAGGACGTTCCGTCATCGGAAATATGACTCGCTCTTTGTCCTTTATGATGCCACCAAGATTGGTCGGCCTGCTTCTAAGCGATCTATTGCTCATTGGCTTCTGTCACGATCCGGGTATCTGGACGCCATTTCTTACCTATCAGATGCCTTCTAAGGCTGGCTGTTAGGGTCTCCTGCCCTGTGCTGCCACGTCGTCATGGCAACCGGGAGACAAGTGCTAGCAGAGTAATCTGAGCGCAGCTGATACTCCGGTTCGGGTCTTTTGCTGTGCAGTGGTTACAGGCTCTGTGCACGGTAGGGGATCCGGTGCTGGTTTTTGTGCTCACAGTCTGTGAGGTCTGAGTGGGGCGTGGACAGCACCTGCTTTATAAGGCCTCTTCTTAGGGTAAGCAGATGCTGCTGAATCTTTGTTGGTTAGTCAGTTCCTGAAAGTTAGCCAGTATTGTGTAGCTTTGTATTTGTTTGTTGCTTACTGCAAATAGGCCTGGGGATTTGGTATTACACTCTGCCAATCCAGACCTAGCAGTAAGACTGGAGTCAGTCGTTTAGCTTGCTGGGGTTCTGTTACTACTCTGTGAACTTAGCAAGTTTGCGGCTGTATTCTAAGACTTGCCTGTCTAATCCTGTCTCACTGTGCTAGGTGTCAGGGGTCAGTTTAGTGGCAGTAAGCTGAACCTGTGCACTGCAAGTGAGAATTAGGATTGTGGAGACTCTCCTTGTGTCTATCATTCCATCTCTGACCAAGGAGTTTACTGCCACACCCGTTGGTAACCCTTTAGGGTTTTGCTGTTGCCCTTAGCAACAGCATTTCGGGTTCTCTACGTATTAAAACACAACATCTTGCTTTTCTCATCTGAGCATTACTAATACAAGGGAGACACCCAGTTCCTTAGCCTCTGGGCTTCTCTGTTCACTCTGTGTGTATTTTGTTACCCTATCACCTTCTGTGTACGTTATGTCATATTCCCCAGTCTGTCTGTGAGTCCATTTGTTTTGCATAACAGTTCAAACACCAGTACATTCCTGCAGGCACTGGTGTGCATAACATATTCAGCAGCCTAATACTCCTGTTGAAATTTTGTGGGAATATGGAGCATACCCCTCAAAATACGTTGCAACAGGTGGTCGATCAGGTGCAGGTCCTGACTCAACAATTTAATGATTTGTCCATTAAAATGCACACCTCCCAGGCTGCTGGCGGAGCTCCCGCAGCAGCAGCACCTGCAGGGGTTAAGGAGCCGAAAGTAAATCTCCCGGATCGTTTTTCTGGAGATCGCTCGCAGTTCTTTTGTTTCAAGGAGAGCTGCAAGCTATACTTCCGGCTTAGGCCTCAGTCTTCTGGGTCGGAGATTCAGCGGGTGGGCATAGTGATTTCCTTGCTACAAGGAGACCCACAGGTCTGGGCATATGGGTTGCAGCCTGACTGTCCGTCGCTTAAAAGTGTTGATGCTTTTTTTACGGCACTGGGCATGTTGTATGATGACCCTGACAAGACGGCCTCAGCCGAGGCTCAGATTTCGATCCTTAAGCAAGGGCGAAGGCCAGTTGAGGTTTACTGTACGGAGTTTCGGAGGTTGGCCCATGATACCCAGTGGAATGACCCAGCCCTGAGACACCAGTACCGAAGAGGTCTTTCTAACCAGATAAAGGACCAACTGGTACAATATCCCTTGCCTGATAGCTTGGATCAGCTCATGCAGTTATCCATCCGGGTGGATAGACGGCTGAGAGAGCGTAGGCTTGAAAGGGAGACTGAGATTTCCTTCCTTCCCAAGGGAACCTCAGACTCTGAGGAATTTTCCGAGGAGCCTATGCAGATTGGGGCTACCCGCCTCTCCTCGCGTGAGAAGACGCGGAGGAGACAGCAGGGGTTGTGTTTGTACTGTGGGAATTAAGGTCATGTGGTAGTATCATGCCCAGAAAAGCCGGAAAACTTCAGGGCCTGAGGGTGATGGGAAATATCCTGTCAGGCCAGAAGTCAAAATTTCCCAAGAAGACTTTTATCATTCCGGTGACCTTGAAGATCCTCGGTCAAACTGTCAAGACTGAGGCCTTTGTGGACAGTGGGGCCGACGGGGTTTTTATGGACCGCCAATTCGCCCTGAAACACTCTGTTCCCTTAGTACCCTTGGCATCGGAAATTGAGATTTGTGGGTTAAACGGGGAACCATTATCCCAAGGTAAAATTACCTCTTGCACTAGCCAGATTTCTTTGTTTATTGGAGCCACACACTCTGAAAAATTGTCCTTTTATGTGACTGTCTGTACTTTTGCCCCATTGGTGTTGGGGTTACCCTGGTTAAGGGCCCACAATCCTCAATTTGACTGGGTCTCTGGGGAGATTCTTAGTTGGGGTACTGATTGTTTCAGGAGTTGCTTGAGCCTTCCAGTCAGGCTCTCGCAGCTAAGTTTGCCAGGATTGCCAGGGTGTTATGCAGATTTTGCGGACGTGTTCTCCAAAAAAGTTGCAGAGGTACTACCTCCCCATCGCCCCTATGACTGTGCCATTGATTTGTTGCCAAATGCTAAGCTTCCCAAGAGCAGGTTGTACTCCCTGTCACGTCCTGAGACTCAGGCTATGGCAGAGTACATTCAGGAGAACTTGGCTAAGGGATTTATCAGACCTTCACAGTCTCCAGTTGGGTCGGGGTTCTTCTTCGTGGGTAAAAAGGACGGTTCGTTGCGACCCTGCATCGACTTCAGGGAATTGAACCGTATCACGATTAAAAACTCATACCCACTGCCTCTCATTTCGGTCTTGTTTGACCAGCTTCGTACTGCCACCATTTTTTCTAAGATTGACCTACGCGGTGCGTACAATCTAATCCGAATAAGAGAGGGGGATGAATGGAAGACTGCCTTTAATACCCACTCAGGGCATTATGAATATTTGGTGATGCCTTTTGGGCTCTGTAATGCCCCGGCAGTCTTCCAGGATTTCATGAATGATGTGCTCAGGGAATATTTGGATAGATTCTTAGTTGTATACTTAGATGACATCCTAATCTTCTCCCATTCCCTGGAGGAACATCGGAAGCATGTACGCTTAGTCCTCCAGAAACTCAGAGACCACCGGCTTGGGGCGAAGCTGGAGAAGTGCGAATTTGAAGTTCAGCAAATCGCATTTCTAGGATATATTATCTCCCCAGAAGGTTTCCAAATGGAGGGTTCCAAGGTACAGGCAGTCCTGGATTGGGTGCAGCCCACTAGTTTGAAGGCGCTTCAGCGTTTCCTGGGCTTTGCGAATTTTTATAGACGATTTATCGCTGGATTTTCGTCTATAGTGGCGCCCTTGGTGGCACTCACTAAGAAAGGGGCGGATGTTGCTCACTGGTCTTGTGAGGCTAAAGCGGCTTTTGCCCGTCTCAAAAGGGCATTTGTTTCGGCCAAGGTGCTGCAACACCCAGATCCAGAGCGTCCTTTTGTGGTGGAGGTGGATGCCTCTGAGATGGGTATTGGGGCAGTGCTTTCTCAGAAGGGAGTGTCTGATAATCGCCTTCATCCCTGTGCTTACTTTTCCCGTAAATTTTCGCCTGCCGAGATGAATTATGACGTGGGTAACCGGGAATTGTTGGCTATCAAGGATGCACTCGAGGAGTGGAGACACTGGCTTGAGGGGGCTAAGTTTGTGGTCTCAATTCTCACTGACCATAAGAATCTGGCATATTTAGAGTCAGCGAAGCGTCTCAATGCCAGGCAGGCACGATGGGCTTTGTTTTTTGCTCGCTTTAATTTTTTGATAACATATCGCCCTGGGTCAAAAAACATCAAGGCTGATGTGCTCTCGCGGAGTTTTGCTCCAATCCAGGAGACCACCGAGGAGCCGTTGCCCATTGTTTCCCCATCATGTATTAAAGTGGGCATTACCCAGGACCTCTTATCATTAGTCCTTAGAGCACAGGAGCAGGCTCCTCCAGACCTTCCGGTAGGTCTTTTGTTTGTGCCTCCTAGGTTAAGACAGCGAGTGTTCCTGGAATTCCATGCCAAGAAGTCGGCAGGTCACCCGGGTATTGCCAGAACTCGGGAGTTGCTATCTAGGGCGGTGTGGTGGCCCTCGGTGGCTAAGGATGTGGATCAGTGGGTTCGGGCATGTGACATCTGTGCCCGAAATAAGACTCCTAGAGGGGTTCCTGTTGGCCCATTACATCCACTCTCTATCCCATCTAAGCCATGGACCCACATTTCAATGGATTTTGTGGTGGACTTGCCCAAATCCTCGGGGATGACAGCCATCTGGGTTGTCGTTGACAGGTTTTCGAAGATGGCGCACTTCGTTCCACTGGTTGGGCTGCCATCGGCCAGACGCCTGTCTGAATTATTTATGCTGCATGTTGTGCGTCTCCACGGGTTGCCACTTGATGTGGTCTCTGACCGCGGATCCCAGTTTGTGGCCAAATTCTGGAGGGCATTTTGTTCCGATCTCCAGATTTCTGTCAGCTTGTCGTCAGGCTACCATCCGCAGTCTAATGGGCAGACTGAAAGGGTGAACCAGTCCTTGGAGCAGTTCCTCAGGTGTTATGTCTCCAAGTGTCAGACTGACTGGGTTGCTCATCTGTCCATGGCGGAGTTTGCCTATAACAACGCGGCTCACTCTGCTACAGGGATCTCTCCCTTCCTTTGTGTGTATGGGCATCATCCTAAGGCCAATTCTTTTGACCCCCTGGACTCCACGCCTGGTGGTTCCTCTGTGGTTTCGGTCCTTAGAGGTATTTGGCGGAAAGTGAAGAAAGCCCTTGTGTCTGTGTCATTAGTGACCAAAAGGGTTTTTGATAAGCGGAAAAGACCCTGCAGCTTCAAATTAGGAGACTTCGTCTGGTTGTCTACCAAGAATTTGAAGTTGAGACAGCCATCTCATAAGTTAGGCACCCGGTTCATCGGCCCTTATAAGATCACCAGGGTTATCAATCCGGTGGCATTTCAGTTAGATCTGCCCCGTTCTTTGGGTATCAATAAAACATTTCATTGTTCCCTTTTAAAACGGGCGATTAGTAATCCTTCTTCCAGTGGAAGACCTTCCCCTCTTCTGATACGTGGCCAGAGGGAGTTTGTTGTTGAAAGGATTCTTGACTCCAAGGTGGTTCGGGGTCGGCTGTCATTTTTGGTGCACTGGAAGGGGTATGGCCCGGAGGAGCGGTCGTGGGTGCGCAGTTGTGATCTTCATGCCCCCAGACTGATAAGCTCTTTCTTCTCGCAGTTCCCCGATAAACCCGGTGGTAGGGGTTCTTTGACCCCTCGTCAGAGGGGGGGTACTGTTAGGGTCTCCTGCCCTGTGCTGCCACGTCGTCATGGCAACCGGGAGACAAGTGCTAGCAGAGTAATCTGAGCGCAGCTGATACTCCGATTCGGGTCTTTTGCTGTGCAGTGGTTACAGGCTCTGTGCACGGTAGGGGATCCGGTGCTGGTTTTTGTGCTCACAGTCTGTGAGGTCTGAGTGGGGCGTGGACAGCACCTGCTTTATAAGGCCTCTTCTTAGGGTAAGCAGATGCTGCTGAATCTTTGTTGGTTAGTCAGTTCCTGAAAGTTAGCCAGTATTGTGTAGCTTTATATTTGTTTGTTGCTTACTGCAAATAGGCCTGGGGATTTGGTATTACACTCTGCCAATCCAGACCTAGCAGTAAGACTGGAGTCAGTCGTTTAGCTTGCTGGGGTTCTGTTACTACTCTGTGAACTTAGCAAGTTTGCGGCTGTATTCTAAGACTTGCCTGTCTAATCCTGTCTCACTGTGCTAGGTGTCAGGGGTCAGTTTAGTGGCAGTAAGCTGAACCTGTGCACTGCAAGTGAGAATTAGGATTGTGGAGACTCTCCTTGTGTCTATCATTCCATCTCTGACCAAGGAGTTTACTGCCACACCCGTTGGTAACCCTTTAGGGTTTTGCTGTTGCCCTTACCAACAGCATTTCGGGTTCTCTACGTATTAAAACACAACATCTTGCTTTTCTCATCTGAGCATTACTAATACAAGGGAGACACCCAGTGCCTTAGCCTCTGGGCTTCTCTGTTCACTCTGTGTGTATTTTGTTACCCTATCACCTTCTGTGTACGTTATGTCATATTCCCCAGTCTGTCTGTGAGTCCATTTGTTTTGCATAACAGTTCAAACACCAGTACATTCCTGCAGGCACTGGTGTGCATAACACTGGCTCAGCGCTCCAGGACCGGATCCCATCTGTCATCCTGATGTGCACATTCCCGCATCCTCTCCTGTCTCTCTGGACGCAGTCACAGTAACGCCATATACATCTGGCATGGCGTCTCCCGCGGCCTCCGCCGCCGTCCCTGAGCTTCTGCATTCAGAGTGGCGATTACGTCAGCCGCGGCCTCCGCTGTGTCCGCGTGGTCGGATGTGCATCTGTCAGCCTGACGTCTCCTGTCTCCGGTGGCCGGCGCCGCCATTACTGTTTTCCAGACCACATGGATTACAATCCAAACTTCCCTCCAAGTGTCTGCATGGGCGCAGCCATCTTGGATTCTGTCAGCTGATCTTTCCTACCAATCCGTTGTCAGTATTATTAATTTGCATAATTGCCTAGCCAATGCCTTCCTTGCTGCAGGTATAAATAGGTTGTGCCTGAGCAAGGAAGGCGTCAGTGCTTTGGTTGTCAAACCTAGTTCCAGTTTGTCTCTTTACTGTGATTGTCTTCCAGGTTCCAGCTCCTGTCTCCAGACTTCTGCTATAGAGACCAGCACCAGCATTCCATCTGCGGTGTAGCCTGACTCTCCGATCCATTCTGGACTCACCTGTTTCCAGCTACAACATCACCTGCTTCCAGCTCAGCTTCCAGCAGTGTACAGCTTCTCTTAAAGGGCCGGTGTCCTTTCTGCAGTTTACCACTCTCCACCGGTATTATTATTTCTCCGCTCTCAAATTCTACATTTCATCTATATTGCATCGCTCTCAAGCTTTATTTATTATTTAACTGGTTCCAGCCAGTATCCACTCCGTGCCAACACCTGTCTGGTTCTAACCAGTACCCACAGCAGCATTTTATCTACAGCAGTCCAGCTTTCCCTGGAACACCAGCTGGTACGACCCTGGGCTTTCCTCATTGCTACAGTTGAGCCTGGTAAGGACTTTCCAACTTGCAGATAATAAGAACTGTCTCATACCACCAGAGCTCTGTGGCCCCTGCCACCCTGTAGTACCCAGGAACTGTATTATTATTTCTCTGCTGATTTTTATGTTACTTTTTACTGCTACTGTGATGCATGGAGTTTGTCATAAATAAATATCATTGACTTTTACTCAAGTTGTCGTGGTCACGCCTTCGGGCGGTTTCTCTTCATGTTACTTACATGTCCAGGGGTCTGATACAACCTCCCAGGTTCCGGTACATCTCAGCCCCTACAACTGAGGCTGCCTTCCGTCAGCTCAGGCCCTCAGTTGTGACAGTAAGCAATGACCTAATGAATCCAGCCGGAGACCAGGATCAAGCGGCCAGGCCGATGCAAGAACTGGCAGCCCGACTAGAACATCAGGAGGCTGCACAGGGCCACATCATCCGCTGTCTCCAGGATCTCTCTATTCGGCTGGATGGGATTCAGACAACTCTCCGTGGATCAGGCGCATCTGGGGCGTCAACCACAGTGACTCCAACTATAACCCCACCCACCTTACCCGTTTCTGCTCCACGTCTTCATCTTCCAACGCCAGCAAAATTTGACGGATCTCCAAGATTCTGCAGGGGATTTCTCAACCAGTGTGAGATTCAGTTTGAGCTACAACCTGGCAATTTTCCCAGTGACCGTACAAAAATTGCCTACATCATCTCACTTCTCAGTGGCTCAGCCCTTGACTGGGCATCACCGTTATGGGAGAGGTCCGACACCCTGCTATCTTCTTACACTGCATTCGTGTCAACATTCAGGCGCATCTTCGACGAGCCAGGCCGGGTAACTTCAGCTTCGTCTGAGATTCTCCGTTTACGCCAGGGATCACATACTGTAGGACAATATCTTATACAGTTCCAGATCCTGGCTTCTGAACTGGCATGGAACGACGAGGCCCTGTATGCTGCATTCTGGCATGGTTTATCCGAGCGTATTAAAGATGAGTTAGCTACCAGAGACTTACCCTCCAAGTTAGATGAGCTAATCTCACTTTGTACAAAAGTTGACTTACGTTTCAGAGAGAGAGCAACTGAGCGTGGAAGATCATCTGCTCCAAAATCTTCTGCTCCTCCTCCTCGCCAACTGTCACCAACTAAAGATGAACCCATGCAAATTGGCCGTTCCCGTTTAACTCCTGCTGAGCGCCGAAGACGTCTCTCTGAGTCTCTCTGTCTGTATTGTGCAGCTCCGTCTCACACTATTAATGCCTGTCCCAAACGTCCGGGAAAACTCCAAATCCTAGCTCGCCAAGGAGAGGGCCGGCTAGGAGTAATGATCTCCTCTCCATCTCCTCAAGATTGTAATCTCCCAGTCTCGCTTCAAGTTGCTCAACGTTATCAGAACGTCATTGCCCTCCTGGATTCCGGAGCAGCTGGGAACTTTATTACCGAAGCCTATGTTAAACGGTGGTCCCTACCCACCGAGAGACTTCCTTCCTCCTTTTCCTTAACTGCCGTGGATGGCAGTAAAATTTTTGATACAGTTATTGCTCTAAGGACTCTACCAGTTCGTCTGAGAGTGGGAGTTCTTCATTCCGAACTTATTTCACTTTTAGTGATTCCAAGAGCCACACATCCTGTGGTCCTGGGCCTTCCATGGCTCCGTCTTCACAATCCTACAATTGATTGGACGACTACGCAAATTCTGGCATGGGGTCCCTCCTGTGCTGAGACATGTTTGTTTAAAGTGTTGCCTGTCTGTTCTTCCTCCCCCAGGTCGTCTGATGTTCCACCTCCTCCATATCAAGATTTCACGGATGTGTTCAGTAAAGCTTCTGCTGATATCCTTCCTCCTCATAGAGAATGGGACTGCCCGATTGATCTCGTTCCAGGGAAGGTTCCACCTCGAGGCCGAACTTATCCGTTGTCTCTGCCTGAGACGCATTCTATGGAGGAATACATTAAAGAGAACCTAGCAAAGGGGTTCATTCGACCTTCTTCTTCTCCAGCCGGCGCAGGCTTCTTTTTTGTAAAAAAGAAAGATGGTGGTCTGCGGCCGTGCATCGACTACAGAGGTTTGAACGACATTACCATCAAGAACCGCTATCCTTTACCCCTGATTACTCAGCTCTTTGACAGAGTTAGCGGAGCTACCATCTTTACAAAGCTGGACCTGAGAGGTGCATACAATCTCATCCGGATCCGTGAGGGTGACGAGTGGAAGACCGCATTTAACACCCGTGACGGACATTATGAGTACCTCGTCATGCCCTTCGGATTGAGCAATGCTCCAGCTGTCTTCCAGCATTTCATCAATGAGATTTTCAGAGACATTCTATACCGTCATGTCGTGGTCTATCTAGATGATATCCTCATTTTTGCCAACAATTTAGAGGAACATCGTTTTTGGGTAAAGGAGGTTCTGTCCCGTCTCCGTGTCAATCATCTCTATTGCAAATTAGAGAAATGCGTCTTTGAAGTCAAGTCCATTCCGTTTCTAGGGTACATTGTGTCCGGTTCCGGACTAGAGATGGATCCTGAGAAACTACAAGCAATCCAGAATTGGCCGGTACCCTTAACCCTCAAAGGGGTCCAGAGGTTCTTAGGGTTCGCCAATTATTACCGAAAGTTTATACGAGACTTTTCCACCATTGTGGCGCCTATTACTGCTTTCACCAAGAAGGGTGCTAACCCGTCCAAGTGGTCTGAAGAAGCCATGCAAGCTTTTCATCTTTTAAAACAGAGGTTCATCTCTGCGCCTGTCCTGAAACAGCCTGACATCGACTCTCCTTTCATCCTAGAGGTGGATGCCTCCTCCGTTGGAGTAGGAGCGGTGTTATCTCAGAGGGCTAAAGATGGCCATTTACATCCTTGCAGTTTCTTCTCACGGAAGTTCTCCCCAGCGGAGCGCAACTATGCCATTGGCGACCAGGAGTTGCTAGCCATCAAGCTCGCTCTAGAGGAGTGGAGATATCTGTTGGAGGGAGCTTCTCATTCAATCACCATCCTTACAGACCACAAGAACCTTCTATATCTGAAAGGCGCACAATGTCTCAACCCTCGTCAGGCCAGATGGGCACTTTTCTTTTCCAGGTTCGACTTTAAACTCCAGTTCTGTCCGGGCTCTCAGAATCGCAAGGCCGATGCCCTTTCCCGCTCATGGGAGCAAGAAAATGAGTCAGAGTCTTCAGACAAGCATCCTATTATAAATCCGTTGGCATTCTCCACGGTAGGGCTGGACTCTACGCCCCCATCAGGGAAAAGTTTTGTGAAGCCGACACTAAGGAAGAAGCTCATGCATTGGGCCCATGCTTCCCGCTTTGCCGGACATACAGGTATCCAAAAAACCCTGGAGTTTACCTCTAGGTCCTATTGGTGGCCAACTCTGAAAAAGGACGTTTTGGAGTTTATTGCATCTTGCCCAAAGTGTGCTCAACATAAAGTATCCCGCTAGTCGCCTGCGGGGCAACTGGTTCCACTATCTGTTCCCCGTCGACCATGGACCCATTTGTCGATGGATTTTATTACAGATTTGCCCATGTGCAACAAGTTTAATACCATCTGGGTGGTAGTTGACCGGTTCACCAAGATGGCACACTTCATTCCTCTCACCGGTCTTCCGTCAGCTTCCAAGTTGGCTCAAATATTCATACAAGAGATCTTCCGACTCCACGGTCTTCCTGAAGAAATCATCTCAGATCGAGGAGTTCAATTCACAGCCAAATTCTGGCGAAGTTTATGTCAAGTCCTCCAAGTCAAGCTAAAGTTTTCCACGGCTTACCATCCTCAGACCAATGGTCAAACTGAGAGGGTGAATCAGGACTTGGAGGCCTTCCTCCGCATCTATGTGTCCTCCTCTCAAGATGACTGGGTTCAATTACTTCCCTTGGCCGAGTTCTGTCATAACAATCAGTATCATTCTTCACCAACTTTGGATTCCACCCTAAAGTCCCTGAGTTCCAACCGCTTCCAGCAACTTCTGTTCCCGCAGTGGGTATCACCTTGCATCAGTTTGCCAATATCTGGAAGAGCGTACGATCAGCTCTGCTCAAGGCATCGTTCAGATACAAGAAGTTTGCGGATAAGAAGCGTCGAGCAGTTCCTGCTCTCAAGGTGGGTGATCGGGTATGGTTATCCACGAAGAATTTGAGGTTAAGAGTTCCCAGTATGAAGTTTGCACCTCGCTACATCGGTCCTTTTAAAATTGATCAAGTCATCAATCCTGTTGCTTACAGACTCCAGTTGCCTCCCTTCTTAAAAATATCCAGGACATTCCATGTTTCCCTGTTGAAACCGCTAATCTTGAATCGGTTTCATTCCTCACTTCCTCCAACTCCGAAAGTCCAAACTCAACGAGGCGTTGAGTATGAAGTAGCCAAGATCCTGGACTCACGTCACCGTTACGGTCAACTTCAGTATCTTATTGACTGGAAGGGTTATGGCCCTGAGGAACGTTCTTGGACCAATGCTTCTGATGTCCATGCTCCTGCCTTGGTCCGGAGATTCCATTCCAAGTTTCCTCAAAAGCCAAAGAAGTGTCCTGGGGCCACTCCTAAAGGGGGGGGTGCTGTCACGATCCGGGTATCTGGACGCCATTTCTTACCTATCAGATGCCTTCTAAGGCTGGCTCAGCGCTCCAGGACCGGATCCCATCTGTCATCCTGATGTGCACATTCCCGCATCCTCTCCTGTCTCTCTGGACGCAGTCACAGTAACGCCATATACATCTTACATGGCGTCTCCCGCGGCCTCCGCCGCCGTCCCTGAGCTTCTGCATTCAGAGTGGCGATTACGTCAGCCGCGGCCTCCGCTGTGTCCGCGTGGTCGGATGTGCATCTGTCAGCCTGACGTCTCCTGTCTCCGGTGGCCGGCGCCGCCATTACTGTTTTCCAGACCACATGGATTACAATCCAAACTTCCCTCCAAGTGTCTGCATGGGCGCAGCCATCTTGGATTCTGTCAGCTGATCTTTCCTACCAATCCGTTGTCAGTATTATTAATTTGCATAATTGCCTAGCCAATGCCTTCCTTGCTGCAGGTATAAATAGGTTGTGCCTGAGCAAGGAAGGCGTCAGTGCTTTGGTTGTCAAACCTAGTTCCAGTTTGTCTCTTTACTGTGATTGTCTTCCAGGTTCCAGCTCCTGTCTCCAGACTTCTGCTATAGAGACCAGCACCAGCATTCCATCTGCGGTGTAGCCTGACTCTCCGATCCATTCTGGACTCACCTGTTTCCAGCTACAACATCACCTGCTTCCAGCTCAGCTTCCAGCAGTGTACAGCTTCTCTTAAAGGGCCGGTGTCCTTTCTGCAGTTTACCACTCTCCACCGGTATTATTATTTCTCCACTCTCAAATTCTACATTTCATCTATATTGCATCGCTCTCAAGCTTTATTTATTATTTAACTGGTTCCAGCCAGTATCCACTCCGTGCCAACACCTGTCTGGTTCTAACCAGTACCCACAGCAGCATTTTATCTACAGCAGTCCAGCTTTCCCTGGAACACCAGCTGGTACGACCCTGGGCTTTCCTCATTGCTACAGTTGAGCCTGGTAAGGACTTTCCAACTTGCAGATAATAAGAACTGTCTCATACCACCAGAGCTCTGTGGCCCCTGCCACCCTGTAGTACCCAGGAACTGTATTATTATTTCTCTGCTGATTTTTATGTTACTTTTTACTGCTACTGTGATGCATGGAGTTTGTCATAAATAAATATCATTGACTTTTACTCAAGTTGTCGTGGTCACGCCTTCGGGCGGTTTCTCTTCATGTTACTTACATGTCCAGGGGTCTGATACAACCTCCCAGGTTCCGGTACATCTCAGCCCCTACAACTGAGGCTGCCTTCCGTCAGCTCAGGCCCTCAGTTGTGACAGTAAGCACTGACCTAATGAATCCAGCCGGAGACCAGGATCAAGCGGCCAGGCCGATGCAAGAACTGGCAGCCCGACTAGAACATCAGGAGGCTGCACAGGGCCACATCATCCGCTGTCTCCAGGATCTCTCTATTCGGCTGGATGGGATTCAGACAACTCTCCGTGGATCAGGCGCATCTGGGGCGTCAACCACAGTGACTCCAACTATAACCCCACCCACCTTACCCGTTTCTGCTCCACGTCTTCATCTTCCAACGCCAGCAAAATTTGACGGATCTCCAAGATTCTGCAGGGGATTTCTCAACCAGTGTGAGATTCAGTTTGAGCTACAACCTGGCAATTTTCCCAGTGACCGTACAAAAATTGCCTACATCATCTCACTTCTCAGTGGCTCAGCCCTTGACTGGGCATCACCGTTATGGGAGAGGTCCGACAACCTGCTATCTTCTTACACTGCATTCGTGTCAACATTCAGGCGCATCTTCGACGAGCCAGGCCGGGTAACTTCAGCTTCGTCTGAGATTCTCCGTTTACGCCAGGGATCACATACTGTAGGACAATATCTTATACAGTTCCAGATCCTGGCTTCTGAACTGGCATGGAACGACGAGGCCCTGTATGCTGCATTCTGGCATGGTTTATCCGAGCGTATTAAAGATGAGTTAGCTACCAGAGACTTACCCTCCAAGTTAGATGAGCTAATCTCACTTTGTACAAAAGTTGACTTACGTTTCAGAGAGAGAGCAACTGAGCGTGGAAGATCATCTGCTCCAAAATCTTCTGCTCCTCCTCCTCGCCAACTGTCACCAACTAAAGATGAACCCATGCAAATTGGCCGTTCCCGTTTAACTCCTGCTGAGCGCCGAAGACGTCTCTCTGAGTCTCTCTGTCTGTATTGTGCAGCTCCGTCTCACACTATTAATGCCTGTCCCAAACGTCCGGGAAAACTCCAAATCCTAGCTCGCCAAGGAGAGGGCCGGCTAGGAGTAATGATCTCCTCTCCATCTCCTCAAGATTGTAATCTCCCAGTCTCGCTTCAAGTTGCTCAACGTTATCAGAACGTCATTGCCCTCCTGGATTCCGGAGCAGCTGGGAACTTTATTACCGAAGCCTATGTTAAACGGTGGTCCCTACCCACCGAGAGACTTCCTTCCTCCTTTTCCTTAACTGCCGTGGATGGCAGTAAAATTTTTGATACAGTTATTGCTCTAAGGACTCTACCAGTTCGTCTGAGAGTGGGAGTTCTTCATTCCGAACTTATTTCACTTTTAGTGATTCCAAGAGCCACACATCCTGTGGTCCTGGGCCTTCCATGGCTCCGTCTTCACAATCCTACAATTGATTGGACGACTACGCAAATTCTGGCATGGGGTCCCTCCTGTGCTGAGACATGTTTGTTTAAAGTGTTGCCTGTCTGTTCTTCCTCCCCCAGGTCGTCTGATGTTCCACCTCCTCCATATCAAGATTTCACGGATGTGTTCAGTAAAGCTTCTGCTGATATCCTTCCTCCTCATAGAGAATGGGACTGCCCGATTGATCTCGTTCCAGGGAAGGTTCCACCTCGAGGCCGAACTTATCCGTTGTCTCTGCCTGAGACGCATTCTATGGAGGAATACATTAAAGAGAACCTAGCAAAGGGGTTCATTCGACCTTCTTCTTCTCCAGCCGGCGCAGGCTTCTTTTTTGTAAAAAAGAAAGATGGTGGTCTGCGGCCGTGCATCGACTACAGAGGTTTGAACGACATTACCATCAAGAACCGCTATCCTTTACCCCTGATTACTCAGCTCTTTGACAGAGTTAGCGGAGCTACCATCTTTACAAAGCTGGACCTGAGAGGTGCATACAATCTCATCCGGATCCGTGAGGGTGACGAGTGGAAGACCGCATTTAACACCCGTGACGGACATTATGAGTACCTCGTCATGCCCTTCGGATTGAGCAATGCTCCAGCTGTCTTCCAGCATTTCGTCAATGAGATTTTCAGAGACATTCTATACCGTCATGTCGTGGTCTATCTAGATGATATCCTCATTTTTGCCAACAATTTAGAGGAACATCGTTTTTGGGTAAAGGAGGTTCTGTCCCGTCTCCGTGTCAATCATCTCTATTGCAAATTAGAGAAATGCGTCTTTGAAGTCAAGTCCATTCCGTTTCTAGGGTACATTGTGTCCGGTTCCGGACTAGAGATGGATCCTGAGAAACTACAAGCAATCCAGAATTGGCCGGTACCCTTAACCCTCAAAGGGGTCCAGAGGTTCTTAGGGTTCGCCAATTATTACCGAAAGTTTATACGAGACTTTTCCACCATTGTGGCGCCTATTACTGCTTTCACCAAGAAGGGTGCTAACCCGTCCAAGTGGTCTGAAGAAGCCATGCAAGCTTTTCATCTTTTAAAACAGAGGTTCATCTCTGCGCCTGTCCTGAAACAGCCTGACATCGACTCTCCTTTCATCCTAGAGGTGGATGCCTCCTCCGTTGGAGTAGGAGCGGTGTTATCTCAGAGGGCTAAAGATGGCCATTTACATCCTTGCAGTTTCTTCTCACGGAAGTTCTCCCCAGCGGAGCGCAACTATGCCATTGGCGACCAGGAGTTGCTAGCCATCAAGCTCGCTCTAGAGGAGTGGAGATATCTGTTGGAGGGAGCTTCTCATTCAATCACCATCCTTACAGACCACAAGAACCTTCTATATCTGAAAGGCGCACAATGTCTCAACCCTCGTCAGGCCAGATGGGCACTTTTCTTTTCCAGGTTCGACTTTAAACTCCAGTTCTGTCCGGGCTCTCAGAATCGCAAGGCCGATGCCCTTTCCCGCTCATGGGAGCAAGAAAATGAGTCAGAGTCTTCAGACAAGCATCCTATTATAAATCCGTTGGCATTCTCCACGGTAGGGCTGGACTCTACGCCCCCATCAGGGAAAAGTTTTGTGAAGCCGACACTAAGGAAGAAGCTCATGCATTGGGCCCATGCTTCCCACTTTGCCGGACATACAGGTATCCAAAAAACCCTGGAGTTTATCTCTAGGTCCTATTGGTGGCCAACTCTGAAAAAGGACGTTTTGGAGTTTATTGCATCTTGCCCAAAGTGTGCTCAACATAAAGTATCCCGCCAGTCGCCTGCGGGGCAACTGGTTCCACTATCTGTTCCCCGTCGACCATGGACCCATTTGTCGATGGATTTTATTACAGATTTGCCCATGTGCAACAAGTTTAATACCATCTGGGTGGTAGTTGACCGGTTCACCAAGATGGCACACTTCATTCCTCTCACCGGTCTTCCGTCAGCTTCCAAGTTGGCTCAAATATTCATACAAGAGATCTTCCGACTCCACGGTCTTCCTGAAGAAATCATCTCAGATCGAGGAGTTCAATTCACAGCCAAATTCTGGCGAAGTTTATGTCAAGTCCTCCAAGTCAAGCTAAAGTTTTCCACGGCTTACCATCCTCAGACCAATGGTCAAACTGAGAGGGTGAATCAGGACTTGGAGGCCTTCCTCCGCATCTATGTGTCCTCCTCTCAAGATGACTGGGTTCAATTACTTCCGTGGGCCGAGTTCTGTCATAACAATCAGTATCATTCTTCACCAACTTTGGATTCCACCCTAAAGTCCCTGAGTTCCAACCGCTTCCAGCAACTTCTGTTCCCGCAGTGGGTATCACCTTGCATCAGTTTGCCAATATCTGGAAGAGCGTACGATCAGCTCTGCTCAAGGCATCGTTCAGATACAAGAAGTTTGCGGATAAGAAGCGTCGAGCAGTTCCTGCTCTCAAGGTGGGTGATCGGGTATGGTTATCCACGAAGAATTTGAGGTTAAGAGTTCCCAGTATGAAGTTTGCACCTCGCTACATCGGTCCTTTTAAAATTGATCAAGTCATCAATCCTGTTGCTTACAGACTCCAGTTGCCTCCCTTCTTAAAAATATCCAGGACATTCCATGTTTCCCTGTTGAAACCGCTAATCTTGAATCGGTTTCATTCCTCACTTCCTCCAACTCCGAAAGTCCAAACTCAACGAGGCGTTGAGTATGAAGTAGCCAAGATCCTGGACTCACGTCACCGTTACGGTCAACTTCAGTATCTTATTGACTGGAAGGGTTATGGCCCTGAGGAACGTTCTTGGACCAATGCTTCTGATGTCCATGCTCCTGCCTTGGTCCGGAGATTCCATTCCAAGTTTCCTCAAAAGCCAAAGAAGTGTCCTGGGGCCACTCCTAAAGGGGGGGGTGCTGTCACGATCCGGGTATCTGGACGCCATTTCTTACCTATCAGATGCCTTCTAAGGCTGGCTCAGCGCTCCAGGACCGGATCCCATCTGTCATCCTGATGTGCACATTCCCGCATCCTCTCCTGTCTCTCTGGACGCAGTCACAGTAACGCCATATACATCTTACATGGCGTCTCCCGCGGCCTCCGCCGCCGTCCCTGAGCTTCTGCATTCAGAGTGGCGATTACGTCAGCCGCGGCCTCCGCTGTGTCCGCGTGGTCGGATGTGCATCTGTCAGCCTGACGTCTCCTGTCTCCGGTGGCCGGCGCCGCCATTACTGTTTTCCAGACCACATGGATTACAATCCAAACTTCCCTCCAAGTGTCTGCATGGGCGCAGCCATCTTGGATTCTGTCAGCTGATCTTTCCTACCAATCCGTTGTCAGTATTATTAATTTGCATAATTGCCTAGCCAATGCCTTCCTTGCTGCAGGTATAAATAGGTTGTGCCTGAGCAAGGAAGGCGTCAGTGCTTTGGTTGTCAAACCTAGTTCCAGTTTGTCTCTTTACTGTGATTGTCTTCCAGGTTCCAGCTCCTGTCTCCAGACTTCTGCTATAGAGACCAGCACCAGCATTCCATCTGCGGTGTAGCCTGACTCTCCGATCCATTCTGGACTCACCTGTTTCCAGCTACAACATCACCTGCTTCCAGCTCAGCTTCCAGCAGTGTACAGCTTCTCTTAAAGGGCCGGTGTCCTTTCTGCAGTTTACCACTCTCCACCGGTATTATTATTTCTCCGCTCTCAAATTCTACATTTCATCTATATTGCATCGCTCTCAAGCTTTATTTATTATTTAACTGGTTCCAGCCAGTATCCACTCCGTGCCAACACCTGTCTGGTTCTAACCAGTACCCACAGCAGCATTTTATCTACAGCAGTCCAGCTTTCCCTGGAACACCAGCTGGTACGACCCTGGGCTTTCCTCATTGCTACAGTTGAGCCTGGTAAGGACTTTCCAACTTGCAGATAATAAGAACTGTCTCATACCACCAGAGCTCTGTGGCCCCTGCCACCCTGTAGTACCCAGGAACTGTATTATTATTTCTCTGCTGATTTTTATGTTACTTTTTACTGCTACTGTGATGCATGGAGTTTGTCATAAATAAATATCATTGACTTTTACTCAAGTTGTCGTGGTCACGCCTTCGGGCGGTTTCTCTTCATGTTACTTACATGTCCAGGGGTCTGATACAACCTCCCAGGTTCCGGTACATCTCAGCCCCTACAACTGAGGCTGCCTTCCGTCAGCTCAGGCCCTCAGTTGTGACAGTAAGCAATGACCTAATGAATCCAGCCGGAGACCAGGATCAAGCGGCCAGGCCGATGCAAGAACTGGCAGCCCGACTAGAACATCAGGAGGCTGCACAGGGCCACATCATCCGCTGTCTCCAGGATCTCTCTATTCGGCTGGATGGGATTCAGACAACTCTCCGTGGATCAGGCGCATCTGGGGCGTCAACCACAGTGACTCCAACTATAACCCCACCCACCTTACCCGTTTCTGCTCCACGTCTTCATCTTCCAACGCCAGCAAAATTTGACGGATCTCCAAGATTCTGCAGGGGATTTCTCAACCAGTGTGAGATTCAGTTTGAGCTACAACCTGGCAATTTTCCCAGTGACCGTACAAAAATTGCCTACATCATCTCACTTCTCAGTGGCTCAGCCCTTGACTGGGCATCACCGTTATGGGAGAGGTCCGACACCCTGCTATCTTCTTACACTGCATTCGTGTCAACATTCAGGCGCATCTTCGACGAGCCAGGCCGGGTAACTTCAGCTTCGTCTGAGATTCTCCGTTTACGCCAGGGATCACATACTGTAGGACAATATCTTATACAGTTCCAGATCCTGGCTTCTGAACTGGCATGGAACGACGAGGCCCTGTATGCTGCATTCTGGCATGGTTTATCCGAGCGTATTAAAGATGAGTTAGCTACCAGAGACTTACCCTCCAAGTTAGATGAGCTAATCTCACTTTGTACAAAAGTTGACTTACGTTTCAGAGAGAGAGCAACTGAGCGTGGAAGATCATCTGCTCCAAAATCTTCTGCTCCTCCTCCTCGCCAACTGTCACCAACTAAAGATGAACCCATGCAAATTGGCCGTTCCCGTTTAACTCCTGCTGAGCGCCGAAGACGTCTCTCTGAGTCTCTCTGTCTGTATTGTGCAGCTCCGTCTCACACTATTAATGCCTGTCCCAAACGTCCGGGAAAACTCCAAATCCTAGCTCGCCAAGGAGAGGGCCGGCTAGGAGTAATGATCTCCTCTCCATCTCCTCAAGATTGTAATCTCCCAGTCTCGCTTCAAGTTGCTCAACGTTATCAGAACGTCATTGCCCTCCTGGATTCCGGAGCAGCTGGGAACTTTATTACCGAAGCCTATGTTAAACGGTGGTCCCTACCCACCGAGAGACTTCCTTCCTCCTTTTCCTTAACTGCCGTGGATGGCAGTAAAATTTTTGATACAGTTATTGCTCTAAGGACTCTACCAGTTCGTCTGAGAGTGGGAGTTCTTCATTCCGAACTTATTTCACTTTTAGTGATTCCAAGAGCCACACATCCTGTGGTCCTGGGCCTTCCATGGCTCCGTCTTCACAATCCTACAATTGATTGGACGACTACGCAAATTCTGGCATGGGGTCCCTCCTGTGCTGAGACATGTTTGTTTAAAGTGTTGCCTGTCTGTTCTTCCTCCCCCAGGTCGTCTGATGTTCCACCTCCTCCATATCAAGATTTCACGGATGTGTTCAGTAAAGCTTCTGCTGATATCCTTCCTCCTCATAGAGAATGGGACTGCCCGATTGATCTCGTTCCAGGGAAGGTTCCACCTCGAGGCCGAACTTATCCGTTGTCTCTGCCTGAGACGCATTCTATGGAGGAATACATTAAAGAGAACCTAGCAAAGGGGTTCATTCGACCTTCTTCTTCTCCAGCCGGCGCAGGCTTCTTTTTTGTAAAAAAGAAAGATGGTGGTCTGCGGCCGTGCATCGACTACAGAGGTTTGAACGACATTACCATCAAGAACCGCTATCCTTTACCCCTGATTACTCAGCTCTTTGACAGAGTTAGCGGAGCTACCATCTTTACAAAGCTGGACCTGAGAGGTGCATACAATCTCATCCGGATCCGTGAGGGTGACGAGTGGAAGACCGCATTTAACACCCGTGACGGACATTATGAGTACCTCGTCATGCCCTTCGGATTGAGCAATGCTCCAGCTGTCTTCCAGCATTTCATCAATGAGATTTTCAGAGACATTCTATACCGTCATGTCGTGGTCTATCTAGATGATATCCTCATTTTTGCCAACAATTTAGAGGAACATCGTTTTTGGGTAAAGGAGGTTCTGTCCCGTCTCCGTGTCAATCATCTCTATTGCAAATTAGAGAAATGCGTCTTTGAAGTCAAGTCCATTCCGTTTCTAGGGTACATTGTGTCCGGTTCCGGACTAGAGATGGATCCTGAGAAACTACAAGCAATCCAGAATTGGCCGGTACCCTTAACCCTCAAAGGGGTCCAGAGGTTCTTAGGGTTCGCCAATTATTACCGAAAGTTTATACGAGACTTTTCCACCATTGTGGCGCCTATTACTGCTTTCACCAAGAAGGGTGCTAACCCGTCCAAGTGGTCTGAAGAAGCCATGCAAGCTTTTCATCTTTTAAAACAGAGGTTCATCTCTGCGCCTGTCCTGAAACAGCCTGACATCGACTCTCCTTTCATCCTAGAGGTGGATGCCTCCTCCGTTGGAGTAGGAGCGGTGTTATCTCAGAGGGCTAAAGATGGCCATTTACATCCTTGCAGTTTCTTCTCACGGAAGTTCTCCCCAGCGGAGCGCAACTATGCCATTGGCGACCAGGAGTTGCTAGCCATCAAGCTCGCTCTAGAGGAGTGGAGATATCTGTTGGAGGGAGCTTCTCATTCAATCACCATCCTTACAGACCACAAGAACCTTCTATATCTGAAAGGCGCACAATGTCTCAACCCTCGTCAGGCCAGATGGGCACTTTTCTTTTCCAGGTTCGACTTTAAACTCCAGTTCTGTCCGGGCTCTCAGAATCGCAAGGCCGATGCCCTTTCCCGCTCATGGGAGCAAGAAAATGAGTCAGAGTCTTCAGACAAGCATCCTATTATAAATCCGTTGGCATTCTCCACGGTAGGGCTGGACTCTACGCCCCCATCAGGGAAAAGTTTTGTGAAGCCGACACTAAGGAAGAAGCTCATGCATTGGGCCCATGCTTCCCGCTTTGCCGGACATACAGGTATCCAAAAAACCCTGGAGTTTATCTCTAGGTCCTATTGGTGGCCAACTCTGAAAAAGGACGTTTTGGAGTTTATTGCATCTTGCCCAAAGTGTGCTCAACATAAAGTATCCCGCCAGTCGCCTGCGGGGCAACTGGTTCCACTATCTGTTCCCCGTCGACCATGGACCCATTTGTCGATGGATTTTATTACAGATTTGCCCATGTGCAACAAGTTTAATACCATCTGGGTGGTAGTTGACCGGTTCACCAAGATGGCACACTTCATTCCTCTCACCGGTCTTCCGTCAGCTTCCAAGTTGGCTCAAATATTCATACAAGAGATCTTCCGACTCCACGGTCTTCCTGAAGAAATCATCTCAGATCGAGGAGTTCAATTCACAGCCAAATTCTGGCGAAGTTTATGTCAAGTCCTCCAAGTCAAGCTAAAGTTTTCCACGGCTTACCATCCTCAGACCAATGGTCAAACTGAGAGGGTGAATCAGGACTTGGAGGCCTTCCTCCGCATCTATGTGTCCTCCTCTCAAGATGACTGGGTTCAATTACTTCCGTGGGCCGAGTTCTGTCATAACAATCAGTATCATTCTTCACCAACTTTGGATTCCACCCTAAAGTCCCTGAGTTCCAACCGCTTCCAGCAACTTCTGTTCCCGCAGTGGGTATCACCTTGCATCAGTTTGCCAATATCTGGAAGAGCGTACGATCAGCTCTGCTCAAGGCATCGTTCAGATACAAGAAGTTTGCGGATAAGAAGCGTCGAGCAGTTCCTGCTCTCAAGGTGGGTGATCGGGTATGGTTATCCACGAAGAATTTGAGGTTAAGAGTTCCCAGTATGAAGTTTGCACCTCGCTACATCGGTCCTTTTAAAATTGATCAAGTCATCAATCCTGTTGCTTACAGACTCCAGTTGCCTCCCTTCTTAAAAATATCCAGGACATTCCATGTTTCCCTGTTGAAACCGCTAATCTTGAATCGGTTTCATTCCTCACTTCCTCCAACTCCGAAAGTCCAAACTCAACGAGGCGTTGAGTATGAAGTAGCCAAGATCCTGGACTCACGTCACCGTTACGGTCAACTTCTGTATCTTATTGACTGGAAGGGTTATGGCCCTGAGGAACGTTCTTGGACCAATGCTTCTGATGTCCATGCTCCTGCCTTGGTCCGGAGATTCCATTCCAAGTTTCCTCAAAAGCCAAAGAAGTGTCCTGGGGCCACTCCTAAAGGGGGGGGTGCTGTCACGATCCGGGTATCTGGACGCCATTTCTTACCTATCAGATGCCTTCTAAGGCTGGCTCAGCGCTCCAGGACCGGATCCCATCTGTCATCCTGATGTGCACATTCCCGCATCCTCTCCTGTCTCTCTGGACGCAGTCACAGTAACGCCATATACATCTTACATGGCGTCTCCCGCGGCCTCCGCCGCCGTCCCTGAGCTTCTGCATTCAGAGTGGCGATTACGTCAGCCGCGGCCTCCGCTGTGTCCGCGTGGTCGGATGTGCATCTGTCAGCCTGACGTCTCCTGTCTCCGGTGGCCGGCGCCGCCATTACTGTTTTCCAGACCACATGGATTACAATCCAAACTTCCCTCCAAGTGTCTGCATGGGCGCAGCCATCTTGGATTCTGTCAGCTGATCTTTCCTACCAATCCGTTGTCAGTATTATTAATTTGCATAATTGCCTAGCCAATGCCTTCCTTGCTGCAGGTATAAATAGGTTGTGCCTGAGCAAGGAAGGCGTCAGTGCTTTGGTTGTCAAACCTAGTTCCAGTTTGTCTCTTTACTGTGATTGTCTTCCAGGTTCCAGCTCCTGTCTCCAGACTTCTGCTATAGAGACCAGCACCAGCATTCCATCTGCGGTGTAGCCTGACTCTCCGATCCATTCTGGACTCACCTGTTTCCAGCTACAACATCACCTGCTTCCAGCTCAGCTTCCAGCAGTGTACAGCTTCTCTTAAAGGGCCGGTGTCCTTTCTGCAGTTTACCACTCTCCACCGGTATTATTATTTCTCCGCTCTCAAATTCTACATTTCATCTATATTGCATCGCTCTCAAGCTTTATTTATTATTTAACTGGTTCCAGCCAGTATCCACTCCGTGCCAACACCTGTCTGGTTCTAACCAGTACCCACAGCAGCATTTTATCTACAGCAGTCCAGCTTTCCCTGGAACACCAGCTGGTACGACCCTGGGCTTTCCTCATTGCTACAGTTGAGCCTGGTAAGGACTTTCCAACTTGCAGATAATAAGAACTGTCTCATACCACCAGAGCTCTGTGGCCCCTGCCACCCTGTAGTACCCAGGAACTGTATTATTATTTCTCTGCTGATTTTTATGTTACTTTTTACTGCTACTGTGATGCATGGAGTTTGTCATAAATAAATATCATTGACTTTTACTCAAGTTGTCGTGGTCACGCCTTCGGGCGGTTTCTCTTCATGTTACTTACATGTCCAGGGGTCTGATACAACCTCCCAGGTTCCGGTACATCTCAGCCCCTACAACTGAGGCTGCCTTCCGTCAGCTCAGGCCCTCAGTTGTGACAGCTTCGGTTGACCATTCAACAGACATATACTGCCTGGCCGACGTCTGTTCAGGCCCACTCGACGAGGTCGGAGGGCTCTACCTGGTCGGCTGCCCGGGTGTCTCGACCTTGCAGTTGTGCCGAGCTGCAACTTGGTCTGATTCGAAGACGTTTGTTAAATTCTAACAGTTCGATACCTTGGCTAAGGATGACCTTCAGTTGGTCAGGCTGTTTTGCAGGGTTCTCAGCACTCTCCCACCCGTTTGGGAGCTTTGGGACTTCCCCATGGTATTAAAGTACAAGACCCCAGTATCCACTAGGATGTTAGAGAAAATAGGAATTTAATACCTACCGGTAATTCCTTTTCTCCTAGTCCGTAGTGGATACTGGGCGCCCGCCTCAGTGCTTCGTTCCTGCTTACCTGTGTAAGTATTGGGTTGGTGTTGCGGTCCCGTTTTTTTGAATGGGATAGCTGTACTATCCGAGTTGGATTGGGTTGCTGTCCTCTGTTCCGGCTAGCGCCCTCCTTTTTGTTCTGGTTGTGTGTTGGCTTGTTGCTGCACCGCTGTTGTTTTGTTCTTCTCTCAGATTCTGTCCGTCTCCTCAGGCACAGTTTCCTATACTGAGTCTGGTAGGAGGGGCATAGAGGGGAGGAGCCAGCACACACACTAAACGTTTTAACGTACCAGGCTCCAGTGAACTCAAACTTTACCCCATGGTACTAAAGCACAAAACCCCAGTATCCACTACGGACTAGGAGAAGAGGATTTACCGGTATGTATTAAATTACTATTTTTTCTTAAATGCTAATAAATCATAGGAACTCCTACTTGTCAACCACACAGTACTTCAGGTTAGAGGACTGTGTCCAATCAGTAATCATTTTAAATAATTTATTTTAATACAAATTAAAGTGTCACATAGATTGGTATGCTCTAGCTCGTAGACTTTGCGGTTTACTGATGTAAGACTCAGGGACAGATTAACAATGGAGTGGGTGAGCCTGCAGCTCCAGGACCTGATGAAAATAGGCCCAGATGGTGCTGGTAAACATTGGTGACAAGAAAAAAATATTTTTGTCACCATCAGTGGACGTCCGAAGTCCCATCCACTCCCTCCATCAGCCCATCCAACCCACCTAGTGCCCACATACACAACAGCGACACCCTCTCCATTTTATGTGCAGAGCAGAGTATTATGCACTCTCTGCACCTTTGCCAGATCCAGTTCTAAGAGGCTGGCCATGGGCGGAAAAGAAACAGGAGAAGGCAGTCCAACCCCTCCTCTCACGTTTCCTTCTTACCGCCTCCACTCTGAAGCTGTGTTGCTGGGTTCAAAATAACAATCTAGTGACCAGCCCTGGGGAGAAAACCAAATGTCAGGGTGATCCACTGCGGCCGGCACCAATGACATGGGGACCTGCTGCTGCCTAAGGTACACAGTGCTGCCTGTACGGGATGATTGGGGGGGAGAGGTAGAAGGTACACAGTGCCTGTCGCAACCCTTTCTCACACATTTCTTCCCCCTCTCTCCCCCTTCTCTCCCTCTGCCTCCATCCTCTCTCTTTCTGTGTCTCCCCTTCTCTCTCTCTCGCCCATTCTCTGTCTCTCTCTCACCCTTCTCTTTCTCTCTCTCTGTCTTCCCCTCCTCACCCTCTCTGTCTGTCTGTCTATCTATCTATCCCCCCCTTCTCTCTCTCCTTTCTCTTACTGTCTCCTCTATCTATCTCTGTCTCCCACCTTGTCACTCTTCCCCCCTTCTCTCTCTCTCTCTTCCCTTTCTCTAACGTAGGTATGATGGCGAGGGTTAGCCTGTGGGAGAAGAGGTTAAGGTTAGGCACTATATTGAAGGTTAGTGTTAGGCTGTGGGAGTGAAAGGTTAGGGTCAGGCTGCGTGAGGGGAGGGTCAGGCTGCAGGAGGGTTAGGGAGAGGGTAAGGGGTAGGGTTAGTTTACTTACCAAGAAGTGCCAGGATTCTTACTATCAAGATGCCTCCGGCATCCTCACTGTAAGGATCTCGTAACCAACCTATAGAAGGGCACATATATGCATAGGCACATACCGAAGCACATACAGACATACAGAAGCTTATACAGACATGGACACATATGGACATAGCAGAGCACATACAGACATAGGCACATAAAGACATAGAGGAGTACATATAGGCATACTGTAGGCACATATGGACATAGGTACATAAGAACATAAAGGAGCACATACAGACATAGGCACATAAAAACATACAGTAGGCACATACAGTAGGCACACACGGACATAGAGGAGCACATACAGACAGAGGCACATACAGGCATATGGGGTCATTCCGAGTTGATCGTAGCTGTGCTAAATTTAGCACAGCTACGATCATCTTCCCTGACATGCGGGGGGACGCCCAGCACAGGGCTAGTCCGCCCCGCCTGTCAGTGCCCCCCCCCCCCCCCCACGCACAAATACAAAAGCATTGCACAGCGGCGATGCCTTTGTATTTGAGGAGCAACTCCCGGCCAGCGCAGCTCCTGCGGCTGGCTGGGAGTTAATTGTCGCTGCCGCTAGCCATAGCGGCTGTGTGTGCGTGACGCAGCTGCCGCGGCCAGCCCCCCCAACGGTCTGGCCACACCTGCGTTGGCCGGACCGCTCCCCCTAAACGGCGGCTTAATGCCGCCATTCAGCCCTCTCCTACCAGCGACCGCCTCTGTCTCAGAGGCAATCGCTAGGCAATGAAAGCTGCCATGCGCAGTTCTGACCCGATCGCTGCGCTGCGACAAACTGCAGCGAGCGATCGGGTTGGAATGACCCCCATAGGCACATATGGACAAAGAGAAGCACATACAGACATAGGCACATATGGACATAGAGAAGCACATACAGACATAGGCACATACAAACATAGGTACATACAGACATAGAGGAGCACATATATGCATACTGTAGGCACATATGGACATAAAGAACCACATGAGCTTCAAATTCTAACTTGCCACTGGAATGACTTTACACCCCTGGATTGCGCCCCACAGCACAGAACACATCACCACGGCACTAGTCACACCACCACGGCACTAGTCACACCACCACGGCACTAGTCACACCATCACGGCACTAGTCACACCATCACGGCACTAGTCACACCACCACAGTTCTGGTCACACCACCACAGCACTAGTCACACCATCACGGCACTAGTCACACCATCACAGCACTAGTCACACCATCACAGCACTAGTCACACCATCACAGCACTAGTCACACCATCACAGCAGTAGTCACACCACCACAGCACTAGTCACACCACCACAGTTCTGGTCACACCATCACAGCACTAGTCACACCACCACAGCACTAGTCACACCACCACAGCACTAGTCACACCACCACAGCACTAGTCACACCATCACAGCACTAGTCACACCACCACAGCACTAGTCACACCACCACAGCACTAGTCACACCACCACAGCACTAGTCACACCATCACAGCACTAGTCACACCACCACAGCACTAGTCACACCACCACAGCACTAGTCACACCATCACAGTTCTGGTCACACCATCACAGCACTAGTCACACCACCACAGTACTAGTCACACCACCACAGTTCTGGTCACACCACCACAGCACTAGTCACACCATCACAGCACTAGTCACACCACCACAGTTCTGGTCACACCACCACAGCACTAGTCGCACCATCACAGCACTAGTCACACCATCACAGCACTAGTCACACCACCACAGCACTAGTCACACCATCACAGCACTAGTCACACCACCACAGCACTAGTCACACCACCACAGCACTAGTCACACCACCACAGCACTAGTCACACCATCACAGTTCTGGTCACACCACCACAGCACTAGTCACACCACCACAGCACTAGTCACATCATCACAGCACTAGTCACACCACCACAGTACTAGTCACACCACCACAGCACTAGTCACATCATCACAGCACTAGTCACACCATCACAGTTCTGGTCACACCCCCACAGCACTGGTCACACCCCTGTGGTGGCACACAAGAGGCCCTTCAGCTATTTCAGCTCCAGGCCCATGTGGACCTTAATCTGGCACTTATGCAAGCAAATAAGATTTGCTGTCTAAAATAGCAGCTATGGACTGAGTACAATTCCTTTTCTATTATAATACACATATAAATAGCTAAATATATACCTGCATTTTTAGTTATTTATTATGTTTGGATATGCTGAATCCTTGCTAAGTGTAAGCACAGAGGAGCCTGCTCCTACAGGAAATTATATATTGCATGCGGGGCCGGTTCTACACTTTGTGCTGCCCAGAACAAAAGATTCCTTTGCTCCCCCATCCCAATTCAAAACAGGTACAGTCCGCAAAATATAGGGGTGTGACTTAATGGGGAAAGGGCATCCCCACAGAATAGTACCAATTCACATTACAACGCACAGTAGTGTCCGTCAGTCACATTAAACCCCACAGTAGTATCCCTTATACACATTATGCCATGTTAGAGCCCCTTACACACATTACAGTACAGCAGAGCCCCTTATACACGTTACGCCAGGTAGAGCCCCTTATCCATTTTATGCCAGGTGGAGACCCTTTCATACATATTATGCTAGGTAGAGCCCCTTTCATACATGTTACACCAGGTTGAGCCCCTTTTATACATGTTACGCAAGGAAAATCCCCTTTTTTACATGTTAAGCCAGGTAGAGCAGTGGAGAAGTTGCCCATGACAACCAATCAGCATTGACATAACACTTTTATCACTGCTTAGTACATATCCCCCTTAGAAACATAATTGCTTGCATTGGAGGCCATACTCTGATGGAAAATGTACACCCGGCATGGGACTTGGGCACGTTTCAATGGTGTGACTAATAGTGGCATCTAATGATGCATCAGTCAGTATTTGAGTGTCCGTCCCTGCACATTCAGTCGCAAGGCTGTACACCAGGGAAGTGTTTATAGCAGCATTTGCATACAGTCACAGAAATGCGACCGGCAAAACACACAGACATGGATGCCGCTGCATGTGACCAGTTATCAAAAAAGGGATGTAGTTATGTGACCGCCGGTCACTACACTGATGCCGAAATCCCGAGCGCTAGACAGCCTGGCACTCGGCATGCCGACTAACAGGGACTATTCCCACTCGTGGGTGTCCACGACACCCATAGAGTGGCAATAGAACCTGTGGCGAGTGCAGCGAGCCACCGAGCCTGCTGCGTGAGCCTGAAGCCCCGCAATGTTCCTCTGGAACCCTCACCGGAAATTGTTATTTTGCATGTGTGGTCAGCAGAAGCTTTCGGGGGAACCTGTCCCTGCGGTGCTCCATAATACATCCCACAGATACAATCGCATATTGCCGTGTGATATCATGACCAGATCGCATTGAATACATGATTAATGATAAATGGGGCCCTCAGAATCAGACCTTTGTATATGAGGTGAGGAGTCCATCATCTGATAGGAAAGACCGCCTTGATCTTTGGATCAATTCTGCAATGAAAGGGTCCTATTTACACTTAATGGTGGTCATTCCGACCATATCGCTTGCTGCAGTTTATCGCAGCGCAGTGATCGGGTCAGAACTGCTCATGGACCGGTACCGCAGTGTGCCGGCGCATGCTAGCCGTCATTGCCTAGTGATCGCCTCTGAGGCAGAGGCGGTCGCTGGGTGGTAGGTTAGGGGGCCGGTTAGGGGGCACGGTCTGGCCAACGCAGGCGTGGCCGGACCATTGTGGGGGGCGGGCTGCGGCGGCTGCGTGATGTCACATGCAGCCGCTGCGACCCGGGGCAGCGAAGAGGTTCTCCCGGCCAGCCGCAGGAGCTGCGCTGGCCGGGAGTAACTCCTGAGATGCAAAAGCATTGCACCTGTGCATGCCTGAGTGCCTGATCGTAGCTGTGCTAAATTTAGCACAGCTACGATCAACTCAGAATGACCCCCAATGCCCGTTCCAAGGTGCCATGTGTTATGTCTCCTCTGACAGGAAGTAGTAGAGATCTGCCTACCACTAGCACTTATTATCAGTAGATGCACCTGTGTGGGAATTACATAACTAGTCAGCCGGTGACCGGTTTACGTACAGATGCATCAACTGTGGCAGCACATACTTTTCCTGCTAAAGGCACAGGACTGATTTACCTGGTTACATTCAAATTACTTCCATCTCAGGAAGAACAATATAAAAACTGACTTTACCAGTTTGGCAGGGAAGCAAACAAGGGAAATGACACATTTACTGTGGACTTGACTTGTATTTGGGAGTTGAAGTTGAGTCCAAGAATGATAGGTAGAATCTAATTGGTTGCCAGGGCCAACACCCTCACTTGTCCTCTGTAGAAGGTTTGGTCTTTTTGGCCACTTTTTTAGTGTCCTTTTTATTATCTTTGGTTTAATCCCGTGAGTTTCCTTTTAAAAACCCACTGCTTTGGTTGAATTACACCTTATTTATTAGTGCAACCAGGCAGAGAAACAGAATGATTGCCATAAGAAATGAGGTAGTTTAAACCTCTAGGATGGGGGCTGGCATGAAGGCTGGTCACATGACTTAGCCTGCATGTGGTGTAGCAGGGGGTGTGTCTGTGTTGGACTTTATGTAAAGGCTTAGGCTGTGGGTCTAAGCCTTGTTGTTTTCAGCCTTCCCACCCTCCCTTATAGTTTTCTTGGTTGGTGATTGATCGTTGGCTATTCTGTGGTGGGAAAGAATGCCAGATCACCAGTCTGAGTGCAATCATTTGTTTTTGGTGTGCTCCCATTGTTGACTCGTAGTTGGCTGCGCCACCCTGACAGGGGGCAGTGTCATTACCCAAATGGGTGGGTATTCAAGTTAGAAGGTGGCGTGGATACCCTTTGTGGTTTTATGGTTGAGTTGTACACCTTGGGCAGTATCCACTTACAATGCAAGTTGCTGGTTGTTTTTGTGCATTATGGGTTGTGCTGACTCTGGCCGTCCTTTCTTTGCCATCAAACTTAACCTAAAATATAAGTTTACCCAACTGCTTACCTCCTTATTGCATTATCGAAATTGCTAGTTGAGCTGAGCGACTAATTTTGTCTTGAATTAATGTCTGTTCATTAAAATATACAATAATGTTTAGTGTAAGGTTTTCTGGGAAATAGACTGCTGACCAGCAGTTGCTTCCTACTTCTTTTGGTTTGGAAAAATTAGAAAAAGCAGTGGTGAAGCTAAGGCATTAGGTGCAGTCACTCTCGATTTATTAAGTGGTTTTCATTATTGTGTCTAGAACTGTTTTTTTGTCTCATCTAAGGTTCTTTTTGAATGGTCTGTAACAACATTGTCATATTATATCAATGTGCTCACTTCAAAATGTTACATATGTTGTATCTACTATTTGTCATGTCTGTTACTGATGCTTATGCTTCAATTAAAAAAAAAAGTAAAAAATATATATATGTTTAAATAGATAAATAGCTTTTAGTTTTTCTGTCAAATTTATGTCTCTGTGTCTTTATTAATTGATGATGATGATGATGATGATGATGATGATGATAATATTGTTGTTAAGTGATTTGCATACATAACACACCTCGTCCAATAGAGGTCTAAAGGTATCTAGACGAAGAGTGTTTGTGAATGTGAAGACATTAATGTAAAGATTACTGTTATGGGAGTGTCGCAGGCATGTCGCTGACTTGTTTGTGTGCACAGACGCTTAATCGCTCATATTGGAGGCCATGCCTAGCATCGGGCCGGTGCAATGTTCGATGGTTCAATAGATGGTTGTATCGATATTACAGCATCTAAAGATGTTTAAGGTGGGCTTGTGGTGGTATTTGCATAAAGTCACAGACCAGCGACTGGCAAAAGATGGAGATACAGATGCGGCTGAGTCCTACCTAGAATGAGCCCCATTATGGGGGACATTTGTAAAGACTTCAGGAAATAAATGAAAGGGACACAATGTAATGGTGCAGTGAGAAAAGTCAATACAAACTTAAGGCCAGTACTCACGGCCCGATTTGAAAATCTAAGCAATCTAGACAGATTGCTTAGATTATCCCTCCGTGTGTACCCTCCTTTAGTTGTATAGAAAGAGGATTTAGCGGCTGGATGAGTGAGGTTATATTGCCATTTCATAGGTCAGTGGTAAGACCTCAAAGAGGACCCAGCTGCAGAAAAACATTAACAAAGCAGGATAAATTCAGGGAATGTCAACCAAAATAGTGTATGGACTACGTAATAAAGGGTTAGGATTGATTTACCAGCGGTCGGGATGCTGGTGGTCAGAATGCCAACAGCAGTATCCTGATATTCAGAATCCTGACAGGGGAAAGCAAGTATAATTACTTCCCCCCAATGGCCCCCTTACACTACCCCCCCCCCCTCCAAACCTACCCCACCCCCCTCCCAGGCCCCGCAGCCTAACCCTAACCCCCCTCCTTGCAGCCTAAACCTAACCCCTCCTCCCCCCGCAGCCTAACCCTAACCCTCCTTATCGGTGCCTAAACCAAACCCCTCCGCGCAGCCTAAACCTAACCCTCCCTATGGGTGCCTAAACCAAACCCGTCCCTCCCCACATCCTAAACCTAACCCCCTCGTCCCACAGCCTAACCCTATCCCCCCCCCTGCAAACCTTGACCTATCCCCCCCCACTGCTTACTTGTCCGAGTTCCCAGTAGATGCTTGTTCGGGATCCTGGCAGTCGAGATTCCAGCACCGGGCTTGTGACCCGGTGACAGCATTCTGAAGACTGGGGGTCATTCTGAGTTGATAGCTCGCTATCTAGTTTTAGCAGCCGTGCAAACGCTATGCCGCCTCCCACTGGGGAGTGGATTTTAGCTTAGCAGAAGTGCAAACGCATGTGCAGCCGAGATCTGCAAAAACAGTTTGTGCAGTTTCTGAGTAGCTCTGAACCTTGCGATCACTTCAGCCTATTTGTGTCCGGATTTGACGTCTTACACCCGCCCAGCGAACACCCAGCCACGCCTGCGTTTTTGCAAACACTCCCTGAAAATGGTCAGTTGACACGCACAAACGCCCTCTTCCTGTCAATCTTCTTGCAGCCGTCAGAGCGACTGAAAACTTCGCTAGAACCTGTGCTAAACAACAAATGCCTTTGTACCCGTACATCACATGTGCGCATTGCGGAGCACACGCATGCATAGAAATGCAGATTTTTAGCCTAATTTTTAGCCTAATCGCTGCGCTGCAAACAATGGCAGCTAGCGATCAACTCGGAATGACCCCCAGTGTCGGGATTCCAACATTTGTATTTCGACTGCCATTCCGAGTTGATTGCTAGCTGCCATTGTTCGCAGCACAGCGATCAGGTTAAAAATTGGCATTTCTGCATATGCTCCGCAATGCGCACGCGCGACGTACGGGTACAAAGCCCGTTGTGGTTGTGCACAGGTTCTAGCAAAGTTTTCAGTCGCTCTGACGGCCGCAAGAAGATTGACAGGAAGAGGCCGTTTGTGGGTGGCAACTGACCGTTTTCAGGGAGCGTCTGGAAAAACTCGGGCTCAAACGTTTTCAGGGAGGGTGTCCGACATCAGCTCCGTCCCCGATCAGTAGGATTCAATTACACTGGATAAGTAAGTCCTGGGCTGCGCAGAGACTGCACAAACTGATGTTTGTGCAGCTCTGCAACATATGCGATTGCACACTTGCACAGCGATTTTACCCTCCCCCTGTAGGCGGCAACTATCTGATTGCAGGGCAGCAATAAAAAAAAAACGCAGCCCAGCGCTCAGATCTGAATTAGGCCATTGTTTGTAGAAAATAGAGTTACTGCATTTGTAAGTTGTAATTTATTAATGGTACTAGAATCAATTACATTGGAAATAATTTAATTGTTCTTTAAGATATCCAGAGACCAGAGACTGCATTAGAGTGATAGCATAACTTTCATCTACTTTTATTATGTTATTATGGAAAGGAATAAGGTAGGTCTGGAGTCCCTCTTATCTTCATTCTGTTTGGTTGCTGGCTGGGACTTCTAATATGTCTTCCTAATCTGGAAGACCTTCTCCCACAATAGGGGGCACAGATGTGGATAATTAGGTGAGAGGGCCAGTTATCGTTGGCACAACTTGTCTTAGCAACTGAGCTTAGAAAATAGCTTAGACAACTTCAGTTGTTTGGTACGGACTACTGGGTAAGGTCAAAGACATAGATGCGCTGTGAGGAATTTCATCCACATCTTTTTCTTTTCTTATACGGTAATTTACTTTAATTAAAACAATAATCTATCTCAAACATTCAGTTGATATCATCTTCAGTACTTTCTCCAAACTTAAATTTCAATCGACCCCCCCCCCCAACATTCCAAAGCATTTAACCACCTGCTACATGGTATCCGTTCACATGGTCGACCATGTTATGGTCGACAGTCATTAGGTCGACCACTATTGATCGACATTGACATGGTCGACATGGACACATGGTCGACACATGAAAATGGTCGACACATGAAAGGGTCGACATGAGTTTTTTAACTTTTTTTTCTTTTGGGGAACTTTTCCATACTTTACGATCCACATGGACTACGATTGGAACGGTAAAGTGTGCCGAGCGAAGCGGTAGCGGAGCGAAGGCACCATGCCCGAAGCATGGCGAGCGAAGCGAGCCATGCGAGGGGACGCGGTGCACTAATTGGGGTTCCCAGTCACTTTACGCAAAAAACGACACCAAAAATGTTAAAAAACTCATGTCGACCCTTTCATGTGTCGACCATTTTCATGTGTCGGCCATGTGTCCATGTCGACCATGTCAATGTCGACCAATAGTGGTCGACCATTCATACCGGAACCCTGCTACACTTGTCCATGGAAAACAATGGACACATTATCCCCAGTAATTTTCAGGTTGGTCTTTGTTCTTGCATGGTGAAAGGGAAGGATCTGGAATAGTTTTAAAAGATTTTCCAAAGTAATCTATAAGAGTACAGTTTGTCTATGGGTAATAGACACTTTTGCAGCTGCCAGTTCTATCCTCCCATAATTAACAAGAGTACGAGATGTATTACTTTGCCTGCTTACATGATCACAAAATAATTAACCCAATTTACAGTCAGCGATGTCTATAGAAGTCATGGTATTCCATACATGGTAACAAGAGTGGTACAAGTGGAAGGATCAGCACAAATCTGGCAGTCTACAACAGGGGTGGTTAGTCGGACATTTCCATATCATGCGGAAAACACCTCGCACTGCGTGTGTAACACAACTTCTGCAGCTTGCACATAAAGGGCTTGAGGTAAGGCTGTGGAGAACATGATTCTCAGGTTCTCTTTTCAACCACAATGCTGGACTCAACCCAGCTGAGATCAGCAAACTGGTACAATTTTACCACAAATTTGCCCTGAAAACAAACATAATTTGTGGTAATGAGCTAAATGAACGTCCTTAGATCATTCTCGATTATATCTATAATCGGTGTACAGATCTGCCTGTGTGTGTGCTCATCTGCAGATGGCACTGACAGACCTGCAATGATGGCTAGTATTGTATGAAAACCAGATACTGCTTTTAGTTGGCTAACTACTGCACTAGTAAGGTCAAATCAGAAGGGGGTCCTGGCCTGGCAGTCAGTGCTCAGGCAGAACAGATGTACCCTGTGTGGCCAGCGGAAACATTTATATGACTTGTAGGGTAACAAGTTCCCATGGAACATTCATTGTTTTTATTGTATATTGAAAAGCAAAATACACAAGTTACTTGGAAATCTTCCATATAAAACAATGCTGCCTCTTTTCAGCTACAGCCGTTATTTATCTGCAAAAGAAGATTTTGACAGTGTCAAAGCAAAATACACTCATCAGGTCATTGATCTGAAACATCTTGTTTGTATCCCAAAACTAATTGTATTAAACACATAAAGAAGTTAGTTGCATTTAAACAGTTGTAAAACGCAGTTTTCTGAATTACCCAAATAAAGTTTGATTAAAGCTCTTCTTAGTGCAGCTAATTATTGGACTCTGCATCCACACATGGGCAGATGTGATATAGATGGCATCCCGACGTTTAGGATGCCAGTGGTCAGAAGACTGGCACCAGAATCTCAACACTGCTGAGCAGGGTCGGACTGGCCCACAGGAGTACCAGGGATACCACCGGTAGGCCCCACTGCCTGAGGGCCCACTCCTTCTTCTAGGGATCAGGTTCCAGACTGTGCACTTGTATTATATATGGTAGATATGTTGCATTACACTGTACTGAACTATTGTGTATTTCAATCCTCTGTGGAGGCTGGCCACACACCCTTTGTAGACTGGCCACACCCCTAAGTATGGGCCCCTATCACTGCATTCTCCCGGTGGGCCTTTCATGCCCTAGTCCGACACTGCTGCGATGAATACTGACTCCAGAATCCCAAATATCAAACTAGGGTCTTTGGAGCCCAGCGCAAGATGAAGAATGGCACCTCCCCAACACACACAAATACAACGTACAATATGTGCGTGTGGTGAAAAAAGTGGACTTGGCCACATGCCGGAAGGGGTGTGATCACTGAAAATGGGCCGTGACACCAGTCTGTCATCACTCTGGGAATATTCCTTTCCATTGCATATGTATGCACCTTACCTATATGATGATTTTTCACAATGTGGAACCTCTGAAGAAATGCATCCTTCCTGAGAAGACGACATCTTCAGTCGGTGTTTCACTGTTCATGTAGGTCACATCAGCTAGAAGATGCCTGTTTGTGTAGGAATATTAACAAGCTCATCATCACACAACAGTGGTTCAACCCCCGTGTCACTTCCTGTCCCCTTCAGCCACACCATCATCTCCGTCCTGTATCTCTCAGCATCACCATTTCCCCCTGCATCTCTCAGCTACACTATCTCCCCCTGCATCTCTCAGCCACACCCTCTCCCCCCTGCATCTCTCAGCCACAACATCATCTCCCTCCTGCATCTCTCAGCCACACCATCACCTCCCCACCGTGTTGTTTCTCAGCACACCATCATCTCCCCGGGCATTGTCTCTCAGCACCCATCATCTCCCCCTTCATCTCTCAGCACACCATAACCTCCCCCTGTGTCGTCTCTCAGCACACCATCACCTCCCCATGCATCATCTCTCAGCACACCATCACTTACCCCTGCGTTGTCTCTCTGTACACCATCACCTCCTTCTGTGTCATCTCTCCGCACACCATCACCTCCCCATGTATCGTCCCTTAGCACACCATCACCTCCCCATGCTGTCTCTCAGCACACCATCACCTCCCCTTTTATAATTTCTTAGCACACCATCACCTCCCCATGCGCTGTCTATCAGCACACCATCACCTCCCCCTGTGTCGTATCTCAGCACACCATCACCACCCCCATGTGCCGTCTCTCAGCACACCATCACATCCCCCATGCATCGTCTCTCAGCACACCATCACTTACCCCTGTGTCATCTCTCCGCACACCATCACCTCCTCCTGCGTCATCTCTCCGCACAGCATCACCTCCCCCTGTATCGTCACTTAGCACACCATCACCTCCCTATGTGCCATCTCTCAGCACACCATCACCTCCCCCATGCGTCGTCTCTCAGCACACCATCACCTCCTCCCTGCATCGTCTCTCAGCACACCATCACCTCCCCCATGCGTCGTCTCAGAGCACACCATCACCTCCCCCATGCGTCGTCTCTCAGCACACTATCACTTACCCCTGCGTTGTCTCTCCGCACACCAATGTCAGACTGGGGCAAGAAGGGCCCACCAGGGTAATCCAATAACAAAGGCCTACTAAGGGGCATGGCCATTTGCTGAAAGGGGTGTGGCCAACTCGCCAGAGAAGAGTGGTCAGACATTATAGGAGCCACCTAGCATAGTATATAAAGTAAAAAAAAAATCGCATTTCAAATAGGGTCAGTTTCACTCATATAACCCTGTTAAAATAACTACAGAGATTAAATCAATCAATAAAAAAACAACTTTATTTATACAGATAAACATATGTATAAATGACTACAAAAATATTATTAGAAATAACAAAAATTAACCAGCAGATTCACACTTTGCCACAGCCAGACAAAGATCCACAAATATACACTCTAGCACAGCCAGACCCAAAGATTTACACTCCATCCCAAGCCAGACCCACAGACTGACACTCCCACATCAATCAATGCATGCTCACGCTCCTATAGCCAGACAAGTGCACTCTCACATACAACCATCTACATTTTAAGACAACTTTCTTTAAATTGTGCTTTGTAGTTTGCACACGTTTCTAATTTATAGTGAAAAAGGTTGCATGGCATTAACTGATACACAAAAAGTTCAGTTGTGAAGACTGTATAATGTCACACTGACACATTAAAAGGTAACAAAGCAAGATGGCTATGGATGCCCGAAATGAGGGGGCATGGCCAAGTGGGAGATGCCTATGCCCTGTTTTTGTCACTGTGGGGGGCCTTCCCAACACTCTGTGAGTTGCTGGACAAGACCCCAGTCCCTCTCTTCCTTGAACAGACATTGTGTGACCATGCTGGTTTTGATTTGAGTCAGAAAACATTAAAAGGGGATACAGAATACGGCAGGGACGTGCGGTGAGCTAAATGGCTCAGGAGGCACTGGCTAACCCCAGAGCCAGAATTCCATGCAATATATGAGCCAAAGTGTACATCTGGGGATTATACACAGGTGCAGCAGTATAAACTCCTGGAAATTTGGTGAGTTTTGATCAGAGATGTGCAGAAAAGATAAGCAGGTGAGGCACTGCCATAGACTTTTTACTCCAGAGTTTGGGCTATAAAAATTATTAGAATAATGCAAAGAAGGTATTTCAAACAAATTATTAGTATTTTTCATATACTTTATACAGTCAAAACTCTGGTTTAAACGTAAGTATGACAAGAAAGGCTCTGCCTCACCTGCCTCACCCCACAGCACGTCACTGGAATACGGAGAAGGAAGAGGAGTGAGCAGGGAGTCAAGAATACGTAGATCCAATAGAAACATCTGGCATAACAGTACAGTATATAGCACATAGTGTACAGTTTTATATAATGTATTGTTGCAAATGTACTGCTTCTATGGCTGACTTATTTTCTCAGAATTATTTTCTAAAGCATTCATGTTTATTTTTACTGCCTTATTTTTTTGTGCTTCTCTTATGATAAAGCAAGTGATGCTCTGGTACCATATCATCTTCATCATTTTACATTTAGGAAGGTATAGCTATAGTTTGTCATCTAATGACACAAGGCATCTTCAAAGCAATTTGTATTTCCTCTAATGTCTGGGATAGAAAACAATTTGCTTATTTGGTCCAACCAAGCAATAAGCCTCTTTGTGATGGTGTCACAGAGTAGTCATATGAACATCAAGGGGAATATCACTGCAGGCTCTCCTCTAGTGATGACCATGCTCTGCCACTGAGGGTCCATAGGCATCCACTATCGCTAAAGAACCATTGTTGGTTAGACTATTGAGAAATTTAGAAATAAATATTACATTAAGTAGATCGTGTTTATATGTCATCCTTAGGGTCAGTTGTGTGGTGAGGGACAAGATTTGTTATGACTGGCAGCCACCAGCACTGGGTTTGCCTATTATATTGACCATGAATAATTTGAATTGGTCCTGGACCACCAACCCAGGGCACCCCTGCAAGTGTCCCGAGGCACCCCAGGGAGCCACGGCACACAGTTTGGGAACTGTGAAAGTCACCAATGACCTGCTTTCAGCCAAATCCAGGGGCCACTTCTCTCTGTTCATCCTTCTGGACCTCTCTGCTGCCTTTGACACCGTAGATCATCCTCTCCTCCTCGGCACACTCCAAAACGCTGGCCTCTCTAGCACTGTCCTTGACTGGTTTTCTTCTTACCTCACTAACCGCTCCTTCTCTGTGTCTGCCTCAAGCACCACCTCACACCCATCCATCCTTCCTGTTGGTGTCCCTCAGGGTTCTGTCCTTGGACCCCTTCTGTTCTCCCTGTATACCTCTTCCCTGGGTGCGCTCATTAACTCATTTGGCCTTCAATACCACCTCTATGCTGATGACACACAACTCTACCTCTCATCTCCTGATCTGTCCCCCTCTGTCCTCTCTCAGGTTTCCAGCTGCCTCTCTGCAATCTCCTCCTGGATGTCTGAACGCTCTCTAAAGCTCAACATGGACAAAACGGAACTCATCATCTTCCCCCCATCCAGAGCAACACCCCCGACCAATATCTCCATCATTGTTGACAACACCACCATCTCCCCCGTTCCCCAACTCCGCTGCCTGGGCGTCAGTCTTGACTCCTCCCTCTCCTTTGCACCCCACATCCAAGCTCTGGCACAATCCTGTCGTTTCCAGCTACGCAACATTGCTCGTATCAGGCCATATCTCTCCCAGAGTGCAACTAAACTCATCATCCACTCACTGGTCATCTCACGACTTGATTACTGCAATGTCCTCCTCACTGGCCTCGCTTGCTCCCATCTTGCTCCCCTCCAATCTGTCCTGAACTCCGCAGCTAGGCTTATCTTCCTCTCCCGCCGCACCACATCTGCCACTCCCCTTCAACAAAATCTACACTGGCTCCCATTCCCCTACAGAATCCTCTTCAAACTCCTCACCCTCACATACAAGGCCATCTCTAATTCCACTGCTCCCTACATCTCCAACCTCCTTTCCCTTCATACTCCCTCTCGTCCCCTACGGTCGACTAATGACCGTCGCCTCTCCACCGCCCTGGTCACTGCTTCCCATGCACGAGTTCAGGATTTTGCACGTGCTGCACCCCTTCAGTGGAACGCACTCCCCCGCTCCATTAGACTCTCCCCAACCTTGCAAAGCTTCAAACGGGCTCTAAAAACCCACCTATTCATCAAAGCGTACCCTTCTAATGCATAACCCAGAGCTGAAGCCGCGCCTCCACCCCCTGCCTCATGCCGTGAACATCTCAGCTTTGCTTGCATACTGCCATCAGGCTACCTCCCGCTTGCCTGCACCTCTTGTCATCTGTCTGTCGCCCCTCCCCAATAGATTGTTAGCTCTTCAGAGCAGGGCCCTCTTTCCTCTTGTTATCTAAGCCCTCGTCTCAACACTTCACTCACAGCTCTCCCCCACTCAACGACCATTTTTATCCTGCTAGTAAAGGCTCATCTCCATCTATGACCACCAGCCTCTAGTAGTATGATGATCACTACCTCAATACTTACATCTTAGCTGTACTATGTCTTGAGAATGTGTGGTGCTCTATTACCTGTACTCTATTTCTGTTATTTATTTACTGTAATGAAATGTTTTGTCCCCTGTACTGTCCTTTGTACGGCGCTGCGAAACACATGTGGCGCCTTATAAATAAAATGTAATAATAATAATAATAATAATAATAACCTCTGGACTATACCCATAGCGGGACTGAAGTTCACCATTGGGGATCAGCCACCAATGTTATTCCATAGGTGATCTCCATTCAATGCTAAAACCCTCATCATCAGATGGTTGCTGTCTATTGATGGATGTTGGCTCCCTCCACTCTCCTCCCATAAAAGGATAAAAAGTGCACAAAATAGAAGCAATGAGTAAGCAAAGAAGATAACATACACAGCTATAAAATTGTTTTTGATAATCACAGATCTTAAAACCGTATTTAAGGGAAAATATAGATCTATATCTTGGTGAAATATTATTTGCAACAAATGTGTCGCCTCTCTCTCTCTCTCTAGACCTCTAATGTAGCTTTCTCTACTAAGGTAAATCTTGTGATGGGGAACACACGTAAGGGCAGGAGTCCGTGACAATACTCACTGGTCTATCTACGTATATTCTGCCTGAGTTCCAGGCTCTGTTCTTTTTTGTGTCTGTACACCCTGTTGTGTCTCTCTGTACTGACCTGGCCTATTCTGATTACTTTTCTTTGCCAGTAATCAGAGTTCAGTCTTGTTTACGTTTGTAAATTGTGAGCTGCTTGTGTCTGGCCTGTGGCGTGTTACTGACTCAGTGCTGCCAGCCGGGAACTGCTTCCTGACCCTTCTTGTATCGATCAGAAGCTGAAGAGAAAGACTAATCTGCCCTGCACTACAAATTGTTATGGGGAGTTCCCATTAGACTCAGCACAACAGGTTGTCCAGCACCAGGGAATCCGGATGATAGGGCAACAGTTTCTAGGTCAACAGTCAATAGCATACCTCCCAACATGACCCTCTCCAGGAGGGACACAATGCTCTGCTCCTGGACTGTTCTCTTAATTTATGATTGTAGACACCTGTTTCGAACAGGTTAATGGATTCAGCACAGGTTATGGCAATCATAAATTAAGAGGGAAGTCCAGGAGGGACAGAACATTCTGTCCCTCCTGGAGAGGGTCATGTTGGGAGGTATGGTCAATAGGTTGACATGCATTAGGTCGACATTTACAAAAGGTCGACATGACAATTGTCAATACAGCAAAAGGACGACATGAGTTTTTTTTTTACTTTTCCATACTTTATCAACCACGTGGATTCCAATTCGGAACAGTAACCTGCCTGAAACGTGGCGGGCGATGCGGTACACTTATTTGGGTTCCACGAGCTAATACAGAAAAAAATGACATCAAAATTAACGAAAAACCTCATGACGACCTTTTCATTTGTAGACATCTCCCGTGTCAACCTTTTGTCAAGGTCGACCTTTTGGGGTTGACCTTGTATACCACACCCCAAATCACTAGTGGTATAGCAGACCCACATCTGCACCTAACAGTACAATCTGATTTATTACAGTTTGTTTTTGATTTTTTAAAGATGGAGAATTACGTTCTAATAATACAAACCTGTCGGATACACACTGGACCTCTTTATAGATTTGAGTAAGGTGCTGTGTTGAAATGTAAAACCCAAGCATAACAATCTTACACATGCTTAGTATTAGAAGTATGTGCTATCAGAAAGACAACACACTGGCTACTTTCTTGAACACTTTATTTTTTTCTTGTTATTTTTCTTCTCAGAACAGATCCGCCCTATACTTTGTGTATCTAAGGGAAATCCCATCATTAGTGCAGCCATGAGGAAACGTGGAAAGTAGAGCATTGTGTAAGGAATGTAACTTTCATTTCCTGGCTCTTGTAGGTGACTCTGCACAATATCCTGCCACCTTCCAGGAAATGTTCAAATAAACAAAAAAAGCTAAATCCACAATATAGCACACAACAATAACAAAAACATGTCAAATATCTAATATATATTTTTCTGATTTCTTTTATTGTCATTTATATAAGTATATATACAGGGAAGGTTTCAGGGGAACATTTAAGAAGCAGTGATAAGAGTGGAGAAGTGCCCATGGCAACCAATCAGCACTGAAGTAACATCTATAATTTGCATACTATAAAATGATACAGAGCGGCTGATTGGTTGATGTGGAAATTTCTCCACTGACTCACTTCTCCGTTCTTATCACTGCTTAGTAAATGTACCCCTAAGAGAGCAGTTAGACTGTGTGCAGTCTCCTTGCAAGACTCCTACACATCGCAAGCACAACTGCAGAGTAGACACATGCGCAGGTCTCCGGGAACATGGCGCAGTGACTACTGCGCATGGGCAGATCTTCAGGAAAATGGAGGCTGTGCCATTTTCTTGGTGATTTCTGCATCAAGATTGTGTAACAATTATAATTGAAATTCTGGGTTCCTTTACAGACCAGGGGGCTGATTCAGAGGTGGACACTATTTTGACTATTTTCGCAGTGGGCAAATGGTAGTGGATTGGTGCACGTGCAGATCTGAGGATGCGATGTCTCTCGCAGTGCACCAAAAGTCGCAGCACGATTGACATACTGCTGGCATTTAGGGGCAGCAGTGGGTAGCATAAACGAGGGCATGTTGTCCCCATTTTCTGGGATTGCCAAAGCCAGTGGCTATGTCCTCGGACGCAGTTTCACTGGCCCCCGGCAGAGGGATCTGGCTAGACATCCTGTGTGAACTGAGGGTTACTCAGATGTACTGTATGATGGTCACACAGTTGATCTGATGCTGCATCTTTGGACACAGCAGTGAACAGAGAAGCCAGCATTGGACGCCATTTTATTAAAACTCCTTCTGCGGCTTTAGCATAAGTTCATACAGCATCGGCTCTGCTATAGCGTCCATCACCGCATCAGGTTAGTAGCAACTGGTACAGGCTTTGATACCTCTAATACAGGTTGAGTATTCCTTATCCAAAATAAAAAATCACACATTTTTGGGTCCCCTACTGAGATAATGACACACACACACACACACACACACACACACACACACACGCATATATATAATATATCTATATAATATATCTATATATACACATAATATATATGTCATTATCTCAGTAGGGGACCCAAAAATGCGGGATTTTGAATTTTGGATAAGGGATACTCAACATGTAGTGGGATGTGCCCTTGTTTAAACTGGGCTTTATATCACCTTTTTAGGGTATGCCGCAGTGACATAAAGGTATTTACATATTTTGCTATTTGTTGTGTTAGATGTTCGTTAGGCAAGGTAAAGAAACGTGGCACTGCTCACCTAATGTATAAGTTTATAGGAGCACAAAGGATTGGTCCTACTAGCTCATTTTGCATTTACTGTATTTAGCCAGCTCCAGCAAACGGAAATAGATCAAGTCCTTGTATAACACAGATGTGAATGCAGGATTACTATTTTGAAGAAGAACACTGCTGTCTATTTGCGAGTGTTCTTTGCCATGAAGAAAGGCAAATTAAATTTGGAATCTTTGCTTTTTGGTTCACCCCTAAACTGACAAACATCAAGCCTTATCCTTTTCTTCTGATGGGACTCACTTTGCACCTCCCAGTTGCACTTTTGTGGAGAATCTATGAAGCAGTGAAAAGTGTGGAGAAGTTGCCCATGGCAACAAATCAGCATTGAAGTAACATTTATAATTTGCATATTATACAATTGTAAGGAGCAGCTGATTGGTTGCCAAAGGCAACTTCTCCACAGGCTCACTTCTCCACTCTTTTCACTGCTTCATGAATAGACCTAAGTGCACTTTACCCAGTATAAAACATAGTTACATTTACATTTGAACGCTTCAAGGGTTAGAATTGCGGTTATTATACAGTTACACAAATGTATCTCAGTGTGCTTTCATTAGTGTTGTAAAAATATACACAAGTGGAAAATTGTAGACTAAACAAAACACAAAACATACACAGAATAGCCTACTGCTGCTATCCTTGATCCTAGTCATCTGCTCAGAGGCCTGTGAGGAGAGAGGAAGCACCTAACCTAGCGGTGTTCTACCCAGCCAGGTAACTGAATGGCACAGACCGTTCAAAGAACAATAATACGTTTCTAACTTTGAGGATGTATAACTAACAGTAAGCCGGAAAAGAATAAACTACAGTACTACAACACTGCATAAGTAATTATCATGTTATAGAATGAACATCTTCCCCTATATGGCAATTCAAAGGTATAGTATAAAGTATAACTTTATGAATAGATGCAAAACACAGTATTATAAAAGTGTGCCCACAACTCCCAAATGCTACAGAAGTCTCCAAGATGTTAAGGCACATCCTATGCTGAGAATAAAAAATGCAGTCTGATGACTGACATAGCTAATATTAACAAACATGGCTTGTGGCTGGAGACCCGAGCCACACAGCCAATATGGCCACTACTGCATAAACTTTTCATGCTGCAGCGCCATAAAGTGGAAATATCAGTGCTATGCTCCTAATATGAACTGAATATATAAAAAGCTAATGCATACTTGCCTACTTTTGAAAAAGCATTTCAGGGAGATTGTGAAAGTAACACCCATCAGCGCGGACATGAACTGCTACATCTGAGAGGCGTGTCATAAAAATGACTTACATCCAAATGTAAATGAGCCCCAAAGTTTGTAAGATCTACTTGTTGAAGAAAAGACACTGATATTTTTCAGGATTTGTTCGTGTATTGTGTTTTACAAGAGCTTCCATATACTGTAAGTGGTCAAGAGAAACCTTATTTAAAATGCATGTAGCCATAGGAATCATTGTGCCTTATAACAATGCAGGGAAATGGCACTGATGAACTCCTTTGAATGTATGTATCTCTTATTTATGTTTATACCCCAAGAATGTAAAGTAAAATCAGGGAGATTGCTGGTCTATTCAGGGAGTGAGGGAGATTGCTACTATTTCAGGGAGTCTCCTGCAGAGTGAGGGAGGGTAGGCAACTCTGAGCTAATGTTGTGCAAAGTATGTTTAAATGTACATCTTTAGGAAGTTATATTTATTTAATGGTTGACTATACTAAATATAGTATTTAGTCCCAGCAGTGTGCGCAGTTGTAGAACTGTATGTATAAATTGTTTTGTAAATATATTGAACATGCACGTTTAAGGAAGTCTATTGTGTCACACAGACACAGCTAATGACATGTTAATTAAGCTGTGATTAACCATTTGCTCTAGGGGCCGTAGTGCCTTTGTTTTTTTATATTTATGTGTATTGGAGTGTCCTAGAGATGTCTGCCATAAGAAAGGAGATAGTTTTGTGTTTAATCAGATTGTGTTTAAATCAACAGGACTTACTTTGGTTTTTGATGACTATTATGTGTGATAAGAGATAAACATGCTAAAAGTTGAACACAATAGATTGATGACAATTGGGATGAACTCTAATCCTAATCATAAATGTGAATATTTGTAAAGATATCTAGATTTGTAGACTAATCTTAACGGACTAAAGGAATGTGTGTGTGTGTGTGTGTGTGTGTGTGTGTGTGTGTGTGTGTGTGTGTGTGTGTGTGTGTGTGTGTGTGTGTGTGTGTGTGTGATGGGTGCTCTAAAATGAAACACTATATTCTGTACTAGATAACACTGGCTCTGTGAGCTCAGAAGTCTGTATCCTCTAGGCAAGTTATACCCCTTTTACACTCGCACACCCGGGTCACTCCCGGGATGCTTCCCGGGATGCGTCCCAGGATGCATTCCCGGGACTGACCCCTTTCACACTGCACTAAGACCTGGGATCGACCCGGGACAGCCCCATTTACACTGATCCCGGGATATCCCTACAAATGCATATGTATGTCATTAGAAATTGCCTTTTTCTGGCTCACATAGATGAGGTCACACTAGTCAACAAACGGAGGGGTGGTGCCTGCTCACACCATTGCTGCAGTCATGGCCGACGGAGTACCAGTGTATATGCCTGAGCTCATGATTCTTTCTGCTTTGCAGATGTTTCATACAGCCACTGACAGCCTGTGATCTGCCTCATTATTTCCTCCTCTCCCCTAATGCTCAGCAACTCTCTAACCTCCTGGTCTGTCCAGGTCGCCATGCTGCCTTCCTCACACGCATCCAGGACGCTCCCCAGGGCTCTGGAAGATGACATCATCTTTTCTGAGCCCATGAAAGCTCCAATCGGAGGCCTTTTAACAGTCCCGGGTAGTGAATCCCGGGACGGGCCCTTTCACACTACCCAGCTTCCCGGGACGGTCCCGGATTCAACCCTGGTCGAGACCTGGGTTGAAATCCCGGGATGCTCGACCCGGGAAATTGTCCCTGTACCCTTTCACACTGACAAAAAACCCGGGATGATGCGCGTTCACGTGCAATATCCCGGGATTTTCATGCGAGTGTAAAAGGGGTATTAGAGGTTGTATGCTGTGATGTTCCTAAACACCTCCAGCAAACAAATTATCTTTTAATGACATTTACATCTTGCTCCAGGAAACATCAATATCTGATTGTGTCCTGTGACTACCAGATCAGGGCCGTCTTTTCGAATGGGCTCAATGGGCACTTGCCCAAGGGTCTCAGGATTCTTAGGGCCCTAGATTGATAGCTGAGGGTCTCCTCTTTCCGGGGGTACCAGATTTTTGAAAATCACCCCTGGGGAACCGGAGATATACAACTTCAAAGCTGTGGTCCCCATCCATGCCCGTTAATTGCTATTCCCTGCCAGGTATCTCGGGTTCTGTCTGACTTAGAGTTTTTCTGAGGGTATACTCCAAAAGCTGGCACTCTCGCCTTGTGGAGGACAATGGCAGCTTGTCTCTACTATGCCCAGAGCCAGAGATATCAGTCTTCCAGCAGTTGGTCACTGCTCCAGCTCTACACGCCTGATATGCTGTTTTATATTTTAGTTGGTGGATTGCTCTGACTCCTGAACTCTGATCCCCAAGTCCCCAGTACCTCCTGAAAGGTGTCCCCAGTATCTCCTGAAAGGTGAAACTCTCTAGTTTCCCATTCAAAGCTAAGAAATTTATTTTCAGGAATTTGAGATATCTGCAGTCAAGCATGCTGCCCTCCCACCAGAAAATGATGAATAATAAGCCCACTCCTCCCGTGTATATTAAACACCCCCTACCACCCTGGAAGTCGTGTACCAGGGCCCCTTCATTCAGCCCAATGCCCCTTCTACAGTTAAGTGTTCTCCCTTCCGCCCCATCTCCCACCATCTGTGCAGTAAAGGAGTAATTAGCTGAAATTATTGCTCCAGGTCCTACATGCTTAGCGGAAGATAGAACACCCCCTACTACCCACGGGACATCAAAGCTGCCGCTGATAGCACCCCCCCATCCCTACCACTGGAGGATGGGTAGGGGGCCCAGTGCATTGCTGTGCCCAGGGGCCTACACTGCTAAGACAGTTCTGCACCAGATAAGTGCCAAACAGTGGATGTCTTGAGGTTGAGTCCAGTATTTCCAATCTAAAATCCTCTGCTTGCTACCAAGAATAGCCCTGGTCCATAATAAGTCACCGGAGGGAAATTACCAGCTCTGGCCCCACCTCCTAGACCCATCAAATCATAATGTCACACCCTGGAGAACAGGCTACTGGCTACAGGTTGCTGTTTCAGGCAACCTGCAAGCCACGTGCATTGTTGTTAGAATCAAAAAGATATTCAAAAAAGTAGGACCCAGATTTAGTTGTGTTTTGGAGAGGACCTCCCTGTTCTCTAGTCCAGCCTGAGAAGAAGTACTCCTGTTTCCAAACCAGTGCTCTTTGGACTGTTACGTCTTGGGGGAGTCCTTTTCAGGAATTATGTTCTGCTGATTGCAGAGAAGATACTGTAAAACATGGATCCCTGAAAAGCAGTTGAAGATAAACCAAACCCATTCGGATACCAGTCTGTAGCTTCCTTAGCAGGGCTGGCTGGGGTCTGCCCTATCAATAAATATCCTATAGCCATGTGTCTGAATTTCCCAGGCTTTCTGAACTGAATAGACGTCATATGCACTTCTAAGCTTCTCTGTCTCAACGGAAAAAAATAGATTTTCACAGAAAATTGCCCTCTGTTACTGTCAATTATTTTATTCTAATGAATTTGTGTTATTTTGTCTTTAAGTCCTAATGAAGGTGGGATTACCTCTGAATGGCTTATGTGTACAATTAAGGGTGTGTTATGTAATGTTGACATGGATGCTATATTGACATGCACAATATAGAATTAGTGGTCCCCCCCCCCCCCCAGTCCTAGCCCTTACAGTGAAATGTACGGATGACAGTCTTAATATCGAGATTCAAACCATGTTGATATTCTCATGTAACCATTCTGACTGTCGACATAGTGACTACATATAATAAATAAATAAATACAGGTGCTGATGGCATACGTTGTAATTATCCTTGCAGTACGAGTTCCAGCGCTCTCCTGCTTCCTAGTACCAAGCAGGACCACGTCTGAAGAAAAACATGTTAGTGGATTTCAGACTTTCATTGGATCTCCAGATGGTCAGTACCTGTGGTATCTATGGCAACAAAGGTTACAGCATAGTAATTCCATGAAACTAGGATCCATTGGTTCTACTATTCCCACAACTCTCTAGAACTTGTACTCATCTGATTTTCTGGCACCAAAACACAGAAATGTGTGGAGCCTAAAAGTTACCAAATGACCAGATCTACAGAAATGTTACTCTCTTATTATACACCTTATTAAAGAACTAAATCTATTTGTCTTTCCTCTTGTATTGCACGGATTACTTGCAGACAAGCTATAATTATATATTTAAGTCGTGTCATCCTTATAAACTTTATTGCATTTGTAATTGTATTAGAACAATTTAAATAAAACTGCTGTTGTTTCTGACAAGTCCTGACAGCCAGTCTATCTGCGGCACATGATCTGTAGTGTTTCAGCCTTGTCTGGTATGCAACAAGCTTCAAACATGATAAACCTACTAGAAAGATATCTAGGGGCCTAATTCAGACCTGATCTCTGGGCTGCTAATTTTGTTATCCTGCGATCAGATAGTCACCGCCCAAGGGGGAGTGTAAATTTACCCCAAGCAAGTGTGCGATCACATGTACGCCGTGCAAAAATGCCCCTCAGTCAGCGGACAAATGCAAATCCGTTCGCAACTCACCATCGAATGGTTTTTCCAATGTGTGCGCAGCCCAGGACTCCTACAGTGCGATGAGGAAAAGGCTGATCGGGTCCGGAGCGGACGTCACTGTTAGGGTCTCCTGCCCTGTGCTGCCACGTCGTCATGGCAACCGGGAGACAAGTGCTAGCGGAGTAACCTGAGCGCAGCTGATACTCCGGTTCGGGTCTTTTGCTGTGCAGTGGTTACAGGCATGGGATCCGGTGCTGGTTTTTGTGCTCACAGTCTGTGAGGTCTGAGGGGGGCGTGGACAGCACCTGCTTTATAAGGCCTCTTCTCAGGTTAAGCAGATACTGCTGAATCTTTGTTGGTTAGTCAGTTCCTGAAAGTTAGCCAGTACTGTGTAGCTTTGTATTTTGTTGTTGCTTACTGCAAATAGGCCTGGGCATTTGGTACTACACTCTGCCAATCCAGACCTAGCAGTAAGACTGGAGTCAGTCGTTTAGCCTGCTGAGGTTCTTTTGCTATTCTGTGAACCCAGCAGGTTTGTGGCTGTACTTTCAGACCTGCCTGCATAATCCTCTCTCACTGTGCAGGGCGTCCATGTGTCTGTTTAGTGGCAGTAAGCTGAACCTGGGCCCTGCAAGTGAGAATTAGGATTGTGGAGACTCTCCTTGTGTCTATTATTCCATCTCTGACCAAGGAGTTTACTGCCACACCCGTTGGTAACCCTTTAGGGTTTTGCTGTTGCCCTTAGCAACAGCATTTCGGGTTCTCTACGTATTAAAACACAACATCTTGCTTTTTCCATCTGAGCATTTCTAATACTAGGGAGACACCCAGTTTCTTAGCCTCTGGGCTTCTCTGTTCACTCTGTGTTGGTTTTGTTACCCTATCACCTTCTGTCTACGTTATGTCATATTTCCCAGTCTGTCTGTGAGTTCATTTGTTTTGCATCCCTCTCTGTTCAGACACCAGTACATTCCTGCAGGCACTGGTGTGTATAACAGTTCAAACACCAGTACATTCCTGCAGGCACTGGTGTGCATAACATATTCAGCAGCCCAATACTCCTGTTGAAATTTTGTGGGAATATGGAGCATACCCCTCAAAATACGTTGCAACAGGTGGTCGATCAGGTGCAGGTCCTGACTCGTCAATTTAATGATTTGTCCATTAAAATGCACACCTCCCAGGCCGCTGGCGGAGCTCCCGCAGCAGCAGCACCTTCAGGGGTTAAGGAGCCGAAAGTAAATCTTCCGGATCGTTTTTCTGGAGAGCGCTCGCAGTTCTTTTGTTTCAAGGAGAGCTGCAAGTTATATTTCCAGCTTAGGCCTCAGTCTTCTGGGTCAGAGATTCAGCGGGTGGGCATAGTGATTTCCTTGCTACAAGGAGACCCACAGGTCTGGGCATATGGGTTGCAGCCTGACTGTCCGTCGCTTAAAAGTGTTGATGCTTTTTTTACGGCACTGGGCATGTTGTATGATGATCCTGACAAGACGGCCTCAGCCGAGGCTCAGATTTCGATCCTTAAGCAAGGGCGAAGGCCAGTTGAGGTTTACTGTACGGAGTTTCGGAGGTTGGCCCATGATACCCAGTGGAATGACCCAGCCCTGAGACACCAGTACCGAAGAGGTCTTTCTAACCAGATAAAAGACCAACTGGTACAATATCCCTTGCCTGATAGCTTGGATCAGCTCATGCAGTTATCCATCCGGGTGGATAGACGGCTGAGAGAGCGTAGGCTTGAAAGGGAGACCGAGGTTTCCTTCTTTCCCAAGGGAACCTCGGACTCTGAGGAATTTTCCGAGGAGCCTATGCAGATTGGGGCTACCCGCCTCTCCTCGCGTGAGAAGACGCGGAGGAGACAGCAGGGGTTGTGTTTGTACTGTGGGAATAAGGGTCATGTGGTAGTATCATGCCCAGAAAAGCCGGAAAACTTCAGGGCCTGAGGGTGATGGGAAATATCCTGTCAGGCCAGAAGTCAGAATTTCCCAAGAAGACTTTTATCATTCCGGTGACCTTGAAGATCCTCGGTCAAACTGTCAAGACTGAGGCCTTTGTGGACAGTGGGGCCGACGGGGTTTTTATGGACCGCCAATTCGCCCTGAAACACTCTGTTTCCTTAGTACCCTTGGCGTCGGAAATTGAGATTTGTGGGTTAAACGGGGAACCATTATCCCAGGGTAAAATTACCTCTTGCACTAGCCAGATTTCTTTGTTTATTGGAGCCACACACTCTGAAAAATTGTCCTTTTATGTGACTGTCTGTACTTTTGCCCCATTGGTGTTGGGGTTACCCTGGTTAAGGGCCCACAATCCTCAATTTGACTGGGTCTCTGGGGAGATTCTTAGTTGGGGTACTGATTGTTTCAGGAGTTGCTTGAGCCTTCCAGTCAGGCTCTCGCAGCTAAGTTTGCCAGGATTGCCAGGGTGTTATGCAGATTTTGCAGACGTGTTCTCCAAAAAAGTTGCAGAGGTACTACCTCCCCATCGCCCCTATGACTGTGCCATTGATTTGTTGCCGAATGCTAAGCTTCCCAAGAGCAGGTTGTACTCCCTGTCACGTCCTGAGACTCAGGCTATGGCAGAGTACATTCAGGAGAACTTGGCTAAAGGATTTATCAGACCTTCACAGTCTCCAGTTGGGTCGGGGTTCTTCTTCGTGGGTAAAAAGGACGGTTCATTGCGACCCTGCATCGACTTCAGGGAATTGAACCGTGTCACGATTAAAAACTCATACCCACTGCCTCTCATTTCGGTCTTGTTTGACCAGCTTCGTACTGCCACCATTTTTTCTAAGATTGACCTACGCGGTGCGTACAATCTAATCCGAATAAGAGAGGGGGATGAATGGAAGACTGCCTTTAATACCCACTCAGGGCATTATGAATATTTGGTGATGCCTTTTGGGCTCTGTAATGCCCCGGCAGTCTTCCAGGATTTCATGAACGATGTGCTCAGGGAATATTTGGATAGATTCTTAGTTGTATACTTAGATGACATCCTAATCTTCTCCAATTCCCTGGAGGAACATCGGAAGCATGTACGCTTAGTCCTCCAGAAACTCAGAGACCACCGGCTTGGGGCGAAGCTGGAGAAGTGCGAATTTGAAGTTCAGCAAATCGCATTTCTAGGATATATTATCTCCCCAGAAGGTTTCCAAATGGAGGGTTCCAAGGTACAGGCAGTCCTGGATTGGGTGCAGCCCACTAGTTTGAAGGCGCTTCAGCGTTTCCTGGGCTTTGCAAATTTTTATAGACGATTTATCGCTGGATTTTCGTCTATAGTGGCGCCCTTGGTGGCACTCACTAAGAAAGGGGCGGATGTTGCTCACTGGTCTCGTGAGGCCAAAGCGGCTTTTGCCCGTCTCAAAAGGGCATTTGTCTCGGCCAAGGTGCTGCGACACCCAGATCCAGAGCGTCCTTTTGTGGTGGAGGTGGATGCCTCTGAGATGGGTATTGGGGCAGTGCTCTCTCAGATGGGAGTGTCTGATAATCGCCTTCATCCCTGTGCTTACTTTTCCAGTAACTTTTCGCCTGCCGAGATGAATTATGACGTGGGTAACCGGGAATTGTTGGCTATTAAGGATGCACTCGAGGAGTGGAGACACTGGCTTGAGGGGGCTAAGTTTGTGGTCTCAATTCTCACCGACCATAAGAATTTGGCATATTTAGAGTCAGCGAAGCGTCTCAAAGCCAAGCAGGCACGATGGGCTTTGTTTTTTGCTCGCTTTAATTTTTTGATAACATATCGCCCTGGGTCAAAAAACATCAAGGCTGGGGGCGTGGCTTGGACGCTGTCCTGACTAGTCACGCTGGGCTGGAGCTCCTAACTATAAGTGCTCCAATACACCTAAAATCTATTTTTATCAGCTTCTGCTGGCTCCTGATCCCCCCCAGTGAGTTGCTGCCTGCTGTGGGCTGCCCGGAGTGACCTCCAGTAACGCTGGGAGCTGATTTCTGCAGCTCCGAAATCGGGGCCTACGCATCCTCCAGAGGCCGGGGCCTCGATTTTGAAGACAGCCCGGCGCCGAGCTCCGGAACCCGCTCGCGGCCGCGGCGGGACCCGGCGGGCCACCTGTGGGCTCACAGCACCCAGCCTGATCGGCGGAGACCCCCCCCAGACCCTCAGGTACCTCCCAAACAAAGTTAGATCCCTCCCTGTGCATATTAAAGCCAGTGGTAGTGGAGTCTCTGGCCTGATAACTCTGGCGGCGGCCATCTTGGATTTCTCCTAACAGCTCCTGAGATCACAGGCTGCATAATTACATAGCTGCTCTGTGATATCCTCTGAGCCCACTTATCCTGCATGCTGTATAGCTGCACCCACCTCTACCTATTGAAGACATATAATAAGCTGCTGACTGCAGCCTCTGCAATAAGCTCTGCAATTTAATTGTGTCCTACCATACTAATTTGTCACTACTCTCAGCCCTGCCTGGAGATTTCCTACCATCATTACCGAGATTGAAGCAGCCCTCGTCTCTATACCCATACAGCCCGGCAAGATGTGACCCCTAATATGCGCTATTTCCGCCCAGAGTCTTACCGTTTAACATGGGAATACGTCTGAAAAACAGCGTCCTGTCTACTTTATAACACATCAGCCTAGAGGGACCCAGCTGCTGCATTATCCTCAGAACATTTATTTTTCTCAACTCTTTTTTTCCCTGTATCTCACTATGGCACCTAAAAAAGCAAAGGGCACGCTACCTCCTCAGGTATCTCTCCCGATTCGGAAACAGAATCAGGCGTCCCCGCCGCCTCGAAGAGTGTCGGCCCCCTCCACGAAAAGTCCGAACGCATCCGATCTGCCCAGCTCGCTCTCAATGTCGGGCGTAGACCCGAGCTCTGACGCTCCCCTTACCGTGAAGACCCTTTGCCAAGTCCTGTCGGCCTTCAAATCGGACTTAACTCGCGACCTCACAGCTGCCATACGGGAAGTTAAGGAGGAGCTGACAGCCATTGGTGATAGAACCGACACTCTAGAACGTAAACTGGAGGAATTGGTGACGTCACATAATGAGCTCATAACAGCTCACCACCAACAACAAAACGAGTTGGACATGGTTAAAAACAAAATGGCAGATATGGAAGACCGTTCCAGACGGAACAATATTAAAATACGTGGAATACCCGATTCGGTTGATAACTCCGATCTGACGAAATACGCGATGGCCCTGTTTCGTAAACTGCTACCTGAAGCATCTGATGCGGAGCTGCTTATTGACAGAATTCATCGCCTTCCTAAACCTCGGTTCCTCTCCAGCTCCTTACCTAGAGATACACTACTCCGGGTGCACTTCTTCACCGTTAAGGAACGTATTCTCCAAGCTACTCGAGATGCAGAGAACTCTGATATCCTAGGAGGCTTGCAACTGTTTCCGGACTTTTCCGCAATCACCCTTGCTAAAAGACGCAGTCTAGCCCCGATTACCACCGCCCTCCGAGCCCAAGATATCCGTTATAGGTGGGGCTTCCCAGTGAAGTTGATTGTATTCTATGACGGCTCTACGTTTATTATATCAGAACTGGAAGCCGGAGTGAAGCTGCTCGAAGACTGGGACATCTCGGTGAAACTACCATCCTCACATGAGAGACGTCCTCCTCCTCGCTCGGAATGGTCCACTGAGTGAACATATTACGTAATTAATGTATTGTTCTAACATGCCTTTTCGTATTTCGTTAGACTTACCGTCTATATTATATTCTGTCTATGGTAGCCCTTACGGCTCTCGAACCCTCTAGGTGAGATACACCGTGTTCCCACTAATTCATATAGCGCATACTCTTCTACTTAAATGTGGTCCCTCAACTTTCGCCCCAGTTTACCTGTTTACCTGTTCACTGGCCTATCTTTCTAGTATTCGTTAAAGGCAGCAGACAGCGGTCTTCCCGCTGGCAATATACGCCAGTGCACTTGTGATATATTTGTGTTTTTCTGATGTGTATTTATACCCCTCGTACCACATATGTTTAGATAGAGATGTGCAGTTATTCCCCTTATATATTAACTGTTTGTTTTCTTACTGACTCTGGGCGGATTGAAGAGTCCGCCTGCCCCTCGTTTCTCTACTGCATTCATTTTTCCCCTGCAGTAGCTATGCAGACCCGATGTACTGGGTCGATTTACTTTTCTTTCCCTTTTGCTTTACTATATCTATGCATATCGCCCTGTTTCCGTGATTTTTGTATCCCCCCCCCTCCCTCCCCCCATCCGGATGGGATGCCGTCACTTGCATGATATTCTAACTGAATAAGTATGGTTGGTATTCTCTCATTGAACGTTAAGGGCTTAAACTCCCCCAATAAACGTAGATTAGCCCTATCCTCCTTCCATAAGTATAAAGCCGATATAGTTGCCCTACAGGAAACTCACTTTTCCTCACATAACCCCCCTGTATTGAAGGATCATAGGTTCACTACTGGTTTCTTCGCTAACGGACCCTTTAAAAGAAATGGAGTAGCTCTGCTGTTTAGAGAGGGTGTCCCCTTTATTCTCCACTCACAAATTGCAGACAAAGCAGGCCGGTACTTAATTCTCACAGGTATTTTGGAGGGTAAATCCGTCACAATAGTATCTCTATACGCACCGAACTCGAATCAAGTGGCCTTTATTCGGAAGCTATGCTTACTTATCCAGAAGGTTCGGGTCGGCTCTCTAATCCTCTTAGGAGACTTTAACTTAGTACCTGACCCCAAACTGGATAAATCGTCCCAGCCCTCTTCAACTACACCTAAAACTCGCTCTGGCCCCTCACTAGCGCTGCGCAATGTGGTAGCAGAATTTGACTTATATGATATTTGGCGAATCAGCAACCCCTCAGGCAGAGACTACACATTCTTTTCACCAGTTCACAATTCATACTCACGAATTGACCTCGTGTTATGCGATAAATGGACCTTGCAGGAATCTGGTGGGGTGGATATCCTACCTATCACCTGGTCCGACCATGCTCCGTTATTTTGGAAGTGGCACATTGGACCTGCCCCCGCTCCCCCCAGACCATGGCGACTATCTCCCCATTTGTTGCATGACGCGTTGGCCAAAAAGATTATCTCAGACAGCTTATCCCTATATACAGATACCAATTCCCCTTCGGATACATCATTACCAAACTACTGGTGTGCGTTAAAAGCGGTTGTCCGTGGCTCTGCTATTCAGGCTGGAGCAACGCTTAAAAAGCAAGCCAAAAGACTCCAACTAGATTTGGAAAAAAGACTTAAAATAGCTGAAGACAAGAATAAGTTACACCCCACTCGACTTTTACGTAAGGAACTTGCTGACATCCGCAGCCAATTACAAAAACTCTTGGTTTTTAGAACCCAAATAGCTCTCAATAGACTACGGCAGAAATTCTATTTAGTAGGTAACAGACCCGGTAAAATGCTAGCTCGCAGACTCCGTGCCCAACAAGCTCGTAACAGAATTAAATTCATCCTTTCCCCTACAGGCTCTAAGCTTGCTAACCCATTAGATATTGCTAACCAATTCGCAGACTATTATACTAAACTGTATAACTTACATTCTGACCCCCTTACATCCCAACCTACCCCCGACACTATTCAAACGTTCCTTTCTTCTATTAATCTCCCTACCCTAACTCACGACCAACTAGACGCCTTAAATGCTCCTTGGACCGTAACAGAGGTCGAATCCACTATTAAAGCTCTACCTAAGAATAAAGCCCCAGGCCCCGATGGGTTTATTAACGACTTCTACGCTTCCTTTGCTGACCGCCTATCCCCCACCTTGACCGCTCTGTTTAATGAGATAACTAATACTGCTACCTTCCCTAAAGAAATGCTGGAGGCTCAGGTAGTAGCTATCCCCAAGCCTGGGAAAGACCCTGCCCACTGTCAAAACTACAGACCAATCGCATTACTTAATAGTGATGTCAAGATATATGCTAAATTGATAGCATCCCGACTTAGTGTTTATCTACCGCTATTGATTCATCCTGATCAAGCTGGGTTTATGCCTGGCAGACAGGCCTCTGACAATACCCGCAGAGTTTTTAACCTGATAGATAGGGCCCCTGGCACAGAGGGATTCTTATTACTCTCATTGGATGCTGAGAAGGCGTTCGACAGATTGAATTGGCTATATATGCGCACTGTTTTGATTAAATTTGGTTTCTCGGCCCAGATTCTGGCGTCAATCTTAGCATTATATACCCTACCGTCAGCTAGAGTTTTTAGTAATGGATTTCTGTCGGACGCCTTCCCAATCACTAATGGTACCCGCCAAGGCTGCCCTCTCTCACCTTTGATATATGCTCTTGGTATTGAACCCCTGGCAGCTAAAATTAGAGCAGATGCTGCATTCCCAGGCCTGACCCATGGCGGACTCGCCCATAAATTGTGTCTCTTTGCCGACGACGTTCTCCTCTTTGTATCTCAACCCTCCTCCTCTCTCCCGAAACTACATTCCATATTACACGACTTCAGTGAGGCATCATACTACAAACTGAATACAACGAAAACCGAAGCCTTGCCGATCCAATTACCCGATACACTCACGGCCGCTTTACGTTCTCAATATCCATACAACTGGAAACTCAACTCACTTACATACCTCGGGATACATATCCCCCCTACCTCCTCGGCTGTGTTCGATTTAAATCTCCCCCCCCCTGATACTCACTCTCCAGACCCTGACATCCTCGTGGTTGCTGTATGAGATATCCTGGCTGGGACGTTTATCGGCCTTTAAAATGTCCTTACTACCCAAACTCATGTATTTATTTCGCACTATACCCTATTCTTTTCCCAAACCGTACCTCGATAAATGCAAAGTAGTTCTGACGAAATACCTATGGAAATCACACCCCCCAAAACTAGCACACGCTAGAATGATTCTTCCCCGACATAGAGGAGGCCTCGCATTGCCTGACCTAAGTATGTACCAGGAAGCATGTGTGCTTGCCCAATTGAAATCTTGGAACATATCCAATCCCGCTCCCCTCTGGGCTCACATTGAGGAGGTCGGGTGCATAGGATACCCCTTAGCAGATTTGCTTTGGACTCCTAAGGTCCTCCGTCCAAATGGTTTGAATGTTCTTCCCTCTACGGCTTCTTCCTTACGAATATGGGATAATTTGATGAGTAAACTTCCTAGCATTACTACCCCCCACACGACCCTTTCACTTAAAGCAGTGAGTAAGCTAATTCCCAACTTACACATCTCTACGTGGACTGCTTGTAATATTCATACCCTTGGAGACTTATTGGACGGAACTACCTTCCTTACATTCGCCCAATTACACAATAAATTCTCCCTCCCAAGTGCTGAACTGTTTCACTACTTCCAGATCAGACACTGGTTCCAAAGCCTACCCACAGTACAAACTCCCCCCAGCTCTCTGGCTCAGTCTATCCGATCCCGCATAGTATTATCTTCATCAACTAAAGATATAACTTATTGGTACAACACACTCATCTCATTAGTCCCATACCAAAAGTCTAATGCTCAGAGGCGCTGGGAGGGAGACTTGGGTATTCCCATAGCAGAGGCACAATGGGAGAAATTATACCGTTTAACATTTCGCATGTCTCGCTGTTTAAATCATTCAGAAATGCATGTTAAACTACTGAATAGATTATATCTGACCCCAGACAGACTGCACACCTTCTGGCCCTCCTGTTCACCACTATGCTGGAGAAATTGCGGAGAGATAGGGCATGTATACCATATTTTCTGGTCGTGTCCCCTTCTCCAAACTTTCTGGGCAGAGGTATTTACGCTAATAAATAAAGTTCTAGGCCTATCTTTAAGCCCATCCCCAGATCTGGCTCTCCTACATATGTATCCCCTGGAGGTATCATCCTCCCAGAGGTACTTGTTGGGACACATCTGTATAGCAGCAAGGGCAACCCTGGCTCAAGCCTGGAAGCAGGTGGCGGTCCCACCTGTTCTAAAGGTGTTTCATAAAGTTAATTTTCATTATACTATGGAAACCGAATGTATGCCTTATTCCTCCTCTGCCTCCTCTCCCATGGTGAAATGGTTCCATTGGCATGAATACGTCACGGAGGGGGAGGGCTCCACCCACATATCACACCCGGGGCTGTCCCCTATACAATTCAGTCTGAATGAGGAACCCTCTACTTCCTGAGTGCTCTATCTCCCATACTTTCCACTATGGTCCTTTTTACTAGACATTACATTTATTATGTTATCAACCGATTCCCACCGGTTTCTAGAGATGGAGTAGATAATCTATATTGAACTACCTATGTGCATTTCAAACTGTTAACATGTCTAGGATACCTGTATACCTACTTAGTGTTATGCTATCTGTTCTATATGTCAGTTGCATTTTATTGACGTGTGCATCCCTCCCCACCCTGGCTTTTTTTTCTGTACCCCCTCCTTTCTTTATTCCCTTTTTGCATTCAATATAAAATTCAATAAAAACTATTGATGTTAAAAAAAAACAAAAAAAAAAACATCAAGGCTGATGCGCTCTCGCGGAGTTTTGCTCCAATCCAGGAGACCACCGAGGAGCCGTTGCCCATTGTGTCCCCATCATGTATTAAAGTGGGCATTACCCAGGACCTCTTGTCATTAGTCCTTAGAGCACAGGAGCAGGCTCCTCCAGACCTTCCGGTAGGTCTTTTGTTTGTGCCTCCTAGGTTAAGACAGCGAGTGTTCCTGGAATTCCATGCCAAGAAGTCGGCAGGTCACCCGGGTATTGCCAGAACTCGGGAGTTGCTATCTAGGGCGGTGTGGTGGCCCTCGGTGGCTAAGGATGTGGATCAGTGGGTTCGGGCATGTGACATCTGTGCCCGAAATAAGACTCCTAGAGGGGTTCCTGTTGGCCCATTACATCCACTCTCTATTCCATCTAAGCCATGGACCCACATTTCAATGGATTTTGTTGTGGACTTGCCCAAATCCTCTGGGATGACAGCCATCTGGGTTGTCGTTGACAGGTTTTCGAAGATGGCGCACTTCGTTCCACTGGTTGGGCTGCCATCGGCCAGACGCCTGTCTGAATTATTTATGCTGCATGTTGTGCGCCTCCACGGGTTGCCACTTGATGTGGTCTCTGACCGCGGATCCCAGTTTGTGGCCAAATTCTGGAGGGCATTTTGTTCCGATCTCCAGATTTCTGTCAGCTTGTCGTCAGGCTACCATCCGCAGTCTAATGGGCAGACTGAAAGGGTGAACCAGACCTTGGAGCAGTTCCTCAGGTGTTATGTCTCCAAGTGTCAGACTGACTGGGTTGCTCATCTGTCAATGGCGGAGTTTGCCTATAACAACGCGGCTCACTCTGCTACAGGGATCTCTCCCTTCCTTTGTGTGTATGGGCATCATCCTAAGGCCAATTCTTTTGACCCCCTGGACTCCATGCCTGGTGGTTCCTCTGTCGTTTCGGTCCTTAGAGGTATTTGGAGGAAAGTGAAGAAAGCCCTTGTGTCTGTGTCATTAGTGACCAAAAGGGTTTTTGATAAGCGGAAAAGACCCTGCAGCTTCAAATTAGGAGACTTCGTCTGGTTGTCTACCAAGAATTTGAAGTTGAAACAGCCATCTCATAAGTTAGGCCCCCGGTTCATCGGCCCTTATAAGATCACCAGGGTTATCAATCCGGTGGCATTTCAGTTAGATCTGCCCCGTTCTTTGGGTATCAATAAAACATTTCATTGTTCCCTTTTAAAACGGGCAATTAGTAATCCTTCTTCCAGAGGAAGACCTTCCCCTCTTCTGATACGTGGCCAGAGGGAGTTTGTTGTTGAAAGGATTCTTGACTCCAAGATGGTTCGGGGTCGGCTGTCATTTTTGGTGCACTGGAAGGGGTATGGCCCGGAGGAGCGGTCGTGGGTGCGCAGTTGTGATCTTCATGCCCCCAGACTGATACGCTCTTTCTTCTCGCAGTTCCCCGATAAACCCGGTGGTAGGGGTTCTTTGACCCCTCGTCAGAGGGGGGGTACTGTTAGGGTCTCCTGCCCTGTGCTGCCACGTCGTCATGGCAACCGGGAGACAAGTGCTAGCGGAGTAACCTGAGCGCAGCTGATACTCCGGTTCGGGTCTTTTGCTGTGCAGTGGTTACAGGCATGGGATCCGGTGCTGGTTTTTGTGCTCACAGTCTGTGAGGTCTGAGGGGGGCGTGGACAGCACCTGCTTTATAAGGCCTCTTCTCAGGTTAAGCAGATGCTGCTGAATCTTTGTTGGTTAGTCAGTTCCTGAAAGTTAGCCAGTACTGTGTAGCTTTGTATTTTGTTGTTGCTTACTGCAAATAGGCCTGGGCATTTGGTACTACACTCTGCCAATCCAGACCTAGCAGTAAGACTGGAGTCAGTCGTTTAGCCTGCTGAGGTTCTTTTGCTATTCTGTGAACCCAGCAGGTTTGTGGCTGTACTTTCAGACCTGCCTGCATAATCCTCTCTCACTGTGCAGGGCGTCCATGTGTCTGTTTAGTGGCAGTAAGCTGAACCTGGGCCCTGCAAGTGAGAATTAGGATTGTGGAGACTCTCCTTGTGTCTATTATTCCATCTCTGACCAAGGAGTTTACTGCCACACCCGTTGGTAACCCTTTAGGGTTTTGCTGTTGCCCTTAGCAACAGCATTTCGGGTTCTCTACGTATTAAAACACAACATCTTGCTTTTTCCATCTGAGCATTTCTAATACTAGGGAGACACCCAGTTTCTTAGCCTCTGGGCTTCTCTGTTCACTCTGTGTTGGTTTTGTTACCCTATCACCTTCTGTGTACGTTATGTCATATTTCCCAGTCTGTCTGTGAGTTCATTTGTTTTGCATCCCTCTCTGTTCAGACACCAGTACATTCCTGCAGGCACTGGTGTGTATAACAGTTCAAACACCAGTACATTCCTGCAGGCACTGGTGTGCATAACAGTCACACACCCTCCCATAATAACGCTTGGGCACGCCTACGTTAGAAAACTGCCAGTTACCACCCCCCAAACACCCTCTTCATGTCAATCACCTTGCGAATGGCTGTACGGTTGAAATTTTTGCACCAGCTTGTCACTGTTTGGCAACGCACATGTGCATTGCGGTGCATACGCATGCGCAGTCAATCGATAATCGCCCGCTGTGCAAAAACGCACAGCAGTTATCAGGTTTGTATCGGGCCCTATGTATGTCATTAGAGCAGTCAGTGTGGTGAAATCAGACAGAGCTCTATTAGTTTCCAGTATAGTTTAGTATTAACTCTACCTAATGTCTGAATTTCCCTGTAATCTACTATATAAAAGCGAAAATCCGTCCTTCTGTCTCTCTATACAAAACCACAGTTTACAAGCGAAGATCGTGAAATTTTACATACGAGCGTATTAAAACATGGCGGAGGCAACTAGAACAATTAGAAATCCCTAGCACCCCTAGGGGGGCAGACAGCAGCACAGAGTGTATCAGGAGACAGCATAACTCCAAAATTGCTGGTGCAATATACAAAAAAATTGGTACACATATGCCTTACAAGCTAGGAACAAACACTGTGGGGGTAAGACACCCCTAACGCCCCTAGGGGTGAGGCAGCAGCACAGAGTTTTTCAGCAGAGAGCATAACTCTGGAATGCCTGGAGCAATTTACACCAAACTTGGTACACATATGACTTACTCTCTGGGAAAAAACACTGTGGGGGTAACACACCACTAGCACCCCTAGGGGTGGGCCAGCAGCGCATACTATATCAGGACATGCATGAAATATCAGTGATGACAGGGCTGCATGTGACAGGGCCAGTGACATGATGTGAGGAGGGGAATGGAGGTAGCACAAACCCACACACTGAGCATTATATAGTGGAAATAGCACGGTCCCCCAGCAACACAGAGTATATCAGGAGATACATAATGTGCTGTGCTATATAAGAAACTGTAAAAAAAATAATAATGATAATTACACAGGGGCACTGACATGACGTAAGTTGGGGAATGGAGGCAGCAGGAAGCCACAGACTGAGAGTTGTATGGTGGGAAGAGCAGGGTCCCTTGGAGGACCAAAAAGGGGTCCGGCCTGTCAAAGTCAAAAAATATTGCAGTACACACATCAAGTACAAACTACACACAGATGGCCTCCGTGCGCGTACTTTTTCTGCCGTGCGTGCACATATCCGCAATTTGCGTATGGTCGCTCCCGCGGTCCTGCGCATTAGCGCGTGGTATGGGTATTTACGGTAGAGTTTGTGAACGCATGGAAAGCTATCAAAACACATTACATATTTAATCCAAATAGTGCACAATGTACACATAGTCTCCCTGCACCACATCAGTAAGTTACAGCAGTTTAAATGGTAACAGAACAAAGGGATTCACCTTTACAGGATAGGAGGGAACAGAACAAGGTTATAAGGTGGTGTTTGGTATCCAGCTGTAGGGTATTTTAAGGGTAACATTCCGGTGTTGGTCTGCAGCAGATCGCATGTTCCTGCGGATAGTTATGTGCAGGAGCAGAATATAGATATAAACTGTATTTACTGTACATTATGTATGCGGCGGGAATCCAGAGGAGACCACCCACAAGAGCAGTTGGAACAGACATCGCCCACCTATTCAAACTGACCTATGACCTCTCCTGTACTGTAAATGACCATCCCTGTGTCCAATGGACAAAGAGATTACAGTATCCATTGTGTTAGGTTTTGGAAGAATTGTATAAAGAGAGCCTGCTGCAGGCCTGGTCAGACAGGGATCCGGACTGAAAGTCGACAGTAACTAGGTCGACAATGTCTAGGTCGACCACTATTGGTCGACAGTAACTAGGTCGACAGGGTCTTTAGGTCGACATGTTCTAGGTCGACAGGTTAAAAGGTCAACATGAGTTTTTCACAATTTTTTTCTTTTTTTGAACCTTTTCATACTTAACGATCCACGTGGACTACGATTGGAACGGTAATCTGTGCCGAGCGAAGCGAAGGCACCATGCCTGAAGCATGGCGAGCGAAGCGAGCCATGCGAGGGGACGCGGTGCACTAATTGGGGTTCCCAGTCACTCTACGAAGAAAACGACACCAAAATAACATTAAAAACTCATGTCGACCTTTTGACCTGTCGACCTAGAACATGTCGACCTAAAGACCCTGTCGACCTAGACACCCTGTCAACCTAGTTACTGTCAACCAATAGTGGTCGAGCTAGACATTGTCGACCTAGTTACTGTCGACTTTCAATACCACACCCGGTCAGACACAAGACTCACAAAGTTATCTACCAGATGACTGAGGACCAGACTGGATAGCGGGGCGAATCCAATCACGTATGTACCATTGACTGTAGCCATTATTCTGTTATATTGTATTGTATTGTATATATTGTAACCCCCTTTCAGTAATAATATGCTGTGGTGTCGGAACCCAGCAGTTTAATTACAATCTGATGTCGTGTCTTCCTTTCCCTGCTAAGGTTTAAAGTGTATTATTATCGCATTGCATAGCTGTTAAGGGTTTGCGGTGTATCTCTGGGTGTGTACGCGCTGTGTGTACTTTGTACCGTCAGCGCGGCGTTTGTACGCAAAGTCCGTACACAGGCCCTCATTCCGAGTTGTTCGCTCGTTCTTTTTCATCGCATCGCAGCGATTTTCCGCAAACTGCGCATGCGCAATGTTCGCACTGCGATTGCGCCAAGTAAATTTGCTAAGAAGTTTGGTATTTTACTCACGGCATTACGAGGTTTTTTCTTCGTTCTGGTGATCATTGTGTGATTGACAGGAAGTGGGTGTTTCTAGGCGGAAACTGGCCGTTTTATGGGAGTGTGTGAAAAAACGCTGCCGTTTCTGGGAAAAACGCGGGAGTGGCTGGAGAAACTGGGGAGTGTCTGGGCGAACGCTGGGTGTGTTTGTGACGTCATACCAGGAACGAAACTGACTGAACTGATCGCAGTGGCTGAGTAAGTGTCGAGCTGCTCAGAAACTGCTTAGAAATTTCTATTCGCAATTTTGAGAATCTTTCGTTCGCAATTTTGCTAAGCTAAGATTCACTCCCAGTAGGCGGCGGCTTAGCGTGTGCAATGCTGCTAAAAGCAGCTTGCGAGCGAACAACTCGGAATGAGGGCCACAGTAGAGGACTCTTTACACTAATAGCGTAAAGAGTACGTAGAGTGTGTATTAAGTATAGCAGCCGCAGCGGCTCCATGGTAAAGTGTATTTAAAGTGTGTTTAAGGTATAGCTTTCATCCCTGTATATAAATCAGCATTATCAATGGGGGGCTCTGTCAGGGATTCCACATACTCACAGCCTAACAGGTCACAGCAGACTTAATCTATCAGCAAAAGGGTGGACAGAAAGTATCCTACGTAACCTTTTCTTGGTTGGTGGATACACTAAAAACCCTACTTGTGTGCTGATTAGATGACGTCTGCTCTGTATGGTTTGTAGAGATGCTGGTAGAACCCGTAAAGTAAACAGGAAAAAATCTATTTAAAAATCTGTTAATTTTTTTTGGCGCCAAAAGCGTACACAACAAAAGGCACCCATACCCTTTGTATACCCTCTCACATTGTTGCCATAAGACTCAAATTGTTAGATTCATTTAGATCTGTGTGAAACCGGTTACATTTTGTTTCTATATAGTTAAAACTAAAATAAATGTTTAAGGAAGTAAGTGTAAAGCACAAACGCAGTCTGGCCTGGTTGTAAAGGTTTATACAGAAAGAAACTGTGTTGTGTTAAGTGAGCGATTATAGTTAGCATTGCTCACATTTATAGAAGTTGTGTGATTTGTTTTATTGCGTACGTACATTGGTACACGTGGTACAGAACGTGAGGACAGTGTACAAAAACGTGCACGTGGCGCAAGGCCGCACACGTGGCATAGAGGTACGCATGGTTGCGTAATTACGCAAGCTTGCGTAGGGTTGTGTGCGCATAATAAAACCACACGATAGTTCATTTAGTTTAAAGGTGGGACAGTAGCCATGCTACAATAGCACAAAACTGACCGGTTTCTAAAGCAGATTAGTATAAAAAATATTTTTTTAAATTGCCTCTGGGGTAAAGCTGCCAACCTGAATGAATCCAAATTTTCTGTACAGAAAAACAAAGTGTATTTACGTGAGCGAACGTAGGAGTGAGTGGATATTTGAACCCAGGGAATTCGGGATCCCGTCGTGTGGTACATCAAGTAAGTGGAGGCTTGTTGGCGTGAGGCGGCTGACTCACGTTAGTATAAGGTTTAATACGCAAATCGTGAGGTGATTTGCAAAGGAGCGTGATAGTGCATAAGTATTGCAAAGTATTGAAGTAAAAAGGTTTTTGTATTACGCTCCGGGCTGAGGGTCACAGTTTGTACATTGACCTGTGGTTGTACGGCAGATAGGTAACAAGTACCTATATGCTGTGCAATTGGACCACGCATTTGTGGGTGCGATATATACAGCGCAACTTGATACCCCTTTACGAACTTTTGCGTAAAATCGCGGTATCATTAGCGCTGTGTAGAGCATACGCAAGCGTGATTTGTGTATAAGTGTATAGGGAGTTTTCGCTGGTCTCTCTCAGGAAAATCTCCAGCGGTGTATATTCACTGGAATAGGTAAGTCACTCCTAAACACTTCCAGTGAATAGAAACCAGATAGGGGCCTCACTGGGTTCGCGGTGGTCACTATTGGAGTGAGTCGTGGTACTCAGCGGAGAAGGAGTAGGTGAAAGCGCTCTAAGAACTTTCACCGTCTATTCGTATTGTGCATTGGGGATTGCGTAAAAAGGAAAAAGTTCGCGATGGGATCCAATTGCACAAGCGGTGGACGTTTTGTAGCCAGGGTTCAGGTTGAAGAGCCGCGGCCCAAGGGGTCAGCGAGGTTTGTTATGTGTGGTAAATATGGATCACACACGGAAGACTTTTTGTCTGAATGGGTACGTATGACTGACTAAGATAGGGTACCATTCCCTAGGGTGGGCAGCTTTGAACCAGAGGTATTACAGAACTTAAGGATAAGGATATGTCTGATAAAATCCAAGAAACAAAGGATTAGACATACAGATTGTTTAAATTTATGGCAACAGGAGGGGATGTGCAAAGGGAATTAGTTCGCGCAGCAGGTTCCAAACCTAGCGGGAAAACAATGGCGACCGCACCACCACCACCATATATTGTGGGGGAGAAAGTGGCTACAGACAATGGTACATTGGTACAGGATAGGAGAGTAATTGATAAATGTACTAACGCTAACCCTTGCCAGTTGTATCTCATTTTAAATTTTCCCCAGGACTGCGAGCAGGAAGATGAGCCCAGCACGATATCGGCACTCTCTCTAGCAGCCACCATATAGGACACTCAGGTGGGCACGGCCCAACCAACAAGAGAAGTAGTCAGGCCCCCTAGCAGAGGGATAAGTGAGGTCGTGTCCACAGGTAAGTACGGTACCATACATTATGCAGAGACAATAGCTCCCCACATTGTAGAATCAAACCAGAATTATGTAATTGAATTAAATCCTGTCAGGGTGATTGCAGTCCCCAATGGGAAGACTGACGCTCAGGGAGTCACTCCCATCAGGAACATTGCCATGCACTGTCCCTGGTCCCAAGCAGAGTTAAGGTCAATTATGTCAGAATTTCCCGATCCCAGAAAAGATCTAGTCGCATGCCAGAGGTTCATTAAAGAGTTTGGTAACGCCAACGAACCCATGAACAAAGATTGGCGAACAGTGCTACGGGTATGTTTACCCTCAAATATTGACCCCGCATAATTCATAACTGATTGTAAGTTAGACGCAGAAGTACCTCTCACTGATGAATACAATCAGGAGAATGTATGGCAAATCAATCTGCAATTAGGAGTATATTTCCCTACTGTTGTCAAATGGAATAAAATCTTTTCCATACGACAAAAGGAAGGTGAAATGGCATCCGAATATTTCCATCGAGCACTGCAGGAAATGTCTAGATACACTGGGAAAGAGGACATAAAAGATAATGCGCATCACAGGGAGGTAGCTGTTACTGTATTAATGGACGGGTTAAAAGAGGCATTAAGAGCAAGGGTACAGACCTCTCTACCAAACTGGAGAGGTATCTCGGTGGCTGCATTGAGAGAGTCCGCTATCGAGCACGACAGGAACATCAGTAAGCACAGGGAGTCTCAGGGGGAAAAGCTGATGACAGTGAGTATAGACGCACTTACCAAAAAGCCATATCAGCCGAAACCCCAGATCCCTGATGGTAAGTCATGTATAGTAACATGCTATGCTTGTCACCAGGTAGGACATTACTCGAGGGAATGTAAGAATAAAGGTACACATAATGTATACCGACCCCCTAGACCAGGATATGAACCACACTATAATGCACATAATTGGGATCAGGGACCACTTAGGAGAAATTACGAGCCACATGCAGGAGAAACAAGGAGGTACCGACCAAGGAGAGACTGGCAGGCCTCCGAAAATTCTCAGCTACACCCCACATATTGTAGCTGCCAATGCGCTGCGAGAGGGTCTCAACACACAATAGGGGTTGGGCCACACCTGTAGTCTGCAGCCAGTGAAGTTGATTGCTAGCCTTGGTAGTGAACCTGAGGTAACGGTTGATGTAGCTGGTGTACCATTACCTTTTCTCGTAGATACAGGGGTGGCCAGGTCAGTGTTAAATTCAACGATAGGTATAAAAACCACGGGTAAAACAATTTCGGCAATGCGAGTAACAGGAACTGTGCAACAATACCCTTTGAGTAGACCGGCATAGATTACGATAGGGCCTTTGCAAACCAAACATTCTTTTCTGCTGGCTGCATCGGCTCCAACTAATCTACTCGGCAGAGATTTATTGTGTAAAATGGGGTGTGTCATATACTGTACTCCTGAGGGTGTCTTCTTGGATATACCTGGGAACCACGCTCAAGAAGTACAAGATATATCAGACACCCCTCAAAGGCTAATGTTGCATTCTACTGTTATAGACAAGTGTCCATCAAAGGTAGAGGAAATGATCTCACAAATACCGGGTTCCCTTTGGACCACAGATGGACAAGACACTGGATTGATGGCGAATGTAGCTCCAGTAGTAGTACAAGTAAAAGATGGTAGGATAGCTCCAAAAATCCCTCAGTATCCTCTGAAGCCAGAGGTAGAATTAGGAGTGTACCCTGTCATAGAGCGGCTGCTACAGCAGGGCATCCTAGTCAGGACGTCCAGCACCGCCAATAGTCCCATCTTCCCTGTGAAAAAGAGTGGGGGGAGGGGTTACAGGCTAGTGCAGGATCTAAGTGGGATAAACAAGATAGTTGAGAGCCTATTCCCCGTAGTGCCCAATCCAGCTGTCATCCTCATGCAAATTCCCTCTATGGCAAAATTTTTCACTGTCATTGACCTCTGTTCTGCTTTCTTTTCTGTCCCTCTTCACCCTGACAGCCAATACCTTTTTGCTTTTACATACAGGGGAGTACAGTACACCTGGACTCATCTTCCCCAAGGTTTCATTGACAGCCCGAGTATTTTCTCTCAGGCCTTGCATGACTGTTTACAATCCTTTCAACCTGAGAGTGGATCAGTGCTAATACAGTATGTCGATGACTTATTGTTATGTTCTGACTCACTCGAATCGTCCTTGAAAGACACGAAACAGCTTCTGTTTCTTCTTTCCCAAACGGGACACAAGGTTTCAAAGGATAAGTTGCAGTTGTGCCAGACCAGGGTAAAATATTTGGGACATTGCTTGACTCAAGGACTTAGACACCTCACCGCTGATAGAATACAGGCGATTCGCGACATGACTCTGCCACAAACTCAGCAACAGATCTGCACTTTCTTTGGAATGTGTGGGTACTGCCGAAACTGGATCCCAGGGTTTTCTATTCTGGCTTTACCTTTGCAAGAAATGGTCTCTTCGAACAAACCAGAACGGATCTCGCACACAGATGAGTCCGAACTGGCATTTGAGAGACTCAAACAGTGCCTATCACAGGCACCTGCATTAGGTATGCCAGATTATGAGAAGCCCTTTGAATTGTACGGTACCGAAAGTGCAGGTTGCGCGGCAGGGGTTTTAACACAGAGACATGGTGATGCCAGCAGACCGGTAGCATACTACAGTGCACAGTTGGACACTGTAGCGCGGTCTCTCCCCACTTGCTTGCGAAGTGTTGCAGTGATAGCTTTGCTGGTAAGTAAAAGCGAGGACGTAGTGTTAGGACATGACCTGACCATTCATACACCTCATGCAGTATCAGCCTTACTGAACTCAGACCAAACCAGACATGTCTCATCTGCTCGGTTTACAAAGTGGGAATTATCACTGATGGCCTCGGTAAACATCACCATAAAGAGATGCAGCTCACTAAATCCTGCAACTTACTTGCCAAGTGTGCCTGGAAGGAGGATGAAGGAGGATTTAGTGCAGATACTGATACGCATGATTGTATGGAATACCTGAATCAGACTTTCACAGCGAGACCTGACATCAGTGACAACCCACTGGAAGGAGTAGACTTTACCTTCTACACTGACGGTAGTTGCCACAGACAGACAGAATTGGGAGACTTGTGTACTGGATATGCAGTTGTAGACGACAGAGGTATCATAGAAGCTGAACCCCTGGGCCCACCGCACTCAGCACAAGTTGCTGAGTTGGTCACCCTAACCAGAGCATGTGAATTGGCCAAGGGTAAGTCAGCTAATATATACACGGATTCTAGGTACGCCTTTGGAGTAGTGCATGATTTCGGGGCCCTATGGCACCTCAGAAATTTCATGACGGCAGCTGGCACACCTGTAGCGCATGCGTCCCACATAAAAAGACTTCTAACAGTCATACAGGAACCAGACAGAGTGGCTGTTATCAAGTGCAAAGCACATACTTAAAACCAAGACCCAATTTCACTTGGTAATAGCTGGGCAGACGAAGCTGCTAAATCAGCAGCCAGCACCCCCATACAAACGAACATCACATCACTGATGACATTCAACACAATCAATACACAAAAATTAATTGAAATGCAAGATTTGTGTTCATTACAGGAAAAGGCGGTCTCGAGGTCAAAGGGGCATGGCCAGGAGTCCTCAGGACTTTGGACAGGTGGACACGGTAAGCCAGTGGCCCCCAGAGCATATCTTCCAAGTCTAGCTGAGGCGGCACATGGTCTGACTCATCTGGGCAAAGAGGGTATGTGCAAGCTGGTAAGAGCCTACTGGTGTGCGCCAGGATTCTTTTCTCATGCAGGTAAGAGAGCAATGACATGTTTTACTTGCTTGAGGAAGAATATTGGAAAGTCAATACCAACAGAGCAATCCCATACCCATCTGACAGACGGACCTTTTCAGGTAATACAAATCAATTTCACACAGTTACCACCCTGTAGGAATTTAAAATATGTGTTAGTTTGTATTGATGTATTTTCCAACTGGGTAGAAGCGTTCCCTGCTGCCACAAATACTGCTACGTTCACTGCAAAGAAAAATGTGCAGGAATTTGTGTGTATATATGGTATCCCTAGAATAATTGAAAATGACAGGGGTACCCATTTTACAGGTGAAGTCTTTCAGGTCATGTGCAAACTGATGGGAATTAATAGCAAGCTGCATACTCCGTACCGTCCACAGGCGATTGCAAAGGAGGAGAGTGAACAGCACTATTAAGAACAAGCTGAGCAAATTAATGGCTGAAACTGGATTGTCGTGGCCAGAAGCTTTGCCACTAGTGTTCTACAGCATCAGAACCACTCCCAGGTCTCCCCTTAACCTATCACCCTTTGAAATCCTTTTTGGTCAACAACCTCATGTAATGATAGACCCCCAGGATGATTTGAAATGTAATAATGAAGTGACTGTGAAATATTTGGTTGGGATGAGCCAGCAGCTGAGAGATCAACAAAGAAATTTAAAGCTGGTGATTCCTGACCTACCGAACAGTAATTGTCATGACATTGAACCTGGGGATTATGTGATGATTCTAAATTTCTTACGCTCAGGTTGCCTCATAGACAGGTGGGAAGGACCATATCAAGTCTTGTTAACCAGCACGACAGCATTGAAGGTCGCCGAAAGAGAGACGTGGGTCCACTCGTCCCACTGCAAGAAGGTCGCTGACCCGGAGAGAACTCGTGACAAAGAGCAGAGTGTAGAGAATCTTGTATCAATGGAGTGTCTGTTCCGGGAAAGTTGAGAGGCAGGACTGTTGAAGGGCATCTGAGCACAGAGAGTAACAAGACCTAGAACGGTTGTCGTATCACTTTCTTTTTTCACCTCCCCCTGCATTTTTCATTTCTTTTCTCCTTCTTATTTTCCTCCTTTCCCCTAATGAAATGGATCGATCACAAGAGACTGCGTTTCGGGTTCTGTTAGTAATTCTGGTTTTGATAAGGACAGTTTGTTTTGGTGAGGGTCCCAGTGAGGTCGAGCAGGGATCTGGAATGGGTTTTGATGGCAAGTATGAATTTGTAGGATCTCAGGATCAGCGCATCACTTTAGTAAAGGCTGGCATCAGTAAGCGCTCTGGTAGTCAGGGAGCTCGGAGGCACTGTGAGGGGTTATTGTCTGATGAATATTGTATTTGTAGGAATTGTGAGAATATAGTTGAGGATGGGTGCATCCAGAGATGTCAGTCCAACCTTAATATCGACATGGACCGTCATCCATTGAGTGATTACCACTCACTAGTGGGTAAGGTCTTAAACCAGACAGAATGCTGGTTGTGCTCACAGGTACCTCAAGGTCAGAGCAAGTCAGGATTAGTACCGTACCCTTTAGCAATAGATGAGGTACTCGAATTACGGGGTGGGAGACCGGTGGACAAGAAAGTCAACATCTCTAGGCCCCCTAGTTTGAAGCTCCACCAGTATCATGTAGACAGGTCCTTATTGTGTTTCAATATTTCCAATTACCGAAAACCGGGATATTGGGAAGTGACGTGGAATAACCAGACAATTACCTTTTCACACAGAGCTGATAGGATATCCATAGACTCTGAACTTGTACGCCAAATAGCCAACAGTGGGAGGTAATTTCGGTATAGGTATACTCGTGGAAGCAAGACCATGTGGGTTGGAAATGTATCGCCAGGGTATTGTGCTCATATCATCCAGCCCGATACTTGTACTGAGCAGATGGGAGAACTAGGGATTGGTTTCTTTACTTGGAAAATTAGTAATACGGAGATGTTATATTTTGTCCCCTATGTTCTCCCAGATGATGCCTATTTCATATGTGGGAGGAAGGCGTACAAGTGGCTTGCCCCGAGCTCAGAGGGATTGTTATATTGGGAGAGTACTACCAGAGGTCATGACCATAACCCATGATAAAATGAAAGACGTTCACAGCAGTGATCAGGCTCCTTATACTCATACTCACTATGAACACATCATCAAGAGACACCTCATAGATAGGACAGAGCACGCAGCCTCTGATTTGATCCACGAATCCACCGGGATTCAATTCCTTCTCGCATTAGACATCACCCGTACTGCCAGAGGAACTATAAATTATAGGTATATCCACGCGCTAGCGAACTTGATAGACAATATCATTGAGATGTATGACGACACCTTCAGGTATACGGGAAGGGAGTTACAAGCCTACAAGAAGGAACTGATTCAGCACAGGATGGTCCTTAATTATGTCACAGCCATGACAGGTAGGTACTGTGTTACTCTGGCAACTCAATATGGTGTGAAGTGCTGTATGTATATTACGAACAGCACTGACGACCCCACGGAGATCATCGATCAACAGATGGACGATATCTTGCAGTTGAAGTGGGAGTTCAGGAGGAAACACAACCTTACCTTGGCGACTGTGAGTAATGAACTTACCGGCTGGGTCTCATGGTTAAACCCACACAATTGGTTTTCAGGTTTAGGAGAGTGGGCTCAAAATGTCATCATGAGTGTAGGGAAGTTTCTCCTTTGTATCCTGGGAGTCGTCAGGAGTCGAATTCTGACGCGGGGCAAGCACGGCACAAATCTGATGAGTCTAAGGAGCGAGGGCGCTGTTATAGCAGCAGATTTAATTTATGACCCATCCATAGAGACAGTGTTATGATAAGGATTGCAAATGAATTTCATGGCCTGTTTCTTTCACCCGTTTTTCTTGTTTCCCCCTCTGCCCAGATACATCCTTATCTTCATCTCTACAACCTCCAGTTAATGGCACACATAGTCGACAGGTGATATCCACATATACTAGCACTCACATATGTTTCCCCCTCCATGTATCATCAACTAAATGTGCACCCCATTTGTTGGAACAAGAAGCAGAAAAGAGCTCGGTAGTGTTTGTTGGCCCATTTACAGACCCTTAATATGGGATGAGAAGGATTTAATGTATACTTCGCAATACCTCGAAGCTTATTCCATATTCGGCACGATGATACATGCCCTTCAGACATGGATTCATACATACATGGTTTTTACTATCCCACTAGGTCATATATTTCCCACCTACAACTCTCCCCCGATCATCCAAACTTCTGTAGATATTGTGTAGATATTTTTCTGTTTAGTGATTAGATAGTGGCAGTTATTGGTGACTGTCAAAGTCGAAAAATATTGCAGTACACACATCAAGTACAAACTACACACAGATGGCCTCCGTGCGCGTACTTATTCTGTCGTGCGTGCACATATCCGCAATTTGCGTAAGGTCGCTCCCGCGGTCCTGCGCATTAGCGCGTGGTATGGGTATTTACGGTAGAGTTTGTGAACGCATGGAAAGCTATCAAAACACATTACATATTTAATCCAAATAGTGCACAATGTACACATAGTCTCCCTGCACCACATCAGTAAGTTACAGCAGTTTAAATGGTAACAGAACAAAGGGATTCACCTTTACAGGATAGGAGGGGACAGAACAAGGTTATAAGGTGGTGTTTGGTATCCAGCTGTAGGGTATTTTAAGGGTAACATTCCGGTGTTGGTCTGCAGCAGATCGCATGTTCCTGCGGATAGTTATGTGCAGGAGCAGAATATAGATATAAACTGTATTTACTGTACATTATGTATGCGGCGGGAATCCAGGAGACCACCCACAAGAGCAGTTGGAACAGACATCGCCCACCTATTCAAACCGACCTATGACCTCTCCTGTACTGTAAATGACCACCCCTGTGTCCACTGGACAAAGAGATTACAGTATCCATTGTGTTAGGTTTTGGAAGAATTGTATAAAGAGAGCTTGCTGCAGGCCTGGTCAGACACAAGACTCACAAAGTTATCTATCAGATGACTGAGGACCAGACTGGGTAGCGCGGCGAATCCAATCACGTATGTACCATTGACTGTAGCCATTATTCTGTTATATTGTATTGTATTGTATATATTGTAACTCCCTTTCAGTAATAATATGCTGTGGTGTCGGAACCCAGCAGTTTAATTACAATCTGGTGTTGTGTCTTCCTTTCCCTGCTAAGGTTTAAAGTGTATTATTATCGCATTGCATAGCTGTTAAGGGTTTGCGTTGTATCTCTGGGTGTGTACGCGCTGTGTGTACTTTGTACCGTCAGCGCGGCGTTTGTACGCAAAGTCCGTAAACAGTATGGGTCTCTTTACGCTAATAGCGTAAAGAGTACGTAGAGTGTATATTAAGTATAGCGGCCGCAGCGGCTCCATGGTAAAGTGTATTTAAGTGTGTTTAAGGTATAGCTTTCATCCCTGTATATAAATCAGCATTATCAGGTCTCTACACAAAGTCCGTCAGGGAAGCAAGATATGCTTATATACTAGATCTCCAACCAACGTAAATTAACAAACAACTATCATTCTAATTCACCATCCTCATCCCGCAGCAAAGCACAGGTATTCAGCTAGCTACAATGTTATTTATACGGTGTGTTTAATGTTTACATTTATTTTTCTAAATAGACATTCTTAAAATCCCAGGCAACGCCGGGTACTCCAGCTAGTGATAAATAAAACCAAACATAAACATGTCTGCTTTTGATGGCAGGACTACATCTTTTGTTAATTATTATACGATTATTACAAATTAAGAAACATTTTCTTTTTGTACATTACACCTGTGTCACATATACTACAAACAAGGCAAGCAGGATTAATAATTATCCCGCAGATTAATCTATAATATGCCCTGGCATAGAGTGGGTGATCCTGCAGAGAATAGATTTGGAAAATCTGACAAGTAGTGAATGGATCTTGGCTTGTTGCCTCTTTTTCTACATGAAGCATAGTCAGGAGGTGAACACTCTCAGGACAGGGGAGAGTAAAGTTCCCACATCTCACACTGTCAACATTAGCTTAGCATGCTGACGTCACACAGAGCTCTGTGTCCGTGAAGCTGTTGGCAATTTGCTGCTGTTTCTAGCACAATGATGCTGCAGCCGAACACTGCCTGGCAGAGGTGATCACTGGGTTGGGGGGCTCCTATATACTGGTCACTTACACATTGTAGTCAATCAGACCTTCCAAAAAGAATTACTTCCATATCACACTACGAGATTGGAATTCATTCACCTCCTACTAAAGTAGGAACTATTAGGGCTTTGAAGTAAAGGATGCTAAACCGTAAAGTTGATGAAAAATAGTTCCTGGTAAATATGCACAAATATAAATGTGTCTCCGGGGCTTGACAAACACTACACTTTATTCCCATGCACTCCTAATCTTCTGACTGTAAGTAGGATGCTGCAAGGAGTCTTTTGATGCCTAAATTCGTTAGCAAGAGGGCAATGAGCAGCACCTATGCAAATTAGACACATAGGGCGGGATGTACTAACCTCCCCCACAGCGTTATTTGGCTTTTCTCAGCGCTCTTTGTATTATCTTCGTGGCTACTGGTCACTGCTCCGCTCCCCGTCTTCATTCTCCTTTCTGCCATCCACATCATCACAGCCACTGATCCCTCTGCTCTCTGTAGAGCTTGGTCAGCGCTGCGCTCCCCGTCAGCTGCCTGCCAGGAAGCTGTGACAAGTGTGCATGCGCAGCTGACAGGGAAAGCGCAGCGCTGACCAAGCTCTACAGAGAGCGGAGGAATCAGTGGCTGGTGATGATGCGGATGGCAGAGAGGAGAATGAAGATGGGGAGCAACGGTTAAGGCCGGGCAGCGGAGCGGTGACCAGTAGCCGTGAAGATAATACAGAGAGCGCTGAGAAAAGCCAAATAACGCGGCGGGGGAGGTTAGTAGATCCCGCCCTAAAAGTGGTTGAGCACGGGGGCATCCTGCACACAGCATATAACATGGAACTTCAAGGCCTGATTCAGGTAGGAGCAATTAATAAAAAGAAAAACAGGCGTAAACTGAGAGCAATTTGCTCCTGGAACTATACCGCATTGTGTCAGAGTGTAAGTGGATGTTTTTTTTTCTGCATGCATCGAATAAATACTGGGCAGCTTTGTTTTCCTAAATTTAAATTTCCTGAAACCTAAATTTAAGTTAGAATTCACCCCTTCCTGTCCCACCTGTATTACATAACACCTGCTGCCGGGAGGCAGTTCCAGAAGTTGCAGAGACGAATACTGTTGATACAAATTCCTTCAGTCTGTAACTACCTCGTTATAAATCCCATTACAGGCAGAATTCAATTGTACTGGCAGCCAGCAGATGGCGCCTAACGGAGATATTCAACTGTAGCTTCATTCGGGCGCAATGCGCTGTCATTTTAGCTTGAATGTGTGAAAAGTGACCCGTTTAGGTGTCAGAACAGCATTTTTTAGGATCACGCCCATAGTTTAGTGGGATTTAGCTGCTTTACGTGGATAAACCGGACATTAATGGGCACGATAACGTGGATCATCTGAATATTGCCACTGCAATCTCCTGTCACTTTAGATGGGAGATCCGGGGTGGGTGGGGCGGGGGGCCATAACAATTGAATTCCCCCGTATGTGTGTTAATACTGTAATAATAAGATTTTACTTACCGATAAATCTATTTCTCGGAGTCCGTAGTGGATGCTGGGGTTCCTGAAAGGACCATGGGGAATAGCGGCTCCGCAGGAGACAGGGCACAAAAAGTAAAGCTTTTCCAGATCAGGTGGTGTGCACTGGCTCCTCCCCCTATGACCCTCCTCCAGACTCCAGTTAGGTACTGTGCCCGGACGAGCGTACACAATAAGGGAGGATTTTGAATCCCGGGTAAGACTCATACCAGCCACACCAATCACACCGTACAACTTGTGATCTAAACCCAGTTAACAGTATGATAACAGCGGAGCCTCTGAAAGATGGCTTCCTTCAACAATAACCCGAATTAGTTAACAATAACGATGTACAATTATTGCAGATAATCCGCACTTGGGATGGGCGCCCAGCATCCACTACGGACTCCGAGAAATAGATTTATCGGTAAGTAAAATCTTATTTTCTCTATCGTCCTAGTGGATGCTGGGGTTCCTGAAAGGACCATGGGGATTATACCAAAGCTCCCAAACGGGCGGGAGAGTGCGGATGACTCTGCAGCACCGAATGAGAGAACTCCAGGTCCTCCTTAGCCAGAGTATCAAATTTGTAAAATTTTACAAACGTGTTCTCCCCTGACCACGTAGCTGCTCGGCAAAGTTGTAATGCCGAGACCCCTCGGGCAGCCGCCCAAGATGAGCCCACCTTCCTTGTGGAGTGGGCCTTTACAGATTTAGGCTGTGGCAGGCCTGCCACAGAATGTGCAAGTTGGATTGTGCTACAGATCCAACGAGCAATCGTCTGCTTAGACGCAGGAGCACCCATCTTGTTGGGTGCATACAATATAAACAACGAGTCAGATTTTCTGACTCCAGCTGTCCTTGCAATATATATTTTTAATGCTCTGACAACGTCCAGTAACTTGGAGTCCTCCAAGTCACTTGTAGCCGCAGGCACTACAATAGGCTGGTTCAGATGAAATGCTGACACCACCTTAGGGAGAAAATGCGGACGAGTCCGCAGTTCTGCCCTGTCCGAATGGAAAATCAGATATGGGCTTTTGTAAGATAAAGCTGCCAGTTCTGACACTCTCCTGGCCGAAGCCAGGGCTAGAAGCATGGTCACTTTCCATGTGAGATATTTCAAATCCACCTTCTTTAGTGGTTCAAACCAATGAGATTTTAGAAAGTCCAAAACCACATTGAGATCCCACGGTGCCACTGGAGGCACCACAGGAGGCTGTATATGTAGCACTCCCTTAACAAAGGTCTGGACTTCAGGGACTGAAGCCAATTCTTTTTGAAAGAAAATCGACAGGGCCGAAATTGGAACCTTAATAGATCCCAATTTGAGACCCATAGACAATCCTGATTGCAGGAAATGTAGGAATCGACCCAGTTGAAATTCCTCCGTCGGAGCACTCCGATCTTCGCACCACGCAACATATTTTCGCCAAATTCGGTGATAATGTTGCACGGTTACTTCCTTCCTTGCTTTAATCAAAGTAGGAATGACTTCTTCCGGCATGCCTTTTTCCTTTAGGATCCGGCGTTCAACCGCCATGCCGTCAAACGCAGCCGCGGTAAGTCTTGAAACAGACAGGGACCCTGCTGAAGCAAGTCCCTCCTTAGAGGTAGAGGCCACGGATCTTCCGTGATCATCTCTTGAAGTTCCGGGTACCAAGTCCTTCTTGGCCAATCCGGAACCACTAGTATCGTCCTTACGCCTCTTTGCCGTATAATTCTCAATACTTTTGGTATGAGAGGCAGAGGAGGAAACACATACACCGACTGGTACACCCAAGGCGTTACCAGCGCGTCCACAGCTATTGCCTGCGGATCTCTTGACCTGGCGCAATACCTGTCCAGTTTTTTGTTGAGGCGAGACGCCATCATGTCCACCATTGGTCTTTCCCAACGGGTTACCAGCAAGTGGAAGACTTCTGGATGAAGTCCCCACTCTCCCGGGTGAAGATCGTGTCTGCTGAGGAAGTCTGCTTCCCAGTTGTCCACTCCCGGGATGAACACTGCTGACAGTGCTATCACATGATTCTCTGCCCAGCGAAGAATCCTTGTAGCTTCTGCCATTGCACTCCTGCTTCTTGTGCCGCTCTGTCTGTTCACATGGGCGACTGCCGTGATGTTGTCCGACTGGATCAACACCGGTTTTCCCTGAAGCAGAGGTTCTGCCTGGCTTAGAGCATTGTATATTGCTCTTAGTTCCAGAATGTTTATGTGAAGAGACGTTTCCAGGCTCGTCCATACTCCCTGGAAGTTTCTTCCTTGTGTGACTGCTCCCCAGCCTCTCAGGCTGGCGTCCGTGGTCACCAGGATCCAATCCTGTATGCCGAATCTGCGGCCCTCCAATAGATGAGCACTCTGCAACCACCACAGAAGAGACACCCTTGTCCTTGGAGACAGGGTTATCCGCAGGTGCATCTGAAGATGCGACCCTGACCATTTGTCCAACAGATCCCTTTGGAAAATTCTTGCGTGGAATCTGCCGAATGGAATTGCTTCGTAAGAAGCCACCATTTTTCCCAGGACTCTTGTGCATTGATGTACAGACACCTTTCCTGGTTCTAGGAGGTTCCTGACAAGCTCGGATAACTCCTTGGCTTTTTCCTCCGGGAGAAAAACCTTTTTCTGAACCGTGTCCAGAATCATCCCTAGGAACAGCAGACGAGTTGTCGGCATTAACTGGGATTTTGGAATATTCAGAATCCACCCGTGCTGTTTTAGCACTTCTTGCGACAGTGCTAATCCCATCTCTAGCTGTTCTCTGGACCTTGCCCTTATTAGGAGATCGTCCAAGTATGGGATAATTAATATGCCTTTTCTTCGAAGAAGAATCATCATCTCGGCCATTACCTTTGTAAAGACCCGAGGTGCCGTGGACAATCCGAACGGCAGCGTCTGAAACTGATAGTGACAGTTTTGTACAACGAACCTGAGGTACCCCTGGTGTGAGGGGTAAATTGGAACGTGGAGATACGCATCCTTGATGTCCAAGGATACCATAAAGTCCCCCTCTTCCAGGTTCGCTATCACTGCTCTGAGTGACTCCATCTTGAACTTGAACTTCTTTATGTACAGGTTCAAGGACTTCAGATTTAGAATAGGCCTTACCGAGCCATCCGGCTTCGGTACCACAAAAAGAGTGGAATAATACCCCTTCCCTTGTTGTAGAAGAGGTACCTTGACTATCACCTGCTGAGAGTACAGCTTGTGAATGGCTTCCAAAACCGTCTCCCTTTCGGAGGGGGACGTTGGTAAAGCAGACTTCAGGAAACGGCGAGGTGGATCTGTCTCTAATTCCAACCTGTACCCCTGAGATATTATCTGCAGGATCCAGGGATCTACCTGCGAGTGAGCCCACTGCGCGCTGTAATTTTTGAGACGACCACCCACCGTCCCCGAGTCCGCTTGAGAAGCCCCAGCGTCATGCTGAGGCTTTTGTAGAAGCCGGGGAAGGCTTCTGTTCCTGGGAAGGAGCTGCCTGTTGCTGTCTCTTCCCTCGACCTCTGCCTCGTGGCAGATATGAATAGCCCTTTGCTCTCTTATTTTTAAAGGAACGAAAGGGCTGCGGTTGAAAAGTCGGTGCCTTTTTCTGTTGGGGAGTGACTTGAGGTAGAAAGGTGGATTTCCCGGCTGTAGCCGTGGCCACCAAATCTGATAGACCGACTCCAAATAACTCCTCCCCTTTATACGGCAAAACTTCCATATGTCGTTTTGAATCCGCATCGCCTGTCCACTGTCGCGTCCATAAAGCTCTTCTGGCCGAAATGGACATAGCACTTACCCGTGATGCCAGTGTGCAGATATCCCTCTGTGCATCACGCATATAAAGAAATGCATCCTTTATTTGTTCTAACGACAGTAAAATATTGTCCCTGTCCAGGGTATCAATATTTTCAATCAGGGACTCTGACCAAACTACCCCAGCACTGCACATCCAGGCAGTCGCTATAGCTGGTCGTAGTATCACACCTGCATGTGTGTATATACTTTTTTGGATATTTTCCATCCTCCTATCTGATGGATCTTTAAGTGCGGCCGTCTCAGGAGAGGGTAACGCCACTTGTTTAGATAAGCTTGTTAGCGCCTTGTCCACCCTAGGAGGTGTTTCCCAGCGCTCCCTAACCTCTGGCGGGAAAGGGTATAATGCCAATAATTTCTTTGAAATTATCAGCTTTTTATCAGGGGCAACCCACGCTTCATTACACACGTCATTTAATTCTTCTGATTCAGGAAAAACTATAGGTAGTTTTTTCACACCCCACATAATACCCTGTTTAGTGGTACCTGTAGTATCAGCTAAATGTAACGCCTCCTTCATTGCCAAAATCATATAACGTGTGGCCCTACTGGAAAATACGGTTGATTCGTCACCGTCACCACTGGAGTCAGTGCCTGTGTCTGGGTCTGTGTCGACCGACTGAGGCAAAGGGCGTTTCACAGCCCCTGACGGTGTTTGAGTCGCCTGGACAGGCACTAATTGATTGTCCGGCCGTCTCATGTCGTCAAACGACTGCTTTAGCGTGTTGACACTATCCCGTAGTTCCATAAATAAAGGCATCCATTCTGGTGTCGACTCCCTAGGGGGTGACATCCTCATATTTGGCAATTGCTCCGCCTCCACACCAATATCGTCCTCATACATGTCGACACACACGTACCGACACACAGCAGACACACAGGGAATGCTCCTAACGAAGACAGGACCCACTAGCCCTTTGGGGAGACAGAGGGAGAGTTTGCCAGCACACACCAAAAGCGCTATATATAACAGGGATAGCCTTATAATAAGTGCTCCCTTATAGCTGCTTTATATATATCAAAATATCGCCATAAATTTGCCCCCCCTCTCTGTTTTACCCTGTTTCTGTAGTGCAGTGCAGGGGAGAGACCTGGGAGCCGTCCTGACCAGCGGAGCTGTGAGAGGAAATGGCGCCGTGTGCTGAGGAGATAGGCCCCGCCCCTTTTCCGGCGGGCTCGTCTCCCGCTATTTAGTGAATCCAGGCAGGGGTTAAATATCTCCATATAGCCTCTGGGGGCTATATGTGAGGTATTTTTAGCCTTTATATAGGTTACATTTGCCTCCCAGGGCGCCCCCCCCCAGCGCCCTGCACCCTCAGTGACTGCGTGTGAAGTGTGCTGAGAGGAAAATGGCGCACAGCTGCAGTGCTGTGCGCTACCTTTAGAAGACTGCAGGAGTCTTCAGCCGCCGATTCTGGACCTCTTCTGACTTCAGCATCTGCAAGGGGGCCGGCGGCGCGGCTCCGGTGACCATCCAGGCTGTACCTGTGATCGTCCCTCTGGAGCTGATGTCCAGTAGCCAAGAAGCCAATCCATCCTGCACGCAGGTGAGTTCACTTCTTCTCCCCTCAGTCCCTCGTTGCAGTGATCCTGTTGCCAGCAGGACTCACTGTAAAATAAAAAACCTAAGCTAAACTTTTTCTAAGCAGCTCTTTAGGAGAGCCACCTAGATTGCACCCTTCTCGGCCGGGCACAAAAATCTAACTGGAGTCTGGAGGAGGGTCATAGGGGGAGGAGCCAGTGCACACCACCTGATCTGGAAAAGCTTTACTTTTTGTGCCCTGTCTCCTGCGGAGCCGCTATTCCCCATGGTCCTTTCAGGAACCCCAGCATCCACTAGGACGATAGAGAAAGTATGAGTATGATTTGATTGGAGGCATTATCAATACAGGAGAGCCACATATAATTGACCATATGAGGAGACCTCGCTGCACAAGTCCACGCAAACGGCATTAATGGACTGGCCTTGCACTTTGTTTATTGTCATTCCAAAACATATCCCAATGGGAAATTGTAAGTGCTTAAATTCAAACAGCAAATGTGACGGAATCATTGGGATTCTAGGAAAAAAAACACAACATCTTAACAAAAGTGCAAAGATGTCGCAATATAAAATAAGAATTTACTTACCGATAATTCTATTTCTCGGAGTCCGTAGTGGATGCTGGGGTTCCTGAAAGGACCATGGGGAATAGCGGCTCCGCAGGAGACAGGGCACAAAAAAGTAAAGCTTTACTAGGTCAGGTGGTGTGCACTGGCTCCTCCCCCTATGACCCTCCTCCAGACTCCAGTTAGGTACTGTGCCCGGACGAGCATACACAATAAGGGAGGCATTTTGAATCCCGGGTAAGACTCATACCAGCCACACCAATCACACCGTACAACTTGTGATCTAAACCCAGTTAACAGTATGACAACAGAAAGGGCCTCTTAAAGATGGCTCCTTAACAATAACCCGAATTAGTTAACAATAACTATGTACAAGTATTGCAGATAATCCGCACTTGGGATGGGCGCCCAGCATCCACTACGGACTCCGAGAAATAGAATTATCGGTAAGTAAATTCTTATTTTCTCTATCGTCCTAAGTGGATGCTGGGGTTCCTGAAAGGACCATGGGGATTATACCAAAGCTCCCAAACGGGCGGGAGAGTGCGGATGACTCTGCAGCACCGAATGAGAGAACTCCAGGTCCTCCTTTGCCAGGGTATCAAATTTGTAAAATTTTACAAACGTGTTCTCCCCCGACCACGTAGCTGCTCGGCAGAGTTGTAATGCCGAGACCCCTCGGGCAGCCGCCCAAGATGAGCCCACCTTCCTTGTGGAGTGGGCTTTTACAGTTTTAGGCTGTGGCAGGCCTGCCACAGAATGTGCAAGTTGAATTGTGTTACAAATCCAACGAGCAATCGACTGCTTAGAAGCAGGTGCGCCCAACTTGTTGGGTGCATACAATATAAACAGCGAGTCAGATTTTCTGACTCCAGCCGTCCTTGCAATGTATATTTTTAAGGCTCTGACAACGTCCAACAACTTGGAGTCCTCCAAGTCGCTAGTGGCCGCAGGCACCACAATAGGTTGGTTCAGATGAAATGCTGATACCACTTTAGGGAGAAAATGCGGACGAGTCCGCAGTTCTGCCCTATCCGAATGGAAGATTAGATAAGGACTTTTATAAGATAAAGCCGCCAATTCAGATACTCTCCTGGCAGAGGCCAGGGCTAGTAACATAGTCACTTTCAATGTGAGATATTTCAAATCCACCTTTTTCAATGGTTCAAACCAATGGGATTTGAGGAAATCTAAAACTACATTTAGATCCCACGGTGCCACCGGAGGCACCACAGGAGGCTGTATATGCAGTACTCCCTTGACAAAAGTCTGGACCTCAGGGACAGAGGCCAATTCTTTTTGGAAGAATATTGACAGGGCCGAAATTTGAACCTTAATGGATCCCAATTTGAGACCCATAGATAATCCTGATTGCAGGAAATGTAGGAAACGACCCAGTTGGAATTCCTCCGTCGGAACCCTCCGATCCTCGCACCACGCTACATATTTTCGCCAAATGCGGTGATAATGTTTCACGGTGACTTCCTTCCGTGCCTTAATCAAGGTAGGAATGACTTCTTCTGGAATGCCTTTCCCTTTTAGGATCTGGCGTTCAACCGCCATGCCGTCAAACGCAGCCGCGGTAAGTCTTGAAAAAGACAGGGACCCTGCTGTAGCAGGTCCCTTCTCAGAGGTAGAGGCCACGGTTCGTCCGTGAGCATCTCTTGAAGTTCCGGATACCAAGTCCTTCTCGGCCAATCCGGAACCACTAGTATTGTCCTTACTCTTCTTTGCCGTATGATCTTCAATACCTTTGGTATGAGCGGCAGAGGAGGAAACACATACACTGACTGGTACACCCAAGGAGTTACCAGTGCATCCACAGCTATTGCCTGTGGATCTCTTGACCTGGCGCAATATTTGTCCAGTTTCTTGTTGAGGCGAGACGCCATCATGTCTACAATTGGTCTTTCCCAACGGTCTATTAACATGTTGAAGACTTCTGGATGTAGACCCCACTCTCCCGGATGAAGATCGTGTCTGCTGAGGAAGTCTGCTTCCCAGTTGTCCACGCCCGGGATGAACACTGCTGACAGTGCTATCACGTGATTCTCCGCCCAGCGAAGAATCTTGGCAGCTTCTGCCATTGCACTCCTGCTTCTTGTGCCGCCCTGCCTGTTTACATGGGCGACAGCCGTGATGTTGTCCGACTGAATCAACACCGGCTTTCCTTGCAGGAGAAGTTCCGCCTGGCTTAGAGCATTGTAGATTGCTCTTAGTTCCAGAATGTTTATGTGAAGAGACTTTTCCAGACTCGTCCATACTCCCTGGAAGTTTCTTCCTTGTGTGACTGCTCCCCAGCCTCTCAGGCTGGCGTCCGTGGTCACCAGGATCCAATCCTGAATGCCGAATCTGCGGCCTTCTAATAGGTGAGCCTTCTGCAACCACCACAGAAGTGACACCCTTGTCTTTGGTGACAGGGTTATTCGCAGGTGCATCTGCAGATGCGACCCTGACCATTTGTCCAACAGATCCCTTTGGAATATTCTTGCATGGAATCTGCCGAATGGAATTGCTTCGTAAGAAGCCACCATTTTTCCCAGGACTCTTGTGCATTGATGTACTGACACTTTTCCTGGTTTTAGGAGGTTCCTGACCAGATCGGATAACTCCTTGGCTTTTTCCTCTGGAAGGAAAACCTTTTTCTGAACCGTGTCCAGAATCATTCCTAGGAACAGCAGACGAGTTGTCGGGATTAAATGGGATTTTGGAATATTCAGAATCCACCCGTGTTATCTTAGCACCTCTTGAGATAGTGCTAAAGCTGTCTCCAGCTGTTCTCTGGACCTTGCCCTTATTAGGAGATCGTCCAAGTATGGGATAACTAATACGCCTTTTCTTCGAAGAAGAATCATCATCTCGGCCATTACCTTGGTAAAGACCCGAGGCGCCGTGGACAATCCGAACGGCAGCGTCTGAAACTGATAGTGACAGTTTTGAACAATGAACCTGAGGTACCCCTGGTGTGCGGGGTAAATCGGAACGTGTAGATACGCATCCTTGATGTCCAAGGATACCATAAAGTCCCCTTCTTCCAGGTTCGCTATCACTGCTCTGAGTGACTCCATCTTGAACTTGAACTTTTTTATGTAGAGGTTCAAGGACTTCAGATTTAGAATAGGCCTTACCGAGCCATCCGGCTTCGGTACCACAAATAGAGTGGAATAATACCCCTTTCCTTGTTGTAATAGGGGTACTTTGACTATCACCTGCTGAGCGTACAGCTTGTGAATGGCTTCCAACACCCTCTCCCTTTCGGAAGAGACGGTTGGTAAGGCAGACTTCAGGAAACGATGAGGAGGATCCGTCTCTAATTCCAACCTGTACCCCTGAGATATTATCTGCAGGATCCAGGGGTCTACCTGCGAGTGAGCCCACTGCGCGCTGTAATTTTTGAGACGGCCCCCCACTGTCCCCGAGTCCGCTTGAGAGGCCCCAGCGTCATGCTGAGGTTTTTGCAGGAGCCGGGGAGGGCTTCTGTTCCTGGGAAGGAGCTGCCTGTTGGTGTCTCTTCCCTCTTCCTCTGCCTCGTGGCAGGTACGACAAGCCCTTTGCTCTCTTATTTTTGTAGGAGCGAAAAGGCTGCGGTTGAAAGGTCGGTGCCTTTCTCTGTTGGGGAGTGACTTGAGGTAAAAAAGTGGATTTCCCGGCAGTAGCCGTGGCCACCAAGTCTGATAGACCAACTCCAAATAACTCCTCCCCTTTATACGGCAAAACCTCCATGTGACGTTTTGAATCCGCATCGCCTGTCCACTGTCGTGTCCATAAGGCTCTTCTGGCTGAAATGGACATAGCACTCACCCGAGATGCCAGTGTGCAAATATCCCTCTGTGCATCACGCATATAGATAAATGCATCCTTTATTTGTTCTAACGACAGTAAAACATTGTCCCTATCTAGGGTATCAATATTTTCAATCAGGGATTCTGACCAAACTACTCCAGCACTGCACATCCAGGCAGTTGCTATAGCTGGTCGTAGTATAACACCTGCATGTGTGTATATATTCTTTTGAATAACTTCCATCTTTCTATCTGATGGATCCTTAAGTGCGGCCGTCTCAGGAGAGGGTAACGCCACTTGTTTGGATAAGCGTGTGAGCGCCTTGTCCACCTTAGGGGGTGTTTCCCAGCGCGCCCTAACCTCTGGCGGGAAAGGGTATAATGCCAATAACTTTTTTGAAATTATCAACTTTTTATCAGGAGCAACCCACGCTTCATCACACACGTCATTTAATTCTTCTGATTCAGGAAAAACTGTTTGTAGTTTTTTCACACCATACATAATACCCTGTTTTACGGTATCTGTAGTATCAGCTAAATGTAACGTCTCCTTCATTGCCAAAATCATATAACGTGTGGCCCTACTGGAAAATACGTTTGAATTTCTACCGTCGTCACTGGAATCAGTGCCCGTGTCTGGGTCTGTGTCGACCGACTGAGGCAAAGGGCGTTTTACAGCCCCTGACGGTGTTTGAGGCGCCTGGACAGGCATTAATTGATTGTCCGGCCGCCTCATGTCCTCAACTGACTGTTTAAGGGAAGATAAACCATCACGTAATTCCACAAATAAAGGCATCCATTCTGGTGTCGACCCCCTGGGGGGTGACATCTGCATATTTGGCAATTGCTCCGCCTCCACACCAATATCGTCCTCATACATGTCGACACCACGTACCGACACACACCGCAAACTCACAGGGAATGCTCTAATGAAGACAGGACCCACTAGCCCTTTTGGGGAGACAGAGGGAGAGTCTGCCAGCACACACCACAAAGCGCTATATAAACAAGGGATATCCTTATATTAAGTGCTCCCTTATAGCTGCTTTAATATATATATATATAGCCATTAATGTGCCCCCCCTCTCTGTTTTACCCTGTTTCTGTAGTGCAGTGCAGGGGAGAGACCTGGGAGCCGTTCTGACCAGCGGAGCTGTGACAGAAAATGGCGCCGTGTGCTGAGGAGATAGGCCCCGCCCCTTTTTCGGCGGGTTCTTCTCCCGCTATTTTTCCAGTCAGGCAGGGGTTAAATATCTCCATATAGCCCCTATGGGCTATATGTGAGGTATTTTTAGCCTTGTATAAGGTTTATATTTGCCTCTCAGAGCGCCCCCCCCCAGCGCTCTGCACCCTCAGTGACTGCCCAGTGAAGTGTGCTGAGAGGAAAATGGCGCACAGCTGCAGTGCTGTGCGCTACCTTATGAAGACTGAGGAGTCTTCAGCCGCCGGTTTCCGGACCTCTTCACGCTTCAGCATCTGCAAGGGGGTCGGCGGCGCGGCTCCGGGACCGGACTCCACGGCTGGGCCTGTGTTCGATCCCTCTGGAGCTAATGGTGTCCAGTAGCCAAGCAGCAAATCCACTCTGCATGCAGGTGAGTTTACTACTTTCCCCCTAAGTCCCACGTTGCAGTGATCCTGTTGCCAGCAGGACTCACTGTAAAGAAAAAAACCTAAACTAAACTTTCTCTAAGCAGCTCTTTAGGAGAGCCACCTAGATTGCACCCTTCTCGTTCGGGCACAAAATCTAACTGGAGTCTGGAGGAGGGTCATAGGGGGAGGAGCCAGTGCACACCACCTGACCTAGTAAAGCTTTACTTTTTTGTGCCCTGTCTCCTGCGGAGCCGCTATTCCCCATGGTCCTTTCAGGAACCCCAGCATCCACTTAGGACGATAGAGAAAAATTCTTAAAGTGCAGCAACACAATGTGCAAAGATGCTTGTCGGTACAGGGGAGGGGGCGACAGTCAGTGTCGTGGAGTAGAGTGCGCTGAGGGAACTAGCACTGTTTGCCCATTACCTGCATGTCTCTGACTGCAGTGCTACTGACTCGGGTGGGCAGCAGCCATCTTGCGGCTTCTTGCTGACTGCTCTGGGTCCTGATAGGACCCTCAAACTACACCAAAAAGATATCCAATTAGCAAATATGTATTGCAGAGTAAAAAAATAAAATAAAGCACCAATCTGGTACCATTTCGTGGCTGCCCTCTTTGCCAAACCGTGTTGGTGCGCTACTGATTTAGATTAGTTTAATCAGGGACGGTGCAGTTGCAGAAAACTTTAGCTTTGCCTCTAGAGCGACAGACATATCTCTGGTGTTAAATTTAACAGTGGCTCCAATTACAGACTCAAGATATAGGACAAGTGTCTTTACATTTATGGTGTCTGCTTGGTATTGCTGCTCTGTAGGAAAATAGTACTTGAGTACCATTGATTTACAGTAAGTATGGGTACACACCAGGACGATTTTGTCCCGATGGCCCCGATTTCGATGCATAGTGTGAGCGATTCGGTGGGAATCGTTGCAGAAATGTATCTTTTCTGCTAACGATTCCGATCCGCGTACCTGCCGCTCGCATGTCGGTTTGGAGATCTTTACTGCTGCAGTTAAGATCACTCGATTCAAAGCACGGTGAATACATGTCACCGTGCATCGGATCGGTATCGGGAGACCCACTCTCTGCTTCCCGTACGCATCGGGAAGCAGGGGATCGGACCACGATCAGCTAGTGATCATGGTCTGAGCTGCATCGCACTGGTGTGTAGGCACCCTAATACTTCTTTTTGCTAAAATCCCAGGTCCAACCTGGTCTTTTGAACACGGTTACAACCCGGGTCAGACCCCGTTTCCAGTGCACCCCATGTGCAGTGATTCTATTCTGCCAGCCCGTGAAGAGAACATCATCTCTAAGCACTGGTGATTCGGCTCTCCATAGACTTAAGGGGACCCAGGTCACCCATTTACCCAGGACAGTTACCCAGGTCGGATTCCCAGGTCACTGGACCTGGGTTATTTCTCTGGGACACTCTTCCACTGAACTGCAACCTGGGTAGAGTCGGAAATGATCCGTGTTATTGCGCTATTGGAAAAGGGGTATAATTCTGCATGCGTCACTCTAACACCATAATCTCTAACATACACATAAACTCAAGCGGAGCCTGCTTTAATAAGAGTAGTAATTCCAGGGCTTGCTGTTGCAATGCAGCTGAAAGCATAGCATGGCATTAAAATATTTGTTTTTACACACACCTACTTGACTTCAAGTATTAGCAAGGCTTTTACTCCGGCCAATAACCCTGCCTAGCACAGAACTGATGAAACATAGCTTCCTTAGTAATTAAATTAGCAGGGGCTGAGTCTTGGAGGCTTATATGTATGTAGTGAATCCACTGTTATTAAGTGACTCCTAGAAAACATGGAACCACACCCTGAATGAGAGCCAAAGTCAGATGTATAAATCAATATTTATTTACAGCTTTAGCTTTGTTAATGTACATTTCTCCTGTAGGTTATTCACAAGGATATACAGAGCAAGGGAATTTACAATGCAGCATTTTGGGTGACAGGTACAAGTGGCCCCTGAGCTGAAACCAGCACTGGAGGAGGGGTGCGGAGGCAACTGCATGCTACTCCACTGCGACAAAGGATAACATGAAGTAGACTTGGGCAAACTGTGGATCTCCAACTATTGCAGAACTACATGGCTCAGTTTGTCCTGCCAGCCTCCAGTTCCAGAGAAGCAGGAGAACAATGCAATACCCATCTGTGACAAGGACACAGCTCAATCTGTGCCATGCTGTTAATGAGCTTAATAGAAAGGTTTCTTTCTCAGAAGATAATGTAATACACTGTGATAAAATCATAAAGGACGATTTATAATACTCTGCCTTAGTGATACTTGTAACTTTTACAGTTGATTAGGACTTGCTACAAGAGAGGACTTAATACTGTCAAAACAGGTTTTCCAAGTCCTACAGCTGCTGATTCAACGCATTTCACAAAGAGTCTCTGATTAATTAGTCAAGTCCCCTGTAGAGCAGATCACCTGACTTCAGATGCTCGGCTACAGTCCAATGTGTGTCATGCAAAATCCATCAGCTGATCACTGCATAAGCTTTCGGACAATGGCCATGTTATTTCTTTATATAGCAGCAGTGCCATTTGCAGATAGTTAACAGCACTTGAGGGGAATAAGGCTTTAAGACATTCCTCTACAGGTAGTCAGTAACACAGTGAAAGAATACAGGTAGATTCTGTGGACCTGCCAGTGGCCAGCTTTGAAGCATTCCTCTTCAGATGTATACATACATACATCACGTTCAGTGCCCAACTTCAAATGCACTTCAGCACAGATGTTATTTAAAGTGGTCGGACACCAACTCTATATGGAGATCCGAAGTTGCACAGCCGAGTACTGGCGTTACTAGCTTAAGAGAAGATTAGTCTTTGCTGTCTTATGGATGTGTGGCATTAATGCTATTAATTGAAAATTTCATGTTAATTGCCTGTGGATACACCCTTTATTTGTAATGATAATTTGATCAACCAATTACCTTATGATTAATGTATGTGTATATGTATATATGTATGTATGAAGAAATACCATGTTCTCATGCCAAAGCGCTGACCTGGGAAGATTGCCTATCTCCCAAACCCGGCACTGTACACCCAACATTTCAAGTATTGCAAGAAGGTAAGGACACTTAATGAGGCAGCTGTACACACCTATGCCTCACAAACTCATGCTAAGTTTAACTCTTTCTGTCTCACGCCCCCTTTTACTGTCAGACACAAAACACCTTCCAGGCTGTTGAGCCAGAGAAAGCAGAACTGCGGATGGATGCTTATAGTGGCATTTATCTACCTGCGCTGTAAATGGCCTTAAGACCAACAAGTAAAGTGTCACTGCAAGAGACTGGAAGAGTCTCTTCCATATCCGATAGTACAGAATTCATAAATAATTTAAAATCAAGTCAAAATTAATAGTAAAGGTAAATTATTTGTATCAAGTCCAAACGCTGTAGTCCCAAAAGGAGGATCAGTAGCACTCCTGCCTGTAGCCTCATACTCTCTGATCAGAGAAAAAGGGTTACTTAGATGGCCTGGCACATCCTTGTTGCAGGAACAGCACAACCCTGTGACTCCTCCCTACGTGTGGAGGGCATCTCCGTCCAATCCCCGTGTGTAGCAGGATTCGCCATGTGTACAAATCACACCAGCAGTGGGAGGTTCTTCTTGTTCTGGATGCGTTGCAGAACTTGTACAGTGTCCCGGATTAAAGCTTCAAATATCCCATCAGCCAATTGCATCTTCACAAAGAGCTCATCCTCGTCATAGTTCACCCACTGTGCCTCCTCTTCATGCAGCTCTTGTACCTGCCAGGAAAACAATGTTCGTAAAATCAGAGTGACAATTAGGACACACGTATAATGTAAAATACATAAAAAGACTAGTAAATACCGGTTTACTAGGAAAAAGACGCACAGTAAAATTCTAATCCAAAATTTGCTCCTACTGTACGTAGAGTAGTTAACCTTAATTACTGCAAGGAGGAGGTATCAGACAATGACGTGCGGTGAGGTAAATGGCTGAGGAGGCAGTGGCCAGTACCAGAACCAGATTTACACACAATATATGAGCCCAATGGTACATCTGGGCATTATCCACAGTTGCAGCAATATATACTGCTGGAAATTTGGTGAGGTTTGCAGAAGAGATAGGCAGGGGAGGCACTGCCTCACCTGCCAAAGACTTTATATGCCAGCATTTTGACATTAAAAAGAATTCGAATAATACAAAGAAGATATTTAAAATATATTGTTTGTATTTTTGTATACTATATATAGTTAAAACCCTGGCGTATACTGGAGTATGACAGGAAAGGCTCTGCCTCACCTTCCTGCACGTCACCGGTATTAGTTAATCAGATAGTAATGGATGAAGTAGTGTGGTTTCCACATTATTACGTCCAGTTCTCGGAAAGTGGTAAAGCCGCAGGAAGCGGTGAAATATCTTTGTAGCTACACAAAGCATTTATGGAGTGATAAAGGGGTTTAATAAATCACTCCTCTCTATTTCACATTTATAGACGACAGTAATCTTCATTATTAACCTTTGATATGTTAGGATTTAAAATTTGACAATTTCATAAAAGTTATGCTTTTGTATGTTGACAAGGGAATGGAGTAAAGGCCCATATAGACGGGCCGATGCAGGAGAGATGTGTGCTGAGCGAACCGCTCAGCACACATCTCTCCTGCCGCTCAGCACAGCGCGATCTGTGCTGAGCGTGCGGGGGGAGCACTCATTTCACCTAGCGGGTGAAGTGAGCGACCCGCTAGATTGGCCTGCATGCATGCCAATCTAGCAGCAGCGGGGCTAGTCAGATTGCTTAGAATATCGCTCCGTGATTACCCCTCTTTAGGTGTGTGCAAACACTTTAAAGTACCTTCTGTTTGAAATTAACCAGGTTGCAATCTGCAGCAATTGTATGCTAATAATGCAATAGTTTCTATGTAAACTAGGACACAGAAGCACAAAGCAGAGGTGACAGAAATACATACTATGTGCGTCTGTGTAAAGGGAGGTACTGACTGGGGAGATGTGTGCTGAGCGATCTGAACACAGACCGCTCAGCACACATCTCTCCCCCCGCTCAGCACAGCGCGATGTCCTGACCAAGGGGACAGACGGCCGGGAAGTCGCTCACTTCACACAGCGGTGAAGTGAGTGACCCGCTAGATTGAGCCTGCATGCAGGCTCAATCTAGCACCGGCAATACGCCGCGCATCACTATCGCTGGGGGCATACACACGGCAGATCCGTGCTTAAATTCTAAGCAATCTAGTCAGATTCTCTCCGTGTGTTCCCCCCTTAACACTGATGCCATCAGGAACAGAATGTAATGGTGACTACATATGTGGCTATCTTGATAATATGCTAACTATAAATCTCCAGTGGATCAGGGAACTGTCCTTTCATTAGCTTAATCACTGCCTATTTTTATGTGATTGCACTACCTCAGGCGTGCTGGCCCGAATCTCCATCCACTGCCTTGGAGGTGTTGGTATGGCCCTACTCCTTAACGAGGCACCATCTAGCATATCATTCACTCTAAGTTGTGGGTGTAGTATGGTATGCCGGCGGTTGGGCTCACGGCGACCAGCATACTGGCGCCGGGAGCCCGACCGCCGGCATACCGATAGTGTGGCGAGCACAAATGAGCCCCTTGCGGGCTCGCTGCGCTCGCCGCACTGCGGGCACGGTGGCACGCTACGCGCACCACGCTATTTTATTCTCCCTCCAGGGGGGTCGTGGACCCCCACAAGGGAGAATAAGTGTCGGTATGCCGGCTGTCGGGATTCCGGCGCCGGTATACTGTGCGCCGAGATCCCGACAGCCGGCATACTGAAGACCACCCCTAAGTTGTAGATACGTTTGGGTGTAATACTACCAAAAAGTATTATTTTTAATAATTATTGCAAACAAAATATCTACTTATCAAATGTGCTACATTGAACATTTCTTACAGGAACAAACAAAAACGTGGCCTTGACAATATATACAGATCGGGTGTGGTATTGAAGGTCGACCACACTTAGGTTAACAGTGTCTAGGTCGACCACTATTGGTTGACAGTAACTAGGTCGACAGGTTTCTAGGTCGACATGAGTTTTTTTTTTTTTTTTTTGGTGTAGTTTTTGCCGTACAGTGACTGGGAACCCCAATTAGTGCACTGCGTCCACTCGCCATGCTTCGGGCAAGGTGCTTCGCTACCGCTGCACTCGGCACACGTTACCGTTCCCAATCGTAGTCCATGTGGATCGTAAAGTATGAAAAAGTTCAAAGCAAGAAGAAAAATGTGATAAACTCATGTCGACCTTTTGACCGGTCAGCCTAGATCATGTTGACCTAGAGACCCTGTCGACCTAGTTACGGTCAACCAATAGTGGTCGACCTAAACACTGGTCGACCTAGAGACCGGATACCATACAGATCACAAATGTAAAGAAAACCCAGAGCACTTAGGGGCATATTTAATAACGAATGCTATTCTTGTTCTCACTCATTACTAATGTTTAACGGTGCTCCAACTAATCAGGTCTGGTCATGTGTTTGAAAAATGAAAGTTAAGAGCTGATTGGTTGGAACAGTATTTAAGACTAGCGACGAGTAATAGTAAGAATATAGCCCACTATAAAATATGAAATTTAATAACAAGTGCATCAAATAATAAAAGAAACGTAACCTCTCCTAATAAACGCTCGCCTCACCTTTAAATTTTCATGGGGGATAAAAATAAAGTGCACATTATACAATTAAATTTGTAACAAGATAAAACAGAAAAAAGGATAAATCTCTTAAAACAATGCAATAGTTCCTTTTCTTTGAGTCCTAAGGGCCACACCATGTTACAGCGTGTGCTGCAGGGGCATCAGCACTTTTAAAATTACCCCCAAAAATTCAAGCTGCATCTATACTCAAATATTTAGCTTCCACGCTGACTTTTAGTTAACATATCCCTGAAGTCTGTACAGTAGCATAATTGCCATCATTTGAAGCAAAATAATGTAGAATTAAGTGAACTTGTGTGCCACCCGCAGTAACTGTTCAGCCAAAGCTCCGGGTCGCCCCACCCAAGAGACATCCACCAATCTAGTGGAATGTGCCCTCACATTTTCAGGGACAGGCTGTCCTGTTCCAATGAAAACCTGATAAATTACCAAAGAAAGCCCCCTGGCAATGGCTTGTTTAGACACTAAAAATTACCAACAAGTCAACCGACCTGTGCAATTCCCTGGTCCTATGGATGTAGGTCCATAATGCCCATATAATGTTCATCGAAAGGAGAGCCTTTCCTTAGATTTCCATACTAAACAGAAGAATTGATTCATAGACCAGTCTTGTCTTCATGGAAACATTACAAACTGTGAAGAAAGCCAACAGGAAGGCACTCTTCCAAGTTAGAAATGTTAATTTCCCTGAACCCAATGGTTCAAAAGTAGGTTGCTGTGAGGCAGTCAGCACCAGTTTCAGATCCTAAAGATCCTTTGGGGGACCTTATGAAGGCTTCATCACACACGTAGAAAAGGTAAACACTTTAGATAACAGAGTCTGTTGTCTTTGAATATAAAAACTTGAGAGCAGAAACTTTAAACATTAAGAGCAAAGTTTTAAAACGTCATTCCAGAACTTCCTGCAAAGAACAGCAGTTACTGGTGTAACATTAAACAACCCCACAAAAAAAAAAAAATGTAGATACCGCATGCCAGTAAAGCCAGCCCAAGAAATTGATGGAGAAGAAATGGGCCCCACTTAAACTGGCAATTTGTTTTTCCCGAAAACGGCTTGAAAATAGGATTTTGGTTACCTACTGGTAAATCCTTTTCTCGTAGTCCGTAGAGGATGCTGGGGTCCACATTAGTACCATGGGTAAAGACGGGTCCACCAGGAGCCATTGGCACCTTAAGAGTTTGAGAGTGTGGGCTGGCTCCTCCCTCTATGCCCCTCCTACCAGACTCAGTCTAGAAACTGTGCAACCGCTGAAACATTACTTACAAAGTTACAATGCAGTACTCAACTAAAACAAAGTTGTACTGAACCAAATTATGATAGCAGGAAAACGAAGCGCTGGGTGGGCGCACAGCATCCTCTACGGACTACGAGAAAAGGATTTACCGGTAGGTAACCAAAATCCTATTTTCTCTTACGTCCTAGAGGATGCTGGGGTCCACATTAGTACCATGGCGATGTACCAAAGCTCCCAGAACGGGAGGGAGAGCGCGGAGGCTTCTGCAGAACTGATTGACGGAACTTCAGATCATCAGAAGCCAAAGTATCGAACTTTAGAAATTTGCAAACGTGTTCGACCCAGACCAAGTTGCAGCTTGGCAAAGTTGTAAAGCCGAGACGCCCTGGGAAGCCGCCCATGAAGACCCCACCTTACAAGTAGAGTGGGCCTTGACAGACGTAGGACACTGCAATACTGCCATAGAATACGCATGCTGGATAGTGAACCTGATCCAGCGAGAGATTGTCTGCTTAGAAGCAGGACATCCAATCTTCTTGGGATCATACAGGACAAACAGAGAGTCCGATTTTCTGTGACGAGCAATCCTCTTCACATAGATTTTCAGAGCCCTTAAAACATCCAAGGACTTTGATGAAATTGAGGAGGCAGTAGCCATTGGCACCACAATAGGTTGGTTGATATGAAATGCCAACACAACCTTCGGAAGAAACTGCTGACGTGTCTGGATCTCAGCTCCATCTTCGTGGAAGATCAAGTATGGGCTTTTACAGGACAAAACCCCCAACTCCAACACACGTCTAGCAGAAGCTAAGGCCAACAACGTGACAGCCTTCCATGTAAGAAATTTGACCTCAACCCCCTGTAGAGGCTCGAACCAGTCCGATTGGAGGAACTGCAACACGACGTTAAGGTCCCAAGGTGCCGTAGGAGGCACAAAGGGAGGTTGGATGTGCAGAACTCCCTTCAAAAAGGTCTGAACCTCAGGGAGGGAAGCCAATTGTTTCTGGAAGAAAATGGATAGTGCCGAAATCTGGACCTTCACAGATCCCAACCTCAGGTATTTCTGCCCAGAGGATGATTTTTGTTACCTCTGACATTGCAGCTCTGCTCTTCGTTCCGCCATGTCGGTTTATGTAAGCCACTGTTGTCACATTGTCCGACCCGATTTCTCAGAAGATGGGCCGCTTGGAGAAGACCGTTGTAGACGGGTCTTAGTTCCAAAATGTTTATCGGCAGGCCGGCTTCCAGACTTGACCACTTCCTTGGAAGGTTTCCCCTCGAGTGACTGCACCCCTGCCCTGGAGACTTGCATCCGTGGTTAGAAGGATGCAGCCCTGAATCCCGAACCTGCTGCCCTCCAGAAGGTGAGGCAGTTGCAGCCACCAGAGGAGTGAAATCCTGGCCTTTGGTGACAGACGTATTCTCTGGTGCATGTGTAGATGGGATCCCGACCTCTTGTCCAGGAGATCCAGTTGGAAGGACAGAGCGTGAAACCTCCTGTACTGCAGGGCCTCGTAAGAGGCCACCATTTTTCACAGAAGGCGAATGCACTGATTAACCGACACCCGGGTTGGCTTCAAGACATCCCAGACCATTGTTTGTATCACCAATGTTTTTTCCTCTGGAAGAAACACCCTCTTCACTTCCGTGTGGAGAATCATTCCCAGAAAAGACAACCTCCTGGTTGGTTCCAAATGTGATTTTGGAAGATTCAGGATCCAACCATGTTCCCTCAGAAGCTGGGTCTTGAGAGCTATGGACCGTAACAGCTTCTCCTTGGACAATGCTTTTATCAGCAGATAGTACAGATATGGAATTATGCTAACTCCCTGTCAGTGGAGAATCATAATTTCTGCCATCACCTTGGTGAATACCCTCGGTGCTGTGGAGAGGCCGAATGGCAGGGCCTGGAACTGAAAATGACAGTCCAACAGCGCGAATCAAAGATAAGCTTGATGCGGCAGCCAAATCGGAATGTGGAGGTACGCATCCTTGATATCTAGGGATACCAGGAATTCCCCCTCCTCCAGACCTGATATCACTGCCCTTAGAGACTCAATTTTGAACTTGAACTCCCTCAGAAAGGGGTTTAGTGATTTTAAGTTCAGAATGGACCTGCCCGAACCATCCGGTTTCGGTACCACGAAAAGGTTCGAATAGTAACCTTTGTTTTGCATATGAGGTGGTACTGGCATAATGACCTGTGCCTCCACCAACTTCTGGACGGCTTCTTGCAGGACAGTCCTGTCCGCCAGCAGAGCTGGCAAGCTTGATTTGAAAACTCGGTGAGGAGGGAGATTTTTAAATTCCAGCTTGTACCCCTGAGACACAATCTCTTGCACCCAGGGGTCCAGGCCGGATGACACCCAGATGTGACTGAAATGCCTGAGTCTCGCTCCCACCGGCCACACCTCCGGGGCGTGCAGTCCACCGTCATGCGGAGGACTTTGGTGTACCTGAAGCAGGTTTCTGTTCCTGGGAACCTGTAGCCGCAGGTTTCTTGGATTTGGGCCGACTTCCACGAAAGAAGGTGTTGGACGGCTTGGCCTTTCTGGGCTTGGTAGACCGAAAGGGCTGTGATGTAGCTGAAGAAAAGGGTTTCTTCGGAGCAGGTGTAGCTGAGGGAAGAAAAGGTGACTTACCAGCCGTAGCGATCCACGCCTCTAACGCTTCCCCAAAGAGAGCCTGACCTGTGTAGGGTAGGTCTCCACACTTCTCCTGGATTCCGAGTCGGCAGACCACTGGCGCAACCACAGTCCTTGATGAGCTGATACTGACATGGAAGAAATTCCAGCAGCCACGGAACCCAGGTCTTTCATGGATTATACCAGAAATCCTGCCGAATTTGGAATGTTACGTAAAAACAATTCAACATCACATTTCTCCATAGTATCCAAGTCTTCAAGTAACGTGCCTGACCACTTTACTATAGCTTTGGCAATCCAAGCACTGGCAATAGTGGGACGTAGTATTGCCCCAGAAGCCGTGTACATGGATTTGAGCGTATTATCAATCTTACGATCAGCCGGCTCTTTCATGGCGGTAGATCCTGGAACAGGTAAAACCACCTTTTTTGAGAGTCTGGATACCGATGCGTCAACAATAGGCGGGGTTTCCCATTTTTTCCTATCCTCTACCGGGAAAGGAGATGCCACCAGAACCCTTTTAGGTATTTGGAATTTTTTATCCGGGTTTTCCCAAGCCTTTTCAAAAATAGCATTTAATTCCTTTGACACAGGGAAGGTTAGCGAGGCTTTCTTATTTTTAGTGAAGTAAGCCTCCTCAACCTGCTCAGGTGTTGTATCAGCAATATTCAACACATCTCTAGTAGCCTCTATCATCAACCGCACCCCTTTGGCAAGAGATGCTGCCACCCGCAACACATCCCTGTCACCGTCTGCAGTGTCAGAATCGGTATCTGTATCATCTGTATCTGTATCATCCTGCATGATCTGCGCAAGAGCACGTTTATGTGAATACACAGCGGGGAGCTCAGAGGTACCAGAACTGGGCCAGACTGCCATAGAGTACTGTAAAGCCTGAGTTGCAGATTCATTTTGTGCAACCCTACTTGAAATCTGAGAAATCATCGTAGATTTGATAGAGGACAACCACTCAGGCTCCCTGGTATCCGGTTGATAGACAGTGTCTAGTTAGACAGTCAATAGATAGACACCATATGTTAGACAGACATTAGGTCGACAGGGTCAAAAGGTCGATATGAAAACGGTAAACCGTGCAAAAGGTCGGCAGGGTCAAAAGGTCGACATGAAAATAGTCGACATTAAAAAAAAAAGACTTTAAAAAAAAAATGTAACATGTTTTTGGACTATTTTATACCTTCTCTATCCATGTCGGCATAGAGCTGGTTATAAACCTTGTGGCGAGCGCATTGAGCCACCGAGCCCGAAGCGTGGCGAGCCCCGCGAGGGTATGCCTTTCTACAATTGGGGGTCCCAGATGACAAAACTATCCACACAAACCACAAAAATGCAAAAAACATGGTGTCTACCTGTTTTTATGTCGACCATTTTCATGTCGACCTTTTGACCCTGTCGACCTTCTGACCATGTCAACCTTTTGTACTGTCTACCTTTTCATGTCGACATTTTGACCCTGTCGACCTAATGTCTGTTTAACATATGGTGTCTATCTATTGACTGTCTAAGTAGATACGGTCTATCATTTATACCACACCCGGTATAAATGCTGGTATCTGTGCTAAACCAGTGCAATCCTGATTACATGGAATGGGATCATCCTGAGAGGACATATCCTCTGCAGCATATGACACAGAGTCCCTGGACATTACTTAATGGAGACCACAGACACTACACACACACACACACACACACACACACACACACACACACACACACACCCCTACTAGCGCTGACTGTGCACCTTAATAAGTTACACAGTCATAATGCAGCCTCTTCCCCCTTGTACAACCCCCTGGTACCGTGAGAGATAGCTGGAGTTGCTGTGGAGGGACTTGCTCTTCCTGGACAGCGCTGTGCAGGCAGGAAAATGGCGTTGAAACGCTGCTGGGTCCGCTCTGAGAAGCTCCGCCCCCAAAATGGCGCTGTCTTCCCGCTCTTCACAAGGATTATACTGGCCTGAGGTAAAATGCTGGCTGAGATCCACGGACCCCGACAGGCTTGCTGACCAGTGCAGGGTTCAGGCGCTGGCTCAGGGCGCCCCTCACAGTGTCGCACTAAGTACCGCTGAGCCTCCGGAGCGCAGTTAGTACTGCGCTCCTACTCTGTTGCCGTCATCTTCACACCGGCCCCCCGCTTGCTAGGGGGGTCAGTGACTCACTCGCCACAGATCTTCAGCTCTGTAAGTGGGTGGCATGCTGCTGGGGTGAGCGATCCCCTGTGGCGGGGAACGATCTATCCCCTCAGGAGCTCAGTGTCCTGTCAGCAGAGATAGTGGCTCAGACCCTGCAGGGTGGACACTGCTCCCCCCCCCCCTTAGTCCCCCAAAGCAGGGAGGCTGTTGCCAGCAGCCTCCCTGTAAAATAATAAACTCTAAACAAAAAAAAAAACTTCACTAAAGAAGCTCTGTAGAGCTCCCCTAGCTGTGACCGGCTCCTCCGGGCACATTTTCTAAACTGAGTCTGGTAGGAGGGGCATAGAGGGAGGAGCCAGCCCACACTCTCAAACTCTTAAAGTGCTAATGGCTCCTGATGGACCAGTCTATACCCCCATGGTACTAATGTGGACCCCAGCATCCTCTAGGACGTAAGAGAAATTGTTGTTTTCTTTCTATGAATGAATTAAGTGAAGAGCATGTATACAAAACTCATCCACATTATGTTAAAAAAAGAAAAAGAAAACATTTTATTTTATATTAGTAAAAAACAAAAAAACAAAAATCGTGTTTCAAACATTGGATTATCAACATCGGATCATCGGAAAAATCCGACCATCCCGACTGATGCCGGTAAGGGGGGATGGGGATTGACACTGGGATATCTGATCACTACTGCCACAGTGATTGGAGGACGGGGGAGTGCAGATCCGCTGCTGTGTTTTTTCCCCCCGATGCCGGCAGGAGGGAGTGACCGTGGCCTGCCTGTCCGATCTGATCGGGACAGCGGTAGGAGGCGGGAGGGAGGGCAGAGCTGCTTCTATTTACTGATGCCCGATCACTGTACACAACGGTTACCATGATAAACTGGTGACAGAGCCATGGCGGGTGCAGGAGGGCTGGCAGGTCCCAAGAAGTGGGCGTTTGACTGGTTGCATCAGATGCGACCATGTCAGGGAAAGCCCAGCCTGGCTTGGTCGTATCTGATGCGACCATGCCAGGCAAGTGGTTAAGAGATCGGGTCATGCAGGCAGTTGCCATGCTAGGACAACAACCTTTTAAGGCAAATCTGGTTTTAGCAGAATTCCACTCTTTATATTTACTTGTGTACCCACAATGGCATTGCTAACAAAGGGAACATGTGGATAAGATGGAAATACCAAGGGACAAAGCACAGCTTCTGCTAGAAATGTGTTTTGGGTCTCTTGCCTACCTAGAGCAGGGGAAGCCAACCCTGGTCCTCGAGAGCTACCAACAGTTAACGTTTTCCAGGTCTCCTCACAGAATCACAAGTTAAGTAATTAGCTCCATCTGTGGATCTTTTAAAATGTGCCAGTGAGTAATGACTGCACCTGTGCACCTGCTGGGTGAGCTGGAAAACGTGAACTGTTGGTAGCTCTCGAGGACCGGGGTTGGCTACCACTGACCTAGAGCAAGAGCATTCCATTTGGTGGTACAATCAAGGCATCACCTGCCAACGTTCATTATTTACTATTTGTTTATTAACAGATTCTTATATAGGGGACACGCTGCACTCAATGTCGGAATTTCGACTGTCGGGATTCCAGAGCCGGTATTTCAACCACCGGTATCCTGACTGTCGGGAAATCCTACTGAACCCTCAGAATGGATTGTAGTGGTGAGAGTCTCTTTTTGGTAAGACCAGTAAGAAGACTATTGCAATAATCAATGCAGGAGATAATGAGAGCATGGATTCGTTTTTGCAGTGTCTTGTGTAAGGTATGGTTGGATTTTGTTTATGTTTTTTAGATGAATGTAACATTATTGTAAAACAGATTGAATGTTAGGAACAAGGATGACACCTAGGCAGTGAGATTGTGGGGAAGGATTGCTTGTCGAGTTCTCAACAGTGACAGGTTGGTCAACTACTGTTGGTCAGTAGAAATATAATTAATTCTGTTTCGTGAAATATTAAGTTTGAGGTGGGGAGATGACATCCAAGATGAAATGGAAGAAAGGCATTCAGTGACACGGACAATATAGATGGTTACAAATCTGGGTGCAGACGATAACTTAAATTCAAAAGAGCTGATTAAGTGGTATAGATTGAGAAAAGCCAAGGAGCCTGAGTCTTTCAGTACTCCAACTAATAGAGGCAGCGAAGTGGAGGTAGATTCAGAGAAGTGGACACTGAAAGAGCAATTACAGATAGGTAGGTTGAGAACCAAGAAAGGGCTATATTGTAGTGGTCAACAGTGTCAAAATCAGCAGATAGATCTAGAAGGATAAGTAGTGAGTAATGACCTTTAGACTTCAGTTACCAGATCATTCAATACTTTAGCCAGTGCTGTCTCTGTGGAGTGTTGGGAACGAAAGCCTGACATGAAGTGGGTCCAATAAGTTGCGAGAGTTAAGAAAGCGTGAGGCCTGACCTCTACCTGCATACAATCAAGAATCCCTGAGAAGGGGCCATGTCCCTGGGATAATGAGTTTGATCGATTTATCTGAGAGTATCTTGATTGTCCATTCTCCCAAAGACTGGCATAATCTGACAAATCCGAAAACATTACTTATTAAGTGATGGGCAAATTTACCTACAGCTGAAATCATCTTATCTAGGACTATCATGCAAAGGTGAACCAGCACACCTGTGAGATAACAGGTACTTCTAAAGTTCATAAAGAGGAGGATTTTGTACTCTGGTAAGAACACCCCCTGCAGTTGAGTACTGAGCGGAAACCAGTTATGATCTTTGTGAAGTTGGCATTGTAGTCAGGTCACAAAACACCAAAATATGGCACAGGCAGCTAATCTGAATAGGCACTGGAGGCGGCCTAAAATTGGATAAGTCCCTAACACCTGTGGACATCATGAGTTTGTCAAGGTTCAAGTAGCTGACCTCAAGGACTTCTTCTTGACCCTGTGCCCCACAGATGAACATTTTCTAGGCAAAGAATGGGTCTAATGGATCCGTCTGTATTCTGGGCCAAGAGATCTGCATACAATTTTAGTCTCTATTACACATTGGAGGTTGGAATAACAGCCTTTAATGCAAAATGCCTAGTTTTTGAAGCTGGTGAAAACCATCCTACTTATGGATCTTCTCATCCAATCAACTGCTGTAATATCGAAGTACTGCTACTAGAAAAGATGCAGACAGGCTCTTTCCATGGAATTGGTCAATCTGCCGGTTTAGGAGATGGATGCTTAACTGGTTAAGGAGATGGATGCTTAACTGGTTAAATCCATTTTTCTTTCCACTGACCTCCATGAAGAGCAGAAATTGTTCCGCTGGGGTCTGACTCCTCGTCAAACATTCAGCACAAAAAGACCTTGCTCAGGGAGCATATACTAGCAGACAATGTTACAGCATGCTGGCTGGTAATACAGAAAATCCTAATTTCAACAAACTGCTGTCATGCGGTCAGTATTTGATTGGCAAGAAGATTTAAAAAAGAAAAAAAAAAACAACTAATGAGGAAGGATTTGTGTGTCATAGCCATTTCTATCACTTCTGGTAAATTCCTAGAAAGGTCTGCATGGTAAATCATATATCTGTGATAGGCTGTGCTAAAAGCTATGCAAATACTTTTTTTTTAGCTATTAGATCAAAGTGCTATTTCTATTATTTTACTCGTAAAGTACCACTTATTTCAAGTGATTACATCATAGTAAGTCAGGATATTGTGCCCTTTTGTCACCCTTGCATAGTTTTAAAATAAATGTTTCTAGAATAATTATACATTTTAAATTGCCATTAAAAATGATAATTTGAATATTTAGCCTTACCAATATATGATCCACTCTGTCTCTCTTCTTCCTTCCAAACTTCATCATCCTCTGCCAGTCCGTTTTATGATTATGTTCCTTCCTTAGGCTCAGGAGATTTAGAACTTCACTGGTCAAAAAAGTCTAGGAAAGAGCAGTGCGTGTCACGAATTACATAAATGGAATTCTACATCTCCCACTATTACATCCGGTACAATACCTTCACTTCCTGTAAGTCATTGTGGTCTCTTACTCGGCGGGAATAAGATGGAGACACTCGAACAGGTTTCTTCCATGGTGGCTGAGATCCTCGGGGGTCCACAGAGCATATCTCGTCGAATATGTGTAATGTCAGGTCAAACAACATCTACGTAGGACAGAATGAAGAACATCAAAAAGGCTACTAGTCTTACAAAAGTCACATATGGAGATAAAATAACACATATACAGATGGTTAATTCTGATGTGCAAACTTTTTTGGAAGTGTCTCTCAATTAAAGTTAAAGAGCATGGCTATTTTTTTTCAGTTTGCAGAGGAGGACTTACTTCTTTATAGGAACTGGTAGCCAGGCTCTGCTCATCATTCTCCGTACACGTGAAAGCGGTTCGGATTTCCTGAATGTCACAGCCCAGCTGCTTCCATCCCCACAGCTTGTCCACTGCCACTTGCACCAGCTGTTCCACCTCTGGCACAGTGTGAGGAACAGCCAAGATGAGCTCTGGTGGGGTCATGGGTTGTACAGGTTTTGGTGGTGGCTCAGGAAGGGGGGCTACTGTGCTCGAGTTTGTTACAGGACCAATAGATAGGGCACGTTCCAAATGCTGGTTTTTACGACTACTCAATCCAAAATCCTCATCAAACCAATCCTGATCATCCCCAAGGACAGAAAGCAGGCTACGACTTGGTTCAAACTCTGCTACAGCCTTTTCACCAAATGCTCCGAGCACAGGTTCCTAGTTAAAGGCATATTAAATATGTTACAAAAATGCTTCACAGACACAAACATGTAATAGGTGGGTTCTATAATGCTACTCTAACTTTGACTTTATAGATTAAAAGAACAACCAGCTATGACACTTCCCTGGCAACAATTAAAACTGCACATTTTGCCTATACACAGATGGGGTCAACTATTTCTTAGGATGAAGCACATTCATGTGAGTGCAAGCTCTCAGTCACTAGGTCCTGTGGCTCACCAGTTCTCAGTGCATTGATCAACTGAATTACTGAATGGTGATACTGTCAGTGACAGCTGCTTGTGACATTGTTTGCTCTTTCTGTAAATAGTACATATGATAGATCAAAGAAACAATGAGAAATTATGTATACATAAAGCGGATGTGCTACATTAATAAACAAAGGTTTTTTTCTTTATTTATAAGCTAAAGAACTTTAAGGAAATCTTTACATTACAGCTACATAAACACATTGCCACATTACAATACATAATGTCACATAAGTCTGTTTATCCCACTCACCAGCCACTGGTGTCGGTCTTCTTTTGGGACGACATCTCTCTCTTTGGGCACATCACTGACAGCCTGAATGCTGTGGAGATCTTGGTTGCTCTGCTCAATTTTCTGCGCCCGCTGTTTGCGTATGTTTTGTAGGTAGATAATTGTATCCTTCAGGCAGGACTGTAGAAGACTCTCTGAAAGTGTGCTCACATCTGGTGCTCTCGTATGTAAGCTGGCCTCGTGAGGTTTCTCCGTAAGCTCCAGCAGAGGGGTTTGTGGCTTTTCTCTTTCCTTGTCCTGAATGTCGGCATCCGTGGTGAGATCTACCTGCAACTCCTCATCTAGGGATGTACTGTGTGACTCTGAGACACTAGAGTCTGTGCTTTGCAAAGGGATCTTTGGGGATTTTGGTTCAAAATCTTCAACGAAAGGAGGGTGGTCCTTCTGTTCATGAGATGTATCTACATTGAAGATGCATTCGCCCGCTGATGGAGACCTTTGCTCCTCCTCTGATAGGGGTGTAATCTTGTGTGGGGGTGCAAATATTCCATGCAGAGGTGAGCATACAAAATACCGACTGCCTCCAAGTGAGCCATCATTATTACCTTCTGACTTGTCAAGCTCCACTCCGGCCCATTCACCCTCTGCAAACAGGGTCTCCCCTTTAAATCGCAGTGTGCCAGGCTGCACTCCGCTCACCAGAACTCTGTCTCCTAGCTGCAAACCTGCAAAAGGATCACTTATTTCACTGGAAGGCTGTGGTTCTTGAGAGGGAGGCTTGACCTCTGCGATCGCCTGAAAGACAGGACTCACAGACCTAAATCCGCTGCGTTTTTCATCTGGCTCATCAAAACTTTCACTGGGAATTTCTTTCCCTGGTGTTGTGGTGTATGAGACATCCAATTCCTCACGAGGAGTCTCAGAGACTGAATGCTTGAAGGCTGCAGATGCCTCAAAATCATCAGAGTAGGAGTGATCTCTGTGAGGGGAGACATTCTCCTCTGGGGTTACACTCCTTAAATGAAGTTGCAGGGCCGGTAGAGGTGAGATGGATCTATGGCTTTGCGTATCTGCCACGTCCTCCGATATCTCCGAATGGATGCTGGAAACTGGGCTGTCATATGGCAAAGGCTCTCTGAAAGGGGGTGATAGTGGGACAGTACTGGGGACATCTTCCCTGGCAGAAAAAGGAGCAGGTGTATGTGCAGACTCGTCATAGATACTCTCTGTCACAACCTCCTTTTTGCTGGTCAATGAATCCTCCTGACTGATGTTTTCTGCTGACACATTGTATAAAGAAATAACCGATAAGTAGAAAACACTGTGCATCATTACGTTCAAAGCCTTACTTCCATACACTACCATATATGCAACTCTTACCATCAGACTGTATGCTGATCTCATTTAGATTCTCTCTGTCAACTCTATAGGAAGGTGTGCTCTCAGCTCTGGAGACACATAACAATGTTTCAGTAATTACAACCTAAAGCACTAAGAAGCTAAATGGTTCACAGATATTCCTAACAGTATATTAACGACATTGTGTTTCTTAATACCTTTCTTGGGCATCAGGCCGCGCCAGGACTACCTCTCTCGCAGGCGTTGCAGATTTATGCACACTTTTAATACTGGGTGTTGTGCCTTGTTCTCCGCTGAGTTCAGCTTGGGTCTTCTGAATGAACTCATCATAGGACTGCAATAAATCAGTGCAGAGTATTTTAAATCAAACTCCACGCATTTCTCTGCTCGCAACAAACACATAATAACTTACGTTGTCAAGATTGTCGCCACTTTCAATAGTTCTTGCATGCTATCTATTAAACATTGATTCAGCTCACAAATTGGCTGCCTTCACTAAATGTGGGTGACACCATCACTTCTAGCAGTGGTTCCCAAACTTGGTCCTCAAGCCACACTAACACTCCAAGTTTTAAGGCTATTCATAGTGACAAATAGCAGCTCAGACACTTTGACTAGAACATCTTTCACAAGCAAGGCTAATCTTAAAACCTGGACTGTTCGGAAGTCTTGAGGGCCGAGTTTGGGAAACTCTGTTACATTGTTAAAATACTTAATTTTCAATGCACTAAACATGCATGACATACAGTCAAATGCAACTTAATGTATGAAGATCTAATCAGCAATTGAGGTTACCTGAAGTTGCTGAAGTAAGGTGGCTTCCTGTGCTCGCAATCTCTCCTTTTGCCTTCTCTTCTGCTCTCTCTTTAAGTTTTCCACAACTGATTTGCGTTTCCTTAGCTCTTCCTTCAGCGCCCAGATACGGCCTTCAATATCACTTTGATCTGATGTGGCTTCTGGAAAAGAGAAGATCAATTAGACCTCAAGACATTGTATGACGCAACACGCAATAATATATAATTGCAATACAAATAAAGATGCAGTAGAGTGGCTTATGTCTCTAGCAACCACTGACCATCTACTACACCAAATTATTGATGACCTTGAAAACTGACCACATGATTGTGGTGTATCATCAATACCCAAATCCCTTCCAATCTAATCATTAGAAGTCATCAGTGAGTGGGAGGAGGCTGGAGAAATAGGAATTCTAGTTGGAGCTGCCACAAAAATCTGAGAGATATGCTCTTGCTATCTGGCACCCCACAGAGAGGTCATTTGTGATTGAGCCACGAAGCAGACACATGTTTCTGAAGACCCTGAAACCTCATAATTAACGTGCTTATTACTGAACCTTCTAAAGAGTAAAGTCATGTTTTGAGCAGGCAGGATGGATAAGGTACCATGAACCGCAATATAGAGGACAGACAAGGTTGTCCTTCTATATACAGTAATGAGATAAAAAATGATCTAAAAAATAAATGCATAAGGATCTTTTTCCACCTTCTGTACAGGACACTGAACATAAAAACTGGAGAGGAGCAAAAAGCTATAGGGGAGAGCCATTGGTCCTGGGGTAGACTATAACCCCATCATTTGAGTCCCTCTATGGCTGATAAATGGGACTTACAAATGATATACAGTAGGGGGAATTCAAATGTTTGAAAAGTTGGTTGGGTGTGTGTTTTTTTCCTGTCTATTAGATAGGAAAAAACAGACACCCAACTGACTTTTCAAACAATTGAATATCCCCCAATATATTTCAACTTAAGTAATTGTAATTAAATATGACAAAATATGAACCCAATTCAAGACCAGATGTTTGAGCACTGTAGCTCTCAGGCACAGTAATCATGTTTGTAGTTAGGCCCAGGTGTTCTATGAACTTAGTAAGTGTTAAAAGGACATGCTATATAAATATTGATGCAAAGGCATTTACCTGAATGTGTCATGGACAAGGATTCTTCAGACCATGTGTGAGAAAGCTGGTGAGGTCTTAGTGTAATGTGGACTCTCTGGCGCCCTGCCTTTACACTCTGCTTGCTGGACTCCAATTCTGCTGGTGACATGCTGCTTCTTGGAGGAGACTGTAAAATCAAGTCCATTGTCATTGTCTTTCTACACGCAACTAAAGATCTTCTTTATACAATAACTATCTGCAGAGGTTATGGGTCATGCAGTAAGAACACCATAATACATGCCCCATCATGTCAGCATAGCTTTGGAAGCCCAAGTGTTAGCGATATTAAAGGTTCTATAAGATAAAACTTCAGACACTACACATCAACGAGATGTATTACTGTAACATAATGCTTTGACGTGAAGACAATATGCGTCACCACAGTTAGACAATATGCGTCTCTCAAGCTACTGTGAAACTACATGTTATGTAGTATGCTGGGATCTGTAGAGAATGGAAAGCCACCATGTTGCCTAAGCTTGCACCAGCCAAAATAGACACCTAGTAAAATGTACAGTCTATTCTATGTGAACACTCTGTTCTATAGAGAGGAAGAGTTTCTTTAACTATGATGATAGGATTCTCTCCATTCTGGTACTGGCCAAAAGAAATAGACACTAGATCCAGAGTGATAAAAAGGAACTCAACTCACAACAGAGACACACAGACCCTTTTTACTTAGCTAACCGTGTCTGGGTAGTACACATTCATGACCGGATGTGGTACATGTATTTACCATCTTTCTGGGGGCAGATACAGCCAGCTCTTCAGAAATGCTACTATGTTCTCTGCTCTGCTCATGAATCTGTTCAGCGATGGTTGATGGTTCAATGCTGTCGGAGTACTCAGGAGGGCTTAAGGAGGTCCTCGTCCGTATTGTTGGACTTAGTGGGGTTGGCGACCCATCCGTGCTCCTCTTCTCTGCGGATCAAAGAAAGCAAAAGTTCTAACTAGGCGGAGCAATATTACCTCCCCAAATAACATTACACATGGTGTAGGCATATTTCTATTTACAGATTGAAACACTAGATATGTGTTCTATATATACTTCTAGCTATTCTCACCTTCTACTATAGTGTCTTCTCCTTCAGTACTATGGCTTGCTGGTTTTACCCTTTGGTTATCCCAAGCAGCAAGGGCTTGCTTCTCAATACACCTAATTTCCAGCTCTTCAGCATCCAGCCTCCTTTTCCACTCCAGCAGCTCCTGTGCATGTAACCTTCTTTGCACCAGCTGCTGCTCCCGTTTCGTCAAGAATCTGGGGAAACATTTGAAAATTAGAACCAACCTAGACTGTGGCTCAATGCACCCAGGATAGGGAGGGATAAGGGAAGTGCAAGCAGAGGAAGGAGGAGACACAACATCCACATGCTCTGCCTTCACTAGCCCCCCCAGCAGCACACTGTCATGCCCCCAGGATTCATCTCCATCACTGCACCTTCCTCCTCCCCCCGCCCTCACACAGTGCAGGGAGCAGAGGGAGTCGTGCCGTTACCTGAGCAGCTGGCGGCAGATATAGAGCTGGAATTTGGGGTGAAGTTTGGGAAAGCACACACTGAGAGAGGCCCAGTGCTGGGGCGTAAAGACAGAGAAGAAGCAGTGAACAGGGCAGATGTCTCTACAAGAGAAGGAGCGAGAGTTTACCAAGGAGACGAGAGAGTGAGACAGAGTAACAGAGTGGAACAGCCAAGAGCCTGCGAGGATCCTGAAGGATGCCAAGCAGAGTGCAATTGAGAGAGCCAATGAAGTTGCAAATATCTGTTGTTTTTTTTAATGTGTTGGGGATTGATACTTTCCTAGAAGAGAATGATTTCAAATAAAAGTAGAAAAGAAATGAATACATGCAGGCACAGAAGAACACAGAGACCATACTGAGACTTAGCAAGGATGTGTCAATTCACTGCACTGGAAACATAGAGCGAGGGGCAGCAAAAGCAGAGGGCAAATGATAACTATTCCAGACACAGGAAATAAAGACTGATGTCTGCAGCAAATATATAACCATTATATACGAGTTGTCAGCCATATATAGTGCCAGTCAAATGTGGCCTTGACATAAGAGATGAACATATAGTGCAAACCAAATCATGGTGGTGGAACAGGTCATTTCCAGCGATACAATCAAATCCTGCTTTTGCGTCACTGTTATGAGCTGTGGGGCCTATACAGAGTTGCATGCAAGTCTATTTTACAAATGGTCTAGCGATTGCTAGCAGGGTGCATAATCCATAAGTGAGTGCACACAGCCATAGGTGATTTATAGATACACACATCTCAGTCGCCTCTCCACTTGCGCCTGCATGGGTGTAACCGGGCGTTGTTCTCAAGTAGGTCAAGTGTAGGGAGGTCATGTAGACATAACTGAGGACTTGCTGGGTATGCAGATTCAGAAGGCTTTCTCGCACCAAGTATATGGCTGGTGCAAGAGAGTGCTGATAAGGAGGACAGCTATTTAAATAAGTAGTTCTGTGCATGCAACGCGGGTGAAATTGCGGCACAATTTGCGTGCAACTCTGAGTCTCCCATTGTATTTGTAAATTTGCGTATCATAAAATGAACAGGGGCGGGGACTACAATGGTCAATTCATTCTGCAGCGTGGTGGGATATGAGTCACAATTCCGCCACCTAAACAGGTAAAATTTCTCATTTAAATAAATAAAATAAAAAAAAGATAAAAAATTATAATTAGTCTCTACTAGACAGTAGTGGCGGACAGAAAAAAAAAAAGAAAAGAAGAAAAAGCTGAAGGTGCATAGCGTGGGGGACGAGGAGCATGCTACATATCCTGCTGTATAACCGCAGCATGGGCCTCAGCATCGTTGCTTCTGTCAAGTACACAAAGTAGGAAGGCATAGTTACTTGGCATCCATGTGACCGTGCATCTTGCGGAGCTTCTGCATGATGCTACTGGTCTCACTCCCGGAGACTGACACTGGAGATGGGCTGCGGCTCTCTGCTTCAGAGGGAGCATGGCTTGATGATGGACTGGGCTGAATGGTCACCTCGCTGGACTGCTCCTGCTCAGCAGTAAGAGATTTACATCACATCACTAAACCTTTCACTACCATCTTTTTTTTTCCTCTTTTTAACACAACTGAAAATAAACCCCATAATAATAAAATAGTAACAGGATAAACGGAACAGTATAAAGAGAAAACAGAGTCCTGGCTACAGCCACATTTACAGTAAAATAAGTGTAAACCACCTCCCTCAGAAACCACTCCGATTAGAATGGTTTTCATAAACATGGATCCCATGCGTACCAGCAAATACAGTGCTAATAGGACTACCAGGCAGCCTCCAGGTGAGGAGTCATTTCCCCATCTGTACCTGTCCTTGCAGCAGACACACTGGGATTACACAGTTTATGCAGCAAGACTGCTAATGGTTTAATGGACAGATCTGAAAACAATCTGGGTCACCATATTGTGGAGTCATGTGCTGCGCATGTGAACACCACACACAGGGTCACACAATCATTAACTCGGGAGGACAGGACACAGACCAAGAGCCTGTAAAAAGGATTAAACCTTCCCCTGCAAAAGATGCCTGTGTATGTGTGAGAGAGACACCAGATAATATAGGGGGTGATTCGGAGATGGGCGCTTATTGTATTGCTGCTGCGTCTTTGGAGGAGGCGTCTGAGGGCAAAAGACGCCTACTGCTGGCATTGCAGATCCCAGTGCTGTGTTCTCGGATCACCAGTGCAGTGATGTTTGCAGCATCGGCAATCTCAGTAAGCCTAACGCTACTCAGATTGGCTGCCTTATCTACACTGCTGAGGCCAGTAAATCTGTGTTGGAAGACATAGATGCTGGCCTTGGCACTCCCAGGAAATGGGGTCGACACGCCCCATTTCCGGGAACGCCGCAGTTAGGGTCAGCATGGGCGATGACACAGGATCCATTCCACACATGCTCAGTGCACCAATCATAGTTGTACGCAAACCATGGTGTTTGCACACAACTCTTAATCAGGCCCATAATTGGCACAAAGGTGTGGAAAAGTCTGAAGTTACCTCTGATATTACTTTACTTCAAAAGGAAAACATCTGCCAAACTATGGTTTCAAAAAACAAAGAAATGAAAACTCACCAGCTGCCCGCTCTCTGCAGACTTCAGCTTCTCCTGCAGGCGCAGGGTACTGTTCTGGATTCGCTGGATCTCCTCTTGCTGCTTCAGGATAAGCTGTCTCTCTCTACGAGCTGCTTTATTTGCTTCCTGCAGGCGTTTAATTTCAGCCTGGAGATAGAAAAATCTGCGTCAGGGAGGGCACAAATTTATTAAGTTATACAATGCTCTTTCTCTGGACTTACCTGTTCCTGCTGCAGTCGAAGCAAAAGGCCGCGCTGCCGTTTCCTCAGAGGGGGCATTTTATCATCCTCTCCTTTATCACGCAGACGTCTGTAGGTCATACAAACAATGTCACATGCCCAAAGCAATAAAACTCAAGTGATACAAATGTTGTTATATATTACATGTGATTTTTCAAACAATATTTCCCAAGCATATGTTGGTATGTCAGATGTGGCCCCAAGATCTCTGACTGGGTGGCAGATTTCAATTAAAAGAGTACATCAGAGGCGGCTTGGCCTTGCCTCACTTCCAATTATACTACTATGCGGCCCAGTTGGCACACATCGGTATCTGGTTGCGGGGAGGAGAGGGGGCCGGTCTGTGCTGGGCGTTTCTCCAATGTTACTACCCGGACCTTTCTCCGACACAGATTCTAGTGGGGGGGGGGGGGAGCGCCTCTCGGCTGTCCCCTCCTATTGTTTTCCAGGCCATGAAGATCTGGATGGCTTTGATACGTATGCTTGGGTATGATAGTATGGACCCGGATACTCCCCTTTGGCACTCCGCATCACTCCATGAACTGGGGTCTTTGGAGGGGAGGGGGGAGCCCGTACTCAGTAACTTCCATATTCCAGTTGTACAACAATGGCTTAATGAAGTCCTTTCAGCAACTAAAGGAAGAGTTGGTCTCCCAAACTCTTACTTTTATAGATTTTTACAGCTCAGGCACGCTTTACAATCACAATTCGGGGATTCCCCCCCGGTGCTCCTCCCCTTCCCTATAAAGACCTTTCTATGCTCATTGGGTCGGGTCAAGGTGATCTCCTTCACCTACTCGTACCTTCTAAAAACCATTCACGCTGACCCGCTCTCGAACCGCTGGGAGCGTGATGTGGGCCCCATGGATGTGGAGGACTGGGAGGTGGCGCTGGGGAACTCGAACCAAGTCACCAAATCATTACGGTTCCAACAAATCCACCTCTTTATGTTGCATAGATCATATATGACTCCGGACAGGCTGGCCAGATTTGGGGCCGGTGGCGCCGCTGCCTGTCCTAAGTGTGGGACCGGTGGTGGATCATTCTGGCACCTGTGTGGGAGTGTCCATCCTTGCAGGCGTTCTGGGCTGGGGTCGGGTCGATTCTGGAACACACGGGGATACAGAGAGGCATGCTGACTCCAGGATTTTGTATTCTGGGAGTAGGAGGAACTGACTCTGGGACTAGGTGGGGGGATTTGTATGCTCGCAGTATATGCGCCCTCGCCAAGGTGTGCATTGCGCGGACATGGATGGCCTCACACTCCCCTAAGATGTCTGCATTTAAAGCCCTTGTGAATGACACAGTATTGAAGGATCGGCACATTTACATGAAAAATAATGCCCTTTCTAAACACGAGAAGGTATGGTCCTTCTGGATCAACTCTACATACTCCTCCCCTGCCCTTAGAATTTAAAGATTTATAACTTAACTCGAATTGTTGTATACCTTTTACGGCGGCCCGGCCACTCTGGACCCGCGGGGACGAGCCAGGCTCCTCTCCCGTATTTTACACTGTAGGGATAATGCACCTCATCTCGCACAACGGTAGGAATTTAGGCTTGCTGGTGTTGTTTTGGTCTGTTTTATTTATGGGTTTTTTTTTTTTTCTTTTCGTTTTTTTTGGTTTTCTTCTTGGGCAGGCTTTATTAGGCCCCATAGTTGGGGGGGTTTACCGACGTGTTTCGGGGAGAAAACAAGAAATGTTAGTATGTGTTTTGACCTTGCTTGCAGACTTCAGAGAAACTGGTATCTGTGGGTGGACATTATGTGGATCTGCGACCACCTGTTGCACCACGCATATGCACATATTATTTGAGACAGATCTGTGCATGATTATATTGTATAATAACTTTTGAAGCTTTCAGTGTACTCTGAAATGTCTGTAATAAGTTCATTCTTGTTGAATAAAAATACTCTATATATTAAAAAAAAAAGAAAAGAAAAAGAGTACATCAGAAATTCAGGCTCTATAATAGCTTTCCAGCCAACAAATGCCCGCAGAGTATGGAACAGGAGTAGCATTATAGTGTTAATGGTAATTCAGCCATTGGAGAAATGCCCATGGCTGTAATATTCATCAGTCGTACAGTTTGGGTAGATAAGATATTTATATTTACATAAAATCCATTTCAGGACAATGGATGATGGGGTATAGATCCTCCTCCAGGGCTTTGGCACCTTAAATTATTAAATATGTTTCTCTATCTTCCACTTGGGGTGGTAATGGGGCACTTGGGGAGGGTACTCTCATAGTCTTCCCTTAAAAACTGGCTTCCTCAGATGCAAAATCATTAACTTGTAAATCTTTGTAGAAGTATGTACGGAGGACCACGTGGCTGTCTGCTCTGCACAAACCCTGTGTCACTCGGCACACACTGTTATTATAGAATCTGCCCTTTAAATTGTAAGGAACAGGTTTTGTTACAATATAACAGAAGTGATCCATCTAGGGATGGTCTGTGTAGATGCACTATAAAACATTATAGAGGACCAGAAGATCATCTCCCAAATTCCAGCATTCCACCTTATAGTTCATAAAGCATTCCATAATGCTGTTGTCTATCAGGCCACATCTCTCCACAATCTGCTGCAAAATGTCCAGGTTGAGAGTTCTTTCTGGGATGAAGAACATTTCTGCTGAGGTTATCAGTCTTCCAGCTTTAAAATATCTAGAATGAACAATGTGTTTGCTCTTCTCTGCCCTTTGTTGTAAGAGAGCTCTGTGTGTCTGATACTGCACTGGCATTGTCTGTCTGACAGCTTATAGGATTTCAAGAACTAAAGCCAGCAGTACTATTAATTCCAGAAGCTTGGTTATTTCAGGAGCTTTGTTTTTGCCTGGGACCAAAGGCCCTGGAAACCAGCATGAAGGGCTACAGACCTTCAGCCTTGAATGCTGGCATCCGTTGTCACAATTTCCCAGTTCTTTAGCACATAAGTAGCACATGTTCAAATGATAGTGCTACATGTCCCATTTGTAGATGATTTTGATCTGTAGTTTTCTCAAACAGAACCATGCAAACTACACTGTCTTGAATGTTAAAGCCTTTTTCCCTAGGACTGTTCTAGCAAAATGAAAGGACGCCATTCTGAGAACCAACTTCCTAGTTTGTCAAGGTATTCCCTGTGGAACCCTATGAACCCTGAAGAAGAAATGAAAGGACGCCGTTCTGAGAACCAATAGACAACTTCCTAGTTTGTAGCACAAGTGTATTTTGTAACATGAAAGATGCATCCTATGCTGCAGAGTGTCTAACAACAGAGACAGAAAGACAAGTGTGTGGAAATAAAGCACATTGGATTTATGGCATTTGATAATATAATATGGGACACCTGAATCTGTGCTGCTTCTGTCTAATGTGATGAAGACAACTCAGGGACCTTGTCTGATCAAGAGACAGTCCAGGTTTAAGAAAATATTCAGTTGAGTGGCTCTCACCAGGCGAAAGTGGAGTGCCCAACACAGGATGTGTTGGGCGAAAACTGAGGAGTTGGTCGCCTGTTACTTTACTGACCAAGCTTGTTTACCTCTCTGATGCCCTCCACAAAGGGGCAATGAATTGCCTTTTCAATACTGGATGCTAGAAGGAGCGTCTTGACTTGGCGAAACGTGTCTAACGGACCTTCCTGTGTTTTATGTACAAACACAATAGCACAGTTTCTTTAATGGTTCACAACCGTGTGTTGGAGAATCATTCTGTTTTACCAGTAACAGTCACAGTACACGGCTGACAATCAGCCCTGGAGAAGACACATGCAGCCCTGGAAAAGTAATCAATACCGTGTAGACTTATTCTTTGCAGTTTAAATCCAGACTTCTAATCTAATGCTATAAGAGATATAGAGAACACACAGCCATGGCCAGTAAAGTCTCCTACATGAAAAAGAAACCTGCTTATAAAGGTCTTCTCTAAAACAACACACATCTTTGTATTTGGATAAAAAAAAACAACTTAGAACTCAAGCCACAGGGCAACCATTATAATAAATAAATAGTATGTTATAGATTATTTACTACATTACAATTTGGTGCAAAAAAAAAAAAAAAGAGAGAAACTTGTCTTCACTTTCCTAGACAGCTAGGAGATAACTGCAGGTTGGTTACGGAGGTACAGAGCAAATTATGCACCTAAATGCACTGATAGTTAATGAATCGTTACTGCCTACTCTGAAAAAGAGCCTTCTATAAAATGATTTGCTACATAATGCTTTAGAATTGTAAAAAAAAAAAAAATGCTTGTTGCTTGAAACCATGAAACCCCCCCACATACTTTCTAGTACTCCAATAAGTCAGTATTACTGTATATAGCCCTACCGCTTCTGGTGTTCCAGCCACGCAAGTTCTGCTTTAGTCTTGTCTTTAAGCGCTTTCTGACGAAGACGAAGAAGAGCAGCCTGGTGAGCCGAGCGCATCTCTCCTTCCTGCATGTACTGGCGAACCATCTCCATAGTGAACTTCCAGAAACTGTCCTGACCACTTGAAAAGGGGCCGCTGAGCTCCTGTGTGATAGCCAGAAGGACAATCATGCACAAGTTAAAACAATACACACTGAAGTCAGCTTTGTTCTCTGCTGATCACCAAGTCTCACCTTGTCAGGAGTGCTCTCTTCATCAGATTCATGTCGCTGGCTTCGTTGTCTCTCTAAACTACCACGTCTATGGGCTTCAGAAGGGAGAAGAGAACGGAATGATAATTCCTCAATGCCTTCTTCATTTATAGGACCTGCTGCACTTGCACCTGTGAGATGAAAACAGCATTTTTATACTAATGGTAAATTCCATCCGTCAGATTCCATTAGGGGAACAACTGAGTCCATGGGGTATAAAGGTTGGTCCAGGAATTAGGAATTTAATCTTAATTATGCACAAATTCAGAAAGCTCCTCTCCCTCTATATTCACTCCCATCAGCAAATGTAATTTATTAACAAACTAAACTCCAAAGAAGAACAAGAAACTAACAAAAACATGGTGACTTAGATTTAATCTCAGAGGAAGCGGTCAGGTTGGACTTACTGTACCAAGATCTCATGCTATCTTTTTGAGTACCTGATTCAGCATACTTTGGAAAAGTTAATAATATGAAGTTTCCAAGGACTGACATTACATCCACCAGACACACCTTCCAATCTCTGGATCTTAAGCAAAGTGCTTTATTTTGCGGTTCATCCGAACAGACACCATAATGAGAGGACATCCTTCTTTTGTAGTACCGGAAGAAAACCATCTCTGGATAATGGCACTATTCCTTGGTGATAAATTACACCTAAGAACCTTATTTGCTTAGAACAGGTTTCTCCCAATTTTCCGAAACATAAATGAACACTGCTGAAATAGTTGGAATTATGGTCATCTCTTTTCATTGCCAGGGAACTTTTCATGCCATCAAGGAAATAATAAGATTTTACTTACCGGTAAATCTATTTCTCGTAGTCCGTAATGGATGCTGGGGACTCCGTAAGGACCATGGGAATAGACGGGCTCCGCAGGAGATAGGGCACTTTAAGAAATAATTTGGATTCTGGTGTGTTCTGGCTCCTCCCTCTATGTCCCTCCTTCAGACCTGAGTTAGAGAAACTGTGCCCGGAAGAGCTGACAGTACAAGGAAAGGATTTTGGAATCCAGGGCAAGACTCATACCAGCCACACCAATCACACCGTATCACTCGTGATAAATTTACCCAGTTAACAGTATTAACAACAACGGGGCATCAGATCAACCCTGATACAACCAAACATAACCCTTATTTAAGCAATAACTATATACAAGCATTGCAGAAGAAGTCCGCACTTGGGACGGGCGCCCAGCATCCACTACGGACTACGAGAAATAGATTTACCGGTAAGTAAAATCTTATTTTCTCTAACGTCCTAGTGGATGCTGGGGACTCCGTAAGGACCATGGGGATTATACCAAAGCTCCCAAACGGGCGTGAGAGTGCGGATGACTCTGCAGCACCGAATGAGCAAACACAAGGTCCCCCTCAGCCAGGGTATCAAACTTGTAGAACTTTGCAAAAGTGTTTGAACCTGACCAAGTAGCCGCTCGGCAAAGCTGTAATGCCGAGACCCCTCGGGCAGCCGCCCCAGAAGAGCCCACCTTCCTTGCGGAGTGGGCTTTTACTGATTTTGGTAGCGGCAATCCAGCCGCAGAATGAGCCTGCTGAATCGTGTTACAGATCCAGCGAGCAATAGTTTGCTTTGAAGCAGGAGCACCCAGCTTGTTGGATGCATACAGGATAAACAGCGACTCAGTTTTCCTGACTCTAGCCGTTCTGTCTACATAAACCTTCAAAGCCCGGACCACATCCAGTGACTCGGAATCCTCCAAGTCAGTAGTAGCCACAGGCACCACAATAGGTTGGGTTATATGAAAGGATGAAACCACTTTCGGCAGAAATTGTGGGCGGGTCCGCAATTCTGCTCTATCCGCATGGAAAACCAGATAAGGGCTTTTATGTGACAAAGCCGCCAATTCTGACACATGCCTAGCCGAAGCCAAGGCTAATAGCATGACCACCTTCCACGTGAGATATTTTACTTCCACCGTTTTCAGTGGTTCAAACCAGTGTGATTTCAGGAAACTCAACACCACGTTAAGATCCCAAGGTGCCACTGGAGGCACAAAAGGGGGCTGAATATGCAGCACTCCCTTTACAAACGTCTGAACTTCAGGCAGAGAAGCCAGTTCTTTTTGAAAGAAAATGGATAAGGCCGAAATCTGAACCTTAATGGAACCCAATTTAAGGCCCAAAGTCACTCCCGACTGTAGGAAGTGAAGGAAAAGGCCCAGCTGGAATTCCTCCGTAGGGGCATTCCTGGCATCACACCAAGCCACATATTTTCGCCATATACGGTGATAATGTTGAGCCGTCACATCCTTCCTAGCCTCTATCAGCGTAGGAATGACCTCATCCGGAATGCCTTTTTCTGCTAGGATCCGGCGTTCAACCGCCATGCCGTCAAACGCAGCCGCGGTAAGTCTTGGAACAGACAGGGCCCCTGTTGCAAAAGTCCTGTCCTAAAGGCAGAGGCCACGGGTCCTCTGTGAGCATTTCTTGCAGATCTGGATACCAAGTCCTTCTTGGCCAATCCGGAACAAAGAGTATTGTTCTCACTCCTCTTTTCCTTATGATTCTCAGCACCTTGGGTATGAGAGGAAGAGGAGGAAATACATAGACCGACGGGAACACCCACGGTGTCACCAGTGCGTCCACAGCTATCGCCTGAGAGTCTCTTGACCTGGCGCAATATCTCTGCAGCTTTTTGTTGAGGCGGGATGCCATCATGTCCACCTGTGGCAGTTCCCACCGACTTGCAATCTGCATGAAGACTTCTTGATGAAGTCCCCACTCTCCCGGGTGGAGGTCGTGCCTGCTGAGGAAGTCTGCTTCCCAGTTGTCCACTCCCGGAATGAACACTGCTGACAGTGCGCTTACGTGATTCTCCGCCCAGCGAAGAATTCTGGTGGCTTCTACCATCGCCACCCTGCTCCTTGTGCCGCCTTGGCGGTTTACATGAGCCACTGCGGTGATATTGTCTGACTGAATCAGAACCGGTTGGTCGCGAAGCAGGGTCTCCGCTTGACTTAGGGCGTTGTATATGGCCCTTAGTTCCAGGATATTGATGTGAAGGCAAGTCTCCTGCCTTGACCACAGCCCTTGGAAATTTCTTCCCTGTGTGACTGCCCCCCACCCTCGGAGGCTTGCATCCGTGGTCACCAGGACCCAGTCCTGAATGCAGATTCTGCGACCTTCGAGAAGGTGAGCACTCTGCAGCCACCACAGGAGAGACACCCTGGCCCTGGGGGATAGGGTGATTAACCGATGCATCTGAAGATGTGATCCGGACCACTTGTCCAGTAAGTCCCATTGGAAGGTCCTCGCATGGAACCTGCCGAAGGGAATGGCCTCGTATGATGCCACCCTCATTCCTAGTACTCGAGTGCAGTGATGCACTGACACCTGTTTTGGTTTTAATAGATTCCTGACCAGTGACACGAGCTCCTGAGCTCTCTCTATCGGGAGATAAACCCTTTTCTGGTATGTGTCTAGGATCATGCCTAGGAGAGGCAGATGAGCTGTAGGAACCAACTGCGACTTTGGAATATATAGAATCCAGCCGTGTTGCCGTTACACTTCCAGAGAAAGTGATACGCTGTTCAGCAACTGCTCTCTTGATCTCGCTTTTATGAGGAGATCGTCCAAGTACGTGATAATAGTGACACCTTGCTTCCGCAGGAGCACCATCATTTCCGCCATTACCTTGGTGAATATTCTCAAGACCGTGGAGAGACCAAACGGCAACGTCTGAAATTGGTAATGACAATCCCGTACCGCAATTCTGAGGTACGCCTGATGAGGTGGATAAATGGGGACATGAAGGTATGCATCCTTTATGTCCCGAGTCACCATAAAATCTCCCCCTTTCAGGCTTGCAATGACCGCTCTTAGCGATTCTATCTTGAACTTGAACCTTTTCAGGTATATGTTCAGGGATTTTAAATTCAATATGGGTCTGACCGAACCGTCTGGTTTCGGGACTACAACATGGTCGAATAATAACCCTCTCCTTGTTGAAGGAGGGGAACCTTGACCACCACCTGTTGAAGATACAATTTGTGAATTGCAGTTAACACTGTTTCCCTCTCGTGGGGGGAAGCCAGCAGGGCCGTCGGTGAGGGGGCATCTTCTCAACGTCCAGCTTGTATCCCTGAGACACAATATCTATTGCCCAGGGATCTAACAGGGAGTGAACCCACTTGTGGCTGAACTTACGAAGGCGTGCCCCCACCGGGCCTAGCTCCGCCTGTGGAGCCCCAGCGACATGCAGTGGATTTTTGTAGAGGCCGGGGAGGACTTCTGTTCCTGGGAACTAGCTGCGTTGTGCAGCTTCTTTCCTCTGCCCCCGCCTCTGGCAAGAAAGGACGCACCTCGGACTTTCTTGTTTCTTTATTCGAAAGGCTGCATTTGATAATGTCGTGCTTTCCTAGGCTGTGCAGGAATATAAGGCAAAATATCAGAATTACCAGCTATAGCTGTGGAGACCAGGTCCGAGAACCCTTCTCCACACAATCCTCAGCCTTCCATATGCCTCTTAAGTCGGCATCATCTGTCCATTGCATATTCTACAGGACACGTCAAGCAGAAATCGACATAGCTTTGACTCTAGGACCCAGTATACTCATGTCTCTTTGGGCATGTTTTATATATACATATCTCTTAAGACAGCATCTTTAATATATATATATCTATATACATACTAGGGTCTCAATCTCTGCTGATAAGGTACCTGTCCACGCTGCCACAGCGCTATAAACCCATGCCGACACAATCGCCGGTCTGAGTAGTGTACCAGAATGTGCACGCTATCTGTAGGATCCCTGAGAATAGCTGTTACGTCAGGGCTACCCTTTTGGGCAAACGTGACACCCTAGGGGAAGATTCCCATCCTATCCTGGCCCTAGTGGGGAAAGGATACTGCCTGAGAATTCTTTGTGGGAAACTGCAGTCTCTTGTCTGGAGATTCCCGCTCTTTTTCATCATGAGAGGAGGGAAATTTACCTCAGCTTTCTTCCCCTTAAACATGTGTACCCTTGTGTCAGGGACAGATGAGTCATCAGTGATATGCAAATCATCTTTTATTACAATAATCATATATTGAATACTTTTCTGCCATTTTGGCTGTAACTTTGCATTATCGTAGTCGACACTGGAGTCAGACTCCGTGTCGATATCAGTGTCTATTATTTTGGATAGTGATCATTGAGAGACTCTGAAGGTCTCTGCGATATAGGGACAGACATGGGTAGATTCCCTGCCTGTTCTCTAATCTTTTGTGCAATAAATTCACCTTAGCACTTAATTACACATATCCAAACAGGTGTTGGCGTAGTCGACGGAGACACCCTCACACATATTTGCTCTATCTCCTCCTTAGGGGAGCCTTTTACCTCAGACATGTCGACACACACGTACCGACACACCACACACTCAGGGAATGCTCATCTGAAGACAATTTCCCCATAAGGCCCTTTGAAGAGACAGAGAGAGAGTATGCCAGCACACACCCCAGCGCTATTAACCCAGGAATTACACAGTAACTTAATGTTAACCCAGTAGCTGCTGTTTATATTGATTTTTGCGCCTAATTATGTGCCCCCCCTCTCTTTTTACCCTCTTCTACCATGTAACTGCAGGGGAGAAACTGGGGAGCTTCCTCTCAGCGGTGCTGTGGAGAAAAAACATGGCGCTGGTGAGTGCTGAGGAAGAAGCCCCGCCCCCTCGACGGCAGGCTTCTGTCCCGCTTTCATGTACAATTTTGGCGGGGGCTCATACATATATACAGTGCCCAACTGTATATTATGCTAACTTTTGCCAAAGAGGTCTCTAATTGCTGCCCAGGGCGCCCCCCCCTGCGCCCTGCACCCTACAGTTACCGGAGTATGTGGGTTTAGTGTGGGAGCAATGGCGCACAGCTACAGTGCTGGGCGCTAACTCATATGAAGACTGGAGTCTTCTGCCACCGATTTCGAAGTCTTCTTGCTTCTGACACCGGCTTCTGTCTTCTGGCTCTGCGAGGGGGACGGCGGCGCGGCTCCGGGATCGGACGACCAAGGGTGCGATCCTGTGTACGATCCCTCTGGAGCTAATGGTGTCCAGTAGCCTAAGAAGCAGGACCTAGCTTCAGAGAGTAGGGCTGCTTCTCTCCCCTCAGTCCCACGTAGCAGAGAGCCTGTTGCCAGCAGATCTCTCTGAAAATAAAAAACCTAACAAAATACTTTCTTTTTAGTAAGCTCAGGAGAGCCCACTAAGTAGCACCCAGCTCGTCCGGGCACAGATTCAAACTGAGGTCTGGAGGAGGGACAAAGAGGGAGGAGCCAGAACACACCAGAATCCAAATTCTTTCTTAAAGTGCCCTGTCTCCTGCGGAGCCCGTCTATTCCCATGGTCCTTACGGAGTCCCCAGCATCCACTAAGACGTTAGAGAAAACACATAATAGTTTCTTTTCTTTAGAAGTACCCGAAGAGTTGCAAGTACAGAAGTGGAGATCTGACGGGATCAGTACGTAATCCCGCTGGACGGGATCCCGGCGGTCGAAATACCAACACCGGAATCCCGACCACACAATCCCGACAGGGGTGGCGAGCGGAACGCAGCCCCTTGCGGGCTCGCTTTGCTCGCCACGCTGCGGGCACGGTGCCTCGCTACGCTCGGCACACTATTATATTCTCCCTCTATGGGTGTCGTGGACACCCACGGAGGGAGAATATGTCGGGATTGTGGCGGTCGGGATTGTGGCGGTCGGGATTCCGGCGTCGGTATTTCGACCGCCGGTATCCCGTCCAGCGGGATGTTGACCGCATCCCGATCTGACACAGCAAAATGAAGTGCCATGTACCATTCAGTTTTGCCATTGTTGCCTTCTGTAGGCAGAGCCTGCCAAGAAGTAGGTGTTAGCAGGTGGGGATAAGCACTTCCCAATTGGGCCCAGTCCAGATATCGGCATTCCACTGGAAAGATCCACTCATCACATTTGGTTCCTTGTGCAGGCTGATGCTAGAGCTGAACTCACATGACTTGTACCAGCAACAAAAGAACTTGCACTGCTCCAGGCGCAGCAGACCCTTTATAAGCAGCTGGCTTCTTTCTAGAGGGAAACAGGGATTATGAGGTATTCTACCTGAGGCAGGCTCCAGAGCACAGGCTGCTCTGCGCACACATACACAGGGTTTAAAAAAAAAAAAGAGAAAAAAAAGTAACACACTTGTACGTGTATCTTATGTACCTTATGTGTTACAGCAGACCTTGAATGTAAGCTGGCATGCCACAGTACGCTATCCAGGACCGTGCATGGAACATTATTTTTGAAGTTACGGGACAGGACAGAATGGCAGCCGCAACAACTGGGTTCCAGGACAATTTCCAGAGACCTGCACCACTAAACAAAACTATCCTATCTTGGGTGGAATGTTCCAGAAAACAAGGTCCATGGATAATCATAATACAGGACGTTCTGGCAGACCTCGCAGGAACACGAGCAATGTGTGAGGATGGAGAAAAGTTTCAGTTACCTCCTCCTCTTTCTTTCTTTTTTTATTTAAACACCCTTTATATATGTGTCAGTATTAGCTGCACAGTGTCCCCAGGTGACTTCCTCTGGGAGCCTTCCTCAAAGAGATCAGTGGGAGCTAAGGCGCCAGTCACTGTTTAACCTCAACCTGCTGTCACCAAGTAGCATCTTCTCCCAGCCGGGATAATAGTATACAATGCTGGAACAGTGATCACAGCAAAAAATACTATGAAAAGAAGCTGCCTTAGGCAGCGTTGTGTAGACGCACTAGAAATCCTAAGGCACTTTGTTAAAACTAAGTACCCTTATAAAAGGGGGTAGAGGAGAAGGAGCTTTCAGAATTTAAATTAAGAGTCTAACCCAGCCACTATACTCCATGGTCGCAGTGTCCCCTTACTGCAAGATAAATAGGGTAATAACAGTCACAAAATTATGCTAGCAGAAGTTCCAAACTATGGGGGGTATTCAATTGTTTGAAAAGTCAGTTGGGAGTCTGTTTTTTTCCTATCTAATAGACAGGAAAGAATAATAGATAGGTAAAAGCAGACACCCAACCGACTTTTCAAACAATTGAATCCCACTCTATCAGTTCTACAGAACTAAACAAACCTTTATCATCAATAGATAAGCTGCTATCTCCCTTTATTGCACTCAGTTCTGGAGTGGGCAGCTCCTCAGAGATACTCTCCTCCAGCTCTCTATGGCTCATGGTTTCCTCCTTTATGGATGAAGCTGGTAGACTGTCCTGCTCACTGCTGCTGCTGCAAAACACCCCAGCAACATCAAGAACACGTCATTATCTGCAGCTCTCAAACATGCCTTGCACAAGACACACATATACCTCACTATCATTTACATACCTGTGCAATCGTTCTTTGAAGCTGGATGCACTGCTTGGAGGTTGGGAAGATGGAGAGGCAGATCTTGAACCATTTTTCCTATACAACAAATAAACAAAATAATGACAAGGGATACAACTAACAAGATAGACTGAATGTGTGTTGCATACAGTATTTCAATATTGTGCTGTGCTTTATCTGCAGAGTCCGAATACCTAATCCCATGAGAACGCGGCCGTTTCCTTTGGTCAGTCAGAGAAGTCGTAGCAGGATCTGAGCTGGTTGGAGATAAATGTCCATGTTCTAGCTCCTAACAAGAAACAAAATGACACTGTAAATTAGGGAATGAGTTTCAACTTTGTCCACCTTACTTAATGTAACAGAAACAGATGGTATGGAGCAGGGAAAGAACTTCCACAGAGGCTGAATGCTAGCAGATTATCCCTAACAGCGGCAGCTCATCACACTGAAAATCGGAGTATGCACAGATTTAAATCAGAGTACACACTTGTCCAATCCTCGGGAGATCCAACTCCCAACCAACTGGTTTGTCTGACATTGGACAAGTGAGTACCATCTGCCAACTGACCATACACCCAAACCTGGAAACCCAACTACCGACTAATATACAAGTGTGAAGGCTGCTGAGACTGGAGTAGGCGACCGATCTCTGGTCCCGGCAGCCCTGCACACAGTCAGCATGGTGGCAGTGCGAAGTGCAGAGGCAACCCGGCACCATCTGCCAATGCTGCGGAAACCGGCGTGACGTAGCAGTGGGACGACGCGGGCTGGCCTGGTTGCTGGAAAATCCAGTCCCGTCAGCCATTAGTGGAAAGTTCGTCAGCAGGCGAGCTAAGGCAGCATATCCAGTTTTAAAAATGGCAACTGCTGCTCGCTAATATTAGCAGGTGTCAGTCCCACTACAGAGGAGAAGCGAGGAAGAGCTCCGGAAGACAGAAGACGACAAAGTCCTTGTGGGCTGAGCAACACAAAAGAGCTTACAGTGGAGACGCCAGAAGTCCTGGAAGGGAGGGCAATTCTTCTTTGATGGACTGCCCTGACAATACATCTTTGGCTTCAAGGCCTTCGGACACTATTGGAGATGGCTCTGCCAGTCAATGCACTTGAGCTCCGAGCCATCTTTCGGACAGTCCGTGCTGGCTGTCCAGTTTGTATTCAGTCAGACAACACCCCGGCTACAACATATGTAGATCATCAGAAAGGCACAAAGAGCACAGCAGCGATGACAGAGGCAGCAAAAATCCTCTTCCTGGGTGGAGACCTTTGTTCCGCCGCCCTCTGCAGTGTTCATACCGGGAGAAAAAAATTGTAAAGTGGATTTCCTAAGTAGAGCAATGTTTCTCCAGGGGGAGTGGTCTCTCAATCCAGAGGTCTCCCAGCAGTTAGTTCAGAAGTGGGGTCCTCTGAAGTGGCTCTCAGGGCTTCTTAACACAACTACAAGGTTCTCCTTTTGGAGGAAGCGGCAGGGCATTTAGAAAAGTGGAATTACCACATATGGAAGTAGAATAAAGTTTTATTAGTAATATCATCAGCAGGTCAGCGCAAAACCTTATCTTTGTGTATTTTGTTGTAACTACAAGGTTCCACAGTTTTGTGAAGGATCCAGGGATCCACTGGCTTTTGCAGTGGATGCCATGACAGTTTTAGCGTATCTATTTCCTCCAACCTCAGAGTTGCTTTGGGTACTCAAGAGCATAACCGATCAACGGATGACAGTAATCCTAGTGGCTCTCGAGTAGCTACGTAGGTTCTGGTGCGCTGGCTTTCTCAAAACATTGGCAGGTCCCAGTTGACGTCTTCCCCTTTGTCCAGACGTGCTACAACAGGGGGGGTCATTCAGAGTGGATCGCTAGCTGCCGTTGTTCGCAGCGCAGCGATCAGGCTAAAAATCGGCATTTCTGTGCATGCGTATGCACCACAATGCGCAGGCGCATCGTACGGGTACAATGAGCATTGTGGGTTTGCACAGAGTGTAACGAACATTCCAGTCGCACGGCCGAACGCAGGAAGATTTGAAGTGGGCGTTTCTGGGTGTCAACTGACCGTTTTCAGGGAGTGTTTGAGACAACGCAAGTATGGCAGAAAAAACACAGGCGTGGCTGGGCGGGTGTGTGACGTCAAAAGCCGTCCCTCCGTCAACACACACGAAGAGTAACTACAGGGCTACTCTTGTTTTACACAAAAAGATTTTACAGGCGATCTGCTGCACAAGTGAAAATACACTCCCCAGTGGGCGCGCGACAATGCGTTTGCACGGCTTCTAAAAACTGCTAGCGAGCGATCAACTCGGAATGACCCCCCAGGTCCCTTTTGTATACGAGGACCTTACTTGGTTGACTTTAACGGTCTGACTTTTGAAAACGTCGGTAGTTTGCTCTAAGGGGGTCATTCAGACCTGATCGCTGGGCTGCTAATTTTGCTGTCCTGTGATCAGATTGTCGCCACCTACAGGGGGAGTGTATATTCGTCGTGCAAGTGTGCAATGCTATGTGTACGCCGAGCTGCTAAAATCAGTCTCTGCGCAGCCCAGGACTTACTCCTCCAGTGCGATCACATCAGGCTGATCGGGGCCGGAGCGGACGTGAGACACCCTCCCTGAAAACGCTTGGGCACGCCTGCGTTTTTCCAGAACACTCCCAATAAATGGTCAGTTGTCACCCACAAACGGCTACCTCCTGTCAATCACCTTGCGAACGCCCGTGCAAATGGAATTTTCACACCATCCCATCGTTGACTGGCGATGCCCGTTGTTGTACGACGCGCGTGGGCATTGCGGTGCATGCGCATTTAGTATGTGATCACCCGCTGTGCAAACACACACAGCAGCGATCAGATCTGAATCACCCCCTAAGCTCCATGCTGGAAACCAGTTTCATCATGATGTTACCATAGACTGCGCAAGAGTGGCATCTTGTGGTGTGAATAGAGAAGAGTTCATACAACACAGTTTCACCTCTCTAAGTTTTTGACATTCTTTTATGGGGGTTTGGACGCCGGTTTAAATCTTCTTTCTTTGACAGTACAGATTTCGACCCTGTCAATTTATTTCCAACAGCGATTGGCCCGTTTTCCAGAGGTCGAAGCCTTTTTACAGGGCATGGTCCACATTCAACCACCATCTCATCCACCAGTAGCACTATAGAAGCTTAATCTAATCCTATCAGCTCCACAACAGGCTCCATTTGAGCCTTTGGCTTCAGCAGATCTTCAGCTGTTCGCTTGGACGCTGGTCTTGAGGCTACTGCCTCAGCCAAGGGTGTTTCCGAGTTAGGGGCTTTGGTTTGCAAGTCGCCATTTCATGTCCTTCATGACGATAGAGCAGTTTCTACATTCCGGCGAACTTCGTTTCGCCATTTTTGCTTCAACTAGGACGTTGTCTTTCCATTTTTTACTTCTTTCCCATAACTGGGGTACTCTGGCTCTACTATATGTAGTTCGAGCTCTGTGGAGTTACTTTGACAGAACTTCTGTCCGCCGCCCGGATTCCCAGCTTGTTCTTATGTCGCACATACGGGTGGTTTGTCGTCCCACGCTAAAATAGCTCATGTATCCGACCGACACCACAGGCAACTACTTGGTCCTCTGTCCACACGTTTAACTGTTTTCAGGTTTTTGCTCTGGCAATGCCCACTTTGGGTGTAGAGTTTTCCTACCCTGGGGATGGCTGTTGAACATCCCATGTTCCAGTATTGCCCAGCCTTGCGGCAAGAGAAAATAGGATTTTAGGTCACTTACTTTTCAAACCTTTTCGCTGGGCGACACTGTGTGCTCTCACTCAGGCTCAGTTGTGAGAGGTGTCGTTTTTTCCTCTACTGGTTTGTTTGATTGTTCTAACAGTTTCCTAAGTTACTGCTACGCCTTTCCAGACTCTTTTAAAGAAGTACTGGATCATGGAAATACAGAGGGGAAGAGCTTAGGTTTAAAGCTACAGTTTACATTAAGTGCCAGACTAGCCCTGACCAAACCTGCAATCCCATGGTCCAGTGTCACCGTTAAGCGACCAAATATCCTATTTTTACAAGTATAGCACCATTAGTGCAGTACAATGATAAATACACCCAGGAGATTAAAAAAAAAAAAAAAAATGTTTATATTTCTTGCTCACCTCCTGGACTTGATTCACATTTTGGGACGCAGATGCCTCTAGGGTTTTCTGAAACCGCTGAAGCATTTCTGACTGTGCCTGTAAGAGATATTAGACAGACAGGATATGTTACTCACCAAGCAATCAAAATGCTTTACAAGTAAACACTTCACAAACATTTACAGAGATTCACTTGAAAAGTTCTTTCAACTATCTTTGGGGGGTATCCAATTGGTCCCTAAAAATTGTTGGGATGCGAAAATCGGTTTTGTTTTTTTATTGTCCTTTTTATTTCAGTCTATTCAATTATGTCCCCGTTTTACTGCGCCCCAAAAATGTATTGTTATCTCGAGAAAACATAATATCCATTATAAGTCATGGACCTGTGTATTTTCACGGCCGTGGAAAAAAAAAAAAAGATGGTTTTCACAGATTTTGTTTTGCCTGCCTGGCATCAGGGCTAACTGGATAGCCCGTTAGAGGTAATTAGCAGCGGTAAATTACTGCAGCCAATTGGATACCGGCTTTCGTCTTTCATATATTCCCATTACTTTGAGAATTGCAGTCTGCACCACGACTTTCATGGTGTTCTGTCATTGTCTGGTAAAGCGTTCTGAAAAGTTTAGCTGGACAGGTTTAGGTAAACTCCAATGATCCTTCCTGTTTGTTACCTGTGCTGCTTGCTGACGAGACTCTTCCACCTGTATCATACTTGCTTGGGTCTCTTGTTCTGCCTGCTGTCTCAGTGCAGCCATGTTTTGCTCATGACGTTGTTGTTGAGCCTGCAAGAAATACCAAAAATCCATTATGCAGGCCATGAGGGTTAGAGATTATCTGAAATAGGCGAGACAACCCTCTGTATGGTACAGATGTGTCCTCATTCATCTTTGCTACAGTCACGCCAAACTAATCTTTTAACGCCAGTCATTGCACTGCGACGAGGAGGCACGAGGAGACTGTGCTGATTTAATATACGATACTTGTATATCTGTGTGTGACACTTGTATTTCTGTGAGTCTCTGCATCTGTATACGAAGTGTTACAAAGTAGCAGCCACAGCTATTTTCCAATTTCTGTTCTGCTCCGTATACAGACTCAGTCACAAACAATATACATTAAAATAATATCAATATTAAATTCATCAGCGCAGTCTCCATGTGCGTACTGGTTGTATTGCGGCAAAACAAGACGCCTGACGTAAGCAGAGTCGGACAGGAACCTGGCTGCTCACTCACACCAGGCATCTCGCGCTGAATGGCACATTGAGGCTAGATGTATGAGGACACATCTGTACAAGAAGATCCATGCACAGGATATAATTTGGTAGGTTTTAAGAACAGTGCACAAGAAATTATTTACGGCACTGTTTTTTTAAAATAAAAAAGTAGTAGCTGTCGTCTATGAATGTACCAAGTAGTACTTAACATAAAGGGAGGAAGCAGTCCTTTTAGAGGCTGAACATAATCTAAGAGGAATGGAGTAAAATGCAGTAGAGTGAACAATGAATTAACAGGACACTGTTCACTACAGAATAGGTTCACATTATTCTAATGCACAGTGGTTGAGCCCACACAGTGGATAACTCAACCTTGGTACTTTGCCCCATATGATAGCCTAGTGTCTAACATTGTTAGATGAACACAAACACTACTTCAAAGCCTGTGGTTTAAGTGTGACATCAATATGCACCTTCAGGATCTGTGCTAGCGAAACGGTTTCCTGTTGTGCCAGAGAAATCCCACGGACACGCTCGACATCACAGATCTGCCGAACAGATTCCTCCATGGCGCCCAGATAATTCAGTTCTGCAGAAAGGCGTTGCTGCAGGCCAGCAGGAGAATATCGCATAGAGCCTGCAATGCACACATTCATTTATTTTGCTAGAAAATAGGATTTTGGTACTTACCAGGTAAATCCTTTTCTTTGAATCCATAGGGGGCACTGGAGTACTCTTGGGATATGGGCGGCTTAGCAGAACAAAGGCACTGAATATTTAAATTTAGAACTCTCCACCCCTCCATATCCCAGAGTACCTCAGTGTACGACCTCAGTGTTTTTTACTGAGCGAACAGGAACTATATAGAGAGGTTGACAATGGAGAATTCCTATAACATAACGGACAACCACAAAGTTGACACATAACGTTACTGTCAACTAAACCGTTGACACCATAACCGATAGACATTTATAATTTGAACCAATCGGTGAAAATGTGTTACCATAAGCTCCTCTGAGCTTAATACAACCCAGGTAAAACTGCTCTGGGTGGGCGTCCAGTGCCCCCTATGGATTCAAAGAAAAGGATTTACCTGGTAAGTACCAAAATCCTATTTTCTTTTTCATCCACTAGGGGTCACTGGAGTACTCTTGGGACGTACCAAAGCTTCCCTCGTGGGCGGGAGAGCTGTTTGACACCTGTAACAGTAGGCGGCCAAAGCTAGATGCTGATGCCGCAACCGTTTCATAACGTGTAAAACGCGCACAAACGTGTGCACTGAAGACTATGTAGCCGCATCGTAGACGCTTCACGACCAGCTGATCATGACATTCCCACAGAACCTGTGGGATGAGCTATTACTGACGTAGGCGACTGTAACTTAGCCTTAAAGTAAGCCTGACTTGTAGTCATTTTTATCCAACTGGATAATGTCTGCTGAGAAACTGGCTAACCCCAGTTGGCAGCAACATAGAGAACAAACAACGTATCCGTATTACGAACTGTAGACGTTCGGGACATATAGACGCGTAATGCGTGTACCACATTCAGAATTCTAGAATGTGCTGTCAACACAAGAACCACTATTGGTTTATTGATGTGAAAAATAAGAAATCGGAATTCGTCCGAAGTTCTGCTTTGTCATGAGAAAACCCAAATATGGTGGCTTGGAATACAAGGCACCCAAATGTGAAAACAAAACCCTTGCCGAATCTAAGGCTAGAAGAAAAACGTTTTCCAAGTGAGAAACTTAATCCCCATTTGTTGTAAGGGTTCAAAATATGAAAACTGTAAGAAATCTGAACCCAGCTTCCAGTCGCATGGCGTTGTAGGTGGGATAAATGGAGGCTGCACTTTGATGACACCTTGTAGAAAAGTGTGTACCGACGCAATAGAGTCAAACGTCTTTGAAAATAAATTGACCCCACAGATACCTGCACCCTTAGTGCAGATAAACGCAGTTTTCCATTCCACCCCGTGTGTAAAATAACAGAATACGGGTAACTTGAAAGATGAAGTCGGAACTTCCGAGCTTCACACCCACCTATATAGGCACACCAAATTTTGTAATAATGAGCTGCCGTAAGCGGCTTCCTAGCTCGTAACATGGTTGGTATAACCGATACTGTAATGCCCTATCTCTTTTCTTGAGAGGGCGGTCTGAACCACCACCCCGTCAACCGCAGCCGCGGTACATAGGTAAATAGGGGTAAAAGAACGGTCCCTGTTGTAACAGGTTGGACGTATTATGAGCGGGCAAAGATCGTGTGCGAGTATGATTAGAGAAGCCAACTCTCCGAAACCCATGAGATATCACTAGTATGACTGTGACGAACTGTCTTATGATCCGTTTTAGCAACGGAGAGAGGCGCGGAAAACGGTGGAGCCAGATACACGAGGCTGTATGACCACGCGAATGTGAGAGCCTCCACCGCCACTGCCCTTGTGATCTGTCGTCTGTACACATACTGAGCTTTTGTAATTGTGGCAAGATGCCATCATGTATACCTGAGGGTAACCCCACCTGTGTATCCACATGTGAAACACCTCTGGATTTAATGCCCAGTTTTCTGGATGAAAATCCCGACGGGTGAGATCATTCTGTCTAACAGATGTCCACTCCCGGAATGAACCCCGTCGACAACATCACCTTATGGTGTTCTGGGCACTTGAGGATTCGAGCTACCTCCCGCATTGCGATGCGGCCTCTCGGTCCTCCCTGGTTGTTGTGTATGCAACTCCCGTTGCGTTGTCTGACTGCACTTGGACAGACTGAAAGCGAAGCATGTAGTGCATTATAAATTGCACGGAGTTCCAGGACATTTATAGACAGCAATCTGTCGTGATCCGTTTTAGAACCCCTGTCGCTGACCTTTTTAACTACAACTCCTCAACCTCTGAGACTCTCGCCCAGAGTATAGACACCCTCGCCCCCTGTGGGAAACGCGAGTGAAACCCGGCGAACTAAAGCGCCTTGAAAACACATCATTGTTGCTAATAGGCGAATACACCAATGTATCGATAGTGTGCGTGGCTTTTGCACTAATTGTACTAGATGGTCTGTTCTTTCTGGTGTAGTAGGTAAATCTCTTTGATTGACCGTATGTAAAATCATGCCTAGGAATTGAAGTCGTTCAGACGGAATTAGATGCGATTGTTTTTGAACTTGCACTGCAACCGTGGTGTACGTTAGTAGCGCAAGTAAGAGGAACCTCTGTTGAGACAGAGTTCATATGAGCAGATCGTCTAAGTATGGAACGATTGTCACTGCCAGGGCTCTGAGATGAGCTATCATCACCAACATCACTTTGGTGAATACCCGAGGCGCTGACATGAGGCCAACCGGTAGAACCTGAAACGGGTAATGGTTGTGGCGTATTGCAAACGCAAGAACCTGTGATACGGTGACCAACCCGGAATGGGTAAATACACATTCTGAAGATCAAGCGCAATCATGCAATCTTGTGGCTCCAAATATGCAAATACTAACCGCAGAAATCCATTGTCAAACTGTAGTAAGTGACTTGCTGATTGATACTGCGACGGAGCCCTCCGGCTTCGGTACCCCAAACAGAGGGGAATAAGTAACCCTGACTCTGGTGGTGTACCAGGCCTGGAAATAAAAACAGCTGAAAACAGCAGAGACTGAATGGCAACCTGCCAAACTCCTAATTTCGTCCGACAGAGGCAGTCTTTTAACCTTTAAATAGCGGATACATCCATGAGTGGATGCCTGGAAACCCGGCAAATGTGTAAAGGCGCGCTTCCACAATTGGAAATTCGAGATGGCCTAAGAGGCCGTCAAGCCACTGGCTTGTTGACTTTAGCGCCCTGGCGTTACAAGTCTTGACTGTTTTTGTACCACAGCCTTGAAAAGACTGGATTCTAAAGACTTTAAACGCCGGACCAAAGTATTTCCGTTTTGATACCGGAGGAGGCAATGTTAGCCTTTACCAAACAACTTCTGACCTTGTCGTGCTGAAACTAGCGACGCTAAAAAGCGAGAATCGAGGTAACAGCCGTCAGCAGAAGCTTTACCGAGATACTCTGCAGCTTTTTATTAACGATAAGTGAAACGTGATCGTCATTGTTTCCATACATTGAGCGCCTAGTGACCCAAATGTATCTTGGGTCTTTATAATGTTTGACACAGACGAATTCACCAATGGCGGATTCTCCCATTTAGATGTGGAAACGGGTAAATAGACTTAAATCTTAGTTAGATATTCTAAATAAGAAACTCATTGAAAATCTGTTGTTTATTAAATTCGACGGATTAGATGTTAGAGTCTCCTTAGTCTCTGTAAATTTGAGACATTGACTCACTGGTCATTAGCAATGTATGGTTGCCCAAACCCCGCACTATCTGACTGCTGGTTTAATGTGCCCTGTGAGGTCTGACATAGAATTGTCAGCATTAAATTATAAGACCAGTTAAATTAACACCTTGGTACCCAAAGGGAAATTGTACCTTTGGAAAGACTGAGACTCCTTTGTTAGAGCTTGCGGAATAACTTCCGTCGATCTTACCGCTCCTGTCGAGCGGAGTTACTTTGAATTGCCAATCATAGGATCTGGGATTCTGAAAACCTACAAACATAGTGAACATGTGGTAGATTTATGTCTAGTTTAAAAGTATTTTTAGTCTGCGCTGGAGCCTTACTCCCTATGCAGACAGACAACACAATAGACAACGGACAGACACCTGCACGACTTAGTAAAGTTATTATCTGAAGGTGTGTAATATATATTTATTTATGGCTGAAAACACATGGGCAGTTCACATGGGCAGCCTATGTGAAACCCGAACCAAAATTCCCACTAACACCCCTGCGCCTCTGGTGGCGTAGAGATGTATGGCAGGAATGTTCCGGAATTACAAACTGTAAAACAACAGGAAGCATGGTTAAAATGGCCCCTTTGCCATGCTGACCCTGATAATCACAGAACAAGTTACAATTGCTTCAGTGTTAATGTAGCCTATTATACAATGATAATCACAGGCAGGGTACAACACATGCTCTAGTATGAATAATATATAGGCTCAATAGCCTATTATACAGTGATAACCACAGACATTAATATAGGCTCAATAGCCTATTATACAGTGATAACCACAGACATTAATATAGGCTCAATAGCCTATTATATAGTGATAATAACAGACATTAATATAGGCTCAATAGCCTATTATATAGTGATAACCACAGACATTAATATAGGCTCAATAGCCTATTATACAGTGATAACCACAGACATTAATATAGGCACAATAGCCTATTATATAGTGATAATAACAGACATTAATATAGGCTCAATAGCCTATTTGATAATCACAGGGCATGTTACAATACATGCCTCAAGTGTTACAATACATGCCTCACTATCATTAATATAGGCTCAATAGCCTATTATCTAGTGAATACATGTCACATATATATATATACATAAACTGTGGCTATATAAGTATTTTACATAACCTTGCCGCTGTAATCCGCCAGATTCCACCGCCCCTCCTTCCCCCCGTGCTCCCTGTAACGCTGTGTCTCAGCGGGAAGCCCGGGAAGACTTGCAGGGGGGCTTTCTTGCCGAGCAGCGGAGGTCACCAGGAGCGCTTCGCTTCTTAGCGCTGGTGACTGACGGAGCGTCTGCGGGTGGACGTTGCTAGGCAGCCGGACGGAGCGGCGGGCCGGTTGTCACCCTCTTATGGGCGGCCGGACGTAGCGGCTGGGATGGGCGGCCGGCCGCTGTATGGAGCGGCTGGGCTGCCAGACGTAGCGGCTGGGACGCTGTGGCGGGCGGATGTATGAGCGGCGGGAGCGGCATTACAATACTGACCCACATAGCGGGGCGGCAGCCTGCGCTGACCGCCCCGTTCCCCAGCCTACCTTACGCTCTGCATCTCCGATCATGGCTGCGACGGCTTCTATGTGTAAGCTCCGTCCAGCTCTCCAGTCATGGCTGCGACGGGCTTCTATGTGTAAGCTCCGTCCAGCTCTTCAGGTCATGGCTGCGACGGGGCTTCTATCTGTAAGCTCCATCCAGCTTGCAGGAGACAGTGGGCTGCCTGTGGCTGTGAGGGTGCTCTTTGTGAGGACCGACACGCCATGCGCTGCCTTGCAGCAGCACCATCCCGGACCCATGTTTTTCAGAAACTGGGAAGGGATGTGTAAAAATGAAAAAGTAAAAAGTAAAAATGAAAAATTAATAAAATCTTCCACAAAGTGTGGGAACTCCCACAAGCCGATGTTAGTGCTTTGAGCACAGAAAAAACACTGGGGTCGTACACTGAGGTACTCTGGGATATGGAGGGGTGGAGAGTTCTAAATTTAAATATTCAGTGCCTTTGTTCTGCTAAGCCGCCCATATCCCAAGAGTACTCCAGTGACCCCTAGTGGATGAAAAAGAAATATAAGCCGCACTTGCCCACGATTGGAAATAGTTCTCACCACATACCTTGACCAGGCCCGGTTATTAAACCTGGTGCTTGGAATCCCATTGCTGTAGATACTGGATGTCCTGACTGTGTTGGTACTCGTCCTCCCGGATCTTTAAAGCTGTAGGGATAACTGCTTTTATCCCTTCCTGAGTCTGACAAGAGACTGACCCACACAAACACAAAAGAAAAATAAGATTTTACTTACCGATAAATCTATTTCTCGGAGTCCGTAGTGGATGCTGGGGTTCCTGAAAGGACCATGGGGAATAGCGGCTCCGCAGGAGACAGGGCACAAAAAGTAAAGCTTTTCCAGATCAGGTGGTGTGCACTGGCTCCTCCCCCTATGACCCTCCTCCAGACTCCAGTTAGGTACTGTGCCCGGACGAGCGTACACAATAAGGGAGGATTTTGAATCCCGGGTAAGACTCATACCAGCCACACCAATCACACCGTACAACTTGTGATCTAAACCCAGTTAACAGTATGATAACAGCGGAGCCTCTGAAAGATGGCTTCCTTCAACAATAACCCGAATTAGTTAACAATAACTATGTACAATTATTGCAGATAATCCGCACTTGGGATGGGCGCCCAGCATCCACTACGGACTCCGAGAAATAGATTTATCGGTAAGTAAAATCTTATTTTCTCTATCGTCCTAGTGGATGCTGGGGTTCCTGAAAGGACCATGGGGATTATACCAAAGCTCCCAAACGGGCGGGAGAGTGCGGATGACTCTGCAGCACCGAATGAGAGAACTCCAGGTCCTCCTTAGCCAGAGTATCAAATTTGTAAAATTTTACAAACGTGTTCTCCCCTGACCACGTAGCTGCTCGGCAAAGTTGTAATGCCGAGACCCCTCGGGCAGCCGCCCAAGATGAGCCCACCTTCCTTGTGGAGTGGGCCTTTACAGATTTAGGCTGTGGCAGGCCTGCCACAGAATGTGCAAGTTGGATTGTGCTACAGATCCAACGAGCAATCGTCTGCTTAGACGCAGGAGCACCCATCTTGTTGGGTGCATACAATATAAACAACGAGTCAGATTTTCTGACTCCAGCTGTCCTTGCAATATATATTTTTAATGCTCTGACAACGTCCAGTAACTTGGAGTCCTCCAAGTCACTTGTAGCCGCAGGCACTACAATAGGCTGGTTCAGATGAAATGCTGACACCACCTTAGGGAGAAAATGCGGACGAGTCCGCAGTTCTGCCCTGTCCGAATGGAAAATCAGATATGGGCTTTTGTAAGATAAAGCTGCCAGTTCTGACACTCTCCTGGCCGAAGCCAGGGCTAGAAGCATGGTCACTTTCCATGTGAGATATTTCAAATCCACCTTCTTTAGTGGTTCAAACCAATGAGATTTTAGAAAGTCCAAAACCACATTGAGATCCCACGGTGCCACTGGAGGCACCACAGGAGGCTGTATATGTAGCACTCCCTTAACAAAGGTCTGGACTTCAGGGACTGAAGCCAATTCTTTTTGAAAGAAAATCGACAGGGCCGAAATTTGAACCTTAATAGATCCCAATTTGAGACCCATAGACAATCCTGATTGCAGGAAATGTAGGAATCGACCCAGTTGAAATTCCTCCGTCGGAGCACTCCGATCTTCGCACCACGCAACATATTTTCGCCAAATTCGGTGATAATGTTGCACGGTTACTTCCTTCCTTGCTTTAATCAAAGTAGGAATGACTTCTTCCGGCATGCCTTTTTCCTTTAGGATCCGGCGTTCAACCGCCATGCCGTCAAACGCAGCCGCGGTAAGTCTTGAAACAGACAGGGACCCTGCTGAAGCAAGTCCCTCCTTAGAGGTAGAGGCCACGGATCTTCCGTGATCATCTCTTGAAGTTCCGGGTACCAAGTCCTTCTTGGCCAATCCGGAACCACTAGTATCGTCCTTACGCCTCTTTGCCGTATAATTCTCAATACTTTTGGTATGAGAGGCAGAGGAGGAAACACATACACCGACTGGTACACCCAAGGCGTTACCAGCGCGTCCACAGCTATTGCCTGCGGATCTCTTGACCTGGCGCAATACCTGTCCAGTTTTTTGTTGAGGCGAGACGCCATCATGTCCACCATTGGTCTTTCCCAACGGGTTACCAGCAAGTGGAAGACTTCTGGATGAAGTCCCCACTCTCCCGGGTGAAGATCGTGTCTGCTGAGGAAGTCTGCTTCCCAGTTGTCCACTCCCGGGATGAACACTGCTGACAGTGCTATCACATGATTCTCTGCCCAGCGAAGAATCCTTGCAGCTTCTGCCATTGCACTCCTGCTTCTTGTGCCGCCCTGTCTGTTCACATGGGCGACTGCCATGATGTTGTCCGACTGGATCAACACCGGTTTTCCCTGAAGCAGAGGTTCTGCCTGGCTTAGAGCATTGTATATTGCTCTTAGTTCCAGAATGTTTATGTGAAGAGACGTTTCCAGGCTCGTCCATACTCCCTGGAAGTTTCTTCCTTGTGTGACTGCTCCCCAGCCTCTCAGGCTGGCGTCCGTGGTCACCAGGATCCAATCCTGTATGCCGAATCTGCGGCCCTCCAATAGATGAGCACTCTGCAACCACCACAGAAGAGACACCCTTGTCCTTGGAGACAGGGTTATCCGCAGGTGCATCTGAAGATGCGACCCTGACCATTTGTCCAACAGATCCCTTTGGAAAATTCTTGCGTGGAATCTGCCGAATGGAATTGCTTCGTAAGAAGCCACCATTTTTCCCAGGACTCTTGTGCATTGATGTACAGACACCTTTCCTGGTTTTAGGAGGTTCCTGACAAGCTCGGATAACTCCTTGGCTTTTTCCTCCGGGAGAAAAACCTTTTTCTGAACCGTGTCCAGAATCATCCCTAGGAACAGCAGACGAGTTGTCGGCATTAACTGGGATTTTGGAATATTCAGAATCCACCCGTGCTGTTTTAGCACTTCTTGCGACAGTGCTAATCCCATCTCTAGCTGTTCTCTGGACCTTGCCCTTATTAGGAGATCGTCCAAGTATGGGATAATTAATATGCCTTTTCTTCGAAGAAGAATCATCATCTCGGCCATTACCTTTGTAAAGACCCGAGGTGCCGTGGACAATCCGAACGGCAGCGTCTGAAACTGATAGTGACAGTTTTGTACAACGAACCTGAGGTACCCCTGGTGTGAGGGGTAAATTGGAACGTGGAGATACGCATCCTTGATGTCCAAGGATACCATAAAGTCCCCCTCTTCCAGGTTCGCTATCACTGCTCTGAGTGACTCCATCTTGAACTTGAACTTCTTTATGTACAGGTTCAAGGACTTCAGATTTAGAATAGGCCTTACCGAGCCATCCGGCTTCGGTACCACAAAAAGAGTGGAATAATACCCCTTCCCTTGTTGTAGAAGAGGTACCTTGACTATCACCTACTGAGAGTACAGCTTGTGAATGGCTTCCAAAACCGTCTCCCTTTCGGAGGGGGACGTTGGTAAAGCAGACTTCAGGAAACGGCGAGGTGGATCTGTCTCTAATTCCAACCTGTACCCCTGAGATATTATCTGCAGGATCCAGGGATCTACCTGCGAGTGAGCCCACTGCGCGCTGTAATTTTTGAGACGACCACCCACCGTCCCCGAGTCCGCTTGAGAAGCCCCAGCGTCATGCTGAGGCTTTTGTAGAAGCCGGGGAAGGCTTCTGTTCCTGGGAAGGAGCTGCCTGTTGCTGTCTCTTCCCTCGACCTCTGCCTCGTGGCAGATATGAATAGCCCTTTGCTCTCTTATTTTTAAAGGAACGAAAGGGCTGCGGTTGAAAAGTCGGTGCCTTTTTCTGTTGGGGAGTGACTTGAGGTAGAAAGGTGGATTTCCCGGCTGTAGCCGTGGCCACCAAATCTGATAGACCGACTCCAAATAACTCCTCCCCTTTATACGGCAAAACTTCCATATGTCGTTTTGAATCCGCATCGCCTGTCCACTGTCGCGTCCATAAAGCTCTTCTGGCCGAAATGGACATAGCACTTACCCGTGATGCCAGTGTGCAGATATCCCTCTGTGCATCACGCATATAAAGAAATGCATCCTTTATTTGTTCTAACGACAGTAAAATATTGTCCCTGTCCAGGGTATCAATATTTTCAATCAGGGACTCTGACCAAACTACCCCAGCACTGCACATCCAGGCAGTCGCTATAGCTGGTCGTAGTATAACACCTGCATGTGTGTATATACTTTTTTGGATATTTTCCATCCTCCTATCTGATGGATCTTTAAGTGCGGCCGTCTCAGGAGAGGGTAACGCCACTTGTTTAGATAAGCGTGTTAGCGCCTTGTCCACCCTAGGAGGTGTTTCCCAGCGCTCCCTAACCTCTGGCGGGAAAGGGTATAATGCCAATAATTTCTTTGAAATTATCAGCTTTTTATCAGGGGCAACCCACGCTTCATTACACACGTCATTTAATTCTTCTGATTCAGGAAAAACTATAGGTAGTTTTTTCACACCCCACATAATACCCTGTTTAGTGGTACCTGTAGTATCAGCTAAATGTAACGCCTCCTTCATTGCCAAAATCATATAACGTGTGGCCCTACTGGAAAATACGGTTGATTCGTCACCGTCACCACTGGAGTCAGTGCCTGCGTCTGGGTCTGTGTCGACCGACTGAGGCAAAGGGCGTTTCACAGCCCCTGACGGTGTTTGAGTCGCCTGGACAGGCACTAATTGATTGTCCGGCCGTCTCATGTCGTCAAACGACTGCTTTAGCGTGTTGACACTATCCCGTAGTTCCATAAATAAAGGCATCCATTCTGGTGTCGACTCCCTAGGGGGTGACATCCTCATATTTGGCAATTGCTCCGCCTCCACACCAATATCGTCCTCATACATGTCGACACACACGTACCGACACACAGCAGACACACAGGGAATGCTCCTAACGAAGACAGGACCCACTAGCCCTTTGGGGAGACAGAGGGAGAGTTTGCCAGCACACACCAAAAGCGCTATATATAACAGGGATAGCCTTATAATAAGTGCTCCCTTATAGCTGCTTTATATATATCAAAATATCGCCATAAATTTGCCCCCCCTCTCTGTTTTACCCTGTTTCTGTAGTGCAGTGCAGGGGAGAGACCTGGGAGCCGTCCTGACCAGCGGAGCTGTGAGAGGAAATGGCGCCGTGTGCTGAGGAGATAGGCCCCGCCCCTTTTCCGGCGGGCTCGTCTCCCGCTATTTAGTGAATCCAGGCAGGGGTTAAATATCTCCATATAGCCTCTGGGGGCTATATGTGAGGTATTTTTAGCCTTTATATAGGTTACATTTGCCTCCCAGGGCGCCCCCCCCCAGCGCCCTGCACCCTCAGTGACTGCGTGTGAAGTGTGCTGAGAGGAAAATGGCGCACAGCTGCAGTGCTGTGCGCTACCTTTAGAAGACTGCAGGAGTCTTCAGCCGCCGATTCTGGACCTCTTCTGACTTCAGCATCTGCAAGGGGGCCGGCGGCGCGGCTCCGGTGACCATCCAGGCTGTACCTGTGATCGTCCCTCTGGAGCTGATGTCCAGTAGCCAATCCATCCTGCACGCAGGCGAGTTCACTTCTTCTCCCCTCAGTCCCTCGTTGCAGTGATCCTGTTGCCAGCAGGACTCACTGTAAAATAAAAAACCTAAGCTAAACTTTTTCTAAGCAGCTCTTTAGGAGAGCCACCTAGATTGCACCCTTCTCGGCCGGGCACAAAAATCTAACTGGAGTCTGGAGGAGGGTCATAGGGGGAGGAGCCAGTGCACACCACCTGATCTGGAAAAGCTTTACTTTTTGTGCCCTGTCTCCTGCGGAGCCGCTATTCCCCATGGTCCTTTCAGGAACCCCAGCATCCACTAGCTAGATAATTGTACTCTGACTGCTATTTCACCCAAACAATAAAACAAGTGTTGTACCTTGCAGAGGAGCGAGAGGAGATATTACCCAGTGTGCTCTCCGAGTCAGAGCCTGACAACCGCTCTCTGCTAGCAGTCAGAACTGGAGAAGCTTGCTTGCTGCCTTTCCCTTTATGGTCAGAGCCCAAAGAGTTTTGATCAACTTTTACAGGGAATGGAGAGTTATCATTCTGCCAGTCCTTTCCTAAAAGGACAAACAAGAGGAAAGCATGATTACCACCTCTGTGTCTTGTGACACTACACTGAACTCAGCTCCTAAACATTCAAACTTCGTACATTTAATTATCGATAAAACTACAGAGAACAAGAGTCTAGGCTTGTAACTTACGCTTTGAGCTTCCTTTCTGAGAAGAAATGGAGAGAGGAGATGAGGCAGCTGAGGGAATTTGTGATGAATGAGACGTTGCACCCTCACTTCTAGATTTGAAAACAGGTAGTTCCTCCTTGGCACTAAAAGCATTGCTATCCACACTGTGTATTAAAAAAAAGCAACAGTTCAATGGGGGGTATAGCTGGCTATAAAGGTAAAATCTGACAGCACAGGCACCTATACCACACCCCTGCCCTGACTAGTCAGTTTTGACTACTTAAGCCATTAAGACCGAGGATGAAGGAGTGTAGAACAGGATACTAACAAACACATACAAATAAGTAGTCAAGGAAAAATCTCTAGAACAGTCGTAAGCATCAGGGAGGGCATCCAGTGTTCCCCATGGAACCAATGAAAAGGATTTATGTGTTAAGTACAATAATCTAGCTTTCTCTTTCATCCATGAAGGACATCCCAAAGGTGTCCCTAAGAGAGGAAACGATCCTGTGCTCTACACTTCAACCTTTGCCCAAAACTAGTAGTGAAGGTGGCAAGTGATAGAATTTTACAAAAGTGTGTGCTGAGGACCAAGTTGCAGCCCTACAAAGTTGCTCTTCTGAAACGCTCTGCTGTGCTGCCCAGGAGTTCTCAGACCAAAGCGGTTGAATGAGACCTGGCTGAATCAGGAACAGGTTAATTTGACAAAAATATAAGCGTAGTGAATAACTGCCGGTATCCATCGAGCAATGGTTTGCTTTGAAATAGGCCAGCCCTGCCCTGCTTGCTTACATCATAGAACAGTATTTACCAACCTCGGTCCTCAAGGCAAACCAACCGTCAAGAATTTTAAGGATAGCTATACTTGAGAATGTGAATTAATTAGCACCTCAATTATTTTGATTTAACAACTTGCTCTAACATGGATATCCTCAAAACCTGGACTGTTCGTGTGCCTTGAGGGCAGAGGTTGGAAAACACTGTCAGACGACGAACAAAGCACCCATGCAATGCTCCTCCTTAGTCCTATCCTCATAGATTTGTAGGTCTTGGATCACATCCAAACAATGTAGAGATACTCCTCGATTACGGTGGTCCACATCTGGAAGAGAAGAAACTCCTGGTTCATGTGAAAACAGTCTGCAATACCACCATACACAGAAAAGGAGACATGTGGGACAAAGCGCCCTGCTCAGACACCCTCCTGGCCTGGGAGATAGCCAAAAGAAACACCATGTTAGCAGACAAAGGTCCACTGTTTCCAAGGGTTCGAAAGGAGGCTGCTGGAGAGCCTGGAGTATCACAACCAGGTCCCATGAGACCACGGATGAACGAAAGGAGGTTGTATATGCAAGACCCCCTGTAGGAAAGTCTAAACTGCCTAAACGCCATAATTATCTTCTGAAAGAAGACAGAAAACAGGATCTTGGCTCTTACCTGCTAAATCTGTTCCTTTGAAGTCCTGGGGACACTGGAAAACCATGGGTATAGCCAGCGCAGAGCAGTCTGGGCACTAGATAAAGCTTTCAGTGCAGCAGAGGCTCCTCCTTCCCTATACTCCCTTATCATACACACACACACACACACACACACACATATCCGCGGCAGACGGTTTTCATCTAGCATAGGCCTGAATGGAGAGGAGAGAAATGACAAGAAAAAAGCAACCACCACAGCAGACACATGGACAGACCTCTAGGACAACCAATGTGTCTAAACAAGTCCACAATAAACACAAATTTACAACAAAACAAAGACAGGAGTGAATGGCAGGGCATCCAGATTTAGCAGGTAAGAACCAAAATCCTGTCTTCTTTATTAGTTCCTGGGGAACACTGGAACACCATGATGACGACCCAAAGCTGCCCACAAAGGGGGGGGGGGGACAAACACTCCTGAGCTGCACAGACCTGGGGCCTTGGACGCCAGCAAACCCCTCTTTACCACCGAGTAAAGGACAAAGAGGTGAGCGATGCAAGTGAGGACTGGGTAACACTGGTACCCTAAGAAGGAACCATGATTTCCTGACTGATATGAAACTTAGCCATCACCTTCAAATGATAAGGCTAAGTAGCACGCAATACCACACAGTCAAGATGGAAAATAAGAAAAGGTGACCTGTGCTACAACGCACTCTTAACTTGGAGACCCAATAACCCGAAGAGATGGCCAGAAGGAACACAGTCTTCCATGTAAGCCACTTAATATCTCCAGTTTCCAGAGGCTCAAAGGGAGAGCGTTATAGAAGCACTAAGAACCAGAACCAAATCTTAGGCCTCAACTGGGGATACAAAGGGGGGCTGGAGATGAAGAAACCCTTGTAAGAATGTCTGAACCACCGGTGTAGTTGCCAGGCACCTCTGGAAATAGAGCCTAAACGTGGACCATTAGTGAAGACAAACAAAACCAGACTGTAAGAAGGCCAACAGCATTGCATTTCGGCTCCAATTGGTGACGAGTGGGGTATAGGATAGGAAGAGACTGGGCTGCATTGAAAGCTTTAACTATCTAGTGCCCAGATTCCTCTGCACCATGGTGTACCAGTTTCCCCCAGGTGATCTCACACATCTCGAGACACATTCTAGGCCACAGGGAGTAACACATCATACCCTGGGTCTCTCGATAAGGACCCGCCAGGCCCCTCCCCTGCAACATTGAAGCTGTCTTGAGCTCAATGTCTGGTGAGGCCTGTGCCGGTTAGATAATCCTTGTAAAGTATTACGGAATCGGTCACTTTCTTCAAAACAACCCCCTGATAACAAGGACTCTGCAGCTACTCCTTCATGTCTGAGCACAAGTGCTGTTGGGGTCTGATCGCGACTGATTGCACTGGAGCCCCGCGCAGCCTGGTAACTAGCCACAGCGGAAGTATTCAATTAACCCAAGCATCTCATGATGGGAGCGGGAAGGTGGCTGGAGGAGGTACTGTTCACTGTACCTCCTCTGCTGCGGGATGCCAGGACTGGAGGAGGCAAAAACATAAAATAAAAGTAGACATAAAATGATGTACCCCACTTCAGCAAGCACTTTGAAAAAAAACCAACTGACTTTCTCCAGCATATTATGGAGGTATATGTGGGAGAGGCGCATTAACTTTTGGAGGGAGACTGTAGGCACCTCTTTACCCTAGTGTTCCAGTGACCTCCATGGAAGCAAGAGAAATCATAGTTTTTTTATTTAGCTAAAATTTGACCACATTTCTACCATTATATGAAACATTATTTACCTCTCTCTAGTTAAACCCATATTGTACAGAGATACACGGAGTATCATAAAACAATAGAGGTGATGTGCATTACTCGCATTAAGCAGGCATGTGGCCTGGACATAGAGGAAGGGAAGACGACCAAATATGATTCTTAACATTCAGCTTTCTGTTCACTTGCATGTCTTTTTAGGAGAAAGTATAAAAAAAACACAATAGAAATCTCCTTGAGAACAGACTATTAAAATTAAAAAGCAAAATGAATAAACACAAAATAAAATCTAACCTCTGACGAGCAGCGTTTTGGGAATCTGTTGCCGATTCACTATCTTGGGATGATATGAAGTCATCGGCATAGGAGATGCTGTTCTGGGAACTGGCTGCTGAATATACGGGTCGAAAATCTGTTACATTTTCTTCAGCGCGTTCATTCAGTTCTATTGGACAAACATTTAAATTAATGTTTCTGGAACAAAACGGGAAATGCTTTCAAAAGACAAATAATCACCCTCACCTTTCCTAAAGAGCTGGTACGTCCTGGTAAAGATGTTGATAACACTGTGGGGACTCCCTTTCGACAGCTCTTCCCAAGGTCCTTGAACGTCAGACCCAATATTAGACACCAGCAATGGTGTATACTTATTAGCCTCCCGCTGGAATTCAGAAAGTGGAGCAAAGGATTTGTTGTCCCTGATGCAGAACTCTTTATTGTTCAGTGATTCTGCCAGGTGGAGATCTGACCCATTCCTGGGGTGACCATCTCCTTCAGAAAAGCTGCCTTCACTCAGTATGGGCCCCTCACTGATGGAGCTGGTGCTAGAGTTGGGAGAGGGGCTGGCTTTATTTGGAGATTCAGAAAGCCTCACACACTTCTCAAGTCTTTGTACGGACACTCTTTCCTCTTCTCTGCCTTCAGCTGAGGTACTTGCGTAAGGATTTAATTCTGCTGGAAGTTTCCTATAAAGATGATTGGCCCCAGGAAGGTCATCCTGGGAGAAGTGAGTTGTACAAGTGCTGAGCATTTTATGAATCCGATTAGAGAAAACGTCTTCTCTGCTTTCTCGCTCCGGAGGACTGTCTGGCTTTTTCCATGCTGTTTTTACTGTTGGTTTGGGGTCAGGATCAGATGACCAGGCTATTGGGAAGGTTAGTGAACCACCAGCTAACTTTTTTGCCTCATTTTCAATCCTAGAGGACAGAGAAACTGCTGTAGCTTTTAAAGACTCGATGCGATCCAAGTTGCTCTTGAAGTCAGCAGATGGTTTCCCTTGAAAGGTTACCTTCTGTGCCAATGGAAACACATTTACAGTACTTTTCCTTGAGTTGAGCAGAGACTCCAAATCTTTAGGAAGAGCTAGGAATGGAGATTGAAGTAATGGGCCCTTGGAGGAAAGCCTGTCTGGCTGGGGATAGTATGCGTCCACAAGGTCACTCCTGAAAACACAAACATTACTGTAAAATGACAGTACAATTAGGGATGTGAAAAAAAATGAAAGTGTAGAAAAAAAATATAATATACATAGGAAAAAAAAAAAAGAGATATATACAGATGTGTACACCTCATCTCAGTAACACCCTGCGGCATGAGACGCCTGGCGCAAGTGAGCGGAGTTGCGTCTTTTTTTGCCCGAATTTGCGCTTAGTCGCAATTAGATGCAACAAAGCACTTCATGAGACTGCACTGATTAGATATGCTACATTTGTATCTGTGTGTGACAGAGTCTGAATCTTTAAACGAAGCACAACGGAACTTGGCATGAAAAAAAGCTGCAACCTCTGCTTCGTAGCACTTCTTATACAGATTCGGACTCAGTCGCACACAGATATACAACAGCTGCACATCAATAAATCAGTTGAGTCTCATGAAGTGGTTTTGTTACACCTGATAGCGACAAAGACGCACATACTGGTGAAAAATATGCTGAGTGCAAGCAGAGTCACACTAGACCTGGCGAGCTGAGAAGAGATGTTTGGCCTGACTACAGCAATAGTGTATGGGGACACAGCTACATCATGGAAGCAGATACAAATCAGTTTACTCAACTGGTCTGTTTGCCACACGGTACTGGTAGGTTCTCAAGTAGGCCTCTAATATCTGTATGTAAGCAGCAGTCTCTGATAAATGAAGACATTTTCACTAAAACCCCTTTTGCACCGCAAACCCGTGTACAGTATAGGTTACTGAACACTGGTTTTAAGCAGTGTCACAGCAGCTTGAAACCCGCTCACACCGGACTTCAGATATTGCCGGGGCTTCTCATCTGTCTGTGCCTGGAGATTACATCATCTTCAAGTGCCAGAGATGATTGTTTGAATGAGACCCAGATCAGATGACCCAGATTACACGTTCACACTGCCCTGTAACCTGGGTCCTTACCGGATCAACCTGGGTAGCTAAACGGGTTGGACTTTCACACCAAGACCTGATCCGGGTTAACCCAGAAATAACCCGGGTTTTTGCGGAGGTGTGAAAGGGGTATTACCTGCTACTACCTCTAATGGAGGGGGAAACAGGTCTCTGTTGTATGGTCTCTGCAAATATTTACTGTTGACCACTTCTAAAATTGCTGCAGAGAGTATGGAGGGGGGTTTAACAGAAAGACCAACAGTGGCCCTGTGAAGTTTGTATATTCTCCCCGTGCTTGCGTCGGTTTCCTCCCACAATCCACAACTATACTAGTAGAAAGATGGGTTCGCTATATAAATAACTTGTAATAATAATAATAATAATAATAGTGATAATAAAGATGCAGCGCTGCCAAGCCCCATTCCCAACATGCACCCAGGGTTTTAAGACAAACAACAGAGGCACAGGGAATAGCGGATGCATAGAAGAGCAGTGAGGCTCCAATGAGGCAATGGTGGCAAGGGCAATTTGTTTTTCCCACCTTATCCGGAAGTGCTGCTTACACTGGTGGTACTAAGCAGATATTTTCTCTGTCACATCAAAGAGATAGAGGAACTACTCTTGGGGGGCGATTCAATTGTTTGTAGCTCCTATCTAAACTATTTGTAAGACCAGTCCTGAGGATGCATGTACCGTGGATTTAGGCTTGCACCCCCCTCAAAAAGTAGGCTGATGGCGAGTCCCTCTCGCTCAGTAACTGCAGCACGTCCGTCACTTAAGGGGATGGTCGCTTACACAAATGCATCGCTCCCGTGACGTTTAGACCGGAGTTATCATCCACCCCTATACGTTACTACAGTGGCCAATTAGAAAACAGATTTGCCCATTACTACCACCTTATCCCCAAACCCCGATGGTGTAAAATACAAGAGTCATAAAATAAGAGTGTGATTATATAAAATATCTAATAAATAATCGCTTTATGAACCGAGAAGTCTCACCTGAGCAGAGGCTGTAGAGGCTCAGAGAGAGAGAGGTCGCTGCTGGAAGAGGCACTAGGAGGTCTCTCCTGGCCCTTGTTTTCTTTGTCAGATTCACCAGAAGGCTGATACAAAGGCTTGGACATTTACAGAAGTAGGGAGGAAAATAGACAACCAAGTAAATAACATCAAAGTTTTGCAGGTTTCATTTATTTTGTGCTTTCAAAACAGACGTAAAAATATAGTGTTTGCAAATTTACCCCCTAAAAACAGTGGAGGTGTTGCCTATAGAAACCAATCAGATTCTTGCTTTCCTCATTATAAACAACTCGCATAAGGATGGGATTGGAAGCAAATCACAAGATTTTTGCAGAACATAAAGTATCATTAACCTTGGGGGACAGGAATAAAATATGTAGGGCGACCAAGTGGTCTTCCCGGAGACCTGGTTAGTTGAGGCATCGGTAGGATTTACGCCTAGGAGGAACTAATTGTGCTGGTCAAATGTACCATTTAGTTGCAGACCAGCCGCCAAAATCCACTGGAAAGCAGACAAGGGGGTAAATTTACTAAGGTGGGAGATTTTTAGAACTGGTGATGTTGCCCATAGCAACCAATCAGATTATATCTATTATCTGCTAGAAGCAGCTAGATAAATGGTAAGTAGAATCTGATTGGTTGCCATGGGCAACATCACCAGTTCTAAAAATCTCCCACCTTAGTAAATTTACCCCAAGGTGCCATATACCGTATGGTCTTATTTTACATATAGCACAAGAATAATCGGTAACTGCATTTTAACAGTGATTTTATGTAGAGCCAGGACGTTCTCCATCTCAAAACTGAAACGGGCTGCATGTTTGAACACAGCAAGGTAATTTAATAAAGAAAAGAGAGAGTTTATGCTGCCACTTTTTAAGCCACTGATAAGTTCTCACCTTGAGCAAGGTGTACATTTCTCTAGGCCCCGTAGGCATATAAAAAAAAATCAATAAACAGAAATAAACATTAGGAAAGACTTTGGGGGAATTCAGTTGATTGTGATGTTGCGTATCGCTGGGAATGAGTGCCCAGAGCTATTCAATTGTCCACACTGCACCTGGCACCAAGTTGGGAGATGCAGTTTACTGTACAAAGGGGGTAATTCAGACCTGATTGCTCGCTAGCGGATTTTGGAGCACTGCGATCAGGTCAGAACTGCGTATGCACCGCAATGCGCAGGCACGTCGTACAGGTATAAAGCAGATCGCCGCTCAGCGATGGTTTTGTGCGAAGAATCCATTCGCACCGGCAATCGCAGAGAGATTGACATGAAGAAACCGTTTGTGGGTGGTAAGTGACCGTTTTCTGTGAGTGGTTGGAAAAACGCAGGCGTGTCCATGTGTTTCCAGGGAGGGTTCCTGACGTCAGTTCCGGTCCCGGACAGGCTAAAGTGTTCACAGCGACTAAGTAAGTCCTGGGCTACTCAGAGACTGCGCAAGATCTGTTAGTACAGCTCTGCTACACAAGCGTACGCACTCTTACAAAGCGAAAATACACTCCCCTATGAGCGGCGACTATCTGTTCGCAGCAGTGCAAAAAACCCCTAGCGAGCGCTCGGGTCTGAATTAGGCTCTAAATGCAAAGGAATTGCGGTAAACAACATATTTCTCTTGCGCAACTACATATTCCACTGTCTATTTTTACAACTTACGTGTCAGGACCAAAGTTGTTTGGACACATGGTAAGTTCGCAGTTAGCATTGTGGTACTAGTTTAGTGGATTTCTGCTTGCACCACAAGATGGAGTGTGCAGAAATCCTCTAGTCATCTAGTCGTGGTTTTACAGAGTGGCCCACCGTGTAGCTTCCGGGCACTCATTATGAATTTGTAAAGGATAAAGCAAATAATGGACAGATGTGATATGTTAGAAATATTTATCCTATTATAGACTACACTTTTTTTACAATCTGTAACCTAAAAGCACTGAATAAACTCACTATGCAGACATCAATGTGCACACGCTAGGGTAACTCACCTGTTTTTCTTGTGTAGTCGCATCAGGCCAAGTCTGTCCAAGAAGCACTTTGGTGTACGTATCCTGTAATTGATGCAAGTTTGGTTGCAATGATTTCGGCTCTGGGGCTTCCTTCTCTCTAGGCATCACTGTTGAACTTTTTGCTTTGCCGAAAGCCCCTTTTTGTTTTTGATAAAGTTCTTGTAGTCGCCTGTTCTTCTGTTCCTCCGCTTGCCGCTGAGCCTCTCTCTGTTCATTCTGCCGCTTTTTCCTTTCCTCCTGTTGGCGCATTATGTACAGTCTTACCTGCTCTGTGTCATAGTGTCTCCGTTTAGAAGAGATAGGTGGCTCCTCTGGAGCCTGACCTTTTTCAGATTTCCTTTTGGCAGAGCTGTGACTTCTGTTTGGACCCTGTTTTGAGCCATCAACACCAGTATCTAACTGCAGATCATCTAAGATGCCTCTGATCTCTAGCGGAAGGAAATCTTTCTTCACATCTGCAGAATCATTCCGTCTCTCATCCTCCTCAGACTGGGACTTTGTGTTCTTGCAGTTTAAAGTATCTGCCTGGCTTCTGCTAGACTTAACATTACGTGTATCAGAGCGGCTTGAAGAGTTTGCTGCAGGATGTGGAAACGTGACAGAATTCCACATTAAATTAACGTCTATAAACAACACTGATTAATCTATCCCCAATAGACACCCATCACCCGCATTCATTTCACAAGTCCTCGCAAAAGAGATGTTTCCATTGAGGAGCAAAATTAGCCATTCGTTATTAACACAGCAATAAAACACACATCACAGAAAGAGGCGCACAGCAACAATTCCCTTACCTGATTTGATGGACCTATCCTGGTTCTCTCTTGGTGCCTCTTTGGATGGGGCTTGTTTGCCAGCATGGCGATCACTTGCTTTAGAGCGCTGTTCCCTTTGTTGATCACTGGGCACAGTCCTTTTGTCTGTGTTTCTCTCTTTGGACACCGGTCTCTTGTAAGTCTGACCATCAGTAGAAGAAAAGCCTTTGCTTGCTTGACGGACATTAGGCTGAGATTTTGATTCTGTCTCAACCTTGGGTGCAGGACCTAAGATCTGTTTGACCAATTTCTGTCCATCTCTCCAGGAAGACGTACTGATTACATGTCCTGCAACATGCAAAGAGCAAATGCATACAATGATATAACACAACCACTGCATACATGTACAAAACTTGACAAAATCGCACCAATGTTCTTATTTCCTCACCTATCTTACCATCAGGACTTGCAGAGCTCCCAGCTCCTCCCAATCTCTGAACTTTCCTCACTGGCCTGGGTGTTCTTTTCCCTCGTGACTTCTCCATGGGACAAGTTTCATCTGTGTAAATTGATTACGTTTAAGGAAGAACTTTTGCGGGTGCCGTTCAACAGTCCACAATATCATGCTCAATTGCACTGTCAATCTAACTCAATAAATCCCATTACTAACACATTATGCATTTGGATCATTACATTTGCCTAATATTTCTGGTTTTCTATCCATCTCCCTTGGTATTCCTGTATTATGCCAATCTCATGGACAAAACCTAATTATGTTTTGACTACACCATTACCATAAACTCAATCCTTACCCTGGTAAGAGGGTAACAAAGACCCATGCAGCTGTGCACTGAGGTTCTGAAAGTCAGACTCCTGAAAGACCTTGCCATCTGGGGTACGAATTTTTGTTTCTGGAGGGTTGAAACCTGCAAGAAAAATATAGGAATTTATCTCATACTGCAAAAATATAAAATGCACTGGAAAGTGACACACTGCAGTGGAGCATTCCCATTCACGTAACAGCAAAGAACCAGGGAACAGTTAGGCTCCTGGGCAACGTAAAGCAAAAGTTTTTGATTTAGTTGCAATGCAAGCAGTTCTAATTCTGAAGACTACTGATCATAATGAACCTGTTCAACCACCTTAGAATCCAAGATGCTTGCCTGTTAAATGTGGAGCTACTAATGCTCCTTGGTGGCTCTGGCAAGCCAATGTAGTCACACTGTCTGTGTAGACACTGGCTGCAGTAGCCAATAGGTCAGAGCTAAATAAATGGGCCGGAGCTTCATGACGCTGATCGAAAAAAAGGAGACGCCTATACAGATTGCATCCCTCAGATTTGATGGGGATGTACAGGGTCTCCTAGTTGTATAGAGATCAAAGAGTCAGGATCCTGGCAATCGGGTTCCCAACGGTAAGTACTAGGGTTAGGGCTAGGCACTAGGGGGAGGGTTAGGCTGCAGTAAGGAGGGGAGTGAAGAGGAGTTTAGGGTAAGGCTGCGGTAGGGGAAGGCTAGAGTTAGGCTATGGGAGGGGCGGGTTAGGGGCAGAGTTAAAATAATTACCAGGATCCATCAGGATTTTGATCTTTGGGATGCCGCTGTCGGCATCCTGACTATCTAATACCAACTAATGGTATTTCGTACACAACGCAAAATAACTCTAGGCTTCCCCAGGAGCCATTTTAAGCTTACAAGGTGGGAAGGAGGGGGTTACTAAAGATACTGTGGACGGAAGATTTATAGATCTACAAATGACCCCACTATTGTGGAAGGGCCAATATATGTAAAATACATTTAATAATTGAGTAATAAGCACCCCTACTCTTAAAGATTCTGCTTTGTTCCTGTAAAGCTCAGTTTGCTACCCTGCAAAACTTATCCAAAGTAATCAGTCAGGATGAAACACCTACGGTAACCAGAAATGAGGTGCAGCAGCAGAAGCTACAGATACCACCTAGAAGTGACGCCAATTCTTACACCATGGTGAAGCACAGTTCACACAGCTGGTGTCTGGTGACTGAATTACACTAATAGGAGTGGTCAGTATCAGCACGCTACTGAAGGTAAAAGGAACCCCGAAACAGCTGAGTAACACCACCTGACATGGTGGAAGAGTAAATCCATGCTGTCACAGAAGTGGAGATATTGCTTTGGAGGTAGGTAATCCTGTTCTGAGGAAAAAGCACCACAGGAGGATCACAATGAACTGGGAACATTGGTCTGTCAATGTACTAACAAGGTCTGAGTGGGCAAGTCAAGAGAATCAAGGGCCAGTTTCAGGGCATAAGCCTTCACTAGGATCTCATAAGCAGGAACAAACATGATCCCCGTGTGATGGAGAAACACCCATGACCTTGATGAAGCCAATGACAGCTGAAGAAAGCACCAGAAATTGTAAGTATGTCCCCTGGTGGAGCATTGTAAAACAATATTGATGATAATCCCTACAGATAAGGATATATAGATATACATTTTGATGTCCAGTGGTATCAGATTGTCTTTCTCACCAACTGAAGTGACAAATTGTGAATCTCTCCTGTGAAAGTAATTAGTGGATGATTTCTATGTCCAGTAAGGGATGGAAGGAACTTTCCCTTAAGAAGTTTCAGAAACCACTCCCCCTTTAAAATTTCTGTACTGGACAATAAAGTATTGCATCCAAAGTGCTATGGAATTAATAGATGACCTCCCAGCCCTCTGGGTTCATGGGCAAACATGTTGTTATGTATTCAAATTCAGCACCATAGCGGAGGCTTTCCAGAAAAGTTGCTGCCTGCTGACCTGGACTTTTAGCTGCAGTGTTGGTCTCTCTCAGTTAATTGCACTCTCCCATGGATAGCTGTAGCTATTCCTTCAAGGAAGTGCCAAAAAGAGAGCACAAGGGACAATTTAGGCTGTCACCCTGTAGTAGGACTACAAGGCAACGTAAAGTAGTAAAAATAAAAAAAACATACAAATTAAACTGTGCGGTATACTAGGGAAATTAAATCTGAGGAAAACAGAAGAATTATGGGGGAGAAGTCAGTTTGGAATATAAATACAGAATTATTGCATAATTATTTAAAGACACAGAACACGAAATTGGAAAAGCAGAGGATAACATTTGTAAAACTGTAACTGTACTAAACACCATTATAGATATTTTCAAACTTTTACACGTTCTATCATGGCAAAGACACTAACCGGATGTACTAAGCCTTGGAGAGTTATAAAGTGGAGAGAGATAAAGTACCAGCCAATCAGCAACTGCCATGTTACAGGCTGTGTTCGAAAAATGACAGTTGGTAGCTGATTGGTTTGTTAGTACATCTCTCTCCATTTTATCACTCTCCAGAGCTTAGAAAAATAAGAATTTACTTACCGATAATTCTATTTCTCGTAGTCCGTAGTGGATGCTGGGGACTCCGTCAGGACCATGGGGATTAGCGGCTCCGCAGGAGACAGGGCACAAAAGTAAAAGCTTTAGGATCAGGTGGTGTGCACTGGCTCCTCCCCCTATGACCCTCCTCCAAGCCTCAGTTAGGATACTGTGCCCGGACGAGCGTACACAATAAGGAAGGATTTTGAATCCCGGGTAAGACTCATACCAGCCACACCAATCACACTGTACAACCTGTGATCTGAACCCAGTTAACAGCATGATAACAGCGGAGCCTCTGAAAAGATGGCTCACAACAACAATAACCCGATTTTTGTAACAATAACTATGTACAAGTATTGCAGACAATCCGCACTTGGGATGGGCGCCCAGCATCCACTACGGACTACGAGAAATAGAATTATCGGTAAGTAAATTCTTATTTTCTCTAACGTCCTAGTGGATGCTGGGGACTCCGTCAGGACCATGGGGATTATACCAAAGCTCCCAAACGGGCGGGAGAGTGCGGATGACTCTGCAGCACCGAATGAGAGAACTCCAGGTCCTCCTCAGTCAGGGTGTGCCCCTGACCAAGTAGCAGCTCGGCAAAGTTGTAAAGCCGAGACCCCTCGGGCAGCCGCCCAAGATGAGCCCACCTTCCTTGTGGAATGGGCATTTACATATTTTGGCTGTGGCAGGCCTGCCACAGAATGTGCAAGCTGAATTGTACTACACATCCAACTAGCAATCGTCTGCTTAGAAGCAAGAGCACCCAGTTTGTTGGGTGCATACAGGATAACAGCAAGTCAGTTTTCCTGACTCCAGCCGTCCTGGAAACCTATATTTTCAGGGCCCTGACAACATCTAGCAACTTGGAGTCCTCCAAGTCCCTAGTAGCCGCAGGTACCACAATAAGCTGGTTCAGGTGAAACGCTGACACCACCTTAGGGAGAAACTGGGGACGAGTCCGCAGCTCTGCCCTGTCCGAATGGACAATCAGATATGGGCTTTTGTGAGACAAAGCCGCCAATTTTGACACTCGCCTGGCCGAGGCCAGGGCCAACATCATGGTCACTTTCCATGTGAGATATTTCAAATCCACAGATTTGAGCGGTTTAAACCAATGTGATTTGAGGAATCCCAGAACTACGTTGAGATCCCACAGTGCCACTGGAGGCACAAAAGGGGGTTGTATATGCAGTACTCCCTTAACAAACTTCTGGACTTCAGGAACTGAAGCCAATTCTTTCTGGAAGAAAATCGACAGGGCCGAAATTTGAACCTTAATGGACCCCAATTTGAGGCCCATAGACACTCCTGTTTGCAGGAAATGCAGGAATCGACAGAGTTGAAATTTCTTCGTGGGGCCTTCCTGGCCTCACACCACGCAACATATTTTCGCCACATGTGGTGATAATGTTGTGCGGTCACCTCCTTCCTGGCTTTGACCAGGGTAGGAATGACCTCTTCCGGAATGCCTTTTTCCCTTAGGATTCGGCGTTCAACCGCCATGCCGTCAAACGCAGCCGCGGTAAGTCTTGGAACAGACATGGTACTTGCTGAAGCAAGTCCCTTCTTAGCGGCAGAGGCCATGAGTCCTCTGTGAGCATCTCTTGAAGTTCCGGGTACCAAGTCCTTCTTGGCCAATCCGGAGCCACGAGTATAGTTCTTACTCCTCTTCGTCTTATAATTCTCAGTACCTTGAGTATGAGAAGCAGAGGAGGGAACACATACACCGACTGGTACACCCACGGTGTTACCAGAACGTCCACAGCTATTGCCTGAGGGTCTCTTGACCTGGCGCAATACCTGTCCAGTTTTTTGTTCAGGCGGGACGCCATCATGTCCACCTTTGGTCTTTCCCAACGGTTCACAATCATGTGGAAGACTTCACGATGAAGTCCCCACTCTCCCGGGTGGAGGTCGTGCCTGCTGAGGAAGTCTGCTTCCCAGTTGTCCACTCCCGGAATGAACACTGCTGACAGTGCTATCACATGATTTTCCGCCCAGCGAAGAATCCTTGCAGTTTCTGCCATTGCCCTCCTGCTTCTTGTGCCGCCCTGTCTGTTTACGTGGGCGGCTGCCGTGATGTTGTCCCGCTGGATCAATACCGGCTGACCTTGAAGCAGAGGTCTTGCTAAGCTTAGAGCATTGTAAATTGCCCTTGGCTCCAGTATATTTATGTGGAGAGAAGTCTCCAGACTTGATCACACTCCCTGGAAATTTTTTCCCTGTGTGACTGCTCCCCAGCCTCTCAGGCTGGCATCCGTGGTCACCAGGACCCAGTCCTGCATGCCGAATCTGCGGCCCTTTAGTAGATGAGCACTCTGCAGCCACCACAGAAGAGACACCCTTGTCCTTGGAGACAGGGTTATCCGCTGATGCATCTGAAGATGCGATCCGGACCATTTTTCCAGCAGATCCCACTGAAAAGTTCTTGCGTGAAATCTGCCGAATGGAATCGCTTCGTAAGAAGCCCATTTTTCCCAGGACCCTTGTGCAATGATGCACTGACACTTTTCCTGGTTTTAGGAGGTTCCTGACTAGCTCGGATAACTCCCTGGCTTTCTCCTCCGGGAGAAACACCTTTTTCTGGACTGTGTCCAGAATCATCCCTAGGAACAGCAGACGTGTCGTCGGAAACAGCTGCGATTTTGGAATATTTAGAATCCACCCGTGCTGTCGTAGAACTACTTGAGATAGTGCTACTCCGACCTCCAACTGTTCTCTGGACCTTGCCCTTATCAGGAGATCGTCCAAGTAAGGGATAATTAAGACGCCTTTTCTTTGAAGAAGAATCATCATTTCGGCCATTACCTTGGTAAAGACCCAGGGTGCCATGGACAATCCAAACGGCAGCGTCTGAAACTGATAGTGACAGTTCTGTACCACGAACCTGAGGTACCCTTGGTGAGAAGGGCAATTTGGGACATGGAGGTAAGCATCCTTGATGTCCAGGGACACCATATAGTCCCCTTCTTCCTGGTTCGCTATCACTGCTCTGAGTGACTCCATCTTGATTTGAACCTTTGTATGTAAGTGTTCAAAGATTTCAGATTTAGAATAGGTCTCACCGAGCCGTCTGGCTTCAGTACCACAATATAGTGTGGAATAATACCCCTTTCCTTGTTGTAGGAGGGGTACTTTGATTATCACCTGCTGGGAATACAGCTTGTGAATTGTTTCCAATACTGCCTCCCTGTCGGAGGGAGACGTTGGTAAAGCAGACTTCAGGAGCCTGCGAGGGGTAGACGTCTCGAATTTCCAATCTGTACCCCTGGGATACTACTTGTAGGATCCAGGGGTCCACTTGCGAGTGAGCCCACTACGCGCTGAAACTCTTGAGACGACCCCCCACCGCACCTGAGTCCGCTTGTACGGCCCCAGCGTCATGCTGAGGACTTGGCAGAAGCGGTGGAGGGCTTCTGTTCCTGGGAATGGGCTGCCTGCTGCAGTCTTCTTCCCTTTCCCCTATCCCTGGGCAGATATGACTGGCCTTTTGCCCGCTTGCCCTTATGGGGACGAAAGGACTGAGGCTGAAAAGACGGTGTCTTTTTCTCCTTTATACGGCAATACTTCCATGTGCCGTTTGGAATCTGCATCACCTGACCACTGTCGTGTCCATAAACATCTTCTGGCCGATATGGACATCGCACTTACTCTTGATGCCAGAGTGCAAATATCCCTCTGTGCATCTTGCATATATAGAAATGCATCCTTTAAATGCTCTATAGTCAATAAAATACTGTCCCTGTCAAGGGTATCAATATTTTCAGTCAGGGAATCCGACCAAGCCACCCCAGCGCTGCACATCCAGGCTGAGGCGATCGCTGGTCGCAGTATAACACCAGTATGTGTGTATATACTTTTTAGGATATTTTCCAGCCTCCTATCAGCTGGCTCCTTGAGGGTGGCCCTATCTGGAGACGGTACCGCTACTTGTTTTGATAAGCGTGTGAGCGCCTTATCCACCCTAAGGGGTGTTTCCCAACGCGCCCTAACTTCTGGCGGGAAAGGGTATACCGCCAATAATTTTCTATCGGGGGAAACCCACGCATCATCACACACTTCATTTAATTTATCTGATTCAGGAAAAACTACAGGTAGTTTTTTCACAGTCCACATAATACCCTTTTTTGTGGTACTTGTAGTATCAGAAATATGTAACACCTCCTTCATTGCCCTTAACAAGTAACGTGTGGCCCTAAAGGAAAATACGTTTGTTTCTTCACCGTCGACACTGGAGTCAGTGTCCGTGTCTGTGTCTGTGTCGACCGACTGAGGTAAAAGGACGTTTTAACGCCCCTGACGGTGTTTGAGACGCCTGGACAGGTACTAATTGGTTTGCGGCCGTCTCATGTCGTCAACCGACCTTGCAGCGTGTTGACATTATCACGTAATTCCTTAAATAAGCCATCCATTCCGGTGTCGACTCCCTAGAGAGTGACATCACCATTACAGGCAATTGCTCCGCCTCCTCACCAACATCGTCCTCATACATGTCGACACACACGTACCGACACACAGCACACACACAGGGAATGCTCTGATAGAGGACAGGACCCCACTAGCCCTTTGGAGAGACAGAGGGAGAGTTTGCCAGCACACACCAAAACGCTATAATTATACAGGGACAACCTTTATATAAGTGTTTTTCCCTTATAGCATCTTAATATATATAATCATATCGCCAAATAAGTGCCCCCCCTCTCTGTTTTAACCCTGTTTCTGTAGTGCAGTGCAGGGGAGAGCCTGGGAGCCTTCCCACCAGCATTTCTGTGAGGGAAAATGGCGCTGTGTGCTGAGGAGAATAGGCCCCGCCCCCTTTTCGGCGGGCTTCTTCTACCGTTTTTCTGAGACCTGGCAGGGGTTAAATACATCCATATAGCCCCAGGGGCTATATGTGATGTATCTTTTAGCCAGTATAGGTATTTCATTGCTGCCCAGGGCGCCCCCCCCAGCGCCCTGCACCCTCAGTGACCGCTGGTGTGAAGTGTGCTGACAACAATGGCGCACAGCTGCAGTGCTGTGCGCTACCTCATGAAGACTGAAAAGTCTTCTGCCGCCGGTTTCTGGACCTCTTCACTCTTCGGCATCTGCAAGGGGGTCGGCGGCGCGGCTCTGGGACCGGACTCCATGGCTGGGCCTGTGTTCGATCCCTCTGGAGCTAATGGTGTCCAGTAGCCTAAGAAGCCAATCCATCCTGCACGCAGGTGAGTTCACTTCTTCTCCCCTAAGTCCCTCGTAGCAGTGAGCCTGTTGCCAGCAGGACTCACTGAAAATAAAAAACCTAACAAAACTTTTACTCTAAGCAGCTCTTTAGGAGAGCCACCTAGATTGCACCCTTCTCGGCCGGGCACAAAAATCTAACCGAGGCTTGGAGGAGGGTCATAGGGGGAGGAGCCAGTGCACACCACCTGATCCTAAAGCCTTTACTTTTGTGCCCTGTCTCCTGCGGAGCCGCTAATCCCCATGGTCCTGACGGAGTCCCCAGCATCCACTAGGACGTTAGAGAAATCTGCTTCTAAGGGCCAGATTAATCACAGTTTAGCGAGAGATAAAGTACCAATCAGCCCCTGTCATTTTTAAGCTAGGAACTAATTGATTGGTACTTTATCTCTCTCCACACTGATAAATTTGATAGTTACAAGATGCATTTTCATACCGAATTAAATTGTCTTTTAGTTTTAATATTCACAGTTCTTAGATCGGTTACTGTAAAATCATTCTGATGTATCATTACAATAAAAACAAAAAAAGTTTAAGTATAATCATACCAGGGTAGGATGGTGGAGGTGGAGCTGCTGCCACTTTCCGTGTCTTTGTACTCGTTGCGATGTCTGTGACGTTTGAAGACTTGGGGAGATGTTCTCTGCTGTCCCGGTCCCCGGAGAGTTCCCACTGTCTGCGAATACGCTCTTTCAGTTTCTCTAGCTTGGCGTCAGGTTGTCGCCTTTTTAATGTCTCTAGTCTGTTACTGGAGGGGCTGAATGAAGGGGGTTGCTGAGAAGTTTCTGTTGGCCTTGACTCTCTATAATCAGTGTGTATGTCCCAGTTAGACTGTGGAAATTTCCACTCCAAAGCATCAATGGCTAGTCGGTCATTTAGGTAGCGCACAGTTGTCTCATCCACAGCAGAAGAACGAGTACTGTCAAAGTCCTTTTCCCCTTTGCCACAGTCCTTTACACCAGATACCGAATGCACAGAGCCCCTCTCATTTGTAGACAGGGCTTTAACAGAGTCACTAAAATGAGATTTGTAGGAGAGATTCCGTCTTTAGGAAAGAGGCACAGCAATGAATTAAAACGTAAGGCAGGCATGTAAAGTGTTAACACAAATCTAATGTTAGGGATGTAAGGGACCAGCTCTTGAAAGCTCTTGACTGTATAATTACTACATCCCCTTCCCATACTGCTTCCTCTTCCTCCAGTCAGTAAGGATCTCCTAACAACGTGCTGTTAATTATGGATAACAAAACAGGACATGAGAAACAGGTGGTGCAAATGTATCGATTTTACGAAATAATATTTACATTGCCGGTTACTCTCTAGACCTGAGCACTCATTGCTTAAACAAACTTTAGGAGCATCACATCACCTAATAATACTGATCAAATCAAAAAGACAGGATTGCTATGTTTACACTGAATCTTGTTTTCTGAAACCAGTGAGAATCAGACCTTTCCCAGGATGGGGCCGAAACAGAATTTTGACATTTCGTACATGTAACCAATAGAATAAGTTGCAGTAATTTTGCCAATCAGTGCAAATAACTTGATTATTCTAAGGGTGTTGGTAAGGGACCTTGCGACACCTAAACAAGTGCAGTCTGATGAATGGGGACATTCGCTGAGCAAAATGGAAAGATTACAGTTTTATTCACTGACATACAGGTTGCTTCAACCAGAACAGTGATTAACACTGAAGGTGTGTACAAATGCCAACCTCTCAGGCTGTGCATAAGATGTCCATGATGGACTGTCCTCTTGCTTAGAACGTCATTTTAATAGGTATAAAACTCCTAGCAGTACATAATAACACCACCACCAAGGGGCAGATGTATTAACCTGGAGAAGGCATAAGGAAGTGATAAACCAGTGATATGTGCAAGGTGATAATGTCACCAGCCAATCAGCTCTAAGATGTAAATTAACAGTTAGGATCTGACTGGCTGGTGCCTTTATCACCTTGCACATATCACTGGTTTATCACTTCCTTATGCCTTCTCCAGGTTAATACATCTGCCCCACAGTGTGCAATCCCACCATAACCTCAGAAATATTTCCTTCCTGCTGGGGACACTCAGAAGAGGAAGGGAAAAGAAACTGTTGGCAAAGGTTCTGTTTTGACTGCACTTCAGTCCATGTATGGAAGAATGCCAAGGAAGAGACTTTTTCTTGGCAGGCTTTAGTACACAGAGCGATACACAATCAAAACAGACAGACCTCGCGGCCCAGTCTCTAATTGGCTGCTGACCCTCCAGTCAACCTATGTCTAGTGTGGTAATACCCGGCAGGCTGTGCCCACCTTACAATGCCTCACACACTATTTCCTGCATCTTGGGCCCCCTGACGCTGACAGAGTGCTGGATGGAATGGTAATAGCACAGGGCTCTGTTCTCCATCTAAAACAGCAGTGGGACGAGGAGCTCTTAATTAAAAAAAAAAAATGTAAGTAAATGTTCAGATTTGTCCTTTCATAACGAATCGGAAGAAATCGGGTGCATGCATACGTTCGCACCTGCGATCCATATGCATTGCATTGTAAGAGGACACATCTGTATAACCACACTGCCAAAGAGGGCTCAGAAAAAGCACCCTGTTCTGCTGGCACCCTAAAAAAAGTAGTTTTATAGGTGATACAGAAGAGGAAGAAGGACAAAACAATGTATATTTAAAAGTGCTTAAGGCAGTGGTTACCAAAGTGTGTACCATAGCACCCTGGGGCTCGGGTTGGTAGTACAATACCAATTTAATTATTTATGGTTAATTTAATAGGCAAAACCAGTGCTGGTGGCTGCCAATCATAAAATATGTGGAGAATTAGTAGCGAATCCTGTCCCTCACCATTTCTCGGTTCTTGATATAAAGAATCTATTACCGAACATAAAAGGAATTAAGCAGATGATGTGCAGGCCCCTAATAGTTAACAACCTAAAGTAACGACAAGGGGCACACACATTTGCAGAATAGCGGATGCTGGTAAGAGCTATATGTGCTAAAGGGAATATTTACTGGCAACGTGTCACAACATTACAGCGGAAAGTTTCTGATTAATGAGCAGATGGAAAAAAAATTCAGATAAAAATTTAATCAGCAGGAGGTAATTTACCACAGGTGAAAAAGGGGCTACCCTTCTCTCGCCCACTAAATGACTGTGTTAACTAGCGTTAACCCACAGAATCTGGGATAAGTTCCAGGACCTATGGGTTAACATTATTGCAGCATCCACAAACAGGATATTGAACGTGGATATCTTTTCGAGCCTTCTCAGGCTCAAAAAAATAAAAAAAATAAAAATCCTTGTTACTGTAGCTTGCGGGATGCCTTCAGGACTAATTAAATAGCCCTGCTGCTTCCATTAGCCTGGGGTAAATTACCACAGCTAACTGAATTCCCCCCAAAGGCTGTAAAATCCTTAAGATCCATGCATATGTTTTATTATGCAACAAATAGTTTGAGTTACAGTGTTTGCTTGTCATACATGCAGCTTTTCTGCAAGCTGTTTAACAATCTGTGCATATCATTCTCTCACCAATTTAATGTAATAAAGCACGGAAAGTTATTTAAGCAGCATATGTTTTTGCGTTGTTTCTTTGCCTTCAGTACTAAACTACAAAAGGAAAGAGTGACTGGAAATCCAAACATTATAGTCCAGTCCACAGTATGCTGCACCTACCAGTATGAGGCCAGAGGTTCTCGGAAGCCAACATGACAAGAGCCTCTTACGTTACTCTCCAGAGTAGTGACACGTAAAGGGCTGCGAGAAGACTTGTCTCTGCCAGACTTGCTGGGCCGGGAAGATTTGCTGTGGTGAGCATTCGAATCCTCAATATATCGTCCATCTACAAACATAACAGACATTATTGTGTAAAACAGCAAAATAAAATCCAACTGGTTCTAAGCACAGAACATGGAGCTAGAACGGTGAACTAGACATAAAACCTAAATTATGTCAGATATTTGGGGCTTCAGCTCCTGCATAAAGTGCCTGGAGCTATTTAATGAGCAACACGCGGTAAGCCTGCGACTAGCACTGAGACAGCACTTAATGCCGATTTCTGATGAATCTAAAGGCCCGTACACACTGGTCGATATATCGGCCGTTCTCTTGAACGGCCGATATATCGCGGGACCGTCGGCCAGTGTGTACGGCCGATACGTCTGTGAACTCCGTCGTTCACAGACGTATTGCGTCGGCCGCGCAGCACAGCCGGCGGCCAATATATCTACCGATATATTGGCGCGTCGCTGTGTGTGTATGGCGGCCGGCGGTGATTGACAACTGAACTGGGCGGGTGTGTGTATGCACAGCACACTGCCCGATCCGTCCATAGATATATCTGCAGATCAATTGATCTGCAGATATATCTATTAGTGTGTACCCACCTTTAAAGGAATAACTCTGGGCACTTTACCCCAGAGCTCAGGGGCATCTTAAGAGAGGAGGGGGCCCCATTCTCTCCACGGCGCCGTAGGCTCCGGCGATATGCCGAAGTCTACTGCGCATGTGCAGGTCTCCCAAAACATGGCGCCCGCCGTGTTTTGGAGACAAAACTCGAACTGTGCAAGCGCGGCGGCTATTTTTTATGCTTTTTTTTGTTAAACGATGGCTGCCGCTGCAACGCCCGGCGGTGGACTTCGGAAAGGTAGTATGAAAATATGGGTGCAATGTGTGTGGTGTGGGCCCCCCTGGACCCAGGGGCTCCTGTGCACCGCACACACTGCACCCATGATAGAAACACCAGTGCCGGAGCTGAAGCCGCACAGTAAAGCCCGAGGAAAACTGAATATTCCACAATAATGTTTCTAATAAATAATCCCCACAAGTATTTATCACCTTCTCTCCACACCATGCCTTGTCCACAAACTTGTTTAAGTATGCTTGACTATAAAAGTCAGTAAATTTACAATTTGCAGTTTGGACCCATAAAGGGACTTAGTCTGGGGGGATTTTTGAAAATATTTTTAGGTTCAACAAATTTCCATTTTAGTCGGTTACGCCACTTGTGCAAAAATAAGAATTTACTCACCGGTAATTCTATTTCTCGTAGTCCGTAGTGGATGCTGGGGACTCCGTAAGGACCATGGGGAATAGACGGGCTCCGCAGGAGACTGGGCACACTATAAGAAAGATTTGGTACTACCTGGTGTGCACTGGCTCCTCCCTCTATGCCCCTCCTCCAGACCTCAGTTAGGATACTGTGCCCGAAAGAGCTGACACAATAAGGAAGGATTTTGAATCCCGGGTAAGACTCATACCAGCCACACCAATCACACCGTATAACTCGTGATATTAAACCCAGTTAACAGTATGAAATATAACTGAGCCTCTCAACAGATGGCTCAACAATAACCCTTTAGTTAGGCAATAACTATATACAAGTATTGCAGACAATCCGCACTTGGGATGGGCGCCCAGCATCCACTACGGACTACGAGAAATAGAATTACCGGTGAGTAAATTCTTATTTTCTCTGACGTCCTAGTGGATGCTGGGGACTCCGTAAGGACCATGGGGATTATACCAAAGCTCCCAAACGGGCGGGAGAGTGCGGATGACTCTGCAGCACCAAATGAGAGAACTCAAGGTCCTCCTCAGCCAGGGTATCAAATTTGTAGAATTTAGCAAACGTGTTTGCCCCTGACCAAGTTGCAGCTCGGCAAAGTTGTAAAGCCGAGACCCCTCGGGCAGCCGCCCAAGATGAGCCCACCTTCCTCGTGGAATGGGCTTTCACTGATTTAGGATGCGGCAATCCAGCCGCAGAATGCGCCAGCTGAATTGTGCTACAAATCCAGCGAGCAATAGTCTGCTTAGAAGCAGGAGCACCTATTTTGTTGGGTGCATACAGGATAAAAAGCGAGTCAGTTTTCCTGACTCCAGCCGTCCTGGAAACATAAATTTTCAAGGCCCTGACTACGTCCAGTAACTTGGAATCCTCCAAGTCCCTAGTAGCCGCAGGCACCACAATAGGTTGGTTCAAGTGAAAAGCTGATACCACCTTAGGGAAAAACTGGGGACGAGTCTTCAATTCTGCCCTATCCATATGGAAAATCAGATAAGGGCTTTTACATGACAAAGCCGCCAATTCTGACACACGCCTGGCCGAAGCCAAGGCCAATAACATGACCACTTTCCACGTGAGATATTTCAGATCCACGGTTTTAAGTGGTTCAAACCAATGTGATTTTAGGAAACTCAACACCACATTGAGATCCCAAGGTGCCACAGGAGGCACAAAAGGGGGCTGAATATGAAGCACTCCCTTTACAAAAGTCTGAACTTCAGGCAGTAAAGCCAGTTCTTTCTGGAAGAAAATCGACAGAGCCGAAATCTGGACCTTAATGGAACCCAATTTTAGGCCCATAGTCACTCCTGACTGTAGGAAGTGCAGAAAACGACCCAGCTGAAATTCCTCTGTAGGGGCCTTCCTGGCCTCACACCACGCAACATATTTTCGCCAAATGCGGTGATAATGATTTGCGGTTACTTCTTTCCTGGCTTTTATCAGCGTAGGAATGACTTCCTCCGGAATGCCCATTTCCTTTAGGATCCGGAATTCAACCGCCATGCCGTCAAACGCAGCCGCGGTAAGTCTTGGAACAGACAGGGCCCCTGCTGCAGCAGATCCTGTCTGAGCGGCAGAGGCCATGGGTCCTCTGATAACATTTCTTGAAGTTCCGGGTACCAAGCTCTTCTTGGCCAATCCGGAACCACAAGTATCGTTCTTACTCCTCGCCTTCTTATTATTCTCAGAACCCTTGGTATGAGAGGCAGAGGAGGGAACACATAAACCGACTGGTACACCCACGGTGTCACTAGAGCGTCCACAGCTATCGCCTGAGGGTCCCTTGACCTGGCGCAATATCTTTTTAGCTTTTTGTTGAGGCGGGACGCCATCATGTCCACCTGTGGCCTTTCCCAACGGTTTACCAACAGTAGGAAGACTTCTGGATGAAGTTCCCACTCTCCCGGGTGTAGGTCGTGTCTGCTGAGGAAGTCTGCTTCCCAGTTGTCCACTCCCGGAATGAACACTGCTGACAGTGCTAGTACGTGATTTTCCGCCCATCGGAGAATCCTTGTGGCTTCTGCCATCGCCACCCTGCTTCTTGTGCCGCCCTGTCTGTTTACATGGGCGACTGCCGTGATGTTGTCTGATTGGATCAGAACCGGTTGGTTTTGAAGCAGGGGCCTTGCCTGACTTAGGGCATTGTAAATGGCCCTCAGTTCCAGAATGTTTATGTGTAGGGACGACTCCTGACTTGACCAAAGTCCCTGGAAATTTCTTCCCTGGCTGGCATCCGTGGTCACCAGGACCCAGTCCTGTATGCCGAATCTGCGGCCCTCTAGAAGATGAGCACTCTGCAGCCACCACAGTAGAGACACCCTGGTCCTTGGAGACAGGGTTATCAGTTGATGCATCTGAAGATGCGATCCCGACCACTTGTCCAAGAGGTCCCACTGGAAGGTCCTTGCATGGAACCTGCCGAACGGAATTGCTTCGTATGAAGCCACCATTTTTCCCAGGACTCGTGTGCAGTGATGCACCGATACCCGTTTTGGTTTTAGGAGGTCTCTGACTAGAGATGACAGCTCCTTGGCTTTCTCCTGCGGGAGAAACACTTTTTTCTGTTCTGTGTCCAGAATCATCCCCAGGAACAGTAAGCGTGTGGAAGGAACCAGTTGTGACTTTGGAATGTTTAGAATCCAGCCATGCTGTTGTAGCACTTCCCGAGATAGTGCTACTCCGACCAGTAACTGCTCCCTGGACCTCGCCTTTATTAGGAGATCGTCCAAGTACGGGATAATTAAAACTCCCTTTTTTCGAAGGAGTATCATAATTTCTGCCATTACCTTGGTAAACACCCTCGGTGCCGTGGACAGTCCAAACGGTAGTGTCTGGAATTGGTAATGGCAATCCTGTACCACAAATCTGAGGTACTCCTGGTGAGGAAGGTAAATTGGGACATGCAGGTAAGCATCCTTGATGTCCAGGGATACCATGTAATCCCCCTCGTCCAGGCTTGCAATAACCGCCCTGAGCGATTCCATCTTGAACTTGAATCTTTTTATGTATGTGTTCAAGGATTTCAAATTTAAAATGGGTCTCACCGAACCGTCCGGTTTCGGTACCACAAACAGTGTGGAATAGTAACCCCGTCCTTGTTGAAGTAGGGGTACTTTGACTATCACCTGCTGGGAATACAGCTTGTGAATTGCCTCTAGTACAGCCTCCCTGCCCGAGGGAGTTGTCGGTAAAGCCGATTTGAGGAAACGGCGGGGGGGAGGCGCCTCGAATTCCAGCTTGTACCCCATAGATACTACTTGAAGGATCCAGGGATCCACCCGTGAGCGAACCCACTGATCGCTGAAATTTTTGAGGCGGCCCCCCACCGTACCTGGCTCCGCCTGTGGAGCCCCACCGTCATGCGGCGGATTTGGAAGAAGCGGGGGAGGACTTTTGTTCCTGGGAACCTGCTGCGTGGTGCAGCTTTTTTCCCCTTCCTCTGCCTCTAGACAGAAAGGACCCGCCTTTTCCCCGCCTGTTTTTCTGGGGTCGAAAGGACTGTACCTGATAATACGGCGCTTTCTTAGGCTGTGAGGGGACATGGGGCAAAAATGCTGACTTCCCAGCTGTTGCTGTGGAAACAAGTCTGAGAGACCATCCCCGAATAACTCCTCGCCCTTATAAGGCAAAACTTCCATGTGCCTTTTAGAATCTGCATCTCCTGTCCACTGCCGAGTCCATAAGCCTCTCCTAGCAGAAATGGACAATGCGCTTATTCTAGATGCCAGCCGGCAGATCTCCCTCTGTGCATCTCTCATGTACAAGACTGAGTCTTTTATATGCTCTACGGTTAGCAATATCGTGTCCCTGTCTAGGGTGTCAATATTTTCCGACAGGGAATCTGACCAAGCAGCAGCAGCACTGCACATCCACGCTGAAGCAATAGCTGGTCTCAGTATCACACCAGTGTGTGTATATATAGACTTTAGGATAGCCTCCTGCTTTCTATCAGCAGGTTCCTTTAGGGCGGCCGTATCCGGAGACGGTAGTGCCACCTTTTTAGACAAACGTGTGAGCGCTTTATCCACCCTAGGGGGAGTTTCCCAACGTGACCTATCCTCTGGTGAGAAAGGGAACGCCATTAGTAATTTTTTGGAAATCACCAATTTTTTTATCAGGGAAAGCCCACGCTTCTTCACACACTTCATTTAATTCTTCAGATGGGGGAAAAACTATTGGTAGTTTTTTCTCCCCAAACATAATACCCTTTTTTGAGGTACCTGGGTTCATATCAGAAATGTGTAAAACTTCTTTCATTGCCTCAATCATGCAACGAATGGCCCTAGTGGACATTAAATTTGACTCACCGTCGTCGACACTGGTATCAGTATCCGTGTCGACATCTGTGTCTGCCATCTGAGGTAGTGGGCGTTTTAGAGCCCCTGATGGCCTTTGAATTGCCTGGGCAGGCACGAGCTGAGAAGCCGGCTGTCCCGCATTTGGCATGTCGTCAAATTTTTTATGTAAGGAGTCGACACTTGCACGTAATTCCTTCCATAAGTCCATCCACTCAAGTGTCTGCCCCGCAGGGGGTGACATCACATTTATAGGCATCTGCTCCGCCTCCACATAAGTCTCCTCATCAAACATGTCGACAGCCGTACCGACACACCGCACACACACACAGGGAATGCTCTTAAAGGAGACAGGACCCCACAAAAGCCCTTTGGGGAGACAGAGAGAGAGTATGCCAGCACACACCAGAGCGCTATATAATGCAGGGACTAACTGAATTATGTCCCCTATAGCTGCTATAATATTTACTGCGCCTCAATTTTGTGCCCCCCCCTCTCTTTTTTACCCTTTTCTGTAGTGTAGACTGCAGGGGAGAGTCAGGGAGCTTCCTTCCAGCGGAACTGTGAGGGAGAAATGGCGCCAGTGTGCTGAGGGAGATGGCTCCGCCCCTTTTTCGGCTGACTTTTCTCCCGCTTTTTTCTGTATTCTGGCAGGGGTAATTACCACATATATAGCCTCTGGGGCTATATATTGTGGTTATTTTGCCAGCCAAGGTGATTTTATTGCTGCTCAGGGCGCCCCCCCCCCCCCAGCGCCCTGCACCCTCAGTGACCGGAGTGTGAAGTGTGTATGAGGAGCAATGGCGCACAGCTGCAGTGCTGTGCGCTACCTTGGTGAAGACTGAAGTCTTCTGCCGCCGATTTTCCGGACCATCTTCTTGCTTCTGGCTCTGTAAGGGGGACGGCGGCGCGGCTCCGGGAACGAACACCAAGGACGGGTCCTGCGGTCGATCCCTCTGGAGCTAATGGTGTCCAGTAGCCTAAGAAGCCCAAGCTAGCTGCAAGCAGGTAGGTTCGCTTTTTCTCCCCTTAGTCCCTCGTTGCAGTGAGCCTGTTGCCAGCAGGTCTCACTGTAAAATAAAAAACCTAACATATACTTTCTTTCTAGGAGCTCAGGAGAGCCCCTAGTGTGCATCCAGCTCGGCCGGGCACAGAAATCTAACTGAGGTCTGGAGGAGGGGCATAGAGGGAGGAGCCAGTGCACACCAGGTAGTACCAAATCTTTCTTATAGTGTGCCCAGTCTCCTGCGGAACCCGTCTATTCCCCATGGTCCTTACGGAGTCCCCAGCATCCACTAGGACGTCAGAAAAACTGAATTACTGCCACATCCAAATGTTTACAGATTGTACAGTTTGTGTAAGAGACTGAGCTACAGAATGGATAAATCATAAGAAATACTACCAAAAATAACAAAATGTGACAGAACAGCCACAGAAACCACACGACAAGGTATATTTTTGAAAATCACTGTCTGTGTGTCACCAGTAATGATAATGTTGTGGAGAAGAATAACAGAAGAATTAAAAACATTACTTCTCATTTGAAAAACCCCATTGACTACATCACCAATACCTACCCTTCCTACTTATTTTCCGGGTAGCACTGTTTGCTGGTTTCCTAGTATCCATGATGGAGTCAAACACTGCACCGCTTGTGGGGGCCACATCCAGCTTATTTTCTATGTGCCTAAGCTATATGACAACAGGAAAAATAGAAGGAATGACTTGTAGGCTTTAAATGCAGAAACATATGGAATAGAACAAACGTCATTCAAAATATACTACAGCAACACAGTGTAAAAGTAAAAAATCCAATGAGTATAGTAACACAAGATGACTATGCAGTAGATGCAATGCAAACTCACAGCGGCTTTGGTGTTTGAGATAGTTTTCCAGGCTTTACGGAGCTCTGCAAGAATAAAATAATAAACAAAATAGGTTAGAACTCATCTGTTTAACGCAAAATACATGTAATTATTAATTATTTACACCGAGACCTAATATCCGCTGGTGTTAATTACATGTGTTATGTGGGATTTACTCCAGGAATTTTTAGGGAAGGATGCTGATCTCTAGGCAAGGCACATTTCCATTTTAAAGGGCACATTTATGATGTGACGCTTTGCCTTGCTAAAGCTACAAGGACTAGTCAGCGAGGTGTGTGCAATAAGTTTTGGGGTGTGCAGTGCATAGGCAGAGTAGAGTAGACAATCTGTCTGGTTGTGAACTGTAATCTCAGGCTAAAGAAGTCATCATGTTCACTACACAAACTCGTTATGGAGCTCAACAAGGGGTCACTGGAGAGACATGATCTTCCACGACTACAAGAGTGGTCTGCAACAGCAGAAGAGTATTGACCAACTGTGAACTGATTTTGGGGAGGAAGCTACACCCTGAACCACTGTGTTTTGGTGGTTTACAGAATTTCAGAGCGGAAGACTGTCCCTGGATGACAAGGAGTGCTGCGGCTGACCTGGGTCCGCCATCACCGAAGACAACATTGTTGCCATGCAGGCCCAGTTAGAAAAGTAGATGGACATTTCATCGGGAACCATCTGCTTGACACTCCACGAAAAGCTTGGCTTGGCCTGAGCAAGGTTTCTGCACGCTGGGTGACTTTGTGCCGCAACATGCTAGCCAGGTTTGATGGCGGTTGCTCAAACACTACGCCTAATTAAGGTCTGATCGCAGCAGCAAATTTGTTAGCTAATGGGCAAAACCATGTGCAGGGGGGCAGATATAACGTGACGAGAGAGTTAGATTTGGGTGGGGTGTGTTCAAACTGAAAGTAAATCCTTTTCTCGTAGTCCGTAGAGGATGCTGGGGTCCACATTAGTACCATGGGGTATAGACGGGTCCACTAGGAGCTGCAGTTTAAGAGTTTGAGAGTGTGGGCTGGCTCCTCCCTCTATATCCCTCCTACCAGACTCAGTCTAGAAACTGTGCCCGAGGAGACGGACATCTTCGAGAGAAGGATTATACACAGATAGTGGCAAGATTCACACCAGCTCATACAACAAGGCAAACCAAGCTAACTAGCTTGAAACTCAGCAAAAGCTGAAACATTACTAAACCAAGTAACAAGGCAGTACGTAACCAAGAACAAAGTCGTACTGAACCAGATAACTACTGCAAGATAACGAAGCGCTGAGCGGGCTCACAGCATCCTCTACGGACTACGAGAACATGATTTACCGGTAAGTAGTTAAAATCCTATTTTCTCTTACGTCCTAGAGGATGCTGGGGTCCACATTAGTACCATGAGGATGTACCAAAGCTCCCAGAACGGGAGGGAGAGCGCGGAGGCTCCTGCAGAACTGACTGACCAAACTTGAGGTCCTCAGAGGCCAAAGTAACAAACTTGTAGAACTTAGCAAACGTGTGCGACCCAGCCGCCCAGGAAGAAACCACCTTACGAGTAGAGTGGGCCATAACAGATTTTGGACACGGCAATCCTGCCGTAGAATACGCATGCTGGATAGTGAACCTGAACCAGCGAGAGATCGTCTGCTTAGAAGCAGGACACACAAGATTCTTGGGATCATACAGGACAAACAGAGAGTCCGATTTTCTGTGACGAACAGTCCCCTTCACATAGACCTTCAGAGCCCTTACCACATCCAAGGACTTTGAAGTAATTGAGGAGTCAGCAGCAACTGTCACCACAATAGGTTGGATGATATGAAAAGTCGACACAACCTTAGGAAGAAACTGCTGACGTGTCCGGAGCTCAGCTCTATCTTCATGGAAGATCAAGTAGGGGCATTTACAAGACCCCCAACTCCGACACACGTCTAGCAGAAACTAAGGACAACAAAGTAACAGCCTTCCACGTGAGAAACTTGATCTCAACCTCCTGTAGAACCAATCTGATTGGAGGAACTATAACACAACATTAAGATCCCAGGGCGCCGTAGGCAGCACAAAGGGAGGCTGGATGTGCAGAACCCCTTTCAAGAAAGTCTGAACCTCAGGGAGGGAAGCCAGTTGTTTCTGGAAGAAAATGGATAGGGCTGAAATCTGGACCTCTACGGATCCCAATCTCAGGCCCATATACACACCTGCTAGCAGGAAGAGGAGTAACCGTACTAGTTGAAACTCCACCGTAGGAAACTTCTTGGACTCACACCAAGAGACATACATTTTCCAAATGCGATGGTATTGTTTAGACGTTACTCCTTTCCCAGCCTGTATCAGGGTAGGAACCTGAACTCTTGTCTTCCTTATGAGGTTTAGAACTCTTGGAATGAGTGGAAGTGGAGGAAACACGTACACCGACTGGAACACTCACGGAGACACCAGGGCGTCCATTGCCACAGCTTGCGGGTTCTTGACCTGGAACAATACCCCCGAAGCTTCTTGTTAAGACGGGAGGCCATCCAGTCTATTTGAGGTACACCCCAAAGATCTGTCACCTTCGTGAACACCTCCGGATAGATGCCCCACTCTCCTGGATGGAGATCGTGTCTGCTGAGGAAGTCCGCTTCCCAGTTGTCTACTCCCGGAATGAAGATTGCCGACTGCGCCAATGCGTGTTTTTCCGCCCAGAGGATGATTCAGATTACCGCTGACATTGCAGCTCTGCTCTTCTTTCCACCAAGTTGGTTTATGTAGGTCACCGTCATTACATTGTCCGACTGCACTTGAATGTTAGAAGGATCTAGTCCTGAATCCCAAACCTGCGGCCCTCCAGAATGTGAGGTAATTACAGCCACCAGAGGAGTGAAATCCTGGCTTTCGGCGACAGACGTATTCTCTGGTGCATGTGTAGATGAAATTTCGACCACTTGTTCAGGAGATTCAGTTGGAAGGACCGAGCATGAAAACTTCCGTACTGTAGAGCCACGGAAGAGGCAGCCATCTTCCCCAGAAGGCGAATGCACTGATGAACCGATACCCGGCCTGGCTTCAGGACGTCCAGGACCATTGTTTGAATCACCAACACTTTCTCCTCTGGAAGAAACACCCTCTGCACATCCGTGTCGTGGATCATTCCACAGAAAAGACAATCTCCTTGTCGGCTCCAAAAGTGATTTTGGAAGGTTCAGGATCCAACCGTGTTCCCTGAGCAGATGAGTCGTGAGAACAATGGACTACAACAACATCTCCCTGGACGATGCCTTTATCAGCAGATCGTCCAGATATGGGATTATGTGCAGTCCCTGTCTGCGGAGGAGAACCATCATCTCTGCTATCACCTTGGTGAACACCCTCGGTGCAGTGGAGAGGCCTAATGGCAGTGCCTGAAATTGATAGTGACTGTCTTAACAGTGCAAGTCTGAGATGAGCGTGGTGCAGCAGCCAAATCGGAATGTGGTGGTACGCATCCTTGATATCCAGGGATACCAGAAACTCTCCCTCCTCCAGACCTGAGATCACTGTCCTGAGAGACTCCATTTTGAATTTGAATACCTTCAGGTAAGGGTTCAGCGTTTTCAAGTTCAAAATTGGTCTGACCGAACCATCCGGTTTCGGTACCACGAAAAGGTTTGAATAACAACCCTTGTTTTGTATATGAGGTGGAACTGGAATAATGACCTGTGACTCTTCCAATTTTAGGATGGCTTCCTGTAGGATAGCCCTGTCTGTCAGCAAGGCAGGCAAGCCTGATTTGAAGAATTGGTGAGGCGGGAGTTCTTGAAACTCCAGTCTGTATCCCTGGGACACAATATCCTGTAGCCAGTGATCCAGGCCGGACGACATCCAGACGTGACTGAAATGTCTGAGTCTTGCACCCTACCTGTCCTCCAGGCTGTGCAGTCCACCGTCATGCTGAGGATTGTGAGGAACCAGAAGCAGGTTTCTGGTCCTGGGAGCAGGCTTTTTGGATTTTGCATGACCACCTTTAAAGAAGGTGATAGGAGGCTTAGACTTTTTTGCCCTAGCGGTCCGAAAGGACTGCGATGCAGCTGAAGAAAATGTTTTCTGCGTAGGAGGTGTAGCAGAGGGAAGAAAAGGGGACTTACCCGCGGTTGCCATGGAAATCCACGCATCCAACACTTCCCCAAAGAGAGCCTGACCTGTGTAGGGTAGGTTCTCCACACTTCTCTTGGATTCCGCGTGTGCAGACCATTGGCGTAACCAGAGTCCCCTGCGAGCTGATACTGATATGGAAGACATCCGCGCAGTCAGTGTACCTAGGACCTTCATGGATTCCACCATGAACCCCGCAGAATCCTGTATGTTACGTAGAAACAATTCAATGTCACTTCTATCCATTTTATCCAAATCCTCTAGTAAAGTGCCTGACCACTTTACTATGGCCTTAGAAATCCATGCACAGGCAATAGTGGGCCTTAACGCCACTCCTGAAGAAGTGTAAATGGATTTGAGCGTAGTGTCAATCTTACGATCAGTCGGCTCTTTTAACGCGGTAGATCCAGGGACAGGTAAAACCACCTTTTTAGACAGTCTGGAGACAGATGCGTCAAGAATGGGTGGGTTTTCCCATTTTTTCCTATCCTCCTCAGAAAAGGGAAAAAGAACCAGAACCCTTTTTGGGATCTGGAAGTTTTTCTCTGGGTTTCCCCAGGATTTTTCAAATATAGCGTTTAATTCTTTAGACGCAGGGAAGGTTAGCGAGGCTTTCTTATTGTCAGTGAAGTAAGCCTCCACAACCTGCTCAGGTGGCGTGTCAGTAATGTTTAACACATTTGAAATGGCCTCAATCATGCGCTGCCCCCACTTTGCAAGGGATGCCGCCCCCCCTCAGCACAACCCCATCACCGTCTGCAGCATCAGAGTCGGTATCCGTGTCATCTTGCATAACTTGGGCAAGTGCACGTTTCTGTGGAACATGCTAGGGGATTTTGCAGGAATAGGAACAGAACCTGACCGAACTGCCATAGATTTCTTTAACACCTGAGTTGCAGTCTCAGTATTTGCTACCCTGAGACATCATCCCTTTAATAGAGGTTAACCACTCAGGTTCAATAATAGGGATCTGAGACAAGGCATTACATTCCTGTGTACATGGAATGGATTCCTCCTGATAGGAAACAACCTCTGCAGCATATGACACAGAGTCCCTAGACATGGCTATGTGAGGTAACAATCACACACACACACAGGAAAATGTCAGCACAGTTTCCCCCCAAGTATGCCACAGAGACACAGAGACTGGAGCCAACCCACACACAGAGCTTTCTGAGGTAGAATTAACACAACTACCAGCGCTATCTGTGTACCTTAATAGACTACACAGACTTTACACAGCCCCCCCCCCTCCCCCTTCTACAACCCCCTGGTACCGCACAGGATAGCTGGAGTTGCTTGGAGGGACAGCTCTCCCTGTCAGCGTCTCTGTAACAGGATCTGCAGGCAGGAAAATGGCACTGAACACTGCTGGGTACGCTCTGAGAAGAAGCTCCGCCCCCTGAACATGGCGCTGCTTCCCGCTCTTCAGTTGGTTTATACTGGCCTGAGGTTAGTGCTGGCAGCGTCACCGAAGACCCTGACAGACTTGTAGACCTGTGCAGGGTATCGGCGCTGGCTCAGGGCGCCCCCCACAGCACCGCACTATGTACCGCTGAGCCTCCGGAGCGCAGTTAATACTGCGCTCCCACCCTGTTGCCGCCATCTTCACACCGGCTCCCCGCTTGCCAGGGGTGCTGGTGACTCACCCGCCTCTGGAATTCTTCTGGCTCTGTAAGGGCACGGCGGCATGCTGCGGGGATGAGCGATCACCTGTGGCGGCGAACGATCATTCCCCTCAGGAGCTCAGTGTCCTGTTAGCGGAAATAGTGGCTCAGACCCCTCAGGGCGGACACTACTTTCCCCCTTAGTCCCTCGAAGCAGGGAGGCTGTTGCCAGCAGCCTCTCTGTGCCTAACTAACTCTTAGAAAATTATAAAACTAAAGAAGCTCTAGGAGCTCCCCTAGCTGTGACCGGCTCCTCCGGGCACATTTTCTAAACGGAGTCTGGTAGGAGGGGCATAAAGGGAGGAGCCAGCCCACACTCTCAAACTCTTAAGGTGCCAGTGGGTCCTAGTGGACCCGTCTATTCCCTATGGTACTAATGTGGACCCCAGCATCCTCTAGGACGTTAGAGAAAATAAAGTAGCCATTATTTATTCTGCACAGAAACAATATAACCCACCCAAATCTAACTTTCTCTACACGTTATATCTGCCCCACCTGCAGTGCACATGGTTTTGCCCATTAGCTAACAAATCTACTGCTGCGATCAGGTCTGAATTAGGCCCACTGTCTGGGAGATAATCAGGGACGATAAATCCTGGATCTACAGTTTCAACCCCAGGAACAAAGAAAAGTTGGCCCATGGGGTCCCAATTGGAGGTGCGCCACTACTTTAGTTCTGACGTGAGTGCAGCGTGGCCAAGCAGATAGTATCTACTTTTGTGGTCAAGACTGGTCATGTAGCTACCGTACCACTCGTTCAGCGGTGCACCGTCATTGGGGACTGGTACACTGCCGTAAGTGCTGGAAACCATTTCTAGGCACCGTCCAAACACCTGCGCTCGTGGTGCCCTACTTCATCACGACAATGCACCTGCTCACCGGTTCAGGAAAGAGGTGGATTTTATGGTCCATGAACGAATCCAGGAGCTTGGTCATCAGCTGTAGAGTCCAGACCTGCCCCCCTGAGACTTCTTTGTGTTCCAACAAATCAAGCGTAAGATGTGTGGGATTCATTTCGAGTCCCTGGAAGCTGCAGTGGAGACATACCTGCTTCAGACCGGTCCAGCTGCTTCACTTAGTGGTTTGGGCACATGCAACTTTATATAGACTCCTCTGGTGAACACTTTGAAAAAAATCTGATGTTTAATTTGTTTGTAAATACAGGTTGAGTATCCCTTATCCAAAATGCTTGGGACCAGAGGTATTTTGGATATCGGATTTTTCCGTATTTTGGAATAATTGCATACCATAATGAGATATCATGGTGATGGGACCTAAATCTAAGCACAGAATGCATTTATGTTACATATATACCTTATACACACAGCCTGAAGGTCATTTAATACAGTATTTTTAATAACTTTGTGTATTAAACAAAGTGTGTGCACATTGAGCCATCAAAAAAATAAGAATTTACTTACCGATAATTCTATTTCTCGGAGTCCGTAGTGGATGCTGGGGTTCCTGAAAGGACCATGGGGAATAGCGGCTCCGCAGGAGACAGGGCACAAAAAGTAAAGCTTTAGGATCAGGTGGTGTGCACTGGCTCCTCCCCCTATGACCCTCCTCCAAGCCTCAGTTAGGATACTGTGCCCGGACGAGCGTACACAATAAGGAAGGATTTATGAATCCCGGGTAAGACTCATACCAGCCACACCAATCACACTGTACAACCTGTGATCTGAACCCAGTTAACAGTATGATAACAGCGGAGCCTCTGAAAGATGGCTCACAACAATAATAACCCGATTTTTTTAACTATGTACAAGTATTGCAGATAATCCGCACTTGGGATGGGCGCCCAGCATCCACTACGGACTCCGAGAAATAGAATTATCGGTAAGTAAATTCTTATTTTCTCTATCGTCCTAGTGGATGCTGGGGTTCCTGAAAGGACCATGGGGATTATACCAAAGCTCCCAAAACGGGCGGGAGAGTGCGGATGACTCTGCAGCACCGAATGAGAACTCCAGGTCCTCCTTAGCCAGGTTATCAATTTTGTAGGATTTTACAAACGTGTTTGCCCCTGACTAAATAGCCGCTCGGCAAAGTTGTAAAGCCGAGACCCCTCGGGCAGCCGCCCAAGATGAGCCCACCTTCCTTGTGGAATGGGCATTTACATATTTTGGCTGTGGCAGGCCTGCCACAGAATGTGCAAGCTGAATTGTATTACACATCCAACTAGCAAAAGTCTGCTTAGAAGCAAGAGCACCCAGTTTGTTGGGTGCATACAGGATAACAGCAAGTCAGTTTTCCTGACTCCAGCCGTCCTGGAACCTATATTTTCAGGGCCCTGACCACATCTAGCAACTTGGAGTCCTCCAAGTCCCTAGTAGGCGCAAGACACCACAATAAGCTGGTTCAGGTGAAACACTGACACCACCTTAGGGAGAGAACTGGGGACGAGTCCGCAGCTCTGCCCTGTCCGAATGGACAAACAGATATGGGCTTTTTTGAGAAAAAAACCACCAATTTGACACTCGCCTGGTCCAGGCCAGGTCCAAGAGCATGTTCACTTTTCATGTGAGATGCTTCAAATCCACAGATTTGACTGGTTTTAAACCAATGTGTTTTGAGGAATCCCAGAACTACGTTGAGATCCCACAGTGCCACTGGAGGCACAAAAGGGGGTTGTATATGCAAACTCCCTTGACAAACTTCTGGACTTCAGGAACTGAAGCCAATTCTTTCTGGAATAAAAATCGACAGGGCCGAAATTTGAACCTTAATGGACCCCAATTTGAGGCCCATAGACACTCCTGTTTGCAGGAAATGCAGGAATCGACCGAGTTGAAATTTCTTTGTGGGGCCTTCCTGGCCTCACACCACGCAACATATTTTCGCCACATGTGGTGATAATGTTGTGCGGTCACCTCCTTTCTGGCTTTGACCAGGGTAGGAATGACCTCTTCCTGAATGCCTTTTCCCTTAGGATCCGGCGTTCCACCGCCATGCCGTCAAACGCAGCTGCGGTAAGTCTTGGAACAGACATGGTACTTGCTGAAACAAGTCCCTTCTTAGCGGCAGAGGCCATAAGTCCTCTGTGAGCATCTCTTGAAGTTCCGGGTACCAAGTCCTTCTTGGCCAATCCGGAGCCATGAGTATAGTTCTTACTCCTCTACGTCTTATAATTCTCAGTACCTTAGGTATGAAAAGCAGAGGATGGAACACATACACCGACTGGTACACCCACGGTGTTACCAGAACGTCCACAGCTATTGCCTGAGGGTCTCTTAACCTGGCGCAATACCTGTCCCGTTTTTTGTTCAGACGGGACGCCATCATGTCCACCTTTGGTAATTCCCAACGGTTTACAATCATGTGGAAAACTTCCCCATGAAGTTCCCACTCTGCCGGGTGGAGGTCGTGCCTACTGAGGAAGTCTGCTTCCCAGTTTCCATTCCCGGAATGAAACACTGCTGACAGTGCTATCACATGATTTTCCGCCCAGCGAAAAGTCCTTGCAGTTTTTGCCACTGCCCTCCTGCTTCTTGTGCCGCCCTGTCTATTTACGTGGGCGACTGCCGTGATGTTTTATCCCACTGGATCAATACCGGCTGACCTTGAAGCAGAGGTCTTGCTAAGCTTAGAGCATTATAAATTTACCCTTAGCTATATTTATGTGGAGAAAAGTCTCCAGACTTGATCACACTCCCTGGAAATTTTTTCCTTGTGTGACTGGTCCCCAGCCTCTCGGGCTGGCCTCCGTGGTCACCAACATCCAAAACTGAATGCCGAATCTGCGGCCCTCTAGAAGATGAGCACTCTGTAACCACCACAGGAGAGACACCCTTGTCCTTGGATATAGGGTTATCCGCTGATGCATCTGAAGATGCGATCCGGACCATTTGTCCAGCAGATCCCACTGAAAAGTTCTTGCATGAAATCTGCCGACTGGAATTGCTTCGAAGGAAGTCACCATTTTTTTTTTTTACCATGGCCCTTGTGCAATGATGCACTGATTTTAGGAGGTTCCTGACTAGCTCGGATAACTCCCTGGCTTTCTCTTCCGGGAGAAACACCTTTTTCTGGACTGTGTCCAGAATCATCCCTAAGCACAGGAGACTTGTTGTCGGGATCAGCTGCGATTTTGGAATATTTAGAATCCACCCCTGCTGTTGTAACAGTATCCGAGATAGTGCTACTCCGACCTCCAACTGTTCCCTGGACTTTGCCCTTATCAGGAGATCGTCCAAGTAAGGGATAATTAAGACGCCTTTTCTTCGAAGAAGAACCATCATTTCGGCCATTACCTTGGTAAAGACCCGGGGTGACAATCCAAACGGCAGCGTCTGAAACTGATAGTGACAGTTCTGTACCACGAACCTGAGGTACCCTTAGTGATAAGGGCAAATTTGGGACATGGAGGTAAGCATCCCTGATGTCTCGGGACACCATATAGTCCCCTTCTTCCCGGTTCGTTATCACTGCTCTGAGTGACTCCATCTTGATTTGAACCTTTGTAAGTGTTCAAATTTTTTTAGATTTAGAATAGGTCTCACCTAGCCTTCTGGCTTCAGTACCACAATATAGTGTGGAATAATACCCCTTTTCTTGTTGTAGGAGGGGTAATTTAATTATCACCTGCTGGGAATACAGCTCGTGAATTGTTTCCCATACTGCCTCCTTGTCGGAGGGAGACCTTGGTAAAGCAGACTTCAGGAGCCTGCGAAGGGGAAACGTCTCGACATTCCAATCTGTACCCCTGGGATACTACTTGTAGGATCCAGGGGTCCTGTACGGTCTCAGCGTCATGCTGAGAGCTTGTCAGAAGCGGTGGAACGCTTCTGTTCCTGGGAATGGGCTGCCTGCTGCAGTCTTCTTCCCTTTCCTCTATCCCTGGGCAGATATGACTCTTATAGGGACGAAAGGACTGAAGCTGAAAAGACGGTGTCTTTTTCTGCAGAGATGTGACTTAGGGTAAAAAACGGTGGATTTTCCAGCAGTTGCCGTGGCCACCAGGTCCGATGGACCGACCCCAAATAACTCCTCTTCCTTTATACGGCAATACACCTTTGTGCCGTTTGGAATCTGCATCACCTGACCACTGTCGTGTCCATAAACATCTTCTGGCAGATATGGACATCGCACTTACTCTTGATGCCAGAGTGCAAATATCCCTCTGTGCATCTCGCATATATAGAAATGCATCCTTTAAATGCTCTATAGTCAATAAAATACTGTCCCTGTCAAGGGTATCAATATTTTTAGTCAGGGAATCCGACCAAGCCACCCCAGCTCTGCACATCCAGGCTGAGGCGATCGCTGGTCGCAGTATAACACCAGTATGTGTGTATATACTTTTTATGATATTTTCCAGCCTCCTGTCAGCTGGCTCCTTGAGGACGGCCCTATCTATAGACGGTACCGCCACTTGTTCTGATAAGCGTGTGAGCGCCTTATCCACCCTAAGGGGTGTTTCCCAACGCGCCCTAACTTCTGGCGGGAAAGGGTATACCGCCCATAATTTTCTATCGGGGGGAACCCACGCATCATCACACACTTCATTTAATTTATCTGATTCAGGAAAAACTACGGTAGTTTTTTCACATCCCACATAATACCCTCTTTTGTGGTACTTGTAGTATCAGAAATATGTAACACCTCCTTCATTGCCCTTAACGTGTGGCCCTAATAAGGAATACGTTTGTTTATTCACCGTCGACACTGGATTCAGTGTCCCTGTCTGTGTCTGTGTCGACCGACTAAAGTAAACGGGCGTTTTAAAACCCCTGACGGTGTTTTTGAGACGTCTGGACCGGTACTAATTGTTTGTCGGCCGTCTCATGTCGTCAACCGACCTTGCCGCGTGTTGACATTATCACGTAATTCCCTAAATAAGCCATCCATTCCGGTGTCGACTCCCTAGAGAGTGACATCACCATTACAGGCAATTGCTCCGCCTCCTCACCAACATCGTCCTCATACATGTCGACACACACGTACCGACACACAGCACACACACAGGGAATGCTCTGATAGAGGACAGGACCTACTAGCCCTTTGGAGAGACAGAGGGAGAGTTTGCCAGCACACACCAAAAACGCTATAATTATATAGGGACAACCTTATATAAGTGTTTTCCCTTATAGCATCTTTTTTATATATTTCTAACGCCAAATTAGTGCCCCCCCTCTCTGTTTTAACCCTGTTTCTGTAGTGCAGTGCAGGGGAGAGCCTGGGAGCCTTCCCTCCAGCCTTTCTGTGAGGGAAAATGGCGCTGTGTGCTGAGGAGATAGGCCCCGCCCCTTTTTCGGCGGCCTCGTCTCCCGCTCTTAACGGATTCTGGCAGGGGTTAAATATCTCCATATAGCCCCCGGAGGCTATATGTGAGGTATTTTTAGCCAAAAATAGGTTTTCATTGCCTCCCAGGGCGCCCCCCTTCCAGCGCCCTGCACCCTCAGTGACTGCCGTGTGAAGTGTGCTGAGAGGAAATGGCGCACAGCTGCAGTGCTGTGCGCTACCTTAAGAAGACTGAGGAGTCTTCATGCCGCCGATTCTGGACCTTCTTCTTGTTTCAGCATCTGCAAGGGGGCCGGCGGCGAGGCTCCGGTGACCATCCAGGCTGTACCTGTGATCGTCCCTCTGGAGCTAATGTCCAGTAGCCAAAGAAGCCAATCCATCCTGCACGCAGGTGAGTTCACTTCTTCTCCCCTAAGTCCCTCGTTGCAGTGATCCTGTTGCCAGCAGGACTCACTGTAAAATAAAAACCTAAGCTAAACTTTTCTAAGCAGCTCTTTAGGAGAGCCACCTAGATTGCACCCTTCTCGGCCGGGCACAAAAATCTAACTGAGGCTTGGAGGAGGGTCATAGGGGGAGGAGCCAGTGCACACCACCTGATCCTAAAGCTTTACTTTTTGTGCCCTGTCTCCTGCGGAGCCGCTATTCCCCATGGTCCTTTCAGGAACCCCAGCATCCACTAGGACGATAGAGAAACAAAGGTTTCACTATCTCAGTCTCACTCAAAAAAGTCCGTATTTCGGAATATTCGGATATGGGATACTCAACCTGTATACTACTTTCTGTGCATCTGGAAAGTTACTGCACACTCTTTGTACATATTTTCACCTCAGTGTGTCATACACCACTACATATAGGACATGTAGTCTTCACGCTAAGCTGTTTTAGCAGAGTATTGTTTCCTGCTTGATTTTTAAACAGCAAAATGTGCCCTGCCCTTTTAGCGGCACCTTTGCAGGCTACAGGTGTCCCGCAGTGTAGCGATCACCGCTGGGTGAATAGATGCCATGCACATGCCATCTATTCACAATGAGGAGAGAGCTTGGAGGAAGCCCAGCACCTCTGTAATTGCTGGGTTCACCCTCAAGAGCGACGCGGACAGGGCTGTGCCCTCCTCCCTGGTCAGCCAGGCGCCCCCCCCCCCATTCCATCACGCACAGCAGTCCCATGCCTGTATTCTAACGGGAAGCTAGACACCTATGTAACACCCAGTATCTGTGCCAAGAAAAATACTGTACATGTACACACTTCTTGAAAGATCAGAGGTAGCATATAAATTAATAATAAATGTGTTCTCCACTGCTGAAGCCATTACAGTGTAATACTTAGTAGTGAAGCAGAGGGTTAAAATAAGAATTTACTTACCGATAATTCTATTTCTCATAGTCCGTAGTGGATGCTGGGGACTCCGTAAGGACCATGGGGATTAGCGGCTCCGCAGGAGACTGGGCACATCTAAAGAAATCTTTAGGACTATCTGGTGTGCACTGGCTCCTCCCCCTATGACCCTCCTCCAAGCCTCAGTTAGGATACTGTGCCCGGACGAGCGTACACAATAAGGAAGGATTTTGAATCCCGGGTAAGACTCATACCAGCCACACCAATCACACCGTATAACCTGTGATCTGAACCCAGTTAACAGCATGATAACAGAGGAGCCTCTGAAAGATGGCTCACAACAATAATAACCCGATTTTTGTAACAATAACTATGTACAAGTATTGCAGACAATCCGCACTTGGGATGGGCGCCCAGCATCCACTACGGACTATGAGAAATAGAATTATCGGTAAGTAAATTCTTATTTTCTCTAACGTCCTAAGTGGATGCTGGGGACTCCGTAAGGACCATGGGGATTATACCAAAGCTCCCAAACGGGCGGGAGAGTGCGGATGACTCTGCAGCACCAAATGAGAGAACTCCAGGTCCTCCTCAGCCAGGATATCAATTTTGTAGAATTTTACAAACGTATTTGCTCCTGACCAAGTAGCTGCTCGGCAAAGTTGTAAAGCCGAGACCCCTCGGGCAGCCGCCCAAGATGAGCCCACCTTCCTTGTGGAGTGGGCATTTACAGATTTTTTGGCTGTGGCAGGCCTGCCACAGAATGTGCAAGCTGAATTGTACTACAAATCCAACGAGCAATAGTCTGCTTAGAAGCAGGAGCACCCAGCTTGTTGGGTGCATACAGGATAAACAGCGAGTCAGATTTCCTGACTCCAGCCCTCCTGGAAACATATATTTTCAGGGCCCTGACAACGTCTAGCAACTTGGAGTCCTCCAAGTCCCTAGTAGCCGCAGGCACCACAAATAGGTTGGTTCAGGTGAAACGCTGAGACCACCTTAGGGAGAAACTGAGAACGAGTCCTCAATTCCGCCCTGTCCGAATGGAACATCAGATAAGGGCTTTTTTAGGATAAAGCCGCCAATTCTGACACGCGCCTGGCCCAGGCCAGGGCCAACAGCATGACCACTTTCCATGTGAGATATTTTAACTCCACAGATTTAAGTGGTTCAAACCAATGTGACTTTTGGAACCCAAAACTACATTGAGATCCCAAAGTGCCACTGGAGGCACAAAAGGAGGCTGTATATGCAGTACCCCTTTTACAAACGTCTGAACTTCAGGGACTGAAGCTAGTTCTTTTTGGAAGAAAATTGACAGGGCCGAAATTTGAACCTTAATGGACCCCAATTTCAGGCCCATAGACACTCCTGTTTGCAGGAAATGTAGGAATCGACCCAGTTGAATTTCCACCGTCGGGCCTTACTGGCCTCGCACCACGCAACATATTTTCGCCAATTGCGGTGATAATGTTTTTGCGGTTACATCCTTCCTGGCTTTGATCAGGATAGGGATGACTTCATCCGGAATGCCTTTTTTTCCTTCAGGATCCGGCGTTCAACCGCCATGCCGTCAAACGCAGCCGCGGTAAGTCTTGGAACAGACAGGGTCCTTGCTGGAGCAGGTCCCTTCTTAGAGGTAGAGGCCACGGATCCTCCGTGAGCATCTCTTGAAGTTCCGGTTACCAAATCCTTCTTGGCCAATCCGGAGCCACGAATATAGTGCTTACTCCTCTCCATCTTATCAATCTCAGTACCTTGGGTATGAGAGGCAGAGGAGGGAACACATACCCTGACTGGTACACCCACGGTGTTACCAGAGCGTCTACAGCTATTGCCTGAGGGTCCCTGGACCTGGCGCAATACCTGTCGAGTTTTTCCCAACGGTTTATAATCATGTGGAAGACTTCTGGGTGAAGTCCCCACTCTCCCGGGTGGAGGTCGTGCTGAGGAAGTCTGCTTCCCAGTTGTCCACTCCCGGAATGAATACTGCTGACAGTGCTATCACATGATTTTCCGCCCAGCGAAGAATCCTTGCAGCTTCTGCCATTGCCCTCCTGCTTCTTGTGCCACCCTGTCTGTTTACGTGGGTGACTGCCGTGATGTTGTCCGACTGGATCAACACCGGCTGACCTTGAAGCAGAGGTCTTGCTAAGCTTAGAGCATTGTAAATGTCCCTTAGCTTCAGGATATTTATGTGAAGTGATGTCTCCAGGCTTGACCATAAGTCCTGGATATTCCTTCCCTGTGTGACTGCTCCCCAGACTCGCAGGCTGGCATCCGTGGTTACCAGGACCCAGTCCTGAATGCCGAATCTGCGGCCCTCTAGAAGATGAGCACTCTGCAACCACCACAGGAGGGACACCCTTGTCCTTGGTGACAGGGTTATCCGCTGATGCATCTGAAGATGCGACCCGGACCATTTGTCCAGCAGGTCCCACTGGAAAGTTCTTGCGTGGAATCTGCCGAATGGGATTGCTTCGTAGGAAGCCACCATTTTACCCAGAACCCTTGTGCATTGATGCACTGAGACTTGGCTCGGTTTTAGGAGGTTCCTGACTAGCTCGGATAACTCCCTGGCTTTCTCCTCCGGGAGAAACACCTTTTTCTGGACTGTGTCCAGGATCATCCCTAGGAACAGAAGACAAGTCGTCGGAACCAGCTGCGATTTTGGAATATTGAGAATCCAACCGTGCTGCAGCAACACTACCTGAGATAGTGCTACACCGACCTCCAACTGTTCACTGGATCTTACCCTTATCAGGGAATTGTCCAAGTAAGGGATAACTAAAATTCCCTTCCTTTGAAGGAATATCATCATTTCGGCCATTACCTTGGTAAAGACCCGGGGTGCCGTGGACCATCCATACGGCAGCGTCTGAACTGATAGTGACAGTTCTGTACCATAAACCTGAGGTACCCTTGGTGAGGAGGGTAAATTTGGACATGAAGGTAAGCATCCTTGATGTCCCGAGACATCATGTAGTCCCCTTCTTCCAGGTTCGCAATCACTGCTCTGAGTGACTCAATCTTGAATTTGAACCTCTGTATGTAAGTGTTCAAAGATTTTAGATTTAGAATCGGTCTCACCGAGCCGTCCGGCTTCGGTACCACAACAGTGTGGAATAATACCCCGTTCCCTGTTGCAGGAGGGGTATCTTGATTATCACCTGCTGGGAATACAGCTTGTGAATGGCTTCCAAAACTGTCTCCCTGTCAGAAGGAGACATCGGTAAAGCCGACTTTAGGAAACGGCGAGGGGGAGACGTCTCGAATTCTAATTTGTACCCCTGAGATATCACCTGAAGGATCCAGGGGTCTACTTGCGAGTGAGCCCACTGCGCGCTGAAATTCATTGAGACGGGCCCCCCACCGTGCCTGATTCTGCTTGTAAAGCCCCAGCGTATACTGAGGGCTTGGCAGAGGCGGGAGAGGGTTTCTGTTCCTGGGAACTGGCTGATTTCTGCAGCCTTTTTCCTCTCCCTCTGTCACGGGGCAGAAATGAGGAACCTTTTGCCCGCTTATCCACGAAAAGACTGCGCCTGATAATACGGCGTCTTCTCATGTTGAGAGGCGACCTGGGGTACAAACGTGGATTTCCCAGCTGTTGCCGTGGCCACCAGGTCTGAAAGACCGACCCCAAATAACTCCTCCTTAATAAGGCAATACTTCCAAATGCCGTTTGGAATACGCATCACCTGACCACTGACGTGTCCATAACCCTCTACTGGTAGAAATGGACAACGCACTTAGACTTGATGCCAGTCGGCAAATATTCCGCTGTGCATCACGCATATATAGAAATGCATCTTTCAAATGCTCTATAGGCAAAAATATACTGTCCCTATCTAGGGTATCAATATTTTCAGTCAGGGAATCCGACCACGCCAACCCAGCACTGCACATCCAGGCTGAGGCGATTGCTGGTCGCAGTATAACATCAGTATGTGTGTAAATACATTTTAGGATACCCTCCTGCTTTCTATCAGCAGGATCCTTAAGGGCGGCCATCTCAGGAGAGGATAGAGCCCTTACAAGCGTGTGAGCGCTTTATCCACCCTAGGGGGTGTTTCCCAACGCACCCTAACCTCTGGCGGGAAAGGATATAATGCCAATAACATTTTAGAAAATAAGAATTTACTTACCGATAATTCTATTTCTCGGAGTCCGTAGTGGATGCTGGGGTTCCTGAAAGGACCATGGGGAATAGCGGCTCCGCAGGAGACAGGGCACAAAAGTAAAGCTTTCCGATCAGGTGGTGTGCACTGGCTCCTCCCCCTATGACCCTCCTCCAAGCCAGTTAGGTACTGTGCCCGGACGAGCGTACACAATAAGGGAGGAATTTTGAATCCCGGGTAAGACTCATACCAGCCACACCAATCACACCGTACAACTTGTGATCTAAACCCAGTTAACAGTATGATAACAGCGGAGCCTCTGAAAAGATGGCTCACAACAATAATAACCCGATTTTTGTAACTATGTACAAGTATTGCAGATAATCCGCACTTGGGATGGGCGCCCAGCATCCACTACGGACTCCGAGAAATAGAATTATCGGTAAGTAAATTCTTATTTTCTCTATCGTCCTAGTGGATGCTGGGGTTCCTGAAAGGACCATGGGGATTATACCAAAGCTCCCAAACGGGCGGGAGAGTGCGGATGACTCTGCAGCACCGAATGAGAGAACTCCAGGTCCTCCTTAGCCAGGGTATCAAATTTGTAGAATTTAGCAAACGTGTTTGCCCCTGACCAAGTAGCTGCTCGGCAAAGTTGTAAAGCCGAGACCCCTCGGGCAGCCGCCCAAGATGAGCCCACCTTCCTTGTGGAATGGGCATTTACATATTTTGGCTGTGGCAGGCCTGCCACAGAATGTGCAAGCTGAATTGTATTACACATCCAACTAGCAATAGTCTGCTTAGAAGCAATAGCACCCAGTTTGTTGGGTGCATACAGGATAACAGCAAGTCAGTTTTCCTGACTCCAGCCGTCCTGGAACATATTTTCAGGGCCCTGACAACATCTAGCAACTTGGAGTCCTCCAAGTCCCTAGTAGGTGCAAGGCACCACAATAAGCTGGTTCAGGTGAAACACTGACACCACCTTTAGGGAGAGAACTGGGGACGAGTCCGCAGCTCTGCCCTGTCCGAATGGACAAACAGATATGGGCTTTTTTTGAGAAAAAACCACCAATTTGACACTCGCCTGGTCCAGGCCAGGGCCAAGAGCATGGTCACTTTTCATGTGAGATGCTTCAAATCCACAGATTTGACTGGTTTTAAACCAATGTGATTTGAGGAATCCCAGAACTACGTTGAGATCCCACAGTGCCACTGGAGGCACAAAAGGGGGTTGTATATGCAATACTCCCTTGACAAACTTCTGGACTTCAGGAACTGAAGCCAATTCTTTCTGGAAGAAAATCGACAGGGCCGAAATTTGAACCTTAATGGACCCCAATTTGAGGCCCATAGACACTCCTGTTTGCAGGAAATGCAGGAAACGACCGAGTTGAAATTTCTTTGTGGGGCCTTCCTGGCCTCACACCACGCAACATATTTTCGCCACATGTGGTGATAATGTTGTGCGGTCACCTCCTTTCTGGCTTTGACCAGGGTAGGAATGACCTCTTCCGGAATGCCTTTTTCCCTTAGGATCCGGCTTTCCACCGCCATGCCGACAAACGCAGCTGCGGTAAGTCTTGGAACAGACATGGTACTTGCTGAAGCAAGTCCCTTCTTAGCGGCAGAGGCCATAAGACCTCTGTAAGCATCTCTTGAAGTTACGGGTACCAAGTCCTTCTTGGCCAATCCGGAGCCATGAGTATAGTTCTTACTCCTCTACGTCTTATAATTCTCAGCACCTTAGGTATGAGAAGCAGAGGAGGGAACACATACACCGACTGGTACACCCACGGTGTTACCAGAACGTCCACAGCTATTGCCTGAGGGTCTCTTGACCTGGCGCAATACCTGTCCCGTTTTTTGTTCAGACGGGACGCCATCATGTCCACCTTTGGTATTTCCCAACGGTTTACAATCATGTGGAAAAAACTTCCCGATGAAGTTTCCACTCTCCCGGGTGGAGGTCGTGCCTGCTGAGGAAGTCTGCTTCCCAGTTTCCATTCCCGGGATGAAACACTGCTGACAGTGCTATCACATGATTTTTCGCCCAGCGAAAAGTCCTTGCAGTTTTTGCCATTGCCCTCCTGCTTCTTGTGTCGCCCTGTCTGTTTACGTGGGCGACTGCCGTGATGTTTTTCCCACTGGATCAATACCGGCTGACCTTGAAGCAGAGGTCTTGCTAAGCTTAGAGCATTATAAATTTACCCTTAGCTCCAGTATATTTATGTGGAGAAAAGTCTCCAGACTTGATCACACTCCCTGGAAATTTTTTCCTTGTGTGACTGCTCCCCAGCCTCTCGGGCTGGGCTCCGTGGTCACCAGCATCCAATCCTGAATGCCGAATCTGCGGCCCTCTAGAAGATGAGCACTCTATAACCACCACAGGAGAGACACCCTTGTCCTTGAATATAGGGTTATCCGCTGATGCATCTGAAGATGCGATCCGGACCATTTGTCCAGCAGATCCCACTGAAAAGTTCTTGCGTGAAATCTGCCGAATGGAATTGCTTCGTAGGAAGCCACCATTTTTACCAGGACCCTTGTGCAATGATGCACTGTTTTTAGGAGGTTCCTGACTAGCTCGGATAACTCCCTGGCTTTCTCTTCCGGGAGAAACACCTTTTTCTGGACTGTGTCCAGAATCATCCCTAGGCACAGCAGACGTGTCGTCGGGATCAGCTGCGATTTTGGAATATTTAGAATCCACCCGTGCTGTTGTAGCAGTATCCGAGATAGTGCTACTCCGACCTCCAACTGTTCCCTGGACTATGCCCTTATCAGGAGATCGTCCAAGTAAGGGATAATTAAGACGCCTTTTCTTCGAAGAAGAATCATCATTTCGGCCATTACCTTGGTAAAGACCCGGGGTGCCGTGGACAATCCAAACGGCAGCGTCTGAAACTGATAGTGACAGTTCTGCACCACGAACCTGAGGTACCCTTAGTGAGAAGGGCAAATTTGGGACATAGAGGTAAGCATCCCTGATGTCCCGGGACACTATATAGTCCCCTTCTTTCTGGTTCGTTATCACTGCTCTGAGTGACTCCATCTTGATTTGAACCTTTGTAAGTGTTCAAAAATTTTTTTAGAATAAGTCTCACCTAGCCTTCTGGCTTCAGTACCACAATATAGTGTGGAATAATACCCCTTTTTTTGTAGTAGGAGGGGTAATTTAATTATCACCTGCTGGGAATACAGCTTGTGAATTTTTTCCCATACTGCCTCCTTGTCGGAGGGAGACCTTGGTAAAGCAGACTTCAGGAGCCTGCGAAGGGGAAACGTCTCGACATTCCAATCTGTACCCCTGGGATACTGCTTGTAGGATCCAGGGGTCCTGTACGGTCTCAGCGCCATGCTGAGAACTTGCCAGAAGCGGTGGAACGCTTCTGTTCCTGGGAATGGGCTGCCTGCTGCAGTCTTCTTCCCTTTCCTCTATCCCTGGGCAGATATGATCTTATAGGGACGAAAGGACTGAGGCTGAAAAGACGGTGTCTTTTTCTGCAGAGATGTGACTTAGGGTAAAAACGGCGGATTTTCCAGCAGTTGCCGTGGCCACCAGGTCCGATGGACCGACCCCAAATAACTCCTCTTCCTTTATACGGCAATACACCTTTGTGCCGTTTGGAATCTGCATCACCTGACCACTGTCGTGTCCATAACATCTTCTGGCAGATATGGACATCGCATTTACTCTTGATGCCAGAGTGCAAATATCCCTCTGTGCATCTCGCATATATAGAAATGCATCCTTTAAATGCTCTATAGTCAATAAAATACTGTCCCTGTCAAGGGTATCAATATTTTTAGTCAGGGAATCCGACCAAGCCACCTCAGCTCTGCACATCCAGGCTGAGGCGATCGCTGGTCGCAGTATAACACCAGTATGTGTGTATATACTTTTTATGATATTTTCCAGCCTCCTGTCAGCTGGTCCTTGAGGACGGCCCTATCTATAGACGGTACCGCCACTTGTTTTGATAAGCGTGTGAGCGCCTTATCCACCCTAAGGGGTGTTTCCCAACGCGCCCTAACTTCTGGCGGGAAAGGGTATACCGCCCATAATTTTCTATCGGGGGGAACCCACGCATCATCACACACTTTATTTAATTTATCTGATTCAGGAAAAACTACGGTAGTTTTTTCACATCCCACATAATACCCTCTTTTGTGGTACTTGTAGTATCAGAAATATGAAACACCTCCTTCATTGCCTTTAACGTGTGGCCCTAATAAGGAATACGTTTGTTTATTCACCGTCGACACTGGATTCAGTGTCCCTGTCTGTGTCTGTGTCGACCGACTAAAGTAAACGGGCGTTTTAAAACCCCTGACGGTGTTTTTGAGACGTCTGGACCGGTACTAATTGTTTGTCGGCCGTCTCATGTCGTCAACCGACCTTGCAGCGTGTTGACATTATCACGTAATTCCCTAAATAAGCCATCCATTCCGGTGTCGACTCCCTAGAGAGTGACATCACCATTACAGGCAATTGCTCCGCCTCCTCACCAACATCGTCCTCATACATGTCGACACACACGTACCGACACACAGCACACACACAGGGAATGCTCTGATAGAGGACAGGACCCACTAGCCCTTTGGAGAGACAGAGGGAGAGTTTACCAGCACACACCAAAAACGCTATAATTATATAGGGACAACCTTATATAAGTGTTTTCCCTTATAGCATCTTTTTTATATATTTCTAACGCCAAATTAGTGCCCCCCCTCTCTGTTTTAACCCTGTTTCTGTAGTGCAGTGCAGGGGAGAGCCTGGGAGCCTTCCCTCCAGCCTTTCTGTGAGGGAAAATGGCGCTGTGTGCTGAGGAGATAGGCCCCGCCCCTTTTTCGGCGGCCTCGTCTCCCGCTCTTAACGGATTCTGGCAGGGGTTAAATATCTCCATATAGCCTCCGGAGGCTATATGTGAGGTATTTTTAGCCAAAATAGGTATTCATTTTGCCTCCCAGGGCGCCCCCCTCCCAGCGCCCTGCACCCTCAGTGACTGCCGTGTGAAGTGTGCTGAGAGGAAAATGGCGCACAGCTGCGGTGCTGTGCGCTACCTTTAGAAGACTGAGGAGTCTTCTGCCGCCGATTCTGGACCTCTTCTTACTTCAGCATCTGCAAGGGGGCCGGCGGCAAGGCTCCGGTGACCATCCAGGCTGTACCTGTGATCGTCCCTCTGGAGCTGATGTCCAGTAGCCAAGAAGCCAATCCATCCTGCACGCAGGTGAGTTCACTTCTTCTCCCCTAAGTCCCTCGTTGCAGTGATCCTGTTGCCAGCAGGACTCACTGTAAAATAAAAAACCTAAGCTAAACTTTTCTAAGCAGCTCTTTAGGAGAGCCACCTAGATTGCACCCTTCTCGGCCGGGCACAAAAATCTAACTGGCTTGGAGGAGGGTCATAGGGGGAGGAGCCAGTGCACACCACCTGATCGGAAAGCTTTACTTTTGTGCCCTGTCTCCTGCGGAGCCGCTATTCCCCATGGTCCTTTCAGGAACCCCAGCATCCACTAGGACGATAGAGAAATTATCAGTTGTTATCGGGGGAAACCCACGCATCATCACACACCTCATTTAATTTCTCAGATTCAGGAAAACTACAGGTAGTTTTTCCTCCCCGAACATAATACCCCTTTTTTGGTGGTACTCGTATTATCAGAAATGTGTAAAACATTTTTCATTGCCTCAATCATGTAACGTGTGGCCCTACTGGAAGTCACATTTGTCTCTTCACCGTCGACACTGGAGTCAGTATCCGTGTCGGCGTCTATATCTGCCATCTGAGGTAACGGGCGCTTTAGAGGCCCTGACGGCCTATGAGACGTCTGGACAGGCACAAGCTGAGTAGCCGGCTGTCTCATGTCAACCACTGTCTTTTATACAGAGCTGACACTGTCACGTAATTTCTTCCAACAGTTCATCCACTCAGGTGTCGACCCCCTAGGGGGTGACATCACTATTACAGGCAATCTGCTCCGTCTCCACATCATTTTTCTCCTCATACATGTCGACACAAAAGTACCGACATACAGCACACACACAGGGAATGCTCTGATTGAGGACAGGACCCCACTAGCCCTTTGGGGAGACAGAGGGAGAGTTTGCCAGCACACACCAGAGCGCTATATATATACAGGGATAACCTTATATAAGTGTTTTTCCCCTTATAGCTGCTGTATAGTTAATACTGCGCCTAATTTGTGCCCCCCTCTCTTTTTTTAACCCTTTCTGTAGTGTAATGACTGCAGGGGAGAGCCAGGGAGCTTCCCTCCAACGGAGCTGTGAGGGAAAATGGCGCCAGTGTGCTGAGGAGATAGGCTCCGCCCCCTTATCGGCGGCCTTATCTCCCGTTTTTTTATGTATTTTGGCAGGGGTTAAATGCATCCATATAGCCCAGGAGCTATATGTGATGCATTTTTTTGCCATCCAAGGTGTTGATTATTGCGTCTCAGGGCGCCCCCCCCAGCGCCCTGCACCCTCAGTGACCGGAGTGTGAAGTGTGCTGAGAGCAATGGCGCACAGCTGCAGTGCTGTGCGCTACCTTGTTGAAGACAGGACGTCTTCTGCCGCCGATTTTCCGGACCTCTTCTGCCTTCTGACTCTGTAAGGGGGGCGGCGGCGCGGCTCTGGGACCCATCCAAGCTGGGCCTGTGATCGTCCCTCTGGAGCTAATGTCCAGTAGCCTAAGAAGCCCAATCCACTCTGCACGCAGGTGAGTTCGCTTCTTCTCCCCTTAGTCCCTCGATGCAGTGAGCCTGTTGCCAGCAGGTCTCACTGAAAATAAAAAACCTAAACTAAAACTTTCACTAAGAAGCTCAGGAGAGCCCCTAGTGTGCACCCTTCTCGTTCGGGCACAGAGATCTAACTGAGGCTTGGAGGAGGGTCATTGGGGGAGGAGCCAGTGCACACCAGATAGTCCTAAAGCTTTCTTTAGATGTGCCCAGTCTCCTGCGGAGCCGCTATTCCCCATGGTCCTTACGGAGTCCCCAGCATCCACTTAGGACGTTAGAGAAATTAGATTAATACTTCTTAGGAGGCAGTGTTTTTAGTACCAGTAAAAAATAAGTCTGTTCTTCTACTAAGGAAATAGTGTAAGCAGCACAGGCTCACTGTATACCCTGTTCTTTCACTCTTCATCATGCTCTGTTACGCAGACAGACGTGAATCCCGATTTACAGTCCGTGTTCCGCAATTCCATTCACACAGGTTAGAAACTGTGTTCCAGTTTCAGAAGTGGGCAGGGAGTAGACCGCTACAATGTAACATGCGCTGCCACTTTTATTTTCCATACACACGAGGGTGATTAATGATCCTGCATGGTGTGCTAAAATAGGGCAGACTGACACCCTGCTGAAACAGCCCAGTGGGAACAATAGGTATTCTACTGCTTGCAAACAGCAGAAACATAAACCATAAAGTAAAAAATAAATGCATTGTGAAAACCTACATGTAATAATGCTAATAACAAATGCATGTCAATGCTATAGTAATAATGTCAGTGGGATTCTGTCCTTATGGCTTACATAGATCTCCTAGTAAAAACTAAAACTATTCTTCACACAAACAAACAGGTTGCCCAGAGAAGAGAACAACTGCTGGCCTACCTGGAATAGCATGGGGCTGTGGATGTGAAGGCCTCTGGGAAAACTTTGCTGTCCTCCATAAATTCTTCTCAGCCATTCATCTATAATTGATAGAATAAATTGTGCAGATGAATGAGCAAAGTCTTAAGTGCATAAAGTGAGTTACAAACTCCCTCCTAACAATCCCCTTCCCATATAAAGCATAGTGCAGACCAAGCTGTTATAAGATCCACGGGTTGGAAGCTCTCTTCAACAGCTGCCATGGATAAGGATCAAATGGACACTCTCGGATGCTAGAGGTTTAATGGGGGACACTGGCCAGCAAGTGCGTAACATGACATACTAGCAGATGCTTATGCCAACTATCTTAACTGTAATCTGTGCATTATGATATGCTGTGCCCTTTGACCTTTTAGTGGTGACCAATGTCTGTAGTAAAATATTTTTCCTTACTACAATAAAACAAGCAAGTTATGGTGCGTACACACTGGCCGATATATCGCGGGTCCGTCGGCCAGTATGTACAAGCGATATGTCTGCGAACGCTGTCGTTCACAGACATATTGCGTCGACCCTGCAGCACAGCCGACGGCCAATATATCTACACTTGCTGCAGTCGCCGGTGGTGACTGACAGCTGAACTGGGCGGGCGCATGTAAACACCCGCCCAGTTCGTAACGTCAGTCCCGACGGATCGAGCAGTGTGTATGCTCAACACACTGCCCGGTCCGTCCATAGATATATCTGCAGATGCATCTACCAGTGTGTACCCAGCATTACAAAATCCTAATGGACTGCAAAATATAAACATGTGTGAACCTACACTTGCATTCTCCCTTCCATTTGTCACAGGGTGGATGCAGCTATACCAGTGATACTGCACAGAGGAAAGTGGAAGCTAAAATAGTAATGCATCTAGAAGGGAGGTCGTACTTCATTTTACTTATGCTTATTTGCATAATTAAAGAGATTGTGCATATAAGTGTTAAGGGGGGTACACACAGAGAGATCCGTGCTTAAATTCTAAGCAATCCGACTAGATTGCTTAGGAATCAAGCCTGATCTCTCCGTGTGTAGGGTGCCGGCGATACAGCGATGTGTGGTCCCGCGTGTCGCTATCGCTGGCTCTAGATTTGGCAAGTCTAGTGAGATCGCTCATTTCACCACCGCAGGGTGAAATTAGTGACCCTCCCCCCCCCTCGCTCAGTACACATCGCGCTGTGCTGAGCGGGACGAGAGATGTGTGCTGAGTGGTCCGTGCTAGATCGCTCAGCACACATCTCCCCCGTGTGTACGGGGCTTTAGTTAAAACTGCAGCACTCTGTAAGAATGAGGTGTATTTCTTTAACAGGAGTCATTCTAACATAGTAACATAGTTTCTGTGGTTGAAAAAAAAGACAATTTGTCCATCGAGTTCAACCTATTAGCGATCTCCTACACTGTATTATTTTTAGGACTAATATTATATGTTGTGAATGATGGCCATTATGTTTATTCCTCTTTTTTATATATATTTTTTTTAAAATAGTGCGTGATCTACCCACCATAACCCAGTATATCCTTATCCATTAAGAATTTATCTAGCCCATTCTTAAAAGTAATGACGAGTCCGCCATTACTACTCTCAGGCAGGGAATTCCAAACACGTATTGACCTTACTGTGAAGAAACCTTTTTGTATCTGTGTGCGAAATCTCATCTTCTCTAACCTAAGCGGATGTCCCTGTGTCCTCTGTGCTGATCTTACCAAAAACAGATAACCCGCAAGCTCTGTGTATTGTCCCCTTATATATTTGTAAATGTAATCATGTCCCCTCTTAAGCTCCTCTTTTCCAGTGTGAACATGCCTAGATTAGCAAGCCTTTCCTCGTATTCTAGCGTCTACAACCCCCTAATCAATTTGGTCGCCCACCTCTGAACCTTTTCTAGTTCCAGGATATCCTTTTTGTAGTATGGGCCCTCATTCCGAGTTGATCGCATGTAGCAACTTTTTGCTGCTCGTGCGATCAACTAGACGCCGCCTATTGGGGAGTGTATTTTAGCATAGCAGGGCTGCGCTCGCTTGTGCAGCCCTGCTATGCTTAAAAAAAAAAAAGTTTCCTTCAAAACAAGACCAGGGTCAGACTTACTTACCCTGTGCGACGGATCCAGCGAAGAAGGTCCCGGAATTGACGTCAGACATCTGCCCTCCAAACCCCTGGACACGCCTGCGTTCGCCTCACCCAGTCTGGAAAATGGTCAGTTGACGCCCAGGAACGCCTCCCGCCTGTCAGTCTTCTTGCGATCGCCGCTGCAATCACTTTTTCTGCTGGCGACGGATGTCGCCGGGCAACGACGCATGTGCGCAATGTGTCCGCCGTGCATGCACAGTTCTGACCCGTTCGCACAGCTGCAACAAACTGCAGCGTGCAAACGGGTCAGAATGACCCCCATGGTGCCCAAATCGTGCACAGTATTTGAGATGTGGCCTCACTAGGGATTTATATAATGGGAGTATAACCAGGGCCCCTCAGATTTTATATATATATATATTATATATATATATATATATATATATATATATATATATATATATAGAGAGAGAGAGAGAGAGAGAGAGAGAGAGAGAGAGAGAGAGAGAGAGAGAGAAAGAGAAAGAGAGAGAGAAAATCTATCTCTATGTATGTAGCAGTCGGTGGCACGCACGGCTCCATGATAAACATCAGACTCAGTCACGGTAGTCAACGTTTCAATGTTTGTAGAGCAAAATTTTCATCAGGACAATCCTGCTGAAAAAGATGCTCTACAAACATTGAAACGTTGACTACCGTGACTGAGTCTTTGTCATTTTTCATGGAGCCGTGCGTGCCACCGACTGATATATTATTATATATATATATATATATATATATATATATATATATATATATATATATATATATATATATATAGTCACCCTCAAAATTAAAGTGGAAAAACACACTACAGGCTCATCCAGCTTTGATGTAATGTCCTTAAAACAAGTCAAAATGAGGCTCAGTAGTGTGTGTGGCCTCCTCGTGCCTGTATGACCTCCCTACAACCCACACAAGTGGCTCAGGTAGTGCAGCTCATCCAGGATGGCACATCAATGCGAGCTGTGGCAAGAAGGTTTGCTGTGTCTGTCAGCGTAGTGTCCAGAGCATGGAGGCGCTACCAGGAGACAGGCCAGTACATCAGGAGACATGGAGGAGGTCGTAGGAAGGCAACAACCCAGCAGCAGGACCACTACCTCCGCCTTTGTGCAAGGAGGAACAGGAGGAGCACTGCCAGAGCCCTGCAAAATGACCTCCAGCAAGCCACAAATGTGCATGTGTCTACTCAAACGATCAGAAACAGACTCCATGAGGGTGGTATGAGGGCCCGACGCCCACAGGTGGGGGTTGTGCTTACAGCCCAACACCGTGCAGGACGTTTGGCATTTGCCAGAGAACACCAATATTGGCAAATTCGCCACTGGCGCCCTGTGCTCTTCACAGATGAAAGCAGGTTCTCACTGAGCACATGTGACAGACGTGATGAGTCTGGAGACGCCAAGGAGAATGTTCTGCTGCCTGCAACATCCTCCAGCATGACCGGTTTGGCAGTGGGTCAGTAATGGTGTGGGGTGGCATTTCTTTGGGGGGCTGCACAGCCCTCCATGTGCTCGCCAGAGGTAGCCTGACTGCCATTAGGTACCGAGATGAGATCCTCAGACCCCTTGTGAGACCATATGCTGGTGCGGTTGGCCCTGGGTTCCTCCTAATGCAAGACAATGCTAGAACTCATTTGGCTGGAATGTGTCAGCAGTTCCTGCAAGACGAAGGCATTGATGCTATGGACTGGCCCGCCCGTTCCCCAGACCTGAATCCAATTGAGCACATCTGGGACATCATGTCTCGCTCCATCCACCAATGCCACGTTGCACCACAGACTGTCCAGGAGTTGGCGGATGCTTTAGTCCAGGTCTGGGAGGAGATCCCTCAGGAGACCATCCGCCACCTCATCAGGAGCATGCCCAGGCGTTGTAGGGAGGTCATACAGGCACGAGGAGGCCACAGACACTACTGAGCCTCATTTTGACATGTTTTAAGGACATTACATCAAAGTTGGATCAGCCTGTAGTGTGTTTTTCCACTTTAATTTTGAGGGTGACTCCAAATCCAGACCTCCATGGGTTAATAAATTTGATTTCCATCGATAATTTTTGTGTGATTTTGTTGTCAGCACATTCAACTATGTAAAGAACAAAGTATTTAATAAGAATATTTCATTCATTCAGATCTAGGATGTGTTATTTTAGTGTTCCCTTTATTTTTTTGAGCAGTGTGTATGTGTGTGTGTATATATATATATGGGTTCACTACAGCTGGCCGGCGGTCGGGCTCCCGGCGACCAGCATCCCGGCGCCGGGAGCCCGACCGCCGGCTTACCGACAGCTTGGCGAGCGCAAATGAGCCCCTTGCGGGCGCGCTACACTATTTTATTCTCCCTCTATGGGGGTCGTGGACCCCCACGAGGGAAAATAAGTGTCGGTATGCCGGCTGTCGGGCTCCCGGCGCCGGTATACTGAGCGCCGGGAGCCCGACCGCCGGCAAACAGAAGACCACCCATATATGTGTGTGTGTGTGTGTGTGTGTGTGTGTGTGTGTGTGTGTGTGTGTGTGTGTGTGTGTGTGTGTGTGTGTGTGTGTGTGTGTAGCAGTCGGTGGCACGCACGGCTCCATGAAAAATGACAGACTCAGTCGCGGTAGTCAACATTTCAATGTTTGTAGAGCATCATTTTCAGCAGGATTGTCCTGATGAATATGTTGCTCTACAAACATTGAAACGTTGACTACCGTGACTTAGTCTGTTGTTTTTCATGGAGCCGTGCGTACCGACGACTGCTACACTATATGTTTGGTAACCATGCTGTTACTATTGGAGGGCACCGGCCATCTAACAAACCAGTTTTGAATGGAGTGCTGCTAAACTGCTATATTAAAGCGCAACGGAATTTACTGCGCTATATAACAAACTGTTAATAAATGTATATAGTCCCTTCTTCCCCCACATACACCACAGTCTGTGTCTTCCTCTCTCCTTCCTCCCACACACCCCACTGTCTATCTCTCCCCAGTGCTGAAAGTAGGGTGGTACGAGGTGGTACGGAGTACCATTAAAAAAATATAGTGGTGATACGCAGTACTACCAGCTCACCACTAGGGCATAATTTATAAGGGGAATTTTTGTAAAATGGTGTCAGTGGCATAACTGTGTGTGGCATAATGTGTAATGGGCATTATGGTGTGTGGCATAATGTGTAATGGGCATTACAGTGTGTGGCATAATGTGTAATGGGCATTAGTGTGTGGCATAATGTGTAATGGGCATTACAGTGTGTGGCATAATGTGTAATGGGCATTACGTGTGTGGCATAATGTGTAATGGGCATTACGTGTGTGGCATAATGTGTAATGGGCATTACGGTGTGTGGCATAATGTGTAATGTGCATTACGGGGTGTGAAATAATGTGGCCATGCCCCTATTGTCATGTAACCACTCCCATAGCTTTTTGTAACCACGCCCCTCATGACATGTGACCATGCCCATTTTTACTATCAGTACCACCAAGAAAAAATTTATACTTGTACCACTGTGTCTCCCCAATGACTCCATGCTGCATTCCCAGCTCCCTCACCCATCCCAAAGCCCTGTATCCCCTCATCAATCCACTCTTTCCTTGGGGAGAGACTAACCTGCGCTGCACTCCCCAGCACCCAGACTCGAACACTGCACAGCGAGTACCATGTGGCCCACGTACATCACCAGAAGAGGCCGGCGCAGGGCACAGGAATCCTGGCCAGTGAAGCTGCTGCCATGTCCCGTAACTGCCTGCAACAGTGCTAGACCCGGACTCTCATGCCGTACAGTCACAGTGTGTGAGAGGCCCACACCGCCTACAGATTGCTGGCTATGTGGACAAGATGACTCACATCTCTGCCGGGCACTAAGCAGTATATACTTGGGGCCCCTCTAATCCTTGGGACCCGGTACAGGTGTCCCCTTTGACACCCACCTATCGCCGGCCCTGATTATAACACACTCATCCCTTGCATTAATTCCACGCTTTACACATGCTAATACCTTGTGTGCCTTCTTTGCTGCAATCCTACTTTGGGTACTACTGCTAAGCTTGTTATCTACTGCATGTGAACACCTGAGTCTTTTTCCAGTACAAAATCCCCTAGTTTTACCGCATTTAGTATGTAGGTGGTATTTTTGTTCTTGCTACCAAAGAGCATTACCTTACACTTGTCTGTATTGAACCTCATTCTCCATTTTGCTGCCCATGCTTCCAGTTTAAATAAAATCATTCTTAAGAGACTCAGCATCCCCCTCCGAATTTATAACCTTGCACAGTTTGGTATCGTCTGCAAAAATTGACACCATGCTCTCTAAGCCTACTGCTAGATCATTTATGAAAATGTTGAACAATAGCGGTCCAAGTACAGACCCTTGTGGCACACCACTTAGTACTTCAGTCCAATTTGAAAAAGTTCCATTTACCACAACGCGCTGCTCCCAATTATCTGGTCAATTTCTGACCTAAGTGCATATTGTGCTTCCTAGCCCTAGTTCTTGTAGCTTGTAGATAAATCTCATGTGCGGTACTGTGTTCGAAAGCTTTAGCAAAGTCTAAAAAGATTACATCCATCTCTTTTCCCTGATCTAGGTTTGCGCTGTTTCATAAAAGCCTAATAAGTTTGTTTGACATGATCTAACCTTCACAAATCCATGTTGGTTCCTATTAATAAACTTATTGGCTTCAAGGAACTTCTGCATACTGCCCCTTAAAATACCTTTCAGTACTTTCCCCACAATAGATGTAAGACTTACTCGTCTATAATTACCCGGATCCGATTTACTTCCCTTTTAAATTCTAATTAAGTATAAGAAGACATGTGGAGAGGTTCATTTTTCTATAGACTTTTACTTAAAGATGCTATTAGCAAAGCACAACGGAATATGCTGCGCTATATAAGAAACGGTTAATAAATAAATATTTGGAAATGAACAATTTTCTAATACCCTTTTCAGACAGAAATGTCTGAATTACCCGGCATTCCAGTGCCGGGTAGTTTTGCCGGTCCCTGCCTGACCCCCCTTTCACACAGACAAGCAAATCACGGGTCAAGAATTTATACCCTGTAATTTGCAGATCAACACTGGTATTTTGTCTGTGTGAAAGGGTCTACAAGGGTCGAAATTCCCGGGTCTCCAACCCTGGTAAATTCCTGGGTCGAAGTACCCGTGTTTATCGGCAAATTACCAGGTAAAACTGCTTCACCCGGGAATTTGCCTCTCTGTGTGAAAGGGGTATAAGCTTCATGCAATACCCATGGCATTCACACATATGATGTAGTAAATAGAGGCTTTGGAACTTCCAAGAATAAAATCCTGAACCCCTAAATGCCATCACGTGACCACCAAAAAGCTAGGTGATTGGCTCAGACTAAAATCAGATTACACTCTCCTACCAGCAAACAGGAGGCAGCTATATAAATGGGTTTTTGAAGTGAGAACACTACACTCTAAAGTTACTAGACAAACTCCTAGAACAATGAGCTTCATGTTAAACATATACAAAACTTCCTGCTACAAAAAAATAAATAAAATAAAAGTACACTTGATTACAGGATTCGCAATTAATTCTTATTAACTGTTCTGCATATTGTCTGCCTTATTCAGAGATGGATGCTATTTACATCCAAAGACACAGCAGCGATAAAAAAGGAAAGAAGGAAAAAAAAGAAAAAGAAAAAAAAAAAAAAGACACCCACTCCAGGCATCGCAGGTCCGTAGACGCAGCATCAGATTACCATTCCATTGGTCATCTGAGTGAGCCTAAAGGCCCGTATTCACGGGCAGATCTAGGGAGAGATGTGTGCTGAGCGAATCACTCAGCACAGCGCGATGTGTGCTGAGCGTGCGGGGCCGCTCATTTCACCCAGCGGGTGAAGTGAGCGACCTGCTAGATTGGCCTACATGCAGGCCAATCTAGCACCAGCGATAGCGATGCGCGGGGCTGCGCATCGCTATGAGGGGTACACACGGAGTGATCGCTGCTTAAAATCTAAGCTATCTAGTCAGATTGCTTAGATTGTAAGCAGCGATCGCTACGTGAGTACCCCCCTTAAGGTTGGGGACACACTAAGATTATCTGGTTGGAATGAAAATCTGGAATGTACCTTAAAGTTACTCAGAATGGCCCTCTCAGCTCCATAGCCGAGGTCAGTAAATATGCATCAGAAGATTTAAGGTGAGCACAACACTAGGCGATGTGCTCCATGATCGACATCACCTAGTGTGCCCCCCTCCCAGCCCAGGCCGCCTGACGTGGGCGTACACACTGTGATATTGCACAGTGATGTCATGCCGCAGCCAGGCTGTGCATGCAGCTTTGGAAGATGATTACAAATTGAGCTGCATACACGGCCGACACCGAGGGTCATTAACGGCATACACACTGGGCGATATAGTAAGCGATATCGTTAAGGAGGGTAAAAATTAGCAATATCACTTACTTCATCACCTAGTGCAGTGGTTTACAAACTTTTTTTAATCACGGCGTCCTAGAGTATCAGAATTTTTTTTCACGGCACCCCAAGGCCAAAAATTTCTTATTGAGAAATTTAGAAAGAAATATTAAATTAAGTAGATTGTGTTTATATGTCATCCTTAGGGTCAATTGTGCGGTGAGGGACAAGCTTTGCTTCTGTTTGTCCCCATATTTTATGACTGGCTGCCACCAGCACTGGTTTTGCCTATTATATTGATCATACATAATTTGAATTGGTCCTGGACCACCAAGCCCGGGCACACCGGCAAGTGTCCCGAGGCACCCCAGGGAGCCACGGCACATAGTTTGGGAACCACTGACCTAGTGTGTACCAGCCTTTAGGCATAGGCCTTGCCACTCACAAAAAACTGGGCCAACATGCCCCCACTTTTGGGAATACTGGCTGTCGCTGCCCATTCCCCAATCATGATGTGGCTTAGAGGCACGATGACCGTAGTTGCAGAAAGAGAGTTGCTCATGCACAGATTTTCTACCCATCAGAGAGGTACGTAAACGAATCCGGCCCTACATTCATATATAGTATAACTATAGTAGTCAGGAACACAATATTTCCCTACCATCTGTAATCGCTACACTGCAACTTAGCGGATAGCAAAGATATTTCTGTGTTACGTTGTTGCAATAATATTGTAGCGCTTTGTCATACAGTTACCCATTATAGTGTATGTAACTGATAAACTGAGGAGCTTAAAGCCAATTTCACTCACAAGGCAGAAATGTGGATATCAGTATACATATAAAAGCATGTGCAAGTAGATTCATCTATCCGTACAGCTGGAGAAACCTTATTCAGATGGTATTCGGTCAGAATGTCAACATAGTCAAAATGTTGACATTTCATTTTAGTGTTATATTTAGGGGTGTGGTACGTAAGGTCAATGGTTAGTAGGTCGACCTAGAAACCCTGTTGACCTAGTTACTGTCGACCAATAGTGGTTGACCTAAACATGGTCGATCTATTGACTGTCGACCTAGAGACTGGATCCCATATTTAGGGTTAGGCTTAAATAGTCAAAAATTATATGTCAAAATGGTAACTGTCGACATTTTGACCATGTTGACATATCATAACACACACTTTTAGACATTTTTCCAACACCTTTCAACAATGTGTGAACTGTATTCTGTAAACGCCTGGTACTACCTGCCCATAGTATGGTGCCTGGTGAAGTACTACATCCCATGTAATGCTTCGCTCTACAGAAGGCAAACGGTTCTGCAGCAGAAAAAGCTCCTCTGTGCTGGATACTTAAAAATTATATAAACATCACATTCTGAGTGAAGTTTTAATATTTCGCATAGGCATAACCCCCATTTTAATTTACCATGGTCTATAGTTGGTATCTCACTGCTACTATCGGTCAAGCAGCAGATTTTAAGTTAAAAGGATAAGAGAAAAAAAAACTCATAAGAGATTTAAAGTAACAATGGTACCACTTTTATGATGCATTCTCTGCCCTGCACAGGAACAGTGATGGTTATGGCCTAAATTAAAAAGCCAGAGCAGTTCTTGGGATTTTGTCTGCTTCAGCTCATATATGTAATGAGGGAAATCAGTATGAACACTCTGCCATATAGCACGACAAGGCGAGTCTTCTGATGTAACACTAGTGGTCCTACTAAAGCTCTAAATTGGTTCAGCTATTAGGACAGGTTGTGGTCTAAAAGTGGATGAGCAAATGAAGCTAGACCAAACATGAATAATACAGGTGACTGAGCCCATAATTCACACATATGCGAAATTTATGGAGGCAGTGGACACGAGGTCTCTGATGTTGGTAGAAGGGTGTGGTAGAGCAAATGCGGCTTTCAGACGCTGGGCAAGGGAGAGAACACAATTAGCTTTCTAAAGTCAGATTAACACACTCATACAGTTACTAGATATTCTACATGAAAGAGATTTAAATGACAATCACCTCCAATAAGACGGCATTATGAAAGGGTGACAACAAAGGCTGACTGTAGACATAATTATTTTTTATTATTTAGATCTTAGCAAAGTTATTGCATGTGGCATCAGGAATCAGCACTCACTGCAGCTACAGATTGTAATATGATTTTGAAATTAACAGTCTACTGGTTAGGGAAAAATAGAACTAATGGAAAAGAATAAAAACTTTAAAGGGGTCTATTTTGTATGTTGCACAAATTAACTGCGTAGCTCAATCTAAAATTATCCTTTCTCTCTGCCTTGCAATTATTGAATTCCCTCTACTAAAAGGTGTATATAACAAATGCTTACAGATAGAATAAGGGCTATAAATACAGCTTAGACTCTGTTGGGTAATGTTATTGGATCCAAGTTTTTGCAAACATGCTTTTTTTTGGCAATATTGTTGTAAGACAGCAGCAAATGGTTTTGCCTACAAAAAAAATTAAATCAATGCTTTATAAATTGCATCACAAAGTTCACCAACCGTGGATCTAGTTGTTTAGTTATCTCCCTCACCCGAACTGTGGGACTTCCTTCATCTGCATAGTTCGAGTCCCTGACACAATTAGTCTAAGGACCTGTTTTTAGAGTAGGCCGCTGCATAGTTTTGTTGGCCGAGAACCTTGTTAAGTCATCACACAGCTTGTGGCTAATGATGAACAAAGTTGAAGTTATTGTGTGAGGACATCTGCAGCCAGAACCTGATAAACAGAGATGCTGCAGCACTTCCAAGAAATTAGGCAGTGAGCGAGACAGCAACATCACTGATGAAAGGGGGACCAATGTTAAAAAAGCCACACACACACACAAAAAAAAAAAAAAAAAAAACAACAACAACAGGCGAGTGTAAAAGTGGAAGTATCATAACATTAGTGGGAGATGCCTTATCTATAATAAGATGAAATATTAGCCATACATGTAATGGAACAGTAGCTCCTTCTTATCCATTAGTTTTGAAAATTGTGACACACTTGCTTGGCATTCCCATGCAATATCCCTTGAAGACAATATTTGTCATAAACACGATAAAATCAGTTTTATTTAGCAAGAAGATATAAAGCAAACATCTACTGGGTTAAAAGCAACTACATTTTTCAGTATAAAAGTTATGTGCAACTAGATGGAGCACAATGTGTCATATCTAAAGAACTGGATGAGAACTGATCTGTGCTACATCCGAGTTGGTGTAAATGAAAATGTGTCTGTGCAGACTGGCAAAAAGTAAGGGATACCCCTATAAATACACTCTATCCACACAGACTAGTGCACCTACTCTATACTTAACAAGGAGCATAGTCATTCAGCCCAACTAATCCCATCAACCAGTCCAAACTTAATTTTCCACTCCAAAAGCTGTTATCTAGCTCCATATAACAATATACTAGCTTGAAAAATTCAGTAACACAAATCAAGACACATTAGATCCCTAAAGACAATTTTGCCATTTAAATCATTGCAAATAAGAGAGAAGAAATAAATGTGACAAGTATAGACACAGCAGAGGTTTTTTTTAAATAATATAAATAAAGAAGATATAGAGAAAACATCAATAAGCAATTGACACAATGCACTTCTCCTTCAATACATCTAGCACAGCACAAGAGGTTGCACCTATATACGCATAATAAAATTATAGACAGCAACACAAAGGGGGATATTCAACTGTTTGAAAAGTCAGTTGGGTGTCTGTTTTTTCCTATCTAATAGACAGGAAAAAACAGACACCCAACTGACTTTTCAAACAATTGAATATCCCCCAAAGAGTCAATAGTACTGACAGCTTGACTAAATCAAATGCAAGCTTATTCATAGAAAGGTTTCAATTTTATAGATAACGGATATAAATTTCTCCAAAACAAAATGTAAAAGTGCTCCCTTTCATACAGGGCTCACACATAGTGGATAATCTTGTGACAATCCTATGAAAATGAAGGTTTATTTTTTTGTTTTGTCATATTTCAGAATCAGCCTGTAACTATTTTTTTTTCTCCATAACTTCTTATGTCAGGTGTTGATCACACTAATGGATGCACATTATCTTCCCCTGTACAGGCAGCAACTGGCAGTAATGATAGAGCTCCTGTAGTGTAACAGTGTCAGCCTATTGGACATCATTACACATGTAAAGCTCATATACCAGCAGCTGGTGCCACCTTCCCCCAGGACAGATATACCATCCCCATATCACAAACAGGCAGCTGCTGTGGAGGCTGGGCATTCTGGAACATGTAGTTCCACTGCAAATGCAGAAGCACATAGCAGTTACAGTACAGGGGGAGACCCTCATCGGTGAGCCGGTGGCACCTGCGTCAGTCTGGAGATCCCATGGGCTACGTACAGGCTATGGTGGGCCCCAGTGGCACACTGTCTCCATATATAAACACTAACCTCGTCCCCCGCTCCACAGGCGATTCGGTGCCACTTTTAGCCTTCTTCTCCTCCAAGTCCACAACTGCTTCCGCTTCCGGGGCCGCGTCTGGCGTCTCATTGGCTGCCACCGAGCGGAAGCTGTTGCCGGGCCGTAACAGACATTCTAGCCGCGCCAGAGCAGGCGGGAGGGAGGCTGCGTTCGTGGCGGAGATCTCGCGAGATCCCACTGCCCTAGCGTCACATGTACTGCTGAGGGAGCCATCTTGGTTGAGGCATAAAGTAGCTTTCTTTAAGCAGACTGTTGCACCTTTGTTTGTTGGAAACAGCTGTCTCTCTCCCTAGCTTTCTTTCGGCCAAAGTCTGTGTACAACTTTGTTTTTGTTTTAGCCAAAACAGGTGGAACATGCAGCTGTGTGTGCTACATGCATCCCTGAATCAGGCCCTGCATTGTATGTAGTGAAAAATGACTGGGCAGACTTGTTTTTATATTGACAGTTAGGATTAAGCTAGTACACACCTCTTCCCAACTAAAACCCTCACGGTTACAAAACAGTAGTACAGCTGCACATAAGCAAAATAAATTCACTATTTATGGAAATCCTGTAACTCTCAAAGCATGGTTTCCCCACTACACAAGACGCAGTATACAGGGTGATTCAAAAGTTAAAGTACACCCCTTTGTTTCAAAAACTTGCAGGAAATGGGAAAACTGAATACTCCAGTGGGTGAGGTGGCCTATCCTTTAGGGTATGTACCGAACATGAGTGCCTTCTTGAAATCGGCCTTGAATCTATTAAGGGCGTGTATACACAGTGAGATATTTTCTTTCACTTTTGACTATATAGTCAAAATCGCAAGAAAAGTTAGTGCAGATCGCAAGGTGAAAAACACCTTGCGGTCCCGCCATGTCGGCATCGCAAGAAAAGATAGACTGTGCAGGCAAGTCAATCCTTGCTAGATCGGGGTACTATCTAGTTCATCTCACATGTCAATGACATCTCACATAAGCCAAAATCTCACATAAGCCAAAATCGTAAGCACACATAGTCCATATCTCAAGAAAAGATAGTCAAAATCTGTGCTATCTGGGCTCCAGGGAGTTCAAGGGAAATCGCAAGTGAAAATCGGGCATAGCAAGGATCTCACCGTGTGTACACACCCTTAGTCCGTTTTTTCAAACGGAAAGGGGGTCGTGTAACATGTAAAAAAAATCAAAATATGCAAAAAAGTTTATTGCTGGAAACAGATTTGAAATAGCAGTTATGGTTCAAAAGTTACAACACTTTATTTGTTGCATTTGTTGTCCCAATCTTCAGTGTCCCAGGACAACTCAGATCCAGACTGAGGGCCTAATTCAGACATGAAAAAAAGCAAATCTTTGACATGCAGGGGGACGCCCAGCACAGCACAAGTCCGCCCCGCATGCCGGATCCCGCCCCCCCCCCAGACATGCAAAATCATCACACGGCTGAGTAGCTCTCTGTCTACGCAGGCTAGCAGTGAAGGCAGACAACTACCCATCATGTCTAGGGTCGCAGCAGCTGTGCGTGACGTCATGCAGCCGCCGCCGCCGCCTGCCCCGAAAATGGTACGAACATGCCTCTGTTGTCCGGACCGCACCCCTCCCCCCCCCAATGTCGCCGCAACGCCGCCTACACGCCCCCAGCCTCCTCTACTGTCAAACAGGCAGAGGCAATCGCCAATGTTGGCCCCAGAGGCATCGTCTCAGGTCCACAGGGAAAAGTCAAAGGCAGAATCACCCTGCGACTCAAGTCCAGGCAACTAAAGTGTGAGAAGTAGAATTATCGAAAACAATGAAGGGGGCAACTAAAGTGTGAGAAGTAGAATTGTCGAAATCAATGAAGTATGAAAAACTCTGACCCGTCAGAGAATGAACAGCACAAACTTCAGGGCACTTGAACCCAGGTGCCTGTTACAACCAGGCCCATTGTAGAAAATACAGACCCCAATAGACCTGAAGACAAGGAAAAACCACACAATACCAGTACTATGAAAAGGGTGGTATTCATGAGACCGATGGTCACATGACCTCCACCGACATCCCGCCCCCTCACTATCCCGATGGTCGGCATGCCAACTGTAAGGATTATATCTCTGAACCACCTCGATTTGATGACCCCTTAGGTACCCGTGAGAGTAACTCTTAACACAAAGAGTAAGCACGCAGCTGTAGTTAAGAATCACTCTGTTTATTGTAAAAATGACAGCGTACTATATAGATAAGAAACATGGGTGTATACAATATGTGCAAGCATATGATTGGATAAATAAAAGTAGCATACGACATTACATGCAGGATATTTAGTAACACACAGAAGTAACAGGTTTGATCTGGTATGTAACTGTCCTTGAAGATAAGACACAAACAAGCCTTATATTGTATGAACAGACAAGGGCATCCTGTAGAGAGTGCGTACGTGTCTATTCAAGCACATAACAGTTCATATAGCATGTTTAACCCTTCAATCCCCTCTTAGAATCATATATTTATATAACATGATTCTTTACATGGAGCTTTTTATTTCTATATTCAGTTAGGTATTGCTTATAGGCTGCAGGGGAGTTAGGAGGGATTGTAAGGACGGCTTTATACATAAGCGAGTTTTCAATACCTTTTGTGGCGAGTTTTCTGCAGCAGGGTATAATGCAAAAGAAAACAACACAAAAAATTGCTATCACAATCAATATGTAGATTCCTAGTTGAACAAGACCCTGTTTCCAATTTTCAAACCAACCAAAGTATTGGCTCCATGGGTTATCAATACCTGAATTCTTTTTTAGCTCTATGGATAAATTCTCTAGTTTGTTTATAGCAAGAGTGATTTTACCATTAGGGCCAGTGTTATCAGGTATGTAGGTACAACATCCTTCTACCTTACCTATATAAACACAAGTACCACCTTTCTCGGCTAACATCATATCAAGGGCCATTCTATTTTGGAATGTCATCTGGGAAGTGGCTTCCAGTTGCTCAGCTATACCTTTAAGGGCATCCTTGGTATCATTAACAAATCTCTGTTGGTTATAATAAATATAGTTAATCCAAGCAACATTTTTGTTCACAGTAATTATAGGGATCAGTGATTCAAAGCCTGCAGCTACTTCATCTCTAGCTTTAAACTCGTCTGGGACCCCTCTTGGGACCCCTATGGCATCAATATATACATGTGGATCAAAACTACCTCCTGTGAGTTCCCGCTTCTTTCTATTAGTGGGGACATCGGGGGGAGGTTTAGGTTGATCGTCTGGGAGAATGTGAAGTGGCATTATTATTTTGGCTAGGGCACATTCACCTTTTCAGGGTGTATCTAACTTGGTTCTAAGTTTCATATCTCCACATATGTAATAAATGTCACCTAATGATTTAGTTTGGTTAACTAGGACAGTGGTTCTTGTTTCTGCACAATATCCTGGTGGGAAGGTTTTCAAATCTTTTCCTGAGGTAGCATTAGATACATAACAAGTGTAATTACCAGGGTATATGGTTATGGTATTACCTGGGTTAGGGTTTTTTTTTTTTTTTTTAAATAAAGTATTTTTATTTCGAAGGAGAGTAGTTTGCATACAGACATTGCACAACAGGAACACATTAAATACGTAATGACATGTCCTCATCGGGGAACAGCATTCACTTTCGACTTATTTTCAAACTATGTCATTTGCTCATAGGCGCATAGGAATGTACAGTTATATATACCATTATTTTGCATTATCCGTACACTCTAGTATTCATGAAATCACATTATACTTTGTTTTGTTTCCCCCCCCCCCCCTCAAATATAACTCTTACGGACAATCCGTCCGAGTAAAACCCTTTAAAAGAGAAGAAAACAATCAGAAACCAAACACAGAGAACCCCAGAAATAAAAAAAATAAAAAAACAAAGAGACAAAAAACATTATGGGGAAGAGGACGCATTGGGGGATACTAGCACTCTAAATCCTACCCTGTCCAGATGGGCTTAGAGCCACTCTCTCATTCACAACCCATTGGGTGAGAGGGAAGCCTATGGCCCTAGAAGATCATAACTTGGCAAATCCAGGACCTGTTAGTAACCCTATCACCATTAAGTTGTAGGGTCTGGGACGGAGTATATGGATTCCAGCCATGGAGACCAAATTCTTTCAAATTTAGCGGAGGCATTGTGTTTCATATAAATGTATCGCTCCTTAAAAACAGTGTCGTTTATTAGTGCCTTAAGAGCGGGGAGTGTAGGGCCCTTAGGGGCCATCCATAGCCTCGCAATGCTCACCTTCGCCATTGCACATATGTTGCGAGCATATAGGCCCTCTGGACCAGACACAAAGTCAGAGCTACCCATTCCCAGGATGCAAAATTGCGGAGTAAGCATGGCCTCGTCCACCCCTGTGTTCCCCAGAATCGATCCGACCCCCGCCCAGAAAGCCCGCAACACCGGACAATCCCAAATGAGGTGCCAAAAAGTACCTGCAGTCATCCCACACTTAGGGCAGTCACCCACACGACCCGTCCCGAATTTGGCCAGTCTGGCCGGGGTCATATATATTCTATGCAAAAGGAAGTATTGTATCTGTTGATACCTGATGGATTTGGTAACCGTGCACGGAGTTTCCAAAGCAAGGGCCCAGTTCTCTTCATCTATGGGGCCCAGATCCTGCTCCCATTTGACACGGAGACGTGTCAAAGGATCTATATGGAGTTTGGCGAGTAGATAACCATAAGCATGGGAAATCATCTTAACTCGACCCAGCATACTTACAAAGGTCTTAATGGGAAATGGTATAATTTTAGGGGGGGAATTGGCGAATTGGGACTGCAAGGCATGTCTGAGCTGGAGGTATCTAAAAAAATAGGAGTTAGGCAAATTAAACTCATCTTTTAGTTGTTGGAAGGATTTGAGCGTATTATCCGTATAAAGGTGATTTATGGAAATCACTGATTTAGGGGCCCAAACTTCCCTCCCCTCGAGCGCATACAGTTCAGGGAGCCATTTAGAATACCAGAGGGGGGTGTCCGGGTCCAATCCATCAAATTTCAAAAGAATTTTTAGTGCCTGCCACACCTTCATGGCTTGGTATATAAGAGGAGGGAGGAACCGGGCCAAGCTCCCACTCAGCAACACCTGCAGGGGGGATAAGTCGGGGAAGTAGCATTGGACAAATACCCAGTGTAGAGAAGTGACGCCAGTATCCTGCACCCATGCACTAATATGAGACAGCTGAGCGGCATAGTAGTACATCTGAAAGTTTGGCAAGGCCAGACCTCCGTCGCTGCGCAGTCTGGTGAGAGTGTTCAGTTGTATTCTAGGACGTTTGCTAGCCCATATTAAAGAAGACAGGACACTATTAAATTTTCTAAAGAAGGATGGATGAATATATACAGGGGATTGCAGAACCACATATAGAATCTTAGGTAGTATTATAATTTTTACGAGGCTGACCCTGCCAGATACAGTCAATGGAAGCTTACACCAAGTCTTGGATTTACGAGTAATTTGTTGCATGATCGGATCAAGGTTCAAAGGTGTAAAGTCAGAGGGGTCATTGGTTACCTGAATCCCAAGATATTTAAATTTCGCCGTCCAACATAGCGGTAGGGAGATTTTAGGAGCAGCAGGGGGGGGGGGGGCAATCACAGGCATAATAGAGGACTTAGACCAGTTAATATGAAGGCCTGAATATACACCGAACTCCTCAATCAATTGCAACACTGTAGGCATAGACCTGGTGTAATCCTGCAGAAACAACAGCATGTCGTCAGCGTAAAGGGCAATCCTATCCTCACGAGGGCCGGTATGAATGCCCACCACGCCTGGGTGGGTACCTTATTAGACAGGCCAAGGGTTCGATGGCCAGGGCAAACAAGGTTGGGGACAGAGGACATCCCTGCCTGGTCCCGCAAAACAGGCGGAACGAGGGAGAGATATAGCCATTCACTGAGATCCTGGCAGTCGGGTGCTGATAAAGCAATTTAATCCATTTTATAAAATTAGGCCCGAAACCCATAGCTGTCATGACCTCCCATAGATAGGACCACTCGATACTGTCAAATGCCTTGGCGGCATCCAGTGAGACCACTACCGAGTCAGAGGGGAAGTCATATGGGATTTGTAAGATGGTATATAATCTACGTAGGTTAATAGAAGTGGACATCCCTGGCATAAAGCCGGTCTGGTCGGAGTGGATAATGGAAGTAATTACGGTGTTGAGTCGAACTGCTAAAATCTTTGCCAGGATCTTAGCGTCAGTGGGAATCAATGATATCGGTCTATAGGATTCTGGGGATCTTGGGTCTTTTCCGGGCTTCGGGATCACTATAATAATCGCCTCCGCCATAGAGGGGGGAAGTTGATCATTAACAAAAATATCAGAATACAGGGCGTGAAGCCTAGGACCGAAGAAATCAATGTGGGTCTTGTATACCTCTGAGGGGATGCCGTCATAGCCCGGTGCCTTGCCGCTGGGAGACAAGCCAATAGCCGCCGTTACCTCTTCCAGAGTCAAGGGTGCCTCCAGCATCTCAGAGGCCTCCGGGGGGAGTGTGGGTAGGGGAATATTACTTAAATAAGCGGAGAGGTCTGATGTCGAGTCTACCAGTTGTGAACTGTAGACCTCAGCATAGTAGGAGCGGAATAGCTGCGCAATTTCCGGCGTGGTGTTCACAAGGGCGCCATCGCTACCGGTCATCTGAGCAATTGTAGAACCTGGGCGGTCACTGTGCACCAATCGAGCCAACAGGCCACCTGGCCTATCGCCCTGCATGTAAATATTAGTAGCCTGAAATAGAAGCGAGCGCGAGTTTTTATCAGACAGATGAGCCACCCATGCCGACTGGGCCGCCAGCCAGCGCACCTTCAGCGCAGGGGTGCCATCCACCAAGTATCTAGATTCCAAATCCCTGGCGTCACTCTCAAGGGCTCGCTCTCTCTCCCTGCAGGACATTTTGAGGGCAGAAATACGTCTAATATACGTTCCCCTTAGGAATGCCTTAAATGAATCCCAAACCACTGTTCCGGGGGCCGAGCCTACATTGTCAGTAAAGTATCCCTCCCACTGAGTCACCTGGTCAGAGCAGTCACCTATTTGCAGCAGCCAGGAAGGATGCAGTTTCCAATAAGATTGACCCCTCTGGCTCACCATAGCGAGAGTCAACACCATAGGGGAGTGATCAGATATACCCCGGGCCTCGTATTGGACGACAACCACCCTAGGGAGAAGAACGGGGGAGAGTAGGGTCAGATCGATCCTGGAGAACGAACCATGCGTGCCAGAGAAGCATGAAAACTGTCTAGTCGTAGGGTGCCGAGCTCTCCACACATCCACCCACTGCAAATTATTCAGAAAATCAGCAAATTTAGTAGGACTAGAGCGGACCCCAGCAGCCTGCGGAGAGCGCCATCTGTCTAAAGCTAAATTCATGACATTGTTAAAGTCACCCAAGCAGATTACCGGGGTGTCCGGAGAGGAGGCTATGAATGAAGCGGCTTGCTGTAGTACATCGTACGAGAATGGGGGGGGGATATAAACCGCCAGTATGTAGTAGGGTTGGGAACTTAGTCTACATTCAAGGAACACAAATCGACCGTATTTGTCAGTCTTGGCCGATACCAGCTCAAATTGGACCGATTTCTTTATCAGGATTGACACACCCCTGGAGGAAGAGGAGTGAGAAGCGTGATAGGCCCAGCCCACCCAGGGTCTTCTAAGTGACAGTAACCTATTCCCCTCCAAGTGAGTCTCGCAGAGACATGCAACATCCGGGCCATATTTCCGAAGTGTAGTTAATACTAAGGAACGCTTTATCTTATTATTTAAACCTCGAACATTCCATGTCAGAAATTTCAAATTAGCCATAGATCTGGTAATATTCTATGTAGTAACCTAAAGATACAGTCCAGCGAATATTCCTGGAAATTGTTAGTGAGGGTAATAACAGTGCTATACTACTCAATCCCTGATTCTTAATCGACAGTATCCAATGCATCAGACATACTTCCCACATCAAAATGAATGTACTCCAAAACAAATTTAAGCATGAGAAAAATAACAAACTATAGAAAGAAACAAACTTGTGTAAGGCACAGCAACAAGCTGTTCGCTGAACTCTCCCCCCCTCCCCGTATACCACCCCTAACTTCGGCATACTTAAATCCCAAACTATCGTTTCTATCTCTCAAGGGCTAAGTACTAAACAAAACCCTTAACCAAAGTCAAGCGATCAAGAGAAAGAAAAGTCCTGAGCCACCAACGCCAAGGGGGGGCTCCCTGGACAATGGGTAGATGCCTCTGGTGGTCCCAACCGATCATTAGACAGTGCAGGGCCTCAATCCGGGGCCATCTGGCGCGCTCCCGGAGCATATCTGTCCAGCCATTGGGCCGCCTCTCTAGGGGAATTGAAGAATTTGGTTTCCCCGTCCGCTACCACCCGGAGTCGGGAGGGGAATAGCATAGAGTAGGAGACGTTCAGGTCTCTGAGGCGCCTCTTGATAGGCATAAACTGGGCTCGATCCTTCTGGACTTCCGCGGCAAAATCAGGAAAAGCAGACACGGTAACCCCGTTTCTGGTAAGGGGGCCTTTTGTGCGTCCCAACCGGAGGACCGAGTCACGGTCCTTATAATGCAGAAATTTGGCGATGAAGGTGCGCGGAGGGGCGCCAGGAGGTAGAGGACGAGATGGTATCCGGTGTGCACGCTCCACCGTAAACTGTGCCGTGAAGGATTCAGCGCCGTACAGTTCCTTAAGCCATGACTCCAGGAAGACCTCAGGCTGGGAGCCCTCCTCCTTCTCCGGCAGGCCCACAAATCGCACATTATTTCTACGCAGCCGACCCTCCATGTCTAGTAATTTGGATTGAAGGGATGTTACTTGCTGGGTTACCGTGGAAATAGATTGTTTCATAGGACCGCACATATCCTCCAGATTCGAGACACGGGTTTCTGCCTCTCCCACTCTCTCTCGTATGCGCTGGACGTCCTGCCGAAGCAGCGAGAGATCACACTGCACTTTCTCCATCTTATCTGAAAGACGCTGTTCCGATCCAGCTATTGCCTCCAGCACTTGTTGAAGAGATGGAGCTGCGGGTGTGTTAGGGGATTCAGCAGCTGTTGCAGATGGGGAGTAGGAGTGGGACGGAGAGGCCCCCTGCGAAGCGGCCTGCGAGGCCCGTTGGTTTAGTGGGTTAGGTTGTCTGGCAAATTTCTCCAGCTTCGCCGCAGCCGTGCGCTGGCCGTCCCGAACCATGACGGACAATAGGTAGTAACAGACACTCCGGTATAATCTCAGGTCAAAAGCGTAGAAGGAGACTTCAGCAATGAGTGAATTTTAGGGTTGTAATAAGCAGAAACACATCCGCAGCTGGTCTCCAAAGTAGTAGGCAAATGTAAAAGAAAGTACTGGCAGCGTCCCAGAATATAGGTGAGAGCAGGAGCGATGCAGTTATTTAGTATGTAAAATAAGACAGCAACTGAAGTCAAAGTGTAATTTGATCCCAGGAGGTAGAAGTCACTCACCAGTTACATATCAGTCAGCCTTTAAGTGAGAGTGTTCCCTCTATGACTGGAAGCAGCAGTCCAGAGCAGTGGGGCCGGGAATCTCCAAAATTGAGGCCGGGGATCCGGAGGAGGTATAGGCCGCAAATCCGGAAGTATGTCTCCTCGGCCGTACAGACCCCGGGGAGAGCGGGGAAATCGCCTGCCGGTGCCCTGCAGCGTAGGGAAGAAAAGCAGGGTATTCAGGCACACCAAAGGGGCCAGGATATTACAGGAGGATGTTTAATCCAGGGAGCTCCCGGGATCTGCTTCCTACTCCTGTGCTGTCGTGGCCACGCCCCCGGGTTAGGGTTTTTTGACAGTATGGGGTATTCCTTTTTCCACATTTCACATTGGCTGTCATTGGTTTTGGTGCCGTTGTAAAGGCTGAAAAAACAACTTTCCTGCTCTAGGGGTATATTAAGGGGCACTGTGCCTAGGTGAGGCCTAGATCTGCCACAAACATAGCAGTTACTTTTATTATGTTTATTGGCGCTATATTTCATCCATTCTAACCAGAAATTGATGTCAGAGAAACCAGTTTCAATAGCTAGGATGTCTTCAAAGGTGGGATTGTTAATGGCTATCATATCCTTGAAGGTAGCTATATGAGGCCTTAGGGGTTTACCTTGGGGGATAGCCTTAGACTGATACGCTGGATTGTTAAACATGTCCCATAAATGAAAGCTTTGCCTTTCGCTATAGTACCCTGTTCCCCACCATATTCCAACTACATAGGTACCATTATCTGCTCTGCTGGGGCGTTCTATGTTTAATCTGAACCTATATGCACTTAGGCCCTCGTCCATCTTAAAGATAGACATTCTAGAGAGTAGAGGTATTCCATCAGGTTGGCTCCATCTATTTAAAGCGTCTGATGGTCTGTACCCCCAGTCAATTCCTGTGTTCCACCCCACAGATCCCCAGGAATCACAGTTGTATCCCCACCATGAATCAGTAACACAAATATAAACTGTCTCAGATATTCCTGATTTTCTTTTTTTTGTGTATAGAGTGTTTTGCTTCAGCAAGCTTGGAGAACAGAAAGTAATCTAAGACATAGGTGGCTACGTGTGTGTTGGAGGAGTTATACCATAAGGTGGTCACCCCTTCCTTTTGTGAGATGTTAACCTCAATTCTTACAGGGAAGTGTTAGGACTGTGATGAGGGTTAGGATAACACATGCCCAGCGGGGTCCGTGGTTCACAATCATCTTCTCCATGTGTGAGGTCATCTTGGTTGGAGGTCAGGGCTGTCTGCCCCCGTTAGTACCTCTCCTCGTTGGAGGTCAGGGCTGTCTGCCCCCGTTAGTACCTCTCCTGGACTTGCTTCGCGGTTTGGGCTGGGTATCTTCTTTACTCGGGATGCATGGATCCAGGTGGGCCCCTCCTCAGTAAGGACAGCTGTTCTGGTTACTGCAACAACTTCTGTTTCTGGACCATAGGTGAAGTCTCCTGGACTCTTATTCCTGGGAAGCACCTTCACCACGACTCTGTCTCCGACCTGGAAAGGGTGTGTTGGTTCCTGTGGGTTAAAAGGATTTTTACAAACAACCTTGTGTTCAATTTCATCTAGTTTTGTTATCAGGGACCTAACGTACTCTTCCCTTATGAGTTCTAAGTCGCCTTCCTGTATTATTAGTGGTTTCTTAGCCCAGGGTGTGGGGAAGGGTCTTCCCATGAGTATTTCAAAAGGTGAATAACCTAGGGTTTTCTGGGGAGTCATTCTGATTTCTGCTAGTATGATAGGGAGCGCTTGCTTGAGGTATACATGGTTTCCCCTCTTTGCAGATTAATCCTGTTTTAGGATTCTTCTGCATTATTGGAAACAACCAATCAGCTAAATCTTTGGGGGAGGCAGAAACTTGGAGTTCAGTAAATAGATACTGATCATCTATCATGGGTGGGGTTATGACGGCCATGGCTTGGTATGTGGAGTCATTTGGTCTAGCACAAGAGCCGTCAACAGAAACATGGTCAGAGCCAGGAACAGGTATGGGGGACATGTCCAGTCTGGGAGATGTCTCAGTCTCTATGGTCAGACAGCAGTCATGGTCGTCGGGCAAGTCATCTTGGGGACCTTTGAGACCAAGGAGAGCATTTAAGATAGGGGCAGGGCCTGAAGTTGTATTAGCATACTTGATGGTGAGGGAGGGATTTCCCAGCAATTGTACTTCATAGCCACTAAGGCGTTGGGCAGACATGTGTTGTGTATGTAATCCTTTAAGAATGGCCAAAACATCATGGGTTGTGTGAAGTACAGTGGTGTGTCCTAGGGTGAGTGTAGTTGCCATTTCAGCTACCATTGCACAGGCCGCTAGTGCCTGAAGACAGGCAGGCATACCTTGGACCGACACAGGCATTACTTTGGAAAAGAATGCCACGGGGCGCAGCTTGCCTCCATGAAATTGAGTCAGTACCCCCGCCATGGTTTTACAGTTGTCCCTTGCATATAAATGAAACGGCAGTACATAGTTTGGGAGGCCCAGTGCCGGACTTTTTATCAACATACATTTTAGACTTTCATATGCAGTTAACATTTCTTGTGACCATTGAATCTGTTTAGGTTTGTCATTGAGAGTGGCTTGTCTCAAGATATTGTCATAGTAGGAACAATCAGATATCCACTGTCTGCAATAATTAATCATGCCCAGAAAGGATAGCATTTCCTTCTGAGTAGTTGGGGTGACCAGGCCCAATACAGACTGAATGCGTTGTGGACTGATTTTCCTTTCTCCCTCTGTGAGTACAAAACCCAAATAATCGACATGCTTTTTACACCATTGCATTTTTGTTTTAGACACATTCACAGAGCCAGTTTAACAGTGATATACCATTCTCTCGGCAGGCCTCCTCCGTTTGACTACAGAGAAGCAGATCATCTGCATACTGTAGCAGGACAGAACCATAGGGGGGGTGCCAGGGAACTGCTTGCCCTCAAAAGAAAAAGCAAAAAGTAATTGTGTCTGAGGGTCCACTGGTATGCTGAAAAATGCATTTTTTAAATCAATTACTGAGAAAAATGCAGCGTGTACAGGGATGGCTGAGATGAGTGAGTTTACATCAGGTACAATAGGTGCAATGGGAACAATTAGCTGATTAATTGCCCTAAGATCTTGTACAAACCTTATAGTCCCATCTGATTTAGCTACAGGGTTAACTGGTGTTCAGTATGGGGATACTACATGTTTGAGAATGCCTTGCTTTAAGAATTGCTCTACCATGGGCTTTAGACCATCCATTTTTTCTTTAGACAATGGATATTGTTTCTGGTAAACGGGGTGTACATCAGGTTTCAGTGTGGCCTTGTAGGGGGTACAAGATATCAGGCCTGTGTCGAAGGGACCTTCTGCCCACACAAGGGGGTCTATTGTATCTAGTTCAGTGGTCTCAGTGAGCACGGGGAAGTGTGGTGAGGTTATGTCCATACCCCCACCAGTAGGGGTGATGGTTATCTGTAGTTCAGTAAGGAGGTCTCCTCCCAGCAAGTTAACTGGACAGTCAGGTATGACAGTGAATGAGTGAGTCCCTATGTAATGTCCCCGTGGTGTGTCAATAGGGATAGGTACAGTGGAGTAAGCTTTTGTGGGTATCCCATTGATTCTCATTGAAGGAGCGGACTTTCTGAGGGGCCCATGGTACTGGTCCCTGCACAGAACACTGGTGGTGGCCCCGCTGTCAATCAGGAATGGGACACTTGTTCCATTGACACCTAGATTGATCATTGGGGGTTCCTTCCAGTGTTCTGTGAGCTGCATGAAAGTCGGGACACCCTCCTCCGGGCCCCGTCAGCGGGGCTGTCCCTACCAGTCAATCTGGAACCTTGGGGGGTCCCTGGGAACGTTGCTAAGGGGGGCAGATTCAGTTGATGGCTGCCTAGGTTTGTTAAGGGGGTAGGGGCAGTCCCTAGCCCAGTGTCCATCCTTGCCACAGTTAAAGCAGGATGTATGTCATCTGTTTGGAGGTGCAGGGGGACCCCTATTATGTGGGGTGTCCCGCTGGGGCGAGGGTTCCTGTGTTGCCTCCGGAGGTTCTGAAAACTGTGGGTCAGTACGTTTTGAGTAGTCTTTTTAATGTCAAAACAGCCTGCTGCTTCCTTCTCATATAAATGTTTACTGAATTCCTCAATGTTGTCTGAGGTCCAACTAGAAACACTTTGTTTTACTGTCAAGGTCACAGAAGGCAGTAGGTTGTTTATAAATGTGGAAATAAGTAAGCTGTCAGTATTTACTAGGGTGAGACCTGCTTCCTCTGACCAGCATTTTTTTTAAATCTCTTCCAGAATTCAGTCACATTCTCACTAGGTTTCTGTTTGCAAGCTACTGCTAGGGACGAGCGGGTTTTAAACACTGCGTCCAGATGTTCACTCAGTTCATCCCACTAAATTGTCTAGCCAGGGGTTAACAAGGTAGTAATTTGTAGGGGAGACACGAGCAACATATTCCTTGCAGGTCTCTCCCGGGAGGGGAGGGGGGTATTCAGTCTCTTTACTCTGATCTGATCCCATATTACCAATAAGTAACTAACGTGTCTAAACTGAATTAATAACAATCTTTATCATAAAAAAAACATAGATTGTTCCAAACACAGTGTCATATAGTGCGTGTACACTTACCACCCACGCAATATATTTCTAAAAGAATTCACAAATAACAGGGAAGGGGAACAATAGTCTATGTATGCATTCAGCTGATCTGATCATAGATCATTGGTAACATGTGGGAGTGCATATTCCCTACACAAACTACCGGGAACAGAAAACAACAACAGTACAACTTGTGATACCAAATGTACGTACACTTACCACCCGTACAATTAATATCTCTGCAATCGTGGACAATGTTATTTGTTACAAATCAACTTTCAAATGTACTTAAAATCACTGTAAACAACAATGTCCTCTGGCACTCAGCGTCCGTGCACTTACCACCCGTTCACTGAGTGTCCTTAATAGAAAAATTACAATATGAGTACTTATAAGACAGACATACAAATATTTAGGTGATCAAATCGAGGAGGCGTTGTTATTTGGACCCCTGGTCCATCTATGGTATCCCAGATACCTGTGCCTTTAAAGATTATATGGACCCCTGGTCCTTCTATGGTATCCCTGATACCTTTGCCTTTAAAGATTATATGGACCCCTGGTCCTTCTATGGTATCCCTGATACCTTTGCCTTTAAAGATTATATGGACCCCTGGTCCTTCTATGGTATCCCTGATACCTTTATGTGGCGCCCGGCGCCTTTAAGAAAACAAGTTTCTTTTCTGCCAAGTCCCGGACTTGGATTGTATTTCTTGTCACGTGTTCCCGGAACACGAAATGAGTTCAGATCTAGTAGTAATCGCAATCCCTGAACGGAAAAGACAGACAATAAAATTCTCTATCTTACCGGGCAGGGGACGATCGCCTAGATTCCGGCTACGAGCCCCCAAACTGTAAGGATTATATCTCTGAACCACCTCGATTTGATGACCCCTTAGGTACCCGTGAGAGTAACTCTTAACACAAAGAGTAAGCACGCAGCTGTAGTTAAGAATCACTCTGTTTATTGTAAAAATTACAGCGTACTATATAGATAAGAAACATGGGTGTATACAATATGTGCAAGCATATGATTGGATAAATAAAAGTAGCATACGACATTACATGCAGGATATTTAGTAACACACAGAAGTAACAGGTTTGATCTGGTATGTAACTGTCCTTGAAGATAAGACACAAACAAGCCTTATATTGTATGAACAGACAAGGGCATCCTGTAGAGAGTGCGTACGTGTCTATTCAAGCACATAACAGTTCATATAGCATGTTTAACCCTTCACCGACCAACAGGGACTATTTCCACTCATGGGTGTCCACGACACTAGTAGAGTGGGAATAGAACCCGTGGCGATCGCAGGTCGCCACCGAGCCCGCAAGGGGCTTGCTGCACACGCCCCTCCCGGCCAGGATCCCGGGGTCGGTATGCTACATACTACACCCCTATGAAAAGTGGTTTTGAAACCTCAGCCGAAAAGGACAGATCACACAATGTTGGTACTCCCAACTGTGGGTTGAAACATAAGCTGTCCAGCTATTACTTCCTCAATAAGCATTAGAGACTGTCTCAATAGTGGGGCATACCTACTGCCACCCTAGAAAAACACCACTAAGGAAACATAGTGGAGAGCTACCTATATCATCTGTACAAGTTCCCCGCTAGCATTGGCTATTGCAGTCACATGCCGAGAAGGCACCCCCCATGAGTCTGTAAAGACATTAGTCACGTCTCACCTGTGGCCATCAGGTTGTCTATGGTGAAGGAAGAAAAGTAAATCCACCCTCAGAAACAGCTTGTGACATCTTAAGGGACTGCATTACCTGTGGAAAATACAACCACTCAGTAATATGCACAACTCTGATCAAAGCAAAGGCTACTCCCTAACTAAGGAGGAATAGCAGACTCAAGCTAGACTGACTGTCTAGTCCAAGTGTACACTAGCAAACCCAGTGTAGAAGAAAGGTCCAGTGACCACAACCTTGTGACACAAGCCAAGTTCTGACGCTGTTAAGAGTGCAGAAAAATCACACCAGACCGGATTGACTACAATGAATCTGTCATGATTGAAAATCAGACTTTAACATAGAGAACACTGGAGCTGATGCTACAACAGGTGAACCAGTTGAATGCAGATTAAAGGAAACCCATAATATACATATTTTGTATAGCAGACCCATATCCCAAAGAATGCTGGATGGGTGCACACATTATAATAGAAAACATAACACCGATGAAGAGCCTCCTGAAGACCCTTGGTACAATGCTATAGCAGACAACTGGATATCAGGCATAGAACCGCAGTAAGTTAACCGACCCTATCTCCTAATGTCATGAACAGCTCAGTGGGATCTGAACCTGGGACCCTGTACTCTGTGTTACTGCAGGCTGTACCTCAGCAGTGGTTTAGAGCAAAGGGGAGAGATAAATAACCGACTATACCCCTATAAGACATTGCACATATGCCAGATACCATAATAAAGGACACTGAGTTACCTAATGCTCAGTATACCCAACAGTACCATAGTTACTTGCACCTGGCTCCTGTGTCTATGTCCTCTGTATAGACATAAGAACACAAGCCGTTTTAAATACAATATACATATTTCTACAGATGCTCATGAACTCAGAATAAGAATAGCGCATCCCATGCACTATGTCCCCTGTATTAGCTACAGAATAATATCTACCATAGGGAGATCGTGCAGAATCTCGGCATCAAAAAAGTAAGGCGACATTTGGATAAAACAGAAATTAGATGGCGAACCCACTAATTGGGTAGGTGCAGTTTAATATCTCACATGTGCCAGTGTACACAATAAGAATGCCTAAAGTAAATGAGAATATACCTAGCAAACAGAGACCATTCTTGTTTTACAACACCCACTATAGAGGTCCAATAAAATGTCACACTTTGATACCAATATTTGGTCAGCGTATCTTGCATCTTTCTCACTGCGATGGCTACAGAACCAAGAGTACGCAATTAAGGGCAATGCAGAGTCATACTCTTCTCAATCACATCTCCACGTGTGATTGAATGGGTGGAACTGGACTGCAATGTGGTATTCTCACATAGGCTAAGCTCAGAGAGCATATGTTAAGAAAGTTAGGATATGCAGAGTTGCATGTATGCATATATATTATATGCCTGTTTTAAAGGCGCAGCTGGTATAATGGCTATGAAACAAAAAGGCAACCCAGCTGTAGAGATGTGTAGAACACTACATACAAGCATATATAGACAATTTGTTCTTTGAATGCGGGAGCAATTGCAACACGCTTGCATTTAATTCTGCTCCTGTGTACTTTAGTTTCTTCAACAATTCTACTTTCTTAAATCAATGAAAAAAAAAAAACTTTTGACAGTAGATGGCAGTGGTACTGTAAATATAAAATGTGTACTGTGCATTTAAATTAGTTTTTTTTATAGTTTTATGCGTGTTTCCGATTACAGACAATAGGATGTATCTTACCTTGTTAAATCCTTTTCTTAGGGGCAATAGGGGGCACAGGGAACACTGTCTTTAGCCTAATGAGGACAGTCTTGGCACCAAACAGTTAAACTTTGTTTCCCAGCATGTTCAGGCTCCCACTCCTCTACACCCCGCCCCCAAGCCACTGGCCAGCCAGTTACAGTAGCAAGTCCATTGCAGGTTGGGCAAGGAAAAAGAAGACCAGCGCGCACACAGAAACAAACACACAAATGACCTGGATAATGGTACATAGAAACGACCCCCGCACTCAGGTGCATCGGGGTGGGCGCCCTGTACCCCCTATGGACGAGAAGAAAAGGATTTAACAAGGTAAGACAATAAATCCTATTTTCTGCAGTACACTATAGGTCACGGAACACTGGGACGTCCTAAAGCATCCCCTTCATGAGACGGACGCTCCTGAGCTGCTCTGAGAACAGAAGGCCCAAAAGTATCAAATGCATAAAAAGACACAAGTGTAAGCAGATGACCATGTAGCAGTTGTGCAAAGGTGCCCCGCAGAAGCACCATGCTGAGCTGCCCAAGATCCCCACCGAGCAGGTAGAATGAGCAGTCACCACTAGAGGGGGAGGAAGAGATGCCAAAGTGTAGGCATGACGAGTAGAAGGCAGAGCCATAAGGCCAGAGAGTCTGTTTGGAAGCTGGCCAACCACATTTGGGAAACTTGCAGAGAACCAAGAGAAATTCTGACTTGCGGACATCACGGGTCCTGTCTTCAGAAGCTCTAACCACAATCAGAGAGGCTTCCCCGAGATAAGGGTGGAGCAGAGAAGAGGGTATCAAACTGGTGGACAATGTGGAACCGGGACACCATCTTGGGCAAGAAGCCCAAACAAGTGCATGGTGGACGCCCTGCATAAATGGTTTCATATTCTGCATGAAGACAAGATGGTGTTGACAGAAGGACAGACAGGGCGGAGATCTGAACTTTTAAAGACGAGAGACGGAGTACCATGTCCAATTCTGACTGTAAATAGGGAAAGAGTCTAGAAACTTGAAATGTCTGGGGATTGAAGGTCCCTGCCAGGGCACCCTGCAAAATCACATCCGCCAAACTCAGTAATAAATCCAAGGTGGCGACCGCTTATGGGCATAGAGCATGGTTTGAATAACCCTTCTGGAGAAGCCTTACGCTCTCAAGATGGATGTCTCAAGAGCCACCCTGTCAAAGTGAGTAGGGCCAGAAGCAGATGAAAGCACGGTCTCGAGACAGGAGACAGACACAGGGGAGCATCAATAGAAGATCCAGGAGATCGGCATAGCACGCTCATCAAGGCCAGACCAGGACCACCTGGATCATCGTGCCTCCCGCTAGATTGAACCTGTGAAACACTCAGGGAATGACCCAGATGGGTGGAAAGGCATAGACTAGAGGGAACGTCCAAGATACCACCAGGGCATCGAGATCTCTGGTTCTGGAGAAGTACCTCGGCAGCTGATGGTTGTGCCGAGAAGCCAACATATTAATGTCTGGACGACCCTAGCGACGAGTTAACTAAAAGACGACCAGATGCAGAGCCCAGTCACTGGAACGGACATCCTGATGTCTGAGGAAATCCGCCTCTCAGTACTGTACAATGATAAAGTCAGAAGAGGACACTCCGCACAGTGCAGGATGCGGCTGGCTACTTTCATGGCACCACAGATGCGAGTGCCACCCTGGTTACGCGACTGCTGTTGCGTTATCCGACTGTACTTTCAATGGATGTCCCGGCAGTAGAGGTTGAGCCAAGCAAGGGGCCATGTATACTGCCCTAAGCTCAACGACATTAATCGGAAGCAGGCTCTCGTGAGCAGACCACTGACCCTGGAACACCCGCTGACAAGAGACCGCCACCGCCCCAGCAGACTCGTGTGTGTGGTGAGCAGGTTCCAGTCTGGATCTAGATGGACAGCCCTTGTCCAGGTTGAACTTGTGGAGCCACCACATGAGAGTGTTAAAGCTCCGTTGAGAGGATAATTGTCTGTGGTGTGATGTGAAGAGGATACCTGTCTCACCGAGCCAGGAACTCCAGCTGAATAGGGCATGAGAGGAACTGTGCATACTCCGCTTTTTCGATCATGGACCCAGGATCCGCATACAGGAATGGACGGACACCCTGCGAAGAGCCAAGGAGGAGTGGAGTAAATTCTGGACTGCAGGGCTGGGATTTTGTCTTGTGGAAGAAAGACCCATGAGTGCTACATTTCCTGAGAAGGTGTTGAAGACTTTCGCGAACTGATCCCCCAGTTGAGACTGGAGAAGTGGCACTGTCAAGCGAATGTGGATTGATAAGATGTATGGCAAATGGGCCAGGAGAAACTAGTCGTCGTGAGGGTAGCATTTTGACTCCCTGATGTTGAAGATGTGCTGCCAGTACTACCATGATCTTCATAAAGATACAAGGAGTAGTGGACAGTTCAATAGGAAACGCCTGAAACAGGTAATGATCGTGGCAGTTCTAATGGGGATGTGTAGATAAGCATCCTGGATGCCCAGAAATGGCATATAGTTCCCCAGTTCCATGGTTATAGGATAATAGAATGAAGAGATTGCATACACAATCTGGGGACCAGAAGATACCAGTTCAATGCCCTGAGGTTGAGAATAAGCCGGAACGAGACGTTCGGCTTCTACACTAGGAAGAGGGTCACGTAAACCCTTGTAACTCTTTGAGATGAGTGTACCGGGATGATGACCTTGGAAGCCAGAAGAGAGCAAACCGACTCCCTGAGAGCCTCTGTCTTGCCTGGATTTTCTGGAAATCTGGTGCAAAAAAAACCCCCTTGTTTCCAAAAGGTGGGCCCTTACCCATGCGTCCATCATGGACACTGCCCAAACCTCGTTGAAAATGGTGCCTGAGCCTCCTGGCAATTAAGTTGAACTGTTTGGTGCCCAGACTGTCCCCTCCAGGTTATACCCAGTGTTCCCTGTGCCCCCTAGTGGACGTAAGAAGAAAATTTCATTCTTGATCTAATCTTGTATCTAGGACTGTGGTTTGGAAATATGAAACCATATCTATCAACAAAGATCCATATATGAAGTTCCAATACATTATATCATACATAGTGACAATAAAAACATTTCTGCATACAATGTTTAATATGTGTGCTTTAAAGTTTTCATTATAGATTAAGATTGATCAATACATAAAAGCTGTGCTTTACAAATATAAGATTGATAAACATAGAATTTGACGGCAGATAAGAACCACTTGGCCCGTGTAGTCTGACCCTTTTTTTTTTATCCTTTAGGTAATCTCAACCCTTTTTGAACCTTAATTCTTTGTAAGGATATTCATATGCCTATCCCAAGAATGTTTAAATTGCTCTAAAGTCTTAGCCTCTACCACCTCTGATGGGAGGCTATTCCACTTATCCACTACCCTTTCTGTGAAATAATTTTTCCTTAAATTTCTCCTGAACCTGCCTCCATCCAGTTTAAATGTATGTCCTCGAGTTCTAATACTTCTCTTCCTTTGAAGAATGTTTCCCTCCTGAACTTTGTTAAAACCTTTGGTATATTTGAAAGTTTATATCATGTCTCCCCTTTCCCTTCTCTCCTCCATACTATACATGTTAAGATCTTTTAGCCTTTCCAGGTAAGTTTTGTGATGTAGGCCATGCACCATTTTAGTTGCCCTTCTTTGTACACTCTCTAATGTATTTATATCCTTCTGGAGATATGGTCTCCAGAACTGGACACAATATTCCAGATGAGGCCGCACCAATGACCTATACAGTGGCATTATTACTTCTCTTTTCCTGCTACCGATTCCTCTCCCTATGCAACCAAGCATCTGACTTGCCTTTACTAGTGTTGCAAATAAAACTAATCTTTAATCATAAATTGCAATTTTGTTTAATCAATGTACTCACTTCTGTATCAACATTACAGTATTTTGTGTTGATCATTTTCCAAAATTCCCATATAAATTCATTTGGCTTGTATAATGTAAGAAAAATAGGATTTTAATTACCTACCGGTAAATCCTTTTCTCGTAGTCAGTAGGGGACACTGGGAATCCATTTAGTACCATGGGGTATAGACGGGTCCATTAGGAGCCATGGGCATGATAGAAGTTTAATTAGGTGTGCTGGCTCCTCCCTCTATGCCCCTCCTACTAGACTCAGTCTAGGAAACTGTGCCCGAGGAGACGGACACAGTTTGAGAGACGGATATAGAAAAGGAAAGTGGTGAGAATCAAACCAACACAACCATAACAAGAGGAAAGGCATGCTAACCAAAACTTGTAAACCGTAACAGCAACAGCTGAACAAAACAACAGTGCTTAACCAAGTAACAGTGCAGGAAAAACGAAGCACCGGGCAGGCGCCCAGTATCCCCTACGGTCTACGAGAAAAGGATTTACCGGTAGGTAATTAAAATCCTATTTTCTTTTCCGTCCTAGGGGATACTGGGAATCCATTTAGTACCACGGAGAGGTACCAAAGCTCCCAGACCGGGTGGGAGAGTGCTGAGGTTCCTGCAGAACTGATTGACCAAACTTAAGGTCCTCAGAGGCCAAAGTATCGAACTTGTAAAACTTTGCAAACGTATTCGAACCTGACCAAGTAGCTGCTAGGCAGAGCTGTAAAGCCGAGACACCCCGGGCGGCCGCCCAAGATGAACCCACCAACCTAGTAGAGTGGGCCTGTACAGAAGGATACAGGTTATTCTCCCTCATTCCTGTATACCCCTGAGACTATTCTATCACTAAGGATAAGCTGCAGCACAAGCACGGCCACGGAGGCTGCTCATAATTCAGCTCACAGCTAGACACCGGCTATTGGAGTCATCTCATTACGGCAGCTGTGCTCCTTAGCAAAGCCCACCTGGAGCTATGTGTGAAATTTCAGTTACCACAGCATCACTACCAGTGTGTTTGACTGCAGTTTGCAAACACTGCAGACACCCTGTGACTCCATCATCATCTCACCTTTGCACAGGTGAACAACAGAGAGGCTCCTTCTGAGCTGCCCGTGGGAGTCCCGTCGTGCCGCTATTGGTGAGAGCCCGCTGACATCGGGCCGCACAGGTAACAGCTTAGCCGTCCGGGAATTACCAGCATCAGCCGCCAGCGTTTAGGGCTGCATTCCATCTTGGTTCGGCGGCTTAGTGCGGACCCTGCTTTCCCATCCCCATGCAGGGGCCTAGCGGCTGACCCAGAGCCGTCTTAACAGCAGTGTAGGCCCCTGGGCACAGCAATGCACTGGGCCCCCTACCCATGCTCCAGCGGTAGCGGTGGGAGGAGCTATCAGCAGCAGCTTTGATGTCCCGCGGGCAGTAGGGGGTGTTCTATTTTCCGCTCAGCATGTAGGACCTGAAGCAGTGATTTCTGCTAATTACTCCTTTACTGCACAGATGGGGCTAAACTGTAGAAGGGGGCATTGGGCTGAATGAAGAAGCCCTGGTACATGACTTCCAGGGTGGTAGGGGGTGTTTAATACGTAGGGGAGGGTGTATAGTGGAGTGGGCTTAATATTTATCATTTTCCGGTGGGAGGGCAGCTTGCTTGACTGCAGATATGTCAAGTTCCTGAAAATATATTTCTTAGCTTTGAATGGGATAAAATACTATAGAGTCCCACCTTTCAGAAGATTCTGGGGACTTGGGGATCAGAGTTCTGGAGCCAGAGCAATTCACCAACGAAAATCTAAAACTGCATATTAGGCATGTGGAGCTGGAGCAATGACCAGCTGCTTGAAGACTGATATCTCTGGTACTGGGCATAGTAGAGACACACTGCCAGTCTCCACTAAAAGGGGAGAGTCCCAGCTTTTGGCTTATACCCTTAGAAATACCCAAAGTCAGACAGAACCCGAAATATCTGGCTGGGAAAAGCAATTAACAGGCTTGGATGGGGACCACTGCTTTCAAGTCGGATATCTCCGGTTCCCCAGGGCCAATTTTCAAAAATCTGGTACCCCTGGAAAGAGGGGACCCTCAGCTATCAGCCTAGGGCCCTTATTCTCTTGGGGCCCTTGGGCAAGAGCCCATTGAGCCCATACGAAAAGACGGCCCTGGGCTGACCGAGAAGACATCACTCCGGGCTCTCTCTGCTGTCATCATCACAGTGGGTAATTGTGTATTTGCACAGTCTCATTCTATATCACTCGGACACTGTTTATTTACTTATTCAAGATTCCACATCATTTAAAGATCATTGGAACTGTCACGTGCTGCTATAGATGTAAGACCCTTTTTTTGGGGGGGGGGGGGGACTTTGTTTCCATGGATTAAGTGAGTTCATTTTTATTTTTCTGTATACAGACCTGCAGTTCACTTTTTAGTTCACTATTAATGTTACCGATTCCTTTCTAATCATTGGTAGTCCGCATTAAACAGCATTAGGCACTCTTTGCATAGAGAGCACCTTCTAATTAATTAATTACCAGAGCTCAGGGGTATTCTATTTGAGCAGATTATTATGTCATATTGAATTGTTTTTATTATACTCCCGGGAGAATTGTTGTAAATACTTTTATTACAATAAATTTTCATATTTTTTCGATTGTCAAGCGCAACCTGGTTTTTGTTGTTCATATTGTATTTCCTAGGGATTGGCTTTCCCCTTTTCCAGCTGCTGCTGACAATCGTTTACACCACCATTCACTGAGCGCTCAGCCTACTTGTTCTGCTGTACAGATTTTGGAACCTGCAAGCCTGCCGTGGAATAAGCATGCTGGATAGTGAGCATGATTCTGCGTGCAATTGCCTGCTTTGAAGCAGGACACCCAATTTTATTGGGTTCATAGAGAACGAACAGCGAGTCCGATTTTCTGTGACGAGCTGTCCTCTTTACATACACCTTCAAAGCCCTCACAACATCCAAGGACTTTGAAGTAGTAGTAGTAGTAGTAGTGTCCGTAACAACAGATACCACAATAGGTTGATTTATGTGAAACGCGGACAGCACCTTAGGAAGAAATTGCTGACCTGAGTTCAGCTCTGTCCTCATGGAAAATTAGGTAGAGGCTCTTGTAAGACAACGCCCCCAACTCCGACACAGGTCTTGCTGAAGCTAAGGCCAACAGTGTGACGGTCTTCCATGTAAGGTACTTTACGTCAACCTGTAACGGTTCAAACCAGTCCAATTGGAGGGACTGCAGCACCAAATTGAGATCCCGTGGGAGGCACAAACGGAGGTTGGATATGCAGAACACCTTTCAAGAATATCTGGACCTTAGGAAGAGAAGCCAATTGTTTCTGAAAGGAAATAGACAAGGCCGAAATCTGGACTTTTATGGAGCATAGACGTAGGCCCACATCCACTCCCAACTGCAGAAAATGCAGGAAACATCCCAGATGGAATTCTACCGCAGAATATTGTCTGCTCTCACACCAAGAGACATATTTCCTCCATATACGGTGGTAACGTTTAGACGTTACCCCTTCCTGGCTTGGATCATAGTCGGGATGTCCTTGTCAGGAATCCCTCTCCTGGCTAGAAACAGCTGTTCAACTTCCATGCCGTTAAACGTAGCCGCGGTGAGTCTTGATAGGCGAACAGGCCTATACTATCCTTGCAAAGCGGTAGAGGCCACGGATCTTCGAGCAGTATCTCGAGAAGATCCGCATACCAGGCCCTTCGTGGCCAGTCCGGAGCAATGAGGATTGCTTTAACCTTTTCCCTTTTTATTCTTTTTAGAATTTTTCGGATCAGAGGAAGTGGAGGAAACACGTACACCAGCTGGTAGACCCACAGAGTTGTCAGAGTGTCCACCGCCACTGCTTGTTGGTCCCTCGACCTGGAACAATACCGCTTGAGCTTCTTGTTGAGTCGAGAGGCCATCATGTCGATTTGTGGATATCCACACCGACGTGTCAAACACCGGAACACCTCCGGGTGAAGGCCGCACTCCCCCGTGTGCAGGTCGTGTCTGCTGAGGAAGTCTGCTTCCCAGTTGCCTACTTCCGGAATTAAGACCGCCGACAATGCCACGGCGTGTTTTTCTGCCTAGATGAGAATTCTTGACATCTGACATTGCGGCTCTGCTTTTCGTTACGCCCTGTCGGTTTATGTACATCACTGCCGTCACATTGTCCGACTGGACCTGAATGGCCTGATTCTGAAGAAGAGATCAGGCCTGGAGAAGGGCGTTGTATATAGCCCTGAGTTCCACGATGTTTATTGGAAGGAAGACTTCCTGACTTGTGTCTGTGGTTAGCAGAATCAAGTTCTGAATCCCAAACCTCCGGCCCTCGACTAGGTGAGAAGTCTGTAGCTACCACAGAAGGGAGATCCTGGCTTTTGGCGACAGACAGATCCTCTGGTGCATGTGAAGATGCGATCCGGACCATTTGTCCAACAGATCTAGCTGGAAGGACCTCGCATGAAACCTTCCGTACTGAAGCGCCTCGTAAGAGGACACCATTTTCCACAGAAAGCGAATGCACAGATGCACCGAGATCCGGTTTGGCTTCAGGACAGCCCAAACCATTGACTGGATTACCATTGCCTTTTCCAAGAGAAGGAACACTTTCCGAGACTCTGTGTCCAGAATCATTGCCAGGAAAGGAAGCCTCTGTGTTTGTTCTTGGTGAAATTTTGGTAGGTGCAAAATCCACCCGTGATCTAGGAGTAGTCCGTTTGAAAGGCCAATGCTGTCCAACAACCACTCCCTGGACGGTGCCTTTATCAGATCGTCCAGGTAAGGAATTATGTTCACTCCCTGCTAGCAGAGTAGAAACATCATCTCTCCCATCACTTTGGTGAACACCCTCAGTGCCGTGGAGAGACCAAATGGCAGGGCCTGGAACTGGTAGTGACAGTCCTGCAATGCAAACCGTAGATAAGCCTGATGAGGCGGCCAGATCGGAATGTGAAGGTACGCATCCTTGATACCCAGAGACACTAGGAATTCCCCCTCCTCCAGACCTGAGATCACCACTCTGAGACTCAATCTTGAATTTGAACACTCATAAGTGTTATGAGCCACGGCAGTGGTTCATTCCTGTTTTGCAGTTCGGTTATGTATTTTATGTTATTCTTCTGTTTCTGTTCCCCTTGGCTTTTATGGGGTGTCCGGAGTTTCACCCTTAAGGAGAGGGTACTGTTATAACCACAAGCAGTGGTTTATTCCTGTTACTTCTGTTTATGTATTTTGTATTATTATTCTGTTTGCATGCCAGGATTTCCCCTGTACCTGTTTAGAAGACTCTTGTTAGCCGCCGGTGGTGAGTCTGTGTAATTGCAGTCTGTTTTCTATGGGTTAATGCTCACCTGAAGGTGTTTGTGCAATTACCTTGTGCCTGGCTTCCAGCCATCCTGATTGGGGCGTGTTCCCTTATTACCTAGCTAGCTATGCAGTTCTGAGCTGGTGATAGACGTTCTGTTAAGATACCTGTATGTTCCTGAATAGAGTCTTGTCCAGTACTGCATCTTTGTCCAGGTCCTGTCTGATACTGGAATCCTGTGTACTCAGCTCTGGCAGAGTCCAGAGCCTCCTGTGAGCTGTTCCTGCCCTGGTGTGTTCCTGTGATCCAGTAGCCCTGAGTCCAGAGTCCTGGTGTCCGGAGCCTGATAAAGATATCTGTCCAGCTTTCCTGTTATGTGAGCCAGTGACTGCGGCTTTGGGGTTCCTGTCCGTCCGCCTGTGTGCACACCGGTGTTGTGAGTAGCGGCTTTGCCGCACCTTACGGCCTTGGCCGTATCTGTCCGTTATATTTGCTTTGGATTTTCTGCAGAGGGTTCTGCGTATGCTGTCATCGCCGATACACAGAGGTATTGTGTCGGCGTGTGAACAGCATTTCCTTTGTTGTTGTTTGTCTTGGCGGCTGAGCCGCACATACTTTTGAGTTCTGTAGTTGCCCCTAATTCGGGTTTCTGTTTAGTTAGAGATTCCCCTTGTTCTCGCCCCGTCTCAGTTTACGCCTGGTCTCCAACTAAGACTGGGGGGGCATCGGAGTTGGGCAGACATAATCCGCGCTTCAAACGCGGATGCCGTGGGCCCAAGCAAACATAGTCTCGCAGGCGTAGACTGACCACGCGGGTGAGACAACGGAGTCAGGGGTTCTGTAGGGGTTGCTGCTAGCCGCAGCATTACGTTCCTGTACTTGGGACTCATCCGCCCAGTTTCAGGAGTACCAAGTACAGTGAACGTAACAGTAAGTATGGGTTCAACAACTTGAGGTTCAAAATTGGTCTTACCGAACCATCCGGTTTCGGTACTACAGACAAGCTGAAATAATACCCCTTGTTTTGCAGATGAGGTGGAACTGGAACAATGACCTGGATCTGTACCAGTTTTTGAATGGTGTCCTGTAAAATTATACTTGCCTCTTGTGAAACTGGTAAGCCTGATTTGAAGAATCTGTGAGGTGGGAGCTCTCGGAACTCCAGTCTGTAGCCCTGGGATATAAGATCTATGACCCAGGGATCCTGGCATGATCTTGTCCAGATGTGACTGAAGAATTTTAGCCGGGCTCCCACCCGCCAGTCTTCCAGGCATCGCGGTCCACCGTCATGCTGAAGGTTTTGAGGAAGCAGAGCCTGAGCACTGTTCCTGTGAACTGGCAGTTGCTGGTTTGCGTGGTTTACCTCTAGCGCCTCTGGTGGCAGTAGAAGAAACTCCGGGTTTGCCCCTAAACTTGGCAGTCCGAAAGGACTGTAAACTGGGTCCTGAGTAGGCCTTCCTAGCTGGGGGAGCTGCAGAAGGAAGGTATGTGGACTTACCCACAGTAGCTTTGGAGATCCATTTGTCCCAAACCAGTCCTCGAGATCTACCAACAGTTCACATTTTCCAGACCACCAACTGGTGCACAGGTGTTGTCATTACTAATTAAGATGTGCTGCATTCATTCCTAACTGACAATTCTACAGATCTCCAGGAAGCCTAGAAAACATGAACTGTTGGTAGATCTCGAGGACTGGTTTGGCCAGCCCTGGTCTAGTTCATCTCCAAATAAGGCCTCGCCTGTGAAAGGTAGGCCTTCCACGACTTTCCTGGAGTCCGCATCCACAATCCACTGGCGTAGCCATAGACCCCTGCGTGCAGACACTGCCATAGCTGCAGTACGTGCATTAAGCAAGCCTATTTCTTTTATGGCTTCCACCATAAAGATTGCAGAGTCCTGTATATGTTGCAGGATCAAAACAATCTCTACTTGAGGTAAGGTATCTAACCCCTCAATTAGGTTACCCGAACTTTTAGCAATGGCTCGAGTAGTGGGTCTCTGGGCCACCCCCGCTGCTGTATACAGAGCGTAGTCTCAATTTTGCGATCAACCGCGTTTTTTAGGAAGGCTGCACCCGGGACAAGCAACACAATTTTCCGTGAGAGCCTGGACACCGATGCATCCACTATCGGTGGATTCTCCCATTTTTTCCTATCCTATTAGGGATTTGAAATTTCTTATCTGGATTAACCCACGGTTCTTCAAACATGGTATTTAGTTCCTTTGACACAGGAAAAGTGGCTGAGGATTTCTTCTTTATATTAAAATAAGATTCCTCACTCTCCTCTGTCACCTTACCAGGGATATTCAGAACTTCTGATAGCTTCTATGAGAGCCTCTATTCCCTGCGACAAAGTACCCTCCCCCACCTCTGAGTCCACCTGACCATCCTCCATTTCTGACCCCTCATCATCAGAGTCAGACTGCAGGATATGGGCCAAAGTATGTTTTTGCAGACAAAATGGCAGGGGACTGAGACGCTGATTTGGGTACCAAGTCCCTTTTTCATAAAGTCAGCCATAGTCTGCCTTAAGTATTGCGTCTTTCTCATTCCGAGATAACTTGGTAGAAATGGAGGAAATCATTCCCCTAATGGAGTCCATCCATGCTGGTTCTGCCCCACTAGCCTGGGAAGGGACACTACACTGAGTACACACTAGTGAACCCCTTGGAGAAGAGGAACACTGTGCTTTACATGAAACACACTCTTTGCCTGACATACTGTAACAGTGACAGCACACAAACACAGGAAAAGGTTAAAAATGCACAATTAACCCACAAAGAGCCCTTCCAGGGAGACACAGAGAGAATGGAACCAGCACACTGCGCACTAATCGCTAATGCCAAGCTTAGCTGGGTCACAGACTAAGTACCTAGATTGGGGACTTAGTACACTAATAATCGCCCCCCCCCCCCCCTGCTATGACCCCCTGGTACCGCTGAGGTAATCTGGAGTCTCTCCGGAGGAGCTGCGCTTCCCTGTTGGTCAGCGTCTGTGTCAGCTGCAGTAGGGAAATGGCGCCTGTGAGCTACTGGATCCGCTTATAGTGAAGCCCCGCCCCTTCAATGGCACGCGGTCTTCCCGCTCTTTTTTATACTGGCTGTGTGTGTCTATATGCATAAAATGGAGACAGACTCCTTTTATGGCTTTGTTGCCAGTGTGGGTACTGTGTCCGCTGTTCAGCGTCTGTGTCCGTACACAGTCGGGAGATGCAGTCCGCCCCGTTTAGAAGCAGTGCGTCTCCATACCCTCATGCCACCATAATGCTAGCGGGTAGCCGGCTTAGTACTCACCACTCTTCGCTCTTCTGGCACTGTTAGGGGTGGCGGCATACTGTGGGAATGTACGCTCGCCCTGGTGCGGCTTGCGAACAGTTCCCTTAGGAGCTAGCGTCCTGTCAGCGGAGAACAGGACCATTAACCCTGAGTTTGGGCCGTCTCCTTCCCCTTCGGGCATGGTGCCTTCGCTCCGCTCAGATTACCGTTCCAATCGTAGTCCACGTGGATCGTTAAGTATGAAAGGGTTCCAAAAAAGAAAAAAATTGTGAAAAACTCATGTCGACCTTTTGTCCATGTCGACCTAAGGTGTGTCGACCTTTTTGTTGTCGACCTGGAGTTCGGATACCCCGAAAACTGAGTATTTTTGCTTTTTGAAAAATGTTTTGACAAAGAATATCTTTTCATTTAAGTAGGAAAGCTACAAAAGTTTTTATCTGAGTTACTTCACACTATAAGGTCCATGCTTGTTTGCTTACCCATAAAATTTGTATGAAATGTTTTAAATGAAATTTAAAAATGAGAAAATTTACTTGTAAAATTATTTAAACAAACATACAAATTGAAGAAAACAATGTGAGTATGGCGCCACATGCGAAAAAACTATACAAATGGCCACTTTTTGAACAGGACAGATACCCCCCTTACTATTATAGGGTGTCAGCTAGAACCTAAGTATCTACCACAGGTAAAAATGCTACTTAGAAGATGTGGCGCTGGAGGGATAGGGGTGTCAGCGACCCACGGTATAACTGAAGAAATAATATGTTTTAAACAGTCAAAAAGGAGAGGAAGTTGTAATTATAGTAAAAGGTTTAACAAGTTTATTCCTAAAAATACATAAAATGGCCTATTTCAAAAAAGTACATAAAAGACACAATCTAATTTAGAACAATGACTTAAAAAAGTTTAACATATAAAGTTTTGCAAAATAAAAGATCATTTAAAAAAAAATAAGAATTTACTTACCGATAATTCTATTTCTCATAGTCCGTAGTGGATGCTGGGGACTCCGAAAGGACCATGGGGAATAGCGGCTCCGCAGGAGACTGGGCACAAAAGTAAAAAGCTTTAGGACTACCTGGTGTGCACTGGCTCCTCCCCCTATGACCCTCCTCCAAGCCTCAGTTAGGATACTGTGCCCGGACGAGCGTACACAATAAGGAAGGATTTTGAATCCCGGGTAAGACTCTTACCAGCCACACCAATCACACCGTACAACTTGTGATCTGAACCCAGTTAACAGCATGATAACAGAAGGAGCCTCTGAAAAGATGGCTCACAACAACAATAACCCGATTTTTGTAACAATAACTATGTACAAGTAATGCAGACAATCCGCACTTGGGATGGGCGCCCAGCATCCACTACGGACTATGAGAAATAGAATTATCGGTAAGTAAATTCTTATTTTCTCTAACGTCCTAGTGGATGCTGGGGACTCCGAAAGGACCATGGGGATTATACCAAAGCTCCCAAACGGGCGGGAGAGTGCGGATGACTCTGCAGCACCGAATGAGAGAATTCCAGGTCCTCCTCAGCCAGGGTATCAAATTTGTAGAATTTAGCAAACGTGTTTGCCCCTGACCAAGTAGCTGCTCGGCAAAGTTGTAAAGCCGAGACCCCTCGGGCAGCCGCCCAAGATGAGCCCACTTTCCTTGTGGAATGGGCTTTTACAGATTTTGGCTGTGGCAGGCCTGCCACAGAATGTGCAAGCTGAATTGTATTACAAATCCAACGAGCAATAGTCTGCTTAGAAGCAGGAGCACCCAGCTTGTTGGGTGAATACAGGATAAACAGCGAGTCAGATTTTCTGACTCCAGCCGTCCTGGAAACATATATTTTCAGGGCCCTGACTACGTCCAGTAACTTGGAATCCTCCAAGTCCCTAGTAGCCGCAGGCACCACAATAGGCTGGTTTAAGTGAAATGCTGAAACCACCTTAGGGAGAAATTGAGGACGAGTCCTCAATTCTGCCCTGTCCGTATGAAAAATTAGGTAAGGGCTTTTATAGGATAAAGCCGCCAATTCTGAAACACGCCTGGCTGAAGCCAGGGCTAACAGCATGACCACTTTCCATGTGAGATATTTTAAGTCCACAGTGGTGAGTGGTTTAAACCAATGTGATTTTAGGAACCCCAAAACTACATTGAGATCCCAAGGTGCCAGTGGAGGCACAAAAGGAGGCTGTATATGCAGTACTCCCTTGACAAACGTCTGAACTTCAGGAACAGAAGCTAGTTCTTTTTGGAAGAATATTGACAGGGCCGAAATTTGAACCTTAATGGACCCTAATTTTAGGCCCATAGACAGTCCTGTTTGCAGGAAATGCAGGAATCGACCCAGTTGAAATTCCTCTGTAGGGGCCTTCCTGGCCTCGCACCACGCAACATATTTTCGCCAAAACGGTGATAATGTTGTACGGTCACATCCTTCCTGGCTTTGATCAGGGTAGGGATGACTTCATCCGGAATGCCTTTTTCCTTCAGGATCCGGCGTTCAACCGCCATGCCGTCAAACGCAGCCACAGTAAGTCTTGGAACAGACATGGTCCCTGCTGGAGCAGGTCCTTTCTTAGAGGTAGAGGCCACGGGTCTTCCGTGAGCATCTCTTGAATTTCCGGGTACCAAGTCCTTCTTGGCCAATCCGGAGCCACGAGTATAGTCTTTACTCCTCTCCTTCTTATGATTCTCAGTACTTTTGGTATGAGAGGAAGAGGAGGGAACACATACACTGACTGGTACACCCACGGTGTTACCAAAGCGTCCACAGCTATTGCCTGAGGGTCCCTTGACCTGGCGCAATATCTGTCCAGTTTTTTGTTGAGGCTGGACGCCATCATGTCCACCTTTGGTTTTTCCCAACAGTTCACAATCATGTGGAAGACTTCTGGGCGAAGTCCCCACTCCCCCGGGTGAAGATCGTGTCTGCTGAGGAAGTCTGCTTCCCAGTTGTCCACTCCCGGAATGAACACTGCTGACAGTGCTATCACATGATTTTCCGCCCAGCGAAGAATCCTTGCCACTTCCGTCATTGCCCTCCTGCTTCTCGTGCCGCCCTGTCTGTTTACGTGGGCGACTGCCGTGATGTTGTCCGACTGGATCAACACCGGCTGACCCTGAAGCAGAGGTCTTGCCTGACTTAGGGCATTGTAAATGGCCCTGAGTTCCAGGATATTTATGTGAAGTGACGTTTCCATGCTTGACCACAAGCCCTGGAAATTTCTTCCCTGTGTGACTGCTCCCCAGCCCCTCAGGCTGGCATCCGTGGTCACCAGGACCCAATCCTGAATGCCGAATCTGCGGCCCTCTAGGAGATGAGCACTCTGTAACCACCACAGGAGAGACACCCTTGTCCTTGGAGACAGGGTTATCCGCTGATGCATTTGAAGATGCGATCCGGACCATTTGTCCAGCAGATCCCACTGAAAAGTTCTTGCGTGGAATCTGCCGAATGGAATCGCTTCGTAAGAAGCCACCATCTTTCCCAGGACCCTTGTGCATTGATGTACTGACACTTGGCCTGGTCTTAGGAGGTTCCTGACTAGGTCGGATAACTCCCTGGCTTTCTCTTCCGGGAGAAACACCTTTTTCTGTACTGTGTCCAGAATCATTCCTAGGAACAGCAGACGTGTCGTCGGAATCCGCTGCGATTTTGGAATATTTAGAATCCATCCGTGCTGTCGTAGTACTACTTGAGATAGTGCTACTCCGACCTCTAACTGTTCTCTGGACCTTGCCCTTATCAGGAGATCGTCCAAGTAAGGGATAATTAAGACGCCTTTTCTTCGAAGAAGAATCATCATTTCGGCCATTACCTTGGTAAAGACCCGGGGTGCCGTGGACAATCCAAACGGCAGCGTCTGAAACTGATAGTGACAGTTCTGTACCACAAACCTGAGGTACCCTTGGTGAGAAGGGCAAATTGGGACATGGAGGTAAGCATCCTTGATGTCCAGAGACACCATATAGTCCCCTTCTTCCAGGTTCGCTATCACTGCTCTGAGTGACTCCATCTTGAACTTGAACCTTTTTATGTAAGTGTTCAAGGATTTCAGATTTAAAATGGGTCTCACCGAGCCGTCCGGCTTCGGTACCACAAACAGCGTGGAATAATAATACCCCTTTCCCTGTTGTAGGAGGGGTACCTTGATTATCACTTGCTGGGAATACAGCTTGTGAATGGCTTCCAATACCGCCTCCCTGTCGGGGGGAGACGTTGGTAAAGCAGACTTCAGGAAGCGGCGAGGGGGAGACGTCTCGAATTCCAATTTGTACCCCTGAGATACTACCTGCAGGATCCAGGGGTCCACTTGCGAGTGAGCCCACTGCGCGCTGAAATTCTTGAGACGGGCCCCCACCGTGCCTGAGTCCGCTTGTAAGGCCCCAGCGTCATGCTGAGGACTTGGCAGAAGCGGGGGAGGGCTTCTGTTCGTGGGAAGAGGCTGTCTGCTGCAGTCTTTTTCCCCTTCCTCTGCCCCGGGGCAGATATGAGTGGCCTTTTGCCCGCTTACCCTTATGGGGACGAAAGGACTGAGCCTGAAAAGACGGTATCTTTTTCTGCTGTGAGGTGACTTGGGGTAAAAAGGTGGATTTCCCAGCCGTTGCCGTGGCCACCAGGTCCGATAGACCGACCCCAAATAACTCCTCCCCTTTATACGGCAATACTTCCATATGCCGTTTGGAATCCGCATCACCTGACCACTGTCGCGTCCATAACCCTCTTCTGGCAGAAATGGACATCGCACTTACTCTTGATGCCAGAGTGCAAATATCCCTCTGTGCATCACGCATATATAGAAATGCATCCTTTAAATGCTCTATAGTCAATAATATATTGTCCCTGTCCAGGGTATCAATATTTTCAGTCAGGGAATCCGACCAAGCCACCCCAGCACTGCACATCCAGGCTGAGGCGATTGCTGGTCGCAGTATAATACCAGTATGTGTGTATATACTTTTTAGGATATTTTCCAGCTTCCTATCAGCTGGTTCCTTGAGGGCGGCCGTATCAGGAGACGGTAACGCCACTTGTTTTGATAAGCGCGTGAGCGCCTTATCCACTCTAGGGGGTGTTTCCCAACGCGCCCTAACCTCTGGCGGGAAAGGGTATAATGCCAATAATTTTTTAGAAATTAGCAGTTTTTTATTGGGGGAAACCCACGCTTCATCACACACCTCATTTAATTCATCTGATTCAGGAAAAACTACGGGTAGTTTTTTCACACCCCACATAATACCCTTTTTTGTGGTACTTGTAGTATCAGAAATGTTCAAAACCTCCTTCATTGCCGTGATCATGTAACGTGTGGCCCTACTGGAAAATACGTTTGTTTCCTCACCGTCGACACTGGAGTCAGTGTCCGTGTCTGTATCGACCTGAGGTAACTGGGATTTTATAGCCCCTGACTGTGTTTGAGACGCCTGTACAGGTATTAACTGATTTGCCGGCTGTCTCATGTCGTCAACAGTCTTTTGTAAAGTGCCGACACTATCACGTAATTCTTTCCATAAGACCATCCAGTCAGGTGTCGACATCACTAACACAGGCAATTGCTCCGCCTCCACACAATTTTCCTCCTCATACATGTCGACACAGCGTACAGACACACAGCACACACACAGGGAATGCTCTGATAGAGGACAGGACCCCACTAGCCCTTTGGGGAGACAGAGGGAGAGTTTGCCAGCACACACCAGAGCGCTATATATATATACAGGGATAACCTTATATAAGTGTTTTTCCCTAATATAGCTGCTGTATATATTAATATGCCAATTTAGTGCCCCCCCCCTCTCTTGTTTTACCCTGTTTCTGTAGTGCAGGACTGCAGGGGAGAGTCAGGGAGCCTTCCTCCAACGGAGCTGTGAGGAAAAAATGGCGCCAGTGTGCTGAGGAGATAGGCTCCGCCCCCTTCACGGCGGCCTTTCTCCCGCTTTTTAATGGAAAAATTGGCAGGGGTTAAATGCATCCATATAGCCCAGGAGCTATATGTGATGTATTTTTTGCCAAGAAAAGGTTTTTTATTGCGTCTCAGGGCGCCCCCCCCAGCGCCCTGCACCCTCAGTGACCGGAGTGTGAAGTGTGCTGAGAGCAATGGCGCACAGCTGCAGTGCTGTGCGCTACCTTATTGAAGACAGGACGTCTTCTGCCGCCGATTTTCCGGACCTCTTCACTCTTCTGGCTCTGTAAGGGGGCCGGCGGCGCAGCTCCGGGACCCATCCATGGCTGGGCCTGTGATCGTCCCTCTGGAGCTAATGTCCAGTAGCCTAAGAAACCCAATCCACTCTGCACGCAGGTGAGTTTGCTTCTTCTCCCCTTAGTCCCTCGGTGCAGTGAGCCTGTTGCCAGCAGGTCTCACTGAAAATAAAAAACCTACTTTAAACTTTTACACTAAGCAGCTCAGGAGAGCCCCTTAGCCTGCACCCGTCTCGTTCGGGCACAAAAATCTAACTGAGGCTTGGAGGAGGGTCATAGGGGGAGGAGCCAGTGCACACCAGGTAGTCCTAAAGCTTTTTACTTTTGTGCCCAGTCTCCTGCGGAGCCGCTATTCCCCATGGTCCTTTCGGAGTCCCCAGCATCCACTAGGACGTTAGAGAAATATATTTAACAAATGAGATTTTTTAGCTTATCTTATTGTGGAGAGTCAGAGGTACTCCACGCGTTTCGTCTGTCTGACCAAGGGGTCACCTTGAAGAAGTCAGACAGACAAAACGCGTTGGGTTACCTCACTGACTCTCCACAATAAGATAAGCTAAAAAAAAACCTCTCATTTGTGAAATATAAAAAAACAAAAAAAAATTATTTTGGAAAACTATTTCTTACACTTTTTTAAGTCATTGTTCTACATTAGAATGTGTCTTTTATGTACTTTTTTGAAATAGGCGACTTTTATGTATTTTTAGGAATAAACTTGTTAAACCTTTTACTATAATCACAACTACCTCTCCTTTTTTACTGTTTAAAACATTATTTCTACAGTTATAGTCAATCAGATACCGTGGGTCGCTGACACCCCTATCCCTCCAACTCCACAACCATACAAATTGCACTTCAGTTTTAAGATCCATATTTTTTTGAAAAAATAATTTAAAAATAAGATTTTGGTACTTACCAGGTAAATCCTTTTCTTTGAATCCGTAGGGGGCACTGGAGTACTCTTGGGATATGGACGGCTTCCGTAGGAAACAGGGCACTGAATATTTAAATTTAGAACACTCCACCCCTCCATATCCCCGAGTACCTCAGTGTTTTTTACTGAGCCGAACAGGAACTATAGAGAGGTTGACAATGGAGTATTACATATAACATAACGGACAACAACGAAGTTGACACATAACGTTACTGACAACTAAACAGTTGACACCATAACCAGCACTTGATAATTTTAACCAGTCGGTGAGAGTGTGTTACCATAAGATCCTCTGAACTTACCACAAACCAGGTAAAACTGCTCTGGGTGGGCGTCCAGTGCCCCCTATGAATTCAAAGAAAAGTATTTACCTGGTAAGTACCAAAATCCTATTTTCTTTTTCATCCACTAGGGGTCACTGGAGTACTCTTGGGACATAACAAAGCTTCCCCCGTGGGCGGGAGAGCTGTTTGGCACCTGTAACACTAGGCGGCCAAAGCTAGATGCTGATGCCGCAAAAGTATCAAACTGGTAAAAGCGCACAAACGTGTGCACTGAAGACCATGTAGCCGCACGGCAAAGCTGCGTCGTAGAAGCTCCACGACCAGCTGCCCATGAAGTTCCCACAGAACGTGTGGAATGAGCTGTTACTGATGTAGGCGGCTGTAACCTAGCATTAAGGTAAGCCTGACGTATAGTCAGTTTTATCCATCTGGATAAGGTCTGCTTAGAAGCTGGCCAACCCATCTTGGCAGCATCATAGAGAACAAACAACGTATCCGTCTTACGAACTGTAGACGTTCGGGATACATAAACGCGTAATGCGCGTACCACATCCAGAGTTCCAGAATGTGCTGTTAACACAGGAACTACTATTGGTTGATTGATGTGAAAAGATGACACAACCTTTGGTAAGAAAGCAGGATTCGTTCGAAGTTCCGCTCTGTCATCATGAAACACCAAATACGGTGGCTTGCATGACAAGGCACCCAAATCTGAAACACGCCTTGCCGAAGCTAAGGCTAGAAGAAAAATTGTTTTCCCAAGTGAGAAAATAAGAATTTACTCACCGGTAATTCTATTTCTCGTAGTCCGTAGTGGATGCTGGGTACTCCGCAAGGACCATGGGGAATAGACGGGCTCCGCAGGAAACTGGGCACTCTAAAAGAAAGATTAGGTACTATCTGGTGTGCACTGGCTCCTCCCTCTATGCCCCTCCTCCAGACCTCAGTTAGGGAAACTGTGCCCGGAAGAGCTGACACTACAAGGAAAGGATTTGGAATCCAGGGTAAGACTCATACCAGCCACACCGTACAACTTGTGATAACTATACCCAGTTAACAGTATGAACAACAAATAAGCCTCATTAACAGATGGCTCATAACAAAACCCTTTAGTTAGGCAATAACTATATACACGTATTGCAGAGAGTCCGCACTTGGGACAGGCTCCCAGCATCCACTACGGACTACGAGAAATAGAATTACCGGTGAGTAAATTCTTATTTTCTCTGACGTCCTAGTGGATGCTGGGTACTCCGTAAGGACCATGGGGATTATACCAAAGCTCCCAAACGGGCGGGAGAGTGCGGATGACTCTGCAGCACCGCATGAGCAAACTCAAGGTCCTCCTCAGCCAGGGTATCAAACTTGTAGAATTTTGCAAACGTGTTTGACCCCGACCAGGTAGCAGCTCGGCAAAGTTGTAATGCCGAGATCCCTTGGGCAGCCGCCCAAGAAGAGCCCCCTTCCCCGTGGAATGGGCTTTTACTGATTTAGGAAGCAGCAGTCCAGCCGCAGAATGTGCAAGTTGAATCGTGCTACAGATCCAGCGAGCAATAGTCTGCTTAGAAGCAGGAGCACCCAGCTTGTTGGGTGCATGCAGGATAACAGCGAGTCAGTATTTCTGACTCTAGCCGTCCCGGAAACATAGATTTTCAGGGCCCGGACTACATCCAGCAACTTGGAGGCCTCCAAGTCCCGAGTAGCCGCAGGCACCACAATAGGTTGGTTCAAATGAAACGCTGATACCACCTTAGGGAGAAATTGGGGACGAATCCTCAATTCTGCCCTGTCCCTATGGAAGATCAGATAAGGGCTTTCACATGACAAAGCCACCAATTCTGACACACGCCTAGCCGAAGCCAAGGCCAAATATATATATGACCACTTTCCACGTGAGATACTTCAACTCCACGTTCTGAAGTGGCTCAAAACAATGTGATTTTAGGAAATCCAACACTACGTTGAGATCCCAAGGTGCCACTGTAGGCACAAAAGGGGGCTGAATATGCAGCACTCCCTTAACAACGTCTTAACTTCAGGCAGCGTCTTTCCTAGTCTTTAACAGCGTAGGAATCACTTCATCTGGAACGCCCTTTTCCGTTAGGATCCGGCGTTCAACCGCCAAGCCTTCAAACGCAGCCGCGGTAAGTCTTGGAACAGACAGGGCCCCTGCAGTAACAGGTCCTGTCTGAGAGACAGAGGCCATGGGTCCTCCGAGATCATTTCTTGTAGTTCTGGGTACCAAGTTCTTCTTGGCCAATCCGGAACTACGAGTATAGTTCTTACTCCTCTTTTACTTACTATCCTCAGTACCTTGGGTATGAGAGGAAGAGGAGGGAACACATCAACCGACTGGTACACCCACGGTGTCACTAGTGCGTCCACAGCTATCGCCTGAGGGTCTCTTGACCTGGCGCAATACTTTTTTAGCTTTTTGTTGAGGCGGGACGCCATCATGTCCACCTGTGGCCGTTCCCAACGGTTCACAATCTGCGTGAAGACTTCTGGATGAAGTCCCCACTCTCCCGGGTGGAGGTCGTGCCTGCTGAGGAAGTCTGCTTCCTAGTTTTCCACACCCGGAATGAACACTGCTGACAGTGTTAGCACGTGATACTCCACCCATCTGAGAATCCTTGTGGCTTCTGCCAACGCCATCCTGCTTCTTATGCCGCCTTGTCGGTTTACATGGGCGACAGCCGTGATGTTGTCTGACTGAATCAGCACCGGCTGGTTTTGAAGCAGGGGTCTTGCCTGACTTAGGGCATTGTAAATGGCCCTTAGGTCCAAAATATCTATGTGTAGGGAAGTCTCCTGACTCGACCATTGTCCTAGGAAATTTCTTCCCTGAGTGATTTCATCCGTGGTCACCAGGACCCAGTCCTGAATGCCGAATCTGCGGCCCTCGAGAAGATGAGCACTCTGCAGCCACCACAGCAGAGACACCATGGCCCCCGGGGACAGGGTGATCAGCCGATGCATCTGAAGATGCGATCCTCACTTGTCTAACAGGTCCCACTGAAAGTTCCTTGCATGGAACCTGCCGAAGGGAATTGCTTCGTAAGAAGCTACCATCTTTTCCAGGACTCGCGTGCAATGATGCACCGACACCTGTTTTGGTTTCAGGAGGTCTCTGACCAGAGATGACAACTCCTTGGCCTTCTCCTCCGGGAGAAACACCTTCTTCTGTTCTGTGTCCAGAAACATGCCCAATATCAGCAGACGCGTCGTAGGAACTAGCTGCGACTTTGGGATATTCAGAATCCAGCCGCGCTGTTGTAGCACTTCCTGAGATAGTGCTACTCCGAACAACGACTGCTCCTTGGACCTCGCCTTTATAAGGAGATCGTCCAAGTACGGGATAATTATAACTCCCTTCTTTCGAAGGAGTATCATCATTTTGGCCATTACCTTGGAACACACCCTCGGTGCCGTGGACAGACCAAACGGCAACGTCTGGAATTGGTAATGGCAGTTCTGTACCACAACCTTGAGGTACTCCTGGTGAGGTGGGGAAATGGGGACATGTATGTAAGCATCCATGATGTCCAGTGATACCATGTAATCCCCCTCTTCCAGGCTTGCAATAACCGCCCTGAGCGATTCCATTTTGAACTTGAACTTCCTTATATAAGTGTTCAAGGATTTCAAATTTAGAATGGGTCTCACCGAACCGTCTGGTTTCGGTACCACAAACATTGTGGAATAGTAACCCTGTCCCTGTTGAAGGAGGGGAACTTTTATTATCACCTGCTGGAGGTACAGCTTGTGAATTGCCGCCAGTACTACCTCCCTGTCCTGAGGAGTAGCTGGCAAGGCTGATTTGAGGTAACGGCGAGGGGGAGACGCCTCGAATTCCAGCTTGTATCCCTGAGATACCACTTGTAGAACCCAGAGATCCACCTGTGAGCGAACCCACTGGTCGCTGAAGTTCCGGAGACGCGCCCCCACCGCACCTGGCTCCGTCTGTGGAGCCCCAGCGTCATGCGGTGGACTTAGTAGAAGCAGGGGAGGATTTTTGTTCCTGGGAACTGGCTGTCTGGTGCAGCTTTTTCCCTCTCCCCCTGCCTCTGGGCAGAAAGGAAGCACCTTTGATCCGCTTGCCTTTCTGAGGCCGAAAGGACTGTACCTGATAGTACGGTGCTTTCTTAGGTTGTGAGGGAGCCTGAGGTAAAAATGTCGATTTCCCAGCTGTTGCTGTGGATACGAGGTCCGAGAGACCATCCCCCAAACAATTCCTCACCCGTATAAGGCAAAACCTCCATGTGCCTTTTAGAATCAGTATCACCTGTCCACTGCCGGGTCCATAATACCCTCCTGGCAGAAATGGACATTGCATTAATTCTAGATGCCAGCCGGCAAATATCCCTCTGTGCATCCCTCATATATAAGACGACGTCTTTAATATGCTCTATGGTTAGCAAAACAGTATCCCTGTCGAGGGTATCAATATTATCTGACAGGGTATCAGACCACGCTGCAGCAGCACTACACATCCATGCTGAAGCAATTGCAGGTCTCAGTATAGTACCTGAGTGTGTATATACAGACTTCAGGATAGCCTCCTGCTTTCTATCAGCAGGCTCCTTCAAGGCGGCCGTATCCTGAGACGGCAGTGCCACCTTTTTTGACAAGCGTGTGAGTGCCTTATCCACCCTAGGAGATATCTCCCAACGTGACCTATCCTCTGGCGGGAAAGGGTACGCCATCAGTAACTTTTTAGAAATTACCAGTTTCTTATCGGGGAACCCCACGCTTCTTCACACACTTCATTCAACTCATCTGATGGGGGAAAAAACACTGGCTGCTTTTTCTCCCCAAACATAATACCCTTTTTAGTGGTACCTGGGTTAATGTCAGAAATGTGTAACACATTTTTCATTGCCGTAATCATGCAACGGATGCCCCTTGTGGATTGTGTATATGTCTCATCCTCGTCGACACTGGAGTCAGACTCCGTGTCGACATCTGTGTCTGCCATCTGAGGTAGCGGGCGTTTGTGAGCCCCTGATGGTCTTTGAGACGCCTGGGCAGGCACGGGCTGAGAAGCCGGCTGTCCCACAGCTGTTATGTCATCGAACCTTTTATGTAAGGAGTTGACACCGTCTGTTAATACCTTCCACATATCCATCCACTCTGGTGTCGACCCCGCAGGGGGTGACAACACATTTATCGGCACCTGCTCCGCCTCCACATAAGCCTCCTCATCAAACATGTCGACACAGCCGTACCGACACACCGCACACACACAGGGAATGCTCTGACTGAGGACAGGACCCCACAAAGTCCTTTGGGGAGACAGAGAGAGAGTATGCCAGCACACACCACAGCGCTATATAAACAGGGATTTATACTATTACAGAAAGTGATTTTCCCTATAGCAGCTATACAATACAGTTTTGCGCCTAAATTTAGTGCCCCCCCTCTCTTTTTTACCCTTTGAGCCTGGAAACTGCAGGGGAGAGCCTGGGGAGCTGTCTTCCAGCGGAGCTGTGAAGAGGAAATGGCGCCAGTGTGCTGAGGGAGATAGCCCCGCCCCTTTTTCGGCGGGCTTCTCCCGCTCTTTTATTAATATTATGGCAGGGGATTTTTACACATATATAGTTTATTAGACTATATTATGTGTTGTTTTGCCAATTTAAGGTACTCTAATTGCAGCCCAGGGCGCCCCCCCCCAGCGCCCTGCACCCATCAGTGACCGGAGTATGTGGTGTGCATAGGGAGCAATGGCGCACAGCTGCAGTGCTGTGCGCTACCTTAATGAAGACCGGAGTCTTCAGCCGCCGATTTCCAGGATGTTCTTCTTGCTTCTGGCTCTGCAAGGGGGGCGGCGGCGCGGCTCCGGACGACCGAGGCTGGGCCTGTGTTCGATCCCTCTGGAGCTAATGGTGTCCAGTAGCCTAGAAGCCCAAGCTAGCTGCAAGCAGGTAGGTTCGCTTCTCTCCCCTAAGTCCCTCGTAGCAGTGAGTCTGTTGCCAGCAGATCTCACTGAAAATGAAAAACCTAATAAATACTTTCTTTACTAGAGGCTCAGGAGAGCCCCTAGTGTGCAACCAGCTCGAGCCGGGCACAGATTCTAACTGAGGTCTGGAGGAGGGGCATAGAGGGAGGAGCCAGTGCACACCAGATAGTACCTAATCTTTCTTTTAGAGTGCCCAGTCTCCTGCGGAGCCCGTCTATTCCCCATGGTCCTTACGGAGTTCCCAGCATCCACTAGGACGTCAGAGAAACTTTATATCCACTTGCTGTAAGGGTTCAAAAAATGAAGACTGTAAGAAATCTAAAACCAGATTCAAGTCCCATGGCGCTGTAGGTGGAATGAATGGAGGCTGTACTCTGAGGACACCTTGTAGAAAAGTGTGTACCGACGGCAATAAAATCGTCTTTGAAAATAAATTTACAATGCAGATACCTGCACCTTTAGTGTAGATAAACGCAGTCCTCCATCTAACCCCGTCTGTAGAAATAACAAAAGACGGGATAAACTTCCGAGCTTCAAACCAACCTATATAGGCATGCCAAATTCTGTAATAATGAGCTGCCGTAACCGGCTTCCTAGCTCGCAACATGGTTGGTATCACCGATACTGGAATGCCCTCTCTTCTTAAGAGGGCGGTCAACAGCCACCCCGTCAAACGCAGCCGCGCTAAATCGGGGTAAAGGAACGGACCCTGTTGTAACAGGTCTGGACGTAGTGGGAGCGGCCAAGGATCGTCTGCGAGTAGTCCGCGGAGATCCGAGAACCAAGCTCTCCGAGGCCAATGAGGCGCCACTAGTATGACTGTGACAGACTCTCTTTTGATCCGTTTTAGCACCAGAGGGAGCAGCGGAAACGGTGGAAACAGATAAACGAGGCTGTACGACCACGCGACGGTGAGAGCATCCACCGCCACTGCCTTTGGATCTCTCGTTCTGGACACATACTGGAGCGTTTGGTGATTGTGGCGAGACGCCATCAGGTCCACCTGAGGGTAACCCCACCGCTGTACCAACATGTGAAACACTTCTGGATTTAATGCCCATTCTCCTGGATGAAAATCCCGACGGCTGAGATAATCCGCCTCCCAGTTGTCCACTCCCGGAATGAACACTGCCGACAATATCACCTGGTGGTATTCCGCCCAATTTAGGATTCGAGCTACTTCCCGCATTGCCATGCGGCTTCTCGTTCCTCCTTGTTTGTTGATGTATGCGACTGCCGTCGCATTGTCTGACTGCACCTGGACAGTCTGAGACCGAAGCATGTGCACTGCTTGTCGTAGTGCATTGTAAATTGCGCGGAGTTCCAGGACATTTATAGACAGCAATCTTTCGTGATCCGCCCAGAGACCCTGGAGCTGACAATTTTGAACTACAGCTCCCCAACCTCTGAAACTTGCGTCCGTCGTTAGAATTATCCAATTCCAGCCGCCGAACAGTTTCCCTGCGGTTAAATTGTGTTCCTTGAGCCACCAGAGCAGAGACACCCTTTCCCTTGGCGACAACCTCACCCTGTGGTGAATCTGCAGATGCGAGCCCGACCACTGTGCGAGCACATCCAGTTGAAATGGACGCGAGTGAAATCTTCCGAACTGAAGCGCTTCGAAAGCCGCCACCATTGTTCCTAAGAGGCGAATGCACAAATGTACCGAGACTGTGCGTGGCTTGAGCACTAATTGTACCAGATGGCGAATAATCTGTACTTTCTGTTGTGGTAGGTAAATTCTTTGATTGACCGTATCAAAAATCATACCTAGGAATTGAAGGCGTTGAGACGGAATTAGATGTGATTTCTTGAAGTTGACAATCCAACCGTGGTGAACCAGTACATTGTACGTTAGCAGTGCATGTTGGAGAAGTATCTGTTGAGACGGGGCTTTGATGAGCAGATCGTCCAAATATGGAACTATTGTCACTCCCAGGGATCTGAGATGAGCTATCATCACAGACATCACTTTGGTGAATACCCGAGGCGCTGACGATAGGCCAAACGGTAGAGCCTGAAACTGGTAATGGTTCTGGCGTATTGCAAACCGCAAGAACCTCTGATGAGGCTGCCAAATTGGAATGTGTAAGTACGCATCCTTGAGATCTAGCGCAATCATGAACTCCTTTGGCTCTAAACTTGCAATCACTGAGCGCAGAGATTCCATCTTGAATCTGTAGTAAGTTACGTACCGATTGAGACCCTTTAAGTTCAATATTGGCCTGACTGAGCCATCCGGCTTCGGTACCACAAACAGACTGGAATAATAACCCTGACCCTGTTGGTGTACAGGGACCGGAATCAAAACTGCTGAATCCAGTAGGGACTGAATGGCAATTTGCAGAACCGCCCTCTTGTCGTCCGACAGAGGCAATCCTGTCTTGAAAAACCGCAGTGGCGGAAGACAGTCGAACTCTATTTTGTAACCTTTTAACACTAAATTGCAGATCCACCCATCCGCGGATGACTGGAACCACGCCAAATGGAACGTCTGAAGGCGTGCTCCCACAATCGGAGAACCGAGATGGGCTGGTAGCCCGTCATGCCACTGGCTTGTCGGTAACCTTAGCGTCCTGACGACTTGTGTTGGTTTGTTGGAAACTACGTCCACGACCACGTCTACCAGGCGTGGCTGTTCCTCTGCCACGTCCACGAAAGGACTGCGGTCTAAAGGATTTGAACGAAGGTCCAGAGTACCTCCTTCTTGGTACCGGTGGAGGCAATGGTAAGAAAACCGACTTTCCACCCGTAGCCTCAGAAATACATGTGTCCAATTCAGGACCAAACAACTTCTTGCCATCGTAAGGTAACGCCTCTATACCTCGTTTGACCTCTGCCTCCGCTTGCCGAGAACGCAGCCAGAGTGCTCGTCGTGCCGTAACTAGCGACGATGAAATACGAGAAGTGAGCTGACAGACGTCAGTAGAAGCTGTACAGAGATACTCCGCAGCCTCACACATTTGATCAGCAAGAAGTATAAGGTGTTCGTCATGGAGGGCAGACTTAAGTTCTGTTATCCATACTATGAGCGCCTTAGTGACCCAGATACCAACCAAGCCAGGTCTCAGCAGCACTCCTGCTGCTACATACATGGACTTTAGCATAGTTTCTATTTTGCGATCTGAAGGGTCTTTAAGCGTAGTAGCCGCTGGCACTGGTATGGTTAATTTCTTCGTAAGCTTCGACACTGATGAATCAACTATAGGTGGATTCTCCCATGTACATTTCACAGAGTCTGGAAACGGGTAACTAGACTTAAATCTGCGAGGTATAGAAAACCGTTTATCTGGAATCTGTCGAGTTTCTACTAACATCTTATTAAGAGACTCCGACACAGGAAAACTTATTGGAGTTCTCTGTCGTTTAGTAAATACGACCTGATCATTTGTGAGAGGCTCCTCAGTTTCTGTAAACTTCAGAGACTGACGCACCGCTCTGATGAGATGATCAATTCCTGAGCTGTTAAAATCCTCACTATCTGACTCCACTTCGCCCTCCTCACCCTCATCTTGTGCCGTGAGGTCTGGCATGGAATCGTCAGAATGCAACATAGCAGAAACTGGTAAATCATAACACATATGAAATTTATCCCGTCTACCCAAAATGGATTTGGACCTTTCGCAAAGGCTGAGATCCCTCTGGTAGTTCTGGCGGTCTCACTCTAGACTCAGATCTTGCCGTTTCCCGCTCCTGTCGAGCGGCGGTCAATTCTGATTGCAACCCAGCCAGTACATTGGCTAGCATTTCCCATGTAGGGTCCGGGGAGGAAATTGTCTTTAAAACCGGAGCAGAATGTTTATTCGGAACCGAATCCACAAAACATACTGTACATGTGGTAGATCCATCCAGTAACACACTGCTACAGACTTTGCAATTATGCTTTTTAGTTTTTGCTGGTGCCTTACTCATTATGGCGACAGACAATACAATACACAAAAAACAGACACTTGCACGACTCAGTAAAATAGTACCAAGGTGTCTCTATATATATATCTGGCCAAGTGCAGTACACGTGGCCAGTACTATGAAATGTGATCCCAAATTCCCACTAACACCCCTGCGCCTCCGGTGGAGTAGAGATGTAGTACTGGAACGTTCTGGAATCACAACAGGAAGACACAGGAAGCATAGTTAGAAATGGTTGCCATGCTTACCCATATAAATCACAGTGCAGGTTAAAGTGACATTTATATGAAATCCTGTGTAATTAACCCTGCAGCCTAGCATACTGCTGTTGCTGCAGGTTTTCCCTCTCATGCCGCTGATTCTGTTACATAATCTATAATTCCCCCCCTCCCCCCTGCATGCTCCGTTGCGGATGCAGTGCGGGCGGGCAGCGCAGCGTGTGGGGCCGCCAGCGGTAGCCGGGTAGCGGGACGCGCAGGAACTGAGAGCGGGGAGCGCGTCTTGAAGCGATGTGAACAGCGGCCGTGCAGCGGTGGGGGCCGGAGCAGCGGCGGCGTCTGCAGAGGGATCCCGGCGTCAGTCAAACAATGTCCCCACACAGCGGGGCGGTAGCGGAAGCTGACCGCCCCGTTCAACATACCTTGACTCCTGCTGCTTGTGGTGAGGCTCCGACAGGGCTTCTCTGCAAGCGCCGGCCAGCCTGTGCAGGAGGATCTGTTTGGCTGTGAGGGTGCTCATTCAGTGAGGACCGACACGCCACAGCTGCTATTAGCAGCTTGCACTATCCCTGACCCTGCCTTTTGGAAGGGGGAAAGGGATGTGTATGAAAAAATAAAAAGTCACTTAAAACAAAAAATATTCAAAAAAATCGTGGACCCAGCCACATTGACCTGTTGCTACTTCGAGCACAGAAAAAACACTGAGGTACTCGTGGATATGGAGGGGTGGAGTGTTCTAAATTTAAATATTCAGTGCCCTGTTTCCTACGGAAGCCGTCCATATCCCAAGAGTACTCCAGTGACCCCTAGTGGATGAAAAAGAAAAAAGGTTATTGCAAACAAGAAAAAAATCTCAACCATAATTATATTGAAAAATTTGAAAAACATTTTATTTCCAGAAAAACAAAATAGTAAAATATACTTTATTTTCTAAAATAAGCAAAGGCTTTATTTAGTCATCTGTGTATTATTTAAGCACAATCTTTCACAAATAAGAGCAACACCAATCAGATATATACAAAATCAGTGCATTAAAAATATATACATTACCTTAGAAGTAAAAACAATTTTTTATGGGTATGGGTAAAACATGTGTTGTCAGTTACACTCAGCTGAGATGATATAGCTATGTAAGTGCAGCTATAGTTAAACCTCAAGTGACATCTTGACGTCTAAGCACTTTCTATGTGTAGAACGTAATTCATGGTAAAATTCAGTCTCTCTTCTACATGTTGTAATGCCACTTAGGGCCTAGAAATGGGTTCTCCTCTGAAGTCTCAAAATATTTTTAAGACTAAAAAGGTGAAGAAATAAGACAAAGTCCATACAGAACCAAAAAGTACTGTGACACTCACCCTACCAAAACCACAGGGGCCTGTGTTCCATCACATAGTTCGGGATACCCACCCAACAGACATCTCTACTTTCCACAGTCAATGGATGGTAAGAGTGGATGTATCTCATAAATGCTGGTAGGCGCACAAACCAGATGCCTTTTATATTGCTATTTGGGAGGATATGTTTCAGAATACACTTCTTTCTTGTTTTTAACAAAGATATGATATACACTTGCAGAGGTACATACACATTTAGCTGGATTGTATTGGAGCTGCAAAAAAATGGATCAGTGCAGGATGCGTGCTGACTGATTCCATGACACAGCTCTCAATGTTGCCTAATGGTTTTTCATATGGAAAATGGTCGGCATAGGTGGTTTCTACTTCACACTGGAGTGAACCCAAGCTAACAGTGCACCACTGCGAATACCCTTTGGCGATGCCAAGGTCACTGATATCTCCAAAAAAGAAATGCCGATTTCCACTGTGCTACATTAACCACGTGTTCTCTTAGGAGTCTAAGTGCAGAATGAGAAGGGAACCTTCAAACTTTTATTAGAGAAGACTTCTGAAAAGCTCTGAACGAGAAAATTCAAATGTACACATGTTGCAGTTTGATCTTCAAACTGGGGCATGCATTACAGTTTGTTTTACATCGCTTCAGAACTCCATTCACTGTCTACAGCACTATGTACCTATGACCATCTGTACGTGGATAAACCTGGATAACTGCAGGTTGTGTGCATTGCCAGTAGTTCGACATTAAAATGACTTTTTATGAAGCTCTCACCAATGGTCAGAAGAGCTACAGGCGCTTCTATTGAAAGCCTCCTATGCAAATCACAGAAGACATCGTAGTATCGAGTTCTAAATAGCAGTATTACTGTTGCAAGATTATGTATGTCTTATAATAGAAAGCCTATCTGCAAAATTGTCCATAATATTTACATTTCTATTACAATACCATTTAAAGGTCTTTATTTTTCAAATTGTTAAGTTTAATCATATTCCCTTATTAATGTGATTTCACCATCGCAGCAGAAGACAACCTATAGCTAAACTTTGGGAAAAACATGTTAATGTGAAGGGATTTGACTTGAGACACTTGCAGTTTTCAGACCTCACCGGTGTCTGACAATGGATATATACAATATCTTAAAGACTGTAATTTATGTAGAAAATAGTCTATTGCTCCTCAGCTTCTCCTCACAGGACATATAACAGTTGACTTGTTCTTAGAAATCTGAACTTCAGGAGATCTGGTTAGGCCAAGTCAGTCTTTTTATGCTTGTTGCCTTTAGAGGCTAGAGAGGACTCCATATGGACAATACATAATGAAGACAGGGTTAGCTGTTTCTATAGCTGGTCTCATTTAGGATCACCTGACTATACAAATTCATGACCATGTGACAGTGAAGCTGGCAAAATACTCAGAAGCCTCTTCATATAGAATACCAGAGACATCTCTTCATACTTTGGTTTCAGTTTCCTCACACTGCTTCCCAACGTCTTTTTCTGGAAACACAGGGAGCACCACATGGGAGATTCGGCTCCACACTCCACTCAGCTTATCTACATCCATCTCATTGTGGGACTTCTTGGTATCTGAGACAATGAATGTTTTGCCAAAGAAATCTCTTACTTTCTCCTCCAGATCACTAAGTAGAATATCTGTTGTAAGGGTTGAGTCGTCCAAGAGCACTGTAAGCACCAGTGCCACGTTTTTAAAATTAGCATTCTCGTGGTCACAATATTTGTAAAGAATAAGCAGCGAACCAGGCGGCAGTAATTCTAAACGGTGCAGCACTGCTGCTCTGGCTGTGCCTTGGAAACCTTCACTCAGTTTATCGTCGATTTCTTCCTTGACGTCTTCACTGTCCTCAGATTTCCTGTCTGGTCCAGAGATTACCGTGTAGTTACTGTTCAGGGAGGAAGCATATGTCTTGGCTAGCTTGTTGCCTACACAATGGAGAGTTTGTTCTGCATCCTGAGCAGCGGTTAGTAAAATGATAGCAGGTTGCTTGTTGTCTTTGTTAAGGAGGTGCAGCTCTAGAATGCGTTGACTTCTGCTCCACAGTGCCTGTGACTGACTGGGAAAATTAATTTGCAGCTTTCTAAACCCATCATAGAATTTTTTCATGACTTGGACTTCATCCACTTTGTGTGCGTCTTGCTTCTTCAGGATTAAAGGTCTCAGGGCAAAAGCAGCAAGTACTCCTAACACTACTAATAAAAGTATCAGGTATTTACCTTGAGGAAAAACAGAGAAATTGTAAATATATACATCCACCAAAATCCAGAAAGTCTGACAAAACTACAATGAATGGCATTCAGTCCCCCAGCAATGAAACCACCATGCGCCCCTGGATTGCAGTACATAGTGCATTACCAATGGTTCTCAAAAGACTTTTCTTTTGCCCACAAATTACTATGAAACCTCCATACACTAAGATGGATAACATGCTATCAGTAAAGCTGCCTAGTGGGCTGTTGGGAAGACCAGGGCAGACTGTATTTTGAATATTGTTAATTTGTAAAGGATTTATGTCATTTTTCTCAGTGGGTCTTTGGCACTAGAGATAAGATTACGGACTAGGCCAGAAAAAAGGTTTGGGAACCACTGTTCTATAATCCATCTATAAAACCACATCTAGCTGTAACAGAAACGTAGCCCCCTTTGTGGGAATACTGCAGTTTGTAATAAACATACCTATGTCGTTAGTCCAATCCAGTGGAGCAAAGCCAGTATTATTTGGAGTCACTTTTCTTTCTTCTGTACAAGGAAACGGACAATTTTATTGCAAGGGTAGTTGTCACAAATCATCATCAGACAGAATTTTTTTTTTTTTACATTTTACTAATGAAAAACACGGCTTATCCTGCAATTACTGGTTAATATAACAGTAAAAACACTTGTGAACCAATAAAACATATGTACCAACACTGAATCAACAACCTAAAACTAACACACTACTTCAAAAAACACTTGTATAAATAAAGCACAAAATAAAAAATTAAGAATGCAATTCTGACTTGAAGGGCTCTTGCAATGCGTTTCCCGATGTAACAGACTGCTTCATCAGGCAATGTAAGCAGTGTTGCTACATATATTGTCTTGGTTCACAAATGTTTTATACATTTTTGTTCATTATTATACATTATTACTAGAAGATTTATTATTGATAAAAATGATTCATATTTATGAGAATGAACAGTGTAACACTCTACCTGTTGTAACCTGTTTGCATTATAACTATATTGGGAGGGAAAGATTGAACACCGCCGATACTGTATAAAGTGACATTACATTCTTAATAAAATATTATTTTACTGGTATCTGGACTATAGATCTACACTAAAATGGTCTACCACTAATGGTAGACATGCATGAGGTGAACAGGGTCAAAAGGTCCACAAGTAAAAGTAGACAGTTCAAAAGGTCAACAGGGTCAAAAGGTTGACACGACAATGGTCAACACACATATGGTAGACACAAGTTTTTTAAACTTTTTCATACTTTACCATCCATGTTGACTAAGATTGGGAATAGTAACCTGTGCCAAGCGCAAGCAAAGCAAGCAGGGGACGAGGTACACTAATTGGGCTTCTTTGTGGCTGTGAAATAAGACAACCCCCCCCCCCCAAAATAAAAAAATAAAAAAATGAAAAATGTGTCGACCTTGTGACCCTGTTGACCTTTCCTACTGTCTACCTATTCTATATCGACCTTTTGACCCTGTCGACCTAATGCATGCCTACCATTAGTGGTAGACCTTTTTAAGAGTAGATCTAATAATCCGCACCCTATTTTACTATTGAATGCTTTCTCTATTATCTGATCTAATTAAAATTCGTAATTAGTGTATCCCTTATTTTAAATATTGTTTATTAGAATTACCCTGAAATTACAGGGATCAATTATTTAGGGTTTGCGTGTTTTTCTGCGTTTATCATACATCTTTCATATCATTTTTGGTGAGACCCTTGCCCAATGCTGGAGAAAAACTATCTATGTTGCTGCAGGACACATACCCCGTTTAACACATTTTGGTACTCGCCCTAGGAAGTGCCAGCTAGAAACACTACTTAGGTCATTATTTCTTGAGCATTAATAAAGCCATAATCCATTCAATTAAATACTGAACTATTGGAATTGGTCTTGAAACATAATTATTTATTCTTTGATTCAAAATATTTTTTACAACTGTCTGGGATTGTAATGGGCACGAAATGTAGAAGAAAGACATTTTCATGACCAACTTTATATCTATTGCTTGGATTTACAGATGATATCTGGGGGGGGGGGGGGGGGAAGAGTAGTAAATATACACAAGCAATTTATCTTTACACTGAATATGAACTAAATGCCTAATACCAACTACTAAATAGCTTTAAAAAAAAAATTAATTATCTGTAAAGAGTTAAAAAGACACATCACATAATCCTCATCTAAACAAATGGCTAGTAACAGCGCTCTTTGTGCAGTCAGCTCCCACCCAAGAGCTCTTACACAAGCTGTCCTCATGAGCCAAGTTCTTAGTGAAGGAGAACTGCTCCAATGATGACACTTAAGTAGATATAGCAGAAGGAAGTCTATTTGTTCTCCATGCTCTGCCTCCCAAAACAACAAAAATCATATATATTACTCTATATAGTGCACAGTGAAACACCTTATCACTTTAAGTAAACACTGGCACATACTTAAACAGAGTATTTCAATGAGAGAGCCTGTGCAGTCTTTTCAGGTTTCTACTCAGAGGAAGGATTTTAGTATTGGAAAATATACCAATTGTAATAGATTCAGAGACGAACTACTGGTGGAGCAGCTGAAGCAGCTCACTGGGGCCCGCTGCACTTAAAGGGCCCTCTGCCAGCATTAGCAGTACTAATAAAGAGTCTGAGTAACTCATTACAGTATGCCGGCTGGCCACAGCGGGCTGTAACATAGTTGGAGGCGGTCCGGCCAGAAGACTGCAAGCGTATTTAATCGCTGCTGCACCAGGCTCCTCTGCAAGTGATCGTGGTGGCTGTCCCCTCCTCCAGAACAAGCTACATGTGTGCTGCAGCATTCCCGCCCCCTGAGGTCCCTACCTTCTGCGGGGAAAAACCTCTCATTTAGATATACCAGCAAGATTTACCTTGTTATATTACCACGTGAGGGTCCATTGGAACCTTGTGGTTTACTGAATGTCCCCCATTGAAACTGTGGGGTACATTTACTAAGATGGGAGTTCAATTTAAGATGGGATGTTGTCCATGGCAACCAATCAGATTCTACTTCTCATTTATCTAGCACCTTCTAGAACAGAGGTTCTCAAACTCGGTCCTCGGGAGCCCACACAGTGCATGTTTTGCAGGTAACCCAGCAGGTGCACAGGTGTATTAATTACTCACTGACACATTTTAAAAGGTCCACAGGTGGAGCTAATTATTTCACTTGCGATTCTGTGAGGAGACCTGCAAAACATGCACTGTGTGGGCCCCCGAGGACCGAGTTTGAGAACCTCTGTTCTAGAAGATAATACCTGGAATCTGATTGGTTGCTATTGGCAACATCCCATCTTAAATAGAACTCCCATCTTAGTAAATTTACCCCTATGTCTTATATACTACATGATTTATAACTTTAGAGAGCCAATTAAATGTGAATGTTCTGTGTGCTTAATATAAGGAGCTGAAGGCAGACCATGACTGGTTGGGAGTTAATTAAGACTGCATAGGGGCATCACTAAGAAAAACTGCACCTGCCTAAATTATAGATAGCTTGGGATGCTATGCCTGAGAATAAGCAGCAAATGGAAAAGGGTGACGGAAAGTCCCATGCAGCGAACATAGATAGAAGGACAGGGTAGTAGAAAAGAAATAGAAGTGAAGAAATACTTGCCGGTGGCCAGAGAACTCCTGAAAAGGAAAAGTGATAGGAGTCAGTTTACTGTTGTAAGACCACACCAAAGTTGGCTGTGACTAAAATAACCACCAACAAAGACTAAGCACGTGTACGGTATTCAATACAATGTTCTACACAAGTCATAAACACCAGCTATAAAAGTAGCCCCTACTTACAGTACATTATTTTTTGCAGTCACAGTCCATATTTTGTTTTAACAATGGAAGATTGAAGGCATCACTATTAGCATGGATTGTTGCTCCAGGGATAGAGCACCAGCGACAGATAGAAGTTCTGGCAGGTGCATCTGCTTCTAACGCTAACAATATAGCAATTACTGTCACAGGTCTACTATTACCATACCTCCCAACATGACCCTCTCCAGGAGGGACAGAATGCTCTTAATATATGATTGCCGTCACCTGTGCTGAAACACCTTTCTTGTCCATTAACCTGTTCAACACAGGTGCCGGCAATTATACATTAAGAGGGAAGTCCAGAAGCAGAGCATTGTGTCCCTCCTGGAGAGGGTCATGTTGGGAGGTATACTATTACACTCGTCGATGACTGTGGCTTAACACTGCAGAGTTTATGTAAGAGCCTGCAGAAATTCGGGCACGTCTGCCTGCATTTTTAAAGCAGCAATAATTTAAAAGGAAAAACCAGGTTTGTTTTGCTTTTTAAATTGATTGCAGTTTTAAAAATACGGGCAGACTCGCTAGAATTTCCACAGAGCGTGCAGCTCGCACACTATTACATAAGCCCCTGAAATTCATCATCAACCTGATGATGTAGAATGGCATCAAGTATACTGCCACATTATGATACGTATAAAGTGTATCTTAATGCGCTTTAAACGCATCTTCTTGCGGACACATAATTTTGTATTAGCACGTATTATAACATATGTGCAATAATAAACACGTACAAGCATTTTTTTGCTCCACATGTTTTGCTCATGCGCATTGGACGCAAATGCATCTACCTTTAACCATTTATGATCCCATGTCCATTTAAATGGACATTATTAAAATATTTATTGCGTAGTCTGCATTTTGATGGCAATTGCATTCAAATACCAATGTCCATTTAATTGTATGAAAATACTATGAAAATTTACAGGCAGATGGCAGAACCAACAGCACTATTAGAATCTAGTTCAGGTTTTGGCTGAATCTGTTGTAAGCCACAGCTGGGCTAATTATTACCACTTGTCTGCTACTTTTAAAAATATGTTTGCGCGGTAGGTCAATGCTTCTGACAGGAACCAGTCGCCCAGATGATAGGACTGTGGATGTGGGGTTACATTAGAAGCCATCTGGATTGTTATACCAACTTGTTTGAAGCCTGTGAACTAGGGGGGGTCATTCCGAGTTGTTCGCTCGCTAGCAGATTTTAGCAGCATTGCACACGCTAGGCCGCCGCCCTCTGGGAGTGTATCTTAGCTTAGCAGAATTGCGATCGAAAGATTAGCAGAATTGTGAATAAAAATTTCTTAGCAGTTTCTGAGTAGCTCGAGACTTACTCCTACATTGCGATCAGCTCAGCCCGTTTCGTTCCTGGTTTGACGTCACAAACACGCCCTGAGTTCGGCCAGCCACTCCCCCGTTTCTCCAGCCACTCCTGCGTTTTATCCTGGCACGCCTGCGTTTTTCCGCACACTCCCAGAAAACGGTCAGTTTCCGCCCCAGAAACACCCACTTCCTGTCAATCACACTCCGATCACTTCAACGATGAAAATTCTTCGTTCGGACATGAGTAAATCTACTAAGTTTTGTGCTAAAATACTTAGCGCATGCGCACTGCGTACCATGCGCATTTTTGCCTTAATCGCTCCGTTGCGAAAATCGGCAACGAACGAACAACTCAGAATGACCCCCTATCTGCTGCTGCCTTGTACTGTCGTTATGCTGTCTACCTGCTGAAGAAATAAAGAAACTACAGGTTGAGTATCCCTTATCCAAAATGCTCGGGACCAGAGGAATTTTGGATATTGGATTTTTCCGTATTTTGGAATAATTGCATACCATAATGAGATATTATGATGATGGGACCTAAATCTAAGCACAGAATGCATTTATGTCACATATAAACCTTATACACACAGCCTGAATGTAATTTTAACCAATATTTTTTATAACTTTGTGCATTAAACAAAGTGTGTGTACATTCACACAATTCATTTATGTTTCATATACACCTTATACACACAGCCTGTAGGTCATTTAATACAATATTTTGAATAACTTTGAGTATTAAACAAAGTTTATGTACATTGAGCCATCAAAAAACAAAGGTTTCACTATCTCAGTCTCACTTAAAAAAGTCCGTATTTCGGAATATTCCGTATTTCGGAATATTTGGATATGGGATACTCAACCTGTACTTGTAATTTATCCACAGTACGTGATCCTTTTCACACAAAGGCCCTCATTCCGAGTTGTTCGCTCGTTGCCGATTTTCTCTATATTGCGATTAGTTGCTTACTGCGCATGCGCAATGTTCGCAGAGCGCATGCGGTTAGTTATTTTACTCAAAAGTTAGGTATTTTACTCACGGCATTACGAGGATTTTTCTTCGTTCTGGTGATCGGAGTGTGATTGACAGGAAGTGGGTGTTTCTGGGCGGAAACTGGCCGTTTTATGGGTGTGTGTGAAAAAGCGCTGCCGTTTCTGGGAAAAACGCGGGAGTGGCTGGAGAAACGGGGGAGTGTCTGGGCGAACGCTGGGTGTGTTTGTGACGTCAAACCAGGAACGAAACTGACTGAACTGATCGCAATGGCAGAGTAAGTCTCGAGCTACTCAGAAACTGCTAAGAAATTTCTATTCGCAATTTTGCGAATCTTTCGTTCGCAATTCTGCTAAGCTAAGATACACTCCCAGAGGGCGGCGGCTTAGCGTGTGCAATGCTGCTAAAAGCAGCTAGCGAGCGAACAACTCGGAATGAGGGCCAATGTTTTGGTGTACGGGCTACATTACTAGCAAAATGTTGTCTCTTAGGGTGGACATTGGATCTAAATAACCAAACCATATTTTTTGGGTTACTTAGGGCCTCATTCGTCTATGTTACCAGTGTCACCACTGGGATATACTGGAAAGGAGCTTATATATATTTTACAGGTAAACAAAATGATTAAATGTTACCTTATGATGCTTGTCTTGGACCTAACACCACCTGAAGCAAAAGAGAATGACATAAGGTTATACATATACAAGTACAAAAACTGCTCATGCCACACATCTACAATGCTTCCTTTATAATCTATATACCATTGCTATGTAGAGGGTTATATATCAAAACAAACATTTTAATTAGGTTTACTTTCTATAGTAATAATGGCTAAATTACAATATATTAGTTAAGAAACTAGTTTAAAAAAATACCCTTCTCCAGAATTATACTCATATATCCAAGTAATCTGTCTTTCTTTAAAGATGTTCATTTCTTTCTCTTATTTATTTGAATACTCGCTGGTGCATTGCACAGTACTACACGTGTCTGCCCAGCATTACTTGCATGTAACCACCCTGCATTATGCCTGCATTTGCTTTGGGAACATGCGCACACATGCGCATATCAAGCACTTACGACGGTTAATAAATCATTATACGGATTAGTGGTCTAATCACGATGAAAACCTTGTCCACTCTGCAAGCATTGTCCAGGACTGTATATCATCTATATTTCAGGACTTAGTTGATTAGATGCCATGGATTAGAACACTGTTTTCTAGTCAATTATTATTTAGGCATTCAAAGGACTGGAATACAGCGAGCAGAGGCTCCCAGCAATTCGTATTCACACATTACTCTGGAAACTTACACAAGTGTAAGTATAGTATCCCGGTGGTCAGAATGCTGGCGGTCATGTGACCGACGGCAGAATCCTGGCACCACTCAGAATCCCAGTGCCGGAACACCGACATCTCGAAGGTAAGTATCTGGGTGACGGTTAGGGCCCGGGGCGGGGGATGGGGGTTAGGCACTAGAGGGAAGGGGGTTAGGGCTAGCCGCCATCCCCCAATATTTAGCCCTGGCCGCCACCCCAGGCGGGTTAAGGTCAGGGTAGGGGTAAAATAATTTCCCCATCCCCTGTCGGCATTCTAATTGTTAGGCTGCTGGTTTCGGTCATGTGACCACCAGCATCATGTATCACACCACCTTTTAACAGAGGTATCACTGATGAAGTCACTAGAGCTTACCATAGATTTACAAAGTACAGTAAATGATCTAAAACCAGGAGGTACTGATTACGGCCGATGAGAGCCAGTCCCACTACAGGATTTGGGCTTCAGTGAAGCAGCGCACAAAATGCACAGTACGTAGTACCATTTTTTTTTTATTTTTTTTTTAATCAAGTAAATTTTTTATTGAAAATTTTTTCATTTAGTTACATAAGTGTGGTAAAAGAGAGAAAAGCAGTAAAGAAAAGAAAAGGAAGAAGGCAACAGTTCAAAGCATACAATTTACAATATAATGCATTGTGCTGATCAGTAGGTATTACATTGATTTACATTGTAAATTAAAACATAAGGCTTGTGGTGCTTGAAATGAGAGGGTTGTGCTCGGAGCGCTCGGACCGGTCATTAAGACATTGTCGTCGCTACTTGTTTAGTATACGTGAGTAAAGGGGAGGTCACAATTACAAGTATTAGGGTTGTGTGTGTCCACAGTATCTGCCTATCTCCGGGCTACGTCAATTCCGCACTCGGCCGCACCAAAGTCCATCTATCCCACTTACGGTGAAACTTGGACACAGAGTTGCGGGATAAGTACATTAGCCTTTCATGCCCTATGACCAAGGTTACCAGGGCTCTCCACTCCGATACTCTGGGAGGGGTCTCTGCAAACCAGGAGCGTGCAATGATGACCTTGGCAAGCGTGATCAGACACAGGACATACTGATATGTGAGCAATGAATGGGTTTCTTCCAGGTCCACCCCGAAGAGGCAGGTTCTGGGATTAATTTGGGGAAGAGATGGGTCAGTAGTTAATATGTCAGACCAAACCCAAGTCCAAAATTCATAGACTTTCGGACAATTCCATAACAGATGCCAAAAACCAGCATCTGCCATCCGACATTTGGGGCATAAAGTGTCAGGTCTTAAACCAGCTCGTTGGAGAAGTAGAGGGGTTCGATAAACCCTGTGTAGGATAAAGAGATGCACCTGTTGATATCTAATGCAAGGAGTGGTAGACCTGGCGGAGCCCAGTATTTGTAGCCATTGTTCGTCTGACAGGGGGCCTATATCATCTTCCCAGCTCAGCCTAAGCGGATCTAAAGAGGCAGGTAGGGTTCTATTGTTTAGTGAGGCATATATTGTTGAAATTTTACCTGTGGAGGGTAAGCGTTGCAGCATAAGTTTAACTGGAGAAGGGGAGATGGAAGGGGCCGTTTTGAACTGGGTCTGTATGGCGTGTCTTAGTTGGAAGTATCTAAATAGGGCTGTGTTTGGGAGCTCGAATTCAGCCTGCAGTTGCGCAAATGATTTAAGATAACCATCCATATATAATTGCCCTAGGGAGGTCACCCCACTTTTTATCCAAATATTGTCTGTTGACAGCTTCTGAAGTTCCATATACGAACTATTAAACCATAAGGGTGAATCTGTTTCTAGGTCGGCCCAGTCATAGAGGTTGTGTACTTGTTTCCAGACCAACAGAGCCTGTCGCAGGATAGGAGGAAGACCCGTCACTGACATTCCCGAAAGCAAGAAAAGGAAGGGGGTGAAGGGGGGTCCAACCCAGTCTGTCAAATATCCCTGTAGGGTCGAGCCACCCACTCCTGTGATCCAGCCGGAGAGGTGCACCAGCTGTGCTGCCAGATAATACAGCCTGAGATTAGGCAGGCTCGCCCCCCCAGTGAGTTTGGTCCTACAAAGTTTTTTTATAGCTATCCTCGCCGGTTTATGACCCCAGATAAAGGAAGATATGAGACTGTCAATGTTAGCAAATATTTTTTTAGGGAGGTAGATGGGGGAGTGTTGCAGGACATATAGGTACTTAGGCTGGATGGACATCTTAAAGAGATTGATGCGTCCCAATACTGTCAGTGGTAGTGCCTTCCATGTGTGGATCTTACTTTTAAAAAGGGCTGTGATAGGGTCTATGTTCCACTTGGCATATTCTGATGCTGGCCCCGTGACCCAAACACCCAAGTATTTAAATTTCAGAGTCCATTGCAGTGAGTGTGACGTGCATATCCCCTCCGGGATATGTCCTGAAATGGGAAAAATAAAGGATTTGTCCCAGTTTATACATAAGCCAGAGTATTCCCCAAATTCATTAATTGTGTGAAGCATAGCCCGGAGTGAGGCATCTGGGTCCTTAAGGAACAGCAACATATCGTCGGCATACAGTGAAATCTTATCCACCGTGGAGCCGGCTGCCAGTCCCTGAATATTCGGGTTGTCCCTTATCATACAAGCCAGTGGTTCTATAGCCAATGCAAACAGGGCCGGGGACAACGGGCAACCCTGTCGTGTGCCCCTGGCCAAAGAGAATGAGGACGAGGTATACCCATTAACAGAGACACGGGCTGCTGGAGAGGAGTACAGTAATCGAACCCACCCGATGAACACAGGGCCCAGGCCAAACCCGTGTAATACCTGCCAAAGGTAGGACCACTCAACCGAGTAGAAGGCCTTGGCGGCGTCGAGAGACACCACCACTGCCCCCGAACCCAGCAAGCCATCCCCCTGCAGGTGATAGAACAGCTTCCGTAGGTTTTGCATAGTGGACCTTCCCGGCATGAAGCCCGTCTGGTCCTGATGTATAATAGACCCGATGACCGCGTTCAGACGGATGGCAAGCATCTTTGCAAGAATTTTAACATCTGTGGACAGTAGTGAAATAGGGCGGTAGGAATCGGGAGCCTTGGGATCCTTCCCCGGTTTGGGCAGCACTATAATAGTGGCTTCAGACATGGACGGGGGAAGTTCACCAATTTCAAACAAGGTATTAAATAAATCTAATAAATAAGGACTGAAGTGGGAGTTAAATTTTTTATATATCTCCACTGGGAGGCCATCCCCACCAGGTGCCTTGGAAGAAGGGAGTGACGACACAGCGCACTCCACCTCCTCCAGGGTGAAAGGAGCCTCAAGTGCTTCAAGCGCCTCCCGCGATAAATTGGGCAAATTCACCCGCGAGAGGTAGGAGTGCAGTTGCTCGTCGGTGTGGGAGACTCCTGACGAGTATAGTTTGGAATAAAAATGTTTAAATACCCCTGCTATGTCTTTCCCCGAGTAGCAGAGACTGCCATCCCCATCGGCAATACACTGAACAGTGCGAGAATGGGTTTCATCCCTGGCCAGGAAAGCCAGGCAACTGCCCCCCAGTTCTGCCTGAAAGTACTGCCTGTGACTGGAGAACAGCAGCCTACGCTTGGATTTATCAAAGAGGTAATCGGCCCACTCTCCCTGTGCGTGCAGCCACGCCTCCCGATCTGACCGGGAATGTGATTCTATGTATACAGATTCCAAATCACGGCAGGCCTGTTCGAGTCTCGCTTCCTCCCTCCTGTTAAACGACTTGATGCCGGCTATTCTTTTAATAAAGGTACCTCTAATATATGCTTTGTATGCATCATGTCGGACAGTGGGGGAGGAGTCTGGGGGGTTGCAATCAAGGAAGACTTTCCAGTCCGAGAGAAGGTCGGAGCCCTCTCCCATTAAATTCAACCAAAATGGGTGCAGTTTCCACTGACTGCTGCCCCTATCGTGCGTCATAGACAGCTTTAGTAAAACCGGTGAGTAGTCCGATATACCCCTGGACAAATATGTTAGTTCAGAAATTCTAGGCGATAATGTCGGGGAAATAAGGCACAAGTCTATCCGTGACAGTGTGTTATGGGTAGCGGAGTGACAGGAATAGTGCGCTATAGTAGGGTTTCGCACTCTCCAGATATCCATCCAGCCAAGCTCAGCAACAATTCTTGCAAAAGGGGTCGGGGCAGGGGGGAGGGAGGTGGAGTCGCGAGACTCCCGCCAGCGGTCTATAGACAAGTCCATGACGTTGTTGAAGTCACCCACACTAATAACCGGTGTGTCAGGGGATTGGGCTATAAAGTCAGCTGCCTTACGTAGAACTTCACTGTTATAGGGGGGGGGAATGTATATAGCCATGATATGATACAGTGCATGATGTATGACAGCACGTAAAAACACATAACGACCCTGAGGGTCAATGCTGCTATGCTCCAGGTGAAAGTTTACCGATTTTTTAACCAATATCGATACCCCTCTGGCGCTGGAGGAGAACGTGGAGTGGTAGGCCCACCCAACCCACGGTCTTTTAATGGCCATGACTTTACTACCATACAGATGAGTCTCAGAGAGGCATGCTATGTCAACTCTGTACTTTTGAAGTTGTTTCAGGACAAGTGAGCGTTTAATTTTATCATTTAAACCACGGACATTCCATCCCATCAGTTTAATCGTGTCCCTCCCCGTGGCGTCTGTATTAGATCCCATATCGTAGAGCGCTGTGAATGGGCACAAGGAGATAAGTCGTGGGAGACGGAAGGAGTATAGTGTGTGAGGTAGGGTACCCAGTGAATCGTATCATAATAAAACCATACTCCCTAACTTGGAAAACCCGATTAGGACTGAAAGGCCGAGGCCGAGCATACTCCAAATGTGACATCTGAAATACCATACATTTCCATAGCGTTAGAGCACCATGATCAGTTGCAGAAAGAAAAAAAAGGGAGGAAAGAATAAAGAAAAGGAAAGTAACAACAACAATAAAACATCCCATCCCGCACCCACCCTGTATGACCAATAAGCAACCTAGTGTCATACCTATACCCTAACAAAACTAAATTAAACTAGCTGGGTACAGAACAAACCAGCTGGGAGAACAGAACTGTGGGACTAGATCCCTAAGCTATCTACAGCAGGGAACTCCCGCACATAGAGCTTAGCAGGTGTAGTGGCCCGATGCTAAAAAAAGGAAAAACCCCAGAGAAGTAAGTGACATGCATCAGCCCATAGGGGTAGAGACAATAGAAACCATACGGTTTACGCTATAATAGTTACCCACGCCAACTACATATGACCAATACGAGTTCATTCAGGAGCTGGAGGCCTGTGTTCCAGCCAGGATTCCACATCTTTCGGGTTTGAGAAAAAGTGCGTGGCGTCGTTGTATATAACCCTCAGACGAGCCGGAAACAACATCGAGTATTGGATATTCCGATCCCGGAGTTTGCGTTTGACAAGAGAGAATTGGGCACGGGATTTCTGGACTTCAATGGCAAAGTCTGGGAAAATTGAGATCGTGTGGTTGTCGAACATCAGCGGGCCCTGGAGACGAGCCAGACGAAGTATAGTGTCTCTGTCTTTAAAGTGAAGAAGACGAGCAATGAACGTTCGAGCAGGAGCGCCTGGTGGAGGAGGACGAGACGGAAGACGATGTGCTCGTTCTACCGCAAATTGTGGGCTGAAGGCTTCACGTGTAAACATCTTAATCAGCCAGTCTTCAAAGAATTTCTCCGGGGCTGTTCCCTCTGCCCTCTCAGGTAGCCCAACCAGGCGGACATTGTTCCGGCGGAGTCTGCCTTCTATATCGGATAGCTTAGCGTGAGCCGATGATAGTTGTGTAGAAAGATCGTCCATCTTAGTTTTAAGTGGATAGGTGGTGTCCTCCAGGTCCGAAATGCGGTGCTCAGTCTCACTCACTCTTTCACGAATCTTTTGGAGATCCTGACGGAGTAGAGAAACATCTATCTGGACACGTTCAATTTTATCAGAGACTCGTTGCTCTGAGGCAGCAATAGCCTGTATTATTTGCTGCGTGGAGTGCGTCGAGTCGTTTAAGGCTGGGTCCTCGCCTTCAGAGCGCGGAGATTGAGGGTTACGAGCCGCGTTGGAAGTGGATTGGGAAGAGGAGGATTCCCTCGCATATTTTTGTAATTTCGCGGCTGCACCTGTCTTCCCCATTGTAATGTCCAGTATATTGCACAGGAGGCTTGTAGAGTAGGATTACAAGTGTGGAGGAATATGGAGATTGAGCCGTAGCAGCGCACTCCCAAGTGGCCCAGACACAGGATCAATGTGATGATCACAGCTTTCACGTGTAGCGGGTAGGGGGGTCAGGGAGGTCGGTGTTTTATATAGAGATGTCAGCACGTTGTATTTAGGCAGAGGTATAGAGGCGTAAGCGTGTGCAAATTGGGGTGTAGTGCCCTGTATTACTCCCAGCATGCGCACCATTCAGGCAAGGAATTAGTGCAGGAATGGGCAGGTAGATATATGCATAGAAATGTGGATGTCGGAGTGGTATATCCTATCTAGCTTCCAGAGGGGAGTATTGTCCAGGTAGGAGAATATTGCAGGGAGCACTGCAGGGAAGGTGTACCTGCCGTGAGCCACAGGAGCTGATGATCTGCCGCTTAGCCTGTAGTGTTCTCCTGCGGTGGCTTGTGGAGTGCAGGCCGCGCCGTGTCTCCCCGCAGCGGTGAAGAAGGCCTCTCTCCAAGGTGCAGCACGTGGGACGCAGCCCGGAGTCAGCGTCGGCCCCGGAGAGCGCCGACCGGAAGCGCCGCGGATTCCCTGTGTCAGGAGAGCGAATAGCGGAGGGACAGCCGTAGGACGTCCAGGCACCGTGGCGGCAAACAGGAGGTACGCGGCCGGGGAGCGGAGGGCAGAGTGTCAGGCAGGTGTCTCGCCCCACGCTGGCAAGATGGCCGCCGCAAGCAGCTCTGAGACAGCACCCGCAGTATCTTCCGTCAAACGGCTGTTATATTGGTCCGAGGGGACCGGCAGGTAGTTCCAGCGATGCACCAGCAGTTAGGGCTGAAGTAGAGTCACTTTTTATGTAGATAGCATCGGGCTAAAACGGATTAATGTAGGAGTTTGTGCGGGAGCTTAAAAGCTATGCTCCTACTCCATGCTGTGCCAAGCCACGCCACGTAGTACCATTTATTATACAGATCGCAACACTGCTATATCACTGAGTGCATAGTTTAGAGCTTTCCCCATTATCAGTTTTATGTACGCAAATTTTAACTGACACACTGTAATGTCAGAGCGCAGGGTATGTTGCCCTTATCTACCATATAAAGGACTACTAGACGTACCTCTTTGCTGTTGGTGGTAGGGTATCTTTTTTTCATCTTCACCTGTGAGATCAAGAACAATTAAGTAACATTACAAAAGAAAAATATGGTATAGAAGGGATATTGTATTTTAGGTTTTAGTCTTATATACAGGGCAAATAGACTGTGTAGAGTATTGTTCTAAAGTTATGTGTACTACAACACAAAATGGTTTTGGACCATGTTGATTCATGTAAAAAACATACCATCAGAAAAACTGGTTTGAGCGCTCGTCTCGAAATTCAATGATGAATTTACAGGGTCTGCAAGTAGATGGATGTAAATAACAAACAACCAGTTTACAGAAACAAAACAGGAAGAAACACACAAGTTATGCCATATGCACTTTCTGCAAAGTAAAAGGAATAGTACATGGTTAGGACCCACACATGAGCAACCCATGTTGACAGAACAGATTCTCCTGAGCTGCAGGACACATGCCTCATTCAAAAGATTTTCATTCTTAAGGTGGGTACACACTAATAGATATATCTGCAGATCAATTGATCTGCTGATATATCTATGGACGGATCGAGCAGTGTGTTCAGCATACACACTGCCCGATCCGTCGGGGACTGACGTCATGAACTGGGCGGGTGTGTACACACGCCCGCCCAGTTCAGCTGTCAATCACCGCCGGCCACCGCAGCATGTGTACGGGCAGTCGGCCGACCGCCCCGTACACACACAGCGACGCGCCAATATATCGGTAGATATATTGGCCGTCGGCTGTGCTGCGCGGCCGACGCGATACGTCTGTGAACGACGGAGTTCACAGACGCATCGGGCGTACACACTGGCCGACGGTCCCGCGATATATCGGCCGTTCAAGAGAACGGCCGATATATCGACCAGTGTGTACGGGCCTTTACTCTAGAGGTGCCAGTCAGGAACACTACTTAACTCACTATGGGGTCTATTCATGCAGCAGAGAAAAGCCCTGTTTTGCGGTAAACAGGGCTTTTCTCTGCTTACCGCAATTCACAGAGCGGGTTACCGTGGAGAAGTCCCTGACTTCCCCAGCGGCACCCCCGCTTTGTGGCTGAATCGCATCACCATACGTTTGTATGGTGACTGCAATTCATGTAGAAACGGAAAGCCCAGCTTTCCGTTACCCTTCGCAAAACCCCATCGCCATCTCAGACAGGCGATGGGGAGGCTTGTACAGGAGAAGAGCAGTGAAGACGTCCATCTCCTGCCTTCTCCCAGCCCCCTTCCGTGACGAGAGCCAATCAGAGGAGCCCAGAGCATATGCATTTGCATATGCCGGGTCACCTCCTCCTTGCTGCCCTTGCCCGCCGCTGGAGGTCTCGTTTCCCCGGCGCATGCGCAGATGACACCTGGAGGCGAGGGGGGGGGGGAACACTGCGCATGTGCAGAAGATCCCAGCCGCGGTATGAAGAGAGAAGACTGGGGAAGCCGGGATCGCGGAACAGCCGGATACCGCATCGCATCAAGGAACAGGTAAGTATTAATGAATTGCGTTAAAAATCTGAAAAAACCCTGAAATAAGAATGCGATGTTTAGTGATAAGTTAAACATAAACATCGCATTCTTACATGAATAGACCCCTATATCTTGAGCAATGATAATAGCCACAATCCTTTCAATTAAATATTTAACTATTGGAATTGGTCTTGAAACACAGGGGGTCATTTAGACTCTGAAGCTGTTGAAGGATGCGGCCACAATGTGATTGACAGCGGCGGGCATTAGTGCGGCGGCGACGCGGCGTTGGGGGGGCGAACAGGGGTGTTCTGGGAGTGTTTTCCGGCCGGCGGCATGACATCACATGCAGCAGCTCGGAATAAAAAAAAAATGGCCACTGACTGCCAGGGGTCGACCTTAGATCCGATGCCTCGGAGGGCGGCCTCACACATGCTGGGCGGATCTGCCTACGTATGCAGCCATCTGCGTTCATCTCTGAATGAAGCCCATAATTATTTAATCTTTGACTCAAAATATTTTTTACAACACTCTGGGACTGTAATGGGCATTGATATGTGCCCCATCCTTCACGCTCGCTTTTTTTGGCTATTGGTAGAAGGAAGCAATTTTAATGACCAGCTTAATCTCTGTGTATTGCAGTCACAGAATATATTCTGTTATTTTAGGAAAGTAATAAAAGAAAGATTCCAGCACAAGGCCCAATAATGGTGGTTAATGGAAAATTACCTGTTTACTAGTAAACATAATGCAATACTGCAATCTGATAAAATAGCATTTGCATAAACATGAAAAAAGGAGTATTATGGTAGACTTACCATGGTTAACACTCTTTCTGCAAGGTACATTGGTTCCACAGGAATACATCGGGATGTAGAGTGGATCTTGATCCAGAGGCACCAACAGACTAAAGCATTAGGCTGTCCCATGATGCATTGGGGCCTCCCCTATAAACCCTGCCTACGGGCACTGAGAGCTCAGTATTGTTAATTAGTCCAATGCAGGAGCAGGCAAGAGAGAAGGAAGATGTTAGTCACATAGAACCACATTCTCATGACAGGAGAAGGTGCCAGCGGCTAACGCCATACAAACACAAAGGAGTAAGGTGCGTCAGGGTGGGCGCCCTGTGGAAACAATGTACCTTGCAGAAAGAGTGTTAACCGTGGTAAGTCTACCATAACACTCCATTTCTGCAGCAGGATACATTGGTTTCCACAGGAAAACATCGGGGATGTCCTAAAGCAGTTCCTCAAGGGAGGGGACGCGCCTTAGCAGGTATGAGAACCCGGCGTCCAAAGGAAGCATCCTTGGAGGTGGAAGAATCAAAGGCAACCTAAATAAACGTGTTCACTGTGGACCACGTAGCCGCCTTGCACAATTGTTCTGCAGATGTGCCACGGCGGACTGCCAATAAAAAAGGTCCAACAGACCGAGTAGATTGGGCTTTATTAGCATCAGGAGCTGAAAGTCCAGCCTGCCTATAAGCTTGTGCAATCACCATTCTAATACATCTGGCCAAGGTTTGTTTATTCGCAGGCCAGCCACGTTTGTGGAAACCAAACAGTACAAAAAGGGAATCTGACCTCCTGATAGAGGCAGTCCTCTGCACATAAATACGGAGAGCCCTTACCACATCCAAAGGACGCTCTTTGGAAGATAAGTCTGAAGAGATAAAGGCCGGCACAACAATCTCTTGGTTAAGGTGAAAACATTACACCACCTTAGGTAAATAACTCGGTCGAGTTCGTAGAACTGCCAGGTCACAGTGAAAAATCAAATAGGCTGGACAACAGGACAAAGTGCCTAATGGGCCCTACACACTGGCAGGTCCGCCGCCGAGCTGCCCGGCGGCGGATACAGCCGATGGGCGGTGAAGGGGGGGGGAGTGAAGTTTCTTCACGCCCCCCGTCACACGGCTCCATAGTAGTGCATGCAAATACGGACGAGATTGGCCTGCATGCACAAGCGACGGGGCACCAACGATGAACGAGCGCGGGGTCGCGCATCATTCATCGTTGCTGCCTCCACACTGAAAGATATGAACGAGATTGTTCATATCTTTCAGTAATATCAGCCAGTGTGTAGGGCCCTTAAGAAGGATAAGTATTTGTCAGAAAAGCATTCTTAGCAGCTGCTAACTCCGACACAATTTTTTTCAGGTCTTCACCAAACAAAATGTCCCCAGTGAAGGGGAGTACCTCCAAGGTCTTTTTGGAGTCTAGGTTCACCTTCCATGACCTCAACCAAAGAATACGTCAAGCCAGGACAGACGTAGTTGACGTCTTGGCCGCCAGCACACCCGCCTCCTCAATGTAATAGGCGGCAGTGGTAATGTGAGATAGGTATTGTCTGGCACTGTCAGATATATCCTCGGGCAGGTCTTCCTCCAATGCCTGAACCCACGCTTCAATACCTTTTGCAGCCCAGGAGGCAGCAATAGTGGGCCTATGCACAGCTCCTGTAAGGGAGTAAATAGATTTCAGGCATCCCTCCACACGCTTATCTGTCGGTTCCTTCAGTGAAGTGACAGGCAGAGTTGATGACACCATGAGTCTGGTGATGTGAGAATCCACTGGCGGTGAATTTTCCCAATTGCTACATAACTCTGCAGGGAGAGGATAGCAAGCCAGGGCCCTTTTATGCAGAGGGAATTTCTTCCCTGGAGTAGACCAGGGTTCCCTTGTGATGTTCACGAAATGGTCAGAATGGGGTAACAGAGTCTTAACCACTTTCTGCCGTTTAAACATATCAGTTTTCTTTGCCACAGTAGTGGAATCCTCATCATCAGATATTTGTAGTTTTTTTTTTAATAGCAACCATTAGGGCAGGGACATCAATCTGCAATGGAGAATCCTCATCAGTAACACCAGATTTAGTGCCTGACAAGACCATATGCTCCCACTCCTCTTCAGATGAAACATCAGAGAGGTATGTGGACTGTGAGGAGGAAGTAGCTTGCTTATATGACCCAGAGACACGAGAGTGACCTAGAATGGGTTTCTGTCTAACCAAAGACTGATTTAATTGTTGCAGCTGGTTAGATAAATTTTCCTCCCAAGGCGGATAAACCATAGGGATAATATGTTGCTGTAGTGGCATAGGCATTTCTACCCGAGTACCCAGTAGGTTTTTAAACTCAGTTCAGGGTGGCTCCTGAGTAGACCCAGGAGCTGCAGACTGGCAAGGAGGTGTATGACACACATTACACAGACTATCATACAAATCTTCCCCCTCTGGTAAATCCTTGGAGCATGCTCTGCATGATGCAGGAGCTTCCACTGATTTACTGCCCTCTCTGTTAGACATTGTGATATTAATTCAACAACAGAGCGACTGAGTATGATAAAGCCAGAAAGTACAATACCTGCGAATAAATCTGGTATTATGGAACTGAGTACACAGTATAATATACGTATACGGATAAATACTGTATTGCACTATATATATGACCCAGACACACCTAGTCCCTCAGGGTAGAGAAGATAGTGACAGATACATCTGGGAAACACTGAAAGTGAAACCACACAGCAGATAGCAGATACAGGCACACACAGTCGCAGGCAATGCAGAACTTATTACAACAATAAGGCTGCACTGGACTAGAATTATATATATATATATATATATATACATATACACACATATACATACATATATATATATATATATATAAAAAATGCAGTAGATAAGATGCTTCTAAGCGACCAATGGTGTCATGAAATTTTAAAAGGAGGTTCAATTAAAAAGTTTTAATCAAATAAAATTTGCACCAGTAAAAAGTATAACACAAAACCCCTTGATGAAGTCCAGATAGGACGAAACGCTTTGGGAAAACCTACCTTCTCTAAGTTAAGATATTAATCTTTTTATTTTACGTTGATCTTGTATTTAACTTTTATTATTTATTATTTGGGTCCTCCTATGTTTTAGAATTTTTTAGTACCATTGTATGTGAATTTTGGTCACTTCATTTACATCTCCAGAGACATTTTAAATATTTTTATTGGTTTTCTTTTTATATGTGGTTTTGTGTTATACTTTTTACTGGTGGAAATTTTATTTGATTAAAACTTTTTAATTGAACCTCCTTTTAAAATTTCATGACACCATTGGTCGCTTAGAAGCATCTTATCTACTGCATTATATATATATATACTGGTATATGTATATATATATATATATATATATATAAAATTCTAGTCCAGTGCAGCCTTATTGTTGTAATAAGTACTGCATTGCCTGCGACTGTGTGTGCCTGTATCTGCTATCTGCTGTGTGGTTTCACTTTCAGTGTTTCCCAGATGTATCTGTCACTATCTTCTCTACCCTGAGGGACTAGGTGTGTCTGGGTCATATATATAGTGCAATACAGTATTTATCCATATACGTATATTATACTGTGTACTCAGTTCCATAATACCAGATTTATTCGCAGGTATTGTACTCAGTCGCTCTGTAGTTGAATTCATATCACAATGTCTAACAGAGAGGGCAGTAAATCAGTGGAAGCTCCTGCATCATGCTTATCTACTGCATGTTTTACATTATTTACAAAGCACTTTACCAATGCTTTTTACTTAAGGTGTAGCTGACGCCTGAATTTATGAGAGGGAGTGTCTTTTAAGGAGGATAGTTTTCGGTGTTATTGCACTAGCACTTTTATTGACGTACTAGTACTAATAGGTCATCGCTAATTGGCGCTGTTAAGCTTCTTTCTTTTCACATATATGTGTGTGTGTGCGTGTGTCACAGCGCTGTATACAGGCGGCTTTACAAGGGAGAACTTGCCCTGCAGTCCCGGAGACCACCCGCAGCTATGCACAGGAGATGGCGCCCAGCGTCTCAGTCAGGTAGTGAGGGAGAGTGTGAGGCAGCTTCAGGGCAGGAAAATCTACTCAGAGATGGTGCCCTGGGCCGGGGAAGGGGCTACAGGTCAAGTGCCACCTTCCTTGTGCTGGACTTCCACCCTGGGTACTGAGAGTCTTATTAAATGGGGTGTTAGTACACCAGACCTGTACTCAGACGACGGTGGTCTAGTGGGATCCCTGCTCGGAGACCGTGTCCACGCCAGCGCTGCGACCCGTCTCCCTAGGTCGCGGACGGATTTAATGGAGGATCCCGCCTGGGGAACCCTCTTACCTCCTCCAAGTAGCAGCCACGTGAACCAGAAGAGCGCCTGCGACCGTGTGCATAAGCCGGAGCTTCTCCGCCGCAAGTACCGGGGAACGGAGCAGCGGGAGTATGCAACGCCGCTTGGGAGGTGATGGAGCTGCAGCGCTGAAGTGTCACCCTGACATACAGCGCTTACAGCACAGAGAAAAAATCTTCTTAGAAAGCTTTTTCAGGGTTGCCCAGTGCAGCCTTCCTGTTAGGTGGCCTGCTGCACCAGGCACCAACTCAAAACTGAGCTCTCAGTGCCTGGAAGCGGGGTTTATAGAGGAGGCTCCAATGCATCCTGGGACAGCCTAAATCTTTAGCCTGTTGGTGCCTCTGGATCAAGATCCACTCTACACCCCAATGTTTTCCTGTGGAATTAATGTATCCTGCTGCAGAAATACTGGTGGTGCATCCCTACAATAAAAAATATAAGTGGAAATCACTAAGGAGAATAACATACTCTCTTGTGGGGGCACTCTAGAAAATAATTAAATAAGTGGTAAATTTATTGATTAAAACTTAACGTCGGGATGACCCTGTCAGGGATGCCTCTCCTGGCTAGAATCAGCCGTTCAACTTCCATGCCGTCAAACATAGCAGTGTTAAGTCTTGATAGACGAACGGCCCTTTTTGCATAAGATCCTCGCAAAGAGGTAGAGGCCACGGATCTTCCAGGAGCATCTCCGGAAGGTCCACGTACCAGGCCCTTCTTGGCCAGTTCGGAGCACTGAGACTTGCTCAAACTTTTTCCCTTTTTATTCTTTTTAGAATTCTTGGGATCAGCGGAAGTGGAGGGAACACGTACACCATCTGATCCATGGAGTCGTCAGAGCGTCCACCGCCACTGCCTGTGGGTCTCTCGACCTGGAACAATACCGCTTGAGCTTCTTGTTGAGACGAGAGGCCATCATGTCGATTTGTGGACATCCCCATCGACGTGTTAAGCACCTGAACACCTCCGGATGAAGGCCCCACTCCCCATTCCCCCGGGTGCAGGTCGTGTCTGCTTAGGAAGTCTGCTTCCCAGTTGTCTACTCCCGGAATGAAGACCGCCGACAACACCACAGCGTGTTTTTCTGCCCAGAGGAGAATTCTTGATAAATCTGACATTGCTGCTCTGCTTTTCGTTCCGCCCTGTCGGTGTATGTACGTTACTGCAGTCACATTGTCCGACTGAACCTGAATGGCCCGATCTTGAAGAAGATACGAGGCCTGCAGAAGGGCGTTGTAAATAGCCCTGAGTTCCAGAATGTTGACTGGAAGGACGACTTCCTGACTTGACCATCTTCCTTGAAACTGCACCCCCTGGGGGACCGCTCCCCAACCTCTGAGGCTTGCATCTGTGGTTAGCAGAATCCAATTCTGAATCCCAAACCGTCGGCCCTCGATTAGGTGAGAAGTCTGTAGCCACCACAGAAGGGAGATACTGGCCTTTGGCGACAGACGGATCCTCTGGTGCATGTGAAGATGCGATCTGGACCATTTGTCCAACAGATCCAGCTGGAAGGGCATTGGATGAAACCTTCCATACTGAAGCGCCTCGTAAAAGACCATTATTTTCCCCAGAAGGCGAATGCATAGATGCACCGATATCCAGGTTGGCTTCAGCACATCCCGAACTATCGACTGGATTACCAATGCCTTTTCCAACGGAAGAAAAAAAACTTTCTGCGATTCTGTGTCCAGTATCATTCCCAGAAATGGGAGCCTCCGAGTTGGCTCTAAGTGAGATTTCGTGAGATTCAGAATCCACTCGTGATCCAGGAGTAGTCTGGTTGTGAGACCAATGCTGTCCAACAACCTTTCCCTGGGCGGTGCCTTTATCAGAAGATCGTACAGGTACGGAATTATGTTTACTCCCTGCTTGAGAAGGAGAAACATTACCTCTGCCATCACCTTGGTGAACACCATTGGTGCCGTGGAGAGACCAAATGGCAGGGCCTGGAACTGGTAGCGACAGTCCTGTAGTACAAAGCATAGATAAGCCTGGTGAGGCGGCCAGATCGAAATGTGAAGGTACGCATCCTTGATATCCAGAGACACAAGGAATTCCCCCTCCTCTAGATCCGAGATCACCGCTCAGAGACTCCATCTTGAATTTGAACTCGTAAGTACGGGTTCAACGATTTTAGATTCAAAATCGGCCTTACCGAACCGTCCAGTTTCGGTACTACAAACAAGTTGGAATAGTACCCCTTGTTTTGCAGAGGAGGTGGAACGGGAACAATGACCTGAGCCTGTATCAGTTTTTGAATGGCATCAATGTATGGTTATACTTGCGTCTTGTGAAACTGGTAAGCCTGATTTGAAGAATCTGTGAGGTGGGAGCTCCTGAAACTCCAGTCTGTAGCCCTGGGAAATGAGATCTATGACCCAGGGATCCTGGCATGATGTTGTCCAGATGTGACTGAATTTTTTTAGTCGAGCTCACACCTGCCAGTCTTCCAGGCCTCGCTGTCCACCGTCATGCAGAAGGCTTTGAGGAAGCAGAACTGGAGCTCTGTTCCTGGGAACTGGCAGTTGCAGGTTTGCGTGGTTTACCTCTAACGCCTCTGTTGGCAGTAGAAGATCCTCTGACTTTGCCCTTAAACTTGGCAGTCTGAAAGGACTGTAGGGTAGGTCCTGAGTATGTCTTCCTGGTTAGGGGAGCTGCAGAAGGAAGATATGTGGACTTACCCGCAGTAGCTTTGGAGATCCATTTGTCCAGTCCATCTCCAAATAAGGCCTCTCCTGTGAAGGGCAGGCCTTCCACTCCTTTCCTGGAGTCTGCGTCCACAGTCCACTGGCGTAACCATAAGCCCCTGCGAGCTGACACTGCCATAGCAGTGGTGCGTGCATTAAGCAAACCTACTTCTTTTATGGCTTCCACCATAAAGTTTGCAGAGTCCAGAATATGTGGCAGGAGTAGCACAATCTCCCCCCTAGATAAGGAATCCAACCCTTCAATAAGGTTACCCGACCATTTAGCAATGGCTTTAGTAATCCACACACATGCTATAGTGGGTCTCTGAGCCACCCCAGCAGCTGTGTACAAGGATTTGAGAGTAGTCTCAATCTTATAATCAGCTGTGTCTTTCAGGGAGGCTGCACCAGGGATGGGTAACACAATCTTCCGTGACAACCTGGACACAGATGCATCCACTATCGGTGGACTTTCACATTTTTTCCTATCCTCAGGAGGAAAAGGAAAAGAGGAGAGTAACCTTTTAGGGATTTGAAATTTCTTCTTTATATTAAAATAAGATTTCTCACTCTCCTCTGTCACCTTATCAGGGATATTCAGAACTTCTCTGATAGCTTCTATGAGAGCCTCTATTCCCTGCGACAAAGTACCCTCCCCCACCTCTGAGTTCACCTCACCCTCCTCCATGTCTGACCCCCCAGCGTCAGAGTCAGACTGCAGGATATGGGCCAGAGTTAGTTTTTGTGGACAAATGACAAGGGACTGAGTCTCTGTTCATAATCTCATCCACAGACTGTCTTTAGTATTGCGTCTCTTTCTCATTGCGGGACAATTTATTAGAGATATTGGAAATCATTCCTTTGAGGGAATCCAGCCACACTGGGTCAGCCCCGCTAGCCTGAGAAGGTGCACTACACTGAGTACATTGTAGTGAGCTCCCTGGGGAAGAGGAACACTCTGCCGTACATGAAACACACTCTTTGCCTGACATACTGTAAATGTGACAGCACACACACACACACACACACACACACACTGGAAAGGTTAAAAGCACAATTAAACCACAAAGAGCCCTTCCAGGGAGACACAGGTATTTGGAGCCAGCACAAAACGCCCTTATTGCTAATATCAAGCTTTGCCGGGTCGCAGACCAAGTACCCAGATTGGGACTTAGTACACTAATAATCGCTCCCTCCTGGCTATGACCCCCTGGTACCACTGAGGTAATCTGGAGTCACACCGGAGGAGCTGCGCGTCCCTGTCAGTCAGCGTCCGTGTCCACTGCAGAGGGAAAATGGCGCTGGTGATCTGCTGGACCCGCTCATAGTTAAGCCACGCCCCTTCAATGGCACGCAGTCTTCCCGCTTTTTTTTTTAATACTGGCTGAGGTCATTTGTGCTTAAAATGGAAACAGAACAGTTTTAAGGCTTTGTTTGCCAGTGTGGGTACTGTGTACAGTGCACAGAGACGCAGTTGTGTACCGAGTCTGGAGACGCAATCCGCCCCGGTTAGAAGCTGTGCGTCTCCATACCCTCATGCTGCCATAATGGCCGGCAACCCGCTAACGGGGACCCCGGCTTAGTACTCGCCACTCTTCTTTCTTCTGACTCTGTTAGGGGTGGCGGATTGCTGCGGGAATGTACGCTCGCTGTGGTGGGGCTTGCGAATAGTTCCCTCAGGAGCTAGTGTACTGTCAGCGGGGGACCATTACCCCTTCAAGAGATTGGGCCGTTCTCTCCCCCCCCAAGTCGCATGAAGCAGGCAGGCTGATGCCATCCAGTCCTGCCTGAAAGTAACAAACATAATAAATAAATGCAGAAAACTCTCCAGGAGCTTCCAAAAGTGTGACCGGCTCTACTGGGCACATTTTCTAAACTGAGTCTGGTAGGAGGGGCATTGAGGGAGGAGCCAGCCCACACTATCAAATTCTTAAAGTGCCCATGGCTCCTAGTGGACCCGTCTATACCCCATGGTACTAAATGGAACCCCATTATCCTCTAGGACGTAAGAGATATTTATATTTTAAAACTTGTACAAATGTCTAGTACGTGGCAGTGGAATGGTCTAATAGTTTATTTCAGCAAGAGGACCTGTGCAGTCTTTTCTAATCAAAGGAAGGATTGTAGTATTTGAGAATATATCAATTGTAACGTATTAATGCACTAGATTGCCCTACAAAGCCAATTCCGTAGAAACGCAATTCAAACAACTTAGATTTTAATATATTTTTCATTAGAGTTTGTAATCAGACCTGCCTAGGGATGGTCCAACTACCCTACAATATCATCTCATCTTCTACCTCCTGTTGACTGCATTACTGGCATGTTTTGGCTTTGAGAGGCAGTCAATTATACAATGGCCAGCTGCTTACATAGCGCACAATTATAGCATTTTGTGCATGATTTATGTATGCCACCAACATTGTCCTGCACTGATTATCCTTGTTGCATGCGAGGGTCCAACGGAAACTTGTGGCTAACTGAATGTCCACCCCTTTGAAACTATGGGTCTTTGTACTAAGCCTTGGAGAGAGATAAAGTAGATGGAAATAAAGTACCAACCAACCAGCTCCTGTCATTTTCTCTTTCATCCACTAGGGGACACTGGAGCATCCTTAGACATTAGGGGTGTGAAGCTTGCAACCGGAGGTGTGGCACAATCTAAAATTAGCATTGTCTGCACAGCCGGTTCCTTCCCATTCACATCCCTCCTCCCTCAGTTTGGAAAATTGTGCCGAGGAGGTACAAGCACAAAAAGAGCTCCTGCTCCATGCAGATTAAATGACTTTTTTTTTTTTCTCTCTCATCACTATACTGGCCCAATCCCTCCTAACTAAAGGGAGGGTGCAGGTTTTTAAAAAGAAAAGATGGTAAATGCCCGATCCCACCTAAATGAAAGGGGGTACAGGCTTTACCAGACAAAAAGGCTGCGTCCCCCTAATAAAATGGGGACAAAGTTCAGGATCGGAGACAATGATTCCGGCTAAAGGGGTCTGCATCTCTATTAAGGCGCCAACTGTGAGTACAAATTGTTTTGAACTGGTAACTTAGCTCCCCACAGCGGCACGCCGCAGCGGTCACCGTGTTAGCCGGGATCCCTTCAGGCAAGGCAGATCAGGAGAGGCGCTGCTACGGGACTGAGTGAGAGCGGTCCCGTAGCGTGCATCACCAGGGGAGACAGAGGCGCCACTACGGGACTGAGTGAAAGCGGTCCCGTAGCGTGCGTCACCAAGGAGACAGAAGCGCCGCTACGGGACTTGGTGCGAGGAGTCCAGTAGCGTGCAACGCCCGAGGAGAGAGCCGCGTTGTGGAGACACTGAGTAGCGCCGCTACGGGACTTGGTGAGAAGCTGTCCCGTAGCACGCGCGCCGTAGACGCTGCAGTTTTCCGCGCGGCTGAGGAGATCCTTCAGCCGCGTGAGGGGTAATGGGACTGTGTGGCTCAGCACACTAATCCCGTAAAGGCCCGAGTTCAAGTACACTACAGTAAGGAGGCCGCTCAGCACACATCAGCGCGCCTGCCCATATTGTTTAAATTATAGCCTTTGAACAGAAGAGCGCTGGCCAGTACAGATAGCCTTAAGAAAATATGAAGTGACATTTTTCAGTGTTGGCCATTTTAATTATCCCTACCTGGCGCCATCTACGGGGAAGGGTTAACCCTCCACCTCGTATAAATATCAAGAGGACGTTTCATGTGTAGCACTAGCTCCCTCTACTGGTGACAGCATATATTCAGAAATGTGGATGGTGTAATGGTTAGCATTACTGCCTCACAACACTGACCTAACTGTGTGGAGTTTGTATATTCTCCCCGTATTTGTGTGCGTTTCCTCTGGGTACTCCGGTGTCCTCCCACAATCCAAAAATCTAAAAGATCCTGAACAAAATAATTCTACCATACTATTTATATTTTCAAAGGACTTCTATTATAAAGATCCTGAAGAAAATACAAGGAAGCAGCGGATACCAACTCTACCATCGTAGCTGAGTTACAGTTGAAGTGTGGGTGTTGCACGTCGGCTGGTGTTTTAATTTATTGATTTATTTTTAATTTATTTATTTTTGTCCTGTTCTGGTTTCTATATAAAGGAGGGAACAGTAATTCCAGCCAGATACGATAACTTTGCTTCCGTCATCTATCACAGCCTTTCTCTTCCTAATTTAAAGGGTGAAAGCGCCGTGAAATACCCTGGTAGGGGGTTTAAATGACAGGTATAAAGCAAAGACCTGTTATGTTTGTACGTAATGTACCAAGAAGAGAACGCGGATGACAGCTCCGGGGTGTGCTATACCGGCTCAGACAAGGACGCGCCACCTGTGAGCAGTGCTATGTCTAGATCAAGGATAACCTTGAAGATAGAATCTCCAATGAGATGGCAGAATCCCACATGCATCAATCAGTGCTGCGGGATTCTCAGAGACGATGGAAGAATTTCTCATCAGGTTAACGCCTCCCGCACAAGCAGCAACAATGTGCAGGGTGGTTAAAAGGCCTCTTCCTCTTGTACCGGAAGCAGAAGAGGAAGAGGGTCTTATCATTGATACGAAAGGTAAGGTAATTGAATCTAACCTAGTCGCCGATCTTCCAGAAGACGACACGGCTATCTCGGGTCTTGTTTCTTTAATCAAACCAAACTGAGATCCTAAACTTTAAGGTAGAATAAGTAATGGAGCCAGCAGATTCGAATTGTTCGAATCCCAAAGGCCGCGTTCAGCAACGTTTCCTATTCCTAAATCCCTCCAGTCTCAAATGGAGGAGGTTTGGAAACAACCTGCCAAATGCTTTCAATTTCCAAATGGGGTTTCCAGTAACTTATCCCCTACCTAAGGGTGTAATGGATAAGTGGGAGATTCCGCCGATTGTGGATGTTTTCCTAGGAAGGTTGTCGAAGAAGACAATCTTACCGTTACCTACTGTAACGACTTTAAGAGGTTGACACAGCTTTCAAGTCATTTTTTTTTTTAGCAGGTGCAACACAGAGACCTACAGTCGTCTGCGCTTGGGTTAACAAGGCCATGGGAGCATGGTCTGCACGCATAGTACAGGCTATTTAGGGGGAAAATGGCTTGGAAGAAATTACCCAACTGGCGGAGCACATTCGAGAATCAGCTTCATATTTGTGTCAAGCCCCTAGGGATATAGCATCGCGCATCTCTGCATCAGCCATATCGGCTAGACGGACAGAGAACGGCGTGGAGACTCTGGCACCAAGGGGCGGTAGAATCCATCCCCTTTGAGGGTGATAATGCTTTTCGGTCCAGTATTGAACAAGTGGATTTCACAAGCTACAGCAAGGACGTCCACTTTTCTGCCTACTCCTTATACAAGAGCCACTCCACAGGTTAGGAGAGCTTATTCGGGACTAGCGTGTAACTCCTTTAGATCACAGTCTTTGCGAGCCTGAGGAAGAGGTTTCGGTACACAAGTACGTGGGGGCAGAGGTAGAGGCCGCTCACATGCAGCAGCCAGAAAGCGGGATAAACCTGCTGACAAGACCGTGGCAGGACGGTCTCCCGGCTCACCTGGGATACCCCTTGGTGGGCGAAAATCTGGAGATTGCCTCGGTGCCCTCAGACAGCATAAGGGCTACTGCCAGCAATTGAAAAATTGCTACGGTCAGAGGTCATTATTTTGGTGGACGCCTCTCAGAGAGAAATGGCTCTCTGTTTCAATCTTTTTGTCGTGCCCAAGTCAGACGGGACGGTCAGGCCGATACTCAATTTAAAAGTTTTAAACCGGTCTCTAAGTGTCTACTAATTCAAGCTGGAATCAATCCAGTCGGTCATTGCAGGCTTAGAACATGCATATCCCAATCTGGGCCCCTCACCAGGCTTACTTAAGGTTCGTACTGCTGATGGATTGCTAACAATTCAGGCCCTTGCCGTTCAGTCTATCATCGAACCAAGAATCTTTACCGAAGTTCATGGCATTCATGGTTGCAGAATCAGGACTGTTGAGAATCACGATTAGTCCTTATCTAGACGACATGCTAATCAAGGCATCCTCTCCAGAACAGTTGATCAGGGATGTTCAAACATCTCATCCATTTCTCATTCAACATGGGGGATTATGAAGTTCCACAGATCCAACCTCATGCCAACTGAACGGATCCAGTTCCTCGGTCTCATCTTGGACACGGTACTATTGAGGGTATTCCTACCAAAGAACAAGGTCCAGGACCTACAGGGATTAGTGACTCAGGTACTGAGGTCACAAATGGTCTCTCTACACTTCTCTGTGTGGAAATTCTCGGGAAGATGGTGGCGTCTTTCGAAGCTTTCCAGTACGGTAGACTTCATTCCCGACCATTACAGATTAACCTTATTGCTCAGGGAGCAAGGTCACAGGAATCTCGCAGCAAGCAAGATATTCGGCATTTGGGATTGGAGGATCCTGACAACAGACGCCAGTCTCAGAGGTTGGGGTGCTGTCTTGGAGGAACATTAGTTTCAGAGCAGATGGACGCTACTAAAGAGCAACCTACCCATACACATTCTCGAACTGAGAGCAGTTTTACGCGCTTTTCTTGGCCAAAGGACAAGTCATGGGTCAATACGTAAGGTTGCAGTCGGACAATGTCACGACGACGGCATACGTAAACCGTCAAGGAGGAACAAGGTGCGGGATGGCGTTAAAGGAAGCCACAAAGATCTTGTTTGGGGCAGAAAGGCGAGACATTATCCTCTCAGCAGGTTCATTCCAGGTGTGGAGAACTGTGAAGCGGATTAATTCAGTCACATACATCCGGGAGAGTGGTGCCTCCATCCACTGATTTTCGACAGGGTGGTAAGGAGATGGGGGCTACCTCAAGTCGACCTAATGGCGTCTCGGCAATACCATCAGCTGCCCAGATGTGTGTCCAGAACAAGATCCAGCAGCAGAAGGAGTGGACACTTTAACACTTCCTTGGTGTTACAGGAAGGTTTACATTGTTCCACCTTTCCAACTCATACCAAGGGTTCTGAAAAGGGTTGAAACGAGAACGAGTGTCGGCGATTCTAAATCGCACCTGATTGGCCCCGCAGGAGGTCACCTCAGAGAGAGGACCTGCTATCTCACGGACCATTCCAACACAGACCTGAACAGGCTGCGTTTAACGGTGTGGCTATTGAAACCCAGATCTTACGAAACAGAACGGCCATTCTTACAATGATTGCCGCTAGGAAGCCGGTCACAGCCATACACTACTACAGGAGTTGGAAGAGGTACTTGGACTGGTGTCAAGGGCGGGGGTGGAATTCAACGAACTTCCACTTATCCAGACTTCTATTTTTCCTTTAGCCAGGTTCTGGGGGTAGGACTGAGACTGGGCTCTCTGAGGGGTCAAGTTTCAGTTCTCCCCATCCTATTTCAACAGCGGTTAGATTCCTTACCAGAGGTTCAAACCCTTTTACAAGGGGTTCTGGGGATCCAACCCTTTTTCGTCCTCTTACTGCGCCTTGGAGCTTAAATTTGGTGTTGAAATTTTTGTGATCCAACTTTTGAGCCGTTAGCAAGAACAGACCTGAAATATTTCTCTTGGACGGCCACATTAATGCTTGCATTGGCTCCGGCCAGGCGGGTTTCTGGGTTGGGAGCCTTATCGGCTAAGAGTCCTTTTTTAAGTTTTCATGAGGATAGGGCAGAACTCCGTACATGAGCAGCTTCCTAAGGTTGTTTTGTGGTTTTGCGTAACCCAGCCAATTGTGGTACCGTAATTCCAGGGTCTCGCAGATGGAGTCGTGTCCTTGGATGTGGTCCGAGCGTTACGGATATGCGTATAAGTAACGTTGTCCTTCAGGGAGTCGGACATTTTGTTTGTCTTTATGATGGGCCAAAGAAGGGTTGGCCAGCATCTAAGCAATTTTTGTCTATCTGGATTAGACTTACCATTCGGCAGGCCTATCGTTCCTGTGGTGAACAGTTTCCGGTTCAGAGTGGGAGCCTCATGGGCGCCGGCCAGTGGTGTTTCCACAAATCAACTTTGCAGAGCGGCAACGTGGTCCTCAGCCCACATGTTCGCGGAATTTTTGCAGGTTTGATACCTTTGCGTCCGGGGACTCTAAGTTCGGACGTTTCATTTTGCAGGCCACCGACAGCACTCCCTCCCTGGGGGATAACTTTGGGACGTCCCCTAATGTCTAAGGATGCTCCAGTGTCCCCTAGTGGATGAAAGAGAAAAGAGGATTTTGGTACTTACCGATAAATCCATTTCTCTGAATCCTCTAGGGGACACTGGACGCCCGCCTAGGTGCTGTCAACCTGCTGCGTTCAAATTTCCTGTTCACAAAGTTTGTACAAACAGCGTTAGCTTTTCAGTTAAGAGTTTCTTGGGGGCTGTTTGATAGGTTGTACGGTTCGGTTCCTCGCCAGGTGCTATAGTGTCATGTCCTATTCTCTCAGTCAAATTTTCCAAACTGAGGGAGGAGGGATGTGAATGGGGAGGAACCGGCTTTGCAGACCATGCTAATTTTAGATTGTGCCACACCTCAGGTTGCAAGCTTCACACCCCTAATGTCTAAGGATGCTCCAGTGTCCCCTAGAGGATTCAGAGAAATGGTTTTATCGGTAAGTACCAAAATCCTCTTTTTTAAACACAGCATGTAACATGATAATTAGGATGGTTGGTACTTTATCTCTGTCCACTTTCTCCCTCTCCATGGCTTAGTACCTAGACCCCTATATGCTGTAACACTGTTCATTCTAGTACCCTGAACCTTTCAAAGCCTGTGCAATTCCTCTTTCCTGCCTAGGGTGTCTGCTTTGGTGCTTCTAGTACATTCTGGTCTGTATCTCAGCACTGAGATACAGACCAGACTGTGCTAGAAGCACAGTCTCTACAATACAGATAGCACAAGAGCCTGTGCCTGAGAAAAAGCAGCAAATGGAATAGAGTGGAGGAGAGTCACATGCAGCCAACATAAAGACAAAGACAGGGAAATAGAAGTGAAGAAATACTTGCCGGTAGCCTGAGAACGCCTGAAAGGGAAAAGTGATAGGAATCAGTTTACTGTTGTAAGACCGTGCCAAAGATGGCTGTGAGTAAAATAACCACTGACAATGACTAAGCATGTGTACAGTATACAATACAGTGTTTTAGAAGTCATATATACCAGCTATAAGAGTAGGCCCTACTTACAGTATATTGTTTTTTGCAGTCACAGAACAAATTCAGATTTTGTTTTTGTTTTAACAGTGGAAAAGTCAATTGAGATGATCATCGCTATTAGCATTGACCTAGCATCAGCGTCTGCGCATTGCGGTGCATATGCATGCACAGTTTTGCCGTTTTTTCACCTGAACGCTGCGCTGTGAAAATTGGCAGCGAGTGAACTCGGAATGACCCCCAATATACAGTAGCAAATACTATTACTTTTACACTTGTCAATGACTGTGGCTTAACACAAACTCCATTCATCATCATCAATCTGATGATGAAGAATGGCATCTTGAGTGTGCCGCCACATTATCATGTGTACAATGTGTATCTTAACAGGCTTTAAACGCATATTCTTGTGGACGTATATACTTGTGTATTAGCACCATTCATAACATATGTCCAATAATAAACACGTACAATCTTTTTCTGCGGCATACTTTTTACTCATGTGTTTTGGATACAATGCATCAAATGAATAAATGTTACCTTACAACGCTTCTCTGGTACTTAACACCACCTGAAAACAGAGAAAAGTTATATATATATATATATATATATATATATATACTATATATAAAAAAAATAAGAATTTACTTACCGATAATTCTATTTCTCGGAGTCCGTAGTGGATGCTGGGGTTCCTGAAAGGACCATGGGGGATAGCGGCTCCGCAGGAGACAGGGCACAAAAAGTAAAGCTTTAGGATCAGGTGGTGTGCACTGGCTCCTCCCCCTATGACCCTCCTCCAAGCCTCAGTTAGGATACTGTGCCCGGACGAGCGTACACAATAAGGAAGGATTTATGAATCCCGGGTAAGACTCATACCAGCCACACCAATCACACTGTACAACCTGTGATCTGAACCCAGTTAACAGTATGATAACAGCGGAGCCTCTGAAAGATGGCTCACAACAATAATAACCCGATTTTTGTAACTATGTACAAGTATTGCAGATAATCCGCACTTGGGATGGGCGCCCAGCATCCACTACGGACTCCGAGAAATAGAATTATCGGTAAGTAAATTCTTATTTTCTCTATCGTCCTAGTGGATGCTGGGGTTCCTGAAAGGACCATGGGGATTATACCAAAGCTCCCAAACGGGCGGGAGAGTGCGGATGACTCTGCAGCACCGAATGAGAGAACTCCAGGTCCTCCTTAGCCAGGTTATCAAATTTGTAGGATTTTACAAACGTGTTTGCCCCTGACTAAATAGCCGCTCGGCAAAGTTGTAAAGCCGAGACCCCTCGGGCAGCCGCCCAAGATGAGCCCACCTTCCTTGTGGAATGGGCATTTACATATTTTGGCTGTGGCAGGCCTGCCACAGAATGTGCAAGCTGAATTGTATTACACATCCAACTAGCAAAAGTCTGCTTAGAAGCAAGAGCACCCAGTTTGTTGGGTGCATACAGGATAACAGCAAGTCAGTTTTCCTGACTCCAGCCGTCCTGGAACCTATATTTTCAGGGCCCTGACCACATCTAGCAACTTGGAGTCCTCCAAGTCCCTAGTAGGCGCAAGACACCACAATAAGCTGGTTCAGGTGAAACACTGACACCACCTTAGGGAGAGAACTGGGGACGAGTCCGCAGCTCTGCCCTGTCCGAATGGACAAACAGATATGGGCTTTTTTGAGAAAAAAACCACCAATTTGACACTCGCCTGGTCCAGGCCAGGTCCAAGAGCATGTTCACTTTTCATGTGAGATGCTTCAATCCACAGATTTGACTGGTTTTAAACCAATGTGTTTTGAGGAATCCCAGAACTACGTTGAGATCCCACAGTGCCACTGGAGGCACAAAAGGGGGTTGTATATGCAATACTCCCTTGACAAACTTCTGGACTTCAGGAACTGAAGCCAATTCTTTCTGGAAGAAAAATCGACAGGGCCGAAATTTGAACCTTAATGGACCCCAATTTGAGGCCCATAGACACTCCTGTTTGCAGGAAATGCAGGAATCGACCGAGTTGAAATTTCTTCGTGGGGCCTTCCTGGCCTCACACCACGCAACATATTTTCGCCACATGTGGTGATAATGTTGTGCGGTCACCTCCTTTCTGGCTTTGACCAGGGTAGGAATGACCTCTTCCTGAATGCCTTTTCCCTTAGGATCCGGCGTTCCACCGCCATGCCGTCAAACGCAGCTGCGGTAAGTCTTGGAACAGACATGGTACTTGCTGAAACAAGTCCCTTCTTAGCGGCAGAGGCCATAAGTCCTCTGTGAGCATCTCTTGAAGTTCCGGGTACCAAGTCCTTCTTGGCCAATCCGGAGCCATGAGTATAGTTCTTACTCCTCTACGTCTTATAATTCTCAGTACCTTAGGTATGAAAAGCAGAGGATGGAACACATACACCGACTGGTACACCCACGGTGTTACCAGAACGTCCACAGCTATTGCCTGAGGGTCTCTTAACCTGGCGCAATACCTGTCCCGTTTTTTGTTCAGACGGGACGCCATCATGTCCACCTTTGGTAATTCCCAACGGTTTACAATCATGTGGAAAACTTCCCCATGAAGTTCCCACTCTGCCGGGTGGAGGTCGTGCCTACTGAGGAAGTCTGCTTCCCAGTTTCCATTCCCGGAATGAAACACTGCTGACAGTGCTATCACATGATTTTCCGCCCAGCGAAAAGTCCTTGCAGTTTTTGCCACTGCCCTCCTGCTTCTTGTGCCGCCCTGTCTATTTACGTGGGCGACTGCCGTGATGTTTTATCCCACTGGATCAATACCGGCTGACCTTGAAGCAGAGGTCTTGCTAAGCTTAGAGCATTATAAATTTACCCTTAGCTATATTTATGTGGAGAAAAGTCTCCAGACTTGATCACACTCCCTGGAAATTTTTTCCTTGTGTGACTGCTCCCCAGCCTCTCGGGCTGGCCTCCGTGGTCACCAACATCCAAAACTGAATGCCGAATCTGCGGCCCTCTAGAAGATGAGCACTCTGTAACCACCACAGGAGAGACACCCTTGTCCTTGGATATAGGGTTATCCGCTGATGCATCTGAAGATGCGATCCGGACCATTTGTCCAGCAGATCCCACTGAAAAGTTCTTGCATGAAATCTGCCGACTGGAATTGCTTCGAAGGAAGTCACCATTTTTTTACCATGGCCCTTGTGCAATGATGCACTGATTTTAGGAGGTTCCTGACTAGCTCGGATAACTCCCTGGCTTTCTCTTCCGGGAGAAACACCTTTTTCTGGACTGTGTCCAGAATCATCCCTAAGCACAGGAGACTTGTTGTCGGGATCAGCTGCGATTTTGGAATATTTAGAATCCACCCCTGCTGTTGTAACAGTATCCGAGATAGTGCTACTCCGACCTCCAACTGTTCCCTGGACTTTGCCCTTATCAGGAGATCGTCCAAGTAAGGGATAATTAAGACGCCTTTTCTTCGAAGAAGAACCATCATTTCGGCCATTACCTTGGAAAAGACCCGGGGTGCCGTGGACAATCCAAACGGCAGCGTCTGAAACTGATAGTGACAGTTCTGTACCACGAACCTGAGGTACCCTTAGTGATAAGGGCAAATTTGGGACATGGAGGTAAGCATCCCTGATGTCTCGGGACACCATATAGTCCCCTTCTTCCCGGTTCGTTATCACTGGTCTGAGTGACTCCATCTTGACTTGAACCTTTGTAAGTGTTCAAATTTTTTTAGATTTAGAATAGGTCTCACCTAGCCTTCTGGCTTCAGTACCACAATATAGTGTGGAATAATACCCCTTTTCTTGTTGTAGGAGGGGTAATTTGATTATCACCTGCTGGGAATACAGCTCGTGAATTGTTTCCCATACTGCCTCCTTGTCGGAGGGAGACCTTGGTAAAGCAGACTTCAGGAGCCTGCGCAGGGGAAACGTCTCGACATTCCAATCTGTACCCCTGGGATACTACTTGTAGGATCCAGGGGTCCTGTACGGTCTCAGCGTCATGCTGAGAGCTTGTCAGAAGCGGTGGAACGCTTCTGTTCCTGGGAATGGGCTGCCTGCTGCAGTCTTCTTCCCTTTCCTCTATCCCTGGGCAGATATGACTCTTATAGGGACGAAAGGACTGAAGCTGAAAAGACGGTGTCTTTTTCTGCAGAGATGTGACTTAGGGTAAAAAACGGTGGATTTTCCAGCAGTTGCCGTGGCCACCAGGTCCGATGGACCGACCCCAAATAACTCCTCTTCCTTTATACGGCAATACACCTTTGTGCCGTTTGGAATCTGCATCACCTGACCACTGTCGTGTCCATAAACATCTTCTGGCAGATATGGACATCGCACTTACTCTTGATGCCAGAGTGCAAATATCCCTCTGTGCATCTCGCATATATAGAAATGCATCCTTTAAATGCTCTATAGTCAATAAAATACTGTCCCTGTCAAGGGTATCAATATTTTTAGTCAGGGAATCCGACCAAGCCACCCCAGCTCTGCACATCCAGGCTGAGGCGATCGCTGGTCGCAGTATAACACCAGTATGTGTGTATATACTTTTTATGATATTTTCCAGCCTCCTGTCAGCTGGCTCCTTGAGGACGGCCCTATCTATAGACGGTACCGCCACTTGTTCTGATAAGCGTGTGAGCGCCTTATCCACCCTAAGGGGTGTTTCCCAACGCGCCCTAACTTCTGGCGAGAAAGGGTATACCGCCCATATTTTCTATCGGGGGGAACCCACGCATCATCACACACTTCATTTAATTTATCTGATTCAGGAAAAACTACGGTAGTTTTTTCACATCCCACATAATACCCTCTTTTGTGGTACTTGTAGTATCAGAAATATGTAACACCTCCTTCATTGCCCTTAACGTGTGGCCCTAATAAGGAATACGTTTGTTTATTCACCGTCGACACTGGATTCAGTGTCCCTGTCTGTGTCTGTGTCGACCGACTAAAGTAAACGGGCGTTTTAAAACCCCTGACGGTGTTTTTGAGACGTCTGGACCGGTACTAATTGTTTGTCGGCCGTCTCATGTCGTCAACCGACCTTGCCGCGTGTTGACATTATCACGTAATTCCCTAAATAAGCCATCCATTCCGGTGTCGACTCCCTAGAGAGTGACATCACCATTACAGGCAATTGCTCCGCCTCCTCACCAACATCGTCCTCATACATGTCGACACACACGTACCGACACACAGCACACACACAGGGAATGCTCTGATAGAGGACAGGACCTACTAGCCCTTTGGAGAGACAGAGGGAGAGTTTGCCAGCACACACCAAAAACGCTATAATTATATAGGGACAACCTTATATAAGTGTTTTCCCTTATAGCATCTTTTTTATATATTTCTAACGCCAAATTAGTGCCCCCCCTCTCTGTTTTAACCCTGTTTCTGTAGTGCAGTGCAGGGGAGAGCCTGGGAGCCTTCCCTCCAGCCTTTCTGTGAGGGAAAATGGCGCTGTGTGCTGAGGAGATAGGCCCCGCCCCTTTTTCGGCGGCCTCGTCTCCCGCTCTTAACGGATTCTGGCAGGGGTTAAATATCTCCATATAGCCTCCGGAGGCTATATGTGAGGTATTTTTAGCCAAAAATAGGTTTTCATTGCCTCCCAGGGCGCCCCCCTTCCAGCGCCCTGCACCCTCAGTGACTGCCGTGTGAAGTGTGCTGAGAGGAAATGGCGCACAGCTGCAGTGCTGTGCGCTACCTTAAGAAGACTGAGGAGTCTTCATGCCGCCGATTCTGGACCTTCTTCTTGTTTCAGCATCTGCAAGGGGGCCGGCGGCGAGGCTCCGGTGACCATCCAGGCTGTACCTGTGATCGTCCCTCTGGAGCTAATGTCCAGTAGCCAAAGAAGCCAATCCATCCTGCACGCAGGTGAGTTCACTTCTTCTCCCCTAAGTCCCTCGTTGCAGTGATCCTGTTGCCAGCAGGACTCACTGTAAAATAAAAAACCTAAGCTAAACTTTTCTAGCCGCTATCCCCCATGGTCCTTTCAGGAACCCCAGCATCCACTAGGACGATAGAGAAATAAAAATATCTAAACTATTCATGCTACACATCTACAGTACAATGCTTCCTTTATATTGTATGTAGCCAACACAGTAATACCCCTTTCAGACAGCCAGCTATGAACACAGGTTATTGCCACACGAGCGCGCATAACCTGTGTTCAGGTGCGGTCTGAAAGGTGCCAGGGGAAAAAACACTGGGTCGAGTGACCTGTTTCCAGTGTGTGTAAGGGAGGCCCTTCGAAAGCATGTGATCTCCAAGCGCCGTTACCGCTGATTTCACCAACCAAGAAATATACCGGGTTGCAGACAGTGGCGGCAGGGCGCCTGAGGCGGGTCGCACCATGGGAGCTCCCATGTCAGGCTACCGAGTGCGACCCGCCTCAGGTGGTGTGAAAGGGGTATAAGTAATGTAGACGTGCATATTTCAAATTTAACATTTTAAAAGTCCACAAACTGCAATAATACTTTAAGCCCTACAGGAATTCTTTTCCTTTTTGAGTATCACACCGAATATTAGATTTTCTTATGGAACAGATAGGGCTTCCTGGTGGCATATTGAAATAGTCTAATTTTTATTGTTCTAATAGCTAAAAAAACAATAAATTAGTTAAGAAAACGGGTTAAAACACACAGTTTTACATGGTGGCACTGTAATGCAGAGGTTGGCTCCCCACTCCATATTAGGAGGGATTGTCGGTTCCTGTGGCCTTTTTGGGACCAAGCGATATCAGTTTCTAGGTTAATAACAGATGTCGAGATCTCCTCCATTCCCTCTTCCTGGCTTCTAATTCCTACTCTGGCTCCCAGGACTTTTATAGAAATCCTTATTTAAATTCCTCAATATTGCTGCGAAGGCTGCGATACTGGTTTGCTGGCCGTCTAAATCCCCTCCTACTATTAAGGAATAGTTCACTCGTACTGATATGTACATGTCAATGGAGGATATCCGAGTAACCCCGCAGCGGAACCTAGACTTCACGGATACCTGGCACCCTTGGCTGGAATTTAAATCAACACAAACATATATTAAAACTGTTGTATGAGCTTGGGTTACCTTTTTGTGGTTTCATACTTATAATAAGATTTTACTTACCGGTAAATCTATTTCTCGTAGTCCGTAGTGGATGCTGGGGACTCCGTAAGGACCATGGGGAATAGACAGGCTCCGCAGGAGACATGGGCACCCCAAGAAAGAATTTAGATTCTGGTGTGCTCTGGCTCCTCCCTCTATGCCCCTCCTCCAGACCTCAGTTAGAGAAACTGTGCCCGGAAGAGCTGACAGTACAAGGAAAGGATTTTGGAAATCCAGGGCAAGACTCATACCAGCCACACCAATCACACCGTATAACTTGTGATAAACTTACCCAGTCAACAGTATGAACAACAACAGAGCATCAGTTCAACCCTTATTGCAGCAATAACTATATACAAGTATTGCAGAAGAAGTCCGCACTTGGGACGGGCGCCCAGCATCCACTACGGACTACGAGAAATAGATTTACCGGTAAGTAAAAATAAGAATTTACTTACCGATAATTCTATTTCTCGTAGTCCGTAGTGGATGCTGGGGACTCCGTAAGGACCATGGGGATTATACCAAAGCTCCCAAACGGGCGGGAGAGTGCGGATGACTCTGCAGCACCGAATGAGCAAACACAAGGTCCTCTTCAGCCAGGGTATCAAACTTGTAGAACTTTGCAAAAGTGTTTGAACCTGACCAAGTAGCCGCTCGGCACAGCTGTAATGCAGAGACCCCTCGGGCAGCCGCCCTAGAAGAGCCCACCTTCCTAGTGGAATGGGCCTTTTTCCGCTAGGATCCGGCGTTCAACCGCCATGCCGTCAAACGTAGCCGCGGTAAGTCTTGGAACAGACAGGGCCCTTGTTGCAACAAGTCCTGTCTTAGAGGAAGAGGCCACGGGTCCTCTGTGAGCATTTCTTGCAGATCTGGATATCAAGTCCTTCTTGGCCAATCCGGAACAATGAGTATTGTTCTCACTCCTCTTTTTCTTATGGGTATGAGAGGAAGAGGAGAAAATACATAGACCGACTGGAACACCCCCGGTGTCACCAGTGCGTCCACAGCTATCGCCTGAGGGTCTCATGACCTGGCGCAATACCTCTGTAGCTTTTTGTTAAAGCGGGATTCCATCATGTCCACCTGTGGCAGTTCCCACCGACTTGCAATCTGCGTGAAGACTTCTTGATGAAGTCCCCACTCCCCCGGGTGGAGGTCGTGCCTGCTGAGGAAGTCTGCTTCCCAGTTGTCCACTCCCGGGATGAACACTGCTGACAGTGCGCTTACGTGATTCTCCGCCCAGCGAAGAATTCTGGTGGCTTCTGACTGAATCAGAACTGGTTGGTCGCGAAGCAGGGTCTCCACTTGACGTAGGGCGTTGTATACGGCCCTTAGTTCCAGGATGTTGATGTGAAGGCAAGTCTCCTGACTTGATCACAGACCTTAGAAATTTCTTCCCTGTGTGACTGCTCCCCACCCTCGGAGGCTTGCATCCGTGGTCACCAGGACCCAGTCCTGAATGCCGAATCTGCGGCCGTCGAGAAGGTGAGCACTCTGCAGCCACCACAGGAGAGACACCCTGGCCCTGGGGGATAGGGTGATTAACAGATGCATCTGAAGATGTGATCCGGACCACTTGTCTAGTAAGTCCCATTGAAAGGTCCTCGCATGGAACCTGCCGAAGGGAATGGCCTTGTATGATGCCACCATCCTTCCCAAGACTCGAGTGCAGTGATGCACTGACACCTGTTTTGGTTTTAATAGGATCCTGACCAGTGTCATGAGCTATTGAGCTCTCTCTATCGGGAGATAAACCCTTCTCTGGTCTGAGTCTAGAATCATGCCTAGGAAACTACGTCCACCTCCCCTCTCCTACAAGCCCTTCACTGGCTTCCCTTCCCTTTCAGAATCCAATTCAAACTTCTCACTCTCACTTACAAAGCACTCACCCACTCCTCTCCCATTTACATCTCTGACCTTATCTCCCTTTACTCTCCCACCCGTCCTCTTCGCTCTGCTAATGCACGCCGGCTCTCCTGTCTTCTGATTACTTCCTCCCACTCCTATCTCCAAGATTTTTCACGTGCTGCTCCCTTCCTCTGGAATTCTTTACCTCTCCCCCTCAGACTCTCCACCTCTCTACAAAACTTCAAACGGGCTCTTAAGACCCATTTCTTTACCAAACCCAGCCAAATCTCACCCTAACCCTCTGTTCTACGCTCTCTATGTACCCCATCTGTGTCACCCCTGTCTGTCTACCCCTCCCCTTAGATTGTATGCTCTCACAAGTAGGGCCCTCTTCCCTCATGTGCTTATCCTTTTCTTACTTTAATAATCCTCAACTGCCCAAATCAAGCAGTTTTTTGGCCACCTGGAACTTCTCTGTCATTTACTGGTGTAGTTATGCTTAGTTACCCTGTACTTGTCCTAAATTGTCATCAACTGTAAGTCACTGTTTTCCTGTTTTGATTATGTGCATATGGACTCTGTAATTGGGCGCTGCGGAACCCTTGTGGCGCCATATAAATAAAGGATAATAATAATAATAATAATAATATAGTGTTAACTGCAATTCACAAATTGTATCTTCAACAGGTGGTGGTCAAGGTTCCCCTCCTTCAACAAGGAGGGGGTTATTATTCGACCATGTTGTAGTCCCGAAACCAGACGGTTCGGTCAGACCCATATTGAATTTAAAATCCCTGAACATATACCTGAAAGGGTTCAAGTTCAAGATAAATTCGCTAAGAGCGGTCATCGCAAGCCTGAAAGGGGGGAGATTTTATGGTGTCTCTGGACATAAAGGAGGCATACCTTCATGTCCCCATTTATCCACCTCATCAGGCGTACCTCAGATTTGTGGTACAGGATTGTCATTACCAATTTCAGATGTTGCCGTTTGGTCTCTCCACGGCCCCGAGAATCTTCACCAAGGTAATGGCGGAAATGATGGTGCTCCTGCGGAAGCAAGGTGTCACAATTATCCCGTACTTGGACGATCTCCTCAGAAAAGCGAGATCAAGAGAGCAGTTGCTGAACAGCGTATCACTTTCTCTGGAAGTGTAACGGTAACACGGCTAGATTCTAAATATTCCAAAGTCGCAGTTGGTTCCTACGACTCATCTGCCTTTATTTTCCTTCTCGTGGGGGGAAGCCGGCAGGGCCGTCGGTGAGGGGGCATCTCCTCAAAGTCCAGCTTGTATCCCTGAGACACAATATCTATTGCCCAGGGATCCAACAGGGAGTGAACCCACTTGTGGCTGAAATTACGAAGATGTGCCCCCACCGGGCCTAGCTCCGCCTGTGGAGCCCCAGCGACATGCGGTGGATTTTGTAGAAGCCGGGGAGGACTTCTGTTCCTGGGAACTAGCTGTGTTGTGCAGCTTCTTTCCTCTGCCCCTGCCTCTGGCAAGAAAGGACGCACCTCGGACTTTCTTGTTTCTTTGTTATCGAAAGGCTGCATTTGATAATGCCGTGCTTTCCTAGGCTGTGCAGGAATATAAGGCAAAATATCAGTTACCAGCTATAGCTGTGGAGACCAGGTCCTAGATCCCTTCTCCACACAATCCTCAGCCTTCCATATGCCTCTTAAGTCGGCATCACCTGTCCATTGCATATTCTACAGGACACGTCAAGCAGAAATAGACATAGCGTTGACTCTAGAACCCAGTAGACTAATGTCTCTTTGGGCATGTTTTATAATAAGAATTTACTCACCGGTAATTCTATTTCTCGTAGTCCGTAGTGGATGCTGGGAACTCCGTAAGGACCATGGGGAATAGCGGGCTCCAAAGGAGGCTGGGCACTCTAGAAAGATCTTAGACTACCTGGTGTGCACTGGCTCCTCCCACTATGACCCTCCTCCAAGCCTCAGTTAGGTACTGTGCCCGGACGAGCGTACACAATAAGGAAGGATTTTGAATCCCGGGTAAGACTCATACCAGCCACACCAATCACACCGTACAACTCGTGATATGAAACACAGTTAACAGTATGAAACAATAAAGCCTCTCAACAGATGGCTCAACAATAACCCGATTTAGTTAACAATAACTATGTACAAGTATTGCAGATAAACCGCACTTGGGATGGGCGCCCAGCATCCACTACGGACTACGAGAAATAGAATTACCGGTGAGTAAATTCTTATTTTCTCTGACGTCCTAGTGGATGCTGGGAACTCCGTAAGGACCATGGGGATTATACCAAAGCTCCCAAACGGGCGGGAGAGTGCGGATGACTCTGCAGCACCGAATGAGAGAACTCCAGGTCCTCCTCAGCCAGGGTATCAAATTTATAGAATTTTGCAAACGTGTTTGCCCCTGACCAAGTAGCAGCTCGGCAAAGTTGTAAAGCCGAGACCCCTCGGGCAGCCGCCCAAGATGAGCCCACCTTCCTTGTGGAATGGGCATTGACAGATTTTGGCTGTGGCAGGCCTGCCACAGTATGTGCAAGCTGAATTGTACTACAAATCCAACGAGCAATAGTCTGCTTAGAAGCAGGAGCACCCAGCTTGTTGGGTGCATACAGGATAAACAGCGAGTCAGATTTTCTGACTCCAGCCGTCCTGGAAACATATATTTTCAGGGCCCTGACAACGTCTAGCAACTTAGAGTCCTCCAAATCCTTAGTAGCCGCAGGCACCACAATAGGCTGGTTCAGGTGAAACGCTGACACCACCTTAGGGAGAAACTGGGGACGAGTCCTCAATTCTGCCCTATCCATATGGAAAATCAGATAAGGGCTTTTACATGATAAAGCCGCCAACTCTGACACTCGCCTGGCTGAAGCCAAGGCCAATAACATGACCACTTTCCACGTGAGATATTTCAGATCCACGGTTTTTAGTGGCTCAAACCAATGTGATTTTAAGAAACTCAACATCACGTTGAGATCCCAAGGTGCCACAGGAGGCACAAATGGGGGCTGAATATGCAGCACTCCTTTCACAAATGTCTGAACTTCAGGTACTGAAGCTAGTTCTTTTTGAAAGAAAATTGACAGAGCCAAGATCTGTACCTTAATGGAGCCCAGTTTTAGGCCCATATTCACTCCTGCTTGCAGGAAATGCAGAAATCGACCTAGTTGAAATTCCTCCGTTGGGGCCTTTTCGGCCTCACACCATGCAACATACCTCCGCCATATGCGGTGATAATGAGTTGCTGTAAACTCTTTCCTGGCTTTAATAAGCGTAGGAATGACTTCCTCCGGAATGCCCTTTTCCTTCAGGATCCGGCGTTCAACCGCCATGCCGTCAAACGCAGCCGCGGTAAGTCTTGGAACAGACAGGGGCCCTGCTGCAGCAGGTCCTGTCTGAGCGGCAGAGACCACGGGTCCTCCGAGATCATCTCTTGAAGTTCCGGGTACCACGCTCTTCTCGGCCAATCCGGAACCACGAGAATTGTGTTTACTCCTCGCTTTCTTATTATTCTCAATACCTTTGGTATGAGAGGTAGAGGAGGGAACACATAAACTGACCGGTACACCCACGGTGTCACTAGAGAGTCCACAGCTATCGCCTGAGGGTCTCTTGACCTGGCGCAATACTTCTCTAGTTTTTTGTTTAGGCGGGACGCCATCATGTCCACCTGTGGACGACCCCATTGATTTACAATCATTTGGAAGACTTCTGGATGAAGTCCCCACTCTCCCGGGTGGAGGTCGTGCCTGCTGAGAAAGTCTGCTTCCCAGTTGTCCACTCCCGGGATGAACACTGCTGACAGTGCTAGTACATGATTCTCCGCCCATCGGAGAATTTTTGTGGCTTCTGCCATCGCCGTCCTGCTTCTTGTGCCGCCCTGTCGATTCACATGGGCGACTGCCGTGATGTTGTCTGACTGGATCAGCACCGGCTGGTGTAGGAGCAGGGATTTTGCTTGACTTAGGGCATTGTAAATGGCCCTTAGTTCCAGAATATTTATGTGAAGGGCAGTCTCCTGACTTGACTATAGTCCTTGGAAATTTCTTCCCTTAGTGACTGCCCCCCAGCCTCGTAGGCTGGCATCCGTGGTCACCAGGACCCAGTCCTGTATGCCGAATCTGCGGCCCTCCAGAAGATGAGCACTGTGCAGCCACCACAGAAGAGACACCCTGGTTCGTGGAGACAGGGTTATTAAACGATGCATCTGAAGATGCGATCCGGACCACTTGTCCAACAGGTCCCACTGAAAAATTCTGGCATGGAACCTGCCGAATGGAATTGCTTCGTAAGAAGCTACCATCTTTCCCAGGACCCGCGTGCAGTGATGCACCGATACCTGTTTTGGTTTTAGGAGGTCTCTGACTAGAGAAGACAACTCCCTGGCTTTCTCCTCCGGGAGAAACACTTTTTTCTGGGCCGTGTCCAGAATCATTCCCAGGAACATTAGACGTGTCGTGGGGACCAGCTGTGACTTTGGGATATTCAGAATCCAACCGTGCTGGCTCAGCACTTCCTGAGATAGTGCTACTCCCACTAACAACTGTTCCTTGGATCGTGCCTTTATTAGGAGATCGTCCAAGTATGGGATAATTAAAACTCCCTTTTTTCGAAGGAGTATCATCATTTCCGCCATAACCTTGGTAAATACCCTCGGTGCCGTGGAGAGTCCAAACGGCAGCGTCTGGAATTGGTAATGGCAATCCTGTACCACAAATCTGAGGTACTCCTGGTGAGAATTGTAAATGGGGACATGCAGGTAAGCATCCTTGATGTCCAGGGATACCATGTAATCCCCCTCGTCCAGGCTTGCAATAACCGCCCTGAGCGATTCCATCTTGAACTTGAATTTTTTTATGTATGTGTTCAAGGATTTCAAATTTAAAATGGGTCTCACCGAACCGTCCGGTTTCGGCACCACAAATAGTGTGGAATAGTAACCCCGGCCTTGTTGAAGTAGGGGTACCTTGATTATCACCTGCTGGGAATACAGCTTGTGAATCGCCGCTAGCACCGCCTCCCTGTGAGGGAGCAATCGGCAAGGCGGATTTTAGGAAACGGCGGGGTGGAGTCGCCTCGAATTCCAGCCTGTATCCCTGAGATACTATTTGAAGGATCCAGGGATCCACCTGTGAGCGAGCCCACTGATCGCTGAAATTCCTGAGGCGGGCCCCCACCGTACCTGGCTCCGCCTGTGAAGCCCCACCGTCATGCGGCGGACTTGGAAGAGGAAGCGGGGGAGGACTTTTGTTCCTGGGAACCTGCTGTTTGCTGCAGCCTTTTTCCCCTGCCTCTGCCTCTTGACAGAAAAGACCCTCCTTTTCCCCGCTTGTTTTTCTGGGACCGAAAGGACTGAACCTGATAAAATGGCGCCTTCTTAGGCTGTGAGGGGACATGGGGTAAAAATGCTGACTTCCCAGACGTTGCTGTGGAAACTAGGTCGGAGAGACCATCCCCAAATAATTCCTCCCCCTTATAAGGCAAAACTTCCATGTGCCTTTTGGAATCTGCATCTCCAGTCCACTGGCGAGTCCATAAGCATCTCCTAGCAGAGATGGATAATGCACTTACTTTAGATGCCAGCCGGCAGATTTCCCTCTGTGCATCTCTCATGTATAAGACTGAGTCTATGATATGGTCAATTGTTAGTAGGATCGTGTCTCTGTCTAACGTGTCAATATCTTCTGACAGTTTATTTGACCACGCAGCGGCAGCACTGCACATCCATGCTGATGCAATAGCTGGTCTGAGTATAATGCCTGAGTGTGTATATACAGACTTCACGATCGCCTCCTGCTTTCTATCAACAGGTTCCTTAAGGGCGGCCGTATCCTGGGACGGTAGTGCCACCTTTTTAGACAAACGTGTGAGCGCTTTATCCACCTTCGGGGGTGTTTCCCAACGTAACCTATCCTCTGGCGGGAAAGGGAACGCCATTAGTAGCTTCTTAGGAATTACCAATTTCTTATCAGGGGAAGCCCACGCTTCTTCACACACTTCATTTAATTCATCTGACGGGGGAAAAACTACAGGTAGTTTTTTCTCCCCAAACATAATACCCTTTTTTGTGGTACCTGGATGTAAATCAGAAATATTTAACACCTCTTTCATTGCCTCAATCATGCAGTGAATGGCCTTAACGGGCATTAAATTTGACTCATCGTCGTCGACACTGGTGTCAGTATCCGTGTCGACATCTACTTGTGCCACCTGAGATAGCGGGCGTTTCAGAGCCCCTGATGACTTTTGAGACACCTGGACAGGCACGAGCTGAAGACTCGGCTGTCCCACAGTCGGCATGTCGTCAAATTTTTTATGTAAGGAGTCTATACGTGCACTCATTTCCTGCCATAATACCATCCACTCAGGTGTCTGACCCCCAGGGGGTGACATCCCTGCTAAAGGCATCTGCTCCCCCTCCACATCATTATCCTCCTCAAACATGTCGACACAGCCGTACCGACACACTCCACACACACAGGGAATGCTCCAACAGAGGACAGGACCCACAAAAGCCCTTTGGGGGGACAGAGTAAGAGTATGCCAGCACACACCAGAGCGCTATATATATACAGGGACTAACTGAGTTATGTCCCTAATAGCTGCTTTTCAATATAATATACTGTATACAGTGCCAATTTTAATGCCCCCCCTCTCTTTTCCCTCTTACTGTACTGTAGAATTGCAGGGAAGAGCCAGGGAGCTTCCTTCCAGCCGAGCTGTGAGGGAAAAATGGCGCCAGTGTGCTGAGGAGATAGGCTCCGCCCCTTTTTCGCGGCTTATTCTCCCGCTTTTTATGGGATTCTGGCAGGGGTATTTAGTTCATATATAGCCCCAGGGGCTATGTATTGAGGTATTTTAGCCAGCCAAGGTGTTTTTATTGCTGCCTCAGGGCGCCCCCCCCCAGCGCCCTGCACCCTCAGTGACCGGAGTGTGAAGTGTGTATGAGGAGCAATGGCGCACAGCTGCAGTGCTGTGCGCTACCTTGGTGAAGACAGGATGTCTTCATGCCGCCGATTTTCCGGACCATCTTCTTGCTTCTGGCTCTGTAAGGGGGACGGCGGCGCGGCTCCGGGACCGAACATCAAGGCTGGGCCTGCGGTCGATCCCTCTGGAGCTAATGGTGTCCAGTAGCCTAAGAAGCCCAATCCGGCTGCAAGCAGGCGAGTTCGCTTCTTCTCCCCTTAGTCCCTCGCTGCAGTGAGCCCGTTGCCAGCAGGTCTCACTGAAAATAACAAATTCTAAGACTATAACTTTCTAAGAGCTCAGGAGAGCCCCTAGTGTGCATCCAACCTCGGCCGGGCACGAAATCTAACTGAGGCTTGGAGGAGGGTCATAGTGGGAGGAGCCAGTGCACACCAGGTAGTCTAAGATCTTTCTAGAGTGCCCAGCCTCCTTCGGAGCCCGCTATTCCCCATGGTCCTTACGGAGTTCCCAGCATCCACTAGGACGTCAGAGAAATATATATATATATATATATATCTTAAGACAGCATCTTTAATATATATCTATATATATATCTATATATATCTATATATCTATATCTATCTATCTATCTATATATATATATATATATATACACATACATACTCGGGTCTCAATCTCTGCTGATAAGGTACCTGTCCACGCTGCTGCAGCGCTATAAACCCATGCCGACCCAATCGCCGGTCTGAGTAGTGTACCAGACTGTGCACGCTATCTGCAGGATCCCTGAGGATAGCTGATAAGTCAGGGCTACCTTTTGGGCAAACGTGACACCCTAGGGGAAGATTTCAATCGTATCCTGGCCCTAGTAGGGAAAGGATACTCCCTGAGAGTTCTTTGTGGGAAACTGCAGTCTCTTGTCTGGAGATTCCCGCTCTTTTTCATCATGAGAGGAGGGAAATTTACCTCAACTTTCTTCCCCTTAAACCTGTGTACCCTTGTGTCAGGGACAGATGAGTCATCAGTGATATGCAAAACATCTTTTATTACAATAATCATATATTGAATACTTTCCTGCCATTTTGGCTGTAACTTTTGCATTATCGTAGTCGACACTGGAGTCAGACTCTGTGTCGATATCAGTGTCTATTATTTTGGATAGTGAGCATTGAGAGACTCTGAAGGTCTCTGCGACATAGGGGCAGACATGGGTAGATTCCCTGTCTGTTCTCTAATCTTTTGTGCAATAAATTCACCTTAGCACTTAATTACACATATCCAAACAGGTGTCGGCGTTGTCGACGGAGACACCCCTCACACACACATTTGCTCCATCTCCTCCTTAGGGGAGCCTTTTACCGCAGACATGTGGACACACACGTACCGACACACCACACACTCAGGGAATGCTCATCTGAAGACAATTCCCCCACAAGGCCCTTTGGAGAGACAGAGAGAGAGTATGCCAGCACACACCCCAGCGCTATTAACCCAGGAATAACACAGTAACTTAATGTTAACCCAGTAGCTGCTGTTTATTTTGATTTTTGCGCCTAATTATGTGCCCCCCCTCTCTTTTTACCCTCTTCTACCGTGTATCTGAAGGGGAGAGGCTGGGGAGCTTCCTCTCAGCGGTGCTGTGGAGAAAAAAACATGGCGCTGGTGAGTGCTGAGGAAGAAGCCCCACCCCTCGACGGCGGGCTTCTGTCCCGCTTCAATTTACAATTTTTGGCGGGGGCTCATACATATATACAGTGCCCAACTGTATATACGCTAACTTTTGCCAAAGAGGTCCCAATTGCTGCCCAGGGCGCACCCCCCTGCGCCCTGCACCCTGCACCCTTACAGTGACCGGAGTATGTGGGTTTAGTGTGGGAGCAATGGCGCACAGCTGCAGTGCTGTGCGCTACCTCAGTGAAGACCGGAGTCTTCTGCCGCCGATTTCGAAGTCTTCTTGCTTCTCATGCTCACCCGGCTTCTGTCTTCCAGCTCTGCGAGGGGGACGGCGGCGCGGCTCTGGGATCGGACGACGAGGGTGAGATCCTGTGTACGATCCCTCTGGAGCTAATGGTGTCCAGTAGCCTAAGAAGCAGGACCTATCTTCAGAGAGTAGGGCTGCTTCTCTCCCCTCAGTCCCACGATGCAGGGAGTCTGTTGCCAGCAGAGCTCCCTGAAAATAAAAAACCTAACAAAATACTTTCTTACAGCAAGCTCAGGAGAGCTCACTGAACAGCACCCAGCTCGTCCGGGCAAAGATTCAAGCTGAGGTCTGGAGGAGGGACATAGAGGGAGGAGCCAGAGCACACCAGAATCTAAATTCTTTCTTGGGGTGCCCATGTCTCCTGCGGAGCCCGTCTATTCCCCATGGTCCTTACGGAGTCCCCAGCATCCACTAGGACGTTAGAGAAATGTTAATAGCAACCTTTTTGTGGTTTCATACTTAGAAGGATGATATGTTAATAGCAATTCTTTCCATATGTACTATGGGGCCTCCAACACTTCCAACCTGTCACCCTTTTACATCCCTTTTGAACCTGTACCCCTTCCCCCTCTCCCTTCCCTCCCTTTTAGCTTCTTTCATTTGGTGTGTTGTCCCAATTTCTGTCTAATTGTTTGACTTGTCTAATGTGTTTTATTTTTATGTTTTGTTTGAATTGTGATAGGTACTGTTTTGGACACTTTTGGTGAATTTTGTGCAGATTTTTCTGATGGGTCCATATCTTTTACCGTTTTTATACTGCATTTGCTGTCTTTCTCCCTGACCAATGTGTTTATTTTTGGACTCTGTATTTGAAAAGAATAAACATATATTAAAAAAAAAAGAAAAAAAAGAAAAACACTTCTCCGGAATTATACTCCTATTTTCAAATAATTTGTCTTTCCCTAGAGATGGGTCTTCAAACATGTTACTTTATTCCTCTTGTGTATTTGAATACTCAACAGGGCTGATGCAGAGTACTACACGAGTCTGCGTAGCATCTGATCACAATGAAAAACAGGCTTTCCCAGTTGCCCGTAGAATATATGCAGGTGATCTTAGCCATTAGTAATTGGGAGCGCACTGCATGGTGACATAATCACTGGGCAGTGTACTGCTAGCCAATCAGTGAGAGCAGCACAGGACTCAAAGCTTTCTACCGCAGCGGAGCCTGGGAGATGACCAGACATTGCAACCGACAGCAAGAAAAGCCATTTCTGACCACGGCTGTGGCTAAGGCAAGTGAAAGGGGAGGAGGTTGAGGGATGCCAGGGAGGACGAGGGAGAAGGAAAGCAGTGGGAAGTGGGGGTGAGTACATCAATCCCGGGATTACAAAAATAAGGCAGGATTGGTCAGGAGGTATTGATAACTGTTAGTGAACGCCGTTCCACTACAGGATTTGGGCTCAGGAGCAGCTGCACACAATAAGCACCAGACATAGCACTTGTTATTGTACAGAACGCTATAATGTTTATTGTTTCTGAATGCACAATTCAGAGCTTATCCCCATTATCTATTTGTAAATTTGAACACTGTGATGTTAGAGAGTGGGGTATGTTGCCATTCTCTGCCATGTAAAGGACTACTAGACGTACCTCTTTGCTGACAGGATATCTTTCTTTCATCTTCAACTGTGGAATCCAAAACAATTATGTAACATTAGAAAAGAAAAACAAGGTATAGAAGGGATATTGTATTTTAGGTTTTATATTTATATAAAGGGCAAATTGACTGTAGAGTATGGTTCTCAAGATATGCGTGTTACAACACAAAATGGTTTTGGACCGTGTTAATACACATAAAAAAAACATACCATCAGAAAAGCGGTTTTGAGGTCTCGTGTCAAAGTCCAGTGTTGAATTTACAGGGTCTGCAAGTAGAGAGATGTAAATAACCAACAATCAGTTTACAGGGACAAAGAAGATGAAACATGTGAGCTATGTTATACACTTTCCACTTGCTGGTTTAACCCATATATTTTTTCTTTTATCCCAAGTATAAGGAATAGTACAAGATCAGGACTCACACATGAGATATACTGCAATCCATGCTGACAGAACGGACATTAAATACCTGCATACCATTCAGATTAAAGTCCAGTTTTAGGGTGATATACTATTAGCAGCTGTAATTTACCACTGCTAATAGGTTCCCCAGAGGCTATACTATTAGCCCCAATGCTGGCATCCTGATCCCCCGATACCGGCACTCATCGGATATACTTTGCGTGTCTCAGGTATGTAAAGCATATTTCATGATAAGCAGCCCTTCAGACCTGCGATAACACATGGGTCTGGGAACTTATCCCGGATCACATTTGTTATCGGGCTATAGCGACACATTTTTCGGCCGAAAAAAAGGGCTTTAATAGTAGAAAAAGAATGGAAGCAACCCAAAGATCTACAAAGGCCTAATAAATATGCTCCACCAGAGTGAGCAATTCTGATCTGAGTTTGCCAAATATCAGACGCTCAGCCAATTGCTCAGAACAGCCCTCCACAGCTTTGCTTACAGAAGCAGATACGATGATGGGTTTTAGAGAGGGGATGCGGTCAACATCCCGCCGGACGGAATCCCGGCGGTCAGAGTACCGACACCGGGATCCCAAACAGCACAATCCCAACATATTCTCCCTCTGTGGGTGTCCACGACCCCCAAAAGAGGGATGATAAATTAGTGTGCCGAGCGCAGCAAGCCCGCAAGGAGCTGCGTTGCGCTCGGCCCCCTGTCGGATTGTGCCGGTCGGAATCCCGGTGTCGGTATTCCGACCGGCGGTATCGCGTACTGATCCCTTAGAGAGGCCTCTGCTGCCATGTAGGGATGACTTCAATCTTCCCATCCATGCTAATGGCATAAAGAATCAGAACGGTGGTGGTTTTGGACTCTAAATGCCGGTACTCTACACAGTGGAAAGCTCACATAGATACACGACAAAATATATTCTACAACTTCCATCAGTAATATGTGCACTTTACTAAAGGTACGGTCTATAAGGGTTAGGATAAAAAAGTATGCGATTATATATATATTTACAGTTATTTATGTTTCAGTGTATCAAAATAAACATGAACATTTCAGCTTTTTGGAACAGTTTTCTGGGATTTTATTAGTCCCACATGCTCTTCCTGTAACTGAAAGCCCCAACGACATCACTGGGTTTTGCCCTGGATGCTAAATTAAAGGACTATGGTATTCTGTAGTAGAACACATTCTTTGAGATAAAGTGAAGGTCTGAATCAGTTCCTGGTAAATGCATAGCACCAAGAGCAGAGAGAGATAGCCAGGTAACAGTGCTGGGCTAGGGCAGGAGTAGCTACATCTAAAACATAGGAGTTGGGTATAAATGCTTATTAATATGTTGAGTGCATAAATGAAAGGCTTTCCCTGGTGATTATTTTTAGATTTTATACGTAGCTCATATCATTTTCAGTCTAATACATCAAAGCTGTTACTAGATATAACACCACATAATACTAGATGTACCTCTTTGTTGATGACGGTTTCCCTTTTCTTCTACTTCTTCATCTGAGGAATAAAATCATATTATATGAATTAAAGAGGATACGTGGATGCAACACAGGTACTGTGCTAATGTTAAATATGGGACAAAGAAATGGTGTCCAGTATTCTGTATTTTTTGGGTGAGGAGTGTGTGTGTGTGTGTGTGTGTGTGTGTGTGTGTGTGTGTGTGTGTGTGTGTGTGTGTGTGTGTGTGTGTGTGTGTGTGTGTGGCACATGGGGGCATGAGAGGTAAGAGGGCTCTTCCCAATGGGGAGATTCAAATGTTTGAAAAGTCAGTTGGGAGTCTGTTTATTCCTATCTAATAAACAGGAAAAAAAAACAGACACCCAACTGACTTTTCAAACATTTGAATCCCCTCCCCAACAGTCTACAACTTCATCCTTTTCACCAGCAAAGCTAAACATTATTCCATGAGAGCCAGCATGCTGATATTCCTGCTGGACATATCATACAGACTGGTACATGCAGGGCCGGCAACAGAAACTCTTGGGGCCAGGTACAGTGATATCTCTGGGGCCCCCTCAGAAACAAAACAGTCTGTGTCTCCCTCTCTCCTTCCTCCCACAATCTGTCTCTCCCCAATGACTCCATGCTGCATTCCCAGCTCCTCCACCCCACTCCAAAGCCCTGTATCCCCTCACCAAGCCACTCTGACCCGGAGAGAGACTGACCTGTGCTGCTCTCCCCAGTATCCAGACTGGAACACCGCCTAGCAGGTACCATGCGGCCCTCACACGGGCACGGGAATCCTGGCCAGCAGAGCTGCTGCCATGTTCCGTAACTGCCTGCAACAGAGCTGGACCAGGAAGTGCGGGTGCACACTCACGCCGCACAGTCACTGTGTGTTAGGCACCTGTTACCCACAATGCCTACAGCTCGCCCTATTTGGAGAAGATGGCTCACATCCCTGCCGGCACTAAGCAAATATCCTTGTGGACCCTCTGATCCATGGGGCCCGGTACAGTTGTCCCCTGTGACCCCCCTGTCGCTGGCCCTGGGCACATGATCTTGGTGCATTCAGTGCAGTACTATTCACAGGCATCTGTACTGAGAAGGGAAAAGATAATGACAAAAAAAATATTTTATGTATAGGCTACAAAGCACTTGTACGTTGTACCGACTATGGGGGTAATTCCAAGTTGATTGCAGCAGGAACTTTGTTAGCAGTTGGACAAAACCATGGGGGTAATTCCAAGTTGATCACAGCAGGACTTTTGCTAGCAGTTGGGCAAAACCATGTGCACTGCAGGGGAGGCAGATTTAACATGTGCAGAGAGAGTTAGATTTGGGTGTGGTATGTTCAATCTGCAATCTAATTTGCAGTGTAAAAATAAAGCAGCCAGTATTAACCCGGCACAGAAATAAAATAACCCACCCAAATCTAACTCTTTCTGCACATGTTATATCTGCCTCCCCTGCAGTGCACATGGTTTTGCCCAACTGCTAACAAAATTCCTGCTGCGATCAACTCAGAATTACCCCCAATGTTATAGCTCAAGAGATATTGTGCAACATGACACCCTGTATGTTTATCAAACGTATAACATTGAGATTTTTCTAACTGGTGACCTGACGTGATCTGTAAATGAATCTTTAGGTGTATGTCCAGCTGCTGGGGTAATTATTTGTTTAAGAGGACGCCATATGAAGGGAGGTTGGCATTCTGACTGCCAGTATAAGACTGTCGACAGTCAAAATGTTGACAAGGGCATAAGGTAGACAATGTAAAGATAGATTGCAATGTTGACAGTTAAAGTGTACACGAGTCGAAACGACATGTAAAATATAGACAAATCATAAGGTTGACGCCACAATGTCGTCATAATAAAGCAGCCGCTGCTAAAAGCCGTTCAGCCATTTTCTCTTGGTTCTGACTTTCCGAGGAGAACCAGCCTTGAGCTGGTTAATGTGAGACAGTGATATTGAGGGGGTGCAAATGAAATAAGAGAGGGGGGCAGAGAGATAGGAAGACATAGGGAAGATAAAGCACAACATCTAGTTGCCTATGCAAGATTTTATGTATTTTGTGTGCTCGTTATGGTGACCAATCCCGGGATCGGAGGGATTCTGGCCAAATATTGTCAGGCTTCCAATCCCGGGGATTTCGGATTAGGAAACCCCTCTGTGTTTTCAATGCCGGGCAGCATTGAGCGTCCTCGGGAGGCTCAGACGCTGCCCGGCTCCCCCAGCTCACTTCCCACTGCCCCTGGCTGTGCGCACTGCGCAGCGTGACGTGAAGTCAGAGGTCACGTTGCGCAGCCAGCTGCCCGCCGCTCAGACCACAGCGCCTGCACTGGCCCACACCTCACCTCCTCGCAGCAGGTGGATCCACCCTCCTGCCCATCTGGATGAGGGTAAATTATGTGGACTCGGCGGGGAGGGGGAGAACACTGAAAACTAACCAATCCGGGGTTTCCCAGGATTGATCTTTTTCAATCCCAATTCCTGTGATTGAAAAAAATGGTCCGGGATAAGCCACCCTAGTGCTCGTGACCTGGCAAATGACGGGTGAAAAACACTAGTTCAGAAGATAAGCACCAAAGATCAGAGACCGAAGTGAACAATTAAATACTCTTTGTACAGGGCTGTGTAACACTGTAGCACGAAACAAAATAATGACAAAGTTTCTACGTAAAAGTAAAATGCTGTGGAAAAACATGAAATGTGTATATATCCATTTTATATAAGCTATGGAATTGCACTGGTCACTGACCAATATGCATGGGAATGCAGCCTATCCATTTACTAATAACCTGTGAGAGGGAGCAGAGCATTTTTAGCTATATATTGAGTTAGCTCACAAAATGGATGCCACCACTGCGTGCAGACATTGGGTACACTTTACCATCATATTTAATTTGCAAAGCATTCTGCTTTACACTAAGCTTTCCAACTTCTTCAAGATGCTGCTGTATTGTGTTAAATGCAACAGCTCTATGTAAAGAAAGCTTCTCCTTTGTGGAGACGTTTTAATGTCACTGGTTTGTACATATTGGACATGATGTGACCGGTTCCCTTGAGAGTTCTATCAGGCTACTCTCTCATTCAAACACTGAAATAGCCTCAAAGTAGTTCCAGACCCATAAATGAAAAGAATGAGTGCATGATTTGTCCATAGATGCTAATACTGGGTACACACTATTATGATCACTCGGCGCTAAATGGATTGAAGTGTTAAATCCAATCAGTGCTAGCGCTTTACACACTGAGGTAGATAAAGCTCAGTATGTACATTCTTCTATGGGACTGGTAGGTCAGGCATCTGAAATATTCAACTGCATGTAAGAGGTGACCTCCTAATCAGACTGCTGCAGGAGCATTTCAATCCATTTATTGGCTAACATTCCCGCATATACAACTATAAATCATTGGGCCAATCAGCTGATACTGGGTGATCTGCCTGACAACTGTATAGGTGTGTACTTAATGTAAAGAGCTTGACAATTATGTCTTACTGCTGTTTCTCTACCCGTGCTCCAGTTCATGTTGTCAGGGTACTTCATCTGTAATGAACCCTAACCTGGTGTGTATATGTGTACCTTGACTGGAGTAGTCTTGATTCCCTGACACTTGTAAATATAGTATCAGTTATCCTATTTTGGGAAATAACATAATATTGTCAGAAGACAGATTTTTATGCCATTTACTAACCTTCTGAGAATGGAGGTCTCTTGGGTTCTTCTCTGAAATTTCCCTCACTATCATAATCACTGCCATCATCTGATTCTGCCATAGACAAACAATAGAAGGAAAGTTGAGATGTAGTAATATATCCATCTGACACCTTAATATGGAACCAGTATGATTTACCGGCCTGGAAAATTGAACAGATCCCCTTAATATATCCATATTCTGGTTAGAACAGAGACCACTAGTTAGCAAACATACATGTTGAATGGTAGAGAACGTCTTCTTTAAACCAACACAGAGGGCATTTGGAAAGTAGAAAGAGGGGTAGGTGACAGACAGGCTGATATATATCAGTGTTGCAGAATAGAATAGAGGTTGGTAACCTGTGGTTCTACAACTGTGGTATATAATCGAAATTTGTTGGGGAGCCACAGTTTGTTATAGGCAGGCTTAGAGGGCTCAAATAAATATATAATGTGGTAGAACTCCCAATTTGTTATATTGTATTTGGGGTAGGTGGAGGAATTCAATTAGCCGTGGTAAATTACGTGGTGTAATTACTATGCTTTAAATATCACATTTTCCTAAAATCTTATACATCTACTCTATTTCCCAACTAGTAAATGAAAATATTAAAAGGTAAAAGATATCTATAGATCAAAATGAAGAAAGAGGGTGTGCCCCACATTGTATGAATCTTTCAAACATTTTTATTCTCACAAAAATAAAACCAGTTTACAGGTAACATACCCTTAACGGCGGTAAACCACTGTAAGTTTGAACAGCAAGAATTTATCCAACGGGCAATACAGCAAGCACAGCATGTAGCTTCAAAGAACAATCTTGTTCCCATCAGGCCACGCCCAAATGCATTTCGTCATTTGGACTTCGTCCAAGTGACGACATGCACCTGTGTGCTGGATACAGGATACTAAGAGGCGACGCCGACCTGAGAGAACAAGGTCTTGGTGCAAGGAAGCAGACCAACAGGTCCACAACAGACCATGGCTCTGAAACTTGGATTGCTGGGGCTTGTTGTTCCACATTGGACTTGTGAGAAAAATATCAGCGCACTGACTTTTTATTTTTTCCTATAATTGTAAGTATGTTTAATGAGCAAAACATAATAAAGTGATATCAAAACAGCATATTGTCAGTCTCTTATTTGTAACGATCTATTCATATTTCAATCACTATTACATCCATAAAACATTATTTTAAAATGAGAGCTGCATGCTGTTAGTCCACACAGATTATTATACCTTATATAATTATCCAGTACACTGCCCGAAACCCAGACGTGCAATAAATAATATAATTATAGGCATATCTGATATTTAAAATAAGATTTATTGCTCATAATAATTATTTATAACAAGTAACTCATTTTTGGCCAACAAATAGATTTCAAATAAACTCAAACCAAGCAGGTGACTATATATCCAATATTTGCTCCTTTTATTTCTTACCCGAGTCAGAGCTTTCAGTCTTTGTGGCCTTTTTTTCTTTCATTTTACCTACAGGTAAATTAACATATGCAATAAAAAAGAAGAAGAAAAAAAAAAAAAAGACACTAAATGGTTGTTAGTAAGGGTGATGGAAATGCTAGCAACTAACTGGTCAATTTAATAAGGCATGACTTAGTCATGGCCGTGAGCAAGTGCGCTAAATGCTTAATTTATGGTACCACCAGAATCGCGGATTTTTGTACGCAGCCCTAAAAATCATGAGTCCAGGGCAAGATTAGGGCACGGGTAGTGAGTGAGGGGGGAAGGGGCAAAACCGTTGTTGGCATTTCCATGCTGTCCAAGTGTTGTCCTAAAGAAATATTTTCCTTGGTGGCATTGACTGATCACTTAAAAACACAATAGAACATTTTTATTATTTACATAGCACACTTTGCTGTATGGTAAGCTTTAAGAAACGTTAATGAACATGGTTCAAAGCTCTATTAAAGGCAAGGCCAGGGTTAAGGTTTTGTTAATGTTTTAACTAGTGCTGGTTCTCAACATCTCCTAATAAGGCTTTCAATCTGACCCTTGTACTGCATTGTACATCCACTGCAGTAGAGGCTAAATCACACTCTAATAGATACTGATTAGCTGAGGTGAACAGATATGATGTGACTATGGCTAAGTTATATAGAAGTCTGTGAAAAGCGATTGGGCTTTCAGAGAATTATGACCCCCATATATCAGGTGACCCATTACCCCGATCCCGTCGGCACCGCCGAATGGATCAGTGGGTTGGCGCCCAGCGACGATTGGTGATCTGTCGTGGTATTTGGGAAATTAAACATGTTAATAATGCCCAATTTGCCGATCGCAACCGTTTTCAGTCGGGATCGGGGAATCAGGATTTTAAAACATGTTTATTATTACCTGGCCATCAGTGGATCGGGACATTGCCCCAATACATCTGTGATGTATGGGGGAAACAACAGCCATCTAGCACAATAATTTGTTCACCGATCATCGCTACAGCATCAGTGAAAACATTTTAAACAATGCTGAAGTATTGTAGGCTACACTCTTTCCTAGAATAATAGCGTTCTGGTTTGCAGCACTTAGTAGGTCTATACACAAGTTCTGTACACATAAAACTACGGTAGGCAAACGAACCTGCAAAATACCTCATTTAGTCTCCATGGGTAAGGGTCATTAGGTCGACAAGACTTACGTAGACAGTCATTAGGTCGACCAATATTGGTCGACATGGTCACTAGGTAGACATGTACTAGGTCAACCTGGAAAAAGGTCGACATGAGGTTGTTGTTGTTTTTTCTTCTTTGTAAAGTGACAGGGAACCCCAATTAGTGCAGTGTCCGCTTGCCATGCTTCGGGCAAGGTTAATATTCCCAATCATAGTCCACGTGGGTCGTAAAGTATGAAAAAGTTAAAAAAAAAAAGGTGAAAAACTCATGTCGGCATAATGGATGTCGACCAATAGTGGTCGACCTAATGACTGTCGACCTAAGTCTTGTCGCCCTAATGACCGTATCCCGTCTCCGTATAGTGAGAGGACAGAACAGACTCACTTACTTGCACTGTCTCATCATCAGGTTCTCAGTTCTACAGTGCAGAGCTATTTGTTTTATTTTTGCTTTCCTTAACACAGAGATAATTCCTAGTTTACATGAGAACGATCCTTGTCAAGACTTTAAATCCATAATCCTCCTAAGATGCCTATAACATGAAACAATGAGGAAATTTCGAATAAGGAGTGAGTTTGCAAAACCAACTTTGTTTCCTGGAACATGCAAACACCACACAAATGCGCGCACCCAAGATATCAGAGAATAATCAGAAATGCCAATCTGCTGTATTCCCAACAAGGTTGCACGACTTTTCTACCAAATGCACCTGGGAGAACTGCATAAAAAAGTGGGAAAGCCATCCTGTACACCAAAAAAGTGACAACTGAGAAAACAGGACCAAATAGAAGGCGGTTAGTGGTCATAAGGAAAGTACTAGAGAAGAGGTTCTCAAACGTGGTCCTCAAGGCTTCCCAATGGTCCATGTTTTAAGTTTATCCATGCTTGGCCACAGGTGACTTAATTAGCACCTCAGTCAATTTGATTCAACCATCTGAGCTGAGCCACGGCTATACCTAAAACCTGGACCATTAGGGTGCCTTGAAGACCGCACTTGAGAACCACTGTACTAGAGGTTTTAAAAAGCAGTCAAAAGGCTGATATTTGCAAAATTTATTAATGGTTGAAAAATTATAGCTAGCAAGTGATCTTCAACAAATTAAAGTCTTTCCAGAATTTTAGGGTACAGAAAAAATATCAGTATAGTCATTTCCCAAGTTAAACACTTAACTTTCATCTGCAAGTTCAAAAACCCCACTCTCATCAACACAACCCCTCCACATGTATGCCCCACAGCATTAAACGCATTCAGCTTTTTAAAACAAAAAAACAACAACACAAAAACAAGAAAGGTGAAAATGGTACATCCATGCATAAATTTAAACTAGAGCACCAAAAGTACTAGAACTGTCAGGTCTTATATAGGATGTGACATAAGTGTGGTATCACTGGTCACACAAATGTGTACCAATAGGAATAGGCAATGGAGGCGGAGTGGCAATCCCCGGGAACAGACAAAAAGTAAAAAAGACACAGATGAGAAGGACTAGTAAAATAAGGAGATTTATGGTCGACTTCTTGTTAAATCTCTTTCTGCAAGGTACACTGGATTCCAAAGGGAATAACATCAGGGGGTGTAGAGTTGGATCTTGATCCAGGCTCCAACAGGCTAAAGCTTTGACTGTTCCCAGGATGCACTGCACTGCCTCCTCTATAGCCCCGCCTCCAGGCACTGGAGCTCAGTTTTGTTAACCAGTCCAATGCAGTAGCAGGTAAGAGAGACGGTAGATGTTAGTCACATAGGGGGTCATTCCGAGTTGTTCGCTCGTTGCCGATTTTCGCTATACTGCGATTAGTCGCTTACAGCGCAAGGTTCGCAGAGCGCATGCGCTTAGTTATTTTACACAAAAGTTAGGTATTTTACTCACGGCATAACAAAGCTTTTTCATCGCTGTGCTGATCGTAGTGTGATTGATAGGAAGTGGGTGTTTCTGGGCGGAAACTGGCCGTTTTATGGGAGTGTGCGGAAAAACGCAGGCGTTCGAGTTGCAAAACGCAGGAGTGGCTGGAAAAACGGGGCAGTGGTTGGGCAAACGCTGGGTGTGTTTGTGACGTCAAACCAGGAACGAAAAGGACTGAGCTGGTCGCAATGGCTGAGTAAGTCTGGATCTACTCAGAAACTGCGGGGTAATCGTTACGAGAAAATTAGCGAAGCTTTCGTTAGCAATTCTGCTATGCTAAGATACACTCCCAGTAGGCGGCGGCTTAGCGTGTGCAATGCTGCTAAAAGCAGCTAGCGAGTGAACAACTCGGAATCACCCCCATAGAACCACATTCTCACGACAGTAGAAGGGACTAGCACCTAATGCCATACAAACCCAAAGAAGCTAAGTGCATCAGGGTGGGCGCCCTGTGGAATCCAGTGTACCTCACAGAAAGAGATTTAACAATGGTAAGTACACCATAAATCTCATTTTCTGCAGTGGGGTACACTGGTATTCCACAGGGAATAATATCAGGGATGTCCTAAAGCAGTTCCTCATGGGAGGGGACAGACTGTAGTGGACACAAGAACCCGACGTCCAAAGGAAGCATCCTGGGAGGCGGAAGTATCAAAGGCATAGAACCTGATGAACGTGTTCACTGAGGACCATGTAGCCGCCTTGCACAACTGTTCTGCGGACACGCCACGGCAGGCCGCCCAAGAAGGTCCAACAGACCGAGAAGAATGGGCTTTGAAAGCAGCAGGAGCTGGGAGGCTTGGGTAATCACCATTCTAATCCATCTGGCCAAGGTTTGCTTATTCGCAGGCAAGCCACGTTTGTGAAAACCAAAAAGTACAAAAAAGGAATCTGACCTCCTGATAGAGGCAGTCTTTTCCACATAAATACGGAGAACCCGTACTTTGGAGGACAAACCAGAAGAGATGAAGGCTGGAACCACAATCTCCTGGTTAAGGTGAAAAGATGATACCACCTTAGGCAATTTACCTAGGCGAGTTCGAAGTACTGCCCGGTCACGGTGAAAAATCAGAAAGGGGGGACGACAGAGCAAAGTGCCTAAATCTGACACCTTACTAGCAGAGGCAATAGTCAACAGAAACACGACCTTAAGCGTAAGGCATTTAAGGTCTCACAGACTCAAGAGGTTCAAATGGAGACTCTTGCAGGGCATTTAAGATGACATACAGATCCCATGGAGCCACAGGAGGGAAATAGGGAGGCTGAATCCGTAGAACACCCTGAGTGAAAGTGTGAACGCAATTTCTCTCTGAAACCACACCGACAAGGCAGAAATATGAACCTTGAGGGAGGCCAGACGAAGGCCTAAGTCTAGGCCATCTTGTAGAAAAGCCAAAAGTCTGGAAGTTTTGAACGTATATGTAAGAATTCCAGACCATGTAATAAATCCGAGCCGAAGCTGGTTTACAGGCTTTCAACATAGTTTTAATAACTGCCTCAGAGAATCCTTTGGCTCTCAGGAGTGATGCTTCAAGAACCATGCCGTCAAAGCCAGTCTGGCCAGGTCCCAGTAGACACAAGGGCCCTGAACGAGGAGGTCTGGGCGTTGAGAAGTAGAAGAGGACGCTCGATCGATAGACTCTGCAGGTCTGAAAACCAATGCCGTCTGGGCCACGCTGGAGTGACTAGAAGTAGTATTCCTCCTTCTTGCTTGAAATTCCATATTACCCTGGGCAGGAGTGACACTGGAGGGAACACGTATGTTCCATGGAGCCGAAAGTTCCATGGAATTGCCAGTGCTTCCACGAACGCTGCTTGAGGATCCCTTGTGCTTGCTCTGAAGACCGGAAACTTGTGATTGTGTCGAGGTGCCATCAGGTCTACATCTGGTAGGCCCCACTTGTCCACTAGGAGTTGAAAGACTTTGGGATGAAGACTCCACTCTCCGGCGTGCACGAACTGACGACTGAGGAAGTCCGCTTCCCAGTTGAGGACTCCCAGAATGAACAATGCCGATATGGCTGGCAGATGGCGTTCCGCACTTTTTGACACTTCCATCATTGCCATGCGGCTTCGAGTGCCGCCTTGATGATTTATGTACGCCACCGTGGTGGCGTTGTCTGATTGTACTTGAACAGGCCTGTTCTGTACCAGAGGCAGAGCCAGTGTCAACGCATTTAACACTGCCCACAATTCCAGAATGTTTATCTGGAGGAGAGATTCCTCCCTGGTCCACCGACCCTGGAGAGAGTGTTGCTCCAACACCGCGCCCCAACCTCGCAGACTGGCATCCGTTGTTAGGAAGACCCAGTTGGAGATCCAGAAGGGACGGCCCCCGCTCAACTGTTGGTTCTGTAGCCACCAGCTCAGTGACAGACGAACCTCCGGAGTCAAAAAGATCATTTGAGATCTGATCCGATGAGGCATGGCCGTACCATTTGGAAAGGATTAACCTCTGCAGAGGGAGGGAATGAAATTGAGCGTACTCTACCATGTCAAAAGCCGACACCATGAGGCCTAGTACTTGCATTGCCGAGTGTATCTACACTCTCAGACGAGAGAGGAAGTATCTGATCTTGTCCTGAAGTTTCAGGATCTTCTCCAGAGACAGAAACAGCCTTTGGCTGCGTGTGTCCAACAGCGCCCCCAGGCGCACCATGCTCTGAGCAGGTGTAGAGCTAGTGCTTTCAACAGATCCGAAGGGATAACCGAACAGAACTGGCGAGGGGGACGTCTCTTGAAATAGATTGCGTACCCTTGAGAGACAACATCCCGTACCCAGGCGTCTGAAGTGGTCTTTAACCAGGCCTGGGCGAACTACAGAAGTCGGCCTTCCACCCTGGGGTCCCCCAGGGGAAGGCCCGCCCCATCATGCAGCAGGCTTGTCTTGTTTGGAAGCAGGCTGACGGGTGGCCCAAAATGGTTTAGATTTGGGCTTAGTGGTTTCGGAAGTACGAGCCTGTCTCGGGTACGCCTGACTTTTTGCTTTACTTGGAGGTCGAAAGGAACGAAAAGTGGTACTCTTAGCCTTCTGAGCAGAAGGATTAGTACTTGGGAGAAACGCAGTCTTGGCTTTCGCCAAGTTGGTCACAATCTTATTCAGATCTTCCCCAAACAGGATATCTCCCTTGAAAGGGAGTACCTCCGAGGTCTTTTTAGAGTCCAGGTCCACTTTCCAGGACCTTAACCACAGAAATTGGCGAGCCAGGATAGACGTAGTAGAAGTCTTGGCCGCCATGACCCTGCATCAGAGGCCGCCTCCTGAATATAGTGAGAGGCTGTGGTAATATACGACAGATATTGTCTGGCAGTGTCACAACAATTCTGAGGTAGCTTCTCCTCAATTGCCTGAACCCATGCTTCAATTCCTTTAGCCGCCCAAGAGGCAGCCATAGTGGGTATATGTACAGCACCGGTAAGAGTGTAAACAGACTTCAGGCAACCCTCCACATGCTTATCTGTCGGTTCCTTCAGTGAGGTGACAGTGGTTACAGGCAGAGTAGAGGACACCACAAGACGGGCGACATGAGAATCCACCGGCGGTGGAGTTTCCCACTTGTTGCTTAACTCCACAGGGATAGGATAACGAGTTAGCATCTTTTTAGACAGGGAAAACTTCTTTCCTGGAGATGACCAGGATACCTGACGTATGTCAATTAATAGGTCAGAATGTGGTAAAACTACTTTAGCAACCTTCTGACGTTTAAACTTATCAGGTTTCTTAGCTGTAACAGGAGGCTCAATGTCATCATCAATTTGGAGAATAAGCTTGATAGCTTCCACTAGGTCAGGAACATCAACCTGGGCTGCAGATTCCTCATCAGAAGCAACTGTATCAGTGTCTGACGGATCATTATATTCCCCATCCTCATCGGAAGAATTATCCGAAATATTAGTGGATTGTGAGGAAGAAATGGCCCGCTTAGATGACCCCTTGGCTCCAGGGGGGCGTGGGGTAGACTTTTGTCTAACCAAAGTCTGATTTAATGCTGTAACTGGGTAGACAAAGTATCCGCCCATGGCGGATTAACTACATGGACAATATGTGGCTGCAAAGGCACAGGAGGCCCCACAGGGGGCGTGAGATGCGTTACAAGCGTAGTCAGCATTTGAAAAAGCTGCCCAAGATTAGTCTTGACTGACCACAGGTGCCACGGACGGACTGGGAGATGTATGACCCCCAGGGCCTGAACCAGCATCTAACACTTCACCCACTGGTGAATCCGTGACAACAGCACTACATGATGCAGGAGCATCCGCGGATGTCCCACCCTGTGTAGCAGACATCGTGTGGGATGTAGCCTTAGGATGTAATAGTACAATATAGCCAGACAAACACACAAAACAACAGCAATTAATCCTGTGTTTTGTGACAGTAAATACAGAGCATAAGCAGAGGATAGAAGTGGTGTGGGGTGACTGAAAAACACAGTGAGAAATACAAACAGTATACCCTGTGTAGCACTATATGTTATATGAGACCCTGACGCACCTAGTGCCCCAGGGTACAGAATATAGTGATAGCAAACGTGTGATACACAAGAATGGAATCCACACAGCAGCTACAGGCACACTCAGTCACAGGTACAATGCAGGAATTATCACATATAACAACATAACTGCACTGGACTAGTAATTACATATAGATACTGTATGTATGTATACAGATATAACAATGAACAGTAACCACTGGATGTATATCACAGAATACTTGTACTAAATATTCAGATAGCAGTACACTTGTTCTTAACTAACACTGTCTAAAATGACATGTAGAATATTTAAGTGCCCGTAAATGCACAGCGCTGATGTTACAGGTGGATTTACAGTGGAGACACTGCCCAGCAGTCCCGGACATCAGCCCAGCTGTGTAATGGCGCCAAAATCTCTGTCAGGGAGTGAGGGAGAGAGAACTGAAGCCTCAGGGCGGGAACACCAGCAGTAGATGGCGCCCGGAGCTGGGGGAGGGGCTACAGAGGAGGCGATGCAGTGCATCCTGGTAACAGTCAAAGCTTTAGCCTGTTGGTGCCTCGGATCAAGAACTCTACACCCCCCATGTTATTCCCTTTGGAATACCAGTGTACCCCGCTGCAGAAAAGTGAAAATAATTAAATAAACTGGAGTTGTACCTGAAAAAAAAAAGGAGGTCCAGGGGTCTCAGTTTTAGTAAATGACAGAGACGTATTACAGATCTTGCTTGCAAATGCTCGTATTACAGATAATGCGGCAATTTGACATGTAGCTGCCGATAAGAGAAACAATGGGGGTCATTCCGACCTGATCGCACGCTGCCGTTTTTCCCAGCGCAGCGATCAGGTCACTACTGCGAATGCGTATGCACCGCAATGCACAGGCAAGTCGTACAGGTACAAAGCGTATCGTTGCTGTGCGATGGATTTAACGAAGAATCCATTTGCACAGCCGATCGCAAGGAGATTGACAGCAAGAAGGTGTTTCTGGGTATCAACTGACAGTTTTCTGGGAGTGCCGTGGAAAACGCAGGTGTGTCCAGGCGTTTGCAGGGCGGGTGTCTGACGTCAATTCCGGGACCTGACAGGCTGAAGTGATCGCATCGGCTGAGTAAGTTCAGAGCTACTCAGAAAATGCGCAAAAAATTTTTTTCTTTTTTTTCCCGCACAAGCGATCGCACAATTGCTATACTAAAATACACTCCCCTATAGGCGGCGACTATCTGATCGCACGGCTGCAAAAAACTGCTACCGTACGATCAACTCGGAATGACCCCCAACGCGTGCATGAATCTCTGAGGAGAGGGAGAGCTGGCATTGAGCTGTGCTATTTCTGTTTCCAGTACAGAAACATCATGCTGGAGACGTTTCCTGTGAGCTAAAGCTAATAAACACTCCTGATTGTGGCTCTGTGGGCTTCCCTTATAATATTAGGAGGGAGCAACAACACCATGTCATATTTAGAGTATGGCTGGTGTGGACGAGAAAGGTGAGTGCAGTCCCAGGAGTTGGAGTGACAGAGGCTCTATGTCGTGCTACAAATTGTTTAGGGTGATCCGATATCAGAGAGAGGAGTGGGATGTGGAGGTGGAAACCTGACATGTCTTTATTGACCAATCTTTGCTATTTAAACCATTTCGAAAAACCATTAAATCATTCGAAAGGCAGAATTACTCATTGGGAAGGGTGCACCAGAAGATCTGCATTGTGTCCCAGCATTTTTACCTTACAGTACAGAATTTTTCCTACCTTCTCATCTGCTCAGGAGGGTGTGCACACAAAAATGCGAATTTCCTCAGAAACAGCAATGCAAGTTTGGAATTGGACTGCAGATGTAATTTGCTGTGCGAGCTCGCTATGAAAACAACTCGCAGTACGTAAATCACACCTAACTATACTGACCCCAATGTCACATTTATGTGGAGTTTCATGGCTTTGATATGCTGTAGTTCACATAAAATATATGTCAGCATAGGATTTCTTATTCAGTAAAATGAAAGTACAGGTCTGAATGCTTTTGCAAGGAACTGTGCTTGCTATAGAGATGCTATTAAGTAAACAATTTCATTTAGTGGAGACTTTGGTTTATTACAGGCCAGGTGCAGGCCATGAGAAAGCCAGTAAGGCCCACAGGCTGCTAGTTGAACAGACAATATGAGTTTTGCCATCGTCTTTTGTTCTCTAAGTCTTCTTTGAAGAAACAGATAAGACTGCTGGGGTCGCCAATAAGAGGCCTTTAAATGTAATTTCTTGTGATATAGGTGCTAGTAACTAAAATTGTAGATTATAATATTCTGAAAAAGGTTATAGTGAATTAGATGCAGAAAAACAGATGCTTATTATTTTAATGCACTTTTCTCTACTGAAAATTGGTATCATTTTAGAGAACACTATGCAATGAAGTTATTTACCTTTTCCAAATGATCTGATTGAAGGACGGACCGAAACAACAGGTTCTTCATTGTCTGCAGAACAAAGGGAAATAATATTATGTCTGTTAGTATTTGTTTGAGGTTAATTTAAGGTGAGTATAAGTTTTAAGCTGGGTACACACTAGAGCATGGGTCTTCAACCTGCGGCCCTCCAGCTGCTGTGGAACTACACGTCCCAGCATGCCCTGCCTCAGTTTTGGCATACCTTTATAGCAAAACTGTGGCAGTGCATGCTGGGATGTATAGTTTCACAGCAGCTGGAGGACAACAGGTTGAAGAACCATGCACTAGAGTAATGTGTACCCGGAAGATATGGCAGCTGACGGGCCAACATATGGTTACTGCGGTACACATAAGAATGATGTAATGAAGGACGTAACAATTCCTTGTTCTATCCATCATTACACTGCATGGTGCCACATACGATATCGTTCGGTTGGCCATGCAGCACAGGTGAAGAAGATATCGCGACAGAGGAAGTGCGTAGATTGTCTGTACGATCCGGCCAATATCACTGTAGTGTGTACCCAGCTTTAAGCGAATAATAAGAATTTACTTACCGATAATTCTATTTCTCGGAGTCCGTAGTGGATGCTGGGGTTCCTGAAAGGACCATGGGGAATAGCGGCTCCGCAGGAGACAGGGCACAAAAAGTAAAGCTTTAGGATCAGGTGGTGTGCACTGGCTCCTCCCCCTATGACCCTCCTCCAAGCCTCAGTTAGGATACTGTGCCCGGACGAGCGTACACAATAAGGAAGGATTTTGAATCCCGGGTAAGACTCATACCAGCCACACCAATCACACTGTACAACCTGTGATCTGAACCCAGTTAACAGTATGATAACAGCGGAGCCTCTGAAAAGATGGCTCACAACAATAATAACCCGATTTTTGTAACTATGTACAAGTATTGCAGATAATCCGCACTTGGGATGGGCGCCCAGCATCCACTACGGACTCCGAGAAATAGAATTATCGGTAAGTAAATTCTTATTTTCTCTATCGTCCTAGTGGATGCTGGGGTTCCTGAAAGGACCATGGGGATTATACCAAAGCTCCCAAACGGGCGGGAGAGTGCGGATGACTCTGCAGCACCGAATGAGAGAACTCCAGGTCCTCCTTAGCCAGGGTATCAAATTTGTAGGATTTTACAAACGTGTTTGCCCCTGACTAAATAGCCGCTCGGCAAAGTTGTAAAGCCGAGACCCCTCGGGCAGCCGCCCAAGATGAGCCCACCTTCCTTGTGGAATGGGCATTTACATATTTTGGCTGTGGCAGGCCTGCCACAGAATGTGCAAGCTGAATTGTATTACACATCCAACTAGCAATAGTCTGCTTAGAAGCAAGAGCACCCAGTTTGTTGGGTGCATACAGGATAACAGCAAGTCAGTTTTCCTGACTCCAGCCGTCCTGGAACCTATACTTTCAGGGCCCTGACAACATCCAGCAACTTGGAGTCCTCCAAGTCCCCAGTAGGCGCAAGGCACCACAATAAGCTGGTTCAGGTGAAACACTGACACCACCTTAGGGAGAGAACTGGGGACGAGTCCGCAGCTCTGCCCTGTCCAAATGGACAAACAGATATGGGCTTTTTTGAGAAAAAAACCACCAATTTGACACTCGCCTGGTCCAGGCCAGGGCCAAGAGCATGGTCACTTTTCATGTGAGATGCTTCAAATCCACAGATTTGACTGGTTTTAAACCAATGTGATTTGAGGAATCCCAGAACTACGTTGAGATCCCACAGTGCCACTGGAGGCACAAAAGGGGGTTGTATATGCAATACTCCCTTGACAAACTTCTGGACTTCAGGAACTGAAGCCAATTCTTTCTGGAAGAAAATCGACAGGGCCGAAATTTGAACCTTAATGGACCCCAATTTGAGGCCCATAGACACTCCTGTTTGCAGGAAATGCAGGAATCGACCGAGTTGAAATTTCTTCGTGGGGCCTTTCTGGCATCACACCACGCAACATATTTTTGCCACATGTGGTGATAATGTTGTGCGGTCACCTCCTTTCTGGCTTTGACCAGGGTAGGAATGACCTCTTCCGGAATGCCTTTTTTCCTTAGGATCCGGCGTTCCACCGCCATGCCGTCAAACGCAGCTGCGGTAAGTCTTGTAACAGACATGGTACTTGCTGAAACAAGTCCCTTCTTAGCGGCAGAGGCCATAAGTCCTCTGTGAGCATCTCTTGAAGTTCCGGGTACCAAGTCCTTCTTGGCCAATCCGGAGCCATGAGTATAGTTCTTACTCCTCTACGTCTTATAATTCTCAGTACCTTAGGTATGAGAAGCAGAGGATGGAACACATACACCGACTGGTACACCCACGGTGTTACCAGAACGTCCACAGCTATTGCCTGAGGGTCTCTTAACCTGGCGCAATACCTGTCCCGTTTTTTGTTCAGACGGGACGCCATCATGTCCACCTTTGGTATTTCCCAACGGTTTACAATCATGTGGAAAACTTCCCGATGAAGTTTCCACTCTGCCGGGTGGAGGTCGTGCCTGCTGAGGAAGTCTGCTTCCCAGTTTCCATTCCCGGAATGAAACACTGCTGACAGTGCTATCACATGATTTTCCGCCCAGCGAAAAGTCCTTGCAGTTTTTGCCACTGCCCTCCTGCTTCTTGTGCCGCCCTGTCTATTTACGTGGGCGACTGCCGTGATGTTTTTCCCACTGGATCAATACCGGCTGACCTTGAAGCAGAGGTCTTGCTAAGCTTAGAGCATTATAAATTTACCCTTAGCTCCAGTATATTTATGTGGAGAAAAGTCTCCAGACTTGATCACACTCCCTGGAAATTTTTTCCTTGTGTGACTGCTCCCCAGCCTCTCGGGCTGGCCTCCGTGGTCACCAGCATCCAATCCTGAATGCCGAATCTGCGGCCCTCTAGAAGATGAGCACTCTGTAACCACCACAGGAGAGACACCCTTGTCCTTGGATATAGGGTTATCCGCTGATGCATCTGAAGATGCGATCCGGACCATTTGTCCAGCAGATCCCACTGAAAAGTTCTTGCGTGAAATCTGCCGAATGGAATTGCTTCGTAGGAAGTCACCATTTTTACCAGGACCCTTGTGCAATGATGCACTGATTTTAGGAGGTTCCTGACTAGCTCGGATAACTCCCTGGCTTTCTCTTCCGGGAGAAACACCTTTTTCTGGACTGTGTCCAGAATCATCCCTAGGCACAGCAGACTTGTTGTCGGGATCAGCTACGATTTTGGAATATTTAGAATCCACCCGTGCTGTTGTAGCAGTATCCGAGATAGTGCTACTCCGACCTCCAACTGTTCCCTGGACTTTGCCCTTATCAGGAGATCGTCCAAGTAAGGGATAATTAAGACGCCTTTTCTTCGAAGAAGAATCATCATTTCGGCCATTACCTTGGTAAAGACCCGGGGTGCCGTGGACAATCCAAACGGCAGCGTCTGAAACTGATAGTGACAGTTCTGTACCACGAACCTGAGGTACCCTTAGTGAGAAGGGCAAATTTGGGACATGGAGATAAGCATCCCTGATGTCTCGGGGCACTATATAGTCCCCTTCTTCCTGGTTCGTTATCACTGCTCTGAGTGACTCCATTTTGATTTGAACCTTTGTAAGTGTTCAAATTTTTTTAGATTTAGAATAGGTCTCACCTAGCCTTCTGGCTTCAGTACCACAATATAGTGTGGGATAATACCCCTTTTCTTGTTGTAGGAGGGGTAATTTGATTATCACCTGCTGGGAATACAGCTTGTGAATTGTTTCCCATACTGCCTCCTTGTCGGAGGGAGACCTTGGTAAAACAGACTTCAGGAGCCTGCGAAGGGGAAACGTCTCGACATTCCAATCTGTACCCCTGGGATACTATTTGTAGGATCCAGGGGTCCTGTACGGTCCCAGCGTCATGCTGAGAGCTTGGCAGAAGCGGTGGAACGCTTCTGTTCCTGGGAATGGGCTGCCTGCTGCAGTCTTCTTCCCTTTCCTCTATCCCTGGGCAGATATGACTCTTATAGGGACGAAAGGACTGAGGCTGAAAAGACGGTGTCTTTTTCTGCAGAGATGTGACTTAGGGTAAAAACGATGGATTTTCCAGCAGTTGCCGTGGCCACCAGGTCCGATGGACCGACCCCAAATAACTCCTCTTCCTTTATACGGCAATACACCTTTGTGCCGTTTGGAATCTGCATCACCTGACCACTGTCGTGTCCATAAACATCTTCTGGCAGATATGGACATCGCACTTACTCTTGATGCCAGAGTGCAAATATCCCTCTGTGCATCTCGCATATATAGAAATGCATCCTTTAAATGCTCTAAAGTCAATAAAATACTGTCCCTGTCAAGGGTATCAATATTTTTAGTCAGGGAATGCGACCAAGCCACCCCAGCTCTGCACATCCAGGCTGAGGCGATCGCTGGTCGCAGTATAACACCAGTATGTGTGTATATACTTTTTATGATATTTTCCAGCCTCCTGTCAGCTGGCTCCTTGAGGACGGCCCTATCTATAGACGGTACCGCCACTTGTTTTGATAAGCGTGTGAGCGCCTTATCCACCCTAAGGGGTGTTTCCCAACGCGCCCTAACTTCTGGCGGGAAAGGGTATACCGCCAATAATTTTCTATCGGGGGGAACCCACGCATCATCACACACTTCATTTAATTTATCTGATTCAGGAAAAACTACGGTAGTTTTTTCACATCCCACATAATACCCTCTTTTGTGGTACTTGTAGTATCAGAAATATGTAACACCTCCTTCATTGCCCTTAACGTGTGGCCCTAATAAGGAATACGTTTGTTTATTCACCGTCGACACTGGATTCAGTGTCCGTGTCTGTGTCGACCGACTAAAGTAAACGGGCGTTTTAAAACCCCTGACGGTGTTTTTGAGACGTCTGGACCGGTACTAATTGTTTGTCGGCCGTCTCATGTCGTCAACCGACCTTGCAGCGTGTTGACATTATCACGTAATTCCCTAAATAAGCCATCCATTCCGGTGTCGACTCCCTAGAGAGTGACATCACCATTACAGGCAATTGCTCCGCCTCCTCACCAACATCGTCCTCATACATGTCGACACACACGTACCGACACACAGCACACACACAGGGAATGCTCTGATAGAGGACAGGACCCACTAGCCCTTTGGAGAGACAGAGGGAGAGTTTGCCAGCACACACCAAAAACGCTATAATTATATAGGGACAACCTTATATAAGTGTTTTCCCTTATAGCATCTTTTTTATATATTTCTAACGCCAAATTAGTGCCCCCCCTCTCTGTTTTAACCCTGTTTCTGTAGTGCAGTGCAGGGGAGAGCCTGGGAGCCTTCCCTCCAGCCTTTCTGTGAGGGAAAATGGCGCTGTGTGCTGAGGAGATAGGCCCCGCCCCTTTTTCGGCGGGCTCGTCTCCCGCTCTTCAACGGATTCTGGCAGGGGTTAAATATCTCCATATAGCCCCCGGAGGCTATATGTGAGGTATTTTTTGCCAAAACATAGGTTTACATTGCCTCCCAGGGCGCCCCCCTCCCAGCGCCCTGCACCCTCAGTGACTGCCGTGTGAAGTGTGCTGAGAGCAATGGCGCACAGCTGCAGTGCTGTGCGCTACCTTAAGAAGACTGAGGAGTCTTCTGCCGCCGATTCTGGACCTTCTTCTCTTTTCAGCATCTGCAAGGGGGCCGGCGGCGAGGCTCCGGTGACCATCCAGGCTGTACCTGTGATCGTCCCTCTGGAGCTAATGTCCAGTAGCCAAAGAAGCCAATCCATCCTGCACGCAGGTGAGTTCACTTCTTCTCCCCTAAGTCCCTCGTTGCAGTGATCCTGTTGCCAGCAGGACTCACTGTAAAATAAAAAACCTAAGCTAAACTTTTCTAAGCAGCTCTTTAGGAGAGCCACCTAGATTGCACCCTTCTCGGCCGGGCACAAAAATCTAACTGAGGCTTGGAGGAGGGTCATAGGGGGAGGAGCCAGTGCACACCACCTGATCCTAAAGCTTTACTTTTTGTGCCCTGTCTCCTGCGGAGCCGCTATTCCCCATGGTCCTTTCAGGAACCCCAGCATCCACTAGGACGATAGAGAAAACACATTATACAATTATCGTGCAGATTTGCCAATAATCAGGTTATCACCGATAACGCAGACATATCTTGAACACAATCACGACTGTCCAATAATCCTATCTGTCAGGCAGGACTGAAAACCTTGGCCACAATTCCCGGTATCAACCAGTGTGTACACATTCTCAATAATCTGATCATATGTACAGGTGTAAAAATTGGGGCATCTCTGGGTAAACCTGATTTTTCCCATCGGTTAATTTCTAAAAAAAAACATCCGTGGAATTTTCAAAAAAATAAATAAAGTCAGGAGCTTCCTCTAGGACAGGGATGGGGAACCTTCGGCCCTCCAGCTGTTGTTGAACTACACATCCCAGCATGCCCATAACTGTAGCAAGGCATGCTGGTATGTGTAGTTCAGCAACAGCTGGAGGGCAGAAGATTCCCCATCCCTGCTCTAGGACATGGGTCTTCAACCTGCAGCCCTCCAGCTGCTGTGGAACTACACATCCCAGCATGCCTTGCCACAGTTTTGCTATTAAGGCATACTAAAACGGAGGCAGGGCATGCTAGGATGTGTAGTTCCACAGCATCTGGAGGGCCGCAGGTTGAAGACCCATGCGCTAGGACAGGGCTGGACAACCTGTTGCCCTCCAGCTGTTGTGAAACTACTTATCCCAGCATGCCCTGCCACAGTCTTAGCATTCTCTTATAGCAAAGCTGTGGCAGGGTATGCTGCCACAGCTGGAGAGCCACAGGTTGGCTAGGCTTGCTCTAGAATAATTAGCCCTATTGCTGTCCAAATAAAAAAATCAGACATTGTGTACCTAGCTTTACATTACTTGTTGACATTGTATCCATTTGCTTATCCTTGCAATTCATTGCCTTTAAAATATCAAATTCCATCTATCTTTTCTTCCCACTATGCCCTGAGCTCTCACTATCAACAGGGCACAGTCCTCTTTGTCCACTAACCAAAATATTTCACTTATATTAGGCCTGATTAAATGTTGGTTTGCACACTACACCAACAGTGAGAAGTTTGATCACGTGCAGGTCTTTATCTGCCAGACTTGGCTGCAGTGCCTCCAAGCCATAGTGCCCTTTGGGGGCGATGACGGGGACTGTTTTAAAGGCCTGCCAAAACCAGGGTCTGCACCTTCTGATGCAGATTTCCAGTCACCGGCAGAGGAGTTCCATCACCCATTCTGAGTAAGCCTGATGTCTGCGACCAGTGATCCTATAGTGACTCTGCAGACACAGCACACGGATCTGTGATGTCAGCAGAAGATATACTCATTTCTAACTATTTTAATCAACTACCGTTGCACTTGTTTTTGTGTTGTTCATTTCTGTTATATCTACTATACAGAAATTGTTTTATTGTCTTACACAAAATCTTATTCAATTATTTTTAGATACTACAACCATTCCATCTCTGATTGACTATTCCCAAGTAGTAGCGCTGCCTTTTCCTTATTTATATATCTATTGTGCTCGACGGGCTCGGTATGATTTACTGGCTGCCGGTATGCCGAATGTCAGTATCCCAACATTGGGAGTAATCCAGATCTGATCGCTAGGCAGCGATTTTTGCGGTTCTGCGTTCGGATAGTCGCCGCCTACAGGGGGAGTGTATTTTCGCTGTGCAAGTGTGCGAACACACATATGTAGCAGAGCTGCACAAACTGATTTTGTGCAGTCTCTGCGCAGCCAAAAACGTACTTAGCCGCTGTGATCACATCAGGCTGTTCGGGACCGGATTTGACGTCAGACACCGTCCCTGAAAACGCTTGATCCCGCCTGCGTTTTTACGGACACTCCCTGAAAACGGTCAGTTGCCACCCACAAACAACCCACAACGCCCATAGAGGGGCAATCACCTACCTCGCCGGTCTACTAGAGGCGGAACGGTGCCCCTGTCGGGATCCCGGTGTCTGTATTGCGACAGCCGGGATCACCGACGAGCGGTATGCTAACCGCATACCGTGCTTGACTAACCCCTTTTTACTCACAGCTGCTATAGAACCACAGCCCAAAGGCAGCGCCTGCTCAAAATGTACTCATTGGGGGATATTCAAATGTTTAAAGTCAGTTGGGAGTCTGTTTTTTCCTATCTAATAGACAGGAAAAAACAGACACCCAACCGACTTTTCAAACATTTGAATTCCTCCCATTGTTTCTTCTTTTTTCTGCTTCTACATATGTAACCAGCACTAGTTTTATACCATCCACTTGTTGGCAACATGCTCTTACATTTAGGGAAATAGCAGCTCAAAGTTAAAATTGCTGGATTTATGTACCAACTGGCTATCCTATATTATGGTGACCTGGGATGTAGTTACTATCCCGGCGGTCGGGATCCCGGCGGTCAGAATACTGACGCCGGGATCCTGACCGCTGAGAATGCAGACAGCTGCACCAAGGATATTCCCACTCGTGGGTGTCCACGACACCTATAGAGGGGTGTATTCAATTCATGTTGGATCTTTCCGACAGAGATGATCCAACATGAGTGTATTCAATGGCTGGCCAAACCCAACAGGTTTGGCCCGTTCCCAACAATGGCAATCAGACTTTTTTTAAAGTCGGATTGACATTGTCGGAAACGGGGCTAAAAACCTGTCGGGTTTGGCTGTGCTTCCGACAATACATGTGGATCGGCGGCTTAAGCATTCCGACAATTCAAATTTGCCGACTTGTCGGGAAAAAAAAGGGGTCACATTGAATAGGTCGGAACCCCATCCAACCTAAACCTGTCGGAAACTGCCGTCTTTCCGACAAGAAGGCAGTTTCCGACAATAATTGAATACACCCCAGTGTAGGAATAGAACCTGTGGTGACTGCAGCGAGCTGCAAGGGGCTTTCTTACACTTGCCCTGCTGCCAGCATTCTGGCGGCCGGGATCCCAGAATCGGTATTCTGACCTCCGGGATCCCGAACGCTGAAATTACATAACCAACCCAGTGACCGTTAGTGTAAATATTAAGAGTAATGTTTTTATGTGAATGCTCTTACAAAGAGCCCAATACAGGAGAAGATGGGACCCCACACTGGCAATCTGTGGAACCCATCAAAAACAACACATTCTGCACCAAGACATGGACACTGCCGTTTTCAAATGTACTACCTGCTTTACAGACAGGGCATGCATGAACTGCTAGTACTACAGCAGCCATGAGGCCTACTGCCCCCTACACATCATGGCCCATCATCCTAGTGGGGTAATGTGACTCACCGTGACGGTCTCCAGATCCTGGAACATTTCGTGATCGTTTTTGATGGTCATTATATGCGTTTTTCTCAAGGCTGGCGGCTGTAAGGATGATAGACATAATAAGACCCTGCAGCAATGTGGTATGACTGAAACGTTATCAGGAGGGTTCTCTTTGTCTACCAGGGGATACATTCTCAACAGTGGCTGCTCCTAAGGGCTTGTGGGAAAACATCACGCACAACTTAGTGGTACTGGGAAATTTGCAGCCATCAGTTGCCTTTCGCACTGCATAGGCGGTCAGCAATCACATGGCTGTCATCAAGTGCATGGCGCAAACCAATGGAGCAGCCTTTTTAGCATAACTAGAGAAGATAACATATCTATAAACTCCTGCAAGTAATATAGCCATTTACATCCAAGAGCTGTTATCCCACTATCTGTAACGAGTAAGAGATAATTCAATTGTTTTGGGCACATAATGGATACCCGAAGGGTGATATTCAATTGTTATGCAGATGGGCGTGAGTGCCATGGGTGCCTATTACTTACCGTGCTTGTCATACCCAAATGCACAGGGTGTATATGTGTAAAGCTCTAAACCCATGCAATGTATTAGGTGTGCTGGGGTGCCTGAAAGCCTGACTTTTCATGGGTTTCTGCCTGCCACCTCAGCAAGGTGCGAGCAAAAATAACGGGATTACCAGCCATTAGCACAAAAACTTGGAATAGCTCCCGTAGCATTAGACAGGAGCTGTGGGCGTCCAAAAACAACTGAACTCCCCAAAAATGTAACGTATACCGAGATTAGAGATAAAACGCTGAACTAAAAACCCATTAAGAGAGCCAAAGGCCACTTAATAATTTCCTCCGTACGGGACTCTTAAATATTCTAAGAGGACAATTGGCACAACTAAGCAAAATAAACGATAAGATCATCCTACCATCAGAAACAATACAATTACCACATAACTATACCACTATAAACGGGATCAGTACGAGATCCCGCCGGTCGGAATACCGACACCAGAATCCCGACCGGCGGAATCCCGACAGAGGGCGAGCGCAACGCAGCCCCTTGCGGGCTCGCTGCGCTCGCCACGCTACGGGCACACTAATGTATTTTCCCTCTATGGGTTGTCGTGGACACCCACAGAGGGAGAATATGTCGGTATTGTGCCGGTTGGGATTCCGTCCAGCGGGATCTTGACCGCATCCCCTATAAACAAGACACCGCACCAAAAAGGTACGTTTTCTCTGTCTACTTATTACCACCACAGGTCAGACGGCAACTGAAAACACTTCCACACTGTTGTGCCACTGAAAACACCCCCATGAAAAACTAGGAAGGCCTGTGAGACTTCATGGGGCATACCTCAAGGTATTTTAATGGTACTCTGCTTCTGTGCCAATGCACATACGAGCCCAGCACCATTGATTAGCGCATGATTTTAGCACAATAAGAATAAATACACAGCTTCTGTATTACGTCACGGTTGGGCAGTATTAAACACCAGCATACTTCCATGCTGGGTTCTGTAAAGACCTGGGACTTTCAATGGAGACATTTAACCCCATTTACAGCGCTACGGAGCTCTTGTGGCACCTTTTAAATAACTATGACGGGAATGTAAAACCCTGTATTAGAAATGTGAACAAATGCTAAGTTAGCATAAATAGAGATGCAGACCCTCCAACATGACCCGTCCCACTAGGTACAAAATGCTCTGTTCCTGGACTTCCCTCTTAATTTATGATTTCCATCATCTGTGGTGAAATAGTTAAATGATAAGAAAGCTGTTTCTTCACAGGTGATGGCAATCATAAATTAAGAGGGAAGTCCAGAAACAGAGCATTTTGTACCTAGTGGGGCGGGTCATGTTGGAGGGTATGGAGATGATGCCAGCCTGGGAGTGCTATGAATGCTTCCCTATAACTAGAGGTAATGTTATTATCAGCACACAGTAAGGGTGTATCTGTCAGGAGTCTGACTGGAGCAGAAGATCGGTTTCGTTTTCGCTGCTTCAGTTTGCAACTAGCGCGCTCTGCTGCCGCAGCCGCGTTTCCCGATCAATGGCACAATGCTGAGCTGCGCGAGACTGTGGGGGAGATATGCTGGGGCTAATACCACGGGCACGGGTTACCCCCCACTCACCGGTTTTTGCCATATTCCGAGTCATCCTCTTTCCCTCTTCCATGGCTCACTATCACCGGTAACGTCTGCCACAGCCGGACTAGGGGTGTACTCCCTGTTACTTCCTGGGTAGGAAATGGTACGGAGGGTATAGGTTTCCGGGGGACAGTTAATCGTGCTACACCGGGAATGAAGCCACCCTACACCCTTCACTGCCCACTTCCGGTGTTCACGTCAGTCAGTGCGTCACTGCTTGGTTATGCCGCTAAATCCAAGTGGTTGTGTCTATGTTGCCTTCGTGCTAAGGACCTGGACGTGACAAAACGAGAGGGCAGGAGAGCACTTCCGCCCTTACAGCATCTAAATGTCTCCTTCGTTCTCCGATCGTTTGGGGCAAATTTATTTCTCTATGCAGCATTGGACCCTCGCGGGCTCGCTTCGCTCGCCACGCATCGGGCTCTGTGTCTCGCTCCGCTCCGCTCGCCACACTTTACTATTCCAAATAGATTGTGACATGGACCCAGGGGGTTATGGGAAAGGTCCTTAGCGCGAAGAGAATCTAGACGTTACCAAATCCAAGTTGGATGAAGGAGGATCTGTGATGCTGCTTTTCCAGACAACAATGATAGCATAGAGTAGTAGCCTATTTTCCACTTTTTAAAAAAAACACGGGTTTTTGCACGGGGCGCGCATCGACTCGGGTTTTATGGTAGTGGAAACGGCTCCCTCAAAAAAACTCAGGTCAAGTGACCCGGAAATCCTACCCAGGTAGCTACCTGGGTTGGACCCCGTAATCAGAGCCGGCCCTAGGCATAGGCAAACTAGGCAATTGCCTAGGGCATCTGATATGCCTAGGGGCATGAGCAGCTTCTGCTGATTAAAATGATATGCAGCATGCCTATATTCTGTGTGTAGCATTTTGTATGCAGATACAGCCACAGTCGCACACAGTATATAGGCATGCCACATATCATTTTAATCAGAAAAAGCTGCTTGTGCATCCTAGCCACATAGCAATGCAAATCAGATGCATTTTCATAAAAAATAGGCACCGACGTTAGCAGAGCTGCCAGTTGACTCACGCCAGGAACTATATGTGTCATTATGTGTAAAAGGGCATTAATAATGTGTAACATATGTGTAAGGGGCACTATGTGTGTCATTATGTGTATAAGGGCACTAATAATGTGCGGCATATGTGTAAGGGACATTATGTGTGTAACCATGTTTATAAGGGCATTAACAATGTGCGGCATATGTGTAAGGGAAACTATATGTATAAGAGCATTAATAAGGGTTGGCATAATGTGTAAGGCGCATTATGTTTATAAGGACATTAATATGTGTCATATGTGTAAGGGGCATTACTGTGTGGTATTATGTGTATAAATGCATTACTTATGTGTGGCATTATGTGTATAAGGTCCTCTACTGTGTGGCGTAACGTATAGAAAGGGCACTACTGTGTGGACTAATGTGAATAAAGAGCAATATGGTGTGGTGCAATGTGAATAAGGAGCAATATGGTGTGGTGTAATGAGAATAAAGATCAATTTGGTGTGGTGTAAGGTGAATAAGGAGCAAATCAGTATGATGTCATGTGAATGAGGGGCATTACTGTGAGGAGTAACGTATATAAGGTAAAGTTGTACTACTGTGATGTAATATGAATAATGGACACTATCGCATGATAAATTGTGAATAAAGTTGCACTACTGTGAGGCATAAGTTGAATTGGGGGCACTATTGTGTGGCCATGCCCCTTGCCAGCAAAAACACATACCTTTTTGGGCTGTGCGCCGAATGTGCACACTGTTCTTATTTAAATTACAGGGGGTAGGAAAACAAAAAAAGGACTGCTATGGGTGGGAGGTGATGGTGCTGGGAAAGGGGTGCAGGGTCAGAGGCGGAACTAGCGGTGGTGCTAGGGGGCACCAGCCAAAATCTTGCCTAGGGCATCATATTGGTTAGGGCCGGCTCTGCCCGCAATGATCCGGGTAAGGGTGGGTTGTGTCTATGTGGACCCAGGGGGTTATGGGAAAGGTCCTCTCCACGAAGGTAAACTAGACGCTACCGGTAAGGGGTTAGTGTAAACGGCTTACCCAGGTCATCCGACTCGAGGCACGTTTACAGCATGCCTGCAGCCCATACCTCCCTGACCGCAGTGTCACACGGGCGGTTGGGGGGAACAGCGCATGCTGTCTGTCGTGCTATACAGACAGCAGCGCTGGCCGGGAAAAGTGTGTGCGTGCCGGAGGCTGAGGAAGCCCAGCAGCATCCAGGGTGCTGCACTTGCCTTCCAGCGTGACAGTGGGCACCTTCAAATTGGGGGCGTGGGCTAATGGGACTGAGGACATGGCCCAAGGGTCCCGAGCTGCCAGTTTTCCCGGTGTCATCTCATCTCATGCACACACTTTTATAATGATGCCTGACACTAAAGCAGAGTGCAGTTACACAGAAGGTGGTATATGGTCTAGTTCTGTGTTTCACAACCTCGGTCCTTAAGGCACACAATTGTACAGGTTTTAAGAATAGCCATATGTCAGCACAGGGGACTTAGGGCCTAATTCAGCATGGAACGCGGCTCCGACAGCATTCACATGCTGATGCCCTCTTCAGTGTGCACTCACTCAGAAGCCACACTGCACGTGCACACACGGGTGTGATGGCATCTCACATGTGCAAACACCTCTGCCTGATTGACAGGCAGAGGCTATTGTGGGGTAGGAGGGGGTGTCGCACCTGTTGGGGAGGGGGCGCGTGGTCTGGACAATGCAGGCATGTCCAGACCGTTTGCGGGGCGCAGCTGCTGTGACCCAAAATATGGCGGATTGCTGTCTGCCCTGGCAGCTAGGCTGTGTAGGCAGAGGGCAAACCTAAACATGCAAGAGCATTGCCGTCGTGCGATGCTCTTGCATATTTGCGGTGGGGAGGCAGGACACGGCATGCGGGTGGAATTGCCCTGTGCTGGGTGTCCCCCGGCATGTTAGTGTAATGGGTTGTAGATGTGCAATTTTTGTTAATTACTTTAGTTATTTTGATGTAACCGTCTGTGTTCAAGCATTGATAACCTTAAACCTGAACTGTTATTGGGGGTCATTCAGGTGCGGACACAAAGTTTCTATTGTACGTATATCAATGTTTTCGCATTGTGCATGTATCTGAGCTGCAGTACGCACGCACAGCGAGTGATTCACAAGTGCGGTCACAGCAATATTTTAGTCAAGTGAGTGACATGAAATCACCGTTTTGTTGTTAACGGGGATTGGTCAGCAAATGCAAGTGTGTCATGGCTAGGGAGACCAATCCCGAGCCATTTTTTCAATCCCCCGTATTGGGATTGAAAAATGGTCAATCCGGGGGTAACCATACAACGGGGGCGGGCAGGTGGTGAACATCCGTCTCTCTCGGCGGTCAGCAGCGGGTGATGGTGTACGGTGCAGCGTGACCTGTCACTGCACGTCACGCTGTACTGGGGAGCCGGTAGGAGGAAGCCGGGCAGCATCTGAGCGTCCTGAGGACGCTTAACGCTGATCCCTCAATCCCCAGGATTGGAGCTTCCAATCCCGGGATTGAATCCCGGCTGTCTTTGGGCCTAAATCCCGGGATTCTGCCGATCCCGGAATTGGCCTCCCTAGTCATGGCTGTTCAGATGGTGTTTTCTGGGCATGCACACATTAGCAGCTGCAACCATGTTTGCTACTGGAGAGGACTGAGCGTCCTGGGAGATCAGCTCAGCATGCATGTCTACAGAGGTACTCGGGCTCTACATGGCGACCCGATGTGGGACAATGTTAGCAATGTTTCTGCAGCCATGCGGCGCCGTACACAAATGATGCAATCGCAGTGGACGTTCTTTTGCACGGTTTAGCTTCTGTCCATATTAGCATATAATTGCAATTGCATACGACAAATCATTGCAACAATAGTAGGAAGAACAGTCACACCTGAATGACCCAATGTGTACCTTGAGGATGGAAGTTGGGAAACACTGGTCTAGGTATTATGCTGAAAGGGAAAGAATGCAAGCTACTATTATATTGCAAATCTGGATCTGGCAGTGTTAGTGGGAGAGCTGATATTGTCCATCAGTACACTGCTATTAGGGCCCTCAAGCCACAGGGAATTACTGATATCATTATGATATACCTGGCAGGTAATTTTGGAGAGAGAGTGCTGGTGACTGAAGAGGCAGGATCCAGATTGCTCGGTTCATATACAGCAGGGGACTCTTGGGTAGTCATCTAAGTCCAACGTTGGTGGCACCATTATTGGCCACAGTAAATGTCAGGTTAGATACAGCAGACTACTTATAAGATCTGCATAACCCAGTAAAGAGGATTGCAGCCAATTGCAAGGGGAATACCTAGGTTCAAACCCATACTAGACAAAACAATGGTGACCACATTTACCCGTAGCTGATCAAGATAATCCTTATCATAGTTTTAGGATATGTTAAGGTCCACTCTTTTATCACTTTTCCACACAGTCTGGTGCTATTAATAACAAGAGACACTGGCATGCGCTATACTTTAATTGTTACACTGTAGACCTGGCAGTTTTCTCTAGGAGTTATTATTGCAACAATTGTTGCCCTTTCTCATTAAAAGCATAAGGTCAAAGAGAAATACTCCCTTGGTCTAAGTTAACAGATACTGCAGACTGTAGCATTCATCTGAACATTGTTTGATATCACTACTATCTTAGTATAGCTTCATTTAATTTATTTTGGAATAAATACAAGATTGATACGCAAAAACAGCATATACAGGAATTAATTCCTACATTTTCTTGGATTCTATTAATTCAAAGTGAGCACAGTATATGGTACCTATACAAGTGCCAATATTCCTACAGTGATCTATCTCTGTGTCAATTAACTGCCATAAAGATATTTATCAGACTGATTTAGACACAATATAGGAATAACAAATGCTATTATGAAGCACATTCATTAATTTAGGTATCCTTTTGACTCATTAAGTCTCTAAGAAAGTGTAATTATAACAACGTAATTGCGATACACTCCTTAATTCTCCCAATTTTCTGTGTGGAATAGATATAACTGAAGTTATTATCTGGACCATTTATGCCTATTCCAATTAGTGTGCAGCATGACAATTGCTGAACACAAATGACGTACAGATATTCATACCTCTATGTGGATTAAGATATGGCAGAGGTATATTTAGCCATGAATTAAGAACAACTGTTTAAGGAATTATCCGGCACGGATGGTACACAAATAAAATATACAACTGCAGGAGTTATTGTGGTGCTGCCTCTTTTTAGATTCTCTTTTACACAATTATTTCATTCTTTATCACCTGTTTGTTTGTATGTGTCATATTTTAACCTCTATATTTTGCTGTATGTGTCCTACTTAAAGGGACCTTCTCTATATTAAAGTAAGCAATAAAAGCTATGTTTTATTACATTAATTAATTCATCAAATTTATTTTGTGCACCCAACTTAATAACCGTCTTCTAGTTCTCTTTTTGTGTTGTCCCATAGCTTGGTTACACTAGGGTCGCACCCCCAGAGAGGAAAAAGGTCTACTCCAGACACACGATTATTGTGGATGTTAAAAGTTTTCTTATATATAAGAATTTGTTATATTCTTACAAGTGTGCAGATGTACTTCTTCCAATTTGTTATATTCTTACACGTGTGCAGATGTACTTCTTCCAATTTGTTATATTCTTACAAGTGTGCAGATGTACTTCTTCCAATTTGTTATATTCTTACAAGTGTGCAGATGTACTTCTTCCAATTTGTTATATTCTTACAAGTGTGCAGATGTACTTCTTCCAATTTGTTATATTCTTACAAGTGTGCAGATGTACTTCTTCCAATTTGTTATATTCTTACACGTGTGCAGATGTACTTCTTCCAATTTGTTATATTCTTACAAGTGTGCAGATGTACTTCTTCCAATTTGTTATATTCTTACAAGTGTGCAGATGTACTTCTTCCAATTTGTTATATTCTTACAAGTGTGCAGATGTACTTCTTCCAATTTGTTATATTCTTACAAGTGTGCAGATGTACTTCTTCCAATTTGTTATATTTTTACAAGTGTGCAGATGTACTTCTTCCAATTTGTTATATTCTTACAAGTGTGCAGATGTACTTCTTCCAATTTGTTATATTCTTACAAGTGTGCAGATGTACTTCTTCCAATTTGTTATATTTTTACAAGTGTGCAGATGTACTTCTTCCAATTTGTTATATTTTTACAAGTGTGCAGATGTACTTCTTCCAATTTGTTATATTCTTACAAGTGTGCAGATGTACTTCTTCCAATTTGTTTGACTAGATCCAGTCCTTACAAGTCACATCATTATTCTGTCTTCTTGATATTGTGTGATGATTCAGGGGCTAATTCAGACCTGATCGCTGCTGTGCGTTTTCGCACAGCAGCAATCAGGTCTGAACTGCGCCGCGCCGCAGTGCGCCAGCGCATGCCAGACAGCTGACGGCTGTCTTAGCCCTGTGATCGCCTCTGCCTGTCAATCAGGCAGAGGCGATCGCAGGGCTAAGATAGCCGTCGGAGGGGGCGGGCCAACAGCGTTTGTCCGCCGTTTAGGGGGCGCGGTCCGCACAACGCAGGCGTGCTCAGACCGTTGGGGGGGCGGGCTGCGATGGCTGCGTGACGTCACACGCAGCTGCTGCGACACAGGCAGCAATGAGTAGCTCCCTGACAGCGCTCAGGAGCTGCGCTGGTGGGGAGCTACTCTTCAAGTGCAAAAGCATTGCCGCTGTGCAATGCTTTTGTACTTGAAGAGTAGCTCCCCACCAGCGGACTAGCTCTGTGCTGGGTGTCCCCCGCATGTCTGTGTGACTGATCGTAGATATGCTAAATTTAGCACAGCTACGATCAGGTCTGAATTAGGCCCTCAGTGCGCTGAAAATTGCTATGCAAACAGGTGAACATAAAGGAAACTACAACAGTAAATAAAACACAGTAGTCTAGATGCCATTATTCATGGTCAACTAACATGGTTTAAAACCAGTGTTGTGGGTTTTGTAAATACACGCAGGGCCGGCGCTACCACTAGGCAGCTTTAGGCAGCTGCCTATGGACGGCGACCACTGGAGGGCGGCACCGCTTAGCCTCAGCCCAGCCAAACTCCTCCTTTTCTTTCAGAGACAGAGAAGCAGCTCGTGGGCGCCCACCACCGCGTCTGTCTTCAAAGTACAAACGAGTGAGTTTACTATGTGTGACTCGTGACCCCACACCTCTCTGCGATAGCCCGCATAGTGTCAGTGTGGTGTGGAATGTGTTTGAATTGTGTTCAGGCTGCCGCAGCCGCCTGTCTGCCGCATGTTGTGCTCCTGTCCTGAGTCTGGGGTCCCACATTATCGTTATCACATTATGAGCTCTCACCGCAGGTCCGCAGCGCAGCTCCCCCACGCGATGGTCTCCCACTGCCCGCGTCATGCCCGGTGTCCCCCCCCATCCCCCCTGCATTTGGGCACATCATGATCATGAAGCAGTCACCCGCGGCCGCTGGCTTGGTCCGCTCCGCACTGTTACTGCTCCGGCGCCGCCTCCCCACTACGATCGCCTGCAAGGGCAACTTGTCATCTGCGCTCCCCCTCCCTCAATCCCGCGACTTTGCTCCAGTGATCAGCACTGCACTGGAACTGCTGGCTGCTGCTGCCTCTTGTTAACAGCTCCCCCCCTCTCCTCCTGCAGCTTGTTCCTACAAGGTTCATCTCCCCCCCCCCCACCCGCAATTGGGCTCCCACTGCCCCCCCCCCCTCCCCTTCCTGCATCTGGTCACCAGCTAGCCTCCCCCACACTTATTGGGCTCACGCTGCCCCCCCCCCCCCCTCCCTGCATCTTGTTACCAGCTCCCCCACAGTAATTGGGCTCCTGCTGACCCCCCCTCCCCTTCCTGCATCTTGTTACCAGCTCCCCCACAGTAATTGGGCTTCTGCTGACCCCCCCTCCCCTTCCTGCATCTTGTTACCAGCTCCCCCACAGTAATTGGGCTCCTGCTGACCCCTCCCCCCTCCCCTTCCTGCATCTTGTTACCAGCTCCCCCACAGCTATTGGGCTCCCGCTGCCCCCCCCCCCCCCCCTCCACTCCCCTCCTGCATCTTGTTCCTACTAGGTTCATCTCTCCCCACCCCCGCAATTGGGCTCCCACTGACTGCCCCCCCTCCCCTCCTGCATCTTGTTCCTAGGTTCATCCCTTCTCCCCCCCTCCCAGTTGGGCTCCCGCTGCCCCCCCCTCCCCTGCATCTTGTTCCTACTAGATTCATCTCTTCTCCCCCCCCCACCCCGCAATTGGGCTCCCGCTGCCCCCCCTCCCCTTCCTGCATCTTGTTACCAGCTCCACCCCTCGATCAAGAGCACCCAGGGCCAGGAGAGTACTAGGAGGACGTCTCCTTAATGTATATAACGTGACTCAGGGCGGGATGTACTAAGCGGAAAATGTGGTAAACCCCCTGTTTACCGCATTTTCCTGATGTACCATCCCCCAGCCGGCAGGTCAGCGCTGCGTCGGGTTTCGCCAGCTTTAGCTGGTGATAGTCCATAGAAGCCTATGGGCTTCTATCCCTGGCGCTGTGTGAGGGATCCGATCGGATCCCTCCCAGCATGCCTTGCGGCCACCCCCGTCACCCTGCGCATGCGCAGACTGACTCCTGGGCCGAATCCCGGAAGTCAGGCTGCCGCTATGCATCGCGGAGGTCAGCTCTTATCGGAAGAGCTGTCCTCCGCAATGCTGATCGCATATGTAAGTACATATGCGATCAGCATCGTGGCGATGGGCGGCGATGTACATTAGTACATCCCGCCCTCAGTGAATACATTGCATTCGTAACACTGACTGTTCTTCTGACATCTTCTCCCTGCAATCCTGACGTGCCCCCCCGTCACACGGAGATTGGGCTCCTGCATCTGCATGATGATACCCACTCCCCCCACGATTGGGCTTCTGCATGTTACTCCCCCCCCCCCCCCCCCTCCCCACGATTGGGCTCCTGCATAATTTTCCCCTCTTCCCCCTGGTGCGTTTAGTCTTCAACATGTTACCCACTGCCCCTGCATCTTGTTACCTGATTCCCCCTCTACCCCCATGATTGGGCCCCCGCTTGTTTCCCGCGATTGGGCTCCAGCACCATGTTACCCGCTCTCCCCCTCCCACGATTAGGCTCCTGCATCATGTTGCACACTCCCCAGTGATCGAGCCCCAACATGTTACTCGCTCCTCCCCCTCCCAAACCACGATTGAGTACTAGCAGGTGGACGGCTGGATGCTCTACTGGCTCTTTCTGTAATATAACAGTTAACAATAGAAATGCCTTTATCAAAAGTGGATTATTAAATAAAGCATACTGTATACAATGAACTAAAATAAATACACAATTACAATATGTATGAATGCATTTGATTGAATGATAAATAAGTGTACCTTGAAAGTGCTCAGACTCAAGTCATTATATATATATTTTTCTCTAACGTCCTAAGTGGATGCTGGGGACTCCGTAAGGACCATGGGGAATAGCGGCTCCGCAGGAGACTGGGCACATCTAAAGAAAGCTTTAGGACTATCTGGTGTGCACTGGCTCCTCCCCCCATGACCCTCCTCCAAGCCTCAGTTAGATCTTTGTGCCCGAACGAGAAGGGTGCACACTAGGGGCTCTCCTGAGCTTCTTAGTGAAAGTTTTAGTTTAGGTTTTTTATTTTCAGTGAGACCTGCTGGCAACAGGCTCACTGCATCGAGGGACTAAGGGGAGAAGAAGCGAACTCACCTGCGTGCAGAGTGGATTGGGCTTCTTAGGCTACTGGACATTAGCTCCAGAGGGACGATCACAGGCCCAGCCTGGATGGGTCCCAGAGCCGCGCCGCCGGCCCCCTTACAGAGCCAGAAGGCAGAAGAGGTCCGGTCTTCAACAAGGTAGCGCACATCACTGCAGCTGTGCGCCATTGCTCTCAGCACACTTCACACTCCGGTCACTGAGGGTGCAGGGCGCTGGGGGGGGGGGCGCCCTGAGACGCAATAAAAAACACCTTGGATGGTAAAAAATGCATCACATATAGCTCCTGGGCTATATGGATGCATTTAACCCCTGCCAGAATACATAGAAAAACGGGAGATAAGGCCGCCGATAAGGGGGCGGAGCCTATCTCCTCAGCACACTGGCGCCATTTTCCCTCACAGCTCCGTTGGAGGGAAGCTCCCTGTCTCTCCCCTGCAGTCACTACACTACAGAAAGGGTTAAAAAAGAGAGGGGGGGCACTAATTACGCGCAGTATTAAAGATACAGCAGCTATAAGGGGAAAAACACTTATATAAGGTTATCCCTGTATATATATAGCGCTCTGGTGTGTGCTGGCAAACTCTCCCTCTGTCTCCCCAAAGGGCTAGTGGGGTCCTGTCCTCTATCAGAGCATTCCCTGTGTGTGTGCTGTATGTCGGTACGTTTGTGTCGACATGTATGAGGAGAAAAATGATGTGGAGACGGAGCAGATTGCCTGTAATAGTGATGTCACCCCCTAGGGGGTCGACACCTGAGTGGATGAACTGTTGGAAGGAATTACGTGACAGTGTCAGCTCTGTATAAAAGACAGTGGTTGACATGAGACAGCCGGCTACTCAGCTTGGGCCTGTCCAGACGTCTCATAGGCCGTCAGGGGCTCTAAAGCGCCCGTTACCTCAGATGGCAGATATAGACGCCGACACGGATACTGACTCCAGTGTCGACGGTGAAGAGACAAATGTGACTTCCAGTAGGGCCACACGTTACATGATTGAGGCAATGAAAAACGTTTTACACATTTCTGATAATACGAGTACCACCAAAAAGGGGTATTATGTTCGGTGAGGAAAAACTACCTGTAGTTTTCCTGAATCTGAGAAATTAAATGAGGTGTGTGATGATGCGTGGTTTTCCCCCGATAACAACTGATAATTTCTAAAATGTTATTGGCATTATATCCTTTCCCGCCAGAGGTTATGGTGCGTTGGGAAACACCCCCTAGGGTGGATAAAGCGCTCACACGCTTGTAAGGGCTCTACCCTCTCCTGAGATGGCCGCCCTTAAGGATCCTGCTGATAGAAAGCAGGAGGGTATCCTAAAATGTATTTACACACATACTGGTGTTATACTGCGACCAGCAATCGCCTCAGCCTGGATGTGCAGTGCTGGGTTGGCGTGGTCGGATTCCCTGACTAAAAATATTGATACCCTAGATAGGGACAGTATATTTTTGCCTATAGAGCATTTAAAAGATGCATTTCTATATATGCGTGATGCACAGCGGAATATTTGCCGACTGGCATCAAGTCTAAGTGCGTTGTCCATTTCTACCAGTAGAAGGTTATGGACACGTGAGTGGTCAGGTGATGCGTATTCCAAACGGCATTTGGAAGTATTGCCTTATTAAAGGGAGGAGTTATTTGGGGTCGGTCTTTCAGACCTGGTGGCCACGGCAACAGCTGGGAAATCCACGTTTGTACCCCAGGTCGCCTCTCAACATGAGAAGACGCCGTATTATCAGGCGCAGTCTTTTCGTGGACAAGCGGGCAAAAGGTTCCTCATTTCTGCCCCGTGACAGAGGGAGAGGAAAAAGGCTGCAGAAATCAGCCAGTTCCCAGGAACAGAAACCCTCTCCCGCCTCTGCCAAGCCCTCAGTATGACGCTGGGGCTTTACAAGCAGAATCAGGCACGGTGGGGGGCCCGTCTCAATGAATTTCAGCGCGCAGTGGGCTCACTCACAAGTAGACCCCTGGATCCTTCAGGTGATATCTCAGGGGTACAAATTAGAATTCGAGACGTCTCCCCCTCGCCGTTTCCTAAAGTCGGCTTTACCGATGTCTCCTTCTGACAGGGAGACAGTTTTGGAAGCCATTCACAAGCTGTATTCCCAGCTGGTGATAATCAAGGTACCCCTCCTACAACAGGGAACGGGGTATTATTCCACACTGTTGTGGTACCGAAGCCGGACGGCTCGGTGAGACCGATTCTAAATCTAAAATCTTTGAACACTTACATACAGAGGTTCAAATTCAAGATTGAGTCACTCAGAGCAGTGATTGCGAACCTGGAAGAAGGGGACTACATGATGTCTCGGGACATCAAGGATGCTTACCTTCATGTCAAAATTTACCCTTCTCATCAAGGGTACCTCAGGTTTATGGTACAGAACTGTCACTATCAGTTCAGACGCTGCCGTATGGATGGTCCACGGCACCCCGGGTCTTTACCAAGGTAATGGCCGAAATGATGATATTCCTTCGAAGGAAGGGAATTTTAGTTATCCCTTACTTGGACGATTCCCTGATAAGGGTAAGATCCAGGGAACAGTTGGAGGTCGGTGTAGCACTATCTCAGGTAGTGTTGCGGCAGCACGATTGGATTCTCAATATTCCAAAATCGCAGCTGGTTCCGACGACTTGTCTTCTGTTCCTAGGGATGATCCTGGACACAGAAAAAGGTGTTTCTCCCGGAGGAGAAAGCCAGGGAGTTATCCGAGCTAGTCAGGAACCTCCTAAAACCGAGCCAAGTCTCAGTGCATCAATGCACAAGGGTTCTGGGTAAAATGGTGGCTTCCTACGAAGCAATCCCATTCGGCAGATTCCACGCAAGAACTTTCCAGTGGGACCTGCGGGACAAATGGTCCGGGTCGCATCTTCAGATGCATCAGCGGATAACCCTGTCACCAAGGACAAGGGTGTCCCTCCTGTGGTGGTTGCAGAGTGCTCATCTTCTAGAGGGCCGCAGATTCGGCATTCAGGACTGGGTCCTGGTGACCACGGATGCCAGCCTGCGAGGCTGGGGAGCAGTCACACAGGGAAGGAATATCCAGGGCTTATGGTCAAGCCTGGAGACATCACTTCACATAAATATCCTGAAGCTAAGGGCCATTTACAATGCTCTAAGCTTAGCAAGACCTCTGCTTCAAGGTCAGCCGGTGTTGATCCAGTCGGACAACATCACGGCAGTCACCCACGTAAACAGACAGGGTGGCACAAGAAGCAGGAGGGCAATGGCAGAAGCTGCAAGGATTCTTCGCTGGGCGGAAAATCATGTGATAGCACTGTCAGCAGTATTCATTCCGGGAGTGGACAACTGGGAAGCAGACTTCCTCAGCACGACCTCCACCCGGGAGAGTGGGGACTTCACCCAGAAGTCTTCCACATGATTATAAACCGTTGGGAAAAACTCGACAGGTATTGCGCCAGGTCAAGGGACCCTCAGGCAATAGCTGTAGACGCTCTGGTAACACCGTGGGTGTACCAGTCAGTGTATGTGTTCCCTCCTCTGCCTCTCATACCCAAGGTACTGAGATTGATAAGATGGAGAGGAGTAAGCACTATATTCGTGGCTCCGGATTGGCCAAGAAGGACTTGGTAACCGGAACTTCAAGAGATGCTCACGGAGGATCCGTGGCCTCTACCTCTAAGAAGGGACCTGCTCCAGCAAGGACCCTGTCTGTTCCAAGACTTACCGCGGCTGCGTTTGACGGCATGGCGGTTGAACGCCGGATCCTGAAGGAAAAAAGGCATTCCGGATGAAGTCATCCCTATCCTGATCAAAGCCAGGAAGGATGTAACCGCAAAACATTATCACCGCATTTGGCGAAAATATGTTGCGTGGTGCGAGGCCAGTAAGGCCCGACGGAGGAAATTCAACTGGGTCGATTCCTACATTTCCTGCAAACAGGAGTGTCTATGGGCCTGAAATTGGGGTCCATTAAGGTTCAAATTTCGGCCCTGTCAATTTTCTTCCAAAAAGAACTAGCTTCAGTCCCTGAAGTTCAGACGTTTGTAAAAGGGGTACTGCATATACAGCCTCCTTTTGTGCCTCCAGTGGCACTTTGGGATCTCAATGTAGTTTTTGGGTTCCAAAAGTCACATTGGTTTGAACCACTTAAATCTGTGGAGTTAAAATATCTCACATGGAAAGTGGTCATGCTGTTGGCCCTGGCCTGGGCCAGGCGCGTGTCAGAATTGGCGGCTTTATCCTGTAAAAGCCCTTATCTGATTTTCCATTCGGACAGGGCGGAATTGAGGACTCGTCCTCAGTTTTCTCCCTAAGGTGGTTTCAGCGTTTCACCTGAACCAACCTATTGTGGTGCCTGCGGCTACTAGGGACTTGGAGGACTCCAAGTTGCTAGACGTTGTCAGGGCCCTGAAAATATATGTTTCCAGGACGGCTGGAGTCAGGAAAACTGACTCGCTGTTTATCCTGTATGCACCCAACAAGCTGGGTGCTCCTGCTTCTAAGCAGACTATTGCTCGTTGGATTTGTAGTACAATTCAGCTTGCACATTCTGTGGCAGGCCTGCCACAGCCAAAAATCTGTAAATGCCCACTCCACAAGGAAGGTGGGCTCATCTTGGGCGGCTGCCCGAGGGGTCTCGGCTTTACAACTTTGCCGAGCAGCTACTTGGTCATTAGCAAATACGTTTGTAAAATTCTACAAAATTGATACCCTGGCTGAGGAGGACCTGGAGTTCTCTCATTTGGTGCTGCAGAGTCATCCGCACTCTCCCGCCCGTTTGGGAGCTTTGGTATAATCCCCATGGTCCTTACGGAGTCCCCAGCATCCACTTAGGACGTTAGAGAAAATAAGAATTTACTTACCGATAATTCTATTTCTCGTAGTCCGTAGTGGATGCTGGGCGCCCATCCCAAGTGCGGATTGTCTGCAATACTGGTACATAGTTATTGTTACCAAAAAATCGGGTTATTGCTGTAGTGAGCCATCTTTTCTAGAGGCTCCTCTGTTATCATGCTGTTAACTGGGTTCAGATCACAAGTTGTACGGTGTGATTGGTGTGGCTGGTATGAGTCTTACCCGGGATTCAAGATCCTTCCTTATTGTGTACGCTCGTCCGGGCACAGTATCCTAACTGAGGCTTGGAGGAGGGTCATGGGGGGAGGAGCCAGTGCACACCAGATAGTCCTAAAGCTTTCTTTAGATGTGCCCAGTCTCCTGCGGAGCCGCTATTCCCCATGGTCCTTACAGAGTCCCCAGCATCCACTACGGACTACGAGAAATAGAATTATCGGTAAGTAAATTCTTATTTTTTTAAATAAATTAATTTTAATTAAGGGCGCTTTTAAAAGACCATTGAATTCAACATAAAATTATAGTATAGTATCTGCGCAATCATCACTACATGAGCCCCACGACATCTATAAGACTATATGAAAAGTTGTATGATCAGGTACAGTATGTTATTCCTATGGACGGGATGCCGGTGGTCAAAATACCGACAGCGGTATCCCGACCATCGGAATCCCGACAGCCCCCTGGAAAGTACCCTAACCCTCCCTTGTGGGTGCCCAAACCTAACCCTCCCCGATGGTGCCTAACCCTCCCTTCCCTGCTGCCTAAACCTAACCCTCTCCACTTGGTGCCTAACCCTAACCCTCCCTTCCCCGCTGCCTAAACCTAACCCTCCCTTCCCTGCTGCTTAATGCTAACCTCCCCTTCTAAGTGCCTGAACCTAACCCTCCCTCCCCAATACATAACTAGATCCTTCCCGTCCCTGCACCCTAACTCCCCTTCCAATGCTTACCACTGGATGAACAATTGGGATTCCGGCTGTCTGTATTTCGACGCCGGGATCCCGTCATCTGTCGGGATTTAGACGCTGGGTTTATAGCGTGCCTCCGGATTCCGGCGTCAGTATATCGACCGCTGGGATCCTGTCCTTTGGGATCTTAACTGCATCCCGCAAGATTGTCTATTGGGGGTGATTCCAACCCGATCGCACGCTGCAGTTGTTCGTAGTGGTGCGATCGGGCTTGAACTGCGCATGCGCCACGGCCGCAATGCGCAGGCGCACCGCTGCCCAGCGACGGGGCAAGCCGGGCAGTGTGGGTCCTTACTAAGAAAATGAACGCAGTTGCGATCGCAAGGTGATTGACAGCAGTAAAGTGTGGGTGGCATGGAAAACGCTGGCGTGTCCAGGCGTTTGCAGGGCGGGTGTTTGACGTCAAATCCGGGACCAGACAGGCTGAAGTGATCGCTGCGGCTGAGTAAGTTCTGAGCAACTCAGAAACTGCACAAAACATTTTTGCTTCGCTCCCCTGCACATGCGATCGCACACTTGCACAGCTAAAATACACTCCCCTATAGGCGGCGACTATCTGATCGCACGGCTGCAAAAAACTGCTACCGTGCGATCAACTTGGAATGAGGGCCATTGAATTTCACTTTATTATTTTGTTTCAGGAATATATTGTGGACAAAATGGCTTATACCAATATGGTTGTTATCAAGTGTATAATTCTAAATAAAGGAAATGTCAATCGAGCCATTTATCAATATTTCAATGTTGTGAAATAATAATGGCCCATACACACGGTGAGATGCGGGCTATGCTCGATTCTCACTATGCGACGGGCTAGGTCGGCACATAGTCAGTATCGCAAGCACACTCATTATGTGCTTGCGATACTGACTATGGGGGTCATTCCGAGTTGATCACTAGCTGCATTTGTTCGCAGCGCAGTGATCAGTCTTAAAAATGGCAGTTCTGCACATGCGTATGCGGTGCAATGCGCACGCGCGTCATACGGGCACAACAAACGATGTAGTTTTGCACAGGGTCTAGGGATGCATTTCAGTCGCACTGGTGGCCGTAGTGTGATTAACATGAAGTGGGTGTTTCTGGGTGTCAACTGACCGTTTTCAGGGAGTGTTCGGAAAAATGCAGGCGTGCCAGGAAAAACGCAGGCGTGGCTGGGCGTGTTTGTGACGTCTGAAGTGATCGCAAGCGCTGAGTAGGGTTTGAGCTACTCTGAAACTGCACAAAAAAAACTTTGTACCCGCTCTGTGATCCTTTCGTTCGCACTTCTGCTAAGCTAAAATACACTCCCAGTGGGCAGCGGCATAGCATTTGCACGGCTGCTAAAAACTGCTAGCAAGCGAACAACTCGGAATGACCCCCTATGTGTGATTTTGGCTAAGTGTCAATTTTCACTATCTCTTCTATAGAGATAGTCAAAATTGACTTACCTGCACAGTCTATCTAGTCTTCACCTTGCGATCTGCACTAACTTTTCTTAAGATTTTGACTATATAGTCAAAATCGTAAGAAAATATCTCACCGTGTGTACACACCATAAGTGTAGATTTTTCCTGTGATTTATTAATTTAAACATTTTTTTATGTTGAATGCAATGTTCTTTTAATGCATCACTAATTAAAATGAACTTATGAAAAAATAAATAAGATGATGATATATATGTATACAGTATACATACTAGCTGTTCTACTTGTTCTTCGCATGGGAGTTTCCCCACCACTGCCACTCACTGTGCAGCATGCGCAAGGCGAGTCGGGATGGCACCAATGACACACTGCTCTTCGCTCCACTCCGCGGCTGACACTGCCCGACCTAGCCACCTGCGTGCCATCCTAAAATCATTGACTGACGTGCTGAAAACATGCGGGCATATGAATAAAAACGGATTTTGTACTTAAACCATAGCATATACGGTACAAAGTGACGGGAACGTTTTTGTAGTTTATTAAATTCTACACACTGGAGTTACAATCCAAATGTTGATCCGATTGTCCGTTTGGGTGTTATCGTTCACACAACGCAAGCCACGCATCGGTAATGATGTCATTATGTCATCCCCTTTTCATCCCCTTAGGTGAGGTTTATTAAATTTCTAATTACGTAGTTTTCCTATTTCCCACCGGAAGAATATCTGTTACATTTCAGCTATTTCCCAACATATTGGGAAGTAAGAGAATTAGTGATAAGTCAGTGAGTGAGTGAGTGAGTGAGTGAGGGCTTTTGCATTATATATATATATATATATATATATATATATATATATACTAGGTGCTTCATCGCGCCCTACGGGCGCTCTTCACACCGGCGCAAGGGGCTACGCCCCTTTAACCCTTGCATGCCTATATGGGGTTCAATATTTGTATTATGAGTATAATGAGTATTACCTGCATTCCTTTGTTATTGGTTAAATATTGCACAATGAAAGGGCGTGCGATGGTGAAGGAGGCGCAGCCCCTTGCGACGGCATGAACAGCACCTGCAGGGCACGATGTACAGAATGAGCAGGTGCGGGGGGGGGCTGCGGATGGGGGAGGGTGTCTGTAGATGCTGCAGGTGGAGGGGGGCAGATGCGGGAGGGGCCGGATGGGAAAGGGTTGGGACGTGCTGTGGGTGGGGGAGAGACCGAAGAGTGGGGGCTGTAGATGGGGGAGGGGTCCGGAGGCACTGCAGGTGGGGGAGGGGCAGGTGCAGGGATGTTGCGGATGGGTGAAGGGTTCCGGAGGTGCTGTGGGATGGGAAGGGGCGGGAGTGCCGGGGGTGGGGTAGGGGGTCCGGCGGCACCGCGGTGGGGGAGAGGCAGGTGCGGGTGGTGCGGCGGACGGGGAAGGGGGTCCGGAGGCGCTGCAGGTGGTGGAGGGGCAGGTGCGGAGGTGCCGTGGGTGGGTGAGGGGGGGACCGCGAATGGAGGAGGGTGTCTGCAGATGCTGTGGGTGGAGGGGGGCAGGTGTGGGGGGAGACATATATGGGGGTGGATGGTGGAGGGGGTCTGGAGGTGGTGGGGGAGTGGGAGCCACTGGTGGTGTAAGGGGTCTGGAGGCACAGCGTGTGGGGGAGGGGTGGAGTGTCGCATGTGGTGGAGGGGAAGGTGAGGAGGTGTGGTGCATTGGGGAGGGGTCTGGAGGCGCTGCGGGTACTGTACCTGCCAAAAAGGTAGTTGGAGGGTATGCAGTAACAGAGCCAGGACAGGGGTGACAGGGTCAGAACAGGGATGACGGGGCCAGGACAGGGGTGACGGGGCCAGGACAGGGGTGACGGGGCCAGGACAGGGGTGACAGGGCAAGGGCAGGGGTGATGGGGCCAGGACATAAATGACAGGGACAGGATAGGGGTGACAGGGCCAGGGTAGGGGCAGCAGGACCAGGATTTGGTTGACAGGGCCCGGATAGGGGTGACAGGGCCAGGATAAGGGTGACAGGGCCAGGATAGGGGTGACAGAGCCAGGATAAGGGTGAAAGGGCCAGGATAAGGGTGAAAGGGCCAGGATAAGGGTGAAAGGGCCAGGATAAGGGTGACAGGGTAAGGCCAGGGGTGACAGGGACATGACAGAACACAGGGCACGGGAGATTGGTTTTAGGGACAAAACAGTGGTGACAGACAAATGTGTCTTACCGGAGTCACTGCTGCTGGCTGCTGCTGTTCCACTCCAACCTGTTGGGATCTGCTGCTGGTGGAGACTTGGCATGGTTTACTCTCTCAGGCTGGAGTCCTTCCTCTGCCCATCCGCATCCCTCCCCCCCACTCCTCAGTCACATACCACGGACCTCGCGCGACTGCCGGGCACTGTGGTAAGGGGAAGCTGGAAGTGACTGGTTAGCCCCCAGGAGACGCTGCGGCTGGAGGGAGGAGGGGGTCATAGCATGCACGCGGCGCAGACCTCGCGGCTGCCGGGCACTGTGGTAAGGGGAGACTGTGAGTGACTGGTTAGCCCCCAGGAGACGCTGCGGCTGGAGGAGGGGGTCGGAGCCTGCAAGCAGCGCGGACTTCTGCAGCGCTGCCCGCCGGCTAAAGTGTGTGAAGGAGCTGGGCGCACCTCACTGCGGGCGGCAGCGCTGCATCTAGCGGTGGGGTTGCCGGGGCTGGAGATAACAGAGGCAGTACGAAACCTGCACAGCGGCAGGTGCCCCACAAAACTGCAGCTAAGAAGCGTGGAGTGTGCCAGAAAGTGACGCTCCTCAGTGTCAGAGAGACCCTGCTGAGTATGCTGATGTGGGGGGGTCAAGTACACAGTGAGCCGGTGCCCGTCTGTCTGTATGGCATACCCCCTCACACACCCCCATACCTCCCAACTGTCCCAATTTTCGCGGGACGTTCCCATTTTTTTGGGTCTGTCCCACCCGCGGGCCGCAGTGTCCCGCGGTGGGGGGGGGGGGGGCAGTTGGGAAGCTCCTGTACTCGCTGTTCTGCTTAGCATGCACACAGCATCTATTTAGTGGAGACAGAGGGGGCATCAGGGGGTACGGATTAAGGGTGGGCCCAGGGGGTACGTACCACGGGCCTCACAGTTTTAGGGGGCCAGCGGCTGGAGTAGCTCTGTCCCAGCTCTGAAGCTCTCCATCCTGCCAGCAACAGCAGCAGCATTGTGCTACAGTCAGCACACACTGCTGCGTGTTGGCAGGTCTGTGGTGTAGCAGGGAGGCAGCAGCCTCCCTGCTATCTTCTGCCTGTGCGGGTGTGTAGGGGGGAGCAACCACCTTCTCTGAATTTACCCCTAGCTGAGGGGCCAAAATCCCATTTAAAAAAAAAAAATCCCGGAATTTGCATAAGGGGGCGTGGCCACGAAGGCCACAATTAGACCACGCCCCAAACCCACAGCAGGCACAGCAATGAGATAGGGTTCCTGTCTCAAGTGCCCTGGGCCCCCCCTGAAGAAAGTTGGGAGGTATGCACCCCTGCCTGTGCCATGCCCATACCATCTGCTCCTACTCCAAGTCTCCTATAGATTTGCCCAGATCTGTGACTCATTTGACTAACTCCGCCCAGTGTTTTGACTCCGCCCAGCGTTAGCAAATGAAGCACAAAGTCACAGATCTGGGCTATTATATATACAGCTCCTCTGCAAGTCACTCATACTCCTAACACCTGCTTCATTGTTGGCTGCCTTTGGGGGCCATTTATCATAAATCGCATATTGAAAGCGATCTGGATGGGATCTTACCACCTGGGATCGCATTGCAATATGTGATCATACGTAACGTCTGGATGTATGATCCAGCATAGACAGGGACAGGGACTCTGAAAGGAACCCGTCCTTGAGATGTGCTGTGATGGCTGCTGGGGGCTTTGCGCATGTGTGGTCAGCTCAGACTACACAAAAACTGGGGGAACCTCTGCCAGCTAGAAATGCGATGTGTAGCCCATAGGCTACAATGGACTACCGCCATCTTCAGATGGCAGTAGCTGCGGGGACCAATATCGGGAATGGGGATGCAACTGCTGGCGGGAATAGATGGATCGCAGCAGGAATGAATCGGAGGTCCCTCCTACATACATTGCAGAGATACATAATATTTGTGGCTATCTCCAGAAAAACTGGTGTTTTGGGGGACATAGCTGCAAATATTGTTTGATAAATGGGCCCCTAAGTTTTAGGGTGAGATAACATCCAAGATGAAATGGCAGAAAGGCATTCAGTGATGCTGACCAATACAGATTATGCCAAATCTGGGGAGGAGAGATATATTTGAGTATCATGCATATGCAGATGACACTGAAATCCAAAAGAGCTGATTAGTTTGCAAAGAGATCTGGAGTTATTTATGTATAGCTTTATGAAAACACTACAGCAAAAAGGTGTTTTTTTTTCAGTTGAGTTTCCACCATGGCAGACAGAAAAAATAAATTATCTGGTGCACAGTATCGAAAACGGAGGGCTGAAAAGGAACAAGGCAAGCAAGAAGGTTAATTTCTTAAGTATCTTCGGCCACAACATCGGGATGATGAAGGTAGCTCTACTTCAAAGATTCAACCTGAGACTGAAAAAGAGACAACAGTTTTGTCTACAGCCTCATAAGCTGACAAAGAGTATGAGGAACATACTGAAGATGTTGAAGAGGAACATACTGAAGATGTTGAAGAGGAACATACTGAAGATGTTGAAGAGGAACCATGTGAAGTCCAGCTGGATCAAGAAGTGATACAAAGTGAAAGTAGCTCCAGCTTCAGCTATAGTGACCCTGCTACCTGGATAAAGTGTGATGATAATTTCCGACAAATTTTGGTGGAACATGGGCCAGAACAGGTTCAGCAGTTTAAGTTTCCTAAAGATGCCAATAAGAGAAGATTTCTAACAAATCATTACAAAAGAAGACTTCCTAATGGAGACCTAATGCACCGTCAGTGGCTACAATATTCTATATCAAATGACTCTGTATTTTGCTTCTGTTGCAAGTTGTTTAGTAATTACACAAACCCGCCATCATCTCTCTCTGATAAAGGATCCAAAGATTGGAAGAACATTACTGCAATTTTGTCACAACATGAGAGAAGTAATGCACATTTGGTCAATTTTCAAAACTGGAAGGAGGTTGAAATACGATTGAAAAACAAAAAAACAATTGACGAAGAACATATGCGCATTATTAAACAAAAAGAAAAGTACTGGCAGCAAATCCTTGAACGATTGATTGCTTTAGTGAGAGTTCTTGGTATGCAAAATCTGGCCTTCCGTGGAACCAATGAAAAATTGCACACAGCTGGAAATGGGAACTTCCTAAAATGTATTGAATATCTTGCTTTGTTCGACCCCGTAATGGATTAACACATTCGTAAAATAAGAGATAAAGAGACCTATGTACACTACCTTGGAAAAGATATACAGAATGAACTAATTCAGCTTTTATCCAACACTATCAAAGAAGAAATTCTTAAATCTGCTCAAGTTGCAAAGTATTTTTCTATAATTATTGATTGTACACCTGATGTAAGCCACGTTGAACAAATGACCATGATCCTTCGCTTTGTGAACATAGCTTCATTAACTGATGATTGCGAACCTGTACGCATTAAAGAACATTTCTTAGGATTTCTGCCACTAAAGGAAACAACTGGTGCTGGTATGACAGAAATTATCCTTCACCAGCTAGAAGAGATGTCATTGCCTGTTGCACATTTACGTGGTCAAGGCTATGATAACGGAAGCAATATGAAAGGGAAGGAAAATGGTGTGCAATGAAGAATTATGGATATTAACCCAAGAGCATTGTTTGTTCCTTGCAGTGCACATTCTTTGAATTTAGTTGTGAATGATGCTGCAAAGTGTTGTTTGGAGGCCACATCTTTCTTTGCTCTGGTACAACATGTGTATGTGTACTTCTCAGCATCCACACGTCGATGGGATGTTCTAATGCGCCATGTGCCTAGTCTTACGGTTAAGCCATTGAGTGAAACAAGATGGGAAAGTCGAATTGATGCCTTGAAGCCTCTTCGCTTTCAGCTTGGTGATATTTATGATGCCCTAATTGAAATCTATAATGACAATACCCTCACTGGAGCATCTGGCAACACCTCAAGAATAGAGGCACAAGGTCTTGCAAAAGGCATTTCTAATTTCAAGTTTGTCATTTCTCTAGTGGTTTGGTATGGTTTATTGTTTGAGGTCAATATGACAAGCAAACCGCTTCAGACAAAAGAATTTGACATACATAATGCCATTAAACAACTGAACGAAACATAGAAGTTTCTTGTAGACTGCAGGAGTGATGAAGGGTTTGGGAAAGTACTGGAAGAGGCCGGTGAACTTGCTGAGGCACTTGGGATACCAGCACAGTTCGAAGTAGATCCTGTTCGCATTAGTAGAAAGAGGAAGCAGTTCATATATGAAGCAGAGGATGCGCCTATTCAGAATCCTAAGGAAAAGTTCAAAGTGAACTTTTATTTTGCTGTGCTTGATACAGCTGTGCAATCAGTTGAAGAAAGATTCACGCAGATGAATCAAATTAGTTCTGTGTTTGGCTTCCTCTAAAATGTTCACGGTTTACAGAATAGAACATCACAGCAAATTATGGAAGATTGTTGCAAGTTAGAGCAAGATTTACAACATGGCGACTCCAAAGATATTGATGCTTCTGATTTATGCAGTGAATTACAAAGCATTGCAAGGCGAGTTCCAGAGTGTACATCTCCACAAGATGTATTCAACTTTTTGTGTAAAAATTAGCTGATAGATGTTGTCCCCAACACATGTATTGCTCTTCGCATCCTTTTGACCCTCCCTGTGTCTGTGGCCAGTGGCGAGAGAAGCTTTTCCAAGCTCAAGTTGATCAAAACATATATTCGATCTTTCATGATGCAAGAAAGACTTGTTGGTCTCTCTCTTTTGTCAATAGAACATGAGATCGCACAAAAAGTGGATCTGAAAGAGCTTGTCTCTAAATTTGCTAAATTAAAAGCACGGAAAGTAAAAATCTAATTTTTTTTTTGCATTTCTTTCAGTACATTTCCTGTACAAAGTGTTGATGCTATTGCTGCTACTACTATAGTGTTATTTATTGTTGCACTTCTTCCAGTAAATTTCCTGTACAAAATGTTAATGTTATTACTGTTACAGTGTTATTTATTGTTGCACTTCTTCCAGTACATTACCTGTACAAAATGTTAATGTTATTACTGTTACAGTGTTATTTATTGTTGCACTTCTTCCAGTACATTTCCTGTACAAAATGTTAATGTTATTACTGTTACAGTGTTATTTATTGTTGCACTTCTTCCAGTACATTTCATGTACAAAATGTTGATGTTATTACTGTTACAGTGTTATTTATTGTTGCACTTCTTCCAGTACATGCCCTGTAAAAAGTGCCAATGTTACTACTGTTACAATGTTATTTATTGTTGTTATAATTTATGTTGTTAATCTAAAAATAAATATAATAATAATTTGAAAAGTCAAGTGTGTATGTGAGCAGCTGGGCGTAGGGTATCGGGGAAGGCAGGGGCGGTGTTCTGCAGCTTTGCCTAGGGCGCCTATAAACCTTGCACCAGCCCTGAATACACGTGATGCTTTTATGAATAGATAAAAGTGCAAATTTAAATTTATATGCACATTATTGTATTCCAGATCGGCCAGAAAAACCTGCATCCTTGATTGCATTGCATTGTCAGATTTGCATAAATTATAACATAGGAATGTTTACTCTTTAACACTAATGTATATTCAGTCTTCTAAGCAGACAAGTTAATACATGTGTCATATGGCCCTTATTTGAGCGTTATTTGCTTAGATATCCCTTTTAATTTGTAGATCACAGGTACTCTAGTCTCTAAAGCTGTACTATCATGTACAGATTGTTGGCCCTACCTCTTCTATGGGCCCCTAATAGCTGCTCAACCTAGCAGTCTTTCCTGGGGCTTGTGGATAAGTCACAGCTCTAGCTGAAAATTAGGGATGGGATGTGAGGAGTTCTGACGCCCAGCCTGAGTAAGCGTGTGAGCTTCAGCTTCCGCAGATGGCCGAGGGTTACGTTCATTGCAACTGAATGACGCGATGCCTGCAGCTGCAGCTGTCTCCACTCATTACACAGGGAGTGACTCGAATCATTCACACTTTCTGATGATTCGAGTCACTGTGTTGAGACAGTGAGTCAGTAGCCATCTCTACGCGATGGTGATTCGATGCTGCATCTTTGGACTCAGCACTCAGATGCATGCAGGGGGCATCTATTTCCTTCAGACGCCTCCTGCTGCATTAGCATATTTGTTGTAAGAGTTGTACGTACACTTACCAACAAGGTGTCTGGATTCTGCTCATCGGGATGCTGCTGTCGGTATTGTGACTGCTGACATTCCAACCGCCGGGATCCCGATGCCATCCTAATGACTACATTGCAAGATATATGCATATGCAGTGATTGTGCTTGATATATGTACCACATAATGGGGGTGATTCCGAGTTGTTCGCTCGCTAGCTGCTTTTAGCAGCATTGCACATGCTAAGCCGCCGCCCTCTGGGAGTGTATCTTAGCTTAGCAGAATTGCGAACGAAAGATTAGCAGAATTGCAAATAGAAATTTCTTAGCAGTTTCTGAGTAGCTCGAGACCTACTCACAAATAGCGATCAGTTCAGTCAGTTTCGTTCCTGGTTTGACGTCACACACACACCCAGCATTCGGCCAGCCACTCCCCCGTTTCTCCAGACACTCCCGCGTTTTTCCCTGAAACGCCTGCATTTTTCCCTGAAACGCCTGCATTTTTCCGCACACTCCTAGAAAACGGACAGTTTCCGCCCAGAAACACCCACTTCCTGTCAATCACACTACGATCAGCAGAACGATGAAAAAACGTTGTTACGCCGTGAGTAAAATACCAAACTTTTGTGCTAATTTACTTGGCGCAGGCGTGCTGCGTACATTGCGCATGCGCAGTTTGCGACTAATCGCTCCGTAGCGAAAAAAAATAACGAGCGAACAACTCGGAATGACCCCCAATAACTGATCCTCACTAGTTTCAGTACTGGTCAAACTATTTACTATACCACAGCTATCATGCCATGTCTTCTACAGGGATCTTGACCGCATACCCTTCTACAGCACAATATTCAAGTAAAACACTTGACACAATGCAAATTGCAACTTCAATTTTCTATATATTTAATCTTCGGCTCAGCAGGAAATCTGTATCGGAAGACACAGACTCTGGCCTCGAGATGCTTACACGCCCCCTGTTTTGTAAAACTGTTCCTGTCACCGCCCTGACTGCACCCGAACGGCCACAGCCTGTCTATCTTGCTGCGGCTTGTGGACACTGCAAGCAACAATGTTCACCCGCCATTGGAGTAGTAAGCAAACCATTGGGTCTGGGATGTAGTCAGCATGCCAACGTTAAGAATGCCGAAAGGCACAAGACTGGCGACGGAATCCTGAAAACCTGTCATAACACTGACGCCAGAATCCTGATAGCCCATATCCCAAATGTAAGTCTGCCAGGGAGGGTTAGCGTTAGGCACTAGGGGGAGGGTTAGTCACCATGGGAGGGGTTAGGCATTATGGGAGGGGTTAGGGTTAGGCAGCGGGAAGGGGGGGTAGGGATTGGCACTAGGGGGAGGGTTAATGTTAGGCTGCGGGAAGGGAGGGTTAGAGTTGGGAGTGAGAGTATAATTACCCACCAGGTCTCAGGATTCTAAGCGTTGGGATGCCATTGTCGGCCATGTGACCACCAGCATTCTAAGCGTTGGTCTCCCGTAACCAACCCTTGGGTTTGCATACTATTTTGAATCAGGGCCATTGTGTTATTTATTAGTTGAAATTAGAATTGCTATGTTATTTTGTTTACTGAAAGCAGAAAAATAAAACACATCAGAAAATTTCTGCAACAAAAATAAAACTCTGGACTATCATTTCCTCCCATTCATGTACCTTGCATACGTCATTCCTTGCTGCAGTGTGCTTACCGTGGCTGTCAGCAGTCAGGAGGAGAGGCCTTTCGACCCTGCTTCTTTTCTAAATGTAAGCTAACCATCAAGTACTAACTACCCCACCCCCCATCCTCAGTGGCACTGACAACGTTCACAGTGAATGTTTTCCCTAGCAGAACTGGCCATTCCCCTGTTCTAGGCCCCCTCCCTCTCATACCAGGGTCCGGTGATAATAAAGGTTTGGAAGTCTTTTTTTTTATTCTATAAACCTATTATTCAGACAGTTCCAATACCAGGACACAGGCAAATAAATACTGTTGCTTGGTGATAATGTCATACTAACAGACATGCTCAACATGTGTCTACTACTACAGGGCCTGATTCAGACATTTATGTAAATGTGATATTTCTGTATATCTGCAATGTTAGCAGATCTGGGCATGCTTAGGAGCCACACTGCGCATGTGAAGATCTGTTTCTGTAGCATCGGTCACAGTGTTCCAAAAGGTACAGTATGATTGTTAGGGGAGCAGATACGGGGAGTGTTCCAGGAAACGGGGACATGTCAGCCCCATTTTCTGGGTGACCTGGATGTAGCTTTACCATACCTCCCAACTGTTGATGTGGCCAAACTGGGACACTTGTGTGTCTGAAAAGGGGTGTGGCCCCAGCAAAATGCAGATGGTGCCTCAAGTGGGTGGGTGCAGATTTATGGCACATCCCCACCCACGGGCTGCAGTGTCCAGTGAATAGATGCTATGCACAACATCTAACAGTGCAGGGAGGTGAGCAGTGGGCTGCCAAGCTGCTTGGGGATGCACGGCATGCCCCCAAAATGACAATAATGGGGGTTGTGCAGTGAGGCCACACCCCCTTTTCAGGCATGGAGCGTGCAAAGTCTCACATTTATGGCTTCAAAAGTTGGGAGGTATGGGCCAGTGCTCCTTGGGCAGCTGGTCAGCCCACGGCTCATCTCTCTGCACTCTTTAGATGCATGCGCATGTGCTCGACCTTCATGCAAAATACGCACTGAAGAAGACGATTGGCAGCTGCTTTTGATTTACTGAAGACATTATTATTACTGTGGTTTCTGCAATCTATTAACATTATTTATTTGACATTTGCATTCGGTCTGTGGCAGGTAAGCAGATTCTCATTTGATTTTTTTTAAAGGGGAAAGGGTATGTTTATATTTCTGTGAACTTTGTACTTTTATATGTCTGTCAAGGGTATTTCACAAGATGAGGGAGCTGTGTGTATCAGGCCCCATCACTGCAGCTCCCGACCCCTCGGTACCTGTGTTGGGAGTAACTTAAAATTTGCGGGTACACCCCCTATAACTGCTGTAGCACCGCACCCGTCTTTCCGGGAGTCATGTAATCTTAAAGATAGCACTTGAGCAGCATAGAGCATTGGCTCTGGCATAGTTCCTGAGTCTTTGCTCTGTGTTTTGCAATTGCTATCATTACAGTTACATGATTGGCGGTAAGATTTCCGTCCAGACAGCGCAAGTATGGGTCTCTCCTGGATGCATGGTGTGCGGCCCCCATAAGCACATGGGTCCATGTACACTGCACAACCTTGGCTCATTATAGATGTGGCACTGACATCTGTATTTAATTGTATTTCTGCAGCGGGGTACACTGGTATTCCACAGGGAATAACATCGGGGGTGCAGAGTTGGATCTTGATCCGAGGTACCAACAGGCTAAAGCTTTGACTGTTCCCAGGATGCACTGCACCACCTTCTCTATAGCCCCGCCTCCAGGCACTGGAGCTCAGTTTGTAAGTTGGTGCCTGCAGTGCAAATCACTAACAGGTGGGGCTGCGCTAGGCAGCCCCGAAAAGAGCTTTTTAGAAGACTTCAAGGGCCGCAGCACTTTCTATGCCTTTATGACATGCTGTACTGCAGCTCCATCACCTCCCTCAGTGGAGCTGCATACTCCTGCGTAGGGCCGGTGCTAGGGTGTTCGGCGCCCCCCTGCAAGCTATAAATTTGCGCCCTCCCTCTCATACTGTAGTTAATAAAATGAGAGTGTGCGCCGAAGGACGCAAAAAAGGATTATGGTTTTCCACGGGGTGTGACCATACAACAGTACCCCCAATTCAAATTATGTCACACAGTAGCACAATCTTATTCACATTTCACCGCACATAGAATGAGCCGAAATTCACATTATACCACACGGTATGAGACGAAATTCACATTATAGCACACAGAATGAGCCAAAATTCACATTATAGCACACAGAATGAGCCGAAATTCACATTATAGCACACGGTAGGACCCGAAATTCACATTATACCACACGGTATGAGCCGAAATTCACATTATAGCACACAGAATGAGCCAAAATCCCTGTATACCACACGGTAGCCGAAATTCAAATAATAGCACATAGACTGAGCCGAAATTCACATTATAGCACACGGTATGAGCCGAAATTCTTATTATAGCACACAGAATGAGCCAAAATTTACATTATAGGACACAGAATGAGCCGAAATTCAAATTATGCCACATGGAGACAAAATTCAGGGAGAGTGACAGAAGGGACAGGGAGAGAGGGAGGGAAAGTGACAGCAGGGACATAGGGACATGAGAGGGAAAGTGACAGCAGGGACATAGGGACATGAGAGGGAAAGTGACAGCAGGGACATAGGGACAGGGAGAGTGACAGAGAGAGGGATAGCAAGGGCATACAATAGGGACTAGGGAGAGAGAAAGGCAGCAGGGTAAGATCACCTATTTAGCAGCAGCGGTGCTGAGGATGCTGTGGTCTGCAGTGCGGTGTATTAGGAGGCTGTGGTCGGCATGGTGCGGAAGTGCAGAGAAGGACTGAGGGCGGCGGCAGGGTGGCAGCGGTGTAGCAGAGGAGGAGGCAGAGGGCGGTGGCGGTGCAAGGAGGAGGAAGCTGTGGTTGGCGGCACTGCGGCTCCTATGACCACAGCGCCACTGTTTCAAATCCGCCGTGGACCTGCAGCCAATCAGGAGGAGGCAGGATAAGATCAGTGGTGAGGGGACAGGATGGGAGCAGGAGGGGACAGGATGGGAGCAGTGGTGTGGAGCAGGAGGGGGCAAGATGGGAGCAGTGGTGCGGAGCAGGATGGGAGCAGTGGTGCGGAGCAGGAGGGGCAGGATGGGAGCAGTGGTGCAGAGCAGGGGGGCAGGATGGGAGCAGTTGTGCGGAGCAGGAGGGGCAGGATGGGAGCAGTGGTGCGGAGCAGGGGGATGGTAGTGAAAGGTACTCGCTCTCGCTCGCTAAGTTCAACAAGAATGTCACCTGCTCCCCACAGCTCCCGGGTCCCGGCCGCCGTTGTTCCCTCTGTGGACAGTGGCAGCAGCCTCACACAGGAGCCGCGGCGCTAAGACAGATAGCCAGAGCAAGTGTGACTAGAGCTCCCGCCGTGTCCTGCTCCTCCGTCTCTTCACAAGTCCCATCAACAGAGCAGCTGTCCTGTGCTCCAGGAGCCTCATACCGGGGAGTCGACAGGAGAAGCATGGAGACACTGCATGGCACACGAACGAGACGTGACCGGGCGCCTCAAGGGCGACATTAATCGGCAGCATGGGGGGCACATTAACCGGCGGCAAGCTTGTGAGTGGGGGGTGCCATGATGCCTATGGTCTGCACACTGCTATTAGTAAAATAAAAACAAAAAACTTCCATACATACATTACACATACATTATAAATAATTATACATACATTACATATACATTATACATAATTATACATACATTATACATACCGTCCACAGGAGGACACAGGGGCAGTGCGGTGCTGAACAATTAAGAGGTGGGGAGGAGAGGGGAGGGAGACTGTGACCTCACCAGAGAAGAGAGCCGTGTGGACCTGAGAAGAAGAGCCGCTTCTCGTTGCCGGAGACGCAACGAGAAGAGGGAGTAAGGTAGCAGACACCAGGACGCTACAGTGTGACAAGCGCACAGCAGCAGGGATACAGAGCAGGGAGAGCGCCTCTCCAGCCCAGTGCTCCGTGCTTTGCATCCCTTCTCTGAGCGTGTTACGCCGGGCCTGGTGACAGGAGGGACAGGTCAGGGAGGGGAGGAGACCACCTTTCTCCTTGTAGCCCATGGCTAGCAGCAGCACACCGTTATTAGTCCTGCTGACTGATCCGCTGGTTGAAGGCCCCCCAAGTGCTGTGAAAATGTGATGGCGAAAGTTCCACCTCTGCCATCTACCCTTAATGCCTGCAGAAGTGAAACTTATACACACACAAACACATATACATACATACACACATACATACATACATACATACATACATACATATACATACACACATATACCTACATACAGTACATACACACAGTACATACACACACATATACATACATACACATATACATACATACACACACACATATACACAGACAGTACATACACACATTTTCTCTCACCTTTTTTCCATCCACTTACAGTATCAGTCTGGTTGGCTGCAAGGGATCTGCCTCAGCTTGGGGATCCCGTTTAGCCCCGCCCCTTTTCGTTCGTGTAACCCGCGCCCTTAAGTCCATGTAGCTCCGCCCACCTTCCATCCGCTCATCCTGCCTCTGTCCGATCATCATGCCTCTGTAGGGAAGGAGGGAGGGCTTTAAACGGACGGCGCTGCTGCCTGTCAGTTTGCATTTGCAGGCGGCAGCAGCAAGGGGACAGGCCAGGCTCAGGGCAGCGCAGCACAGGGATGCAGAGCAGGAAGGCGCCTCTCCAATCAGGCGCCTACCTGCTTTGCATCCCTTTGCTGAGCGGGTAGCGCCGGGCCTGCTCCTGCGGCCGGGTTCCCGGGTACTTGCAGCAGAGACACACCGGTTTTCAGGCACACCACTGCTGCCGCTATCCAGGATCGCATGGTTGCACTAAAAGAAGGCGATAAGAGAGTCCCCCAGGTGGGACCCGCCGGTAAATCGCAATCCGGTCGCGGTCCCAGGAGATGGACTGCACCGCTGTCATGGACACTGTGCCGCACAGGGACTCCACTATATCCATCAGGGCAAGGAGCACAGGTCGGATTCACTAAAATCCATTTATAAAATGCTCCACAGTACCCGGTGGTGAACTCCAGCATAGGGGATAAGGCACTGATCTGTAGCCCCCAGCTTCAGGCGCCATCTACTGCTGGTGTTCCCGCCCTGTAGCTTCAGTTCTCTCTCCCTCACTCCCTGACAGAGATTTTGGCGCCATTACATAGCTGGGCTGATCTCCGGGACTGCTGGGCACTGTCTCCTCTGTAAATCCACCTGTATCATCAGCGCTGTGCATTTACAGACACTTAAGTATTCTACATGTCATTTTAGACAGTGTTAGTTAAGAACAAGTGTATTGCTATCTGAATATTTAGTACAAGTATTCTGTGGTATACATTCAGTGTTTACTGTGCATTGTTATATCTGTATACATACATATCTATATGTAATTTACTAGTCCAGTGCAGTTTTAGTGTTTATATATAATCATTCTTGCATTGTACCTGTGACTGAGTGTGCCTGTAGCTGCTGTGTGGATTCCATTCTTGTGTATAACAGGTTTTGCTATCACTATATTCTGTACCCTGGGAGCTAGGTGTGTCAGGGTCTCATATAATATATAGTGCTACACAGGGTATACTGTTTTGTATTTCTCACTGTGTTTTTCGGTCACCCCACACCGCTTAAATCCTCTGTTTGTGCTCTGTGTTTACGGTCACATAACACAGGGGATTATTTGCTTGTATTGTGTTTGTCTGACTATATTGTACTGTAACGCCCTAAGGCTACATCCCATATAATGTCTGCTACACAGGGCGGGACATCCGCGGACGCTCATGCATCATGCAGCGCTGTCGCCACCAGTGGGGAAAGTGTTAGCTGCTGGTTCAGGCGCTGGGTGTCATCCATCTCCCAGTCCGCTTGCGGCACCTTTGGCCAATCAGGACCCACCTTGGGCAGCGTTTTCAAATATGCTGACTACGCTTGTAACACGTCTTACGCCCCCTGTGGGACCTCCTGTGCCATTACAGCCACATATTATCCCTGTAGTTAATCCGCCATGGGCGGATACTCTGTCTACCCAGTTTCAGCAATTGAATCAGTCTTTGGTTAGACAAACATCTACCCCACGCCCTTCTGGAGCCAAGAAGTCATCTAAGCGGGCCATTTCTTCCTCACAATCCACTAATATTTCGGATAATTCTTCCGATGAGGATGGGGAATATACTGATCCATCAGACACTGATACAGTTGCTTCTGATGAGGAATCTACAACCCAGGTTGATGTTTCTGACCTTGTGGAGGCTATCAAGCTGATTCTCCAAATTGGTGATGACATTGAGCCCCCTGCTACGTCTAAGAAACCTGATAAGTTCAAACGTCAGAAGGTTGCTAAAGTAGTTTTACCACATGCTGACCTTTTAATTGACATACGTCAGGAATCCTGGTCATCTCCAGGAAATAAGTTTTCCCTGTCTAAAGAGATGCTAGCTCGATATTTTATCCCTGCGGAGTTGAGTAGCAAGTGGGAAACTCCACCGCCGGTGGACTCTCATGTCGCCCGTCTTGTGATATCATCTACTCTGCCTGTCACAACGGTCACCTCACTGAAGGAACTGACGGATAAGCGTGTGGAGGGATGCCTGAAGTCTATTTATACTCTTACCAGTGCTGTACATAGACCCACTATGGCTGCCTCTTGGGCGGCAAAAGGAATTGAAGCATGGGTTCAGGCAATAGAGGATGAGCTACCTCAGGATTTTTCTGACACTGCCAGACAATATCTGTTGTATATTACCACAGCCTCTCACTATATTCAGGAGGCAGCCTCTGATGCAGGGGTCATGGCGGCCAAGGAATCTACTACGTCTACCCTGGCTCACCGGATTCTGTGGTTGAGGTCCTGGAAAGTGGACCTGGACTCTAAAAATACCTTGGAGGTGCTTCCCTTTAAGGAAGACATACTATTTGGGAAGGATCTGAACAAGATTGTGACTGACTTGGCGACAGCCAAAACTGCATTTCTCCCAAGTACTAATCCTTCTGCTCATAAGGCTAAGAGTATAACTTTTCGTTCCTTTCGACCTCCAGGTAAAGCAAAAGGACAGGCGTACTCAAGACAGGCTCATACTTCCAGAACCACTAAGCCCAAATCTAAACAATCCTGGGCCGCCCGTCAGCCTGCTTCCAAACAAGAAAAGCCTGCTGCATGACAGGGCGGGCCTCCCCCTGGGGGACCCCAGGGTGGGAGGACGACTTATGCGATTCGCCCAGGCCTGGTTAAAGACCACTTCAGACACCTGGGTGCAGAGAGTTGTCTCTCTCTCACGGGTACGCAATCTCTTTCAAGAGATGTCCCCCTCGCCAGTTCTGTTCAACAGTTATCACCTTGGATCCATTGAAAGTGCAAGCTCTACACCTAATCCTTCCTGGAAGCAGAAGTAGTAGTGCCAGTACCTCTGCCCCAGGGAGGCTGGGGCTACTATTCGACCCTTTTTCTAGTTCCGAGACCAAATGGGTCTTTCCGGCCTATCCTCAACCTCAAATCATTGAACAAGTTTGTGAGAGTGTCCAAATTCCGTATGGAAAACCTGCGCTCTATTGTGCTGGACGTGGAACCCGAGGACTATATGGTATCCCGGGACATACAGGATGCTAACCTGCACATACCTATTGCCATTTCGCATCAGCAATATCTGCAGTTTGCTATTGGCAACCTTCATTTTCAATTCCAGCCTCTGCCGTTTGGACTGGCCATGGCACCTAGGATTTTCACCAAGGTAATGGTTGTGATGACGGCTTTCCTCCGCCGTCAGGGAATCAGAATCCTGCCATATCTGGAAGACTTGCTGATTCTGGCAAACTCCCAAGATGTCCTCCTCGGTCAACTGGAGATGTCGGTCCAATTCCTACAAGTCCATGGGTGGCTCATCAATTGGAAGAAGTCCTCGCTGGTACCTGCTTGGAGCATGGTGCACCTTGGGGCACTGCTGGACACACACAGCTAAAGACTATTTCTGTCTCCGGAGAAGGTCCTGAAACTTCAGGACAAGATCAGATACTTCCTCTCTCGCTTGAGAGTGTCGATACACTTGGCGATGCAAGTACCAGGTCTCATGATGTCCGCTTTCAACATGGTAGAGTACGCTCAATTTCATTCCCGCCCTCTGCAAAGGTTAATCCTTGCCAGGTGGGACGGATTGCCCCATTGAATCAGGTCTCAGAGGATTTCCTTAAATCCGGATGTGCGTCGGTCACTGAGCTGGTGGCTACAGAACCGACAGTTAAGCAGGGGCCGTCCCTTCTGGATCTCCATCTGGGTCCTACTGACAACGGACAACAATCTGCGGGGTTGGGGTGCTGTGTTGGAGCAATACTCACTCCAGGGTCGATGGACCAAGGAGGAATCTCTCCTCCCAATAAACATTCTGGAACTGCGGCCAGTGTTTAATGCGCTGACACTTGCCCTGCCTCTGATACAGAACAGGCCTGTTGGAAGTGTGAAAAATCCTTCAATGGGTGGAACGCCATCTGCCAGCAATATCGGCAGTGTTCATTCCTGGAGTCCTCAACTGGGAAGCGGACTTCCTCAGTCGTCAGGACATACACGCTGGAGAGTGGAGTCTTCATCCAGAAGTCTTTCAACTCCCAGTGGATAAGTGGGGCCTACCAGATGTAGACCTGATGGTATCTCGACACAATCACAAGGTTCTGGTCTTCAGAGGAAGGACAAGGGATCCTCAAACAGCGTTTGTGGATGCACTGGCAATTCCATGGAACTTTTGCCTGCCTTACGTGTTCCCTCAAGTGTCCCTCCTGCCCAGGGTAATAAGTTCAAGCAAGAAGGAGGAATACTTCTTCTAGTCGCTCCAGCGTGGCCCAGACGACATTGGTTCTCAGACCTGCAGGGTCTGTCGATAGAGCGTCCTCTTCTACTTCCTCAATGCCCAGACCTCCTCGTTCAGGGCCCTTGTGTCTACCCGGACCTGGCCAGACTGGCTTTGATGCATCACTCCTGAGAGCAAAAGGATGTTCTGAGGCGGTCATTCAAACTATGTTGAAAGCCCGTAAACCAGCTTCGGCTCGGATTTATTACAGGGTCTGGAATTCTTACTTCACCTGGTGTGCTGCTAAGAATTATGATGCATATACTTTCAGAACATCCATGCTTTTGGCTTTCCTACAAAAAGGCCTAGACTTGGGCCTTCGTCTGGCCTCCCTCAAGGTCCATATATCTGCCTTGTCAGTGTGGTTTCAGAGAAAAATTGCATCTCTTCCTAACGTTCACACTTTCACTCAGGGTGTTTTATGCATTCAGCCTCCCTATGTCCCTCCTGTGGCTGCATGGGATCTGTCTGTTCTGAATGCCCTAGACAAGAAAAACAAAAGGGATTTTTCCCATGCACTCTGCTGGCTGTTAGTAAGAAGAACTGTATACTATGTAATAATAGAAAATGTAGAGCTCTTCGTTACATATGTTTTGCAAAAGATATGATAAGCCTCCAGGCCACTTCACAGCTGCTCTATTACTGGAGGTCCCTAACTAAGCATAAGTCCAGGGCTTGGACCCCACAAAGTCGGCTCAGGCCCGACCACCCTAGGGCAGCACACCATTGAAATACTAAAGTGTTAATATGTGTTAAGAAAGAAGCAGAAGCTATGGGTTAGAAAGTGCTACAGAAATAAGGGTGTTAATAAAATACTCAAAAGAGTAAAATTAGTGAAAAAATAGGAGTGTTACATAAGTGCTAAATAAATAATATGGCGCGCTGCCCCAAGGTAGCCGACTTTGTGGGGTCCAAGCCCTGGACTTATGCTTAGTTAGGGACCTCCAGTAATAGAGCAGCCGTGAAGTGGCCTGGAGGCTTATCATATCTTTTGCAAAACATATGTAACGAAGAGCTCTACATTTTCTATTATTACATAGTATATAGTTCTTCTTACTAACAGCCAGCAGAGTGCGTAGGAAAAATCCCTTTTGTTTTTCTTGTCTAGAGTAACCCCCTCCCGCAGCACCTGAGGATTGTTACCAGCTTGATTAGAGCAGTTTGCCACCATTTACTGCTGTTCTGAATGCCCTACAAGAGTCTCCATTTGAACCTCTTGAGTCTGTGGACCTTAAATGCCTTATGCTTAAGGTCGTTTTTCTGTTGGCTATTGCCTCTGCTATATGGGTGTTGGACATAGGCACTTTGTCCTGTCGTCCACCCTTTCTGATTTTTCACCGTGACTAGGCAGTTCTTCGAACTCGCCCAGGTTATTTGCCTAAGGTGGTGTCACGACGCTGCCAGACAATTCCACAAATATGCCAATTTGATAATTGCCACATGCGGCGTGGGGATCGCTTTTGACACACGGGATTACTTAAATACTTCAGCTGCCACCAGCATGAGGAAATTCACGTATAAACGCAAGGTAGCCTTTGCTTCTACCTGTCACACACACACTGCAATACATAGAAAAGTAGGTAGACGTGAGCCACATGGGCCCTGAGGTCATAAGAATCACAGAATCAGAACTAAAATTAGAATTTTAATTTCAAGAATACTTCAGAGCTTTAGTTACAAAAAGGTTACAAAGATTATTAAGAATATTTTAATAACACACACAGAATACAGCAATCTCAATAAATGAAAAGTAATGAAAACTGCAGAAACCCTAATTCACTTACCCAAACTAATTTAGTTGTTTCTGTTGTGGGGGGAATTCACAGAATAACTCAGGTCATCTCCAACGTATTGTTGAGTCCCCAAGAGATCACTCTTTCTGTCCCCATGAGGGATACAGATATAGTCTTCAGCTCCAGCAGGCCTCCTCCCTTGAGATTTTTAACTACTTCCCTGCTGGACACTACACATACACCAGTTTTACATACTTGGTGCTTGGCAACAGGCAAGGGGTGTAGCCCAAAGGCATACTGTAGGAATCTCAAAGAGTGTGAGGTCTGGGCCCTGGGGGGGTCACACCTTCCTAAGCCTGGAGTTGTGGATATGAAGTTTTAGAGGTTTATGACATTAGCCAGGAAATAGGACTCCTGCATCCCCATCAGGACATTTGGTCACCCTTCCCTGGTCTGTTTACAGAGCCCCCCTTGTTGACATAACAATCCAATTGGTCTTATCAGACCTCAATGTCCAGAGCTTGGAAATATCTGCTTTTGATGTAGAAATGCAATCCCTTTTTACAATGGTCATGTCAGGATCCCAGACCACAGATAATTTATATTTTGGACAATATACAATTCTCCCTCTTATCAGTATTTATAACCTCTGGTCTGGTCATTGCACATGTCATCTCAAACCTTATGGTCTGCAGATCTCCCCCAGCCTGATTGTATGGAGGTTAAATGCAGGACATTGCCTGTCAGCCATTTTGTCACATCTAAGCTGAAAGAATACAAAAGTATGTATATATAGTCACTTGAAAACATTATTGGTGATTATTCCTGCAGGTAATCACAACACCTTAGATCACATATAATTTGTGATCCTCCTTTCGGTATTTAAACATGACAGGTGGTATCATCTTTTCACCTTAACCAGGACATTGTGGTTCCGGCCTTCATCTCTTCTGGTTTGTCCTTCAAAGAGCGATATTTTGATGTGGTACGGGCTCTCCGTATATATGTGGAAAGGACTGCCTCTATCAGGAGGTCAGATTCCCTTTTTGTACTTTTTGGTTTTCACAAACGTGGCTGGCCTGCGAATAAGCCGACCTTGGCCAGATGGATTAGAATGGTGATTGCGCAAGCTTATGCACAGGCTGGGCTCCCAGCTCCTGCTGCTATCAAGGCCCATTCTACTCGTCTGTTGGACCTTCTTGGGCGGCCCACCGTGGTGCGTCCGTATAACAATTGTGCAAGGCGGCTATGTGGTCCTCTGTGAACACGTTCATTAGGTTCTATGCCTTTGATACTTCTGCCTCCCAGGATGCTTCCTTTGGACGCCGGGTTCTTGTGCCCACTACAGTGCATCCCCTCCCATGAGGAACTGCTTTAGGACATCCCTGATGTTATTCCATGTGGAATACCAGTGTACCCCGCTGCAGAAAAGGAGATTTATGGTAGACTTACCATTGTTAAATCTCTTTCAGCGAGGTACACTGTATTCCACAGGGCGCCCACCCTGACGCACTTAGCTTCTTTGGGTTTGTATGGCATTAGCCGCTAGTCCCTTCTCCTGTCGTGAGAATGTGGTTCTATGTGACTAACATCTACCATCTCTCTTACCTTCTACTGCATTGGACTGGTTAACAAAACTGAGCTTCAGTGCCTGGAGGCGAAAACAGTATTTTATGCACTTAGACCATAACATTAGTAGTAAATGCTAAAGGTACAGTACACAATTTGTACACAGTATAGAGGAGGCGGTGCAGTGCATCCTGGGAACAGTCAAAGCTTTAGCCTGTTGGTGCCTCGGATCGAGATCCAACTCTACACCCCCGATTTTATTCCCTGTGTAATCCAGTGTACCTCCCAGAAAGAGATTTAACAATGGTAAATCTACCATAAATCTCGTTTTTACATTGTAAATGCAACTTATTAATTAATAGCAATGTCTAGAGACATACAGACTGTCTTATCTATATGACGTTTTATTAAATAATATACTGTGTACAAATTGTGTACTGTACCTTTAGCATTTACTACTAATGTTATCGTCTAAGTGCATAAAATGCTGTTTTCTACAGGTGTCAACCTGGCATATATACTTATAGCTGTATAATCTCGCAGTATGTGTACAGGAAACTTCTGAATTTTTGCGCAGCTCTACCATGAACCCTGTAGAGTAAGCCAGACCATTTTACCAGTGATGTGATGACAAATTGCGGCTTCAAAAATGTTGGGTCCCAGGACTGACAAATTAGACAGGCCCCCCCACCACACACACTGCCCCATAGCCACTATAGACTGTCCCATAGACACATACACTGCCCCATAGCCACTATAGACTGCCCCATAGACACACACACTCGGCACACAGTCCCATAGACAGACACACACAACTACCTCCATCTTCTGCTCCCGCTTCCCCTGCATCCCCCAAAGCTTACCCCTTAGCCAGGTTGGCAGCAGTGTGGATCAGATTCCGGGTCAGCTGCATATCGGCAGGCAGCAACGGAACCGTACGCGAGCCAATCGGAGTTCGCAGGACTGGTAGCCAATCAGGAGCTGCAATCAAGGCCTCATCTCTGTCCGGGCCTGGAATTACTGCCCCCCCCTCTTGATGGCATGCCTGACTGTACTGTACTATACTTCCCCACCCACACACATCACCAAGCTGGATGTCCTTTCCATGATCTCCCGAAGGAGATATTTAAAAAGTAGGTTAAGTACGATGTACTACTGTTCTCTCCTGTAGTAACACACGGCATCTTACATATCTGGATACTGTGCAAAATGTCTTTTTTGGGAGTTTATTATGCAAGTACATTTTTATGCAAAATGCCTCCATCTCTGCATCAGCTCCAGTGTATCGGTCGAGGAATAGTTGGAGCAAAGCAATGTAATGTAGATATCTAGACAAGGTAATTAATAATAGAAAGAGATATGCCGGGTGCTATTATTTACAAGAATTAGCCAATAATATAACAATAGATCAAGCAGCATAATATTACCCTCCTACATGCTTGTGAACATATACTTTATATACTGGCTATTTAGCCTGTATATAACAAACTTAAAAAGAATTTTGAAAGTTTTGCACTAGTACTAAAAACCACTCTGAGTCTGATATCTGAATAAGCCATACCCTCTAGATGTTATACCAAATACGTTCTTTTATTTTTCATTGGCATGAATATTCAGTATAAAAATATCACATGAATAACTGGTTGTTCATGTGATATTTTTATACTGAATATTCATGCCAATGAAAAGTAAAAAACGTATTTGGTATAACACCTAGAGTGTATGGTTTATTTAGATATCAGACTCCAGAGTATTTTTTAGTACTAGCGCAAAATTATTTTTCAAGGTAATTAATAATCTCTAAATTACAATTATAAATCTAGAATGCTTGAAGAACAGAAACTTTAGTGTATGGTATATTGGGGGTAATTCAGACCTGATCGCTTGCTAGCATTTTTTGCAGCGCTGCGATCAGGTCAGAACTGCGCATGCGTATGCACCGCAATGCGCAGGCGCATCGCACAGGTACAAAGCGGATCGCCGCTCAGCGATGGGTTTGTAAGAAGAATCCATTCGCACGGGCGATGGCAAGGAGATTGACAGGAAGAAGCCGTTTGTGGGTGATAACTGACCGTTTTCAGGGAGTGGTTGGAAAAACGCAGGCATGTCTATGCGTTTGCATGGAGGGTTCCTGACGTCAATTCCGGTCCCGGACAGGCTGAAGTGTTCGCAGCGGCAGAGTATGTCCTGGGCTACTCAGAGACTGCACAAGATCTGTTCGTACAGCTCTGCTAAACATGCGTTCGCACACTTGCAAAGCGAAAATACACTCCCCTATGTGCGGCAACTATCTGTACGCAGCAGTGCAAAAAAAACCCTAGCGAGCTAACAGGTCTGAATTAGGCCCATTGTTTGTAGTTCCATTTGTTTGGGACCTCTGATAAATATATCTGTCTGTACAGCATAGAACTACATATCCCTCAATGCTGTGCTGCACTACACCCTCCCCTTCCCACTAGTCACTATATAAGTGATGGTGCCAAAGATCAGGAAACTCCCTTCCTGACACAGGGCTGTTTTCTGCTCACTTTCGTTTCTGTGCTAGAAGTGGAAGTTACATAGGAAACTTGTACTGAGGACAAATATAGAATAACTTGCTGTGTACGTCTCTTACTGCAGAGAGTGGAGGATTGCAAGTTCCTGTATCTCAGAGGTATGTGTCAGTGTCTGCCTGTCACCATTATGCTTCTTTTTCTTTTCCTTTTTTAACACTTTCTTTGCTGGAGATGAATCCCTTCTCCTACCTAAGAAGGGCTGTCTGGTTTTAAATATTTATTGCTGATTCACAGCTGTCTGCTGTGAATAAGGGGCCAATTTGTCAACAATCATATATGCATTGCAATCTAGGACCGATATACACGCCCCTAACAGTATTGCAGTATGTGATTATAACAGTGTGCACACGCGCCAGCAGAGGCCACGAAATGAGCCCGTCCCTGCCATGTGCACAGAGTGAGGAGACCGCATCCTCAGTCATCATCATCATCATCATCATCAGACATCACTCCTGTGTCGGGACTCCTGAGCATGCACGGTCTATGTACCACGTATGTGTGGCGGTCATTGCCACGCATGCATTACATTTGTGTTGTGTAACCCATAGGCTACAACAGCACAATGCCATCTCATATGGCGTTAGCTGCGCGGGACAAACTCCGGGATGTTTCGCATTCCAGAGCTTAGTACATCTGACAGCATCAAATCCCCAGTAGAAACCTATGGGCGTTGCAGCTGCTGTCGGAAGTGGAGGGACTGCAGCAGATATTGGAGATGTCTGCTGTGGTCCCTCCTTCTTACATTTGGGTGATACCAATATTTGCGGGTATTGAATGAAAACGTCACATTATAAGTCTGATGAAGTTTGACATTTAAAAATCATTAAAGGAAGAGTTAAAGCAGCTTTGGACTACAGTAAAGGCCCGTACACACTGGTAGATATATCGGCCGTTCTCTTGAACGGCCGATATATCGCGGGACCGTCGGCCAGTGTGTACGGCCGATACGTCTGTGAACTCCGTCGTTCACAGACGTATCGCGTTGGCTATGCAGCACAGCCGACGGCCAATATATCTACCGATATATTGGCGCGTCGCTGTGTGTGTACGGGGTGGTCGGCCGACCGCCCGTACACATGCTGCGGTGGCCGCCGGTGATTGACAGCTGAACTGGGCGGGCGTGTGTACACGCCCGCCCAGTTCATCAGTGTGTATGCTGAACACACTGCCCGATCCGTCCATAGATATATCTGCAGATCAATTGATCTGCAGATATATCTATTAGTGTGTACCCACCTTAAGAAGAACATCTACTGTAGCCAGTGGACTAACTGCAAGAAACCTATCATACCATATTGAGATGAGGCTTTCTTACCTACCTCATAATGCTGCCCACTAGGACATTCCGGGGCAGGAGTTGCAAGTGGCAGGTGCTGGGGGTGTGGCTCTGCGAATGTTATAATTGTGGCACCACCACCCCACTGGAGAGGTGTGCAGAATCCAGGAGAGTTTTCTCTTCTCTCTGGGAGACCTCCCTGAAATTCAGGAGTCTCTGAGGACTTTCAGGAGTATAGGGAAGTATGCTTTATAGAAAGATATTAGATACCAGACAAGAAAGTCTTTTTTGTATCCATCCCCTTACATTACCCATGCAGGGTACTTTAATATGGTTCAAGGCAGGTAGATAAGTGGTTATAAATGCAACAAATGGGTACTGGATTATGTCCAAACAATTTATATTCTAAATGGTTTTGCTGGGAGACACACCAATAAGGTGTTGTTCTAAGACGCCCAGTAGCGAAGGGCTTGTACTAATGTGAGGTCAGTTATTTTGAGCATAAGAAAACTGGCCTGGTTGGTCTGACTTCTAAATGCATAAGTCAAGCCTACTTAATATGCAGAGGCAATGCAAACATTTCTGAAAGATTATAGATGATTGTGCAAAAGCAGGAAGGGGCAAAGGTTACATAGGTGACAGACAAGGGTAGAGAATGATGAAGGAACACATACTGTAAAACAAGTCATTAAAGACCTGTTCTTAATTCTTATGTTTGATATTTTAGTAGACAGGGAACTATAGTCTCTGTTAATACCTATTTTAAAGGGTAACTCCTCCCAAAAGTAATAATTCCATTGTGGATGGAATTCTATCAAAACATTAATGCAAAATATCTGTGTGCAGTGGGTGGTCCCCAGGAATGATACTAGCTTCTGCAGGTGTGGTATGGCTTGCCGGCACTTGGGATCCCGGCGCCCAGCAAACCGGCATCGGGATCCCGACCGCCGGAATGCCGTCAGCGGGGTGAGCGCAAAAGAGACCCATGTGGGCTCACCACGCTGCAGTCACAGTGGCGTGCTATGCGCACAATGCTATTTATTTTCCCTCCAGGGGTGTTGTGTACACCCCCAAGAGGGAGAATACTTGTCGGTATACCAGTGATTGGGATTCTGGCGTTGGTATGCTGAGCGCTGGGATCCCGACAGCTGGTATATAAAGTGCCACCCACTTTTGCTGAAGCAAGGTGGTTATTGCCAGACCACTGCAGACATCAGGCGACCTGCCAGGTTTGGTTAAACAGAAGCCCCCAGATAGGTGAATCTTCAGCATTAATGTATGATTTATGGAATTCTAATGGAAAAAAAACAAAACAGAATTTTCAGATTTGGATGAAATTATCCTTTTAGAGTTTCTTAAACAAACAAAAAAAAAACCCTAATTTATTTTAATGATGTCTTCTTTTACAGTCTTTGCAAGTAATCAAACTTAAAGCCTAATTCAGACCTGATCGCTGTGCTGCTAATTTTGTTGTCCTGCGATCAGATAGTCGCCACCCAGGGGGAGTGTAAATTCGCACGTGCAAGTGTGCGATCATAGTGTACGCCATGTGAAAATGTCCCTCAGTCAGCGGACAGCTACAAATCCGTTCGCAACTCACTCACCATTGAATGGTTTTTCCAGTGTGTGCAGTCTGTGCGTAGCCCAGGACTTACTCCTACAGTGCGAAAACGATGATTGTGGCCGGAGCGGACGTCACACACCCTCCCAGAAAACGCTTGGGAACACCTGCGTTTTCCCTGACACTCAAAGAAAAGGTTACCACCCACAAACGGCCTCTGCCTTTCAATCAGCTTGCGAATGGCTGTGCGATCGAAATTTTTGCACCAGCTTGTTGCTGTTTGGCGATGCCTGTTGTTTGGCGATGCGCGTGCGCAAACGATAATCACCCGCTGTACGAAAAAAGCAGTGATCAGGTCTGAATCGGGCCCTAAGTGACACACAAGTTGACTTTTATATTTTTGATGAATGTAAAATAGAAATCTTTGATTGGAGTAATGGAATCAGATTTATTGTTGCTAAATCCCCAAATAGTTACATTGCTTGATACTTTTGTGGGTGGGAACTCAGTGGAACTGATTATTCTGTAGATATCTTGTACTTTGTATTTCATATATTTGCGATGGGTGCTAAGCGAGGGGGGACGAAGATGCTCACTTCACCCAGTGGTGAAGTGAGCGAGCTAACTAGATTTGGCCAATCTAGAATCAGCGGGGCCGCGCATCGCTATCGCTGTGGGGCATACACACGGAGAGATCTGTGCTTAATTTCTAAGCAATCCATCTCTCCGTGTGTACCCCCCATTACTGTGTCCCTTGGATTGCATATTGCATTGTATACTCAGCTTGCTATACACTTGACATCAGTATTACTATACACTCATAAAAATGACTCATCCGGATCTAATCAGTAGTTACAAGTGCCACTTATGTATATGGAGTGCAAAGTGCCATCTTATAATGATAATAAGATACCTTTTGGTGCTATATCAGTTTGTTCCATTCAGTTCTGCAGTATTGGTGGACATAGAGACTAGCAGGTGTGGTATAGCAGGTCGACAGTGTCTAGGTTGACATGCACAAAAGGTCAACAGGTAAAAGGTTGACATAACTTTTTCAGGTGTTTTATTGGTGTTGTTTTCTTTGTACAGGTTGAGTATCCCATATCGGACTTTTTTGAGTGAGAGTGAGATAGTGAAACCTTTGTTTTTTGATGGCTCAATGTACACAAACTTTGTTTAATACACAGTTATAAAAAATATTGTATCAAATGACCTTCAGGCTTTGTGTATAAGGTGTATATGAAACATAAATGAATTCTGCGCTTAGATTTAGGTCCCATCACCATGATATCTCATTATGGTATGCAGTTATTCCAAAATACGGAAAAATCCCATATCCAAAATACCTCTGGTCCCAAGCATTTTGGATAAGGGATACTCAACCTGTATAAGCACATGGACCCCCAGTAAGTGTACCATATACTCTTGCTTTGCTCGCCATGCTTCGGGCAAGGTTACTATTCCCAATCGTAATCCATGTGGATGGTAAAGTATGGAAAAAGGTAAAAAAATAAAAACAAATCCAAAAAAGTCATGTCGACCTTCTGGTATGTCGACCATTGTCACGGCAACCTATTGACTGTCGACCTAGTGTATGTTGACCTATCATCCGGACCCTGAGACTAGCTTGCCAATATGGTGGTAGATGTATAACTTTATACTCCCAGATGATATACCCAGCAGGAATATACCTTTACATACAGGTGTGACACCATTACTAGGTCTCTGAAGTTATATGTCATTGAAGGAGAGTATTCCAGAGATTAAAGTGTCCGAACATGAGATGGAGAAGTTGGAATGCATTGGCACTCAAAATTATCGATGGTCTATGACCAATGTTGAATACTTTTGCCATAGATATGAGAGAATCAGATGGTTTCCCACCATCTATAATGCACAAGCAACAAATATACATATTGTTTTTTTACAAAGTGCTGTGACATGGAGCTTAGCTCTGCCCCCGACACTCCCGCGATGCTCTGCCCCCGGATCTCATTGGCCCACAGTCTACTGAATTGTAAAGCAGGGGTGACCATTGGTTGGTGAAACCATTGATTGTCCCCTTGCAGATGGTTTCACACCATCGAAGTTACACATCAATGTTACAAATGATGGTGACCATCGATGGGTACCCCACTGATGGCCTAACCATTCCCATATGCATGGGCCCCTACGACTGCATTCCCCGGTGGGCCTTTCACACCCCAGTCCGACACTGGGTGTGTGATATTAGTGTGGCCTGTGTGTATGAAGGATGTGATGTCAGTATAACCTGTGTTTAGAAATCAGTGAGTATCAATTTTATATATCAATGCATCGGAAGAGGGGGTCCTAAATTATTAATTTTCCTAGAGTAGGGCCCCATGCAGTCTTAATCCGGCTCTGCTGAATGGGCATTATATCTGGCACTGCTGAGGACATTACACGTATCTGGTACTGCTGGGTGCACTACATGTATCTGCCACTGCTGGGCGCATTGCGTGTATCTGGAATTGATGGGGTCATTATGTGTATCTGGCACAGCTGGGGGCAGTATGTGTATCTGGCACTGCTGAGGGGAATATGTGTATCTAGCACTGCTGGGGGCAGTATGTGTATCTGGCACTGCTGGGGTCATTATGTGTATCTGGCACTGCTTGGGGCATTATGTGTGTCTGGCACTGCTGGGAGTATTACGTGTAACTGGCACTATACCGGGGGCATTATGTGTAAGGAGCACTACTGTGGGCATTATGTGTAACTAATATAGTTGCAAAGCCACACTCACTTTCACAGGAGCGCACATGCATTAGGGAAATGCAGGACCCGTAGATAGGGATTACCTGCCCTATCCCCGAGCAAGCAAGAGGCAGCAGCGGAAGGAACATTCGGTAATTAGCCAGGTTTCATTTTTCTTAAGTAGTCCACACCCCAATTAAGTTTGGAGACGACTGCAGTATGTCTCTTTAAAAACATACACCAATTCATCTTTTCTCAAATGTCTTTAGTTTTGTTTCAATTTTTTATATTATAGATTATTTTGCATATGTTTTATTAAATAAAGCTCTATGCTACACACAAAGGGGCTTATTCTGGGAGCAAAGCAAAAAAAAAACAACTAACTTTGAGTCCGAATCAAACCATGTTGCAAGGCAAGGGAGGCAAATACATTTATTATTTTTGCATGTAGGGTAAGTACTGGCTGCTCCTGCATGTGTCCTATAAATAGTGGGCAGCGGAAAAACCCTAGCATGCGATCAGGTCTGATTGACCCCCAATGTCCAACAGTTGTTTTTGTTCACACCATGGCTTTGTATGCTTACCTGAATTATGCAGTGCCTCATAGGAAATCCAGTTATAGGGGCCCACTGTACCAGTATTGAAAATAATATATTGGGCTTGATTTGGATTTGGGAGCAAAGCAAAGAGCAAGTAGTGTTAGAGGTCATTCAGACCTGATCACACGCTAGTTTTTTTCGCTGCGATCAGATCAGAACTGCGCATGCATATGCACCGCAATGCGCAGGCGCGTTGCACGGGTACAAAGCGGATTGTTGCTGTGCGATGAGTTTTACGAAGAATCCATTCGCACAGCCGATCGCAAGGAGATTGACAGGGAGATGGCGTTTGTGGGTGGCAACTGACCATTTTCTGGGAGGGGCTCGGAAAAATGCAGGCGCGTCCAAGCGTTTGCAGGGTGGGTGTCTACGTCAATTACGCTCCCGGACAGGCTGAAGTGATCGCAGCGGCTGAGTAAGTCCTTGGCTACTCAGAACTGCAAAGGATCTTTTTCACCTGAACGCTGAAGCACTGTGAGTACGCTAGACTGGAATTACCGATCACCAGGAACTCATTAATTACGGACCTTTGCGGACATAGAACGTCCTGCCAGGACGTTTACATAACGAGTCACCATTCTCTCTCACAGAGCAGGAGACCGGTCTCCATTACCTTTTATAAATCTTATACAAAGTGTCAATTGTTTTATTTTATTTTTTATATTTTTTTATTTTATTGCTACTGTCACTCATACTGTTTGCTAGTGGTAATACCGCAAAGAGCGCGCTCAGGTATTAAGGTACAAATTAACACTGTCATTTTAACGATTATCAGCCTATTAAACAAGTTCATATCTAGACAGATCCCATTGCCTTCATTTTAAAATACTATATTTATTACACCTATATATACTTTGCGTACAATTCTCAAATTGACATAGGAAGAGATAACAGAATTTCACTGCATTCTCTTGTTACTAACCACTATTTTTTACATTTTTTATATATAATATAATTTTTACAATTTAATAATTTAATAATTTGTGCACGAAACTGCATTTTATTCACTCTTTAATAAACTACCATTTCTGAGTATTAACCAATAGCGCCAAAGGTTGGTCACTTCCCCCTAGAGATACGCTCCCGGACAGGCTGAAGTGATCGCAGCGGCTGAGTAAGTCCTTGGCTACTCAGAACTGCAAAGGATCTTTTTGTACCACTTGGCTGCACATGCGTTCGCACACTTGCACAGCTAAAATACATTCCCCAGTAGGCGGCGACTATCTGATCGCAGTGCTGCAAAAAACTGCTAGCGAACGATCAGGTCTGAATGACCCCCATTGACCTGTTCTATTTACATTGTCTTAATTGTATTTTCTATCCATTTTTTATAGCAGCAAACAAATCATTGACCTACATTTTATAGTCGGATTCCATGGGGGTATATTTACTAAGCTCCCGATTTTGACCGAGATGCCGTTTTTTCTTCAAAGTGTCATCTCGGTTAATCTCGGTCATTTACTAAACACTAATCACGGCAGTGATGAGGGCATTCGTAATTTTTTGCTAGTTCAGGTAAAAAATTACGAATGAATACACCATCGGTCAAAACGCGGCTGTTTAAGTATGAATCTCGGTCATTTACTAAGAAGTGCAAAGCAAAAAAAGAACAAACACTGCCGTGAAAAATTACAACTCGTAAAAAAGTGCTAAAAAAAAACAGAACTTTTTTTTTTATTCGTGTTTGGATAGGCATGCACGGATCCATGAGATCCGTGCATGTATATCAGTGGGAAGGGGTGGGAAAGTGCTTATTTTTTAAAAAAAAATTGCGTGGGGTCCCCCCTCCTAAGCATAAGCAGCCTCGGGCTCTTTGAGCCGATCCTGGTTGCAGAAATATGGTGAAAAAAATGACAGGGGTTCCCCCATATTTAAGCAACCAGCATCGGGCTCTGCGCCTGGTCCTGGTCCCAAAAATACGGGGGACAAAAAGAGTAGGGGTCCCCCGTATTTTTAAAACCAGCACCGGGCTCCACTAGCTGGACAGATAATGCCACAGCCGGGGGTCACTTTTATATAGTGCCCTGCGGCCGTGGCATCAAAAATCCAACTAGTCACCCCTGGCCGGGGTACCCTGGGGGAGTGGGAACCCCTTCAATCAAGGGGTCCCCCCCCCCCAGCCACCCAAGGGCCAGGGGTGAAGCCCGAGGCTGTCCCCCCCCATCCAATGGGCTGCGGATGGGAGGGCTGATAGCCTTTGTTGTAAAATAAAAGATATTGTTTTTAGTAGCAGTACTACAAGTCCCAGCAAGCCTCCCCCGCATGCTGGTACTTGGAGAACCACAAGTACCAGCATGCGGCGGAAAAACGGGCCCGCTGGTACCTGTAGTACTACCACTAAAAAAATACCCAAAAAAACACAAGACACACACACCGTGAAAGTATAATTTTATTACATACATACACACATACATACATACTTACCTTATGTTCCCACGCAGGTCGGTCCTCTTCTCCAGTAGAATCCAAGGGGTACCTGTTGAAGAAATTCTACTCACCAGATCCAGTGGTCCAGGCTCCTCGGATAATCCAGGGATAATCCACGTACTTGAATAAAACAAAAAAACGGTTGCCCGACCACGAACTGAAAGGTGACCCATGTTTGCACATGGGTCACCTTCCCACGAATGCCAGAAACCCACTTTGCCTTCTGGCTAAGTGGGTTTCTTCAGCCAATCAGGGAGTGCCACGTTGTAGCACTCTACTGATCAGCTGTGTGCTCCTGTCCTCACTGACAGGCGGCACACGGCAGTGTTACAATGTAGCGCCTATGCGCTACATTGTAACCAATGATGGGAACTTTGTGCCCTGCGGTTGACCTAAAGTGACGTCACCGCTGAGCAGAAAGTTCCCATCATTGGTTACAATGTAGCGCATAGGCGCTACATTGTAACACTGCCGCGTGCTGCCTGTCAGTGAAGACAGGAGCACACAGCTGATCAGGAGAGTGCTACAACGTGGCACTCCCTGATTGGCTGAAGAAACCCACTTAGCCAGAAGGCAAAGTGGGTTTCTGGCATTCGTGGGAAGGTGACCCATGTGCAAACATGGGTCACCTTTCAGTTCGTGGTCGGGCAACCGTTTTTTTGTTTTATTCAAGTACGTGGATTATCCCTGGATTTGCCGAGGAGCCTGGACCCCTGGATCTCGTGAGTAGAATTTCTTCAACAGGTACCCCTTGGATTCTACTGGAGAAGAGGACCGACCTGCGTGAGAACATAAGGTAAGTATGTATGTATGTGTGTATGTATGTAATAAAATTATACTTTCACGGTGTGTGTGTCTTGTGTTTTTTTGGGTATTTTTTTAGTGGTAGTACTACAGGTACCAGCGGGCCCGTTTTTCCGCCGCATGCTGGTACTTGTGGTTCTCCAAGTACCAGCATGCGGGGGAGGCTTGCTGGGACTTGTAGTACTGCTACTAAAAACAATATCTTTTATTTTACAACAAAGGCTATCAGCCCTCCCATCCGCAGCCCATTGGATGGGGGGGGACAGCCTCGGGCTTCACCCCTGGCCCTTGGGTGGCTGGGGGGGGGGGACCCCTTGATTGAAGGGGTCCCCACTCCCCCATGGTACCCCGGCCAGGGGTGACTAGTTGGATTTTTGATGCCACGGCCGCAGGGCACTATATAAAAGTGACCCCCGGCTGTGGCATTATCTGTCCAGCTAGTGGAGCCCGGTGCTGGTTTTAAAAATACGGGGGACCCCTACTCTTTTTGTCCCCCGTATTTTTGGGACCAGGACCAGGCGCAGAGCCCGATGCTGGTTGCTTAAATATGGGGGAACCCCTGTCATTTTTTTCCCATATTTCTGCAACCAGGATCGGCTCAAAGAGCCCGAGGCTGGTTATGCTTAGGAGGGGGGACCCCACGCATTTTTTGGGGGGATTTTACATTGTTTAATTAAAAATAAAAAATAAAAAGAACCCCAGCACGGATCACACAGATCCGGCCGAGATTGATTGTAAAAAAAAACGGCAGTGTTTTGCTAATCACTGCCGTAAAATTAGGAAAAAAAAAACGAATGACATCGACATCGGAAGAAAAGAAAAACCCGAATACGACAGCTTAGTAAATCCATCGTAATAAATTCAAAAAGTTGCAGTTTTACACTGTCGATGTCATTCGTGATTGAACTTTGACCTATTTTCGGAAATTACGAATGTTAGTAAATGTACCCCCATGTCTCAAATCGCAGTCATCAAAAATTATTAGTTTATGACAACTGCTTGAATGGATACATTTCATTGTCATGACTACAAATGAGTGAATGAATTTGGCATGGACTGGACTATGGGCATCATTCAGACCTGATTGCTCCTCTGCGAATTTGCAGAGGTTTGCGATCAGATAGTCGCTTCCCAGACAGAGATAATACCCGCCCCGTGCAAGTCTGCGTACGCCTTGTGAAAATCTCTGCAAACGCCAGTCAGCTACAAATCTGTTCGCAACCCCTCACCATCAAATGATTTTTCCAGTCTGTGCTTAGCCCAGGACTTACTCCTAACAGTACGATAGAAACAGACTGATCGGGTCCGGAGCTGACGTCACACACCCTCCCTGATAACGCTTGTGCACGCCTGCTTTTTTCCTGACACTCCCAGAAAACGGCCAGTTACCACCCCCAAACACCTGCTTCCTGTCAATCAACTTGCGCACGGCTAGCGATCAAAAAAGTTGTTTGATTTTTTGACAGTTTGGCTTTGCGCGTGCACGCTACTATCCGTACACACGCGCAGTCGATCGATAATCAGCCACCTTGTGAATTCGCACTTCAGCAATCAGGACTGAATTACCCCCTATGTTGGATTTTGGTCTTTAAGATCAAAATGTTTTGTTTTTTTTTAGTCTGAAATCACTATGGAAAATGCAGAAAAGTCCATTCATACATGGAATTATATAATGAATGAATGAAAATGTATTGGTCCTACATTGTGAATAGTTGGTATTGCATCTGATTCGGAGTTGTATGTAAACCCGATAGTTTACGCACAACTCCGATGTTTCTTGAACGGCGCGTGTACAAGATCTGTGCTGCGCATGTGCCAATCTTGTACTACGAGATCACTCACAGTGCCTCCTAAGCTGAAGCATGATTGGCATGCTGTGGCTGATTGGCGGCAGAGAGAGGACAGCAACGGGGATCTTTATCATAATGTCACCCCCGTTTTGTAGGTGGGTCGAGGTCGGGGACTGCGTCCAGAGGAGTTCCGGTAAGCTTTCTCAGATGGCTGGTGGCTGCAGTGCAGCACTTGGATCCGCGATGATGGCAGGAGGCTTTTTTCTCTGTAGATGTTGTCCAAAGATGCAGCAGTGATGCAAGTAGCGTAAACCTCTGAATCAGGCCTATTGATCCCTGTTGATGAACGCGCTGTTCGATTAAGTTAGCTTCAGAAACCGTGTGCGCTAAACCCCAGAGGGAGGACTTTTCCTTGCAGCCTCAGGGTTGCGCGCAGGTAAAATGATGGGTAATTAAACATCTCGGCATAAAACCCTGAACCTAATTGAATCGCTCCCTATTAATTAGCCTATACTGTACCATAAAGACTAGTATCTAGATATTGCTTTATATTAAACCTTTTATTCTTTTCTCCTAGCAGATTCAGAGGAGATTGGGTCATAGCATGTAAAGACAGATATAATGAAAAGACGAAGTTCTCATCACTTGTCTGGGTTATAGAAATTACTAGAATTACCTAAGAAACGTGGAGAACACAAAGGCAAACTAAAAACTATCCACTAAATAAAATCTTCAACACAAATTATGGACCCAGCACCATCAGTCCACCCAGAGGAGAAACAAATTCAACCGAATTTACAGCAAGCATTATATGGTAATGAACCTCTGAATAAGCAACCAACTAATTCAGCACAGCTAACCTCCGAGGTTCCTCAGCTCTCACATGACCATACATCTGTAAATTCTAAATTATGCCATGATGATCTTCGTCCCTCAAATGGAAAAGAAGGACATCATCTAAAATCTTCAGTGGATGGAAAACAAGAAATCACTGATAATATAATTGTTCAATCAGAAGTAATGACAGAACAACTCGCCAAAGACCTAGAAGAAATAAATATCTCACCTGAGAAAAAAAATCCCGCCACTGAAACCCCAACTTCAACCTCATCAGAGCCATATGTTGATAAACACAAAGTAACTGCTGACACAATGACACAAGCATCTGGCACAAAGGATCCAGAACATCCCGCCATTGAAAAAACAACTCAATACTTCCCAGACCTCATTGTTGACAAAGGCAAAGCAACTCCTGATACAACGACACCAGTATCTGGTGCAAATGAGCCAGAAGAGTCTGCCATTGCAGAACCAACTTCATACTCCCCAGAGTCATCTGCTGATAAAGACAAAGCAACCGCTGACACAGCAACTCCAACATCTGGTGCAGAGGGTCCAGAACATCCATCCATTGAAATCCCAACTTCAACCTCATCAGAGCCATATGTTGATAAACACAAAGTAACTGCTGACATGATGACACAAGCATCTGGCACAAAGGACCCAGAACACCCTGCCATTGAAAAGACAACTTCATACTTCCCAGAGCTCATTGTTGACAAAGACAAAGAAACTGCTGACACAACAACACCAGTATCTGGTACAGATGAGCCAGATGAGTCTGCCATTGCAAAACCAACGTCATACTCCCTAGAGCCATCAGCCGATAAAGACAAAGCAACTGCTGTCACAACAACACCAGCATCTAGTGCAAAGGGGCCAGTACAGCCTATCATTGAAAAGCCAACTTCATACTCAATAGAGTCATCTGTTGACAAAGCAACTCCTGACACAACGACACCAGCATCTGGTGCAAAGGTTCCAGAACATCCTGTTATTGAAAAGCCAACTTCATACTCCCCAGAGCCAACTTTTGACAAAGATAAAGCAACTGCTGACACAGTGACACAAGTGTGTGACACAAAAAGCCCAGAACACCCTGCCATTGAAATGCCGATTTCATACTCACCAAAGCCATCTGCTCATGAAGACAAAGCAACTGCTGACACAACGACACCAGTATCTGGTGCAAAGGGCCCAGAACACCCTACCATTGAAAAGACATCTTCATACTCACCAGAGCCATCTGTTAATAAAGGTGAAGTAACTGTTGAAACAATGACACCAGCATCTGGTGGAAAGGAGCCAGAACATCCTGCCATTGAAAATCCAATTTCATACTCATCAGAGCCATCTGTTGACAAAGACAATGCAATGGCTGACACAGCAACACACGTGTGTGGCACAGAGGGGCCAGAAAATCCAACATCATCTTCACCAGAGCCATCTGTTGATAAAGATGAAATAACTGATGACACAACAACACCAGCGTCTTGCGCTAAGAAGCCAGAACATCCTGCCATTAAAAAGTCAACTTCAAACTCATCAGAGCCCTCTGTTGACAAAGACAATGCAACTGCTGACACTGTGACACAAGTGTGTGGCACAAAGGGGCCAGAACATCCTGCCATTGAAAAGCTATCTTTATACTCATCAGAGCCGTTTGTTAATAAAGACAATACAGCTGCTGACACAACGACACCAGCATCTGCTGCTACGTATATAAAACAATCTGTCGTAAGAAAAAGAGTCCCAGAAAGGCTGGGGGAGATCCATGAAGCGAAACAACCCACTGACAGATCATCATCCCCTCTAGTAGATAAAAAAGAGAGTATAAACATACACGCTACGTGGAGCATGTTGGTACCAAGTGTTATTGGTAAGATGCTATACATCAACAATTAATAAGTTACTGAAATAGATTATCATCAATAATTGCATATATAATAGTTCACTAAATGTAATTGGTTATATGGTATACTAGGTGGTTCTGTGGTATACTAGCCTTACTAATAGAAAGTTACAAGTAGCATGAATGGTCTATGTCTCCTCCAGTATTACAGGCCTGGAGCTATAAGAATGGGTATAAAAGATAAGTTTAGTAACAGGCAAAAATATTTAGAAGGCTTTATTGAAGAAAAATAAAAGACACAAAAGATTTACAGAACGTATATAAGTAATGTAAAATTAAAAAAAAGAGTAGAGGAATATTGACTTTTTGGCCGATTAAATAAATTTTGCTGCCTGCAGTTAGCATAGTATTATTGCTTAGGACAATTACATGTGGACTTGATATCATAAAACTGACACTGAGGAAAGTGAGTAAGGAATTGTAAACCCCACCCCTCTCCGGTGCCATCCACCCCCATGGTCTCATCAAGTGGTATGGGTAAGTTAATCCCTCCCACATCTCACCACTTATACATTTATTGATATTTCACCAAGGAACATAACTTGGCCCATGACCTCTTATGACTCCAATTCCCTCTTTATTACAACATTGTTAAAATAAAGAATTTAGTAAACCCACGTAGAACCTGGCTGCTTGATGGAAGGAGGGAGATATGCATTCTCATGGGGTTCCTGATTTTTGGGTGAAGGATCCGCACTGGAATTCCCTTTGGTTTCCAGTATACAAAGGCACGCAAGACACAGGAAATATGCAAAGGTATTAATTAAGAACAATGCCAACTACCACACATTCAATGACATTCCAGTGATATCATGGGGTCCGCGGTTCTCCCCAGAGTTAGATAGATACATCCAAATACAGTAGAAAAAGAAGACTTTTTGTTGGGGGCAATTAAACTTGACATTACATAATGGGCATGCAAAGGTTACTTAATTAAAACATAACTTTTATTTTAATATACAGTAAAATAGAATTGATAACCTATTTGTCAAAAGTAGTAAAACAAGGACTTCAGGACATCCAACTGTGATCCTCCAATAATTTTTTCAAAATCCACTAGGAAACAATGGTAACAAATACCTATCACAATATTATTCACAGTATCCTGTGACCGTATAATTCAGTGTCTCGTGACACCTTTGATCATAAGACGTTCTGCTCTGGGTCTAAGTACCCCCTGCGGTGATTCCTGTTCCTGGACATTTGTTAATGCACAGCCCAAGCTTTTCAGGGGATGTAGTTATGTGACCGACGGTCACAATACCTCTCCCTGCATCCCGAACACTCAAAATACCGACAGTCGACATGCCGACTAGAAGGGACCATTCCCACTCGTGGGTGTCCACGACACCCATAGAGTGGTAATAGAACCTGTGGCGATCGAGCCCGCAAGGGGCTTCATTGCACTCGCCCCCTCCCGCCGGCATTCTGCAGCCGGGATCCCGGCATCGGGATGCTGACCACCGGTAACACAGCCCCAACCTCTTTTGAGGGCCTATACTAAATTGTATGAAATATACTTACTGTCTTATATTTATAGTTCTATCATTGAAAAGTATTCTCCTATCTCATTATAAAAAAAGTACTGTAATAAAAAAATGACTGTCAGTTATCTCTCTGACCCTGATGTAAGGCATTGCAGTCTGATTGCTGTCTAAAAATCAAGTACTGGCCTTTAATCACAAAACAAAGACTGCACATATCATAGTGATATGTGCAGTTCTTTAAATCTGCTACACATTGATGGCGGATTACTCACACTGATGAGCCCATATACAGCACCCATGGACGACGGCACTTCGGTAAAAAATCCACAAACTACGGCGATGTAATTAACACATCTAAATGTTGCAGTGTTCTGCAGTTTGTGGATTTATTACCGAAGCACCGCCGTCCATGGGTGCTTGTTAGAGGCCATGTTATTTGAAGTGCACGGGCCCCCCTTAGCCTTAATCCGGCTCTGCCTTGATTTCCAGGCATGTCAGCACTTGTGGTTCGATAAGAGAGACCTGTAGTCTGCCTATAAAGAACAATATTATTTAACCATTCAATTAAACTATTACCTCTGCACGCAAAGCCCAGAGGGGTGAAAAGAAGCATCCTGGACTTTCAGCCCATGGCTGTTTGTCCTTGTGGAGGAGAACCTCCATTTTGGGGGTCCCCACTTCCCTAGGGATTACAGCCCTGGGCTGACCAGTTTGGTGCTGGCTGCCATAATGGGAGGTGGACCCCGCACTAGAGTCAGCTGCCCCATTTTGTTCAGCCAAGTGCTGGTTAATGGATAATAGGAGGGAACCACACCAAATTTTTCTTCTATTTTCCATTACCAGCCTAGGCTCAGAGGCCCGGGGCTTTTTAGTGATTTATGGGAGGGGGGGGGGGGGGGGGGGCAAGGGGACACATACACACAAGCTGTTTGCTTTTTAAACAAAATCTAAATATTAACCCTTTTCATCCTTAATAACAAACCAAAGCCTGCACAGATCGTAGTGATCTGTACAGTCCTTCATACCAGGTCTGCTGTCAAAGGCAGATCTATCTGGTTTGTTGTCAGCTTTGCAGCAGGTTCTACACCCAGTGCTTAGTAAATCCAGTGTTTCTATTGTTGTCTATGTTAAATAATCAATAGACTATTGCTGTCTAAATTTGGCTTTTTTATGTGAATTTCCGTCAGACATGTCTTTAGTAAATCTCCAGATTGCAGATCCGATAAAAATTCACATACAAACCCAAACTCCATGCTTAGTTTTAGTTCATATACTCAACATCATTTAGGTGCTGGTTTTGTTCTATTTGGTGCAGATGATTTGCATTTATTCTTATGGAGATCAAGTAAAACTTGACACATTGTCTTGTTTGTCTACAGGTTTTATTGCAGTTATTGTGGTTATCTATATCTGCTTATGGAGAGGACCCACAGAATCTTCAGGTTCCAGCAGCTCAGTCCTGCAGATTTTCCAAGATGAGTTCAATAGCCTCAAAGCTGATTTCCCTGGACAGAAGGACGATTTGTGGTTGAGAAGTGGAAAAATGTTGAAGAATCATCTGAACAAGTCCGAACCACTTGAACCTGCTACGTTCATTCTCACTGCAGCCCAAGATGGGGAACACACTTTACGCTGTTTAAGTGACCGCCTAGCAAGTACCTATGCCATTTCCCACAATGCTAGGCATTTGATGGTTCATGGACCCTCTATGGCTAAATTTGATGGTGTCCCTACAAAACTGCTGATAGATGAAGAGCTTACTGCAGGGTTTGAATCTACCGCTCGTGCAGCAGTCTTTTACCGCATAGAGACCCTGCCCCCTAGTTCCTTACTCATCCTTTACAAATATTGTGATCATGAGAATGCTGCCTTCAAGAAAGTGGCACTAGTGCTCACAGTGCTCTTGGATGATAAATCACTGAACACAGACATGTCCCTCACTGAACTGGAAGAGAAAGTGAAAGATTTCATATGGGAACGATTCATTAGCTCAGACAGCATCCGATCGCACCACGAGCTAGACAGTGATAAGCTGAGTGGGGTGTGGAGCCGCATTTCGCACCTTGTTCTTCCTGTTCTGCCTGTAGACTCCATCGAGGCTGGAAACTGTCCTCGGAACCAGATGGAAGATAAATAAAGATCGCAGATTTGAGACTATAAAACAGGGATGGGGAACCTTCGGCCCTCCAGCTGTTGTTGAACTACACATCCCAGCATGCCCTGCAACAGTTTTAGCATGGCCATATAGCAAAACTGTAGCAAGGCATGCTGGTATGTGTAGTTCAACAACAGCTGGAGAGCCAAAGGTTCCCCATCCCTGCTATAAAAGATAGTGGTGAACTGGCCAAAAGGACTTCGATTAATCTAAGTGTGCCTTAACTTACATAAAGAACATCACATAAAATGGTTACCTATCTGTCAAATCCGCATATCTCAAAGCGTTCAAGCAGTTGAACTATGACCTGCTGAACAAGCAATTGAAAAGGAGACTACGATGCACTTTTTTCAAGAAATTTGCTTATTTGCACTATTACAACTTGATCAAAGGAGCTGTTTTACATCATCATCATCATCAACCAATAAGGTTCCATGTAATAACTACATTGTATAGCAATTATGATTGTTTTTTTTTAAAGGGAAACATTATAGAATCAATTCAGCTTTTAGAAATATTTAATCATGTATAATTAAGACATGAACAGGAGAAAATGAATGTACTGAAATAATATATTTTAAAATTAGCTTTTGTACTTTAGCATTCAATTTAAAGTAAACAGGTAATTGTAATTAATTGTTATTAACAAAACTTTGTTTTCTTACGTAAATGTTTCTTGCAATATTGAGTGCAAAGCTAATGAACCTGTGTCTCTGGGTTGCGGAGCTGCAGGTTCTGGCAGGGCACACTGAAACATTTAGCTCCACAGTTGGTGATCCAGAACTAGCCCAAGCCAAGTTTACATCCACTAATAGGAGGCTCTTTCCCCTGTACTGGACAGATATGGGTTTGGTGATATGTCTACCACTCTCTATGAAGACAAAAATACAGGAAAAAAATAAATTTCCGTCCTAGTGCTGCAAGCTCTATCTAATGGCTGCTAGGTGTTACCAATCTTAATTTGTCTTTCTCTGCGTTTGGAGCTCAGTGTGTAGCACTGGGGCACAATTCTGTTCAACACTGTAACATGTGCAATGCCGCCCTTCAGCCTGACAATGACACTTCTAGGCTGCTACTTCTTCCACAACCATTGGCTTGGGTCAAAACTTGAAAATGATTATTCTACGCGCTCTTATTTGGAGAAATTGGGGAAGCCTGGAATATTAGAATCTAGAAGGAGTAAATTTGAGTATTCCTCTCTCAAATCTGATGTTATACAAGTGTGAAGTTGGTGTGGAGAGCCAAAATCCTCACACTCCATCCAACATCAGATTTGTTCATTGTTTACCAAATGTATTCATTTTAGCCGGATTTATTGTGCAATATTTTATAAAGTGGGGTAAGGCCAAATATCCGTCCCAGAGTCAGCCGTTCGTTAGCAGGCTGTAGTGCACCACATAAGTTAGTGTTGTTTCTAGCTTTCTATACTATTTACATCTGTAATAGGATTATTATTATTATCATCATTTATTTATATGGCGCCACATGGGATCTGCAGCGCCAAATTACAGCGTAAATAAATAAGCAAAATGTGAAGTCAGTGACTTACAGTTCAATACAATATAGGACAAGTAGAGGGTATATAAACATAGCTGCGTCAGTAAACTGCACTTATCAGGATGGCAGAAAACCTGAGGATTTGGTGCCATCAAAAAGAATATTGAAAAGAAGATAGGTTAAGTAAGAGACGTAAAAGCATATGAGGGATCAGGACCCTGCTCGTGAGAGCTTACATTCTAAAGGGAAGGGGCACACAAACAGGGGTGACGCAGATGGGGTAGAAAGTGAGAGTGGGCCGCAGAAGGATACACGTTATATGTAGACTAAGCTTTCAATGTAGTTCTGTAGCTAATAGAATGTAATTACTTTGTTTTATTGAACCTGGTCTCAATATGATCTCTACCTAAAACTTTCCTTTTATGCACCGTGTTCACATCCACTAACATGCACATTTCTGATTTCCCAGCTCTCATTCACACACACACTATGAGGGTTATGTAATAGATTCTGACATTACGGAACCAACGTGATTTTGGTGAGTTTGACACTAAATATAAAGCAGCAATATACGTAAGAGGTACATTTGTTATTATGTCAAGAATGCAAAGCTTTAACAACAACACTATATGCAGTAGATGCACTTTAAAAATGATTTTGGTGATAATATGTCCACTCTCATCCAGTGCAGAAAAGTATATATAGTAACCCCTCTAATGCTAAGGATGATTGGGACTCCTGTATAGGGTGAGGAGAAGTGCTACAGATTAGTCTGGTCCACAGATCTTCAGGACTTCAAAGTAATACAAATTTTTAATTGCAAGACACTAATTTTTAGTGATGGCTGGGCAGGAGGTGGCAGATTGATGAGTTTCTGGTACTGATGTGCAATGATGTCACTCAGGGGTTGCAAGGTCATACCACTATAGAAAACAGTGCAGAGCTGGGAGATGGGTGGAGGGCACTGAAAATGTCCTACCTCCTGACAATAACAAATAACACTAAAGAATTTATGAAGTCCAGGGACAAAGGAGAGTGTCCTTGATCCTGGCTTCAAAAAACTCAGGGGCACTGTCATTTGGCAGAGGTGATTCCTCTCTATTGCTGATGTGGCCCCTTAGTGGGTATTATCTGGTGATCCCAAGACCATATCACCACATGCACTACAGAAACACTAGTAGGACCATGGGATAGTAGAGTGAAGGCACTAAGATATTCAAGAGCACCCTGCCTTGTTTGTCTGGTGGGCACAAACAACATCCTGTAGAACATGTTAAAATGTCCAGGAACAGGGATGAGGGAGTGGAAGACGTTCTATTATCCAAATCCTCCCCCATTTTGGCTTAAAAAAACTCAGGTGGTAGGTAGTTTAGTTTCCAAAATAGTATACCTTGAAAACCAATCTACATAATCCTGCTTTTTGCTATATTTGAATTAATGTTAAATCAAGACGCACAAATTATTTTTGTGGAGGTTATTAAAATAAAATATAATTTACACATCACACTTTGAGTCCCTTATCTTGCAATTTAGATTACAAGAAAAAAAAATAGAACTCATCAAGGAATAAGCTAATGGTACAGTATTTTCTACAGTGCACCCGGAAAGTATTCACAGCGATTCACTTTTTCCACATTTTGTTATGTTACAGCCTTATTCCAAAAACTGGAATAAATTCATTTTTTTCCTCCAAATTCTACACACAGTACCCCATAATGACAACGTGAGAAAGGTTTTTTTTTTTTTAGATTTTTGCAAATTTATTAAAAATAAAAAACTAAGAAGTCACATGTACCTAAGCATTCGCAGCCTTTGCGATGAAGCTCAGAATTAAGCTCAGGTGCATCCTGTTTCCACTGATCATCCTTGAGATGTTCCTACAGCACAGGTTCTCAAACTCGGTCCTCAGGACCCCACACGGTGCATGTTTTGCAGGTCTCCTCACAGAATCACAAGTGACATAATTAGCTCCACCTGTGGACCTTTTAAAATGTGTCAGTGAGTAATTAATACACCTGTGCACTTGCTGGGTTACCTGCAAAACATGCACTGTGTGGGGTCCTGAGGACCGAGTTTGAGAACCACTGTCCTACAGCTTAATTGGAGTCCACCTGTGGTAAATTCAGTTTATTGGACATGATTTGGAAAGGCACACACCTGTCTAAATAAGGTCCCACACTTGACAGTGCATTTCTAAGCACAAACCAAGCATAAAGGAATTGTCTTTAGACCTCCGAGACAGGATTGTCTCAAGGCATAAATCTGGGGAAGGGTACAGAAAAATATCTGCTGCTTTGAAAGTCCCAATGAGCACAGTGGCCTACATCATCTATAAATGGAAGACGTTTGGAACCACCAGGACTCTTCCTAGAGCTGGCCATCTGTCTAAACTGAGCGATCGGGAGAGAAAGGCCCTAAGTCAAGGAGGTGACCAAGAACCCGATGGTCACTCTGCCAAAGCTACAGCATTCTTCTGTGGAGAGAGGAGAACCTTCCAGAAGGACAACCATCTCTGCAGCAATCCACCAATCAGGCCTGTATGGTAGACTGGCCAGACGAAAGCCACTCCTTAGTAAAAAGCACATGGCAGCCCGCCTGGAGTTTGCCAAAATGCACCTGAAGGACTCTCAGGCTATGAGAAACAAAATTCTCTGGTCTGATGAGACAAAGATTGAACTCTTTGGCGTGAATGCCATGCATCATGTTTGGAGGAAACCAGGCACCGTTCATCACCAGGCCAATACCATCCCTACAGTGAAGCATGGTGGTGGCAACATCATACTGTGGGGATGTATTTCAGCAGCAGGAACTGGGAGACTAGTCAGGATAGAGGGAAAGATGAATGCAGCAATGTACAGAGACATCCTGACTGTAAACCTGCTCCAGAGCGCTCTTGACCTCAGACTGGGGCAACGGATCATCTTTCAGCAGGACAACGACCCTAAGCACACAGTCAAGATATCAAAGGACTGGCTTCAGGATAACTCTGTGAATGTCCTTAAGTGGCCCAGCCAGAGCCCAGACTTGAATCTGATTGAACATCTCTGGAGAGATCTGAAAATGGCTGTGCACAAACGCTTCCCATCCAACCTGATGGAGCTTGAGAGGTGCTGCAATGAGGAATGGGCAAAACTGGCCACAGACAGGTGTGCCAAGCTTGTGGCATCATAGTCAAAAATACTTAAGGCTGTAATTGCTGCCAAAGGTGCATCAACAAAGTATTGAGCAAATGCTGTGAATACTTATGTACATGTGATTTCTTAGTTTTTTATTTTTAATAAATTTGCAAAAATCTCAAAAACATTTTTTTCACGTTGTATTATGTGGTATTGTGTGTAGAATTTTAAGGGAAAAATTAATTTATTCCAGTTTGGAATTAGGCTGTAACATAACAAAATGTGGAAAAAGTGAAGCGCTGTGAATATTTTCTGGATGCAGTGTAAATCTGTGGTTACTACATAAACAAATTGCTGATAATGTATTAATATTGGAATATAAGAACAGAAATGAAACAGTGACTTGCGCCCTAGCTGCAGCTTGGCATTCGCCTCAAAGTGCACCACTCCTTCCTAGAAATAGAATATATAGAAGGACGACCTCCAAGCGCTGCTAAATACCAGTCGAATCAGTCCATCTTTCAAATCCTCAAAAAGATATCATACAAATATCCACTTTCATTAGCAAATAATTAATCAGTTCTTAATTGATCCAGGAATGGCGTTCCCCAACACTGACCTATATTAAAACAGATGTGTTCACGTAACGGTTTCTTTTATACCTCCATACATCTAGATATCATCGTGTCAGGTAAACACCATAAGAACCCACCAAAAAAAGCAAATTATACTTACCGATAATTTCATTTCTTCAAGATACTTCATGGCAGCCATTACTCTGGGGATTGTATCCATCCTCCTATAATTAGACAGGTAGTTTTTTTTTTCTCAGCAGCTAAGTACCGCCCACTCTGGGTATAAAGCGACCCTCCTCTTCCTCCTCCCTAGTCTTTTGAATGTCTCCTTACTGACACCTTCTGTGAAAAAAAACTTAAGGGAGGGAATATCATAGGCTGCCATGAAGTATCTTGAAGAAATGAAATTATCGGTAAGTATAATTTGCTTTTTTCTTCTGCGTTCCTTCATGGCAGCCATTACTCTGGGATATACCAACGCTCAATACAGGGAGGGTAACAAATTAGAAAGACCACGGTTTAATGCTGAATAGTAATAACTATTTATTCCATAACCCTTTCAAGGACTTGTTTCCCAAAGTGGGAATCTCCAACATGCAGCACATAATGACTAGAGAACGTATGTATAGATGACCAGGTAGCTGCTGCGCATATGTCTCTTGCCGACACTTGAGCCTTCCTAGCCCAGGAAGCTGCCACCGCCCTTATAGAGAGTGTGCCTTTAGTCCTCCTGGAACCTCCCGATCACTTTCCTCATACACAAATGTTAGCAGTTCTCTAATCCATCTGGAAATGGTTTGCTTAGTAGGCATGTCACCTCTCTTTGGTCCTGAATGCAGCACAAACAGGTGTTTGGTCTTCCGAAACTCCTACACGCTCTCCAGATAAAATTAGATTGCTCAGGTTAAATCTAAATTGTGCATCCTTTCTTCCTCCCTGTTCTGTGGTTCCGGATAAAAGGACGGCAAGACAATTTCCTGACCCGAATGAAATTCTGAAGAATTTCTAGGTAAGAAAACTCGGATTAGTTCTAAGAACCACTCTATCCGGAAGGAAATTTAAATAAGGTTCTTCTGACCACAGGGCTTGTAGCTCACCAACTCTCCTGGTCGAAATAATAGCCACTAGAAAAGCCACTTTCCATGTAACAAATTTATTGAGATCTCCTGTATTGGCTCAAAGGGTGGTGCCATTAAGGCATCCAACACCAAATTCAGGTCCCATGGTGCAAGGATTAACCTAACTCTAGGGCGTATCCTCTTTATTGACCGACAAAACTTTTTTGTTAAATCGGCCTTCGACAACCTTCGGTCAAGGAACACGCTGAGTGCTGCTATTTGGACTTTGATAGTTGACACTGCCAGACCTCTCTCGAAGCCCTCGAACAGGAACTGTAACACGTGAGACGTATCTGCTTTCTGAGTGCCAAAATCTGAACTGGCCCAGGAAATAACATTTCTCCAGACTCTATAATATGCACTTGAAGACCCCTTCTTCTTTGCCTGAATTAGCAAATCGAGGGCCTGCTCGGACAGGCCCTTTTTCCTAAGTAACTGCCGTTCAACTTCCATGCCGTCAAATGAAGCTGCTGAAGGTTCGGATGTAGCAGCGGCCCCTGCTGTAGCAGATCTCTCCTTAGAGGTAGTCTCCAAGGTCCTTGTTCCGCCATCCTCATTACTGAGGGAAACCAAACTCTCTTTGGCCATAAGGGAAGAATTATTATGACTTGTGCCTTCTCTTCCCTGATCTTCTTTATTACACGGGCAATCATTGGAAACGGGGGAAACACATAAGCCAGTCTGAAATTCCATGGAAGAGAGAAGGCATCTACTCCCCCTGTTCCTGGTAGATGATAACGGGAAAAAACCAGGGACATCTTCACATTGATATGTGTGGCCATCAGGTCTACTTGAGGCTGTCCGAACCTTTGAACAATGTCCCAGAACATTGCCTCGTTTAATTCCCATTCTCCTGCTAGCACTTGTTGTCTGCTGAGGAAGTCTGCTACCAGATTTCTTTTGCCTGGAACATGCAGGGCTGACAAGGACCAAAGGTGGCTTTCCGCCCACTGAAGTATCCTTGACACTTTCACCATTAGTGCTTGACTCTTGGTGCCTCCTTGCCGATTCAGATAGGCCACCACCGTTACATTGTCCGAAAACACTTTGAGATGGTTCCCACATAATTGATTCCGGAAAAATATTATCGCATTCCAAACTGCCCTAATTTCTCTGTGATTTGAAGATAGTCTCTTCTCTCTCTGATTCCATTGGCCTTGGCAACTTTGCTGCAGCAGATTTTCTCCCCAACCTACTGCGCTTGCGTCTATTGTTAACACTAGACACTGATGTCCAGCCAAAGACGTGCTTCTTTCTATCAGCTCCGCTTCCAACCACCAATCTAGGGACCACCTTGTCTCTTGACGCAACCCTATCTGATAGTTTAGAGAATAACCTTTTCAACTGAACCGGAGAATGTCCATCTGTAGTTTCCTCATTCTCCATCTCGCCCAAGGGACTATATCTATGGTGGACGCCATCATTCCTAATAGACTCATCGCTTGACGTAACGTCACTGTGCTGCACCCTCTTACCAGAACTGCCAGCTCCTGTATTTTTCTGCATCTCTCTTCCGACAGACTTATTACATAGCTGCAAGTATCCAGTTGTACTCCCAGAAACTGAATTTTTTGTTCTGGTTCTAACTGGCTCTTCTCCCAGTTTATCAGCCAGCCATGATTCTGAAGAATCTGTAATGTCTTGTCCAATGCCACCATCACCTCTGCTTCCGATCCCTAACATATTAGCAGATCGTCCAGATATGACCAAATTGCCACCTGTTGATTTCTTATGACCGGCAGGAGTGATGTAAGGACTTTCGTGAACACCCTTGGTGATGTCTTTAGACCAAACGGAAGGCAAGTATACTGAAAATGCTTTTAGAGCACGCAGAATCTTAGATACTTTCTGTGATAACTGGCTACAGGTACCTGAAAATAAGCATCCTTTAGGTCTATGGACCCCATAAAATCTTTTCTCCTTACCCCTATCAGAATTGACTTTAGGGTTTCCATATAAAATGTTCTTGTTTTTATGAATCTGTTTAGGCGTCTGAGGTCTAGAATAGTTCTGAACTCCCCAGGGTTTTTATTTTTTTATTAGGAATATTCTTGAGTAGAATCTGCTTCTTATCTGGAACTTTGGGACAACCTCCACTGCCTTTGCTCTGATCAATTTCTTTAAACTGTCCCTTAGGGCTTCTAATTTTGGAGCCAGAGAAGGTGTTTCTGATACCAGAAAATTGTTGTCATCTGGAACTACCGAAAACTCTATTCTGTAACCATTGGCTATGACATCCAACACCCACGTATCTTGAATTGACTCTCTCCAATGACTGCTAAATTCCCGAAGTCTGCCCCCTACTGGAATGGAGTCCAGAACTCCACAATAGTTATTGTCTGCGACCTCTTCTGTAGGACTGACGAAAGGATTGACGATTTGTCCCTGACGAATACCTGCCAAAGTAACCATGACCTGGCCTATATCTCCTGGCCTCTTTAAATTGTTGCCTGGAGTAGGGAACAGGAAATCTATTCCTTCTATCTTGAGGTTATTTTGCTGATTTACCTCCTGATATTTTCTGTATAATGGCTTACAATTTATTGCCAAATAACAATGATCCTTCAAATGGTAAAGACACCAGTCTATTCTTGGAAAGGATATGTGCTGCCCACGGTCTAAGCCACAGAGCTCTCCTTGCCATTATTCCTGCTGCCATAGACTTTGCAGCAAAATTTAGAACATCTAAGGATGCCTCACACAGATATTTTACTCCTTTCATATAAAATTTTTCCAACAGACATTACCTTGACATTTTCTCCTCTAAGTCTGTAGACATTGCTGACCCCAGACTCTTAATGCTCTGGATACTGAAGCAACTGCTACACCTGACTTTAATGACACAGCTCAGGAAATATGTAGCTTTTTTAGGGCACTTTCCATCCATTTATCCATACCGTCCCTTAGAACTGCACCATCCTCCAACAAAATAGTAGTCTTTGAAACTACCTCAGCAACTGCAGCATCAATTTTAGGTACCATACACCAGTTTAAAACCTGCTCATCCTCAATAGGAAACATACGGTCAGTCTTTTTAATATTACCAAGCCTTTTATCAATATTTTGCCACTCTTAACTGACAATGTCTTTAATGCTTTGTGAACTAGAAACTCCTAGTTTTTTTTTTTTTTTTTGAACACTCTGCAAACAGTACATCTTCATCACCACATTTTCCTTCAGGCTCTTTATAATTCATAATCTTATAAATATTCTTTAACAGACTGTCCACCAATTCAAATGTGAATTTCCTATACTCCTCCTGATACTCGTCATCATAACTACAATCATGTGAGACTGAATCCTCCACTGAATCAATGCTAGTCAAAGACCTAGACCTTTTACTTCCCTGCAACTCAGACAGCTGCTGCTTGGTAACAAACAAGCTCTTCATTCACTCTTTCAGATTCTGTATTTGTCTGGACTGATTAGAGTCACTGGCCTCATTTCTACTAGTAGAGATGAGCGGATTCGGTTTTACTCGGTTTTACTCGGTTCTCAAAACGACATCTTATTGGCTCACGGATGTCACGTGTTTTGGATAGCCAATAAGATTCGGTTTTGAGAACCGAGTAAAACCGAGTAAAACCGAATCCGCTCATTTATAATTTCTAGTGCAATCTTCACAGAATTTAGTATTCTCCACAGAAGAGAAGATTTTATCACAGGCAGCACACTGAATTTCCTTGTGCTTCTTTTTAGTTTTATACATCCTCTTCTTAGTTGGAGGCACACTATAATACTGGTATCATAACCTACTCTAACACTATATTATATAATATAATATAACATATATATATGCCCTCTATGAGGACTTACCTCTTTAGGGCAACAGTTGGCTTTGGGGAAGAAGGCTCCTCCATGATATTGCTGCTGGTATGCACAGGAACCTGCCCAGCCATTCAGGGAGACACTGCAGTCTGAATCTCTGTGTGCAGTGCCATTTTTTTTTTAAACAGCTCCTTATCATAGAGCTGCAGCACTTGTGCAGAGCTTCCCTCTAATCCTCCAGGGATGCCTGCCACCCAGCACTTCCGCCCGCCAGCCACCACTGTCGAGCGCTCCCTTCCACCCGCCAGTGCGTCCCTTCCCCTAGCCGCACTTCCACCCACACCACGGAATGGGGAGAACGCAAGCACGGGGGAAAAGTGGTATGTGCACTATGATGCGGCGATGCAGAGAGGCCTCTATACAAAAGCAGGCTGCGGGCAGACACCTTAGGCTGTTTAGTGGGGACTTACTCATACCGCCCCTAGCACACTTTGCCACTCTTCCCAGGGAGCCACCCTCTTCCAGTATAAAGCAATAACCGCAAACTGGGAATATTAGAGGTAAGCCTAAAAAAATAAAATAAAAACAAAATAAAACAACAAACACTACTCTGCTCTAATAGGAGACAGGAAAAAAGACTAGGGAGGAGGAAGAGGAGGGTCGCTTTATACCCAGAGTGGGCGGTACTTAGCTGCTGAAAAAAAAAAAAACTACCTGGATACAATCCCCAGAGTAATGGCTGCCATGAAGGAACGCAGAAGAAATAAGGCTTACCTTTATGATAAGCCCTATATGTGCCAAAAGGTATCTTTGAATCTTCGTCCATATAAGGACATCTTTAGATTCCGTCCAACTCCTCCTTATATTCCCATGAATTAATTCAGACAGCAGTCTACCAATGGGATTATATTTCTCAAAGTACATATGCTATCACTGTACATATATATATATATATATATATATATATAAAAGTGTTCTAAGCACATTTATTAAAAAATAACGTGACACTGAAGTTCACAGCTATACACAGGTAATTCAGAGCAGTTAATGTGTGTGATCTGTCTCTTTGGAGAGGAGCGGAGTGATTCAGCCAGAGAGTGATTCGTCCTGTCAGGAGAATGTCTGCGGTACCTGTTGTGAGGGGAGGAGCAATGCTGAGGTGAGGAAAAGCAGCGTGAGGAGCCACACTGTGAGAGACAGCAGTGCTGACAGGCTCCATTGGCACAGAGTACCAGACTTTTACAGAGGGGCAGATAAAACCCTGTTGTATTACCAGTCTCTGGCCAGACCCCGGCGGCTGCTGATGACATAGCGGGGAAGTGCCAAACAGCAGTGGTGAACCCCCGGCAGTGACAGTGGAGATGGAGGTGGACTTTTTTCCCCTGAAGGATGGCAAAGAAGGTGGCACAAACCCATGTAGGGCAAGTTTGGGAGTGTTGCTCTGCAGAGATTTGCCAGCACTGGCAGGATGCAGTACAAGTAACTGTAGAGGTATTGCAGTACTACGCCCAGATTTTACATAGCAGGGAAGGCACAGTTTACCCTATAAAGTCTAGTCATACAGAGAGAGATAACTTTCCATTAAATTGCTAAAGGACACAAACTTGGAACAAACGGTTTGCAAAGTAGTTAGGAAACCTCACTTCTATTCTAAACAATTTTTTCCTCTTGTTCAGGGAGAGAGCAGCAATTATCCCTTTGGTGATCAGAGAAAGGAGAGTTGAGAGTTGCATACAGTTGAGTACATTAACCCTTACCAGCATAGCATTGATAGTGGTCTGAATAAGAAGCCAGAGCACCTCAATTTTTGCTGACTTTAGTACCCTTCTAAACTGCAAGATTTATAGAAACATTACTGCTAACAGCTTTTAATATAATCAAAAGTAACAGCTGATTTCACAACAGAGACCTACATTTGTTACACTACACCAGTCACTGCGAAGTAAGGAAGTAAAATACAGCCTTGGAGGTCAGCAGCTGCGCAGTGGCAGTCACTTGAGTAACTTACATCAAAATCATCTAACGTGCACCACCGTAAAGGATTCATCTGAACTTTACTGTTTGATCTATTCAGGAATATTTATGGTACCAAGTAGAACACAAATGAATGAGGTTAATGTATTATTATTTGTATGCATATTTTAAGGGTTCATTACATAAGTGTGTATGTACATGCCTAAAGTTACTACTGCTCAGCAACTCTGATCCAAGTTATTTTCTGCTGTTCTGTAAAAGAAGACACACAGTTCCTATAGAGAGACCTAGTCTCACAGAGTTCTAGTAAAATATAAATGTTCTTTATTTTACATCTTCGTTATTGCTGAACTAATTGCTTCCTTCAATAAATAAGTTGTAAGTGGAGATATTATTACAACTCTCCATGCCTAAGCCAGTCTGAAATTCCATGGAAGAGAGAAGGCATCTACTCCCCCTGTTCCTGGTAGATGACAACGGGAAAAAACCAGGGACATCTTCACATTGATATGTGTGGCCATCAGGTCTACTTGAGGCTGTCCGAACCTTTGAACAATGTTCCAGAACATTGCCTCGTTTAATTCCCATTCTCCTGCTAGCACTTGTTGTCTGCTGAGGAAGTCTGCTACCAGATTTCTTTTGCCTGGAACATGCAGGGCTGACAAGGACCAAAGGTGGCTTTCCGCCCACTGAAGTATCCTTGACACTTTCACCATTAGTGCTTGACTCTTGGTGCCTCCTTGCCGATTCAGATAGGCCACCACCGTTACATTGTCCGAAAACACTTTGAGATGGTTCCCACATAATTGATTCCGGAAAAATATTATCGCATTCCAAACTGCCCTAATTTCTCTGTGATTTGAAGATAGTCTCTTCTCTCTCTGATTCCATTGGCCTTGGCAACTTTGCTGCAGCAGATTTTCTCCCCAACCTACTGCGCTTGCGTCTATTGTTAACACTAGACACTGATGTCCAGCCAAAGACGTGCTTCTTTCTATCAGCTCCGCTTCCAACCACCAATCTAGGGACCGCCTTGTCTCTTGACGCAACCCTATCTGATAGTTTAGAGAATAACCTTTTCAACTGAACCGGAGAATGTCCATCTGTAGTCTCCTCATTCTCCATCTCGCCCAAGGGACTATATCTATGGTGGACGCCATCATTCCTAATAGACTCATCGCTTGACGTAACGTCACTGTGCTGCACCCTCTTACCAGAACTGCCAGCTCCTGTATTTTTCTGCATCTCTCTTCCGACAGACTTATAACATAGCTGCAAGTATCCAGTTGTACTCCCAGAAACTGAATTTTTTGTTCTGGTTCTAACTGGCTCTTCTCCCAGTTTATCAGCCAGCCATGATTCTAAAGAATCTGTAATGTCTTGTCCAATGCCACCATCACCTCTGCTTCCGATCCCTAACATATTAGCAGATCGTCCAGATATGACCAAATTGCCACCTGTTGATTTCTTATGACCGGCAGGAGTGATGTAAGGACTTTCGTGAACACCCTTGGTGATGTCTTTAGACCAAACGGAAGGCAAGTAAACTGAAAATGCTTTCCGAGCACGCAGAATCTTAGATACTTTCTGTGATAACTGGCTACAGGTACCTGAAAATAAGCATCCTTTAGGTCTATGGACCCCATAAAATCTTTTCTCCTTACCCCTATCAGAATTGACTTTAGGGTTTCCATATAAAATTTTCTTGTTTTTATGAATCTGTTTAGGCGTCTGAGGTCTAGAATAGTTCTGAACTCCCCAGGGTTTTTATTTTTTTATTAGGAATATTCTTGAGTAGAATCTGCTTCTTATCTGGAACTTTGGGACAACCTCCACTGCCTTTGCTCTGATCAATTTCTTTAAACTGTCCCTTAGGGCTTCTAATTTTGGAGCCAGAGAAGGTGTTTCTGATACCAGAAAATTGTTGTCATCTGGAACTACCGAAAACTCTATTCTGTAACCATTGGCTATGACATCCAACACCCACGTATCTTGAATTGACTCTCTCCAATGACTGCTAAATTCCCGAACTCTGCCCCCTACTGGAATGGAGTCCAGAACTCCACAATAGTTATTGTCTGCGACCTCTTCTGTAGGACTGACGAAAGGATTGACGATTTGTCCCTGACGAATACCTGCCAATGTAACCATGACCTGGCCTATATCTCCTGGCCTCTTTAAATTGTTGCCTGGAGTAGGGAACAGGAAATCTATTCCTTCTATCTTGAGGTTATTTTGCTGATTTACCTCCTGATATTTTCTGTATAATGGCTTACAATTTATTGCCAAATAACAATGATCCTTCAAATGGTAAAGACACCAGTCTATTCTTGGAAAGGATATGTGCTGCCCACGGTCTAAGCCACAGAGCTCTCCTTGCCATTATTCCTGCTGCCATAGACTTTGCAGCAAAATTTAGAACATCTAAGGATGCCTCACACAGATATTTTACTCCTTTCATATAAAAATTTTCCAACAGACATTACCTTGACATTTTCTCCTCTAAGTCTGTAGACATTGCTGACCCCAGACTCTTAATGCTCTGGATACTGAAGCAACTGCTACACCTGACTTTAATGACACAGCTCAGGAAATATGTAGCTTTTTTAGGGCACTTTCCATCCGTTTATCCATACCGTCCCTTAGAACTGCACCATCCTCCAACAAAATAGTAGTCTTTGAAACTACCTCAGCAACTGCAGCATCAATTTTAGGTACCATACACCAGTTTAAAACCTGCTCATCCTCAATAGGAAACATACGGTCAGTCTTTTTAATATTACCAAGCCTTTTATCAATATTTTGCCACTCTTAACTGACAATGTCTTTAATGCTTTGTGAACTAGAAACTCCTAGTTTTTTTTTTTTTTTTGAACACTCTGCAAACAGTACATCTTCATCACCACATTTTCCTTCAGGCTCTTTATAATTCATAATCTTATAAATATTCTTTAACAGACTGTCCACCAATTCAAATGTGAATTTCCTATACTCCTCCTGATACTCGTCATCATAACTACAATCATGTGAGACTGAATCCTCCACTGAATCAATGCTAGTCAAAGACCTAGACCTTTTACTTCCCTGCAACTCAGACAGCTGCTGCTTGGTAACAAACGAGCTCTTCATTCACTCTTTCAGATTCTGTATTTGTCTGGACTGATTAGAGTCACTGGCCTCATTTCTAGTGCAATCTTCACAGAATTTAGTATTCTCCACAGAAGAGAAGATTTTATCACAGGCAGCACACTGAATTTCCTTGTGCTTCTTTTTAGTTTTATACATCCTCTTCTTAGTTGGAGGCACACTATAATACTGGTATCATAACCTACTCTAACACTATTTCTCTGACGTCCTAGTGGATGCTGGGACTCCGTCAGGACCATGGGGAATAGCGGCTCCGCAGGAGACAGGGCACAAAATTTAAAAGTTTGACCACTAGGTGGTGTGTACTGGCTCCTCCCCCTATGACCCTCCTCCAAGCCTCAGTTAGGTTTTTGTGCCCGTCCGAGCAGGGTGCAATCTAGGTGGCTCTCCTAAAGAGCTGCTTAGAAAAAGTTTGTTAGGTTTTTTATTTTCAGTAAGTCCTGCTGGCAACAGGCTCACTGCAACGAGGGACTTAGGGGAGAAGAAGTGAACTCACCTGCGTGCAGGATGGATTTGCTTCTTAGGCTACTGGACACTAGCTCCAGAGGGACGATCACAGGTACAGCCTGGATGGGTCACCGGAGCCGCGCCGCCGACCCCCTTGCAGATGCCGAATAGAGAAGAGGTCCAGAAACCGGCGGCAGAAGACGTCTCAGTCTTCATGAGGTAGCGCACAGCACTGCAGCTGTGCGCCATTGCTCTCCGCACACTTCATACCAGCGGTCACTGAGGGTGCAGGGCGCTGGGGGGGGCGCCCTGGGCAGCAATGTAATATACCTATTCTGGCTAAAATATATCACATATAGCCCCTGGGGCTATATGGATGTATTTAACCCCTGCCAGGTTCCAAAAAAACCGGGAGAAGAAGCCCGCCGAAAAGGGGGCGGGGCCTATTCTCCTCAGCACACAGCGCCATTTTCCTGCCCAGCTCCGCTGCGAGGAAGGCTCCCAGGACTCTCCCCTGCACTGCACTACAGAAACAGGGTAAAAACAGAGAGGGGGGGGCACTTATTGGCGATATTTATAATATTTGAGCTGCTATAAAGGGAACACACTTATTAAGGTTGTCCCTATATATATATTTATAGCGCTTGGGTGTGTGCTGGCAAACTCTCCCTCTGTCTCCCCAAAGGGCTAGTGGGGTCCTGTCTTCTATCAGAGCATTCCCTGTGTGTCTGCTGTGTGTCGGTACGTGTGTGTCGACATGTATGAGGACGATGTTGGCGTGGAGGTGGAGCAATTGCCTGTAATGGTGATGTCACCCCCTAGGGAGTCGACACCAGAATGGATGGCTTTGTTTATGGAATTACGGGATAGTGTCAGCACGCTACAAAAGTCGGTTGACGACATGAGACAGCCGGCAAACCAGTTAGTACCTGTCCAGGCGTCTCAGACACCATCAGGGGCTGTAAAACGCCCTTTACCTCAGTCGGTCGACACAGACCCAGACACTGAATCCAGTGTCGACGGTGAAGAAACAAACGTATTTTCCAGTAGGGCCACACGTTATATGATCACGGCAATGAAGGAGGCTTTGCATATCTCTGATACTGCAAGTACCACAAAAAGGGGTATTACGTGGGGTGTGAAAAAACTACCGATAGTTTTTCCTGAATCAGAGGAACTGAATGAAGTGTGTGATGAAGCGTGGGTTACCCCAGATAGAAAACTGCTAATTTCAAAGAAGTTATTGGCATTATACCCTTTCCCGCCAGAGGTTAGGGCGCGCTGGGAAACACCTCCTAGGGTGGATAAGGCGCTCACACGCTTATCAAAGCAAGTGGCGTTACCGTCTCCTGATACGGCCGCCCTCAAGGATCCAGCTGATAGGAGGCTGGAGAATACATTAAAAAGTATATACACACATACGGGTGTTATACTGAGACCAGCAATCGCCTCAGCCTGGATGTGCAGTGCTGGCGTGGCTTGGTCGGAGTCACTGTCTGAAAATATTGATACCCTGGATAGGGACAGTATTTTACTGACTATAGAGCAGTTAAAGGATGCATTTCTTTATATGCGAGATGCACAGAGAGATATTTGCACTCTGGCATCAAGAGTAAGTGCGATGTCCATATCTGCCAGAAGAAGTTTATGGACGCGCCAGTGGTCAGGTGATGCGGATTCCAAACGACATATGGAAGTATTGCCGTATAAGGGGGAGGAATTTTTTGGGGTCGGTCTATCGGATCTGGTGGCCACGGCAACGGCCGGAAAATCCACCTTTTTACCCCAGGTCACCTCCCAGCAGAAAAAGCCGCAGGCTTTTCAGCCGCAGTCCTTTCGTTCCTATAAGAACAAACGAGCAAAAGGACATTCCTATTTGCCCTGAGGCAAAGGAAAGGGTAAGAGACTGCAACAAGCAGCTCCTTCCCAGGAGCAGAAGCCCTCCCCGGCTTCTACAAAGGCGTCAGCATGACGCTGGGACCTTACAAGCAGACTCAGGGGCGGTGGGGGGTCGCCTCAAACATTTCAGCGCACAGTGGGCTCACTCGCAGGTGGACCCCTGGATCCTGCAGGTAGTATCTCAGGGTTACAGGTTGGAATTCGAGAAGTCCCCTCCTCGCCGTTTCCTAAAGTCTGCTTTGCCAACGTCTCCCTCCGACAGGGCGACGGTATTGGAGGCCATTCACAAGCTGTATTCTCAGCAGGTGATAGTCAAGGTACCCCTCCTACAACAAGTAGTGCTCCAACAACACGGGTGGATTCTGAATTTTCCAAAATCACAACTGATCCCGACGACACGTCTGTTGTTCCTAGGGATGATTCTGGACACTGTTCAGAAAAAGGTATTTCTTCCGGAGGAGAAAGCCAGGGAGTTATCCGATCTAGTCAGGAACCTCCTAAAACCAGGAAAAGTATCTGTGCATCAATGCACAAGAGTCCTGGGAAAAATGGTAGCTTCTTACGAAGCGATTCCATTCGGCAGATTCCATGCACGAACTTTTCAGTGGGATCTGCTGGACAAATGGTCCGGATCGCATCTGCAGATGCATCAGCGGATAAAATTGTCCACAAGGACAAGAGTGTCTCTGCTATGGTGGTTGCAGAGTGCTCATCTGTTAGAGGGCCGCAGATTCGGCATACAGAACTGGGTCCTAGTGACCACGGATGCCAGCCTGAGAGGCTGGGGAGCGGTCACACAGGGAAGAAACTTCCAGGGCGTGTGGTCAAGCCTGGAGACGTCTCTTCACATAAATATACTGGAGCTAAGAGCAATCTACAATGCTCTAAGCCTGGCAAAACCTCTGCTTCAGGGTCAGCCGGTGTTGATTCAGTCGGACAACATCACGGCAGTCGCCCACGTAAACAGACAGGGCGGCACAAGAAGCAGGAGGGCAATGGCAGAAGCTGCAAGGATTCTCCGCTGGGCAGAAAATCATGTGTTAGCACTGTCAGCTGTGTTCATCCCGGGAGTGGACAACTGGGAAGCAGACTTCCTCAGCAGACATGATCTGCACCCGGGAGAGTGGGGACTTCATCCAGAAGTCTTCCACATGATTGTGGTCCATTGGGAAAGACCAATGGTGGACATGATGGCGTCCCGCCTCAACAAAAAACTGGACAGGTATTGCGCCAGGTCAAGAGACCCTCAGGCAATAGCTGTAGACGCTCTGGTAACACCATGGGTGTACCAGTCAGTGTATGTGTTTCCTCCTCTGCCTCTCATACCAAAAGTACTGAGAATTATACGGCAAAGGGGAGTAAGAACGATACTCGTGGCTCCGGATTGGCCAAGAAGAACTTGGTACCCGGAACTTCAGGAGATGCTCACGGAAGATCCGTGGCCTCTACCTCTAAGACGGGACCTGCTTCAGCAGGGACCGTGTCTATTCCAAGACTTACCGCGGCTGCGTTTGACGGCATGGCGGTTGAACGCCGAATCCTAAGGGAAAAAGGCATTCCGGAAGAGGTCATCCCTACCCTGGTAAAAGCCAGGAAGGAGGTGACTGCACAACATTATCACCGCATTTGGAGAAAATATGTTGCGTGGTGTGAGGCCAGGAAGGCCCCGACGGAGGAATTTCAACTGGGTCGATTCCTACATTTCCTGCAAACAGGATTGTCTATGGGCCTCAAATTAGGGTCCATTAAGGTTCAAATTTCGGCCCTGTCGATTTTCTTCCAGAAAGAATTGGCTTCAGTTCCTGAAGTCCAGACTTTTGTAAAAGGAGTACTACATATACAGCCCCCGGTTGTGCCCCCAGTGGCACCGTGGGATCTTAATGTAGTTTTGGATTTTCTCAAATCCCATTGGTTTGAGCCACTCAAATCGGTGGATTTGAAATATCTTACATCGAAAGTAACCATGCTACTGGCCCTGGCTTCAGCCAGGAGAGTGTCAGAATTGGCGGCTTTATCGTATAAAAGCCCATATCTGATTTTCCATTCGGACAGGGCAGAACTGCGGACGCGTCCTCACTTTCTGCCTAAGGTGGTTTCAGCGTTTCACCTGAACCAGCCTATTGTGGTGCCTGCGGCTACTAGCGATTTGGAGGATTCCAAGTTGCTGGACGTTGTCAGAGCATTGAAAATATATATTTCAAGGGCGGCTGGAGTCAGAAAATCTGACTCGCTGTTTATACTGTATGCACCCAACAAGCTGGGTGCTCCTGCTTCTAAGCAGACGATTGCTCGTTGGATTTGTAGCACAATTCAACTTGCACATTCTGTGGCAGGCCTGCCACAGCCTAAATCTGTCAAGGCCCATTCCACAAGGAAGGTGGGCTCATCTTGGGCGGCTGCCCGAGGGGTCTCGGCATTACAACTCTGCCGAGCAGCTACGTGGTCAGGGGAGAACACGTTTGTAAAATTCTACAAATTTGATACCCTGGCTAAGGAGGACCTGGAGTTCTCTCATTCGGTGCTGCAGAGTCATCCGCACTCTCCCGCCCGTTTGGGAGCTTTGGTATAATCCCCATGGTCCTGACGGAGTCCCAGCATCCACTAGGACGTCAGAGAAAATAAGATTTTACTTACCGATAAATCTATTTCTCGTAGTCCGTAGTGGATGCTGGGCGCCCATCCCAAGTGCGGATTGTCTGCAATACTTGTACATAGTTATTGTTACAAAAAAAATCGGGTTGTTATTGTTGTGAGCCGTCTGTTCAGAGGCTCCTACGTTTGTCATACTGTTAACTGGGTTCAGATCACAAGTTGTACGGTGTGATTGGTGTGGCTGGTATGAGTCTTACCCGGGATTCAAAATCCTTCCTTATTGTGTACGCTCGTCCGGGCACAGTATCCTAACTGAGGCTTGGAGGAGGGTCATAGGGGGAGGAGCCAGTACACACCACCTAGTGGTCAAACTTTTAAATTTTGTGCCCTGTCTCCTGCGGAGCCGCTATTCCCCATGGTCCTGACGGAGTCCCAGCATCCACTACGGACTACGAGAAATAGATTTATCGGTAAGTAAAATCTTATTATTATATAATATAATATAACATATATATATGCCCTCTATGAGGACTTACCTCTTTAGGGCAACAGTTGGCTTTGGGGAAGAAGGCTCCTCCATGATATTGCTGCTGGTATGCACAGGAACCTGCCCAGCCATTCAGGGAGACACTGCAGTCTGAATCTCTGTGTGCAGTGCCATTTTTTTTTTTTAAACAGCTCCTTATCATAGAGCTGCAGCACTTGTGCAGAGCTTCCCTCTAATCCTCCAGGGATGCCTGCCACCCAGCACTTCCGCCCGCCAGCCGCCACTGTCGAGCGCTCCCTTCCGCCCGCCAGTGCGTCCCTTCCCCTAGCCGCACTTCCACCCACACCACGGAATGGGGAGAACGCAAGCACAGGGGAAAAGTGGTATGTGCACTATGATGCGGCGATGCAGAGAGACCTCTATACAAAAGCAGGCTGCGGGCAGACACCTTAAGCTAAACGCAAGGGATGGCACCGGGATCAAGGCAGAAAAGGACGACAGTGGTGAGATGTGCCACGTAAATTGGGGCGATGCCCCACAGATCAGTTTGATGCCCAAGGAAGACCTATATGCAGGTGATGCAAATAGAGTGGGCACATCAAGAGGCAGTGTCCCAATGAACTAAAAACCTAATATAATCCATATAATTAGTCCATATAAGAGAGCGCATTAAATGAATGTCAAGTTATTCCAACTTTACAAAAAGGATATATAATATCCAAGCATAAATAAAAACAATTGTATCATATAATAAAACCACAATGATAAGTCCTTGATGATCACCTATATAAACCACCAGAAATGTATAGACAATTGAGTCCCTACTGGAGCATGCTGATAATGTCCAAAGTTCCAACAAAGTGCAGATGTATATATATTTCAGCGTAACTCCTGCTGACAGGGGGACTTCAGAAATTGTGCATATTTATTAGCAATGATGAAACATAGTTCTCCTTGGTAGTAAATCACAATTTGTGTGACAATTAGTATCAGATTATCCGCCTAGAGGTGGAAGGACGTCACCTCCCGGTCAGCGTTGTGCTACGACCCCCCCCCCCCCGCCGCCAAGGCAGCGTTGCTCACCGTAGATATAACTTAGCTGCCGTGTCCCCCTGCAGCGTTGCGAAGCGGCAGTAACGGGAGCGGCGGTGACCGTTGATGCAGGTCTCGGGGAGGGAGGACGCGGCCGATGGCGGTGGTGATGTTTCAGCGTTGCAGCTGTCCCAATGCTGTGGATAATCACCAGGGTTATCAAGAATGTGGTTGAACCCTTAACGTGTTTCTCCGACGTCTATCCTGTCGGTTTCCTCAGAATCCCAATGAATCTTTAAATGACCCGACCCCGTGGCGAGGGACTGACTCTCAGGAGGAGATGCATCAGTAGGTCCATTGAAGCCGGTGTGGTGGCCTCAATATGTCGGAGAGTGTCCCCACCTCAAAATTCAAGTTAACGGAGTGGAAATAGCTGCTTTTCTGGGCACAGGCTCACAGGTGATGACGATCCAACTTGCAGAGTTTCAGAGACACTGGGACGAATCTGAAATAGTAAGCCCACCGAATACCTGGTTTCACCTATTGGCCAGTAATGGACAGCAAATTAGGTTCCGCGGCTATTGGGAGGCTGACCTTACTATCGGCAAGACTAACATGGAGCAACAAGGGTGTCTGGTCACCACTACGTACAATTAATATTTACCTCCGGTCATCTTAGAGATGAACATGTTGAAGAACTGCCTGGATGCATTTGTGGAGGCTCTTAAACTGGAAATGCGTTCTGCGGCCCCCGATGGAGTGGAAGAATCTACAGCAGACAGTCAGGTTGCTGGAGGGGCAAAAGAGATTCACCAATACAAGGGGAGAAGTTGGAAACGCGAGAATCACTGATTGCCAACACGTCATCCTGCGACCAAATTCTGAGCATGTAGTGTAGTGTAAAACCCGGATCAGCCCTGGGGGGCGAGATTATGAGGCAATTCTAGAACCCTTGCGACTTCGATGGACATCAACTGTTCGCGGTGGCTCGAATGCTGGCTAAAGTGACACGTGGGAGAGTACCTGTCCGTATATTAAACCCACATAGCTATCCAGTCCGATTGTTTCGACACTGTCCTTTGGCTAGAGTAATTTTGGTAGACTTTCAAGACGTCCTTTGGGAGGCTCTACCCAAGATTCCCGAGGAAGCGGTGGCTGGACTGACGAGTATGACCACTGGTGAGGCTACATGGTGGGGTGAAGTACAGATCGGCCGTCCAGATACTTCAGAGAGTCAGCATGAGGGCGTACTTCAGGTTGTGTGCAGGAATGCTGAAGCCTTTAGTCAGCACCTGTCAGACTTTGGAAAGGCTGACGGAGTCCAGCATCACATTCCTACTGGAACTTACCCACCAGTTAAGGAAAGACACAGGCGTCTACCACCGGCCATGTACAAGCCGGTGAGAAATATGATACATGAGATGAAGGAAGCTGGTGTGATACGTGAAAGCCATAGTCCATGGGCAACACCGTTAGTGATTGTGAGGAAGAAGGATGGCAGCCTCAGATTCTGCGTTGACTATCGAAAACTGAATGCGGTGATGCACAAAGATGCTTATCCACTGCCCCAGATAGAGGAATCATTGACAGCTCTAAAGAAAGCTCAGTACTTCTCCACTCTTGACCTGATGAGCAGATACTGGCAAATCCCAATGGCCCCAGAAGGCAGTGAAAAGACCGCATTCACAACCCCCATGGGTCTGTTTGAGTTTGACCGCATGCCATTTGGTCTTTGCAATGCTCCTGCCACCTTCCAATGAGTTATTGAGCACTGTTTGGGGCACAGGAACTTCAAGATGGTTCTGTTGTATCTTGACGATGTCATCATATTCTCAAAGTCCTGCAACGAGCACTTGAAACATCTGGTGGAAGTCTTCATCCAATTGACCAAATGTGGTCTAAAGTTAAAGCCATCCAAGTGCCATCTTCTGAAACCGAGTGTGCAATATCTGGGCCACATAGCTCTGAATGGGTGAAGCCTGACCCTGTGAAGATACGATTGATGCGGGACAGGCCTGTACCCCATACAGGGAAAGACGTCCACAGCTTCCTCAGATGTGTTGGGTATTACCAACGCTTTATTCAGCATTTCGACAATGTGGAGGCACCACTTCATGAACTATTACATGGCAAGTCAGGTCAAGAAAAGCGGAGTACTGCCCTGGTCGCATGGGCAGAGGAACAACAGAATGCTTTTGAACGTTTGAAGTCATCACTGATGGAAGCCCTACTTCTTGAATATCCAGACTATGAGAAACCTTTCCAGGTATATATGGACGCCAGCCACCAGGGATTGGGAGCTATCCTCTCCCAGGTACAAGACGGACAAGAGAGGGTCATAGCGTACGCCAGTAGAGGTCTAAGGAAGACTGAAAGGAACAACGAAAATTACAGCACCTTTAAGCTGGAACTCCTTGCTCTCATCTGGATTTGTCACCGAGAAGTTCAAGAATTATCTAACAGACACACCCTTCGTGATCATCATAGACAATAATCCATTGGCGCATTTGTCCTCCGCCCATCTTGGAGCGCTAGAGCAGCGATGAATGGCACGTCTTGCCATCTTCAGATATACGGTGTCTTACCGGAGTGGCAAGTCCAATGGAAACGCCGACACCTTATCTCGGCTCCCAACCATCGATGTCGCAGAGGAAGAAAGGGATTGGTTTGAAGATATCGAGACCGCTGTGTTCAAGCCACCCAGGAAAAGAAAGCCGGTAGTTACTTCCGATCCTCACACCTGATGTTGCTCTATCGGACAATCTTGAGTTTGACTGGAAGAGAGTGCAGGAAGAGAGTCCTGTATTACAATACTTAAAGGACCTCATTCGCAGCAAGAGTCGTCTTACCACGTCCCAGAGAGCAGCTGCTGATCCTGAACTGATTTAACTGTCGCACCACCGAGACCGAATAAGCCTCCGACAGGGCCTTGTCTTCCGCACCAGCCTTGATCACGACACCCACCAGCCCATCTTTCAATTTGTAGTACCTAGACAGCAAGCTGATATGTTGGTTAACACCTATCACAATCAGTCTGGCACTTCAGGACCCAGAAGACGGAGGCGGTACTCCGACAGAAATTCTTTTGGGTAGAGATGAGATCTGATATCGACAAGTGGTGTCGTGATTGCAAGATATGTAATCTGAAGAGACCAGCTGCTGACTCGTCCCAAAAGGATCCTCTACATTCAATACGGAGTTCCCGTCCACTTGAAATTGTTCGTTAGACCATGTGAAACTTGAACATAGCTCTGCTGGGTTCCAATATGCTCTGACCATTACAGATCACTACAGCAAATTCTTGGTGGTGGTGCCAGCATGTGACTTGACAGCAAAAACAACAGCTGAGCTGTTCCTCAAGCACTTCGTATGCCCTTATAGCTACCCCGATAAGGTTCTTACCGACCAAGACTCTGCGTTCGAGTCCCAGTTGTTCCAAGAACTCTGTTCTCTCTACGGTTGCAAGAAACTGCAAATTACGGCCTATCACCTGCAGGGAAATGGCCTATGTGAGAGAGCCAACCAGACTGTAATTGGAATGCTCTGAAGCGTCTCTGCAGAGAAACATACCCAGTGGCCTAACCTCCTTCCGGAACTGACCTACCTTTATAACAATACGGAGCACTGCTCCACGGGATTCACCCCATTTGACTTAATGTTCGGGAGACAGGGCAAACTCCCGAAGGACTTAGAGCTGACGCCAGTGGTAGATGAGCCTGACACAGTGCAGACTGACTGGGTGCTAGAACATCAGCGTCGGATAGAAACTGCTCGGCAACTGGTGGAATAACGGATGGAAATGGTGCACCACCGTCAGGAGAAAAGCTATAACTCCGATGCCTGACCAACGCCTCTCAAGATCGGAGATAAAGTCTGGAAAAAGGAAAAACCACCGGTCAAGCAAACTGGATGCCATGTGAGAGGATGTGCCCTATGTTATTGTATGAGTTCCAGCTGATGGACTATATACCTACCACATCGAAAGAACCGATGGACATTTGAGTACCGTTCCACGTGACCAAGTGAAGCTATGCACTGTTGAAGTCCCGGCAGTAGAGAAAGACTCACCTCTGGCGGAAGGGCGAGGAACCCCAGAGGACATTCCTTTCCATGACTTCATAGAGCTCTTACTATTTATGGGTAGCACAACTCTGAGCTCGGTCACACCAGTAGCCCCACGATACCAGCTGAATATGATGATATGTCTTGTAATATGTCTGATCAGGCCGAAGGGGTGCTTACCCCAATTCCTAAAATGCCAGAACGCATTACAAGAGGTATGCTACCTCTAAGGTACCGCAAGTAAAATGTTCTGATACATTGTGTTTCCTTGACCGCTGTTTCTGTATATGTACCCATGGAAATGTATATAACATGTATGTAATTGCCTTGAGTATATTGCTTATGCTCCCTGTTGTTGTGCCACATCCCAGACTGGAGTGTGTAATTGAAAAAATTGTGGCTCAGAACTTTTGCTTTGGCAACGTTGCGTGAGGGAGGACACACATAATTCCAGTGGTGAAGAATGTGACACCCATTAGTATGATGGAGCCCTGCAGGGATGATGCGCAATATATGCGCTATCACTGTATATATATATATATATATATATATATATATATATATATATATATATAATCTGTTGTGAGGGGAGGAGCAGTGTTGAGGTGAGGAAAAGCAGTGTGAGGAGCCACACTGTGAGAGACAGCAGTGCTGACATGCTCCCTTGGCACAGAGTACCAGACATTTACAGAGGGGCAGATAAACCCCTATTGTATTACCTGTCTCTGGCCAGACCCCGGCGGCTGATGATGACATAGCGGGAAGTGCCAAACAGCAGTTGTGAACCCCCAGCAGTGGCAGTGGAGATGGAGGTGGATATTTATTCCTGAAGGATGGCAAAGAAGGTGGCACAAACCCATGTAGGGCAAGTTTGGGAGTGTTGCTCTGCAGAGATTTGCCAGCACTGGCAGGATGCAGTACAAGTAACTGAAGAGGTATTGCAGTACTACACCCAGATATTACATAGCAGGGAGGGCACAGTTTACCCTATAAAGTCTCCCTTTGGTGATCAGAGAAAGGAGAGTCGAGAGTTACATACAGGTGAGTTCATTAACCCTTACCAGCATACCATTTATAGTGACCTGAATAAGAAGCCAGAGCCCCTCAATTCTTGCTGACTTTAGTACCCTTCTAAATTGCAAGATTTATAGAAACATTACTGCTAACAGCTCTTAAGATAATCAAAAGTAACAGCTGATTTCACAACAGAGACCTACATTTGTTGCACTGCAAGGAGTTCAGGGGGTCATTTCGACCCGATCACTCGCTGCAGTTTGTCGCAGAGCAGTGATCGGGGCGGAACTGCGCCGGTGCCACAGTGCACTGGCGCATAGCAGCCGTCGTTGCCTAGTGATCGCCTCTGAGACAACCGCAGTTTATGGGGAGCGGTCCGGCCTACGCAGGCATGGCTGGACCGTTGGGGGGTGGGGGCGGCCCTCGGTGGCTGCGTGACGTCACACGCAGCCGCTGCGGGCTGGGGAGCGACGAGTAGCTCCCGGCCAGCACGCTAAAGCTGCGCAGGTCGAGAGCTACTCTTGAAGTGTAAAGGCATCGCCGCTGTGCAATGCCTTTGCACTTCTGCGGAGGGGCGGCACTGACATGCTGTGCTGGGCGTCCCCCCGCATGTCAGTGTGAACGATCGTAGCTGTGCTAAATTTAGCACAGCTACGATCATCTCGGAATGACCCCCTTAATTAACAGTCACTGCGAAGTAAGGAAGTAAAATACAGCCTTGGAGGTCAGCAGCTGCACACTGGCAGTCACTTGAGTAACTTACATCAAAATCATCTAACGTGCACCACCGTAAAGGATTCATCTGAACTTTACTATTTGATCTCAGGAATATTTATGGTACCAAGTAGAACACAAATGAATGAGGTTAATGTATTATCATTTGTATGCATATTTTAAGGGTTCATTACATAAGTGTGTATGTACATGCTTAAAGGTACTACTGCCCAGCAACTCTGATCCAAGTTATTTTCTGCTGTTTCTGTAAAAGAAGACACACAGTTACTATAGAGAGACCTAGTTTCACAGAGTTTTAGTAAAATATAATTGTTCTTTATTTTATATCTTCGTTATTGCTGAACTAATTGCTTCCTTCAATAAACAAGTTGTAAGTGGAGATATTATTACAACTCTCCATGTCGAACCATTCTCCTTACCTCTCTGTAGATGATTCAAGGGACATGTACCTAGAACTGAGACTATGACAACCATAGTTACGTCAGCACATCAACGTTCCTTACCTCATCATCATCGATACTTACCTGGGTGTTACACATAATGCCCCTGTCATATACCACAACTGGCACATTCACACATGGGGGAGAAGCAGTATCAGCTCACATAACGTGCGCTGATACCACTTCTCCCCGTAATGACTCATTAGATATCTCCCCCACAGCCACTGGCTTCAGCACAACATGCCTCTGCTCTCTGGACCGCTCTTCGTAGGTGCCCCCAATCGCCATCAGCGTGTCAATCATGCTGCTGCTTTTGGTGCACTGTGACTGGCGTGACAGAGACGATTCTGCATATGCGCAGGGAGGCTCATGAGCATGTGCAGACAAAAACCAGAGACGTGCGTTAACATCGAATTAATGTACATCTCTGAATCAGGTCCTTAGAGGTAAAGCCTCAATAAGCTCCTCTAGAGACAGTTGTAGACCTTTTGTAGACTAACCTATTGATAGAACACATGAACAATGGTTTCTATACAGGGATCTTTGACAGGAAGGAATTTGTCAATCAAAATCCCTAAGATGCTTGTCTTTTGCCAATTACCAATGTATATAATTCTAATTCATCACCACAAGGAGATCACTTATATCAGGCATGCAACTGTTTTGACTAAACAAAGATAAGACAGCGCTGACTGACATGAATTGTAATTTAAAATATTATTTAATAATTAAGCATTGTAAAAACACATATAAACATATAAAATAAATATCTCACTGCACTGATGAATTTATAGTCACCATACATGGATTGTAATTCATATGCTGCTTAATGGAATGTCCCTGTAGGATCCGCACATTCAAATATCCCTTATCCTGGGGCTGTAGCACAGTCCCCGGGCCGAATTTTGTATTGAAGACAACGCTGGAGGATTAGCTGTCCCAGTGGTTTGGCAGTACAACGGGGAAGTCCTCACCAGTATTGCGTGGTAGTCTTTAAAGTTCGGTCCTTGTTATTGGATAAGGTGTAAATAGCGCTATTATTCAGAGTCCTTAGGGATCCCAGTAGATGTCCAATGCAGGTGACTTAGGCTAACACCTGACGCGTTTCACAGCTCCCTGCTGTTTTATCACCTATTTTAAATTACAATTCATGTCAGTCAGCGCTGTCTTATCTTTGTTTAGTTAATTCTGTTTTGTGTAATGTTATAGGTGTGACTACCCTATACAGACAGCTGCTATTAATTATAAATTGGAGTCACAACTTAAAGCGCCCCTTCCAAAATAATTTTGGTTATTCCCACTTCATGCAACTGTTTTGTGCTGTTTCTGATGGTGAGTTGATTAATTAAAATTAAAAGAGGCAAATTTGTAGATCCAATTTTTGTGGGGCTTGTGAGGTGAAGCTGCAAGTTTATCTTGCATTGGTCTCACCCACAGGGGTGTGATGAAAAATGTGGATGGAACGCTTAAGGTGTGGTACTGATGTATTTAGTTGCCACCTTGGTTCTCTGCAATGTTTTTGTTATTAGAAACCGATATGTTATATGTATATTTGAATATAACATTTTATGTAACCAAACTGGGGAGAGCTCATCTAGGATGATGTAATAAAGCATCAAAGGAATGAGTATGGAAGAGATCTAGTTCAGTTGTTGATCAGAGTAGTTTTTATCTGACAATGGCCAGAGCACACAAATCCATCAACAGAAGACTCACATCTTTCAGACAAGCTTTTCAACTTCCAGATTCACCCTCATATCCTCCATAAGCTAGTCTACCCAATTACATCCCCTCTATACAGTCCACACAAAACTTACAGATGTTCTTTCTGCACTCACACATCCCAGGCCAATATTGCTGTGTTACTGAATCATGTATTAAATCCTTATAGATTGCAAGCTTATGAGCAAGACCTGCTAACTTCTCTGTCCATCTGTTATTACCCACCATTGTTTTATTTCTGTTCCGTTACCAATTGTAAAGCACAATGGAATATGCCGGTGCTATATAAGTAAATGTTAATAATAAATAATAATAATAATAACATAGGGCAGTGGTTCCCAAACTTTTTTTAAATCATGGCGCCCTAGAATTTCAGAATTGTTTTCACGGCACCCCTGGGCCAAAAGTTTCTAATTTAGAAATTCAGAACAAAAATATGAGAAATTTATTTTAAAAAAAATTCAATTAAGTAAATTGTGTTTATATGTCATCCTTAGGGTCAGTTATGTGGTAAGGGACAGGATTTGCTTCTGTTTGTTCACATCATTTATGATTGGCAGCCACCAGCACTGGTTTTGTTTATTACATTGACCATAAATAATTTAAAATGGTCCTGGACCACCAACACAGGGTACCCCGGCAAGTGCCACGTCACACAGGTTTGGAACCAGTGAGATAGAGTATAGCTAAATCTGTATAAATATTGTATAAGGTTGAGACAAGGGGTGTAAAATCATGTTCACATAACTTTTGTGAATGGTATTTTTTTTTAAACATTTTTATTGACAAAAAAGTTGTAAAAAGAAAACAATTCACACATTTTCAAGACATATCAGATAAAGGGGGTCATTCCGAGTTGTTCGCTCTGTATTTTTTTTCGCAACGGAGCGATTAGTCGCTAATGCGCATGCGCAATGTCCGCAGTGCGACTGCGCCAAGTAAATTTGCTATGCAGTTAGGAATTTTACTCACGGCATTACGAGGTTTTTTCTTCGTTCTGGTGATCGGAGTGTGATTGACAGGAAGTGGGTGTTTCTGGGCGGAAACTGGACGTTTTATGGGTGTGTGCGAAAAAACGCTACCGTTTCTGGGAAAAATGCGGGAGTGGCTGGAGAAACGGAGGAGTGTCTGGGCGAACGCTGGGTGTGTTTGTGACGTCAAACCAGGAACGACAAGCACTGAACTGATCGCAGATGCCGAGTAAGTCTGGAGCTACTCAGAAACTGCTAAGAGGTGTGTGGTCGCAATTTAGAGAATATTTCGTTCGCAATTTTAAGAAGCTAAGATTCACTCCCAGTAGGAGGCGGCTTAGCGTGTGTAAAGCTGCCAAAAGCAGCTTGCGTGCGAACAACTCGGAATGACCCCCAAAGTCAGGATACAGACACAAAGTATATTCGGGGGTTACTAATGAGAGGTAAAAATACAATAACAGAGATATGGCATTAGAATGGAGATAATAAGTTCCCAGTGTAGATCTAAAAGGGGTGGCTGGTATCTAACACTGTCATGTTATACCACGTAGTAAGTTGAAAGCTTTGACCTAGGAGTGTCTTAGTCTCGGAGGGTACTGTAGTGATATATGGCAACCAAGTGTCAAAAAAGCCAGCAGTACGTTTTTCTTTTTGTAAAGAGACTTCAGACCAATCGATTATAAACAAGTAGGATAATCTAGGGTAGAGAAGAGTGATAGGTACCGGGGCAGGAGAGATCCATTGGGATAAAATCGTCTTTTTAGCTGTGGTGGCCAGCTTGTTGAGTAATTTTAAGTTACCACTGGACAAACCAGGTCTAGATTCAGTAGGGAATATGCCCCAGAGTGCCCATGTGTCACTAACTGTAAAGGGTAGATGTAGGTCGTGGTTACTATAACTTTGAAGAGCAGACCAGAGAGAGTGGACTAGGGGACATGACCATAGACAGTGCTTTATATCGGCATCCAGGGTACCACACTTAAAACAGGCAGATGTGTCTTCTTTCCCCATTAAAAATGTAAGCTTGGCCATAACGTATGCCCTGTGTAAGATTTTTTGGTTCATCTCTACGTAGCACATAGAGACCAATTGTCTGTTTAGAGTTTGGTATGCAGAGAGGAGAGATTTCATGGTTAAACCAGGAAAATCCCTTTCCCATTTCAACATTCCTGTTAAACCGTCCTCAAGATTCAGTGTTAAACGGGCACGGTCATAAATTTGCGATGTAGTGAGTGGGGATCCCGGATTGCATAAATTTACCTAATAGGATAATAATATCTCCTCTGTTGTAAGGATTTATATATATATCTTTGGGTTATGTTGTTCTGTATCTGAATCGGGATACACCTAGAACTCTGTATGCACACGTTTTCCTGAGACCTAATGGAACAGGTGGATCCTCAGGTGTTTGCACTGATTTCATTTCCAGGTCTCTTTAAATAAGGAGACTTGACAGGATAGGATCATTCCTTCCCTCTGAAGAAACGACCAGTGTGTGACGGTGGAGAAACGCGTCAGTGTTGCTTATAGGATCCAGGCACTCTCCACAAATTTGGTAGCCACCGATCTTCAATATCATCCACTTCATTGGATAGTTTGGTCCGTGGGTCTGGAGCCACCTGCATTGGTCCCCTTTGCAAAGCGGGGACCGTGGCCGCCGACCACGTGCCTGGAGCCAGCGGTCCAGTCGGGCATTGAGCGGTGAACACAGGCGCCGCAGCTTCAATTACTTTTGGACACGCCAGGCGGTGAGTCTAGCCTCAGCGCCGTGGATCTAAATACACAAGGAAGCGGTAAGATATTACTGCCCTGAACACCACTAAGTGATTAAGGTAGATAGTGGCAGATGAAGACGCTCCCGGTGTGCTACGAGTTAAAGCCTGCTATCTAATAAATTGACTTACGGCCACTTGGAGTAACAGTGCAGTTGTTACATAGTATGACAGTTTCAACGTCTTATTTAAAAGAAACAGTAACCATGATCATGGTATAGATACATGAAGTATTACATAGAACGCAATTGGTGGATATAAATACGTGTCTTTTGCCATTCTTAGACACTTTCTATATTGACTCTATTAAGGACACTTGTAACATCCATTCTGGTATTTACCAGGGTACTATCCAAGTGGAATCATATGTGGACTTGAGTGTTAAGGATCCTATGAAATTAAATATATTTTAATGTTTTAAGTCTGTTTTAAATTTATTGGCCAATTGGTATAGATTAAAGTATGGTTTATGTGCATATTTTAGCTACATTAAATATGGATTCATTTTAGTCTATTTGCGCTCTCTTCTTTTTTCTGTTTGTTCATTATTTATAGGGTTGCTAATACCCTATTTTGAGAGCAGCAAGCAGAGGCGTATCTAGCACGGGGCGAGCAGGGCACGTGCCCTGGGCGCCGTGGAAGCCCCAACAGAGGGGGCGCCACCGGCACGGCCCGCTCACCCCATGCGACAGGGATTCCGCCGGCGCTACCTGCGGCGCTCTCCCTGTCTCCCCGGCTGCTGTGCCTGTCACACTGGACAGGCAGTGGCAGCCAGGAGCCTCCCCTCATCCCCCCCCCTCTTCCCTGCACATTGTACTGTACGCGATTGCGACCTCGGAGGTGCGCGCGACCGCGACCTCGGAGGTGCGCGCGCGCGAGTGCGCGGCCTTAACAGGTGAGCGGGCTTTACAATTATGTTTATATATTTTTTCTGTCGGGAGAGGGGGGTGCGGCCTGGACAGTGTGTGTGTGTTTATTGTGTGTGTGTGTTAATTGTGTGAGTGTGTGACAGTGTGAGTGTGTTAATTGTGTGTGTGTGGGACAGTGTGAATGTGTGTTAATTGTGTGGGTGTGTTAATTGAGTGTGTGGGACAGCGTGAGTGTGTGTTAATTGTGTGAGTGTGTTGTGTGTGTGGGACAGTGTGAGTGTGTTAATTGTTTGTGTGTGTGGGACAGTGTGAATGTGTGTTAATTGTGTGGTTGTGTTAATTGTGTGTGTGTGTGGGACAGTGTGAGTGTGTGTTAATTGTGTGTGGGACAGTGTGAGTGTGTGTTAATTGTGTGTGTGTGGGACAGTGTGCGTGCGTGTGTGTTAATTGTGTGTGTTTGTGTGGGACAGTGTGCGTGTGCGTTAATTGTGTGTGTGTGGGACAGTGTGCGTGTGTGTTAATTGCGTGTGTGTGTTAATTGTCCCGTCTGTAGTGTGCGCCCCGTCCTCCTCCGCTGCCGCTGACAGGAGCGGCGGTGTGCGGCTCTCCCCCTCCTCCGCCGGCTCCGTCCTCCCGTCGTGGCCCTGCAGTGTGTGGTCTCCCCAGCAGCAGCAGCAGCAGCAGCAGGTTAGTCTCTCCCCCCCCCCCCCTCTCTCTCTCTCTCTCTCTCTCTCTCTCTCTCTCGCTCTCTCTCTTCCTGTGGATTGAAGTTTGTAAGTATCATTTTCATTTTTAGATGTACCCCTATTGGATTCTACTGGACAAGTGGACGTGATCGGCGTGGGATGTAGGTAAGTAATCTGTATCTCATTTTTACAGGTACCCCTATTGGATTCTACTGGACAAGTGGACGTGATCGGCGTGGGATGTAGGTAAGTAATCTGTCTCTCATTTTTACAGGTACCCCTATTGGATTCTACTGGACAAGTGGACGTGACCGGCGTGGGATGTAGGTAAGTAATCTGTCTCTCATTTTTACAGATTCCCCTACTGGATTCTACTGGACAAGTGGACGTGACCAGCGTGGGATGTCGGTAAGTAATCTGTCTCTCATTTTTACAGGTACCCCTATTGAATTCTACTGGACAAGTGGACGTGATCGGCGTGGGATGTAGGTAAGTAATCTGTCTCTCATTATTACAGGTACCCCTATTGGATTCTACTAGACAAGTGGACGTGATCGGCGTGGGATGTAGGTAAGTAATCTGTCTCTCATTTTTACAGGTACCCCTATTGGATTCTACTGGACAAGTGGACGTGACCGGCGTGGGATGTAGGTAAGTAATCTGTCTCTCATTTTTACAGGTACCCCTATTGGATTCTACTGGACAAGTGGACGTGACCGGCGTGGGATGTAGGTAAGTAATCTGTCTCTCATTTTTACAGATTCCCCTACTGGATTCTACTGGACAAGTGGACGTGACCGGCGTGGGATGTAGGTAAGTAATCTGTCTCTCATTTTTACAGGTACCCCTATTGAATTCTACTGGACAAGTGGACGTGACCAGCGTGGGATGTAGGTAAGTAATCTGTCTCTCATTTTTACAGGTACCCCTATTGGATTCTACTGGACAAGTGGACGTGACCGGCGTGGGATTTAGGTAAGTAATCTGTCTCTCATTTTTACAGATTCCCCTATTGGATTCTACTGGACAAGTGGACGTGACCGGCGTGGGATATAGGTAAGTATGTGTGAGTGTGTCAGTGTGTTTTAATAAATTTTTACTGTCACGGTGTGTGAGTTGTGTTTTTATTTGGGTATTTTTTCTGTTGTAGAACTACAGGTACCGGCGGGCCCGTTATTTCCCTGCATGTTGGTACTTGAGGTTCTCCAAGTACCAGCAAGCGGGGGAGGCTTTCTGGGCCTTGTAGTTCCACAACAAAAAACAATATACTTTTTTTACTTACATGGCTATCAGCCTCCCATCCACAGCCCACGGATGGGGGGGGACAGCCTCGGGCTTTACCCCTGGCCCTTGGGTGCCTGGAGGGGGGGTGACCCCTTGATTTAAGGGGTCCTCACTCCTCCAGGGAACCCCGACCAGTGGTGACTAGTTGGGGGGGGTAATGCCACGGCCGCAGGGACCTACATAAATGTGTCCCCTGGCTGTGGCATTATGTCCCTGGCTAGTGGAGCCCGGTGCTGGTTTTAAAAATACGGGGGGACCCCTACATCTTTTGTCCTCCGTATTTTTGTAACCAGGACCGGACTAAGAGCCCGATGCTGGTTGTCTAAATACGGGCAACCCCTGTCCAATTTTTCCCCAGTATTTAAACAACCAGGACCGGCTCAAAGAGCCCGAGGCTGGTTATACTTAGGAGGGGGGACCTCACGCAGTTTTTTTTTTACATTTTTAACCCATTCAGACCCTTCTCCATTAAGTTAATGGAAGCCCTGGACAACAAAATTGCATTCATGTCCTCCTCCCACTCCCTTCCCAGTCCCAAACACAAATTATTATTTTTTTCTATAAAAATGTACAATATATCACAAGTATGATGAGCAGGCATGCAGCGGGCATTGGCGGCTTTGGACTGAGTTGCAAATTAGTGGCGGAGGGCTGGGTCAGTTGATGGTGGGCGAGTTTTTAAGCCATTGGTGGTGGCAGCGGGCATCGGCTCAGAGGCAGTGGCGGGCATTGGCTCGGTGGCGGTAGGGGTCATCGGCAGACATTATGGCTGTAGTGCCTCACCGCACGCCACTGGTGTGTGGGACAGTGTGCGTGTGTGTTAATTGTGTGTGTGGGACAGTGAGTGTGTGTTAATTGTGTGTGTGTGGAACAGTGTCAGTGTGTGTGAATTTTTGCAGTCCAGTGTGTGTGTGGGGGAGAGGAAAGTATGAGAATGTGTGTGTGTAGTCTGAGTGGGTGTGTGTAGGATTTGGGGGTGGCCAGTCTGTGTGTGTGTAATCAGTGTGTGTGGGATGTACTAATGGCCATTTACCGAAGAGAGATATGTATTAAACCACGGGCACTGAGATGCCCTTCTCACTCACCATCCAGCTGGGTGGGAGAGCCGGGCGGGTGGAAAGCCAGCAGCAGGGGCAGCATGCCGGATATCAGCAGCCGAGGGTGGGGGCTGTAAGGCACGTGCGGAGCCCAAAGCCGGAGATCAGCAGCATGTTGACCGGCAATAAGCAGCTTCTGCTTCCGCGTTCAACATGCTGCTGATCTCCGGCTTTGGGCTACGCAGGGTTCGGGGGATGGGTGTCCTCTGCCGGTGTACTGCAGCTCCGGGGGTGCGGGCTCCGGAGGCTTTCAGCACTGTTGAATATCCAGCTGCCTCAAGTATGTACAGCCCGCACCCTCTGCTGCTGATATCCGGCATGCTGCTGCTGGCTGTCCCCCCGCCCGGCTCGGCCACACAGCTGTATGGTGAGAAGGGCATCTCAGTTCCTGAGGTTTAACACATATGCCTCAGAAAATGGCCTCTGCGGTAAACGATACTAATGCTTACCGTGACAGTAACAGCGGGGAGGAAGGCGCACATCGGGATCCTGCAGCATGAAACAAGAACCCCTTCGGAGCGCAGCAGACCACACTGAAAAAGGTGCATACCCGGTGCGGTGCTCTGCATCCCGGGTGGTGCCGAAGATGTGGAGTGTCGGGGTGAGAAACCGCTGCAGCCCTTCCGCTGCTAAACTCTGCAATTAGTCTATTAAGGGGGTGGGCTCCCCTCATCATAGTGCCCCACAGGCCATGTTAATTCTGGGGGTAGGATCCCCTAACTCTATAATGGGAATTTTGGCTCATACCGTGTGCTATAATGTGAATTTCGGCTCATACTATGTGGGGTAATGTGAATTTTGGCTCATTCCGTATGCTGTAATGTGAATTTCGGCTCATACCGTGTGCAGTAATGTGAATTTCGGCTCATACGATGTGGGGTAATGTGAATTTTGGCTCATACCATGTGGAGTAATGTGAATTTTGGCTCATACCGTGTGCTATAATGTGAATTTCGGCTCATACCGTGTGCTATAATGTGAATTTCGGCTCATACCGTGTGCTATAATGTGAATTTTGGCTCATACCATGTGGGGTAATGTGAATTTCGGCTCATACTGTGTGCTATAATGTGAATTTCGCCTCATGCCGTGTGGGGTAATGTGAATTTCGGCTCATACTGTGTGCTATAATGTGAATTTCGGCTCATACCGTGTGCTATAATGTGAAAGGGGCACCAGTACTAGATAGTATAAGGGGTCCTACTACACTGAAGGACACGCCCCTTTTGAGTGACCGCGCCCCTTTTCCGGAGCGCTGCACTCTTTCATTCCGCCTTCAAAAATTCAACTTCGACCACTGCACCTACATCTGTACATACACACCCTGACATCTTTATATGCAGTGACACCGGTGGCGTCTGCACATACTTTCCTTTTGTATTTTTTTTTTTATTATTATCATTTTATTTATTTATTATTTTTATAAAAAAAAATTTTTTTTTTTTGGGGGGGGGGGGGGGGGGGGGGGGGGCGCCATTATTGATCTTGCCCTGGGCTCCAAAAACCCTAGTTACGCCTCTGGCAGCAAGTAGCATCTTAATATAGGTTCTCTTTTAGGCGCCTTTCTTTTTGGTGGATTAAGTAGTGGGGATACTTGTGATGATAAGGCTTTATAATATGCGGCAGATAGCCCGTCCGGTCAGGGGTTTTACCTGTGGGGAGTGATTTGTTCGTCAGATCAACCTCCTGTGCCGTGATTTGAGACATTAAAAATTCCCTGCTATCAGCAGTGAAGACCAGTAGGTCCAGGCGGGTGAGGAACTCCATTCCTGCAGTCGGGTCATCTATCGGAGCACTATAAAAAGATTCAAAAGAAGTTAAAAAGGTCGAGTTGATTTCAGGTTGGGAGGTGAAAAGGGTGCTGTCAGGTAGTTGAATCGACAAGACTGGGGATGCTGCTGTGGAGGCATGCACCATATTAGCCAGAAGCTTATCAGGCCTGTTTCCCCACCGAAAATATCAGTTTTTCTGATAATTAAAATTCATTTGGGCCCTCTCTGAACAAAGAGTATCATAGAAATCTTTGGCTTGCTTATATAAAAGTGAAGGGTTTGCTAGTAAGGCAGAGTATGTTGTAGAAACTGCCAGGGAGGCTTGGGAGAGACGATGGGCACGTTTTTTTTCTTTTTGGCTGTCACATAGGCTATAATATGACCCCGTAGGACCGTGTTGGTGCAGTCCAGAAAAGATTAATGTCTGGACAATGGATATTATTATCTGTATGGTAGTTAGAAAAGGATTGTGTCAAACGAGCCTTGAAATCGTCAGTAGAGGCCAGATAATTGGGGAATCTCCAGTTATAGGAAAAGGTTTTAGGTTTAAGTAGTGTGACGGTCATCCAAACAGGGGCATGGCCAGATAAAAGGATATTCTTTATTGCTATCTGTTCTACTTTATGTAAAAGAGAGCTGGATACTAGCCAGTAATCCAATCGGGAAAAAGAGTTGTGGGGATAGGAATAAAAGGTATATTCATGGGAGACAGGGTGGAAAAATCTCCATGCGTCAATTAGGGTGAGGGAGTCAATGAGAAGGGAGGCTGTGGGGGAAGGTGATCTAACGGTGTTAAGGCGTCGAGGGCCTCCTGAGACATCTAGTTCTGGATCCATGATTACATTGAGGTCTCCACCCAGGATCACAAACCCCTCTGCCCAATCCTGCAATTTAGAATAAATGTCTGAGAAAAAGGAGGCGTTCAGGCCAGTGGGGGCATACAGACAAACTAATGTATATAGTTCACCTTCCATATTAACTTTCAGAAAAAGATAGCGACCTTCTGGGTCGCACCATTCAACACAGATAACATAATGAATAGATTTGCTAAATATTATCAGTACTCCACGAGATTTGCTATGATATTTAAAACCCAGGTGTCACATAGTGTATTGGGGTCAGAGGCTCTCCAGTGTGTTCCCTGGAGGAAAACAATGGCCCTCATTCCGAGTTGTTCGCTTGCTAGCTGCTTTTAGCAGCATTGCACACTCTAGGCCGCCGCCCTCTGGGAGTGTATCTTAGCTTAGCAGAATTGCGAACGAAAGATTAGCAGTTCTGCTATTAAATATTTCCCTGCAGTTTCTGAGTAGCTCCAGACCTACTCCTAGATTGCGATCACCTCAGTCCATTTAGTTCCTGGTCTGACGTCACAAACACGCCCTGCGTTCGGCCAGCCACTCCCCCGTTTCCCCAGCCACTCCTGCGTTTCAGCCTGACACGCCTGCGTTTTTTAGCACACTCCTGGAAAACGGGCAGTTTCCGCCCAGAAACACCTACTTCCTGTCAATCACTCACCGATCAGCCGAGCGACTGAAAAGCGTCGCTCGGACCTGTGTAAAATTGCATAGTTTTGTGTGAAAATACTTAGCGTGTGCGCCCTGCGGCCCATACGCATGCGCAGATTCGCCCATTTTTAGCCTGATCGCTATTCTGCTAAAAACAGCAGCGAGCGAACAACTCGGAATGACCACCAATGTCTGGATAAAGTTTTTTCAGGTGTCCCAGCACCTTTTTCCATTTGACGGGAGTGTTTAGCTCCTTTACATTTCAGGACACACATTTAATGAAGGTTTTGGAGTGAGTGGGAACATTAATTAGTGAGGAAGCCATAGCATCATCCTATACCTCTTTTGGGAAATCTGAAACAAAAATTTTAATCTACAGTGATCCCCGGTCTATCCCAGCAAGTAGACCAACAGGGATATATGAACAATATGCCTGTACGAAGCATGAAGTTGATATATGGAAGTTGAGCGTGTGAAAGAGAACATAAAAAATACATCAAATACAATCTGTCAAACATTTTCAAAATTAAAAGTACCCAGTATGACGGCCATAAAGGTCATATAAACCAATAAACTGTTACAAGATGAGAAGAGAAGAGAAAAAAAGATGGAAGAGAAGGGAAAAGGACATGGAAAAAGAAAGGGAGCGCTAGGCCCCCACCCTGCTGAATGGGTAGAAGAGAGGTCTGCTGCAGCAGAAGCAGGACCCTCCTGACATCACATAACTAGATGAAAACACTTTTAAGAATTTATGTAAGCAGTAGTAGTTCCGATACTTATCAGATGGAAACATCAGTCTGTATCAGCCGAAGAAGATCCTGGAGAGGGGGCGTTCAAAGAGGATAGAAAGTTCCGTGCAGCTTGCGGGGTTTCAAGGAAGGAGGTTGTACCGTTGTAATGCACTCGAAGTTTAGCGGGGTATTGAAGTGCAAAACGGATGCCTTTGGAAAACATCTCGGTGCAAACTGGAGAGAACTCCCAGCATTTAGCGGAAACCTGAAAGGAGAAGTACTGGAACAATCGGATTCGGGTGTCCTCGTATTTGAGATCCTTCAGCTTGCGATAGGCATCCATTATCAATACCTTGTCAAGATAGTTTAAAAGGCAAAATATGACTGGATGAGGACACTGTGATTGTCGCGTCGGACTGGGCCAATACGATGCGCTCTTTCCACTTGGAGTGGCCTGGCAGACGTCTGCAGACCCAGTGCTTCGGGTAGCCAGGAAGACACTAGATATAGCAATTCCTTAGGTTGCACCGATTCCGGTAAACCGATGAGGCGCCGGTTGTTCTGGCGATTCCAATTTTCAGGTTCCTCTAATTCATCTTGGAACGCCACCAGGTTAGTATCTTGGGTATGCAGTAAATTCTTTGCCTCTGTTAACACATCCTCTAAAGCTGAGATCCTATCCTCGGCATCAGTTAAGCGGGAGGTGTGTTGTTTCAGAAGCGCAGCCGCTGAGGTCACGGCCTCGGTGAGAGGGGCCAGTTTGGCGTCAAGTAGGGGGGAGAGAATGTCTGATATTTCTTTGGCCCTCTTTGCAGAGCTAGAACTAATGGTAGTAGGGTCAGGCAAGGTCGAGGAATCATCTCTGGCGGGAGAGGCTGAGAGAAGGTAGGATGTGACCACAGGAAGCTTCTGTTTCTGTTGCTGAGACTGAGAGTCTTTAGTATTCCTGGGTGTTTTAGCCACATATTTCTCCATAATAGACTAGGGCAATGTAGTAAAGTAGGATTCTGCAGTGATGTTGTCACAGGTGGAAGTTGTTAAATGTATAATATGCAGAGCAGTGGATGTCAGGAAAGGTAGAGTGTCAGTGATCACACATTACTCTGAGGCAGTGCTGTGTAACTGCAGAACAACAGAGAGGGGGCGTTGGATGTAAGCTGCCCAGCAGTGCAGCCCCTCCGTGAGAGCACTCACAGGGACCCTCCAGCGGCACCTCAAACTGTAGGCTGTGGCTGGGGGTAAGTCAGCCCGTTGTACAGGAGAGGGGAGCCGCAGTCCAAGTAGCGACCCGCGCGGTACCAGAACTGGGGAGAGATCGGTTCCGGCTCTCACAAAATGGCCAACACACAGTCCGGTGTATCGCAGTGCGGGGGCCGTCGGCGATGGTCCGGATCTTGCCTGCTGCTATCCCTGTGTAATCAGCGAGGCTGTCACCCAGTTTGGGGGTTTGATGGTGTCCCCAAAGTGGTGTTGTATGCCGGGGAGTGGGGAGCCCACATAGAAAGTAGCCGCTGTGGAAGGCACGCCCACCGGAAGTCGATCAAGTATTTCTTAATCCTGGTGGAAGCACCAAATGGGAAATTGAAGATTTAAAATAATGGAGAGAAGATCCAAGAAGTTTTGTTGCCACACATCTACAGATTATCAGTTTAACCTGCCAAATCTGGTAATGTATGGGAACAAACAACAAAGAGTCTGTTTGCTCTCAAACACCAGAAAACAGAGGAAAAAGACAAATTGGTTGAATTAAATAGATTTAACCAACTTGTCTGACTGACCACTCTCGTCCAGTTTCCAGCATTTGCTCCTATACAGTATCAGATGTTCATTACAACCAGCAAACTGATAGCCGTGAACTGATAGCTGGTTGAACTGATAGTTTTTTAGATATGTGGCCATCTTTACAAAAGAAAGTAAGATGAGAAACACCTGTTTGCAATTCAGTGAAGTTTAAAGTCTGATGGGAAAGTCCAAGCTTAATGTTCCTTTTTTGCAAAGGGCCTAAGCTGTCTGTGTAGTTGCATTGCAAACCATGAGATGTCTTGGAATATTAAAATTTGATTTACTGTACATCAAAGTCTATCCCATCACATTGTTGCACTTTATTCTTAAAGTCTCTTCCTTTATTGTCACGATCCGGGTATCTGGACGCCATTTCTTACCCATCAGATGCCTCCTAAGGCTGGCTCAGCGCTCCAGGACCGGATCCCATCTGTTATCCTGATGTGTACATTCCTGTATCCTCTCCTGTCACTCTGGGACGCTGTCACAGTAAACGCCATATTACACCTGGCATGGCGTCTCCCGCGGCCTCCGCCGCCGTCCCTGAACTTCTGCATGCAGAGTGTCGGAGTGGCGATTACGTCAGCCGCGGCCTCCGCTGTGTCCGCGTGGTTGGATGTGCATCTGTCAGCCTGGCGCCTCCTGTCTCCGGTGGCCGGCGCCGCCATTACTGTTTTCATTACCACATGGATTACAAACCAAACTTCCCTCCAAGTGTCTGCATGGGCGCAGCCATCTTGGATTCTGTCAGCTGATCATTTCCACCAATCTGTTCTCAGTATTGATAATCTGCATAATTGCCTAGCCAATCCCTTCCTTGCTGCAGGTATAAATACACTGTGCCTGAGCAAGGAAGGCGTCAGTGCTTTGGTTGTCAAACCTAGTTCCTGTTTGTCTCTCTCCTGTGATTGTCTTCCAGGTTCCAGCTCCTGTCTCAAGACTTCCACCATAGAGACCCGCACCAGCATTCCACCTGCGGTGTAGCCTGACTCTCCAATCCATTGTGGATTCATCTGTTTCCAGCTACAACATTACCTGCTTCCAGCTCAGCTTTCAGCAGAGTACAGCTTCCCTTAAAGGGCCGGTGTCCTTTCTACACTTTACCACTCTCCACCGGTATTATTATTTCTCCGCTCTCAAGTTCTACATTTCAGTTCATATTTCATCGCTCCCAAGTTCATCTATTATTTAACTGGTTCCAGCCAGTATCCACTCCGTGCTAACAACAGTCTGGTTCCAGCCAGTATCCACAGCAGCTGTTTTACCTTCAGCAACCCAGCTTTTCCTGGAACACCAGCTGGCACAATCCTGGGTTATCTCCATTGCTACAGTCGGGCCTGGTAAGGACTTTCCATCTAGAAGATCATAAGAACTATCTCACACTACCAGTGCCCTGTGGCTCCTGCCATCCTGTAGTACCCAGGAACTGTATTTATTATTTGCTGACTTTTACGTTTTCTTTTACTGCTGCTGTGTTGCGGAGTTGTCATAATAAACATCATTGACTTTTATCCAAGTTGTCGTGGTCACGCCTTCGGGCAGTTATTATTCATGTTACTTACATGTCCAGGGGTCTGATACAACCTCCCAGGTTCCGGTACATCTCAGCCCCTACAACTGAGGCTGCCTCCCGTCAGCTCAGGCCCTCAGTTGTGACAGTAAGCACTGACCTAATGAATCCAGCCGGAGACCAGGATCAAGCGGCCAGGCCGATGCAAGAACTGGCAGCCCGACTAGAACATCAGGAGGCTGCACAGGGTCACATCATCCGCTGTCTCCAGGATCTCTCTACTCGGCTGGATGGGATTCAGACAACTCTCCGTGGATCAGGCGCATCTGGTGCGTCAACCACAGTGACTCCAGCTATAACCCCACCCACCTTACCCATTTCTGCTCCACGTCTTCATCTTCCAACGCCAGCAAAATTTGACGGATCTCCAAGATTCTGCAGGGGATTTCTCAACCAGTGTGAGATTCAGTTTGAGCTACAACCTGGCAATTTTCCCAGTGACCGTACAAAAATTGCCTACATTATTTCTCTTCTCAGTGGCTCAGCCCTTGATTGGGCATCACCGTTATGGGAGAGGTCCGACACCCTGCTATCTTCCTACACTGCCTTCGTGTCAACATTCAGGCGCATCTTCGACGAGCCAGGCCGGGTAACCTCAGCTTCATCCGAGATTCTCCGTTTACGCCAGGGGTCACGTACTGTAGGACAATATCTGATACAGTTCCAGATCCTGGCATCCGAACTGGCATGGAACGACGAGGCCCTGTATGCTGCATTCTGGCATGGCTTATCTGAGCGTATTAAAGATGAGTTAGCTACCAGAGACTTACCTTCTAAGTTAGATGAGCTAATCTCACTCTGCACGAAAGTTGATTTACGTTTCAGAGAGAGAGCAACTGAGCGTGGAAGATCATCTGCTCCAAAATCTTCTGCTCCTCCTCCTCGTCAACTGTCACCATCTAAAGATGAGCCCATGCAACTTGGCCGTTCCCGTTTAACTCCTGCTGAGCGCCGAAGACGTCTCTCCGAGTTTCTCTGTCTCTATTGTGCAGCTCCGTCTCACACCATTAATGCCTGTCCCAAACGTCCGGGAAACTCCAAATCCTAGCTCGCCAAGGAGAGGGCCGGCTAGGAGTAATGATCTCCTCTCCATCTCCTCAAGATTGTAATCTCCCAGTCTCGCTTCAAGTTGCTCAACGTTATCGGAACGTCATTGCCCTCCTTGATTCCGGAGCAGCTGGGAACTTTATTACCGAAGCCTATGTTAAACGGTGGTCCCTACCCACCGAGAGACTTCCTTCGTCCATTTCTTTAACTGCCGTGGATGGCAGCAAAATTTTTGATGCAGTTATTTCTTTAAGGACTCTACCAGTTCGTCTGAGAGTGGGAGTTCTTCATTCCGAACTTATTTCTTTTTTAGTGATTCCAAGTGCCACACATCCTGTGGTCCTGGGCCTTCCATGGCTCCGTCTTCACAATCCTACAATTGATTGGACGACTACGCAAATCCTGGCATGGGGTTCCTCCTGTGCTGAGACATGTTTGTTTAAAGTATTGCCTGTCTGTTCTTCCTCCCCCAGGTCGTCTGATGTTCCACCTCCTCCATATCAAGATTTCACGGATGTGTTCAGTAAAGCTTCTGCTGATATCCTTCCTCCTCATAGAGAATGGGACTGTCCGATTGATCTCGTTCCAGGGAAGGTTCCACCTCGAGGCCGAACTTATCCGTTGTCTCTGCCTGAGACGCATTCTATGGAGGAATATATTAAAGAGAACCTAGCAAAGGGATTCATTCGACCTTCTTCTTCTCCAGCCGGCGCAGGCTTCTTTTTTGTAAAAAAGAAAGATGGTGGTCTGCGGCCGTGCATCGACTACAGAGGTTTGAACGACATTACCATCAAGAACCGTTATCCTTTACCCCTGATTACTGAGCTCTTTGACAGAGTTAGCGGAGCTACCATCTTTACAAAGCTGGACTTGCGAGGTGCATACAATCTCATCCGGATCCGTGAGGGTGATGAGTGGAAGACCGCCTTTAACACCCGTGACGGACATTATGAGTACCTCGTCATGCCCTTCGGATTGAGCAATGCTCCAGCTGTCTTCCAGCATTTTGTCAATGAGATCTTCAGAGACATTCTATACCGTCATGTCGTGGTCTATCTAGACGATATCCTCATTTTTGCCAACGATTTAGAGGAACATCGTTTTTGGGTTAAAGAGGTTCTGTCCCGTCTCCGTGTCAATCATCTCTATTGCAAATTAGAAAAATGCGTCTTTGAAGTCAAGTCCATTCCGTTTCTAGGGTACATTGTGTCTGGTTCCGGACTAGAGATGGATCCTGAGAAACTACAAGCAATCCAAAATTGGCCGGTACCCTTAACCCTCAAAGGGGTCCAGAGGTTCTTAGGGTTCGCCAACTATTACCGAAAGTTTATACGAGACTTTTAAACCATTGTGGCGCCTATTACTGCTTTCACTAAGAAGGGTGCTAACCCGTCCAAGTGGTCTGAAGAAGCCATGCAAGCATTTCATCTTTTAAAACAAAGGTTCATCTCTGCGCCTGTTCTGAAACAGCCTGACATCGACTCTCCTTTCATCTTAGAGGTGGATGCCTCCTCCGTTGGAGTAGGAGCGGTGTTATCTCAGAGGGCTAAAGATGGCCATTTACACCCTTGCAGTTTCTTCTCCCGGAAGTTCTCCCCAGCTGAGCGCAACTATGCCATTGGCGACCAGGAGTTGCTAGCCATCAAGCTCGCTCTAGAAGAGTGGAGGTATCTGTTGGAGGGAGCTTCTCATTTAATCACCATACTTACAGACCACAAGAACCTTTTATACCTGAAGGGCGCACAATGTCTCAACCCTCGTCAGGCCAGATGGGCACTTTTCTTTTCCAGGTTCGACTTTAAACTCCAGTTCTGTCCGGGCTCTCAGAATCGCAAGGCCGATGCCCTTTCCCGCTCATGGGAGCAAGAAAATGAGTCAGAGTCTTCAGACAAGCATCCTATTATAAATCCGTTGGCATTCTCCACGGTAGGGATGGACTCTACGCCCCCATCAGGGAAAAGTTTTGTGAAGCCGATGCTAAGGAAGAAGCTCATGCTTTGGGCCCATGCTTCCCGTTTTGCCGGACATACAGGTATCCAAAAAACCCTGGAGTTTATCTCTAGGTCCTATTGGTGGCCAACTCTGAAAAAAGACGTCTTGGAGTTTATTGCATCTTGCCCAAAGTGTGCCCAACATAAAGTATCCCGCCAGTCGCCTGCGGGGCAACTGGTTCCACTATCCGTTCCCCGTCGACCATGGACCCACTTGTCGATGGATTTCATTACAGACTTACCCATGTGCAACAAGTTCAATACCATCTGGGTGGTAGTTGACCGGTTCACCAAGATGGCACACTTCATTCCTCTCACCGGTCTTCCGTCAGCTTCCAAGTTGGCTCAAGTATTCATACAAGAGATCTTCCGACTCCACGGTCTTCCTGAAGAAATTATCTCAGATCGAAGAGTTCAATTCACAGCCAAATTCTGGCGAAGTTTATGTCAAGTCCTCCAAGTCAAGCTAAAGTTTTCCACGGCTTACCATCCTCAGACCAATGGTCAAACCGAGAGGGTGAATCAGGACTTGGAGGCCTTCCTCCGCATCTATGTGTCCTCCTCTCAAGATGACTGGGTTCAATTACTTCCCTGGGCCGAGTTCTGTCATAACAACCAGTATCATTCTTCATCTGCTTCAACACCATTCTTCACTAACTTTGGATTCCACCCTAAAGTCCCTGAGTTCCAACCGCTTCCAGCAACTTCTGTTCCCGCAGTGGATATCACCTTGCATCAGTTTGCCAATATCTGGAAGAGCGTACGATCAGCTCTGCTCAAGGCATCGTTCAGGTACAAGAAGTTTGCGGATAAGAAGCGTCGAGCAGTTCCTGCTCTCAAGGTGGGTGATCGGGTATGGTTATCCACGAAGAATTTGAGGTTAAGAGTTCCCAGTATGAAGTTTGCACCTCGCTATATCGGTCCTTTCAAGATTGAACAAGTCATCAATCCTGTTGCTTACAGACTCCAGTTGCCTCCCTTCTTAAAAATACCCAGGACATTCCATGTTTCCCTGTTGAAACCGCTGATCTTGAATCGGTTTCATTCCTCACTTCCTCCAACTCCGAAAGTCCAAACTCAACGAGGCGTTGAGTATGAAGTGGCCAAGATCCTGGACTCACGTCACCGTTACGGTCAACTACAATATCTTATTGACTGGAAGGGTTATGGTCCTGAGGAACGTTCATGGACCAATGCTTCTGATGTTCATGCTCCTGCCTTGGTCCGGAGATTCCATTCCAAGTTTCCTCAAAAGCCAAAGAAGTGTCCTGGGGCCACTCCTAAAGGGGGGGGGTGCTGTCACGATCCGGGTATCTGGACGCCATTTCTTACCCATCAGATGCCTCCTAAGGCTGGCTCAGTGCTCCAGGACCGGATCCCATCTGTTATCCTGATGTGTACATTCCTGTATCCTCTCCTGTCACTCTGGGACGCTGTCACAGTAAACGCCATATTACACCTGGCATGGCGTCTCCCGCGGCCTCCGCCGCCGTCCCTGAACTTCTGCATGCAGAGTGTCGGAGTGGCGATTACGTCAGCCGCGGCCTCCGCTGTGTCCGCGTGGTTGGATGTGCATCTGTCAGCCTGGCGCCTCCTGTCTCCGGTGGCCGGCGCCGCCATTACTGTTTTCATTACCACATGGATTACAAACCAAACTTCCCTCCAAGTGTCTGCATGGGCGCAGCCATCTTGGATTCTGTCAGCTGATCATTTCCACCAATCTGTTCTCAGTATTGATAATCTGCATAATTGCCTAGCCAATCCCTTCCTTGCTGCAGGTATAAATACACTGTGCCTGAGCAAGGAAGGCGTCAGTGCTTTGGTTGTCAAACCTAGTTCCTGTTTGTCTCTCTCCTGTGATTGTCTTCCAGGTTCCAGCTCCTGTCTCAAGACTTCCACCATAGAGACCCGCACCAGCATTCCACCTGCGGTGTAGCCTGACTCTCCAATCCATTGTGGATTCATCTGTTTCCAGCTACAACATTACCTGCTTCCAGCTCAGCTTTCAGCAGAGTACAGCTTCCCTTAAAGGGCCGGTGTCCTTTCTACACTTTACCACTCTCCACCGGTATTATTATTTCTCCGCTCTCAAGTTCTACATTTCAGTTCATATTTCATCGCTCCCAAGTTCATCTATTATTTAACTGGTTCCAGCCAGTATCCACTCCGTGCTAACAACAGTCTGGTTCCAGCCAGTATCCACAGCAGCTGTTTTACCTTCAGCAACCCAGCTTTTCCTGGAACACCAGCTGGCACAATCCTGGGTTATCTCCATTGCTACAGTCGGGCCTGGTAAGGACTTTCCATCTAGAAGATCATAAGAACTATCTCACACTACCAGTGCCCTGTGGCTCCTGCCATCCTGTAGTACCCAGGAACTGTATTTATTATTTGCTGACTTTTACGTTTTCTTTTACTGCTGCTGTGTTGCGGAGTTGTCATAATAAACATCATTGACTTTTATCCAAGTTGTCGTGGTCACGCCTTCGGGCAGTTATTATTCATGTTACTTACATGTCCAGGGGTCTGATACAACCTCCCAGGTTCCGGTACATCTCAGCCCCTACAACTGAGGCTGCCTCCCGTCAGCTCAGGCCCTCAGTTGTGACATTTATCATATAATAGCGTAGGCAACAAACTCGTAATGTCCTTACACTTCTCTGATCGAAGGCCTAGGATCCTGATCCAGCACATTATTGAAAGTCTTAAAACATCTATCAATTGTGACACTGGAATCTCTCAGCCATAGATTGTTTTGGTACCCTTTATATTCAGGATCACCAAGTCTGAGCTTTAATGCTTTTAACACTAAAGATTGGTGGAGATTATAATTAAATTAATCTACTGTTTTGCTTTCTTCCAAAGAAGTCAAGGCACATACACACTAGACGAGAAAATAAAGATATCGCTCAGAAGGGCCATTCTGAGCGAGATCTTTTAAAATCTCGTCCAGTGTGTACACTCAATGTAATTAATGATACACACTCCCGCGCATCCTTAATGACCCCCTCCTTCGTTAACAACAGCCATGCTACACCTGCAGCATGGGCGTCATTCCCCCCGCCACCGCCCCCCCCCCCCCCCCCCGCCATCGCTTCCTTCCCCGCTGGCATCGACAAGAGTGCATACACTTGCCTATGTCGGCACCCTGCTGGGTCCCCGCCGCTGCCAATATCATCGTCTAGTGTGTATGGGCTTTTAGCCTCTCTGCTAAACTGGAGACTTCAAATGGGATTGGAAATACCTCTGTTCTGACAGTCTCTTGTCCCAGCTTTTGAAAATCTAATTTGGGTGGCATAGTCTTGAGATATTGCAAGATGTAATTCAGACTACCTGTCTCATCCGGTAGTTGGCTAGGATCCTGATGTGGCATGGGTACCCCGCAAAAAGTGATTACATCATATCATTAAATGAGGTGTTTTACAAATTAATGCAGGATTATATATTTACTGTCTGGCTCCTTCTCAAAGCCCTCTATTTCACATCTAATAGAGAAGTGCTAGATAGCCAATTCTATCAGCACACAAAAAGTCACTGTTATATCTTGTAGCCACAAGGTGACAGCAAAGTCCCTCTAAAAGCATATTCCTTGCTAAGACCTGCATTTACTGGGTAAGCCTGTGCATAGAGATCTGTTTGATTCAGAATTGGCCACATTGTTGATAAACATGTGTAATACCCTGCTATGCAAGATACTACTTTATATCTGACACTGTGCAGTGCACTACAGCGCATTTCTGTCATTTCACAGGCAGATAATTCCCAACAGTCTCTGCAGCTGCTCAAGAGGTCAGGAGGTGGTCACATGACCAATGTCAGGAGTGACAGTTGGTGAAGGTTAGGCGGACATCTTAGGGAGAGCACGGTGGCTGGACTGGCGTGAGGAGGTGCTGCGCAGGTTACCTGTAAAAACCACTGTCCCCGTGACCGGAGTTAGAGAAATGGCAACCAGAGAGCAGTGAGAGCCTCCCGCAGCATATCTACAGCTTCCAGTGATCGCAGCTGACATGGGAGTGTGGTGATGTAGCTCCCATCCTCTATAGGGGCAGACTGGAGGCAGTTCCCAGCCTGAGAAAGGGGACGGTGCGTCAGTGAGCACAGTGAACAGGAGCTGGTGAGCAAACACTGAGTACATTGCACCTTTCAGATCCAAGAACCATTACTAAGAATATTCTGTCAGCAGTTTACCCTCTCCTTGCTGCAGCTGTTGTTAAATCATTTAGCATTACAGACTTACAGTTTAGAGACTGTGAAAAGAGGACAGCATACGTGCCTATACTTATTTATACATGCCACGATCATACACTCAGTATCAGCTGCCATGCTTCTAGAGAGTCCAAGAAAAGTCATTTCATCTGTAACAGTTATATTTTAGCGGCCAACACAGTGATATGGACCGGTAGCTGCAGGCCAAAGTAACCGAGACACATTCAGCGGCTTAGATACTTAGTGATACAGGCGCATTCAGCAGCTCACCCTTAAAAGCAGAGAGGTGAGCCAGGGCCAAGTCTGGACCAAGTGATACAGCTAACCTAGCTAGGTTCATCACAGTGTTAGAGATTATGGACAATCTCTGCTAAGGAACAGTTCTTTAGATCCACCGTAATAAAGTACAGCTGGCTGGTAACACATTGGGCTCTGAGACTAACCAGGGTGTAATTAGAAAGATTTAGCAGTCTCCACAGTTACTGCAGCTGCATGCAAGGTAACATCGCTGCAATTTCTCACAGACAGAACTCCAACACCAAGCCCTCTGACTACACGGAATAAGCTGCCTTTCTTCTTGTGTGATTTCTCCGCTATTACTTTTAGCATACCCAGATTCAGTGATTAATCTCAGGAGATTGACTATCTAGAGAAAGTGCACTATAACTACGAAATATCTATATATACTTATATGAACATTACAGAGGTTACAAAGGGGCCCCAATTAAAAGGTAATTGTTATTGTGAATGCTATTGTAAATTTATGTTTTCTCTTAGTAGGATTGTTATTCTCTAAATATTGTGCATTGTAATACGTTTTTTTTTGTAAGCAACATATGTTGAGTATAATACGAATACTGTTTCGCTCTTGACTACTCAAAGTTTCACAGTAAAAGAAGTTACACTGAAGTGTTACAGTTGAATAAAATTCCAGTCTCTAGATATTGTCATTAATGTCTTTACAGAAGGTATTTTAAAATAAAAGTGTATCCTAAATTGCACATGATACTTACCTTGGTGGGTATTACATTTTGGCGTCCGCAAACAGGATCGATAGCAACAAGATGCTGGAACCCCAGACTCCTGCATCAACTTCGGGCCGGAGATTGCTACCCACTTCACCCAGTCAGAGATTTCCATCAGTGACACATGCTTCATCCATTACTATGCCATATTATTTTGGGGCCCCATGGCTTCCATCATACTCTGGGGATAAACACACACAGGCTACGTGTACCTTCAAAGAATTCAAAGATAGAATGCTTTCAATGTTCCGACTATACCCGCTTAGTGACGAACAAAAAGTGCAAATCGTGATTGGACAGATGAAAGGTACTGCGCTAAGGGAGGTCAAAGTATGGTCAGATAGAGAGCGGAAGACAGTGGAAGATATCTTCAAAAAATTAGCAGGTATTTTTGATTCACGAACTATCTCTGAACTAAAGAATCAACTATACACCAGGAAGCAACAACCCCAAGAGTCACTGAGGGAGTTTGCCCTGGGCTTGCAGGAAGCTATGCAGGCAATCCAAGCACGAGAACCATGGGAGGTGGAGCAGCTGGATGAAACCCTTATTAATTTATTTATTGAAGGGGCACATGGAGAAGCGACACGGGCCCAACTCAGGATGTGGAGACGCAAGAATCCCGTATGCCCCTTTTCAGAGTTCAAAGAAGCTGTGCTGGATATCCTCGGAGTCAACCAAAACACTGACACTGAATATGGCACATCTTCAGAACAGCTGGAGGGCAGAAACTTTAGAGAGGCCAGTCATTACATGAAGCCTGATCCCCTGACACCTAGGGGACCAGTCACTCAGCAGGTACAGTCTGGTCATGATCTGATCAGGGCCCTTACAAGTGCAGTCACAGAAATGATGAAGGAGATAAAAGAGATCCAACAGGAACAAGCTGAAGCCAAATGGAGAGAATGGTGCCAGGATCACAATGGAAGAAATTGTCCACATTGGGATGTCCCACGGGAATCAGGGCAATACTCCACTGACCAGGTTGATGACCACGAAAGAGGCATATGTAGGCAGTCCTTGGGAACAGCAGAGGAAATAGGACCACCCTGGGAAGAACGACCCAGAGCTGCAGGTCCAAATGTGGTGTCCCAGAATCACATGAGAGTGTCTGGCAAACCATCTAATGTTTATGTTCAACGATCCAAAGCAAGGAGAATTGCAGGCCAAGTCGTGTGGTTCAGTGTATCACACGGCTATGGATTTATAACGCGAACAGACACAAAAAAAAGAGTATATGCACATTATACTGGCATTCAGAAAACCCACCGGCAAGAGAGCTTCCGGAGCCTGGGAAGTGGCGAAATGGTTGAATTTGAGTTGATGGATGGAAAGAAGGGCATCAAAGCTGTTAACATAACTGGTCCTGGTGGTGCTCCTGTGCAAGGCAACAAACATACTGCAGGTCGCAATCAGTCCTGGCGCAATTCGCGTCATAGAGGCCCTCCACGCAACTGTCGATGGAATAACTACCAATGCAATAGAGGTGTAGAAAAAACGGGAGAAGTTCAAGATGTGGAAGAAAGTGCTAATCTTCAACAGCCTCACTGGAGGTGTCGATACCTACCATCTGACCATATGAGACCAGAAGAAGAACCCAGATGGCAAGAACCTGGTGACCCAGTGCAGAATGAATCATTGAGGCATATGGACAAACTGGATGTGAAGGGACAGAGTGAACTGGTACAATCGAGCTTATGGGATGCGGTCAGACCCAAACTCCCTCCAGAGCCTGCACGCCATAGCAAACTGAAAGTCGAAGACACAGATACCAGTATAGTCGATTCCAGTCAGGCAGACTTGAGTACCACTGACAAGGAAGGAGACACTGAAGAAGTGATCCAAATGGACACGGCAGAGAGATTTGGGCCCCTTAATTCCCAGAGTGCAGATTCAGTTATGTCACAGTCTGAATCTATTGTTGTCCCTGTAGAGTGCCCCAGAGTAGATAGGGAGACCAAGAGATATTCTTATGTAGAGAAGTATGGCCCAGATAATGGGTACACTACAATAAGTGGAGAAGAGTTTGCCTTCATGGTGCAGCAGGCTATATGGAGGTCTAAGAAAAATAACAAAAGAGCAACCTGTGTTGTGTAGACAGTAAGCCTGTGATGTAGATGGAAATCCTTTTCTACTGTGAACCTACCTGTCATGAAAGTTGTATATATGTAATTTTATCGTAAAATCACTATGATTCACATGTAATGTATGCACTTACCAATTTTTCAATTGTTTAACTGTTATGCAAAACTGTTAAAGAGACTGTTCCCTATTGAACTTTTAATAATGTGTATTGCGTGAGGACACGCAAATTTCTAGTGGGGTGGTATGTAATACCCTGCTATGCAAGATACTACTTTATATCTGACACTGTGCAGTGCACTACAGCGCATTTCTGTCATTTCACAGGCAGATAATTCCCAACAGTCTCTGCAGCTGCTCAAGAGGTCAGGAGGTGGTCACATGACCAATGTCAGGAGTGACAGTTGGTGAAGGTTAGGCGGACATCTTAGGGAGAGCACGGTGGCTGGACTGGCGTGAGGAGGTGCTGCGCAGGTTACCTGTAAAAACCACTGTCCCCGTGACCGGAGTTAGAGAAATGGCAACCAGAGAGCAGTGAGAGCCTCCCGCAGCATATCTACAGCTTCCAGTGATCGCAGCTGACATGGGAGTGTGGTGATGTAGCTCCCATCCTCTATAGGGGCAGACTGGAGGCAGTTCCCAGCCTGAGAAAGGGGACGGTGCGTCAGTGAGCACAGTGAACAGGAGCTGGTGAGCAAACACTGAGTACATTGCACCTTTCAGATCCAAGAACCATTACTAAGAATATTCTGTCAGCAGTTTACCCTCTCCTTGCTGCAGCTGTTGTTAAATCATTTAGCATTACAGACTTACAGTTTAGAGACTGTGAAAAGAGGACAGCATACGTGCCTATACTTATTTATACATGCCACGATCATACACTCAGTATCAGCTGCCATGCTTCTAGAGAGTCCAAGAAAAGTCATTTCATCTGTAACAGTTATATTTTAGCGGCCAACACAGTGATATGGACCGGTAGCTGCAGGCCAAAGTAACCGAGACACATTCAGCGGCTTAGATACTTAGTGATACAGGCGCATTCAGCAGCTCACCCTTAAAAGCAGAGAGGTGAGCCAGGGCCAAGTCTGGACCAAGTGATACAGCTAACCTAGCTAGGTTCATCACAGTGTTAGAGATTATGGACAATCTCTGCTAAGGAACAGTTCTTTAGATCCACCGTAATAAAGTACAGCTGGCTGGTAACACATTGGGCTCTGAGACTAACCAGGGTGTAATTAGAAAGATTTAGCAGTCTCCACAGTTACTGCAGCTGCATGCAAGGTAACATCGCTGCAATTTCTCACAGACAGAACTCCAACACCAAGCCCTCTGACTACACGGAATAAGCTGCCTTTCTTCTTGTGTGATTTCTCCGCTATTACTTTTAGCATACCCAGATTCAGTGATTAATCTCAGGAGATTGACTATCTAGAGAAAGTGCACTATAACTACGAAATATCTATATATACTTATATGAACATTACAGAGGTTACAAAGGGGCCCCAATTAAAAGGTAATTGTTATTGTGAATGCTATTGTAAATTTATGTTTTCTCTTAGTAGGATTGTTATTCTCTAAATATTGTGCATTGTAATACGTTTTTTTTTGTAAGCAACATATGTTGAGTATAATACGAATACTGTTTCGCTCTTGACTACTCAAAGTTTCACAGTAAAAGAAGTTACACTGAAGTGTTACAGTTGAATAAAATTCCAGTCTCTAGATATTGTCATTAATGTCTTTACAGAAGGTATTTTAAAATAAAAGTGTATCCTAAATTGCACATGATACTTACCTTGGTGGGTATTACACATGACTTATATCTATCTCACTGTCGGTCTCAGCAGACTAGTTACAGCTCACATCGTAATACTTAGATCATTTCTGATGCAGAGCTAACCTTTTAATAGCTGGTTATAAAGTCTACTTGTGCTTATCAAGCAGATATCAAGTCTGAATCCTGCATGTAGAGATGATGTTATATGTATTTCGCTGAAAGTTTCCCTGGAAGTTCCTCCTGATTTCCCTAGCACGCTGATGGGCCAGTCTGACCCTGATATAGGGCCGGGAGGCTGTGCATTTTTGTGTGTCTGCTAGGACAATGTGGGCACATGGACAATACATTCTATAGACACTGACTGCTGGTAGAATTAGGCGTATATGAGGGACCAATTGGTTATATTCCAGGGACCCGTTGGTTATATCATGGTTAATATTATCCAGGAACATTTTATACATTTCTGGACAAATTCTTTTTTTTGTTAAGGCTGGGACCACTTTGTTATGGCTTGTTTTATAAATATCTTTGTTTTATAAATATCTTTGTCTTTGTAAATATTACAAGAACAGAGTATACAAAGTACACATTTTATGGGTTAAATTAATAATGAAAATGATATTATTATTTTTTTTAATATTACCCATACAGATGTGTCCTCATACATCTAGCATTTTTGCATCATATTATTAGAGAAACTTGACATGACCTAGATGCTCCGCTATGGGTAGCAGTCTGTACTGTTACCCAAAAATTTGCATCTAACTTTCCTATTAGATGCACATAAGATGCTCACCATGCTTAGATTACTACTTTTGTTGCTTAGGAATCGTTATAAGGGGGGTAATTCCAAGTTGATCGCAGCAGGATTTTTGTTAGCAATTGGGCAAAACCATGTGCACTGCAGGGGAGGCAGATATAACATGTGCAGAGAGAGTTAGATTTGGGTGGGGTGTGTTCAATCTGCAATCTAATTTGCAGTGTAAAAATAAAGCAGCCAGTATTTACTCTGCACAGAAATAAAATAACCCACCCAAATCTAACTCTTTCTGCACATGTTATATCTGCCTCCCCTGCAGTGCACATGGTTTTGACCAATTGCTATAAAAAAATCCTGCTGCGATCAACTTGGAATTACCCTCAAAGTACATTTAATGCTAGTCCCAGTAGTCTGTGTACCCTAGCATTATACATTTGTCATATTACTAATGCGGCTTAGACACTCTGGGTGGGATGTACTAACCTCCCCGCTGCGGTATCTTGCTTTTCTCTGTGCTGCCTGTGTTATCTCCACGGTTACTGGTCTCCTCTCCACTACCCGGCGCTGCCGTTGCTCCCCCACACTGCCCGTTTATTTCTCCTCTCACTGCGGCCCGCCTCATTACCGCCGCGGCCACTGATTCCTGTGATCTCCGTAGCGCTTGGTCAGCGCTGCGCCCCCAGACGCACACTGGCTTGTGTGTGCGTATGGCTTGTGGGACGCCGTATCCTGGACCCTGCCCACGGTGATGAGGCCGACCACGGTGAGAGGAGGAAAAAAAATGGGCAGCGTGGGGGAGCAAGGGGTAGCGCCGGGCAGTGGAGAGGAGACCGGTAACTGCAGACATAACACAGGGAGCGCACAGAAAAGCAAGATACCGCAGCGGGGGAGGTTAGTACATCCCGCCCTCTGGAATTTATGCACTAAGCCTTGGCGAAAGATAAACTGGACAGAGATAAAATACCAACCAGCTCCCAGAGATGTGTCCAGTAGCGGATCTTGCCACGGGCAAGCAGGACTTTTGCCCGGGGCGCCGCCTTCCGGAGGGCGCTGGCGCCATCCGGAGGGCGCCGCACCGTGGCAAGATCCGCCACTGCTGCCCGCTGTGTCCCCCGTCCGCCTCCGCTGCCCGCTGCCGTCCCCGTCCGCCTTCTGTGAAGGGTGCGCGATGACGCGTCTAGTTTCCCTTCGTGGAGAGTAACTTTGCTGAGCGGTGCGCGATGACGTCATCGCGCACCGCACAGCAAAGGTCCTCTCCACGAAGGGAACTAGACGCGTCATCGCGCACCGCTCAGCATTCAAGCGGCGCTAGCAATGTACAGGGGGCGTAACTGACCATGCCCCCTGTATTAGGCCACACCCCTTTTCCTGCCCGGGGCGCAGAGCGCCCTTGAACCGGCCCTGGATGTGTCCTCCCTCGTCCTTGCCGCTGCTACGGCACGGCAAAACATGCATGCTGTGAAAAAGTGCCCGCCAGCAGGTGAATATACTGCACTTGCACCAGCGATCCCATAGGATTGCATGGTGAGAACAGTGCTGCAGTACGGTGTACTGTCACCCATGTGACATGCACTTGCCACGCTGCCATCAAAGATAGAAGAGGTCAAATCTGTACCTGTCATTTTTCAAACACAGCCTGCAACTTGACAGTTAAGAGCTGATTGGCTGGTACTTTATCTTCGTCCACTTTAACTCTCTCCAAGGCTTAATACATAGGGGGTCATTCAGAGTTGAACACTCGCTAGCAATTTTTAGCAGCCGTGCAAACGCTATGCCGCCGCCCACTGGGAGTGTTTTTTAGCTTAGCAGAAGTGTGAATGGTTGTATCGCAGAGCGGCTACAAAAATTTTTTGTGTAGTTTCAGAGTAGCTCAAAACCTACTCAGCGCTTGCGATCACTTCAGACTATTCAGTTCCGGATTTGACGTCACAAACCCGCCCAGCGTTCACCCAGCCACGCCTGCGTTTTTCCTGGCACGCCTGCATTTTTCCGCACACTCCCAGAAAACGGTCAGTTGCCACCCAGAAACGCCCACTTCATGTCAATCACTCTGTGGTAAGCAGTGCGACTGAAATGCATCGCTAGACCCTGTGCAAAACTACATCGTTTGTTGTGCCCGTACGTTGCGCCGCATACGCATGCGCAGAACTGCCATTTTTTTAGCCTGATCGCTGCACTGCGAACAAATGCAGCAAGCGATCAACTAGGAATGACCCCCATAGACCCATAAATTGCAAAGTCCTTTGCATATCAAAGCCCCCGTTTGGCTTTTTGTTTAATTTATTTAAAAAAAATTAGAGATTACCTATATTGATTTTTCATTGCTTGGTTACCAATCTGTTGCTGTACCCTCTTTTTTTAAAGTGTTTAAAATATTGTCTCATCTATATAACTATTTTATTTTTAGTATCTCTCATTTTGGGCCCTAATTGCACCCATTGCTGTTCCTCTTATTTGTAAATAAAATTTTTCATTAAAAGAAAATAAATAATAATTTCATGTCACTGTAAATTCCAGTAATTTTGAAAGGAATGCATCGGATTCATTATGGGCTTGCATGTTGAGAAACTATGTTACTGCGTCCATTATGAGTTCAAGATTGAATTTATTTATGTATATAATGCTTCTACATCACAAGTAATAAATACAATGTTTATAAGGTCACAGAACCAATAATAAGGTCAAAGTAAAATCAGTATCCCAAAATATCACAGGGTCCTGTAACAACAATCAACAACAAGATCAGCAAAAAAGTACCATCCACACCACTTTTAACTTCTAGGCACCACAGTTGTCAGAAGTAACAGACATTTATATACTGAACCCAGGGCTAGAGCATCCCCATTTGTCATCAGTAAGAGTAGTTGCTCATTACAAAGCTTTGCCCTTTAGCTGTGTGTACATGACACATTTACTAGGGAAGTTCATTCATTGCATTCATGGCCTAACGGTTTCAAACTAATAGTCTATTGCCTAAGACTCTGAATAAATTCAAATCATACTCACCAGCTCTCCCTGAATGCCAGGAGCTGTTCTCAAATAGTCGTGACATCCCTGACTCCCTGAAGAGTCTAGTAGTATCCTTGATCAAGGTCTGCCAAGAGAAATCCTGGGCCCCGGTACAACAACTTCCCAGGCCCCCCTGGAGTGGGTGTGGCCACAATATGTATATTTATCTATTTCTGTATGTAGGTAAATATATATATCTGTGTATAAAGAAAATGACACAGCGCCACTTGCGAGGTGGGTTCTCAGTAAAATATGAAAAAAGTAAAATTGCTAAAAAACACACGCACCCTTGTTAAAAGGGTGTCTGCCAACCCTTAAGAGCGCGATACTGGTACAGTATTGCTGGGAACAGTATAAGAGTGGGAGAATAAGGGTACCGGCGAATGGTGTTGTTTAAAATGCAAACGTTAAAAACTAGAAATAGATTTAGAGGCCAAAAAAATATATAATAATATAAACAAGCTTTAATATCACATAAAAGCGGAACATAAAATGTACTTCAAAAATAAAATCATATAAACATAAAAGGTCTTGGTAAAAGGTAAGGTTTTCTAACTTAGCTTTTAAAATAGGCAAGGGAGTCACCACAGGGATCCCAACGCGTTTCGTCACAGCTGACTTCTTCAAAGTATTATATATTTTTTTGGCCTCTAAATCTATTTCTAGTTTTTAACGTTTGCATTTTAAACAACACCAGTCGCCGGTACCCTTATTCTCCCACTCCTATAAATATATAAATCTATAAAGAAAAATATATGTAGATCAATATATATATATATATCTCCTATATAATAGCCCTGTGACTCTGTGCCTGGCCCTCTAATGCTGGGTGGAGTCACAGGGCTGGCCGGAGTCACAGAGTCCGCCCACCACACGTGCAGAAAGTATCTGCTTCGAGTGCTGCTGCCTGTCCATCTCCCCCCTCCGCAATCAGCAAATCCGACTCCCTCCAGCCGCGGCTCCAGCCGAACAACAGCTGCCAGCATACACACTTATGAGGGACGGGTGGCGCAGGAGAAGACTTTCATAGCCCTCCCTGCGCCGCGCACACAGACCCGCCGCCTCCTCCACGCACGGCGACGGGGTCAGAGGGTCCCCGGTGATGAAGTACACACAAAATGGGGCTGTAGCACCTACACTCTTATGACATTTTTACACTTATAGTCTGACCGGACGCCGTCCCGCCTTAGCCTGTCACTGGGTTCAGCCTGGTCGTGCCGCTGCGCCTGCCCTTCCCACCGGAACTGCCGCAGATGCCGTGGGAAGGGCAGGACACCAAACCTCTGCCCCAGCCTTCCTGCCGGCGCCGAACCCAGGGATAGTGTCAGTGTCGTCAGAAGTGTGTGGGGGGTGGGACCCGCACCAAGGTGTCAGCTCTCCTGCTGTGACAGGAGCCGAGTGCTGCAGTGATATAAACTCCTGCAGCACTCGCCTCCTGTCACAGAGGACACACACACTCCAGTCCCCGGGGGCAGCCAGCATCTACAGGCAAGCTGGAAACACCCCCGGAGCGAGAGAAAACATACCAGCGAGGCCACCCCCCTTTCACAGCAGGCCACCCCCCCTTTTCGCCGCTGGGGTGTGTGTGAGAGATGTGTGTACCCGGTGATGCCTCTGGACACTGTACTGTTTACCAGCCTGCAGCAGCCGCCCACAGCCCCAACGGTGAGTCCCTCCGGCCATCCTACCCACTGATTCTATGTGTGGTTGCCACTTTACAAATGTCTCCCCTTCTGGTGTCCACACCCTCCACTACTTTCCCCCCTCTCTTCATCAGCTTCCTCACTGGGGACCCTCCTTACCGCCCTGTGTCTCTGTATCCCCTCCCTGCCGGCCCGCATCTCTCTATCCCCTCCCTACCGCCCGCGTCTCTCTATCCCCTCCCTACCGCCCGCGTCTCTCTATCCCCTCCCTACCGCCCGCGTCTCTCTATCCCCTCCCTGCCACCCTGCGTCTCTCTATCACCTCCCTGCCGCCCGCGTTTCTGTACCCCCTCCCTGCCGCCCCGTATCTCTCTATCCCCTCCCTACCGTGTCTCTTTATTCCCTCCCTACCGCCCGCGTCTCTGTATCCCCCCCCTACTGCCCCGCGTCTCTGTATCCTCTCCCTACCGCCCGCGTCTCTGTATCCTCTCCCTACCGCCCACGTCTCCGTATACCCTCCCTACCACCCCGCGTCTCTGTATCCTCTCCCTACCGCCCCGCGTCTCTGTATCCCCTCCCTACCGCCCCACGTCTCTGTATCCCCTCCCTACCGCCCCGCGTCTCTGTATCCTCTCCCTACCGCCCCGCGTCTCTGTATCCCCTCCCTACTGCACCGTGTCTCTGTATCCCCTCCCTACCGCCCCACATTGATGTATCCCCTCCCTACTGCCCCGCATCTCTGTATACCCTCCTTACCTCCTTGTGTCTCTGTATCACCTCCCTAACGCCCCGTGTCTCTGTATCACCTCCTTACCTGTGTCCCCTCCCTACCGCCCTGCGTCTCTGTATCCCCTCCCAACCTGTGTCCCCTCACTACCGCCCCGCGTCTCTGTATACCCTCCTTACCGCCCAGCGTCTCTGTATCACCTCCCTACCGCCCCGCGTCTCTGTATCCCCTCCTTACCGCCCTGCATCTCTGTATCCCCTCCCTACCGCCCTGTGTCTCTGTATCACCTCCCTACCGCCCCGCGTCTCTGTATCCCCTCCCTACCGCCCTGTGTCTCTGTATCCCCTCCTTACCTGTATCCCCTCCCTACTGCCCCACGTCTCTGTATCCCCTCCCTACCTGTATCCCCTCCCTACCGCCCAGCGTCTCTGCGTCCCCTCCCTACCTGTGTCCCCTCCCTACCGCCCCGCGTCTCTGTATCCCCTCCCTACCTGTGTCTCCTCCCTACCGCCCCACGTCTCTGTATCCCCTCCCTACCTGTATCCCCTCCCTACCGCCTAGCGTCTCTGTGTCCCCTCCCTACCTGTGTCCCCTCCCTACCGCCCCTTGTCTCTGTATCCCCTCCCTACCTGTGTCCCCTCCCTACCACCCCGCGTCTCTGTATCCCCTCCCTACCTGTGTCCCCTCCCTACCGCCCCGCGTCTCTGTATCCCCTCCCTACCTGTGTCCCCTCACTACCGCCCAGCGTCTCTGTATCCCCTCCCTACCGCCCCGCGTCTCTGTATCCCCTCCCTACCTGTGTCCCCTCACTACCGCCCTGTGTCTCTGTATCCCCTCCCTACCGCCCCGCGTCTCTGTATCCCCTCCCTACCTGTGTCCCCTCACTACCGCCCCGCGTCTCTGTATCCCCTCCCTCCGCCCGCGTCTCTGTATCCCCTCCCTACCGCCCTGCATCTCTGTGTCCCCTCCCTACCGCCCCGCATATCTGTGTTCCCTCCCTACCGCCCTGCGTCTCTGTGTACCCTCCCTACCGCCCCACATCTCTGTGTCCCCTCCCTACCGCCCCGCATATCTGTGTTCCCTCCCTACCGCCCGCGTCTCTGTATCCTCTCCCTACCGCCCACGTCTCCGTATACCCTCCCTACCACCCCGCGTCTCTGTATCCTCTCCCTACCGCCCCGCGTCTCTGTATCCCCTCCCTACCGCCCCACGTCTCTGTATCCCCTCCCTACCGCCCCGCGTCTCTGTATCCTCTCCCTACCGCCCCGCGTCTCTGTATCCCCTCCCTACTGCACCGTGTCTCTGTATCCCCTCCCTACCGCCCCACATTGATGTATCCCCTCCCTACTGCCCCGCATCTCTGTATACCCTCCTTACCTCCTTGTGTCTCTGTATCACCTCCCTAACGCCCCGTGTCTCTGTATCACCTCCTTACCTGTGTCCCCTCCCTACCGCCCTGCGTCTCTGTATCCCCTCCCAACCTGTGTCCCCTCACTACCGCCCCGCGTCTCTGTATACCCTCCTTACCGCCCAGCGTCTCTGTATCACCTCCCTACCGCCCCGCGTCTCTGTATCCCCTCCTTACCGCCCTGCATCTCTGTATCCCCTCCCTACCGCCCTGTGTCTCTGTATCACCTCCCTACCGCCCCGCGTCTCTGTATCCCCTCCCTACCGCCCTGTGTCTCTGTATCCCCTCCTTACCTGTATCCCCTCCCTACTGCCCCACGTCTCTGTATCCCCTCCCTACCTGTATCCCCTCCCTACCGCCCAGCGTCTCTGCGTCCCCTCCCTACCTGTGTCCCCTCCCTACCGCCCCGCGTCTCTGTATCCCCTCCCTACCTGTGTCTCCTCCCTACCGCCCCACGTCTCTGTATCCCCTCCCTACCTGTATCCCCTCCCTACCGCCTAGCGTCTCTGTGTCCCCTCCCTACCTGTGTCCCCTCCCTACCGCCCCTTGTCTCTGTATCCCCTCCCTACCTGTGTCCCCGCCCTACTGCCCCACGTCTCTGTATCCCCTCACTACCTGTATCCCCTCCCTACCGCCCAGCGTCTCTGCGTCCCCTCCCTACCTGTGTCCCCTCCCTACCGCCCCGCGTCTCTGTATCCCCTCCCTACCTGTGTCCCCTCCCTACCACCCCGCGTCTCTGTATCCCCTCCCTACCTGTGTCCCCTCCCTACCGCCCCGCGTCTCTGTATCCCCTCCCTACCTGTGTCCCCTCACTACCGCCCAGCGTCTCTGTATCCCCTCCCTACCGCCCCGCGTCTCTGTATCCCCTCCCTACCTGTGTCCCCTCACTACCGCCCTGTGTCTCTGTATCCCCTCCCTACCGCCCCGCGTCTCTGTATCCCCTCCCTACCTGTGTCCCCTCACTACCGCCCCGCGTCTCTGTATCCCCTCCCTCCGCCTGCGTCTCTGTATCCCCTCCCTACCGCCCTGCATCTCTGTGTCCCCTCCCTACCGCCCCGCATATCTGTGTTCCCTCCCTACCGCCCTGCGTCTCTGTGTACCCTCCCTACCGCCCCACATCTCTGTGTCCCCTCCCTACCGCCCTGCATCTCTGTGTCACCTCCCTACTGCCTTGCGTCTCTGTGTGCCCTCCCTACCGCCCCGTGTCTCTGTGTCCCCTCCCTACCGCTCTGCGTCTCTGTATCCCCTCCCTACCGCCCTGCATCTCCGTGTGCCCTCCCTACCGCCCCGCGTCTCTGTATCACCTCCCTACCGCCCTGCGTCTCTGTGTGCTCTCCCTACCGCCCCGCGTCTCTGTATCCCCTCCCTACCGCCCTGCGTCTCTGTGTGCCCTCCCTACCGCCCCGCGTCTCTGTGTGCCCTCCCTACCGCCCCGCGTCTCTGTGTGCCCTCCCTACCGCCCTGCGTCTCTGTGTGCCCTCCCTACCGACCCGCATCTCTGTGTCCCCTCCCTACCGGCCTGCGTCTCTGTGTGCCCTCCCTACCGCCCCGCGTCTCTGTGTGCTCTCCCTACCGACCCGCATCTCTGTGTCCCCTCCCTACTGCCCTGCGTCTCTGTGTGCCCTCCCTACCGCCCCGCGTCTCTGTGTGCCCTTCCTACCGCCCTGCGTCTTTGTGTGCTCTCCCTACCGCCCGCGTCTCTGTGTGCCCTCCCTACCCCCCTGTGTCACATACAGGGTCCATACCACTGGCTCCTGGATACCTCCCTGACAAACCCTCACCAGGAGGACAGGAGCCATAACCCCTTGCTGTGCCCCCCATAGTTATTGGTATATCGGTGATGCTCCGCTCTGCCGCCTCCTCCCTATCCCTCACACAGCAAGCGCAGGGCGCAAGCCCAGCACCGAGCACATGACCGCGCTGCCAATGGCCATTGGCCCTGGGAGCAGCTCCAACCTGCGTCCCCTCCTCCTACTGCACCTGAGGGGGCCGCACACATAGAGCATGCAGAGGGGACTGGTGCACCTGCGGCCGCGTGGAGACCTTGCGTGCGCAACATGTCCGCGTTGCTACACCTGAAGGATGTACCACATACATCCTTATCCATGTCCTATATATTGTTACACATACAATCACATAGTTATAGGTCCCGCACCCCCACCCCCCCACCTGCATCCACCCCCCCCCCTCCACCCGTAGCATCTACATACTCCCTGCCTCATCCGCGGTCCCCCCCTGCACCCGCTACATTCTATACATCGTGCCCTGCAGGCACTGTACACGTCGTCGCAAGGGCCTACACCCGCTTCACCATCGGACGCCCGTTCGTCGTGCAATATTTAACCACTAACAAACCTAGGAAGGCAGGTGATACTCCATATAATACAAATATTAAACCCCAGCAAGGCGAACAGGGGTTAAGGGGGCGTAGCCCCTTGCGACGGTGTGAAGAGCGCCCGTAGGGCGCAATGAAGCGCCTAGTATATATATATATATATATATATAATATGCAGCAAAAGCAGCGGCACTCAGCAGACAAATGTAGATGAAGAAAATAGCGTTTATTTACATCCTACGGCGTTTCGGGGAACAAGCCCCGTCTTCAGGGACAGACGATATAAATATACAGACATGCACACAACATATATATACCTGTGAGAACAATTAGTCCTAAGACGGGATTCAACTCACCTGTCAGACGCCATCACCGCTGCCGCATGCAGCCGGGAGCCAGCGTGTCACGAGTCCCCGGGCATTGACGTCAGTGTGCTGCGCCGGACAGGGAGCCAATCACGTCCGTTACCATGCGGTTACTAAGCAACTGCAGGAAACATAAACAACAAAACTTGTGAAAATGATACATTGCATATTAACATAACGAAATCAATTACTACAAACGACTAACAATAAACAAAACCAAACAAAAAACGAATCAAAATATGATACAAAAAAGATTAAAAAGAAGGAAACGATTATACCCTCTGATCATAGATCTGACTATCCAATAAAGGACCAAATAAACGATCATCATTATATTTCAGCCTATGATTACAATTACATATAAGACTGTTTCAATACTAACTAAGGGCCATAAACGTAACAGGAAAGGACAATGAGCACTGTGTGAATCTAAAGGTTACATCATGGGGCAACTAATCTATGGGTGCTAGCTTTGGGTAAAGATATCCTGTATTCATAAGAAACTTTGGAGACCCATAGTCTCGTTAAGACCCCGTGGTGACAGGGTATTAAGGAAAAAGATCCATCTGCTTTCTCGTTGCAGAAGGATCTTGTTCCTATCTCCACCCCGATGCGACAGGGGTACCTGATCTATTATCATGGCACGCATGCTGGCCACTGTATGCCTAGCTTGTGCACAGTGACGAGCCACTGGCTGGTCACTGTTACCCTTCTCTAAGGCCAATTTGATGGCACTGCGGTGCAGTGCCATTCGTTCCCTAAATTGTCTCTGTGTTTTGCCTATATAGGCTAATCCACAGGGGCACTTTAACATATAAATTACATGGGTAGACGTGCAAGTTACTCTGTGTCTAATGGTAAATTTTTTACCCGTAATAGGGTGACAGAAAAAGGAACCCGTCATCAGAGTATTACAGGTGGAGCAACCTAAACAGCGGTAACAACCAAGTTTGGGACGCAAAAAGTGTGATTGTTCCGTTTTACTTAAAGGGAAAATGTCCAATTTAACGACTGTGTCTGCAATACTTTTACCCCTGGTGTAACTGGGAAGTAATTTAGAACCCATCAGGGCTGGCAAGGATTTATCAGTATTTATCATTGGCCACAGTTGTTTGGCCTTCCTTACCAGAGGGGTAGTAGCTGTCGTGTATTTGTTGACCCATGGAATTCTATTGATATCCGTAGTGTGACTACGTGATGGAGCGGTATTGTTCAATAGGGATTCCCGTGTCTGTTTAAGTGCTTTGATCTTATTAGCAAAAAGCTCTGCCTGTGGATAACCACGCTCTTCAAACTTGGTTATCATATGGTCCATGGTTGTTTCAGTCTGTGTGGGATCTGAAATAATGCGTCTGGCTCGTAATAATTGTGAATATGGTAAACCCCTGCGTGTGGTCAGGGGGTGGAAACTAGCATGATGTAGCACTGAATTTCTGTCTGTGGGTTTAACATAAAGATTAGTTTGTAGAATACCGTCAACTAGAGAAATGGCCACATCTAGAAAATGTACAGTCTGGGATGAAATCTGATAAGTGAATTTAACAACATTATTAGAGGCATTATGGTCATCCAAAAGTTTAGATAGTGATACTGCTGACCCATTTCAAAAAATCAGAAGATCATCTATGTACCTCTTATAGAAGTACACAGATGATCCAAGTAGACTGTCAAACAGTAAGGTCTCCACCTTATACATATAAGCATTCGCGTACGATGGGGCCACTGGGGACCCCATCGCACAGCCGGTCAACTGTAAAAATTTTTTTCCATTAAATGTAAAATAATTACGAGTCAAAACCAAATTTAACAATTGTAGAAATACTTCAATTGGTGGACCCAAATACAAAGGATTGTTAGTAATTAACATCCGTACTGCCTCCACTCCTGCTTCATGTGGGATGCAGGTGTAGAGGCTAGTTACATCTGCACTGCACAACTGCAGTTGATCAGAACAGGTATCCAGCCCATGTAAATGCTTCAATAAGGCTGTAGTGTCCCTTAAATAGGAAGGGACTGCCTGGACACATGGGTTGAGAAAGGCATCCAAAAAGATGGAAATAGGGTGATACAGGGATTTTCTAGCCGACACAATATATATATATATATGTATAAAACATTACACTAATGGTAATGTATGGATGCACGTATTATAGACTATTTATATAGAATTTATAAGCCACAGTGCTGTGTCTGTCACTCACAGTTCTCCGCTCACAGTGTCACAGCCTAACAGACTAGCTCCCAACGAGGTGACTAGCACTGCCGCTGATTTTTACAACTGATCTGAGCTGCACCACTTCTTGAACCCATGGGCCATGCCCAGCCAGCTGCATGCCTGCCCACCTCCCATTCCCTGCCCACCTACCGGAGCTTGATGATTCTGAAGAGGCCATCCAGAGCTGGCAGCGGAGATTGACTCGTGAGATGATGACATTATCTCGCGAGATCCTAGCAGCGGTGCGATGGCTGGAAGTGGCTGTGAGGGACATCCACAACAAGGGATAAACAGCCAGGTGACACACACATACATCCCCCCTCCTGGCAGTGCGACCCGCCGCTCGCACGCCTGCTGATTTATAATAAAGAAAAAATAATTATCCCACCCAAAAAATGGCTATTGGTGGGCTCTGGCCAGGGCCCCCTGGCATGCCCGGTCCCGGTTAATCTGTACCCCCTCCCCCCCTCTCTCGACACCACTGTCCTTGATGCCGGGCCAGGAGTTTGCAACCAGGTTTGGACTGGCCCACAGGGGTAGAGGGGAAACACACTGCCTGGGGGCCCACCCCCTCCTCTAAGGATCAGGTTCCAGACTGTGCACTTGAATTATACATTATACATGTTACCTTGTACTGCACAGGACTATGGTGTATTCTCTCCAGTGCATTGCTGTTATTAATCTGGTACATTATCATGCATGCACTAACATTATTTACTATCTCTCTCTCGCTCTCTCTCTCTCTCTATCTATCTATCTATCTAGATAGATAGATATATAGATAGATATTATATATATATTTATCAAGGGGGCCAGACCATGCACTCTCTAAGTGTTAGCCAAGCCTGCCCACACTCCTAATGTCCCAGGTGGGCCGTTGACGCCCCAGTCCGACACTGTGTGGATCACAATGTTGGCATTATCACTTTCTGCCCACGATGGGGAGAAGAATTAGGAGGTACTACAAGAAAATGGCAACATGAGTGGCTGTGTGCCCAAGGATGTGTGATGAATTACAGGAGATCTATGTCTAATTGCAGGAACCTGGTGGCAGGGAAAGAGGACGTAAGTGCTAGAAAACAGTACAGCACATCAAATTTTATTGCTTTGGGCCTCAGTTACAGTTTGAAGCAAGTGAATTTTATGACGCACCTATCAAATGGAGAAGTACATGACACCTGCAGTACATAGGTGTTGCTTTCACAACTGTGATCATATTATACAGTAGCTAACTTAGCCAGGGACTGGTTTAATCATCTATGAAAACTGCTGAGGTTTCAGATTAGTGAATGCCTGGTTCAAGATATCTCTTGGGCTTTTGAAGTCGGCAGATTTTTTTTAAGCTTGAATGTGAGAGCAGATAGTAATCCTAGGTAAGATAAGGTCCTGGCTGGATTTGAGCCCATGATCCAGTTCCTCCTGCTATCTATAATACATACAGTAGTCTACAGACACCTCATGATCCACCTTACCATCACCACACTGTGGCCAGTCCAACTGGAGCCATAACCCGACATCAGCACTGTCCAGAAAAGAGATTTCTCTGCCTCGTGTTAAGTTGGGTACACACTGAAAGATATATCTTCAGTTCAATCGATCTGCAGATATATCTGCCAATGGTGGTTGTTCTACTATACACAGAGAGATGCGCCAATATATCTTAAAGATATATCTGCTGTTCAATCTATCGGCAGCTATAAATGCATATGGTAGTTGTTTATACGCACAGAAAGATGCACCAATATATCTGCAGATATATTGTCCATTTGCTGTGCTGTACAGCAGATGCATTGGCGTTTCTATAATGGGTGCAATGTGTGCGGTGCACATGGGCCCAACACCGCACACATTGCACCCATATTTTAGTGCTCACCTCTCCGGATTCCAGTGTTGGACGCTGCAGCCGCCTCCGTCGAGCACAAAATCCACTCCAAAATGGCCGCTGCACATGCACACTTTAAATTTTGTCTCCAGAACATGGCGAGCGCCATGTTTCCGGAGACCTGCGCATGCGCAGTAGGCTCCGGCCCAGTGTCAGAGCCTACAGCGCCATGGAGTTGAGGGGGCCCACCCAGAGTCTGCACACGGGCCCCCTCCTCGCTTAAGACACCCCTGAGCAGATGTAATATATTTGGGAAACGAGTTGCAGATAAAATGCCGGCTGTCAGGATTCGGCATTCAGGAAACGCTGCAATCCTAACAGCCAACACGATCGACAGCTGGAATCCCTGTGCAACAGGGCTATTCCCACCCGTGGGTGTCCACGACATCCATAGAGAGGGAATGAATCCTGTGGTGAGCACAGTGAACAACCGAGACCGCAAGGTATGGGGTGCCGCTGTCGGGATATTGACAGTTAGCATCCCGCCCGCCGGTAAACAGTATGTATTTCTGTGATAGAAGTCGTTCACAGACATATTACTTGTACACACCTGCAGATCAACAAAACATATATTGGCCGATCAATTTATTGGAAAATATATCTGCCAATGTGCACCGAGCATTACGGCTGCTGGAGGGGGTGGTTACGGTTACGGTAGAGTTAGGGCTAGGCAGTATAGGGAAGGTTAGGGTTATGGTGGGTACACACTGGTAGATATATCTGCAGATCAATTGTGTGTGTACAGGCTGACCGCCCGTACACACACAAAACGATGCACCAATATATATGTAGATATATTGGTCATCGTGTGTGCTGCAGGGCCGATGCGATGTGTCTGTGAACGACGGCATTCACAGACATATCATTGGTACACAAAACAACATGGGGGGGGGGGGGGGTAGCAGCGCTACTGGTTAAGTAAGATTAAAATGTAATTGAGAAGGATTGAATGAAAAAATTACACTTTTAATATAAATATACACTGGAATAAAAACAATGTTAAAAAGGGCACAATACTGAAAGCTGCATCAATGGTGTCATCCGTTCCTAATAATTGTCAACTGGACTGCAGATGGGTGGAAGAGGAGTAATAAAATAAAATGACTGATAGCACAGTCCCGTTAGTATAACTTTACCATAATGGCACCGCTGGAGGTGTGGTCCCTTAGGAATGTCCCTTTAGAATAATGGCAATGTCCAGGATTTGGGGTCCTCACTAGATTACGGTGTCTTTCTTATGGAGGAAGCGCTGATTGAACTCCAGATGAAATTTGTCCACCACGATTTTTCTGCCAAATTGCGGGTCCAGTATTGGTCCGGACACTCAGAAGCAGCGATCAGTCTTGTGGAAGTGACCCAAGATGCCACTAACACGTTTCGCTGCAGACACCTTTGAAAAAGCTGCAGTGCTGGACACCCTAGGCTAAGCAATTGTAGGCCCTCATTCCGAGTTGTTCGCTCGCAAGGCGATTTTAGCAGTATTGCACACGCTAAGCCGCCGCCTACTGGGAGTGAATCTTAGCATAGTAAAATTGCGACCGAAAGATTCGCAATATTGCGATTACACATCTCGTAGCAGTTTCAGAGTAGCTTCAGACTTACTCGGCATCTGCGATCAGTTCAGTGCTTGTCGTTCCTGGTTTGACGTCACAAACACACCCAGCGTTCGCCCAGACACTCCCCCGTTTCTCCAGCCACTCCTGCGTTTTTTCCGGAAACGGTAGCGTTTTTTCCCACACGCCCATAAAACGGCCTGTTTCCGCCCAGTAACACCCATTTCCTGTCAATCACACTACGATCGCCTGAGCGAAGAAAAAGCCGTGAGTAAAAATCCAAACTTCATAGCAAATTTACTTGGCGCAGTCCCAGTGCGGACATTGCGCATGCGCACTAAGCGGAAAAACGCTGCGATGCGAAGAAATTTTCCGAGCGAACGACTCGGAATGACCCCCGTAGCGCGTAAAACTGCTAAACACAGAGCACAGTGTGCAAATGGACAGCCACAAGCAGCTGAGAGTGACATAACAGTCTTCCTGAATAGGGGTACACTACCAAACTGTGGTGGGGTTTAGCTGATGAGTAATGCCAGAAGGTGTTATTAGTAAGTACTGCGACTAACTGCCCAGCTGGTGTAGCTGAAAAAAACAGCAGCAAATGAATTGAAATGTGCTTGATGTAAACGCAGGTCTATTAAGAGAATACATCTTAGCAAGTAAAATGGGCAAAATTGAATAGATGGACAGTTGGTCATAATAGGGGAGGTGTATAAAGCCTTGAGAGAAATAAAGTTGAGTAGTTGTCCATTGTAGCCTATCAGTGTCTAACTGCCATTTCAAAGACTGTGCTAAATAAATGACAGAAGGTGAGTGGCTGCTTTTGGCAACTTCTTCACTTTATCACTCTCCAAGGCTTGATACATCTCCCCCTACTGTTTAGGGGAGAAGGACTTGAAGGACATAACTGTTTGGATTCCTGCAATCCAAGAAACACCCCCCAGAACAGATCTGGTGTGGTTCACAGTGATGTTCACATCTTTGGAAATTATTGTAGCACCTCCTTCCATACAGTCTCGCAGACCGTTTCCTGGACCACACATGGAGAAGCTATCAACAGATCCTAGCACACAATATAATGATGGATTTATCAGCTGTGTTACAAGAGCTGAACATCGGGACATGAAGATCCTGAGTCACACAGAGACATCTGGTGCAAGAGCGATAGCCATCTGGAGAATTAAACACAGGAAGAGACATCTTCAACAAGAGACAATCTGAGGAAGAGACATATTGAAGGAAATCATATTCTGAGATGAGAAACACAGGGACACAGATGAGAAAGATGCTGTCTTCCTCACAAGACAAAAAGCAGCACTGATTTCTTCAGAAGCAACACATAATAGTGTTATTAACTCTGTGCTCTTTCCAAGGGAAAAATGACAGCTGCTGCCAAGGAAATACATCAGCTATGCCATGAAAATAAATAAATACAAATCTATCCAGTAGCGGATCTTGCCACGGGCAAGCAGGACTTTTGCCCGGGGCGCCGCCTTCCGGAGGGCGCCAGCGCCATCCGGAGGGCGCCGCACCATGGCAAGATCCGCTGCTGCTGTGCCCCCCGTTGGTCGCTCTGTCCCGCTGCCGATGTTCCCCGCTGCCCCCCGCTGTGAAGGGAACTAGACGCGTAGCGTCTAGTTTCCCTTCATGGAGAGGACCTTTACTGTGCGGTGCGCGATGACGTCATCGCGCACCGCACAGCAAAGGTCCTCTCCACGAAGGGAAACTAGACGCGAGCGTCTAGTTTCCCTTCGTGGAGAGGACCTTTGCTGTGCGGTGCGCGATGACGTCATCGCGCACCGCACATCATTTCACTACTGTACAGGGGGCGTAAATGACCACGCCCCCTGTACGAAGCCACGCCCCCTTTGCCCACCCGGGGCGCTGGAAGAAGCAGAACCGGCCCTGAATCTATCTATCTATCTATCTATCTATCTATCTATCTATCAGTACACACACAGTGCATAGGCGCTAATTCAGTAAGGATAGCAAATTTTGTCAATCAGCAGAATTTGCTATCCTTTTCCTAGCATGCTGGGGGCCGCCCATTACTGGGCAAGGCCGTCCAGCATGCGGAGCCTCTTCCCCTTCAACAAGCAGAAATTGCGAGTGATCACAATTTCTGCTTGTTAGCAGAAATACTGGAAGACTCCTGTCGGCGCAGGAGACGCGGCGCCGTCTCCCTGATCATGACGTCATGCAGCTGCCATGATCACGTCCCCGTTTGCCCAACTCCGCCCCGTTCACGCCGCACCACCCTCTCAACGCTCTGTCTCCTCCCTGGGGCGTTGCCCACCCCCCCGCCCCGCGACCGCCTCTGCCTGATTGACAGGCGGAGGCGATTGCATTTTCTGCGGGCCCCCGGAAGAAAGTGTGGGCGCATGCACAGGACGGACGCTGCGCAAGCGCCCGCGGGGCAATCGTAGATATTCCGGTTGGATCGTGATTTGCGATCCAACCTGAATTAGCCCCATAGCCACCATTTAAATCAGTTACTGACTGTTAGGTCTGGAAATATTGAGTTGCAGGCTACACGGAGTAATGCTAGAACACATGTTCTTGCTATTAATTATTGAATATACATTTATTAAATACACACAAGAAAACATTGTTATAGACAAAGCTCTGCTGGTCATTCATTTTTCTCAAAGTATGTTTATGCTTCAATGAAACAATACAAGTGACATTTTACTGTACATTTAGGGCGAATTTATCAGTGTTTCAATCAAATGGAAGCTTTTTATTATGATTTTGGCTGATTTAAAAGACACCAGATTTATCAAAGGAAAACTTGTCCCACTGCAAATCACATTCTCATATTTTGCATTAAATACAAAGCACCAGATACATTATCTTGCCCAACCCCCCCCCCCCCACAGAGCTGGCTGTGACAGGCGAGGTAGGTATCTTACTTGAAAACACAGAAATCCCTCACTTTCCTGAACAGGCTGTTCTAGCTAATATTGGTCCTTCCTTCTACTGGAAAACGTTAGAGCTTGTGCCTTACTGGTAACCCTAGCTGATGGAAACCACTTAAAAACGGGAATGCGGCCAGGGGCGGGCTGGGATGGAAAACCAGCCCGGGAAATTTATGGAAGGAGCCCTAATGGGGGTGCTGTCTGAAGAGGGGGTGGGGGTCTGTGAGGGGGGCGGAATCCCTCCTCATAGGGCCTGACTTTACGCAGTTGCGGCCTTCTGTGCGTCTTTTGCTGCAGTTGTGTCTGAGACCAGGGGCTGATTGGGAACAAAAAGTGGCCCTGTAAAATTTTGTAGAAGTGGCCCGACATGGCAGCACAAGAGGTATAACATACAGTGTAGCCATGGCAGCATCACTGGATGGCAGAGTTGCTGTACTGCAGAGGTGGAATAACAGAATGAATGGAGAGAATGCAGTGTACTGAACGCAGTGGGCAACATGTCATGGGGGGTGGGACAACATGACTACACACAAAATAGGCCCCACTGACACGTGAATTTTCCTGGGGAACCCTATGGCCAGTCCGCCCCTGAATGTGGCCACTATAGTTAATTACAACTAATATGTGTGTTATTAAATGTGACCACTTATTTATTAATATTAATATTTGTGTTGCCTTATTTTTTATATTAATATCTGTCCCTCCTGACTAATTAAAACCTGTTTCCCCTATTAAAGTTAGTATTTGTGCCCCTTTATTAATCAAAATTAATATCTGCGAACCCTTATTCATTAACATTATTATACATGCCTGCTTATTAATGTATATATTAAATACCTGTGTCCCTTCCCAATTTAAATTAATACTAGTGGGCCCATATCAATGTAAAGCAATATTAGGTACCCAGGCTTGTCAGGGGAGGAGTAACCACACCCCAGGATGGCTTAGAGCAGCATGTCCAAACTGCGGCCCTTCAGCTGTTGAGAAACTACACATCCCAGCATTCCTTGACACAGCTTTAGCATTCTCTGACAGCAAAACTGTGTCAGGGCATGCTGGGATATGTAGTTTCACAACAGCTGGAGGGCCACAGTTTTGACATGCCTGGCTAGAGTTCTGTTCACTTTGGTTGATGGTGAGCAGCCTCTTCATACGGCCTGAACACCAACAGCAAGGTGCGGTCACTTTCTTACATACATGGCCAGACCCCTAGCACTGGGACCTGAAGGATCTCTTGATGGCCCTGTTAGTGGCCCTTTATTTTTAATATTAATATTTGCACTTTTATAATATCTCCTATATAATAGCCCTGTGACTCTGTGCCTGGCCCTCTAACGCTGGGTGGAGTCAGAGGGCTGGCCGGAGTCACAGTCCGCCCACCACACGTGCAGCAAGTGTCTGCTTCGAGTGCTGCTGCCTGTCCATCTCCCCCCTCCGCCATCAGCAAATCCGACTCCCTCCGGCCGCGGCTCCAGCCGTACAACAGCTGCCAGCATACACACCTATGAGGGACGGGTGGCGCAGGAGAAGACTTTCATAGCCCTACCTGCGCCGCGCACTCAGACCCGCGCCTCCTCCACGCACGGCGACAGGGGGTCAGAGGATCCCCGGTGATGAAGTACACACAAAATGGGGCTGTAGCACCTACACTCTTATGACATTTTTACACTTATAGTCTGACCGGCCACCGTCCCGCCTTAGCCCGTCACTGGGTTCAGCCTGGTCGTGCCGCTGCGCCTGCCCTTCCCACCGGAACTGCCGCAGATGTGGCAAGGGCAGGACACCAAACCTCTGCCCCAGCCTTCCTGCCGGCGCCGAACCCAGGATAGTGTCAGTGGCGCCAGAAGGGTGGTGGTGGGGGGGGGGGGACCCGCACCAAGGTGTCAGCTCACCTGCTGTGACAGGAGCCGAGTGCTAAAGTGATATAAACTCCTGCAGCACTCGCCTCCTGTCACAGAGAAGAGCCGGCACACACACTCCAGTCCCCGGGGGCTGCCAGCATCTACAGGCAAGCTGGAAACACCCCCGAAGCGAGAGCAAACATAACCCATGAGGCCACGCCCCTTTCACAGCAGGTCACGCCCCTTTTCGGCCGGGGGGGTGGTGAGAGATGTGTGTAATAGTAATACTGACCGGGTGACGCCTCTGGACACTGTACTGTTTACCAGCCTGCAGCAGCCGCCCACAGCCCCAACGGTGAGTCCCTCCGGCCATCCTACCCACTGATTCTATGTGTGGTCGCCACTTTACAAATGTCTCCTCTTCTGGTGTCCACCCCCTCCACTACTTTCCCCCCTCTCTTCATCAGCTTCCTCACTGGGGACCCTCCCTACCGCCCTGTGTCTCTGTATCCCCTCCCTGCCGCCCAGCGTCTCTGTATCCCCTCCCTACTGCCCCGCGTCTCTGTATCCCCTCCCTGCCACCCTTCGTCTCTCTATCCCCTCCCTGCCACCCTGCGTCTCTCTAGCCCCTCCCTGCCGCCCCGCGTCTCTGTACCCCTCCCTGCCTCCCCGCGTCTCTGTATCCCCTCCCTGCTGCGTCTCTGTATCCACTCCCTGCCGCCCGCGTCTCTGTATCCCCTCCCTAACGCCCCGCGTCTCTCTATCCCCTCCCTGCCACCCCGCGTCTTTCTATCCCCTCCCTGCCGCCCACGTCTCTGTATCCCCTCCCTACCGCCCAACATCTCTGTATCCCCGCCCTGCATCTCTGTATCCCCTCCCTACCTGTATCCCCTCACTACTGCCCCATGTCTCTGTATCCCCTCCCTACCTGTATCCCCACCCTACCGCCCGCTTCTCTCTATCCCCTCCCTACCGTGTCTCTCTATTCCCTCCCTACCGCCCCGCGTCTCTGTATCCCCCCCCCTACCGCCCCGCGTCTCTGTATCCTCTCCCTACCGCCCCGCGTCTCTGTATCCTCTCCCTACCACCCCACGTCTCTGTATCCCCTCCCTACCGCCCCGCGTCTCTGTATCCCCTCCCTACCGCCCCGCGTCTCTGTATCCCCTCCCTGCCACCCTGCGTCTCTCTATCCCCTTCCTGCTACCCTGCGTCTCTCTAGCCCCTCCCTGCCGCCCCGCGTCTCTGTATCCCCTCCCTGCCTCCCCGCGTCTCTGTATCCCCTCCCTGCCGCGTCTCTGTATCCCCTCCCTGCCGCCCGCGTCTCTGTATCCCCTCCCTAATGCCCCGCGTCTCTCTATCCCCTCCCTGCCACCCCGCGTCTTTCTATCCCCTCCCTGCCGCCCGCGTCTCTGTATCCCCTCACTACTGCCCCATGTCTCTGTATCCCCTCCCTACCTGTATCCCCACCCTCTCTGTCCCCTTCCTACCGTGTCTCTCTACTCCCTCCCTACCGCCCCGCGTCTCTGTATCCCCCCCCTACCGCCCAGCATCTCTGTATCCTCTCTCTACCGCCCCGCGTCTCTGTATCCTCTCCCTACCGCCCCACGTCTCTGTATCCCCTCCCTACCGCCTCGCGTCTCTGTATCCTCTCCCTACCGCCCCGCGTCTCTGTATCCCCTCCCTACTGCACCGCATCTCTGTATCCCCTCCTTACCACCCCACTTTTCTGTATCCCCTCCCTACCGCCCCGCGTCTCTGTATCCTCTCCCTACCGCCCCGCGTCTCTGTATCCCCTCCCTACTGCACCGCGTATCTGTATCCCCTCCCTACCGCCCCACATTGATGTATCCCCTCCCTACTGCCCCGCATCTCTGTATCCCCTCCTTACCGCCCTGTGTCTCTGTATCACCTCCCTACCGCCCTGCGTCTCTGTATCCCCTCCTTACCGCCCTGCGTCTCTGTATCCCCTTCCTACCGCCCTGTGTCTCTGTATCCCCTCCCTACTGCCCCACGTCTCTGTATCCCCTCCCTACCTGTATCCCCTCCCTACCGCCCAGCATCTCTGCGTCCCCTCCCTACCTGTGTCCCCTCTCTACCGCCCCGCGTCTCTGTATCCCCTCCCTACCTGTGTACCCTCCCTACCGCCCCACGTCTCTGTATCCCCTCCCTACCTGTATCCCCTCCCTACCGCCCAGCGTCTCTGCGTCCCCTCCCTACCTGTGTCCCCTCCCTACCGCCCCGCGTCTCTGTATCCCCTCCCTACCGCCCCACGTCTCTGTATCACCTCCCTACCTGTATCCCCTCCCTACCGCCCAGCGTCTCTGCGTCCAGTGCCAGATTAAGCTCCACATGGGCCCGGAGCTGAAATGTATGAAGGGCCTGTTGTGTGACTAGGCAGGAGGTGTGACAAGCGCTGTGGTAGGGGTAGTCAAAATAGTGGGTGTGGCCTGTGCCATGGGTGTGGCTATCTCTATGGAGGTCATAGCTAGTGCCTACCTTCAACCATTTAATAGAGGAGCATTTGAATTTTGTCTCCAATTTAAGTTTGTTGTAAGTTATTTTTCTTGGGGGGGGGGGGGGGGGTTTGGCTCCATTGTACCCTTGCAGGCTCGCGTCACTCGCCACACTTTGGGCCCAGAGTCTCGCTTCATTTGGCACAGGTTACTATTCCAATAGACGGTGACGTTGACCCAGTATATTATGGCAAAGGTCCTTTCAGCAATGGGGATCTAGGCACTACCAATTAATGTGCCCCCCTCCCCTCCTAGTCTGTATATGCATCAGTCTGCCCCCCTCCCCTCCTAGTCTGTGTATTAGTGTTCCGCCCTCCCCTCCTAGTCTGTATGTGTATTAGTGTGCCCCCCTCCCAGTCTGTATATGTGTCAGTGTGCCTGCCTCCCCTCCTAGTTTGTATGTGTATTAGTGTGCTCCCCCTCCCCTCCTAGTCTGTGTATTAGTGTTCCACCCTCCCCTCCTAGTCTGTATGTGTATTAGTGTGCCCCCCTCCTAGTCTGTATATGTGTCAGTGTGCCTGCCCCCCCTCCTAGTTTGTATGTGTATTAGTGTGCTCCCCCTCCCCTCCTAGTCTGTATATGCATCAGCGTGCCCCCTCCCCTCATAGTCTGTATACTGTATGCTGTATTCAGGGCTGGTTCTTGATCTTGTGGCGCCCATGGCGAATGTTTCCTTTGGCGACCCCCTCTCCCCATTGAAAACAGGGATAGTGCACGCCGAAGGCGTGTGCAAAAAATATAGGGGCATGGCTTCACAAGAAGAGGCGTGGCAACATAATTCTACCAAATCACATTACACCGCACAGTAGTGTCTGTCAGTCACATTACACCATACAGTAGTACCCCTTATACATGACAGGTAGAACCCTTTATACATGCCAGGTAGAACCCTTTATACACATTGCACCAGGTACAGCTCCTTATACACATTGCGCCAGGCAGAACACCTTTTTATACACATTACGCCAGGCAGAGCCCCTTATACACATTGCACCAGGCCTAGCCCCTTATACACACTGCACCAGGCAGAGCCCCTTTTTTACAGATTGCGCCAGGCAGAGCCCCTTTTATACACTTTGTGCCAGGCAGAGCCCCTTATACACATTGTGCCAGGTAGCTCCTTACACACTTTGCGCCAGGTATCCCCTTACACACATTGCGACAGGTAGCACCTTACACACATTGCAACAGGTAGCCGCTTATCTACATTGCGACAGGTAGCCCCTGATCTACATTGCGACAGGTAGCCCTTTATATACATTGCGACAGGTAGCCCCTTACACACATTGCGACAGGTAGCCCCTTACACACATTGCGACAGGTAGCCCCTTATCTACATTGCGACAGGTAGCCCCTGACCTACATTGCGACAGGTAGCCCTTTATATACGTTGCGACAGGTAGCCCCTTACACACATTGCGACAGGTAGCCCCTTACACACATTGTGACAGGTAACCCCTTACACACATTGCGACAGGTAGCCCCTTATACACACTGCGACAGGTAGCGCCTTACACACATTAAGACAGGTAACCCCTTATATACATTGAGACAGGTAGTCCCTTTTATACATTGCACCATGTAGCCCCTTATATACATTGCACCAGGTAGCCCTTATACAAATTGTGACAGGTAGCCCCTTATCTACATTGCGACAGGTAGCCCCTTTTTTTTTTAATTGAACTAGGTAGCCTGAACTAGGTAGCCTCTTTTATACATTATGACAGCTCCTTTAATACATTGTGACAGGTATCTCCGAGAGAGGGAGGGATCGAGAGAGATGGAGAGAGGGATCAAGAGAGGGAGAGGAGAGCGGGGGAGAGAGAGAAAGAGGGGGAGAGAGAGAGGGAAAGAGAGAGAGAGAGAGAAAGAGGAGGAGAGAGAGGGAGAGAGAGAGAGAAAGAGGAGGAGAGGGAGAGAGAGAGAGTTTGTGCTCGTCACTTACCAGCATCAGCACCGGCTCCAGTTTGTCCCCAGCGTGAAGCAAGGCAGAAGTAAGTAGCAGCAGGGGTGCGGAAGACAGCCGGCGTCGGCTGGGGAGGGTGCTGGCCAAGGCAGTGTGCGGTGCGGGAGGTGGCCAGCGCAGGTGCGGCGTGGGAGACGGTCGGTGCGGGTGGGGCGCGGAAGACGGTGTGTTGTGCGGGAGGCGGCCAGCGCGGGTACGGCGTGGGAGACGGTGTGCGGTACGGGAGGCGGCCCGCATGATGTGGGTGGACGGGAGGCGGCCAGTGGGTGGTGCGGGCAGCGAGCTCGGAGGTGGTGTGGCTGTTACGTTGCGGTGCCCCCCCCTCCTCTGGCCTGGCCGTCCTCCTCATCAGCAGCACTATTGTCAGGGGGAAGGAGATGAGAGAGGAGAGCTGCTCCTCCTCCCCGGCCAGGCAGTTGACTAACCTGTGGAAAGGAGAGCGGCCCCTTCCTCCTGCTTCGGACGTGTTGGCGGGGGCACTGTGTCACGGCTGCATACAATGAGTCAATGTGACTCATTGTAATGCCGTCGGCTTTGGGCCTCTTCACTGCGGCGGGCGGTGGGCCTATTTTCAATGGGGGGCCTGGAGCTGCAGCTCCATCCGCCCCATTGTTAATCCGGCCCTGTCTGCGTCCCCTCCCTACCTGTGTCTCCTCCCTACCGCCCCGCGTCTCTGTATCCCCTCCCTACCTGTGTCCCCTCCCTACTGCCCCACGTCTCTGTATCCCCTCCCTACCTGTATCCCCTCCCTACCGCCCAGCGTCTCTGCGTCCCCTCCCTACCTGTGTCCCCTCCCTACCGCCCCGCGTCTCTGTATCCCCTCCCTACCTGTGTCCCCTCCCTACCGCCCCGCATCTCTGTATCCCCTCCCTACCGCCCGCGTCTCTGTATCCCCTCCCTACCTGTGTCCCCTCACTACCGCCCCGCGTCTCTGTATCCCCTCCCTACCTGTGTCCCCTCCCTACCGCCCCGCGTCTCTGTATCCCCTCGCTACCTGTGTCCCCTCACTACCGCCCCGCGTCTCTGTATCCCCTCCCTACCACCCCGCATCTCTGTATCCCCTCCCTACCTGTGTCCCCTCCATACCGCCCCGCGTCTCTGTATCCCCTCCCTACCTGTGTCCCCTCACTACCGCCCCGTGTCTCTGTATCCCCTCCCTACCTGTGTCCCCTCACTACCACCCCGCGTCTCTGTAGCCCCTCCCTACCGCCCCGCATCTGTGTCCCCTCCCTACCGCCCCGCATATCTGTGTTCCCTCCCTACCGCCCTGCGTCTCCTCCCTACCGCCCCACGTCTCTGTATCCCCCCTACCGCCCCACGTCTCTGTGTCCCTTCTCTACCACCCTGCATCTCTGTGTTCCCTCCCTACTGCCCTGCGTCTCTCTGTGTCCCCTCCCTACCGCCCCGCGTCTCTGTATCCCCTCCCTACCTGTGTCCCCTCACTACCGCCCCACGTCTCTGTATCCCCTCCCTACCTGTGTCCCCTCCCTACCGCCCCGCGTCTCTGTATCCCCTCGCTACCTGTGTCCCCTCACTACCGCCCCGCGTCTCTGTATCCCCTCCCTACCACCCCGCATCTCTGTATCCCCTCCCTACCTGTGTCCCCTCCATACCGCCCCGCGTCTCTGTATCCCCTCCCTACCTGTGTCCCCTCACTACCGCCCCGTGTCTCTGTATCCCCTCCCTACCTGTGTCCCCTCACTACCACCCCGCGTCTCTGTAGCCCCTCCCTACCGCCCCGCATCTGTGTCCCCTCCCTACCGCCCCGCATATCTGTGTTCCCTCCCTACCGCCCTGCGTCTCCTCCCTACCGCCCCACGTCTCTGTATCCCCCCTACCGCCCCACGTCTCTGTGTCCCTTCTCTACCACCCTGCATCTCTGTGTTCCCTCCCTACTGCCCTGCGTCTCTCTGTGTCCCCTCCCTACCGCCCCACGTCTCTGTATCCCCCACTACCGCCCCGTGGCTCTGTGTCCCCTCCCTACCGCTCTGCGTCTCTGTATCCCCTCCCTACCGCTCTGCATCTCTGTATCCCCTCCCTACCGCCCTGCGTCTCTGTGTGCCCTCCCTACCGCACCGCGTCTCTGTGTGCCCTCCCTACCGCCCTGCGTCTCCGTGTGCCCTCCCTACCGCCCCGCGTCTCTGTATCCCCTCCCTACCGCCCTGCGTCTCTGTGTGCCATCCCTACCGCCCCGCGTCTCTGTATCCCCTCCCTACCGCCCCGTGTCTCTGTGTCCCCTCCCTACCGCCCTGCTTCTCTGTGTGCCCTCCCTACCGCCCCGCGTCTCTGTATCCCCTCCCTACCGCCCCGTGTCTCTGTGTCCCCTCCCTACCGCCCTGCGTCTCCGTGTGCCCTCCCTACCGCCCCGCGTCTGTGTGCCCTCCCTACCGCTCTGCGTCTCCGTGTGCCCTCCCTACCGCCCTGCGTCTCCGTGTGCCCTCCCTACCGCCCCGCGTCTCTGTGTGCCCTCCCTACCGCCCTGCGTCTCTGTGTGCCCTCCCTACCGCCCTGCGTCTCTGTGTGCCCTCCCTACCGCCCTGCGTCTCTGTGTGCCATCCCTACCGCCCCGCGTCTCTGTATCCCCTCCCTACCGCCCCGTGTCTGTGTCCCCTCCCTACCGCCCCGCGTCTCTGTGTGCCCTCCCTACCGCCCGCGTCTCTGTATCCCCTCCCTACCGCCCTGCGTCTCTGTGTGCCCTCCCTACCTCCCCGCATCTCTGTGTGCCCTCCCTACCGCCCGCGTCTCTGTATCCCCTCCCGACCGCCCTGCGTCTCTGTGTGCCCTCCCTACCGCCCCGCATCTCTATGTGCCCTCCCTACCACCCCGCGTCTCTGTGTGCCCTCCCTACCGCCCGCGTCTCTGTATCCCCTCCCTACCGCCCTGCGTCTCTGTGTGCCCTCCCTACCGCCCCGCGTCTCTGTGTGCCCTCCCTACCGCCCCGCGTCTCTGTGTGCCCTCCCTACCGCCCCGCGTCTCTATGTGCCCTCCCTACCACCCCGCGTCTCTGTGTGCCCTCCCTACCGCCCGCGTCTCTGTATCCCCTCCCTACCGCCCCGCGTCTCTGTATCCCCTCCCTACCGCCCCGTGTCTCTGTGTCCCCTCCCTACCGCCCTGCTTCTCTGTGTGCCCTCCCTACCGCCCCGCGTCTCTGTGTGCCCTCCCTACCGCCCGCGTCTCTGTATCCCCTCCCTACCGCCCCGTGTCTCTGTGTGCCCTCCCTACCGCCCCGCGTCTCTGTGTGCCCTACCTGCCCCCCTGTGTCACATACAGGGTCCATACCATTGGCTCCTGGATACCTCCCTGACAAACCCTCACCAGGAGGACAGGAGCCATAACCCCTTGCTGTGCCCCCCGTAGTTATTGGTATATCGATGATGCTCCGCCCTGCCGCCTCCTCCCTATCCCTCACACAGCAAGCGCAGGGCGCAAGCCCAGCACCGAGCACATGACCGCGCTGCCAATGGCCATTGGCCCTGGGAGCAGCTCCAACCTGCGCCCCCTCCTCCTACTGCACCTGAGGGGGCCGCGCACATAGCGCATGCAGAGGGGACTGGTGCACCTGCGGCCGTGTTGAGACCTTGCGTGCGCAACATGTCCGCGTTGCTACACCTGAAGGATGGTACGGTGTAGAGAGAGGACACAGCTGCCCCTGTTCCTCATTGTACCAGCACTTCCCTCTGTGTCTAATGACACCGTATACCTCTTCATGCCGGTATGTCTATACCACATACATCCTTATCCATGTCCTATATATTGTTACACATACAATCACATAGTTAAGTTATAGGTCCCGCAACCACCCCACCCCCCCACCTGCATCCACCACCACCTCCACCGGCAGCATCTACATACTCTCTGCCTCATCCGCGGTCCCCCCCCAGCACCCGCTACATTCTATACATCGTGCCCTGCAGGCACTGTTCACGTCATCGCAAGGGCCTACACACCCTTCACCATCGGACGCCCGTTCGTCGTGCAATATTTAACCGCTAACAAACCTAGGAAGGCAGGTAATACTCCATATAATACAAATATTAAACCCCAGCAAGGCGTACAGGGGTTAAGGGGGCGTAGCCCCTTGCGACGGTGTGAAGAGCGCCCTACGGGCGCGATGAAGCGCCTAGTTAATATATAATGGTCCAGCATATTTTCTGCAATGTAGTGGTTAATACTATACAATACAATCAGGTTTTGGTCCTCTTTTCTTCACCTGAAGTAGAAGTGATGTTGTGCAATTGTCCTGTTATTCAGAATACAGCATAAAATAATGGTACCCTGCAGTCGCCTATAAGAAAAGTGTTGAAAGAAGGGAGTGCTGCTACACACACTTCAGTCTTCCTATTCTCCAGGGAGGCTTCATGCCCCATCCCAAGATGGCCACCAAGATCTCTACTGAGCATGTCTTTAATATGAAGAGCGAAATGGTGTGAGACAGAACACTCCTACTTAGCTCCAGAGAGACCAGTGATTACCTGAAATCTACAATGTTTTCCAGCGTTCCCGCACAGCTACTTGGTATCTGAATATACATGTAAACAGGGGCGTCGGAATAGGGGGGCCGCCAGCTTCAGCGCTGCCCATGCTGCTGTATTAGCAGCAGTGTGTCCGGCACCGCTGCAAATACAGCAGCACGTTACCCAGCAGCAGAGCCGGCGCTAGCCGCTCAGCGTGGCTCGCGATGCACGGAGGCGCCTGCCTGGAAAGCCGCTCTCCCCGCTCCGCAGCTTGCTGCACCTGTCACACTGCTGACAGGTTGTGGCAAGCTACAGCGGTGGAGGAGGGAGCACTTCTCCGCGATCCCCCGGCTGGGTCTTTGCCCCTCCCCCCCCCCACCTCAGAGGCAGACAACGCTGTACAGCTGAGAGTGGGACTTAAGACTAAACAGTAGAGAGGGGGGTTTACAGGAAACACATGGTCTACAGGAGCACCTAATGCAGTGGCGTCAGGAGCGGGGTGCGGCCCGCACCCGGGTGTCACCCTTCAATAGCCGCACACCCGCACCTCCAGTGGCGGAACTTGCACTGATGTATTAGTTATTACTCATTACGCTGATGCACCGCTCTGCAGTATCAGCCGCACCTCAGTGGAGTGGATCCTGGGTCAGGAGGACGGAGTCACAGAGGTCAGGAGAAGAGGCAATGGGGACCTCCCCTGTTATCAGTCCTCCTCTCTGCTCTGCCTCCTGAGTGCCGGCCGGGGACTGGATGTGCGGTGAGGGGGAGGCACGATCACGGCTAGACTGAAGTGAGGAACAGCCCTGCCTGCACAGTGCGCAAATTACAAATACCGTGGCTCACCAGCACTGTGACAGCCTAGCCACACAGACATGAAAAGGACCCGGTCGCAGAAGTAAGCATCACTACTATTGTAATTAAATCATCTCCTCTCCTGCATCTGCTCTACCAGTGCAGCCCCTGGAGGGAGTCCAGCTCTGTCCCCAGCCACAGCAGCAGGCTGTGTTCCTGCTCGCACACACGCAGCAGGCATGCTGCTGCCCCCTGAGACCCCAATAACATTTGTGAAGGCAAACATGGCCCCAGGGGCCCCTGAGACCTGATGCCACCACAGACATCAGGTCCACCCCTCCCCATCCTGCTCCCCTTCCCACCTACTGTATTTCATAATGCCGCCTGGATTCAAACATATTCTGGGGAGAACACTGTCATTGTCACCCACAGTCTCTCCCCAGTCACCCACTACCTTTCCCCAGTCACCCGCTGCCTCTCCCTATCATACTTTTCCTCTCACTGTCACCCTTCCGCTGTCACCGTCTGCCTTCCCGTCACCCTATGCCTCTCGCTGTCTTCCACTGTCACCCTATGCCACTCCCTGTCACACTCTGCTTCCCGTTGTCACCCACTGCCTTTCCCTTGTCACCCACTGCCTCTTCCTTTCATCTCTACCTGTCACTACCTGCCTCTTCATCACACACAGCCTCTCTCGCAGTTACCCACTGTCTCCCATCTTTCTCTCACCCACTGACTACCCAGCCACCCACTGCCTCTGCCTGTCTGCAACTCCCATCATCCACTGACTCTCTGTCACCTTCTCCCTATCACCCTCTACCTCTTTGTCACCTATTGACTCCTCAGTCACCACCTGCTATCCACTTCCTCCCCCTGCCACCTTCGGCCTCTCCCATCACCCATTGCCTCCTCACCCATCTACCGCTCCCTGACAATCACTGCCTCTCCCTGTCACCCTCTGTCTCTCCTAGCCACCTCTACCTGACACCCACTGACTCCCCAGTCACCATTGGATTCTCCTGCTGTCACCCACTGCTTCTTCCCAGTCATCCACTTCCTCTGTCCTTATGGTGGGGGAGGGTGAGCCAGAGCATATATTTGCATCTGTGCCCACCACTCGCAAATTCCGCCACTACGCACTCCCATCCCATCCACTAACTTGACAGAGACACTTCAACGGCGGCATCCACACCCACTCCTCCCCGGCACCAAGCACCGCAGTCACGCCCGCATCCCCGCCGACTTCACACACCCTGTACTGCTAGGGAGAAAGAAAGAATGCTCTTGTGTGGGCGCACTCTTAAAGAGCCTTCTTTCTTTCTCCCTAGCAGTACATGTTGTGTCTGGATCTGGGCGCACCACCAAGTAGGACGGGAAATTGGGATTCTTCCTGACCATAATTGTCCAACTCTTGGTTATATACAATAATACCTCTCTACTTTGCTTGACCAGTGCCTGATCGCCCTTTGTCTTTAATGCTACTTCATACACCCGCCTGCCTGTACACTGCCACTGAGTCCGTACTGCCGTATTCTCTCAGGATGCCGGGTGCAGCGCTGTACGGTGATGTCATCAAGCACGCCGGCACCACATGCCATTCTGGGAGGGAGGAGTACTGTGTTGCTAACTAGAGGAGGACATGTCTTGCAGGCAGGCCCCGTGTAATCCACTCAGCAAGGGTATGCAAAACAGGGAGGCGCTGGGCTGGGGAGCTGCTCTCCCTGCTCTGCATCCCTGCTGCTGTGCATCTGCCGCCTGTCACACTGTAGAGGCAGCAGCACCGTCAGCGTGAGTAGCACGGCTCTTCCCGGCGTCGGCTACCTCACTCCCGGCGCTGGCAACGAGAAGCGGATCTTCTTCACCCGTCCACCCGGCGCTCTTCTCTAGAGTCAGGTGAGGTCACGGTCTCCCTTCCTTCTCCTCCCCACCTCTCAATTAAGTGTTCAGCACTGCACCCCTCTCCTTCTGTGGATATTATGTATAAAAGGCAAAGTCTTAGATTCCGGCAGTGGGCGCATCGTGTCCCCTCGCGAGCTTGCTGCGCTCTCCGTGCTTTGGGCCCGGTGGACAGGGTTCTATTTCCCCTTGGGCTGTGATGTGGATCACCACCCAAGTGGGGAAACCAGCCGGTATTGCAGCGGGTGACGGGATTCCGGCGTCGGTATATTGACTGCCAGGATCCCGTCCAATGGTCAATTGACTGCCTCCCGAATTATGACATTACTAAGGATTCCATGTGGTGTGATACGGGAGGAAGTCCATGGGGGGGTGACACCATGAGTTACCACACCGGGTGACACCAACCCTAGTGACGCCTCTGCCCTGATGTTCGCAGCTGCAGACATGCGTCTGGGTAAGAAGGAGCAGCTCGGAGCTGGGATTTTTAATGCCAGCGGCCCTCCTCTGCCAGCACTATATCATTACATCACTGTAGTTACCGGGATGGGGGTTGTATGCCCCCCCCCCCAGGGGAATGTTTAGATCTCCCGACAAGCTCAACTTCCTTTCCTCACCCATCTGCATGTAGCCCCGCCCCCAGGCCTCCTGCTGCTCCTCCGTTCTCCTCCTCCTCCCTGTGCATTCCCTGGCTGGACTGGATAGAGGCTCTCACAAGATTCCCAGGTGTGATTCTTTCCCCTATGTCCAAAATGTCTGCCTCTTTTCTCTATGTGCCTCTTTCCCTATATCTCCATCTGTGCCTCTTTCCCCTATATCCCATGTGTGCCTCTTTCCTCTATGTCCCCATGTGTGCCTCGTTCCTCTATGACACCATGTGTGCCTCTTTCCCCTATATCCACATGTCTGCCTCTACCCCCTATGTCCCCATCTGTGCCTCTTACCCCTGTGTCCCAATGTGCGCTTCTTTCCCCACCTCTCCAACTGTGCCTTACCCCTACCCTTTCTATGCCTCAGTCCTCTTCCCCATTAGTGCCTCTGCTCACTTTCCTATATACTGTACAGTCTGTATAGCTATGGCATGTTCTCCATCCATGCCTCTGACCCCTCTGTCTGTGTCTGATGCCCCCCCCTTTTCCCCCTTTTTACCTCTGCTCCCTATGCCATCTGTACCTCTGTCCTTCTCCTCCATGTAATGTGTATAATGGGCTATATCCGACGTAATATGTATAATGGGCTATATCAGACATAACATGTATAATGGGCTCTACCAGGCGTAATGTATACAAGCGGCTCTACCAGGCGTAATGTGTAAAAGCAGCTCTACCAGGCATAATGTGTACAAGCGGCTCTACCGACGCCGGGATCCTGGCGGGGAGGGGCGAGTGCAGCAAGCCCCTTGCGGTCTCGCTGCGCTCGCCACGCTGCAAGCTCGGTGGCGACCTGCGGTCGCCACGGGTTCTATTCCCACTCTATGGGTGTCGTGGACACCCACGAGTGGAAATAGTCCCTGTTGGTCGGCATGCCGACCATCGGGATAGTGAGCCATCGGGCTCACGGAGGAGGTCATGTGACTGTCGGTCAGCCGACCGGCGGTCACATGACTACCACCCCTTCATAGTAGGAAGTTGTGTGCCATTATCAGTAGTTTTATTGGTTTATTGGTTGCTGTAAGTGCAGCAACCTATGAAGTTACTGTGATTTCAGGTAATTGTTTCTGAGATGTTAGCAGTCAATGGGGGTCATTCCGAGTTGTTCGCTTGTTATTTTTTTCTCGCAACGGAGTGATTAGTCGCTAATGCGCATGCGCAATGTCCGCAGTGCGACTGCGCCAAGTAAATTTGCTATGCAGTTAGGTATTTTACTCACGGCATTACGAGGTTTTTTCTTCGTTCTGGTGATCGTAATGTGATTGACAGGAAGTGGGTGTTTCTGGGCGGAAACAGGCCGTTTTATGGGAGTGTGTGAAAAAACGCTACCGTTTCTGGGAAAAACGCGGGAGTTGCTGGAGAAACGGAGGAGTGTCTGGGCGAACGCTAGGTGTGTTTGTGACGTCAAACCAGGAACGACAAGCACTGAACTGATCGCAGATGCCGAGTAAGTTTCGAGTTACTCAGAAACTGCACAGAGAAGTCTTTTCGCAATATTGCTAATCTTTCGTTCGCAATTTTGATAAGCTAAGATTCACTCCCAGAGAGTGGCGGCTTAGCGTGTGCAAAGCTGCTAAAAGCAGCTTGCGAGCGAACAACTCGGAATGACCACCAATGAACTTGCAGAGGCCACAGACTAAAGCCACAGACAAAGGCAAATGTTGCACGTATGGGTGTGACACTCCATTGAAGGGCCTCTTAGCAAATTTTAACGTGGGAATAAAGTGGAGCCCCAATGCAGTGAATCTGTGTTTGAGCTTTCCATCACAGTTGGACCAGGCCACTCTGGATTTACACCCACTACTGGTCTCTGTAGTTTGAGGAACAGTTTATACCACAGGTTTTCAAACTCGGTCCTCAGGACCCCAAACTGTTCACGTTTTCCAGGTTTTCTCACAGAATCACAAGTGAAATAATTAGCTCCACCTGTGGGTCTTTTAAAATGTATCAGTGAGTAATTCATTTACCTGTGTACCTGCTAGGTAAGTTGGAAAACAGGAATTGCTGCTCCTAATTCCGCAGGGCTTTTGTCTTACGTCCTAGAGGATGCTGGGGTCCACATTGGGGTATAGACGGATCCAACAGGAGTCATTGGCACTTTAAAAGTTTGAGAGTGTGGGCTAGCTCCTCCCTCTATGCCCCTCCTACCAGACAGTAGCGGATCTTGCCACGGGCAAGCAGGACTTTTGCCCGGGGTGCCGCCTTCTGGAGGGCGCTGCATCGTGGCAAGATCCGCTACTGTGCCCCCCCGCCGCTGTGCCCCCCGCTGTCACCCCCACCGCTGTGCCCCCCGCTGGTCCCCCGCTCTGAAGGGAACCAGACGCTACGCGTCTACTTTCCCTTTGTGGAGGGGACCTTTGCTGTGCATCGCGCACCGCATAGCATTGTGGCACAGACGCTAGGGGTCATAACTGACCTCTAGTGTCTATGCTGATCGAGGAGAGGAGCGGCGCCGGCGGCTGTCTTCAGCGGCCTGGATCAGGAACGGGGATAGTAAGTATACTTTTTTTTTCTTTCTCTTACGTCCTAGAGGATGATGGGGACTCCGTAAGGACCATGGGGTATAGACGGGCTCCACAGGAGACATGGGCACTATAAAGAACTTTTGAATGGGTGTGCACTGGCTCCTCCCTCTATGCCCCTCCTCCAGACCTCAGTTAGATCCTGTGCCCAGAGAAGATTGGGTGCATTACAGGGGAGCTCTCCTGAGTTTCTCTGAAAAAGAATTTTGTTAGGTTTTTTATTTTCAGGGAGCACTGCTGGCAACAGACTCCCTGCATCGTGGGACTGAGGAGAGAGAAGCAGACCTACTTAAGTGATAGGCTCTGCTTCTTAGGCTACTAGACACCATTAGCTCCAGAGGGAGTCAGAACGCAGGTCTCCCCTCGCTGTTCGTCCCAGAGCCGCGCCGCCGTCCTCCTCGCAGAGCCGGAAGATAGAAGCCGGGTGAGTATAAGAAGAAAAGAAGACTTCAAGGCGGCAGAAGACTTCAGATCTTCCCTAAGGTAAGCGCGCAGCGGTAACGCTGCGCGCCATTGCTCCCACACAACACACACTAGCAGGCACTGATGGGTGCAGAGCGCAGGGGGGGCCCCCTGGTCAGCAATATAAACCTCTAAGGCTGGCATATGAGTATTTTAGGCTGCGGAGGCAGTAGTTATATAAATCCCCCGCCAGTATTATAAAATTGAGCGGGACCGAAGCCCGCCGCTGGAGGGGCCGGAGCTTGGTCCCACAGCACTAACCAGCACCATTTTCTCCACAGAGCACTGCAGAGAAGCTGGCTCCCCGGACACTCCCCTGCTGAACACGGTGACACAGGGCAAAAAAAGAGGGTGGGTGAGGGTGGGCACTTGTAAGGCGCAGTGAGTGTATTATACATAATTATATGAAAAAGCGCTATATATTCTGGGAATTTGTTTTCCGGTGTCAGTTGGCGCTGGGTGTGTGCTGGCATACTCTCTCTCTGTCTCTCCTAAGGGCCTTATTGGGGGACTATCTCCAGATAAATATCCCTGTGTGTGTGGGGGTGTCGGTACGAGTGTGTCGGCATGTCTGAAGCGGAAGGCTCATCTAAGGAGGAGGTGGAGCAGATGATTGGGGTGTCTCCGTCGGCAACGCCGACACCTGATTGGTTGGACATGTGGATTGTTTTAAATGCAAATGTGACCTTACTGCATAAGAGGTTGGACAAAGCAGAGTCCAGGGAAAAAACAGGGAGTCAATCCATGGATTTGACTGGGTCACAGGGCCCTGCAGGGTCTCAAAAACGTTCTCTATCCCAAATAGCAGACACTGATACCGACACGTATTCTGACTCCAGTGTCGAGTACGATGATGCAAGGTTACACCCAAGGGTGGCCAAAAGTATTCATTATATGATTGTTGCAATAAAAGATGTTTTGCATATCACAGAAGACCCCTCTGTCCTTGACACGAGGGTGCGCATGTATAAGGAAAAGAAACCTGAGGTAACCTTTCCCCCATCTCATGAGCTGAATTAGTTATTTGAAAAAGCTTGGGAAACTCCAGACAAAAAACTGCAGATTCCCAAGAGGATTCTTATGGCGTATCCTTTCCCTGCACAGGACAGGGTACGGTGGGAATCCTCGTCCAGGGTGGACAAGGCTTTAACGCGCTTGTCCAAGAAGGTGGCGCTACCGTCTCCCGACATGGCAGCCCTCAAGGATCCTGCTGATCGCAGACAGGAAACTACCTTAAAATCTATTTATACACATACTGGTGCTTTACTCAGACCGGCAATAGCATTGTCATGGGTATGTAGCGCGGTTGCAGCTTGGACAGATACCTTGTCAGCTGACATTGATACCCTAGATAGGGATACCATTTTATTGACCTTAGGTCACATTAAAGACGCAGTCTTATATATGAGAGACGCTCAGAGAGACGTTGGGCTGCTAGGTTCAAGAGCACATGCCATGGCGATTTCTGCTAGGCGAGCCCTGTGGAACCGCCAATGGACGGGTGATGCAGACTCAAAGAAGCATATGGAGGTTTTACCTTACAAGGGTGAGGTTTTATTTGGGGAAGGTCTCGCGGACCTGGTTTCCACAGCTACCGCGGGTAAATCTACCTTTTTGCCTTTTGTTCCCCCACAGCAAAAGAAAACTCCACAATATCAGATGCAGTCCCTTCGGTCGCATAAGTCCAGAAGAGGTCGGGGCTCATCCTTCCTCGCCAGAGGTAAGGGTAGAGGGAAAAGAATGCCTGCGACGGCTAGTTCCCAGGAACAGAAGTCCTCCCCGGCTTCTACTAAATCCACCGCATGACGCTGGGGCTCCACTGAGGGAGTCCGCACCGGTGGGGGCACGTCTTCGACTCTTCAGCCAGGTCTGGCTTCTGTCAGACGTGGATCCTTGGGCGATGGAAATTGTATCCCAAGGCTACAAACTAGAATTCGAAGAGGTGCCCCCTCACCGATTTTTCAAATCGGCCTTGCCAGCTTCTCCCCCAGAGAGGGAAGTAGTGTTAGCTGCAATTCAAAAGCTGTGTCAACAGCAAGTGATTGTCACGGTACCCCTAGTCCAACAGGGAAAAGGGTACTATTCAACCCTGTTCGTGGTCCCGAAGCCAGATGGCTCGGTCAGACCCATTTTAAATCTGAAATCCCTAAACCTGCACTTGAAAAGGTTCAAATTCAAGATGGAATCGCTCCGGGCAGTGATCTCCAGTCTGGAAGGGGGGGATTTTATGGTGTCCCTGGACATAAAGGATGCATACCTTCATGTCCCCATATATCCTCCTCATCAGGAGTATCTGAGATTCTCTGTACAGGACTGTCATTACCAGTTTCAGACGTTGCCATTTGGGCTTTCCACGGCCCGGAGGATTTTCACCAAGGTGATAGCGGAGATGATGGTGCTCCTGCGCAGGCAGGGAGTCACAATTATCCCATACTTGGACGATCTCCTGATAAAAGCGAGATCGAGAGATCAATTGCTGAAAAGCATGTTACTCTCCCTGAGAGTACTACAACAGCACGGTTGGATTCTAAATCTGCCAAAGTCACTATTGATTCCAATGACTCGACTATCATTCCTAGGCATGATTCTGGACACGGAACAGAAGAGGGTTTTTCTCCCAATGGAGAAAGCCAAGGACCTCCAGAACATGGTCAGAGACCTGCTAAAACCAAAAATAGTGTCGGTTCATCAATGCACTCGAGTTCTGGGGAAAATGGTGGCAGCCTACGAGGCCATCCCCTTCGGCAGGTTTCTTGCGAGGACATTTCTGTGGGATCTTCTGGACAAGTGGTCGGGGTCCCATCTACAAATACATCAGAAGATAAGTCTGTCCCCCAGGGCCAGGGTGTCTCTCCTGTGGTGGCTGCAGAGTGCTCACCTTCTAGAGGGCCGCAGATTCGGCATTCAAGACTGGGTTCTGATAACCACGGACGCGAGCCTCCGAGGATGGGGAGCAGTCACACAAGGAAGGAATTTTCAGGGACTGTGGTCAAGCCAGGAGGCTTGTCTACACATCAACGTACTGGAATTAAGGGCCATATACAATGGCCTACGACAAGCGGAGAATCTTCTTCGCGACCTACCGGTTCTGATTCAATCAGACAACGTCACAGCCGTGGCTCATGTAGACCGCCAAGGCGGGACAAGGAGCAGAGTGGCAATGGCGGAAGCCACCAGAATTCTGCGCTGGGCAGAAAGTCACGTAAGCGCTCTGTCAGCGGTATTCATTCCGGGAGTGGACAACTGGGAAGCAGACTTCCTCAGCAGACACGATCTCCATCCAGGAGAGTGGGAACTTCATCAAGAAGTCTTTGCAGAGATAACAAGTCTTTGGGGACTTCCTCAAATACACATGATGGCATCACGCCTCAGCAAGAAGCTTCAGAGGTATTGTGCCAGATCAAGGGTCCCTCAGGTAGTAGCGGTGGACGCCCTGGTGACACCATGGGTGTTTCAGTCAGTCTATGTGTTCCCTCCTCTTCCTCTCATCTCAAAAATATTGAGAATCATAAGACGAAAAAAAGTACAGACAATACTCATTGTCCCAGATTGGCCTCGAAGGGCCTGGTATTCAGATCTTCAGGAGACGGCATGGCGGTTGAACACCGAATCCTAGCGGAGAAGGGTATTCCGGAAGAAGTCATCCCTACTCTGATAAAGGCTAGGAAGGAAGTGACGGCGAAACATTATAACCGTATCTGGAGGAAGTATGTATCTTGGTGTGAAGCCAAGAATACTCCTTCGGAAGTTTTCCACTTGGGTCGTTTTCTCCACTTTCTACAAACTGGAGTGGATATGGGCCTAAAGCTAGGCTTCATTAAGGTACAGATTTCGGCCCTATCTATATTCTTCCAGAAGGAATTGGCTTCTCTCCCAGAAGTCCAAACTTTTGTAAAGGGAGTACTACACATCCAACCTCCTTTTGTGCCCTTAGTGGCACCATGGGACCTTAACGTGGTGTTACAGTTCCTAAAATCTCACTGGTTTGAACCTCTTCAGACAGTTGAATTAAAGTTTCTCACTTGGAAAGTGGTCATGTTGTTGGCCTTGGCGTCTGCAAGGCGGGTGTCCGAATTGGCAGCCTTATCTCATAAGAGCCCCTATCTCATTTTCCATGAGGATAGAGCAGAGTTGAGGACTCGTCCTCAATTTTTGCCTAAGGTGGTGTCATCATTTCATATGAACCAACCTATTGTGGTGCCTGTGGCTATGGGAGTCTTGGAGGATTCCAAATCCCTTGATGTAGTCAGGGCCTTTAAGATTTACGTAGCCAGGACGGCTCGGGTTAGGAAAACAGAGGCACTGTTTGTCCTGTATGCAGCCAACAAGGTTGGCACTCCTGCTTCTAAGCAGACTATTGCTCGCTGGATCTGTAACACGATTCAGCAGGCTCATTCTATGGCTGGATTGCCGTTACCAAATTCAGTTAAGGCCCATTCCACTAGGAAGGTGGGCTCTTCTAGGGCGGCTGCCCGAGGCGTCTCGGCTTTACAGCTTTGCCGAGCAGCTACCTGGTCGGGGTCAAACAATTTTGCAAAGTTCTACAAGTTTGATACCCTGGCTGATGAGGACCTTGCGTTTGCTCAGTCGGTGCTGCAGAGTCGTCCGCACTCTCCCGCCCGGTTTGGAGCTTTGGTATAAACCCCATGGTTCTTACGGAGTCCCCAGCATCCTCTAGGACGTATGAGAAAATAGGATTTTAAACCTACCGGTAAATCTTTTTCTCCTAGTCCGTAGAGGATGCTGGGCGCCCGTCCCAGTGCGGACAAAATCTGCAAGGCTTGTATATAGTTGTTGCTTACATAAGGGTTATGTTACAGTTGAGATCAGTCTTTAGCTGATACTGTTTTGTTCATACTGTTAACTGGTTGCGTATATTCCAGGTTATACGGTGTGGATGGTGTGGGCTGGTATGAATCTTAGATTAACAAAATCCTTTCCTCGTATTGTCCATCTCCTCTGGGCACAGTTTCTCTAACTAAGGTCTGGAGGAGGGGCATAGAGGGAGGAGCCAGTGCACAGCCATTCAAAAGTTCTTTATAGTGCCCATGTCTCCTGCGGAGCCCGTCTATACCCCATGGTCCTTACGGAGTCCCCAGCATCCTCTACGGACTAGGAGAAAAAGATTTACTGGTAGGTTTAAAATCTTATTTTTTTTTATCCCAGCGGCGCTACAGGGGGCACAAATGGGGGCGTTACTGACCACGCCCCCATATGAAGCCACGCCCCTATAGTTTTGCCTGGGGCGCAACCACAGCCAGAACCGGCCCTGCTACCAGACTCAGTTTAGAAAATGTACCCGGAGGAGACGGTCACAGCTAGGAGAGCTCTACAGAGCATCTTTAGTAAAGTTTATTTCAGAGTTTAGTGTTTTACAGGGAGGCTGCTGGCAATAGCCTCCCTGCTTTGTGGGACTAAGGGGTGGAGTAGTGTCCAACTTGCGCGGTCTGAGTCACTATCTCCGCTGACAGGACACTGAGCTCCTGAGGGGATAGATTGTTTCCCGCCACAGGGGATTGCTCACCCCGGCAGCATGCCACCACCCCCTTACAGAGCTGAAGATCAGTGGCGAGTGAGTCACCAACCCCCCTAGCAAGTGGGGGGCCGGTGTGAAGATGGCTGCATCAGGGTAGGAGCGCAGTATTAACTGTGCTCCGGAGGCTCAGCGGTACATAGTGCGGCGCTGTGAGGGGCGCCCTGAGCCAGCGCCTACACCCTACACTGGTCACACAGCTTGCCAGGGTCCCGGGATCTCAGCCAGCATAAATCCTCAGGCCAGTATAATCCTATGAAGAGCAGGAAGACCGTGCCATTTTGGGGGCGGATCTTCTCAGAGCGGACCCAACAGCGTTCAGTGCCATTTTCCTGCCTGCACAGCGCTGTCAGTGAAGAGCAAGTCCCCCCACAGCAACTCAAGCTATCTCTCATGGTACCAGGGGGTTGTAAAAGGGGAAGGCTGAAAAACGACTGTGTAACCTATTAAGGTGCACAGTTAGCGCTGATAGGGGGTCTCCCTTTATATTAAAAGCGCTGTGTGTGGGTTGGCTCCAATCTCTGTGTCTCTCTTGCCATTCTTGTAGGCTCTACACACTGGGCGATTATACTCAAAGATATGAACGATCTCGTTCATTAATGAACGAGATACCATTCATATCTTTGAGTGTGGCGGCACCAGCGATGAACAATGCGCGGCACCGCGCTCGTTCATCGCTTGTGCCTTGTCGGCTGTGCATGCCGGCCAATATGTACGATTTCTTCCATATTTGCCTGCACTTCTATGGATCCGGGTGACGGGGGAGTGAAGAAACTTCACTCCCCCCGTCACTGCCCCCCCCCCCCTGCGCCACCGTGTCACCCGTAGGCCGTATCCGCCATCGGGCAGCTCGGCGGTGGATCGTTAAATGTGTAGGGCCCTTTGGGGGTGAAACTCTATCTGTCCTCCCCTGTGTGTGTGTGGAGTGTCTGTGGTCTCCATTAAGCAATGTCCAGGGACTGTGTGTCATATGCTGCAGAGGATATGTCCTCTCAGGATGATCCCATTCCATGTAATCAGGATTGCACTGGTTTAGCACAGATTCCAGCAAGGGAGCCTGAGTGGTTGTCCTCTATCAAATCTATGATTTCTCAGATTTCAAATAGGGTTGCACAAAGTGAATCTGCAACTCAGGCTTTACAGAACTCTATGGCAGTCTGGCCCAGTTCTGGTACATCAGGGCTCCCCGCTGTATATTCACATAAAAGTGTTCTTGCATAGATCATGCAGGATGAACCAATACCGACTCTGATACTGCAGACGGTGACGGGGATGTGTTGCGGGGGGGCAGCATCTCTTGCAAAAGAGATGCAGTTGATGATAGAGGTAATTAGGGATGTATTGAATATTGCTGATACAACACCCAAGCAGGTTGAGGAGGCTTACTTCACTGAAAATAAGAAAGCCTCGCTAACCTTCCCTGCGTCAAAGGAATTAAATGCTATATTTGAAAAGGCTTGGGAAAACCCAGATAAAAAATTCCAGATACCTAAAAGGGCTCTGGTAGCGTTTCCTTTCTCGGTAGAGGATAAGAAAAAATGGGAAAACCCGCCTATTGTTGACGCGTCAGTATCCAGACTCTCAAAAAAGGTGGTTTTACCTGTTCAAGGATCTACTGCCTTGAAAGAGCCGGGTGATCGTAAAATTGATAATACACTCAAATCCATGTACACGGCTTCTGGGGCAATACTATGTCCCACTATTGCCAGTGCTTGGATTGCCAAAGCTATAGTAAAGTGGTCAGGCACGTTACTTGAGGACTTGGATACTATGGAGAAATGTGATGTTGAATTGTTTTTACGTAACATTCAGGATTCGGCAGGATTTCTGGTAGAATCCATGAAAGACCTGGGTTCCATGGCTGCAGGAATTTCTTCCATGTCAGTATCAGCTCGTCGAAGACTACAGACTACGAGAAAAGGATTTACCGGTAGGTAACCAAAATCCTATTTTTGCAGAATCCTTTTACTCTCATCCTCACTGAGAACATAGCTAGGTAATCTTAAAGGTCTAGGGAAATTGTGGCGAGCATCAATCTCCCAGCATCACAAGAAAAGGGGCATAGCGAGACCAGGAGATAGACAGATATTATAAAGCCCAGTGAGTAATAATAAGGTCAAAATAACAGTATGATTTATGAACATGAGAGGCAAAGGAATTGCCCGTTAAGAATCCTAAATGTCAAATTTGGTCAACAGTGTGCAGAAGATTTATTTATTTATTAACAGTTTCTTATATAACGCAGCAAATTCCGTTGCGCTTTACAATTGGAAATGACAATGATATAACAAAACTGGTTAATAACAAACAGTCATAGAGGTAGGAGGCATGATAGATTAACTGCTGAGGAAAGAGCATGTTTGCTAAGGACAGAAGACTTATTGAGTTTAGGGTTAGGGTGATATTGAAGTCCCCCATGAAAAATAAAGTGACTTTTCTAACTTCATGGACTTTTTGAAGAGTATTACGGAGGAGCATTACAGTATTACTAGGAATTACTTTTATTGAGTGTCTAAGTGGGCCATACTGCTACAAAGGTCATCTTACTGGGCATTACTACCCCAATAATTTGCATTGGGAGTTGCACATTGTGCCACTCACCATGTCTGATTATTATTGATGACTGATACCCCTTTCAGACATCCTCCAAAATCCTGGGTTTTTGCACATGAACGCGCATTAACACGGGATTTTAGTTTGTCTGAAAGGCACCAACCCAGGAACATGTTCCCGGGTCGACAACCCTGCAATTGACCTGAGTTTTTACCGGGTCTTTCACCCCGGGTAAAGAACCCAGGTAAAGTGTGAATGGTGCGACACAATATTTACTGCCAGGTCGCACCTAGATGCCTCTGAATGGCGTTTACTGCCGGAGGTGGGGTTGCCTTGAGGGGTCATGCGCCAGCTGCTGCGGTCTGTGCTGCAGAATGTAGTAAAAGCAGCCGGCGCAGTCTAACAACAGAGACGCAGCCATTGTGGTGAGGTCTGGTGGCTGGTGTGTGAGATATGTATGTGTGTATGAGTTTGGCATATGTGTGTGTATATGATATGTATGTGTGTGTTTGAGTGTGACAGTGTATGTGTAAGCTGTGTGTGTGTAAGACATGTATGTGTGACGTGAGAGTAGTTTGGTCTGCCCTGGCTTATAGAATGCAAGGGCAGACCAGGCTTATGTCTTAAAGGGGTCAACCTGTGAATTTCCCAGGTCTCAGGTTTAGTGTGAAAGGGGTCTCCAGCAAAAACACAGGATTTTTCAGAGGTGAAAAACCCGGGACTGAGCAGGGAAATTCCCGGGTTGTATGTCTGAAAGGGGTATTAGTGGCCTGCCTTTTATCGATTTATCTAGAAAATTTGAGACACATTTAAAGGTAAAAATCAAGGCATAGGCCCAGGTACCTGGAGCTAACAACACTTCTGATTCGTTGACCAAGGACAAAGATTAGTGGCTGTTCATATTGACTGTATACTACAAGGCATATTTGCATCTGTTTACTAAAGGCAGTGTTGGACTGGCCCATAGGGGCACAGGGGAAATCCCGAGTGGGCCCCGGTGCGGTGGGTCCCAACCCCTCCTCTAATGTCAGGTTCCAGACTGTGCACTGGTCAGTTACGTGGTAGAGCAGGACTTGGAACAACATGGCTGTTTGGGTTGTTTCTATGGAGGTTACACCAAAATCTGCCCTCCTGCCGATCAAATTTAGTGGTTGCTTTAACATATTTATGTGGGCACAGGCACTGTAGTATCTACAGTATGTTGTGTTCAGGTTATGTCCTCTCCAACGGTGGGCCCCAGTACAGTATGGGCCTCTACTGGTGCATCTCCCCCTAGTGGACCCTTCATGCTCCAGTACGACACTGACTAAAGGTCTGAGACTTCCAGTCTGTTTTAGATGATCTTAATGTAGGTATGGAAAGGAAACCCATTCACCTGAAGTTTTCTTAGGTAATAAAATACACCCCGTAGTACTTTTTTAACTTCAAATAAGTAAAAACTACTGGTGGTACAAGATTTATTTAAAACATTGTGAACGTAAAAGGGGTAAAATGCATCCAGATGAAAGTACCGACCACAGCCTGATATCCACAACCTCCAACCTCTAGAAAATGACAGTCGATTTGTAGGGTGAAAAAAATGTTCTTTGTATCATTACTAATCAGGAATTGTCGCCATAAATGTCCCTTTTCCACTCCTCGATTCTCAGTTAAATAATCTTGGGCCTAATTCAGCATGGATTGCAAAAGCAAAATCTTTCTCTAATGGGCAAAACCATGTGCACTGCAGGTGGGGCAAATGTAACATGTGCAGAGAGAGTTAGATTTGGGTGGGTTATATTGTTTCTGTGCAGGGTAAATACTGGCTGCTTTATATTATTTACACTGCAATTTCGATTTCATTTTGAACGCACCCCACCTAAATCTAACTCTCTGCCAGGGCTGAAACTAGGATTTTCGTCACCCAGAGCACGGCAGTAATTTGGTGCCCGCCCCCCAAACACACACACCCCCTTCCCCCCAAAATAAAAACAACAACAACAAAAAAACAACCTGTCAGACTAAAATAATTAGATTATCAAAAATGTTGAAAAAAAGGGGATACTATTGGACAATATTCCCCTATGTACCCAAATGCCCTATGCGTCACATGCACCTCCAGTAGCGTGTTCAAATACATGCCCCAGACCTGATTGTAGTCCGCCCCGCATGTCAGGCCTTGCCCCGTCACACAAATACAAAAGCATTGCATGACGGCGATGCTTTTGTACTTGAAGAGTAGCTCCCCACCAGCGCAGCTCCTGCGTACTGGCAGAGAGCTACCCATAGCTGTGAGGGTCGCATGGGCCGTGCCCCTAAAACGGCATCCAATTGCCACCGGCCGGCCCCCTCCCACCCAGGGAACGCCTCTGCCTGCCGGCCATCAGCTGTCTGGCATGCGCCAGCACATTGCGGCGCCGGCACATGTGCAGCGCAGACCTGATCGCTGCTGTGCGAAAACGCACAGCAGCGATCAGGTCTGAATTAGCCCCTATATCATAACACTTCATCACTGCACTATATTCCCCTATCCACTGCACTACATCACTATACTACAGCCCCTACATGCTGAACTATATCACTACAGTACATCCCCTTATACGCTACACCACATTAGTGCACTACACGCCCCTATATACTGCAATACATTACTACACTACATACATCACTGCACTATATTCCCCTATCCACTGCACTACATCCCCTTATATGCTACACCACATCAGTGCACTACACGCCCCTATATACTGCAATACATTACTACACTACATACATCACTACACTAAATCCCCTTATATGCTACACCACATCAGTGCACTACACGCCCCTATATACTGCAATACATTACTACACTACATACATCACTACACTACATCCCCTTATATGCTACACCATATCAGTGCACTACACGCCCCTATATACTGCAATACATTACTACACTACATACATCACTACACTAAATCCCCTTATATGCTACACCACATCAGTGCACTACACGCCCCTATATACTGCAATACATTACTACACTACATACATCACTACACTACATCCCCTTATATGCTACACCATATCAGTGCACTACACGCCCCTATATACTGCAATACATTACTACACTACATACATCACTACACTAAATCCCCTTATATGCTACACCACATCAGTGCACTACACGCCCCTATATACTGCAATACATTACTACACTACATACATCACTACACTACATCCCCTTATATGCTACACCATATCAGTGCACTACACGCCCCTATATACTGCAATACATTACTACACTACATACATCACTACAGTACATCCCCTTATATGCTACACCACATCAGTGCACTACACGCCCCTATATACTGCAATACATTACTACACTACATACATCACTACACTACATCCCCCTATAAGCTACACCAAATCCCCCCATCTGGGAGGCAAAGCGGAGGTTGATACTGCTAACTGGGAGCACAGCGCCGATAATAAAGTCTGTCTTTAAACTCACCACATAGCTGCTGTAATGATACTCGGGGACTGTGAGAGTTGTAGGTTGTCCAGGCTCCTAGGCCTATATTTACTAATAATCCGAGTTTGTCCGATTTGTGTTTTTTTTTCTAAGTCCCAATCCGGGAATTCACTAAGCACCAATCTCGGCAGTGTTTGGACTATTTGTAATGGTTTGATTTGCAAAGTTCAGAAATACGAATGAATAGACCATCGGTCAAATGCGGCTGTTATTTCATACAACACGGGTATTCCCTATTCATTCGTATTTGGGTGTTAGTCTCTGAGTTCTCAAGTGCGGGTCTATTTTTTTGCGAATCGTTAAAAAAAAGCAGCAAAAAAATAGACCTGCTTTTTCCAGGCGAGTTGACCGCAAAGTTCCCACCATTGGATACAATGGAGCGCCTATGCGCTACATTGTATCTTCAGTGCGCAGCCTGACTGACAGTTCAGGCGCGCACAGCCAATCAGGAGAGTGCCACGACGTGGTGCTCCCTGATTGGCTGAAGGGACCCTCTTTGACAGGAGTCACGGGGGGTCCCGCCAGTCGGGGAAAGGGGTCCCATGTGTAAACATGGGACCCCTTTCAGTGCGTGGTTCGGGTTTTCCAGTTTGTTTTTTTGCCAAGTACGTGGATTACAAAGAGGACAGAGCTACACTGGATTGTGTGAGTATAATTTTATTCACAGGTACCCCGTGGATTCTACATGGAGAAGTGGACCGAGCCTCGTGTGAACATAGGGGGTAATTCCAAGTTGATCGCAGCAGGAATTTTTTTTGTAGTTGGGCAAAACCATGTGCACCGCAGGGGGGGCAGATATAACATGTGCAGAGAGAGTTAGATTTGTGTGTGGTGTGTTCAATCTGCAATCTAAATTGCAGTGTAAAAATAAAGCAGCCAGTAGTTACCCTGCACAGAAATAAAATAACCCACCCAAATCTAACTCTCTGCAAATGTTATATTTGCCCCCCCCCCCCCTGCAGTGCACATGGTTTTGCCCAACTGCTAAAAAATTTCTTGCTGCGATCAACTTGGAATTACCCCCATAGGTAAGTATGTGTGTATGTAGGTGTGCATGTATGTAATAAAGTTTTACTGTCACAATGTGTGTGTTCTGTTTTTTGTTGGGTATTTTTTTTTGTAGTAGTACTACAGGCACCAGCGGGCCCGTTTCCCCCGGCATGCTGGTACTTGTGGTTCTCCAAGTACCAGCTTGCGGGGGAGGCTTGCTGGGACTTGTAGTACTGCTATAAAAAACAATATTCTTATTTTTACACTTGGCTATCAGCCCCCCATCCGCCGCCCTTGGATGGGGGACAGCCTCTGGCTTCACCCCTGGCCTTTGGGTGGCTGGAGGGGGGTACCCCTTGATTTAAGGGGTCCCCACTCCTCCAGGGTACCCCGGCCAGGGGTGACTAGTTAGTGATTTAATGCCAGGCCCCAGGGACCTATATTGACAAAGCTAAATATTTATCTTACATAAAACCCTTTAAGAGGTCTAAGAACAATGTACGCTATTAACGTATGGAATACCGTAAGGGTACGCACGTTGCGTAACAATCGCTTAGCCGTAGTCGAGACGCTCAAGCGTCACGTTCGCTCACGGCCAAGAGATCACAGGCAGGCACGCTATTGGCTGCCGACTAACGTAATGATACGCTATCAGTGTAGCGGACGCTCGAGACCACGAGGAGATCACGAGCAGCGCAGACGCTCACAAGATAACAATCAGTAGGCCTTGAATGTAACACACAGAAATGATATTCTTATACTGTAAACCCTTTTGTAATGATAAGGTGAAAATGCAACACAGTGTAAGCTGGTTTACACTAAAGCTGTTTGAGCGATAGAGACGCTCCTATTACCCACTGCAATAAACACACAATACCGGTCTAAGGGTCTAACGCCTTTTAAGGAAATGAATGAACGTTCAAAAAGAATAATACAATACAAGTCATACACTACCAATATAACATAGACTACCTAACCAGATAACTACACATAAAATACAATATCAGTACAATAACTATATAAGAGAAACGAGAGAGAAAGAGAAGAGAGAGAGAGAGAGATATGGCTCAGAATAACAAGAAAAGACAATATGATTGCAGAGAAAACTTACGCACAAGGGGAACGATCGCATGCGCCTCTGGATATCCAGCTCCCGATTAGCAGCAATGAGAACCGTTGAAGAGTGAGTGCTGGATATGATCGGCTTGTCTATTTATGCCCCACACACAATACAATTCAATGGTCCCTACAATCTTATTGTTCATTGGACACAGGAATTCGTCTTCGCATTATAACAAAAGGTCATAGGTTGGTTCATACAGGTGGGCTGTGACTATTTCCAACTGCTCAGGTGGGTGGGAAACTAGGTTTCCCGCCGCATGGATAAGTAAGTGCAAATAATAGTAAATGGACATAAACTTCTTATGTCCATAACTATTCGCACGAGCGATTAATCCGCTTCAAACCAACACCGGAATATTGCTAATTAAATACTCTTCCGATGGATACTAAACACCACTGTATAATCCTTGTCTGACCCTTTGTATCAGACAAAGAGGGATCTCTCTGTCCATGAACATGCTACATTAACTAAACTTTCAGAATCTATCAAAGGGACCATGATCTACAAAATACATTATATGGTTAAAATATGTAACGATTGAGTCGCACGCTACGCACACATAAACTCTACCGTAAATGCACATCCCGTGCGCCTGCGGGTGCACGTAACAGCGGGTATGCGCACGCACGGGAGAGCGTACGCATGCACAGAGCGGACATGTATGAGGTGCAAATATGGTAGTGTGCATCATGATATTTTTCTGACTTTGACAGTCCACCCTTTGGCAGTCACCAATAACTGCCACTTTCTAAAACATTTCAAAAAAGAGAAAAATATATGTCATGTGTAAATATTTCTATGGTTGGGTAGGGGAGGAGAGGAGAAGGTAGGAAAAGGGTATGACCTAGTGAGATAGCAGAAGCATGTGTGTATGAATCCATGTTTGGGGGGTCATGTATCATCGTGCCGTACGTGTTTTAAATCAAGCTTCGAGGTATTGCGAAGTATACATTCGAATTCCTTCTGATCCCGTGGTACGGGTCTGTGGATGGGCTGTCAAACTTTACCGAGCTCTCTTCGGCTTTTGGTTGCAACAAAATGGGGGAGCACATTTTAGTTGATGATACATGAATGGGGGAATATGTGAATGCTGATATCTGTGCCGGTATTCCCTATCGACTATGTGTGTAATTACCTGAAGGTTGTAGAGATGAAGATAAGACACAATTATAGTAAATGCAGTGGTATTCTATGTCAGGTTAATGAACATTTGTCGGTTGAAGTCTTGTTCGGTGTCTGTTGAATGCAGTCTTCTTTGGGCTTTTGCCAAAAGGTGTGGGCAAAAAGCTTTGTCAATGTCCATAGACTTACAAAAGTGTTGGGCTAGCGTAATTTTAACATTTCTAGGGAAACTGGGGGTCTATGGCATAGTTCATCAAATATCTGTGTATAAGGTTGTCAAAACTTCTTCTTTAATCCATCAGTTGTCTGTATACAGGATCATCAAATTCCTCGTCAAAAGTGGGTCTTTTTACCTTGGAAAAACCGGAAAAACAGGTGAAAGAAACGGACCGTATATTCGCATTTTCATCACATCATTGTCTCTACCGTTGGGTCATAAATCAAATCCATTGGAATTACAATTTCCTCACTCCTTAGACTCATTACCCTGGTACTACGTTTGCACTTCATTAAAGCCTGACCGCATCTAAATATCAAGCCAATCGTTATGACAACACCTAAGATACATAGGAGAAACTTCCCTACATCCATTATGACTCCTTGAGCCCATTCTCCTAAACCAGAGAACCAATTTCGCGGGTTCAACCATGACACCCAACCAGTCAGCTCATTACCCACAGCAGCAAGGGTGAGATTGTGTCTCCTGCGAAATTCCCACTTTAATTGGAGAATATCGTCCATCTTTTGGTCTATGACCTCGACCGGATCCTCGGTACTATTTGTTATATATGTGCAGCATTTCACGCCGTACTGCGTTGCCAGTGTGACACAATATCCACCTGTCACTGCCGTGAGATAATTGAGAACCATTCTATGCTGAACCAGTTCTGTTTTATAAGCTTGAAGCTCTCTTCCAGTATACCTAAAAGTGTCATCATACATTTCTGTGATATTGTCTAACAAATTTGCGAGCGCAGATATATATTTATAATTCAACACTCCTCTGGCGGTGCGAGTGATGTCTAACGCAAGTAGAAACTGAATCCCGGTGGATTCATGGATCATGTCAGAGGCCGGATGCTCTGTTCTTTCTATCAGGTGCCGTTTAACTACGTGCTCGTAATGAGTATGAGTATAAGGAGCTTGGGCACCACGGTGTATATCTTTCATTTTGGCATGTGATACAGTCATTACTTCAGGCAGTACTTTTCCAATATAACACAATCCTTCAGAGTTTGGGGCAAGCCACTTATACGCCTTCCTCCCGCATATTAAATATGCATCATCGGGGAGAACATATGGGACGGAGTAGGACATAACCATTTTACACATCTTCCATGTGAAATCTCCTAACCCTAATTCTCCCATCTGTCTAGTACACGTATCAGTTTGTACGATATGTGCACAGTATCCTGGTGATACCTCTCCAACTCTCGTAATCCTACTTCCTAGGGTATACCTATATCGGAAAGATTTTTCTCTACTGGCTATGTGGCGTATAAGCTCTGTATCTGTTGGCATTCTATCGGCTCTGTATGAAAAGGTCATGGTTTGGTTACTCCATGACACTTCCCAATTTCCCGGCTTTCGGGGATTGGAAATGTTAAAACATATTAGGGACTTATCCACATGATATTGGTGGAGCTTCAAACTAGGAGGACTGGAGATATTAAACCTCCTGTCCACCGGTCTCCCACCCTTTAGCTCAAGTACCTCCCCTACCGTTAAAGGAAATGGTACTAGTCCTGATTTGCTATGACCTTGAGGTACTTGAGAGCATACCCAACAATCTGTTTGATTTAACACACTACCCACTAAGGAGTGATAGTCACTCAATGGATGCCGGTCCATGTGGATATTAAAACTGGATTGGCATTTCTTGATGCACCCATCCTCAACTACATTGTCACAGAGCCTACAGATACAGTTTTCTTCAGCTAACAATCCTTCACAATTCCTTCTATTGTCAATGCTATCGGATCGTTTTCTGATACTCGCCTTTACTTGTTGGTTAAGTTGTTCTTGGAAAACTACGCCTCCATCTTTGTCATCAGAACCCATTCCAGAACCTTTCTCGACCTCCATGGTACTCTCGCCGGAACAGACTGCTCTGGTCAACATCATGGTCAACAGGAAAATCCGGATCACAGTCTCTTGGGGCAAGTCCATCTTATAGGAGGAAACGAAGAAGAATGAGAAGGGGGAAAAAATAATTTGAGGGAGAGGGGATGGGAAGTGGAGAAAAACAATAAAAGGGAACAGGGAATCGACAACTGCTTTTGATCTTGTGGTTTTCAATGCTCAGGTGCCGCCTCAGTCCTCCTGGAACAGACACTCCAGTGATACAACTTCCTCTACCGTCTGTTCCTTATCACGGGACCTCTCTGGATCAGCAACCTTCTTACAATGGGACGAATGAACCCAAGTCTCTCTCTCGGCAACCTTCAATGCTGTAGTGCTAGTCAATAAGACTTGGTATGGTCCTTCCCATCTGTCAATAAGGCAACCTGAGCGTAGAAAATTCCGTATCATTACATAATCCCCAGGTTCAATGTCATGACAATTACTATCTGGTAAATCAGGAATCACTAACTTCAAATTATCATTTTGATTCCTTAGCTGTTTACTCATGTTAATCAGGTAATTTACAGTCACTTCATTGTTACACTTCAAATCATCCTGAGGGTTAATCATAACATGCGGTTGTCGACCAAACAAGATTTCAAAAGGAGACAGATTAAGAGGGGACCTGGGAGTGGTTCTGATGCTGTACAGTACTATGGGTAAAGCTTCTGGCCATGTCAATCCTGTTTCTGCCATAACTTTGCTCAGTTTATTTTTAATAGTGCTGTTCACTCTTTCCACCTTCGCACTCGCCTGTGGACAGTATGGAGTGTGCAGCTTGCTATCAATTCCCATCAACTTACACATTCCTTGAAAGACATCACCTGTAAAATGGGTACCCCTGTCACTTTCGATAATTCTAGGGATACCATATCTACATACAAATTCCTGCACAATTTTCTTAGCAGTGAACATAGCGGTATTTGTGGCCGCAGGAAATGCTTCGACCCAATTTGAGAATACATCTATACAAACAAGTACATATTTCAAATTTCGACAAGGGGGGTAATTGAATAAAGTCAATCTGTATTACCTGGAAAGGGCCGCCTGTAGGTGGGATATGCGATGGTTCTGTTGGTATTGCCTTTCCGATATTCTTTCTCAAACAGGTAAGGCATGAAATTGCTCTTTTACCTGCATGAGATGAAAATCCTGGGGCGCACCAATATGCTCTTACCAACTTACACATTCCCTCCTTGCCCAGATGAGTCAGCCCGTGTGCTGCCTCAGCTAAACATGGAAGATATGTTCTGGGGGCCACTGGTTTACCCTGTCCATCTGTCCAGAGTCCTGAGGACTCCTGGCCATATCCCTTTGCCTTCCAGACTGCCTTTTCCTGTGTGGAACACAAATTTTGCATCTCACACAACTTCTGTGTGTTGATGGTATTGAATACCATCAGTTGTGTGGTGTCTGTCTGTCTGGGGGTACCAGCTGCTAACTTAGCAGCTTCGTCTGCTCGGCTGTTACCAAGTGATACTGGGTCCTGGCTATATGTGTGTGCTTTACACTTGATAACAGCCACTCTGTCGGGTTCCTGTATCGCTGTTAGAAGCCTTTTTATGTGAGCTGCATGCGCTACCGGTGTACCAGCTGCCGTCATGAAATTTCTGAGGCGCCATAGGGCTCCGAAATCATGGACTACCCCGAATGCGTATCTAGAGTCGGTGTAGATATTGGCTGATTTGCCCTTAGCCAATTCACATGCTCTGGTTAGGGCGACCAGTTCAGCAACCTGGGCTGAGTGAGGTGGGCCTAGCGGTTCTGCTTCTATGGTGCCTTGGTCATCAACGACTGCGTATCCAGTACACAAGTCTCCCGAGTCCGACTGTCTGTGACAACTACCATCCGTGTAGAAGGTAAGATCTACATCTTCCAGTGGGTTGTCACTGATGTCAGGCCTTGCGGTAAAATTTTGGGTCAAATATTCCATACAATCATGTGTGTCCTCCTTTGTATTAAATTCTCCTTCCCCACCACTCTCATCCTCCACCCTTTGTGCCTGTCCAGGCACACCTGGGAGATATGTTGCAGGATTTAATGCACTGCATCTCCTTATGGTGATGTTTACGGGGGCCATTAGTGCCAATTCCCATCTTGTAAACCGCGCTGATGAGACGTGTCTGGTTTGGGCAGAATTTAGCAAGGCTGACACTGCATGTGGTGTATGAATTGTGAGGTTGTGACCTAGCACTACATCTTCGCTTTTCGTTACTAGCAATGCTATCGCAGCAACGCTTCGCAAGCATGTGGGGAGGGATCGCGCTACCGTATCTAGCTGAGCGCTGTAGTATGCTACCGGCCTGCTGGCATCACCGTGCTTTTGGGTTAGGACGCCTTCTGCGCAACCAGCACTTTCTGTTCCGTACAGCTCAAAGGGTTTCCCATAGTCTGGCATACCTAATGCTGGTGCCTGCGTTAGGCACTGTTTAAGTCTCTCAAATGCCATCTCGGACTCGTCTGTGTGCGAAATCCGATCAGGCTTGTTTGAGGAAACCATCTCCTGCAAAGGTAATGCTAGAATGGAAAATCCTGGGATCCAGTTACGGCAATACCCACACATTCCTAAAAACATGCTGATCTGTTGCTGGGTTTGTGGCAGAGTCATGTCTCTAATTGCTTGAATTCTATCAGCGGTCAGGTGTCTCAGTCCTTGTGTTAGACAGTGTCCCAAATATTTTACTTTAGTTTGGCATAATTGCAACTTGTCTTTGGAAACCTTGTGTCCTGTGTCTGAAAGATGAAACAGGAGCTGTTTCGTATCCTTCAGGGATGCTTCCAATGAATCTGAACACAGTAGTAAATCATCCACGTACTGTATCAATACTGATCCACTCTCTGGTTGGAAAGACTGTAAACAATCATGCAAAGCCTGGGAAAATATACTTGGACTGTCTATGAAACCTTGTGGTAATCGAGTCCATGTGTATTGGACTCCTCTGTATGTAAATGCAAACAAATATTGTCTGTCAGGGTGCAGAGGTACCGAAAAGAAAGCGGAGCAGAGGTCAATAACAGTGAAAAATTTCGCAGTGGGAGGGATTTGCATAAGGATGACAGCTGGATTTGGCACTACGGGGAACTGACTCTCAACTATTTTGTTAATCCCCCTTAGATCCTGCACTAGCCTGTAACCCCTCCCCCCACTCTTTTTAACAGGGAAGATGGGACTATTGGCTGTGCTGGATGTTCTTACCAGAATGCCCTGTTGTAGCAAGCGCTCTATTACTGGGTATACTCCTAACTCCACCTCTGGCTTCAGAGGGTATTGTGGGATTTTTGGAGCTATCCTACCATCTTTTACTTGCACAACTACTGGAGCTACGTTTGCCATCAATCCAGTGTCTTGTCAGTCTTTAGTCCACAGTGACTCTGGTATCTGGGATGTCATTTCTTCTACTTGGGATGGAGTCCTATTTGTCATAATGGTATGTGACATTAATTTTGATGGGGAGTCTAACATGTCTCGCACTTCCTGAGCGTGATTCTCAGGTATGTCCAAGAATACACCTTCAGGAGTACAATAAATGACGCACCCCATTTTACACAATAAGTCTCTTCCCAGGAGATTTGTCGGTGCCGATGCAGCCAGCAAAAAGGAATGCTTGGTATGTAAAGGCCCTATTGTAATCTCGGCTGGTTTGCTAACAGGGTAATGCTGGACTACTCCCGTTACTCCCATGGCTGGAATTGTCTTACCAGTGGTTCTCATGCCCACTGTCGAATTTATCACTGATTTGGCCGCCCCCGTATCTACAAGAAAGTTTAATGATTTACCAGCTACATTAATTGCAATTTCGGGTTCACTTCCAAGACTTGCAATCAATTTTACTGGCTGCAGATTACAGGTATGGCCACACCCCTATTGGGTATGGTGACCTCCCTGAATCCCGCTGGCAGCAACTACTTGTGAAGGGGTTAAATGGGAACTACCAGAGGCTTGCCAGTCCCTGTTCGGGGGGTATCTTTTTGTTTCCCCTGCATGTGGCTCATAACTCCGTTTCTGCGGACCCTGCTCCCAATGTCGTGTGTCGTGTCGTTGTCTAGGGGGTTGATAAGACTTTTGTATGTTTCTCGATTTACAGTCTCGTGCAAAGTGTCCCTCTCTATGACAGGAATAACAAGTTACCACATTTGACTTACCCACAGGGTTTGGTGATCTATACAAAGGCTGCCTTGTGGTCAGGGCCTGTATACTTACGGCCATTAACTTATCACCTTGTAATTCCCTGTGTCTGGTGATATTCCGATCGTGATCCACAGCTGCCTCTCTCAAAGTAGCCACCGACAGACCTCGCCAACATGGTTGCGTTGTCTGTACCCTTGTCTTTAATGCCTCTTTTAAACCATCCATTAGTACAGATACTGCTACTTCTCGATGGTTTATGTTTGTTTTAATGTCCTCTATGCCTGTGTATTTTGCCATATCTAGTAATGCCCTGTGAAAATATTCTGCAGCAGTTTCTGACTCTTTTTGTTTAATGGAGAAAATCTTGTTCCATTTAACTACAGCTGGAAAATACTCCTTTAACTGTAAACTTATCCTTTTTACATTGTCTTTGTTGTACACATCTCTAAGAGGTACGTCCTGATCCAATCCACAGTCGGCTAAAAATTGAGCCGAGTCGACATTGGAGGGTAAACAAGCCCTCAGCAATACCTGCCAGTCTTTGTTATTGGGCTCTAAAGTGTTCCCTAGGTCTCTGATGTATTTCTGGCTAGCAACTAAGTCTTTCCTAGGGTCAGGGAATTCAGACACTATGGTTCTTAATTCCATTCGGGAAAATGGGCTGTACATGGCAATGTTCCTAACAGGAGTGACTCCTGACGTGTCAGTTTTCCCATTTGGCACTGCTATTACCCTAACAGGATTTAGTATAGCGACATCATTCTGTGTAGATTCTACAGCCTGTGGTGAAATGGTTTCAGCATAGTGTATGGTGCCGTACTTACCCGTAGATACGACCTCACCTGTCCCTCCGCTAGGGGGCTTTGTTACTAATCTTACGGGTTGGGCCGTGCCTACTGTTGTTTCTGATATGGTGGCTGCTAGAGAGAGCGCCGATATTGTTGCCGATTCGTCCTCTTGATCACACTCCTGGGGAAAGTTCAAAACAGGGTACAACTTGCACGGGTTAATACTTGCATTGGTTAACTTATTAACATTTACACAGTTGCTAAGTGTTTGTTTGTTACACTCTAATGCGTCATTCTCCGCAACCAATTTCTCTCCTGATATGTATGGTGGCGGCGGGGCCGTGGCTATCAGTTTCTTGATAGGATTAGATCCCGCCGCCTGAGCCAATCCTCTCTGTATTTCACCCTCCTGTTGCCATAACTGCAAATAATCATAATGTTTGATTCGTCTCTTTGTTGATTTAATGAGACATATCCTCCTCCTTAGATTTTGTAACACTTCTGGGCTAAAGCTGCCTACTCTTGGGAACTTCTCCCCGTCATGTACAGTCATTCTCTCCCATTCATCACATAAAACCTCTGTGTGTGAACCGTATTTTTCACACATTACGTACCTTGCCGACCCGATTGGTCGGTTTACTGAATCAACCCGAACCGAGGTTGATCGCCCCCTACCTGAACAATTGGCCCCCATACCTGTAGGTGTTGCTTTCACCACCTCTGACCTTCAATCAGGGTCTTCAGCGAACCCTTACAAAAACCAAAATGTTCAAGATAGGCTGACGGTGGCGGTTTACCGAGTACCCCACTCACTCGCCCACGCCGACCAATACGACCTACACACTGCCCTAGTGCTGGCGTACTCGACCCAGGGCCCCTATGAACCTTCGTTTACTGGAACATGTGAGTGTGACCCGCAGAGCATTAACCCTTTCCAGTAACTGTTGGTTGTTGAATAATTCCTGAGTGACCAGCGAACTTCCCTTTAGAAAATAAAAAATTACACAAATCACGTCAGAATGTACAAATAGCGTTTATGACCCGTTTCGTACACAAATGGTACTGGGTCAAATTACTAACTAATGCACACAATTACGTGCGGTACAATCGTTCAGCACATAAGCAACTAATCTTATGTGCGGAGCGACCAGTGGAATCGAAAATTGCGGCTGCGAATTCCTTCAGCATGAGCTTTATTGGCCTATATGGGTTCTGCACCAACCCCCTGGGTTGTGCTCTTTTCTCTATTTATAGCGGACTTCCTTGTCTGCTGTACTTGGACCTCCTGGTCTGTTCTGGACCTCCTGGTCTGTGCTACAGTATGACCTCCTGGTCTGCTATACTCTAATGCTCAGATTTTTATGTTTAACAGGGGATGCCTCCCTTGCCACCATGCACGTCACTTACATGTATGTACCCTGCGAGAACTCGACTTCTTGTGGTTCAACCTCGAAAAATTGTATAAACTTATATATGCAAACACTCACTCACCACATGTACACTTTTTGTTTCTATTTCTATTTCTGCGCAGAAATTTTCTTTCCTTTAGACCAGATGTGTTGTAAATTTGGAGAAGGATCTGTTAGTCTAAATTTCGGACACTAAAATAGATTTGCGCTATTTATCGCGTTGCCACCTTTTCGCCTGTTACAATAACACTAGCGTGTGATTTGAGTTACGTGGGCGTACCCGGACGCTCCGTTGCGTAATATATGCTGCGTGCGTCGGCCTTTGAGTTGCGTACGCGAGTCTCACCCTTTGTTAGAGACACGTGTACACAAAGCAAATATCCACCGTAACACAATTTTACACGTTTATCAATGTAGATGATCCTCGATCATCTACCGAACACCACACCAATCTCTCCTTGTATCTTTAGGTAGAGCTGCGTGCGTGCTTTGCAATTTATCCCTTAATGTATTACTTTTACACTTTAACTATGAAATAGCGACAAATCTCTCTTAGCACGTTTATCAATTATAAAATGGCAAACAGGAGAGTGATATGAAAATACACGAATGAAAAGAAATGCAGATATATGCGTGCGTGCGTACGCAAGACAGAAATAAACAGTTTTAAAAGACACTAGCGTGTTGTTCTTACCTCCGGTTCCGGATTCCCTGAGCACCCTTTACTAAGCGAAGCAGACGCTTATCCAGACAGCACTACGAGGAATATGATCTCCCGCCCTTTGCTGATGGATAATGTCTGCTGAAATTACCTAGTGCAGATATGTGAAGGACGGACGAGCCGCCAATTGACAAAGCTAAATATTTATCTTACATAAAACCCTTTAAGAGGTCTAAGAACAATGTACGCTATTAACGTATGGAATACCGTAAGGGTACGCACGTTGCGTAACAATCGCTTAGCCGTAGTCGAGACGCTCAAGCGTCACGTTCGCTCACGGCCAAGAGATCACAGGCAGGCACGCTATTGGCTGCCGACTAACGTAATGATACGCTATCAGCGTAGCGGACGCTCGAGACCACGAGGAGATCACGAGCAGCGCAGACGCTCACAAGATAACAATCAGTAGGCCTTGAATGTAACACACAGAAATGATATTCTTATACTGTAAACCCTTTTGTAATGATAAGGTGAAAATGCAACACAGTGTAAGCTGGTTTACACTAAAGCTGTTTGAGCGATAGAGACGCTCCTATTACCCACTGCAATAAACACACAATACCGGTCTAAGGGTCTAACGCCTTTTAAGGAAATGAATGAACGTTCAAAAAGAATAATACAATACAAGTCATACACTACCAATATAACATAGACTACCTAACCAGATAACTACACATAAAATACAATATCAGTACAATAACTATATAAGAGAAACGAGAGAGAAAGAGAAGAGAGAGAGAGAGAGAGAGAGATATGGCTCAGAATAACAAGAAAAGACAATATGATTGCGGAGAAAACTTACGCACAAGGGGAACGATCGCATGCGCCTCTGGATATCCAGCTCCCGATTAGCAGCAATGAGAACCGTTGAAGAGTGAGTGCTGGATATGATCGGCTTGTCTATTTATGCCCCACACACAATACAATTCAATGGTCCCTACAATCTTATTGTTCATTGGACACAGGAATTCGTCTTCGCATTATAACAAAAGGTCATAGGTTGGTTCATACAGGTGGGCTGTGACTATTTCCAACTGCTCAGGTGGGTGGGAAACTAGGTTTCCCGCCGCATGGATAAGTAAGTGCAAATAATAGTAAATGGACATAAACTTCTTATGTCCATAACTATTCGCACGAGCGATTAATCCGCTTCAAACCAACACCGGAATATTGCTAATTAAATACTCTTCCGATGGATACTAAACACCACTGTATAATCCTTGTCTGACCCTTTGTATCAGACAAAGAGGGATCTCTCTGTCCATGAACATGCTACATTAACTAAACTTTCAGAATCTATCAAAGGGACCATGATCTACAAAATACATTATATGGTTAAAATATGTAACGATTGAGTCGCACGCTACGCACACATAAACTCTACCGTAAATGCACACCCCGTGCGCCTGCGGGTGCACGTAACAGCGGGTATGCGCACGCACGGGAGAGCGTACGCATGCACAGAGCGGACATGTATGAGGTGCAAATATGGTAGTGTGCATCATGATATTTTTCTGACTTTGACAATATAAAAGTGTCCCCCGGCTGTGGCATTATCTCTCTGACTAGTGGGGCCCGGTGCTGGTGTTAAAAATACGGGGGACCCCTACGCTTTTTGTCCCCCGTATTTTTGGCACCAGGACCAGGCGCAGAGCCCGGTGCTGGTTGTTTAAATATGGGGGATCCCCTGTCAATTTTTTCACCATATTTTTACAACCAGGACCGGCTCAAAGAGCCAGAGGCTGGTTGTGCTTAGGAAGGGGGACCCCACGCAATTTTTTTTCTGTTTTTTAACTCTTTAAACACTGTTTTTAAGGTACACAATGAAGCCCTGCACGGATCTCAAAGATCCGGCCGGGATTCCTTGTGTTTTGTCAGGCAGTGGTTTACTCATCACTCCCGTAAAACACTGCCTGACATTACGAATCACATCGACATCGGAAAAGACAAATGAGGAAAACTCGTCAGCTTAGTAAATGACCGTATCAGGGCCCTCATTCCGAGTTGATCGGTCGCAAGGCGAATTTAGCAGAGTTACACACGCTAAGCCGCCGCCTACTGGGAGTGAATCTTAGCTTCTTAAAATTGCGACCGATGTATTCGCAATATTGCGATTACTAACTACTTAGCAGTTTCAGAGTAGCTCCAGACTTACTCTGCCTGTGCGATCAGTTCAGTGCTTGTCGTTCCTGGTTGACGTCACAAACACACCCAGCGTTCGCCCAGGCACTCCCACCGTTTCTCCGGCCACTCCTGCGTTTTTTCCGGAAACGGTAGCGTTTTCAGCCTCACGCCCCTGAAACGCCGTGTTTCCGCCCAGTAACACCCATTTCCTGTCAATCACATTACGATCGCCGGAGCGAAGAAAAAGCCGTGAGTAAAAATACTTTCTTCATAGTAAAGTTACTTGGCGCAGTCGCAGTGCGAACATTGCGCATGCGTACTAGGCGGATTTTCACTGCGATGCGATGAAAAATACCGAGCGAACAACTCGGAATGAGGGCCCAGGATTCAAAAAGTTGCAGTACAATGCACCCGATACCATTCGAGATCAAACACCCTTAAAAACGGCTAAAACACGAATATTAGTAAATATACCCCCTAGTTTCCACTGTCAAGTGGATAGCCACTGTAGCTAAGTGAGCCTTTAATTTCTGTATCATCGGTGACTGCACACTTTTTACAAGCATAAGCCTGGGGCAGTGTGTCCTCTCAATGTGGTGTAGCCTGCAGCTTGTTATCGGTTGGTGCTGGGTAGGCAGCCGGTATAATAGCCTGCTGAAAAACACAGCACCAACAGCTCGCTTCTATAGTTTGCAATGTGCACCACACGCTAGACGCAGCACTGCATGGCAAAGAAGAGAGTTTAAGACAGCAGCCGGCATAGGAGAGATAGCAGGTACTCCGGGCTCTGGGCAGACAGGTGGGTCAGAGAAACTGCCCTGGGAGCCGTCTGCTGTCTCACTGGAGCAGCACAGCAATGCCAGTAAAAAAAACAAAAACAAACCCTGCTCCACTGTAACTCCTCAGCGCCCCCATCAAATACTGCACGAGGCGCATGCCCCTTTAGCCCCCCCCCCCCCCCCCCCCCCGTTACAGCCCGGTCTCTGCACATATTACACCTGCCCCACCTGCAGTGCACATGGTTTTGCCCATTAAAGAAAGATTTTGCTTTTGCGATCCATGCTGAATTAGGCCCCTTGTCCTGTGAAACAAGCAAAATCTTGTTTACATGGGACACTAATAAATATGGCTGTTGCAGTCAGAAAGGAACATATCAATCCACTAAACTCACAATAGTGAAAGATGGATCATTTAAAGCCTTATTTAATAAGTAACAATGGCCCTCATTCCGAGTTGTTCGCTCGCTAGCTGCTTTTAGCAGCATTGCACACGCTAGGCCGCCGCCCTCTGGGAGTGTATCTTAGTTTAGCAGAATAGCGAACGAAAGATTAGCAGAACTGCTACTAAATAATTCTTTGCAGTTTCTGAGTAGCTCCAGACCTACTCCTAGATTGCGATCACCTCAGTCCGTTTAGTTCCTGGTTTGACATCACAAACACACCCTGCGTTCGGCCAGCCAATCCCCCGTTTCTCCAGCCACTCCCCCGTTTCTCCAGTCACTCCTGCGTTTTTCCCTGACACGCCTGCGTTTTTTGCCACACTCCCGGAAAACGTTCAGTTACCACCCAGAAACACCAACTTCCTGTCAATCACACTATGATCACTCGAGCGTTGAAAAAACGTCGCTCGAGCTTGTGCAAATCTCCAAAGTTTTGTGTTAAATTACTGAACGCATGTGCACTGCGTACCATGCGCATGCGCATTTTCCACCTAATCGCTGCGTTGCGAAAAATGGCAACGAATGACCACCAATGTTGTGGAGTTACGAGATAATGAGTGTAATTAAGGGAAATTGATAAGACAGAAAACATATTTCCACAAAAGTTTTATTGTATTACAGCTCCAGAGGGTATGAGTCAGAAAGCTGAAGTCCCCACATTCTCTCCAGCACAAGTTGCAGGTGGAAGGATACATTTTATGCTATCTGGATGTTAAATCGACATGGATTAGGTCTACAGTCTATAGGTCGACCACTGTTGGCTGACATTGACATGGTTGGCACAAGAAAAGGGTCAACACGTTAAAATGGTCGACATGGGACAGGTCAACATGGCCTTTAAAAAAATAGATTTTTCTACTTTTTCATGCTTTACCAGCCACATAGATTTCGATTGGGAATAGAAACCTGCATGCAAGGGGATGTGGTGCACTAATTGGGGTTCCTGGTCATGTTACACAAAAATTAAAGTGGAAAGACCGCCCAGCTCCTGGCGCAAAATAATATGTAAAATAAATATAATCAGTTTTTCACCATTAAAATGTTACACAAAAATGACACAACAAAGTTTAAAAATGTCATGTCGACCTTTTCATGTGTTGACCTGTCCCACGTCAACCTATTTTCCTGTGTCGACCATGTCAATATCAACCAATAGTGATCGACCTATTGACTGTTGACCTAATGCAGGTCGACACATTCATCCAAAACCACATTTTATAGTCTTTTACAGAAATCAAGCATCATCTAAAACAGGGTTTCCCAAACTCCACCATTACAGTCCAAGTTTTAGAGATATCCATGCTTGAGCACAGATTACTTTATTAGTACCTCAATTCGATTTAACCATCTGCACTCAAGTATAGATATCCTTAAAACTTGGCGGGTAATTCCGAGTTGATCGCAGCATCAAATTTGTTAGTAGTTGGGCAAAACCATGTGCACTGCATGGGAGGCAGATATAACATGTGCAGAGAGAGTTAGATTTGGGTGGGTTATATTGTTTCTGTGTGGCTGCTTTATTTTTACACTGCAATTTAGATTGCAGATTGAACACACCCCACCCAAATCTAACTCTCTCTGCACATGTTATATCTGCCACACCTGCAGCGCAAATGGTTTTGTCCAACTGCTAACAAATTTGGTGCTGCGATCAACTCGGAATTACCCCCCTGGTCCATACTTACCGACCTTTGTCAGTAGCAAGCAGGGGCGAACTACATGCATCTTCAGGTCTCACCCCCTTGCAGTAAAATGCTGTGAATCAATCATATGTAAATAGGGTGCAGGGCTAAAATGACGCCATTTGTGTGGAATCTCTTTATTAACCACCTCCCCCTCCAGATGGACCGCAGATTCAAGGTATTTCTCTCTCATTCTGCCCACTTCTATTAGGAATTGGGCAGAATGTGGGAAGGGTGCCCATTCTTCCAGGGTTGTGGGGACTACCCAAAAAATTGTGAATCTCCCACAGGTTCTGGTAGAGTAGGCAAGTATGACCTAAACTGTAATGGCAAGTTTGGGAAACTGATCTATAAGTAAATATTTATCTATATACAGTACTTGTTTAGAATAATGCTTCTCAAATCCAGTCCTCCGGTACACTTATGGGCCCTACTCACTGGCCGACCCGCCGCCGAGCTGCCCGACGGCGGATACGGCCGACGAGCGACCCGGCGGCGGGGGGGGAGTGAAGTTTCTTCACTCCCCCCGTCACGCAGCTGCATTGAAGTGCAGGCAAATATGGATGAGATCGTCCATATTGGCCTGCATGCACAGCCGACGGGAGACCAGCGATGAACGAGCGCGGGGACGCGCATCGTTCATCGCAGGAGTCTCCACACTGAAAGATATGAACGAGTTCTCGTTCATATCTTTCAAAAAATCGGCCAGTGTGTAGGGCCTATAACAGTGCATGTTTCCCAGGTCTCCTCACAGAATAGCAGGTGAAATAATTAGAACCACCTGTGGATCTTTTAAGATGCGTCAGTAATGAATACACCTGTTACCAGCAAGGAGATATGCAAAACACGTACTGTAAGTGTGTCCAAAGGACTGGGAAGCACTGCTCTAGACCATACTTGCCTACTCTCCCGGAAAAGCTGGGAGGCTCCTGAAAATCGGGTGACACTCTCGGCCTCCCGGGGAAGTGGGCAAGTTTCCCGGAATGCAGCTCACCCCCCGCCGCATCCCCCCGCTCACCTCATCCCCTGGCTTCCCTCGGCTACGAGGCAATCTGTCAGACAGAAGAGGGTGGGGTGAAGACTCGATTCGTGCTAAATCGCGTCATTGTAGCCCCGCCTTCCGCTTTACAATGCTGGTAATGTAGACATTATAAAGCGGGGTGGGGCTAAGATGATGCATTCACGTCACCACACCCCATTCCGCCTTCTCCACGCCCCCTGCTTTGTGACCTGGCTGCTCCCTCCCGGAGGGAGCAGCCTAGATGTAGGCAAGAATGTTCTAGACATGGATAGACTTGACATACTGTATAAATAATGACTAGCCTTTGCAGCCTTTGTGAGTTCATTAGCTTCATAATGAGTTCCTGTTCCCATGTGGCGTGTGTCCTGTCTTTATATAATGTATAGGTCCTAATAAAAATTGGATTTTTTTTTTGTTTCCAGGCGACTCCAATATATAATTCCAGAAAAAGTTGGCCACAATTGCACTCCCAATGCTTATACTGAACTAAGGGGCTGATTCAGGTTGGATCGCAGTGTGCGATCCAACTGCAAATAATGAGAAAAAGATGCGAGCGCATGCGTAGCACCCGTCCTGTGCATGCACCCACATTTTCTGCTTTGGGGGGGCCCCAGAACATGCTATCGCCTCTGCCTGTCAATCAGGCAGAGGCTGTCATAGGGCAGGCAACGCTCTGTTTCTAGGGAGGAGACGGAGCGCTGCGGGGGCGGAGGCAGCCAAACGGTGGGCAGGGTGGCACAAACGGGGGTGTGATCGCGGTGGCTGCGTGACGTCACACGCGGCTGCCGTGATCAGGAACATGGCTGCGGGCGTCCTGATGGCACAGCTATGCTGCGCCGGGAGAAGGCATCCATAAATTCTGCAATGAAGCAGGAATTGCGATGTGATTGCAATTTCTGCTTCATCAAGGGGGGGAGGCAGCTGTCAGCATGCTGGGCGCCAGGTTGGGCGCTTCCATTAGGCAGCTTTAGACAGCTGCCTATGGGCGCCAGGACCTGAGGGGGCGGCCCGCTGAGGCTGTCAAGGGTCTGGTCATTTTGTCTGTTAGCCCTCTGCCCTGTAGTCCTCATGTGACTGCTATAATAGCAGCAGGGCACCCGGCGGCATGGACACACTAGTGCAGAGGTTCTCAAACTCGGTCCTCAGGACCCCACACAGTGCATGTTTTGCAGGTCTCCTCACAGAATCACAAGTGAGATAATTAGCTCCACCTGTGGACCTTTTAAAATGTCTCAGTGAGTAAGTAATACACCTGTGCACCTGCTGGGTTACCTGCAAAACATGCACTGTGTGGGGTCCTGAGGACCGAGTTTGAGAACCACTGCACTAGTAGCAGCGCTGCTAAACTGACTGTGGTCACATCTCGGTGATTAAGCTACGTGGGGCATGGTCACATTTCTGTGATTAAGCCACGCCCCCGACTTTGCCAGGTCTGCTGCTCTGCCTACTCTATCTGACACTGGCTCCTGCAGTGTAGGGATGGCCATCGGTGTTGCCATCGATGGAGAAACTGAGAGTGGCCATCGATGGTCACTAACTATGCTACAGGAGACCATCGACGGTTTCTCTCATTGATGGTGATCCCTGTTATTTCTGTGAAAGGCCCACGAGCCAATCAGAGCCTGGAGGTGAGGCTTCACGGGTGTCGGGGGTGGAGCAATGCTCCATGTCCCGGCATCTTGTAAAAAAAAACAAATATTTGTTTAGGCCTAGCCATCGATGGAGAAAAACCATCTGGTTCTCCCCCATTCATGGTAAAAGTATGCAGCATCGGTCATAGACCATCAATGATTTTGAATCATCGATGGTCGATGGCCATCCCTACTGCAGTCTGAGTTGGAGGCTTCAGCCTGGATGTAACTACTGAGGTAGTGTGTGTGTGTGTGTGTGTGTGTGTGTGTGTGTGTGTGTGTCTCTCAGTATGAGTGTGTGGGTGTCTCAGTGTGAGTGTCAGTGTGTGTGTGTCTCAGTATGAGTGTGTGCCCCAGTGTGAGTGTCAGTGTGTGTGTTTCTCAGTATGAGTGCGTGTGTGCCTCAGTGTGAGTGACAGTGTGTGTGTGTCTCAGTATGACTGTGTGTGTGTGTGTGTGTGTGTGTGCCTCAGAGTGAGTGACAGTGTGTGTGTCTCAGTATGAGTGTGTGTGTGTCTCAGTATGAGTGACAGTGTGTGTGTGTCTCAGTATGAGAGCGTGTGTGCCTCAGTGTGAGTGACAATGTGTGTGTCTCAGTATGAATGTGTGTGTGCCTCAGTGTGAGTGACAGTGTGTGTGTCTGAGTATGAGTGACAGTGTCTGTGTCTCAGTATGAGTGTGTGTGTGTGTGTGTGTGTGTGTGTGTGTGTGTGCCTCAGTACAGTGTGTGTGCTTGTCAGTGTGAGTGGTTGTGTGACACAGGGCTCATTGGGAAACAACCAGTACCTGTATAGCTATACCTCACACTCTGGGGGTCATTCCCGATCGCACACTGAGGTTTTCACAGCCGTGCAATCAGGTACGAACTGCACATGCGCTGTATCACTAGGGGCCTGCAGTTTGTGATAGCATAGGCAGATTCAGTGGCAGCACCGAGCACCCCCCCCCCCCCCCCCCCCCATCCCCTGCTGTTTAGGGGGATGATTATTATTTTTTGTAATTATGAATATAGCAACAGGCAGCTTGGACTGGGGAACAGGGTGTCCTATACCCCCCAGGCCGCTCCGTCTTTTACACTTCGGCACCAGGGGGAGGGATAGGCTTGGGGAGGGGGGGGGGGGGGGCTAGTTAGGGTTAGACTGCGGGATGGGAGGGTTAGGGGAGGGGTGAGGGTTAGCATACTTTCCCACCTCATGGGAGCGTCAGAATGCTGCTGTCATTCTTCTGACCGCCGGCATCCTATGTGCCGAAATCCCTTTCCCACCAACCCGCTGCAGGGTGGGTGGGGGTGGGGTGGTTTGAAGTTTTGCCTAGGGTGCAAAGAAACCTTGCCCTGCGATGGGCGGCCCCCAGCATGCGATCCAAAGGATTGCAAATTCTGCTAATTAGCAGAATTTGCAATCCTTACTGAATCGGGCCCTATATCCAGATTTTTACCCGTCTGCAGAATTACATGCATTCATGTGACCGCACAGCTCCTATAAAACTGCTTGTTCCAGTATCCTTTCTTTAAGAGCATACATTTGCACCAGCCCTGTCCATGGTGCTATAGATCTATCTAAGGGGGTATTTCAGATCTGATCATATATGTGCTAAATTTAGCACATGTACGATCAGTTTCTCAGACATGCGGGGGGACGCCAAGCACAGGGCTAGTCCACCCCTCATGTCTGGCCCTACCCCCTACAAGGGTGCAAAAGCAGTGCTGCTTTTGCACCTGCTGAGTAGATCCCTGCCAGTGCAGCTCCTGCGAGTTGGTCAGGCCGCTACTCACCGCATACCTGGTCGCAACGGCTGCATGTGACTTCACGCATTCACCACAGCCCGCCCCTGCAACGGTCCGGACACGCCTCCGTTATCCACCCGGCACCTGGCCACGCCCCCTCCCGCTCCGCAACCGAGTCTGCCTGTCAATCAGCCAGAGGCGATCGCAGCCCAGAGATGCTTTTAGCATCTCACTGGGCTCCCGGGGTGCGTGTGCGCTCTCCACAAAAGGATTCAGACCGCGATCGCTGCCGCTGCAGTGATCCAGTCTGAATTAGCTTCTAAATTCAGAAGGATCTCTGTGTATGCCCTTGCATGTCCACACTAAACTTAGACTACATGTAAATGCCTAATTTACCACCCAGTCACAATAATTCAGCTTCAAGCAGAGCTGCGACTGAGATGTATACAATTCGGAATTGTCTGTAGGAGCGTGTTGTTGGCTTGTGTGCAATTTTGCTTCAGTTCTGCATCTACACACGCTTAGAGTGTGTACACTACACACTATGCAATATAGCGTACAATCCTGCTGATATCGGACGGTTCCTTATGAAATTTTATAGTGTGTACGCTCGATATTGCGCTTGATGCCCGCTCCCACGTGTCGTATGCTGCATCGTATATCGGCTCTAAATGTAGGTCCAACACGCAGTGTTGCTTACGAGCATGGCCCCACTCCTCCCCCTGCTGCCGCTCATCGCAGCTAACATTGGCAAGTGCGCATGGGTCCACACTTTAAGATTATTTGTCCAATCTGGTTGGCACAAAAATCTGGTAATGCATGGGAACCAGTGACGATCAACTAGGAATTAGTTACATCAAAGAGATTTAACAAATTTTCTGAACCATTTTTTCCTGTTTTCCAGTGCTTGGGATCAAATGGTTGTCATTTGCTCCCATACATTACCAGATTTTCGTTTCAACCAGCAAGATTGGACAGATAATCTTAATGTGCATTCCAAGCTTAACTTTTTTCAAATAATTAACTGGGTTGGGTATGCGTGACCGGTGGTCAGGATACCGCCAGTCACCATATCGACCATATCACAACAAGCCTCTTGTGGGCTCGCTGCAGTCGCAATGCTGCGGTCACCACGCTGTGGGCTTGGTGGTGGTGAGCTGCACTCGCCACAGGTTCTGTTTCCACTCTATGGGTGTTGTGGACACCCACGAGTGGGAATGGTCCCTGCTAGTTGGCATGCCGACCTTCGGGATTCTAAGGGGGCAGGATGTAGGGGAAGGTATTGTGACAGGCGGTCTCCTGACTGCCGGTCACATAACTACATCCCAATTAACCAGCACATGCGACCAACTGTCCCCCGGCGTCCGCAGTCAGAATCACGCACCAGAATGCCATATGGCCGGCATTCAGGAGTGCATGTTCCGGGATGCATAGTGCGGAACGCTCGTTCCTCTCCCTACACGTTTTGGCTGATCTCTGCATGTTTATTAAACTTTAATAACAATAAAAAATACCATGGTCACAGGGTATTGGGGGGAGGGGCAAAGAGGCTTTTTAATGGGTGCGTGTGGGGTATATAACACATGTTTGTTTGTTTGTTTGTTTGTTTGATTTTTTGCTACAAAGGGGCAGTGGGGGCTACTATTATTAGAATTTGAGATTAGAGAGGGGTCTATTGTCAATAGGGGATGGGAATTTATTTTCTAATGAAGGCCTCTGGATGCCCGGGGGGAAAAGGGGGAGGAGGAGGGCGAATTGATATATTAGATATATTTTTTTAAATGAAATATTGTAATATTTTATTAAAGATACTTTCTAAACTTTATGCAGTAATAAAAAAACCTGACAATTTCTGAGCAGTTATGTGGGGAAAAAAATAATCAGTTAAGTTGTTAAACAATAAGGACTCTAACTGGTTGACTAATTAGGACACATTTAACTACGACGCACTTCCCTAAGTAAACTAAGATTTCTTCTTGCGTCTTTTCAACAAGATAATAAATGTAACATTTTGGACGAAATATAATAGGTTATATTTATAGGTTATATATAGGTTATGTATAGGTTATAGGTCAAAAGAAGTATCAACTAGTGTGAAAGCAAAAAAGATGGCTTTTAGGAAATACAAATAGACTCAAAATAATAACGACAAAGAGGTGTATCTTGACAGACGGAAGGATGCTAAGAAAGTGATCAGACATGCAAAGGCAGAAGCTGAGGAGAAAATGGCCCAGTCAGTAGATAAAGGGGACAAAACTTTTTTTGCATATATAAGTGAAAGGAGAAAATCAAAAGGAGGAATAATAAGACTTAAGACAGAGAGTGAGAATTCGGTGGAGGGAGACAAGGCAATAGTAGATACCTAAACAATTATTTTTTGCTGAGTATTTACTACAGAAGGAGAAGGGAAGGGGCCACAGTTAAGTTGCAAGGACATTCATAAAAATAAGGTAGATGAAAGTGCATTTACAGAGGGGAAGTCCCTAACAGAACTTTCAAAACTAAAAGTGGATAAATCAGTGGGGCCAGATGGAATACACACAAGGATACTGAAAGAGCTAAGAGGTGTGCTGGTGGCACCATTAACATAATTATTTAATCAGTCACTAAATACAGGTGCCATTCCAAAGGACTGGAAAAGAGCGAATGTAGTTCCAATGCACAAAAGTGGAAGCAAGGAAGAAGCAAGTAACCACAGACCAGTAAGCCTTAAATCTTTAGTAAGGAAAATAATGGGAATCACTATTAAAAGAAAGATTTGTGGAATATCTTAAATCAAACCACTTACAGGATCCAAAACAGCATGGATTTACTGGTGGGAGATCATGCCAAACAAATCTTATTGACTTTTTTGACTCTGTGATGAAAATAATAGATCAAGGGGAGCAGTAGATGTAGCATATCTAGACTTTAGTAAGGCATTTGACACTGTCCCACATTGCAGACTGCTAAATAAACTTGAAATTGTGGGATTACATTATAAAACAGTTAAATGGATAAGAACCTGGTTGCAGGATAGGAAACAGACAGATGTAGTAAATGGAGTTCAATCTATGGAGGAAAATGTTACCAGTGGAGTACCCCAAGGATCTGTACTTGGACCAGTTCTATTTAATATCTTTGTTAGTGACATTGCAAATGGTATTGAAGGGAAAGTATGCCTTTTTGCAGATGATACAAAGATATGCAAGAGGGTAAACACACCGGGAGTGGTAAAACAAATGATTGATAACCTAGCTAGGCTTGAGAAATGGTCAAGAATGTGGCAACTACAGTTTAATGCTAAAAAAATGCAAAATCATGCACTTGGGTCTCAAAAACAAAAAGCTTAATATAGTATCAAGAGTACTATAATGGAAACTACTGAGGAGTAAAGGGATTAAGGAGTGACTATTTGAAGTGACTTAAAGGCAGGAAAGCAATGCAGCAAAGCAATGAGAAAGGCAAGTCAGATGCTTGGTTGCATAGGGAGAGGAATCAGTAGCAGGAAAAAAGAAGTAAAAATGCCACTGTATAGGTCATTGGCATGGCCTCATCTGGAATACTGTGTCCAATTCTGGAGACCATATCTCCAGAAGGATAATAATACATTAGAGAGTGTACAAAGAAGGGCAACTAAAATGGTGCATGGCCTACATCACAAAACTTACCCGGAAAAGGCTAAAAGATCTTAACATGTATAGTTTGGTGGAGAGAAGGGAAAGGGGGGACATGATAGAAACTTTCAAATATATCAAGGGTCTTAACAAAGTTCAGGAGGGAAACATTCTTCAAAGGAAGAGAAGTATTAGAACTCGAGGACATACACTGAAACTGGAGGGGGGGGGGTTGAGGGGAAATTTTAGGAAAAATTTCTTCACAGAAAGGGTAGTGGATAAGTGGCCTCTCATCAGAGTGGTATGAACTGAGTATCTGGAACTCAGGGGTGTGGGTGGCAACTGGGGAGTTCCAGTACTCACGAGTGAAGCTGCGGCTAGATATGGATAACCGCAGCTACACCTACCCTAACCACTGACTCCGTTATTCCCCTCAGTGGTCGGTTGGTGCCTGCAAAGCAAGTCTTCTCCTATAGCAGCCGCGTTTGAATGGACGAATTAGGTCCGCCCAGACTACGATGCCCACAGGTCTTACAAGGTAACAAGGCACCAACTGAGACTGAGAGTAAATAAGGGGAAAGCTAACTAAGACTAGCGTGGCTACCAACGGAAGAGAATACAGAAAAAAACAATGAACAGATTATGGGGGTAATTCCGAGTTGATCGCAGCAGCAAATTTGTTAGCAGTTGGGCAAAACCATGTGCACTGCAGGGGGGGCAGATGTAACATGTGCAGAGAGTTAGATTTGGGTGGGTTATTTTGTTTTTGTGCAGGGTAAATACTGGCTGCTTTATTTATACACTGCAATTTAGATTTCAGTTTAAACACACCACACCCAAATCTAACTCTCTCTGCACATGTTACATCTGCCCCCCCTGCAGTGCACATGGTTTTGCCCAACTGCTAACAAATTTGCTGCTGTGATCAACTCAGAATTAGGCCCTATGTGCGGTGTGGCCGCCAAAATTCCCACATAGGAACCAAGGCAAATGACGGAACAGAAGAAAACAATTCCGTAGCAAATGAATGTGCACAACAAAGAAGTATCGTAGCCTAGCCACAACATGCAACACCGTTGCAAACAAACAACAAGGTCTGCGTGGGACACTGCAGACTAAACAAAATGAAAGAAGAATGGAAGATGCGACCTCTGCCTCATGGTACCACGAGAGGCGAGCGCAGGAACTACCGGAGCTCCAAGATGTACAGGAACCAAACCAACTCCACTGGAAGCAGACCAGGAGCCAAACTGAACTCTATCCCTCTGACTGGAATGCAGACCACAGGAACACCAGGAGTAACAAGCTGGGACTGGTAACTGACCGGAGGCAAGCAGACTGACTCACAGGAAGCTATCACCAGCGGGGCTGCACTGTCCTGAACCTCATAAAAAGGCCCTGCTGACCAATCATGGGAGAACCAGGCAGCCCAGCCCCCTGGACCCTAATTAATCCAGCTGTCACTTGGCGCGCTGAGCGTGGTGTCCCAGCTGCTTGGCAAGAACCGGGACTGCATCAGAGAGTGGCCGTCTGGCGTCTCCGTTCACCAGGCAACCGTCCGGAACAGGACGCACCACGGCGGAAATGATGCGCCATGCCCATCGCCCAGCAATGTCTGGGAGCCGGCGTGCCCATCCCAGCCGCAGCGGCTAACACAGATGTGGTAGAGGTTAAGACTGTAGAGCAATTTAAACATGTTTGGGATAGGCATATGAATATCCTTACAAAGAATTAAGGTTCAAAAAGGGTTGAGATTACCTAAAGGATAAAAAAAAGGGGCAGACTAGATGGGCCAAGTGGTTCTTATTTGCCGTCAAAATCTATGTTTCTATGAAGGTTTATGAAAGTGCCAATATTTCTGCAAGTTAATAGTCTGATTTAAAGCAGAAATGTTTATTAAGGCAATAGTAGGTTTGCCATTTTAAATAGGGCTACTAACTTGCTGAAACTTCTGCACTTTCAAAAATCCATTACCTATTATATTTCGTAGAGATGTGCGCCGGACCATTTTTGCTGGTTTTGGTTCTAATTTGTTGTCTGTTTTGGTTTTGGATTTTGTCCGTGGCTGGTTTTGTTTTTGTTTTTTTATTTTACCAAAAATTCTAAAATCACATAATTTGGGCCTATTTTTAGTTCCTAGCTGGTTGCTAAGTGACAGAGCAGTGGCACAAACACATGGCAGTTTATAGCATCTAAGAAACACTGCCACACAACAGTGGCAGAAATTACAAGTGGTGCAAGATGGAATTGTCCCTACCACCCACCCTTCTGTTGATTATTAAAAAAGACATGCACAGTTTAACAAACCAAGCACTTCAGCAACATGGACTGCCAATTCTGTGGCTGAAGTGCTTGGTTTGGTGGGACCCCCATCAGGGCCGGTGCTAGAGTGTTTGGCGCCCCCCTGCAAAGAATACATTTGCGCCCTCCCATCCGTAAAAAAGGGATTGCGCGCACTGCAAAAAGGGATGTGGACACACAAGGAAGCGGCGTGACCACAAAGGTACCCACAATTCAAATTACGCCACACAGTATTACAATCTTATGCACATTAACCCAAACGTAGTGCCCCTGATTCATATTATGCCACATAATAGTGCCACTTATTCACATTTAAAATCAGTGACAGGGCCAGTTCTAGATCTTGAAGACCTCAGGGCAACAGTTTCCTCTGGCCATGCTCAGAACAGGGACAGTACGCGCCGAAGGCGCACGCAAATAGTATAGGGCCACAGAATAGTACCAGTTCACATAACCCCGCACAGTAGTGTCCATTAGTCACATTACACCACACAGCAGTGTCCGTTAGTCACATTACATCGCATAGTAGTGTCCGTTATGTCACGATCCAGGTAATTCCTTATTAGTATTTACCTTCCAAATGCCTCCTGAGACTGTCCCAAGCCTGGATTCCATCTGCACTGTCTGTGTGTAGCACTCTGCATCTCATTGTCTCAAATCTCTTTACTGTGATTCTGGCAGCTTCATGGTTAAAACTCACATGCAAGTTACAAACAGTCTTTCCCTCCAAGTTCAAACATGGGCGCAGCCATGTTTGTTTTCATCACATGTTACTTTTCAGCCAATCAGCTGCACTCTGCTCCCAGCCTGATTACACAGCAGCTGTACTCTGGTCTCTGGTTAATTGCCCACCAATCCCTGCTAACCTGTGGGTTTAAATAGCCTGTCCCAGCACTGAAGGATGTCAGTGCTTCAATGGTCTTCAGTGTTTCCAGTGAGCAGTTCTTCCATGGACTTTCTCTGCAGTGCTTCATTTGTCTCCAGTGGTTCCTGTGTGCAGTCTTCTACAGATTCTTCAGTGAACTCTCCTGCATTCAAGCCTGACTCCTCTGTGTTACACTCTGTGGTAACACGACACCACTGTGATTAACCCTCTACAACATCACCTTATTCACCTGTGTTTGTATTCTGGCTTTCCAGCAGCCACTCTTCAACAACTACAGTTTTCCAGCGCACTCCAGTTTCTATTTCAATTTTCCAGTGAACCCTAGCTTCATTTACAGTTTACAGAACTTTTCTTTACATTCCAGGTTACTGGTATTAACCAGTTGCACACCTAAATTTCCACTTGTGACTTTCTGTTGTTTTTTCACGTTTTCTGACTTTTCATTTAATAAAATCACTGAAAGATATTTCCAGTTGTCGTGGTCACGCCTTCGGGCATCCTTGCTACTGTCTTTACGCATGTCCAGGAGTCACATGGCTCCTCCTAAGTTCAAGTACCCGTCAGCCCCTACAGCTGAGGCTCCCAGCCACGGTCATCAGCCCTCAGTTGTGACAGTAAGCACTGACCTAATGGATCTGGCCAGAGACCAGGCCCAATCGTTTAACCCGATGCAACGACTTGCAGCACGCTTAGAACTTCTGGAGGCTGCACAGGGTCAAGTTTTTCGCTGTCTCCAGGGCCTTTCCACCCGGCTGGATGGAATCCAAGTAACCCTTAATGGTTCACGGGCATCCAGTGTCCTGACTCTCAGTCAACTGTTGGTTCAGTTACAAGACCTTCTTTCTAGCATCGTTCCAGTTATTTCAAAGTGTCTCTGTGATACTCCTATTATCTCTGCTCCCGTCTCCACGAAAGCCTTCCCACAGTCTACTGAGAACACAGATGCAACAGCTGCCAATCTCTCTATGTCCAAGTCGTTTCCCCTTGCTCCAAGTAAAGATAAGTTCCGGAGTAAGCCACGGTCTAGACTTTCTGAAGAGGAACGCAAGCGTCGCATGCAGTTTCAACTCTGCTTCTACTGTGGGGGTTCTGATCACTTTATTAAAGACTGTTCTCTCCGTAAGCCGAGGAAGTGGGATAGATCTCCACATCACAGCATTCATAGTTACAAACCTTCCTATGTGGAATCTTCAGCTCCTTCTGAGCCGGTCAAGAAAAATATAAAAGTTGATCAAAGAAAAACCCAATTCTACAATTGGGGTCCTGTGTCCAGGAGCCCCATTTCCAATTCCGGGAAACAAAAGAGATTTAATGAGACTTTCTTCACCAAAGGAAAATCTAATTCTGCAACCCAAGACGGGGCGTCTGTTTCTACAGCTCCAGGAAAGGTATCCAATGTTCAAGCTCTACTAGGGGCATATGAGTCTTCTCAAAAAGGAGTTTCTGATCTGTCAACCCCAGGAGGGGTGCTGGAGAAAACAACCGTGAGAGAGGTGTCTGATTCGTCAACCCCAGGAGGGGTCACCGAAATTTCAGCCCCAAGGGAAGTATCCAGAGCCGAGTTCCCAGATGGAAATTTTTGTGCTACAGATGCAGTTATGAACTCCTGTTTGCCGTTTTCAGAGAGCACCACCCTGTTGGCATCCAGCATGGACCTGGTCCAGGATGGTCTAACTGAACACTTGGATACCACTCATTCCGGTTCCAACCGGATTCACACTCCTTCGGTTCCAGCCGATTCCAGTAAGCCTCCTTCAGTTCCAGCCGATTCCAGCACCTTCGAATCTAATCAAGTCCTATCCGTCAGTCCAAAGACTCCTCTGGTTCCAGCCAGTTCAAGTTCATCAGGATTCAATTCAGGTTCCGAAGGTGAATTTGTTGATGACTCAAGCTACATTATGGGAGGTCCTGCTCTTTCCTGTTATGCTTTCACGCATGAAGAGGTTCCAGAATTACCTAAAAGTTCTACAGGTCTCTGTATGAAAAGTCCTCGTTCTAGAAGAAGATTTAATTTAAGACTTAGTGGAGTGCTAGCTTCAAAAGCACGATTTTCTCGTACTTCTAATCCAGGAAAGGAACCTTCTACATGTTATTCCTCAGTCCTTTCAGATGAAGAAGATTGGGAGGACTTCTAGCAATCCAGTTGCTTCAGGCTTTCCACGCCAGATTTCCTCCTCAAGCCTAAGAAGTGTCCTGGGGCCACTCCTAAAGGGGAGGGTACTGTCACGATCCAGGTAATTCCTTATTAGTATTTACCTTCCAAATGCCTCCTGAGACTGTCCCAAGCCTGGATTCCATCTGCACTGTCTGTGTGTAGCACTCTGCATCTCATTGTCTCAAATCTCTTTACTGTGATTCTGGCAGCTTCATGGTTAAAACTCACATGCAAGTTACAAACAGTCTTTCCCTCCAAGTTCAAACATGGGCGCAGCCATGTTTGTTTTCATCACATGTTACTTTTCAGCCAATCAGCTGCACTCTGCTCCCAGCCTGATTACACAGCAGCTGTACTCTGGTCTCTGGTTAATTGCCCACCAATCCCTGCTAACCTGTGGGTTTAAATAGCCTGTCCCAGCACTGAAGGATGTCAGTGCTTCAATGGTCTTCAGTGTTTCCAGTGAGCAGTTCTTCCATGGACTTTCTCTGCAGTGCTTCATTTGTCTCCAGTGGTTCCTGTGTGCAGTCTTCTACAGATTCTTCAGTGAACTCTCCTGCATTCAAGCCTGACTCCTCTGTGTTACACTCTGTGGTAACACGACACCACTGTGATTAACCCTCTACAACATCACCTTATTCACCTGTGTTTGTATTCTGGCTTTCCAGCAGCCACTCTTCAACAACTACAGTTTTCCAGCGCACTCCAGTTTCTATTTCAATTTTCCAGTGAACCCTAGCTTCATTTACAGTTTACAGAACTTTTCTTTACATTCCAGGTTACTGGTATTAACCAGTTGCACACCTAAATTTCCACTTGTGACTTTCTGTTGTTTTTTCACGTTTTCTGACTTTTCATTTAATAAAATCACTGAAAGATATTTCCAGTTGTCGTGGTCACGCCTTCGGGCATCCTTGCTACTGTCTTTACGCATGTCCAGGAGTCACATGGCTCCTCCTAAGTTCAAGTACCCGTCAGCCCCTACAACTGAGGCTCCCAGCCACGGTCATCAGCCCTCAGTTGTGACACGTTAGTCACATTACACCACACAGCAGTGTCCGTTAGTCACATTACACCGCACAGCAGTGTCGGTTAGTCACATTACACCGCATAGCAGTGTCCGTTAGTCACATTACGCCGCACAGTAGTGTCCATTAGTCACATTACACCGCACAGTAGTGTCCGTTAGTCACATTACACCACACAGCAGTGTCCGTTAGCCACATTACACCGCACAGTAGTGTTCGTTAGTCACATTACACCGCACAGTAGTGTTCGTTAGTCACATTACACCGCACAGTAGTGTCCGTTAGTCACATTACACCGCACAGTAGTGTCCGTTAGTCACATTACACCGCACAGAAGTGTCCGTTAGTCACATTACACCGCACAGTAGTGTCCGTCAGTCACATAACACCGCACAGTAGTGTCCGTCAGTCACATTACACCGCACAGTAGTACCCTTATACACCTTATGCCATACAGGAGAGCCGCTATTACACGTTACGCCAGAGTAGAGCTCATTATACACATTATGCCAGGTACAGCCCATTATACACATTATGAAGGTCATTGAGACCCCACTGCAATGGCGGCCCTCAGCGCAGTTTGCCAGTGGCAGCAAACTGTGCATGTGCAGTGGGCGTGAGGCCACGCACATTGCGGTCGCTTCCCCAATGGCTGCGACCACAATGTGATTGATAGGTGACAGCGTAGTGGAGTTAAGTTGTTGCTGGGGTGATGCTGGAAAAATGGGGGCAGGCCAGGACGTCACACGCAGCCGCTCCCCCAAAAAAATGGCTGCTGACCAGGCTGCACTGCCAGGGGTCAACCTTAGATCAGATGCGTCCTCAATCAAATTTCAGATGCATCGGGAGGCGGCGCCACACATGCTGGGCGACCTTGCCTTGTGCTGGGCGGCCCTCAGCATGTGCAGAGATGAACGCAGATCCGGCTGCCTATGCATCAATCTGCTTTCATCTCTGAATAACCCCCTATGCCAGGTACAGCCTTCATTCCCACCACAGTGCGACCCCAGTACCTGCAGGAGGTCCCGGCTCAGGCGCTGCTCCTCCACTACCTTCTCTGCCTCCGGTTTCTTGGAGGCTCTGTTACTTCAGCAGCAACGGCTGTAGGATGTCGGTAGTGAGGCCGGGGGGGTGGAGGGAGCGGGTGCTAATTATTACCCGGGCCTGGGACTTATGGAGTGGCCCTGGTCTGTCGCACTCCACCACCATCCCTCTTTACTAGGCAGCAGCATAAGGCTCTCATCCTGGGAGCACAGCACATGCTGCTAATGCTGAGCCTCTGCCTGTTCCTGTACAGGTGGGGTGGGGTCCGTGGGGAGTGATCACACTGATAACGCTCCCACACTGAACAGACCCTGCCTGAGGGGCTGAGGGCTGGGGTCACAGGGATCATCAGGCACTATAAAGATTTTTTTTTGTACTTTTCCCGCGATTAGGCCACGCCCCCAATACAATTCGGAGCGCGGGAGGTCGGCGGTGGCAGCAGAGCTGTGAGAGTGGGTGAGTCTGCACAGTGCGCGCTGCCTGCAGTCTCACTGGGGAGGAGGAGGGGGAGGGAGCCGCGCTACCCGCTGCCAGCACCGCTACCTGTCATCCAGTCTGACAGGCGCAGCGGCATCCGGCAGCAGCAGCAGGGTAGCAGAGCAGGGAGAGCGCCTCTTCACCTCAGCGCCTCCCTGCATTGCATACCCTTGCTGAGCGGGTAGCGCCGGCTCTTACCCCCATAAACAAACTACCAATGGGCTAAAGGCAAGTAAGCTAACAGCTCTGAAGTGGCAAGATGTCATCATCACTCCCAATCATCATCTTCACGCAATATGAATTCATGAAATCCACCGCTGAAATCCACCATTACAGAAGTTTCTGTACTTTGATATAATTGCTGGTAAAGGTCTTCTGCAGTGCACATGGTTTTGCCCAACTGCTAACAAATTTGCTGCTGCGATCAACTCTGAATTACCCCCATAATCTGTTCATTGTTTTTTTCTGTATTCTCTTCCGTTGGTAGTCACGCTAGTCTTAGTTAGCTTTCCCCTAATTTACTCTCTGTCTGCGATCAACTCTGAATTACCCCCTATATCGGGTCTCACATATGTAGTACAAAATCGTTGATTGGTTACATCCTGATCAACAAGGCACAAGATGCGGTGGGACACAGAACAGCATAGCAATCTTGAGGACGGCTGGATATCACAAATTGTCCATAATTAGCCCCAATCAGCTGGAAGTAAGTGATAGGCAATCGACATATATTGAAGATTATATATAGCAATATTGGGGGTAATTCAGAGTTGATCGCAGCAGCAAATTTGTTAGCAGTTGGGCACAACCATGTGCACTGCAGGTGTGGCAGATATAATATCTGCAGAGAGAGTTAGATTTGGGTGGGTTATTTTCTCTGACGTCCTAGTGGATGCTGGGTACTCCGTAAGGACCATGGGGAATAGACGGGCTCCGCAGGAGACTGGGCACTCTAAAAGAAAGATTAGGTACTATCTGGTGTGCACTGGCTCCTCCCTCTATGCCCCTCCTCCAGACCTCAGTTAGAATCTGTGCCCGGCTCGAGCTGGTTGCACACTAGGGGCTCTCCTGAGCTTCTAGTAAAGAAAGTATTTGTTAGGTTTTTTATTTTCAGTGAGATCTGCTGGCAACAGACTCACTGCTACGAGGGACTTAGGGGAGAGAAGAGAACCTACCTGCTTGCAGCTAGCTTGGGCTTCTAGGCTACTGGACACCATTAGCTCCAGAGGGATCGAACACAGGCCCAGCCTCGGTCGTCCGGTCCCGGAGCCGCGCCGCCGTCCCCCTTGCAGAGCCAGAAGCAAGAAGAACGTCCTGGAAATCGGTGGCTGAAGACTCCGGTCTTCATTAAGGTAGCGCACAGCACTGCAGCTGTGCGCCATTGCTCCCTATGCACACATACTCCGGTCACTGATGGGTGCAGGGCGCTGGGGGGGGCGCCCTGGGCTGCAATTAGAGTACCTTAAATTGGCAAAAAGCACATAATATAGTCTAATAAACTATATATGTGCAAAAATCCCCTGCCATAATATTAATAAAAGAGCGGGATAAGCCCGCCGAGAAGGGGGCGAGGCTATCTCCCTCAGCACACTGGCGCCATTTCCTCTTCACAGCTCCGCTGGAAGACAGCTCCCCAGGCTCTCCCCTGCAGTTTACAGGCTCAAAGGGTAAAAAAGAGAGGGGGGGCACTAAATTTAGGCGCACAACTGTATTGTATAGCTGCTATAGGGAAAATCACTTTCTGTAATAGTGTAAATCCCTGTTTATATAGCGCTGTGGTGTGTGCTGGCATACTCTCTCTCTGTCTCCCCAAAGGACTTGGTGGGGTCCTGTCCTCAGTCAGAGCATTCCCTGTGTGTGTGCGGTGTGTCGGTACGGCTGTGTCGACATGTTTGATGAGGAGGCTTATCTGGAGGCGGAGCAGGTGCCGATAAATGTGATGTCGACACCAGAGTGGATGGATATGTGGAAGGTATTAACCGACAGTGTCAACTCCTTACATAAAAGGCTGGATGACGTAACAGCCGTGGGACAGCCGGCTTCTCAGCCCGTGCTTGCCCAGGCGTCTCAAAGACCATCAGGGGCTCACAAACGCCCGCTACCTCAGATGGCAGACACAGATGTCGACACGGAGTTTGACTCCAGTGTCGACGAGGATGAGACATATACACAATCCACAAGGGGCATCCGTTGCATGATTACGGCAATGAAAAATGTGTTACACATTTCTGACATTAACCCAGGTACCACTAAAAAGGGTATTATGTTTGGGGAGAAAAAGCAGCCAGTGTTTTTTCCCCCATCAGATGAGTTGAATGAAGTGTGTGAAGAAGCGTGGGGTTCCCCCGATAAGAAACTGGTCATTTCTAAAAAAATTACTGATGGCGTACCCTTTCCCACCAGAGGATAGGTCACGTTGGGAGATATCTCCTAGGGTGGATAAGGCGCTCACACGCTTGTCAAAAAAAGGTGGCACTGCCGTCTCAGGATACGGCCGCCTTGAAGGAGCCTGCTAATAGAAAGCAGGAGGCTATCCTGAAGTCTGTATATACACACTCAGGTACTATACTGAGACCTGCAATTGCTTCAGCATGGATGTGTAGTGCTGCTGCAGCGTGGTCTGATACCCTGTCAGATAATATTGATACCCTCGACAGGGATACTATTTTGCTAACCATAGAGCATATTAAAGACGTCGTCTTATATATGAGGGATGCACAGAGGGATATTTGCCGGCTGGCATCTAGAATTAATGCAATGTCCATTTCTGCCAGGAGGGTATTATGGACCCGGCAGTGGACAGGTGATGCTGATTCTAAAAGGCACATGGAGGTTTTGCCTTATGAGGAATGGTTTGGGGATGGTCTCTCGGACCTCGTATCCACAGCAACAGCTGGGAAATTGACATTTTTACCTCAGGCTCCCTCACAACCTAAGAAAGCACCGTACTATCAGGTACAGTCCTTTCGGCCTCAGAAAGGCAAGCGGATCAAAGGTGCTTCCTTTCTGCCCAGAGGCAGGGGGAGAGGGAAAAAGCTGCACCAGACAGCCAGTACCCAGGAACAAAAATCCTCCCCTGCTTCTACTGAGTCCACCGCATGACGCTGGGGCTCCACAGACGGAGCCAGGTGCGGTGGGGGCGCGTCTCCGGAACTTCAGCGACCAGTGAGTTCGCTCACAGGTGGATCTCTGGGTTCTACAAGTGGTATCGCAGGGATACAAGCTGGAATTCGAGGCGTCTCCCCCTCGCCGTTACCTCAAATCAACCTTGCCAACTACTCCCCAGGACAGGGAGGTAGTACTGGCGGCAATTCACAAGCTGTACCTCCAGCAGGTGATAATAAAAGTTCCCCTCCTTCAACAGGGACGGGGTTACTATTCCACAATGTTGTGGTACAGAAACCAGACGGTTCGGTGAGACCCATTCTAAAATTGAAATCCTTGAACACTTATATAAGGAAGTTCGAGTTCAAAATGGAATCGCTCAGGGCGGTTATTGCAAGCCTGGAAGAGGGGGATTACATGGTATCACTGGACATCATGGATGCTTACCTACATGTCCCCGTTTACCCACCTCACCAGGAGTACCTCAAGGTTGTGGTACAGAACTGCCATTACCAATTCCAGACGTTGCCGTTTGGTCTGTCCACGGCACCGAGGGTATTTACCAAAGTAATGGCCGAAATGATGATACTCCTTCGAAAGAAGGGAGTTATAATTAACCCGTACTTGGACGATCTCCTTATAAAGGCGAGGTCTAAGGAGCAGTCGTTGATCGGAGTAGCACTATCTCAGGAAGTGCTACAACAGCACGGCTGGATTCTGAATATCCCAAAGTCGTAGCTGGTTCCTACGACGCGTCTGCTGATATTGGGCATGTTTCTGGACACAGAACAGAAGAAGGTGTTTCTCCCGGAGGAGAAGGCCAAGGAGTTGTCATCTCGGGTCAGAGACCTCCTAAAACCAAAACAGGTGTCGGTGCATCATTGCACGCGAGTCCTGGAGAAGGTGGTAGCTTCTTACGAAGCAATTCCCTTCGGCAGGTTCCATGCAAGGAACTTTCAGTGGGACCTGTTAGACAAGTGAGGATCGCATCTTCAGATGCATCAGCTGATCACCCTGTCCCCGGGGCCATGGTGTCTTTACTGTGGTGGCTGCAGAGTGCTCATCTTCTCGAGGGCCGCAGATTTGGCATTCAGGACTGGGTCCTGGTGACCGCGGATGCAAGCCTCCGAGGTTGGGGAGCAGTCACTCAGGGAAGAAATTTCCAAGGACAATGGTCGAGTCAGGAGACTTCCCTACACATAAATATTCTGGACCTAAGGGCCATTTACAATGCCCTAAGGCAAGCAGAACGCCCTGCTTCAAAACCAGCCGGTGCTGATTCAGTCAGACAACACCACGGCTGTCGCCCATGTAAACCGACAAGGCGGCACAAGAAGCAGGATGGCGTTGGCAGAAGCCACAAGGATTCTCCGATGGGCGGAGTATCACGTGCTAACACTGTCAGCAGTGTTCATTCCGGGTGTGGAAAACTAGGAAGCAGACTTCCTCAGCAGGCACGACCTCCACCCGGGAGAGTGGGGACTTCATCCAGAAGTCTTCACGCAGATTGTGAACCGTTGGGAACGGCCACAGGTGGACATGATGGTGTCCCGCCTCAACAAAAAGCTAAAAAAGTATTGTGCCAGGTCAAGAGACCCTCAGGCGATAGCTGTGGACGCACTAGTGACACCGTGGGTGTACCAGTAGGTTTATGTGTTCCCTCCTCTTCCTCTCATACCCAAGGTACTGAGGATAGTAAGTAAGAGAGGAGTAAGAACTATACTCGTAGTTCCGGATTGGCCAAGAAGAACTTGGTACCCCAGAACTACAAGAAATGATCTCGGAGGACCCATGGCCTCTGTGTCTCAGACGGACCTGTTACTGCAGGGGCCCTGTCTGTTCCACGACTTACCGCGGCTGCATTTGAAGGCTTGGCGGTTGAACGCAGGATCCTAACGAAAAAGGGCGTTCCAGATTAAGTGATTCCTACGCTGTTAAAGGCTAGGAAAGACGTTGCCTGAAGTTCAGACGTTGTTAAGGGAGTGCTGCATATTCAGCCCCCTTTTGTGCCTCCAGTGGCACCTTGGGATCTCAACGTAGTGTTGGTTTTCCTAAAATCACATTGTTTTGAGCCACTTCAGAACGTGGAGTTGAAGTATCTCACGTGGAAAGTGGTCATATATATTTGGCCTTGGCTTCGGCTAGGCGTGTGTCGATTTGGCGGCTTTGTCATGTGAAAGCCCTTATCTGATATTCCATAGGGGCAGGGCAGAATTGAGGATTCGTCCCCAATTTCTCCCTAAGGTGGTATCAGCGTTTCATTTGAACCAACCTATTGTGCTGCCTGCGGCTACTCGGGACTTGGAGGCCTCCAAGTTGCTGGATGTAGTCCGGGCCCTGAAAATTTTGTTTCCAGGACGGCTAGAGTCAAAAATACTGACTCGCTGTTATCCTGCATGCACCCAACAAGCTGGGTGCTCCTGCTTTTAAGCAGACTATTGCTCACTGAATCTGTGGCGCGATTCAAATTGCACATTCTGTGGCTGGACTGCCGCATCCTAAATCAGTAAAAGCCCATTCCACGAGGAAGGGGGCTCTTCTTGGCGCCTGCCCAAGGGGTCTCGGCATTACAACTTTGCCGAGCTGCTACTTGGTCGGGGTCAAACACGTTTGCAAACTTCTACAAGTTTGATACCCTGGCTGAGGAGGACCTTGAGTTTGCTCATGCGGTGCTGCAGAGTCATCCGCACTCTCCCGCCCGTTTGGGAGCTTTGGTATAATCCCCATGGTCCTTACGGAGTACCCAGCATCCACTAGGATGTCAGAGAAAATAAGAATTTACTCACCGGTAATTCTATTTCTCGTAGTCCGTAGTGGATGCTGGGAGCCCGTCCCAAGTGCGGACTCTCTGCAATACGTGTATATAGTTATTGCTTAACTAAAGGATTTTGTTATGAGCCATCTGTTAATGAGGCTCATTTGTTGTTCATACTGTTAACTGTGTATAGTTATCACAAGTTGTACGGTGTGATTGGTGTGGCTGGTATGAGTCTTACCCGGGATTCCAAATCCTTTCCTTGTAGTGTCAGCTCTTCCGGGCACAGTTTCCCTAACTGAGGTCTGGAGGAAGGGCATAGAGGGAGGAGCCAGTGCACACCAGATAGTACCTAATCTTTCTTTTAGAGTGCCCAGTCTCCTGCGGAGCCTGTCTATTCCCCATGGTCCTTACGGAGTACCCAGCATCCACTACGGACTACGAGAAATAGAATTACCGGTGAGTAAATTCTTATTTTTTTTCTGTGCAGGGTAAATACTGGCTGCCTTATTTTTACACTGCAATTTAGATTTAAGTTTCAACACACCACACCCAAATCTAACTCTCTCTGCACGTTATTTCTGCCCCCCCCCCCCCCCTGCAGTGCACATGGTTTTGCCCAACTGCTAACAAATTTGCTGCTCCGATCAACTCTGAATTACCTCCATAGTCCCACCAACAAAACAAGGCAATATAGCTGACGAAGTTAAATTCCAACACGTGGAGTGTGTAAATACAGACAAAAGGCAATGTCCCAGTAGAATTACTTCAGTGGGGGCAGGAGTGAGATGGAAAGGTAAATATGAGTAGCAGGGACACAGGAGTCAGGGAGGCAAACGGTGGTGGCAACAGTGGAAAGGATGAATCCACAGGCACAGTAGCTTACCTGCTAGTCTAGCAGATGAGAGGAGAAACTATGGCCCTCATTCCGAGTTGATCGGTCGGTATTTTTCATCGCATCGCAATGAAAATCCGCTTAGTACGCATGCGCAATATTCGCACTGCGACTGCGCCAAGTAATTTAACAATGAAGATAGTATTTTTACTCACGGCTTTTTCATCGCTCCGGCGATCGTAATGTGATTGACAGGAAATGGGTGTTACTGGGCGGAAACACGGCGTTTTATGGGCGTGTGGATGAAAACGCTACCGTTTCCGGAAAAAACGCAGGAGTGGCTGGAGAAACGGAGGAGTGGCTGGGCGAACGCTGGGTGTGTTTGTGACGTTAAACCAGGAACGACAAGCACTGAACTGATCGCACAGGCAGAGTAAGGTTGAAGTTACTCAGAAACTGCAAAGTAGTTTGTAATCGCAATATTGCGAATACATCGGTCGCAATTTTAAGAAGCTAAGATACACTCCCAGTAGGCGTAGGCTTAGCGTGTGTAACTCTGCTAAATTCGCCTTGCGACCGATCAACTCGGAATGAGGGTCAATGCTGACAAGAATATTGTGCTGGTAACAGGACCCCAGCCAGCACAGGGAGATCTGCACAGCTTGTGCTATACAGACAGGTAGAATACAGCAGTGGGGGTGATTCCGAGTTGATCGCTATTGTTTTCGTTCGCACAACATATTCGCAAAATTGCGAACACGTTGCACAATAGCGAATATCCGCCCCAACGTATTTTTGCTATTTCGTACGCAGTATTACACAAAGTAGGCGTATGCCATTGCCAAATGACATCGCACTAATGCGAACCCATCGCATTACCACAAACCTCATAGTAAAAATCCTAACTTCTTGTAGATTTACACATTCCTCTTAAAATTGCACACGCTTTAGCTAAAAAACGCAAAGCAATGGCCCTCATTCCGAGTTGATCGCTCGCAAGGCGAATTTAGCAGAGTTGCTCACGCTAAGCCTACGCCTACTGGGAGTGTATCTTAGCTTCTTAAAATTGCGACCGATGTATTCGCAATATTGCGATTACAAACTACTTAGCAGTTTCAGAGTAGCTTCAGACTTACTCGGCATCTGCGTTCAGTTCAGTGCTTGTCGTTCCTGGTTTGACGTCATAAACACACCCAGCGTTCGCCCAGACACTCCCCCGTTTCTCCGGCCACTCCTGCGTTTTTTCCGGAAACGGTAGCGTTTTTATCCACACGCCCATAAAACGGCCTGTTTCCGCCCAGTAACACCCATTTCCTGTCAATCACACTACGTTCGCCAGAGCGAAGAAAAAGCCGTGAGTAAAAATACTATCTTCATTGTAAAATTACTTGGCGCAGTCGCAGTGCGAATATTGCGCATGCGTACTAAGCGGAATTTCACTGCGATGCGAAGAAAATTACCGAGCGAACGACTCGGAATGAGGGCCAATGTTTTTTTTTTTTTTAAATTAAATTACACCTTTCAGTTCAAACTCCACAAGCCTTCCTCAATTGCGCTTCCAATTAGTGTAATGAATGATAATGGTCATGACCAATTAAGTCTTCAAAGAATACCTGAATAACACTTTGTAGGCATAATTGCCCATCAACATTTAAATTAATAAATAAAAAATATAGATGTGGTAAATGTGCCTGGTCTAATGTTTTTTTTTTTTTTTTTTGGTGTAGAGGTGTAGTGTGTGAATAAATGTGTTTACATGTTTCTATAAACAATAAGCTCCTAACTGTCTTTTTTTGTGTGTAATTTTAAATAACTATTCTTAAATAAGATGTGTGAACTGTTTTAGGTCACCAATTTCTGCACGCAAATCTGCTTTTCCTAAATAGCATTAATAAACACAACACCCGCTTAACTTCAAAAACAATTGTCATTTATTTAAAAAAAAATTCAAAAACGAATGTAAAAAAAAATTATCATTTCTCTATCGTCCTAAGTGGATGCTGGGGTTCCTGAAAGGACCATGGGGAATAGCGGCTCCGCAGGAGACAGGGCACAAAAAAGTAAAGCTTTACTAGGTCAGGTGGTGTGCACTGGCTCCTCCCCCTATGACCCTCCTCCAGACTCCAGTTAGATTTTGTGCCCGAACGAGAAGGGTGCAATCTAGGTGGCTCTCCTAAAGAGCTGCTTAGAGAAAGTTTAGTTTAGGTTTTTTTCTTTACAGTGAGTCCTGCTGGCAACAGGATCACTGCAACGTGGGACTTAGGGGGAAAGTAGTAAACTCACCTGCATGCAGAGTGGATTTGCTGCTTGGCTACTGGACACCATTAGCTCCAGAGGGATCGAACACAGGCCCAGCCGTGGAGTCCGGTCCCGGAGCCGCGCCGCCGACCCCCTTGCAGATGCTGAAGCGTGAAGAGGTCCGGAAACCGGCGGCTGAAGACTCCTCAGTCTTCATAAGGTAGCGCACAGCACTGCAGCTGTGCGCCATTTTCCTCTCAGCACACTTCACTGGGCAGTCACTGAGGGTGCAGAGCGCTGGGGGGGGGCGCTCTGAGAGGCAAATATAAACCTTATACAAGGCTAAAAATACCTCACATATAGCCCATAGGGGCTATATGGAGATATTTAACCCCTGCCTGACTGGAAAAATAGCGGGAGAAGAACCCGCCGAAAAAGGGGCGGGGCCTATCTCCTCAGCACACGGCGCCATTTTCTGTCACAGCTCCGCTGGTCAGAACGGCTCCCAGGTCTCTCCCCTGCACTGCACTACAGAAACAGGGTAAAACAGAGAGGGGGGGCACATTAATGGCTATATATATATATATATTAAAGCAGCTATAAGGGAGCACTTAATATAAGGATATCCCTTGTATATATAGCGCTTTGTGGTGTGTGCTGGCAGACTCTCCCTCTGTCTCCCCAAAAGGGCTAGTGGGTCCTGTCTTCATTAGAGCATTCCCTGTGAGTTTGCGGTGTGTGTCGGTACGTGGTGTCGACATGTATGAGGACGATATTGGTGTGGAGGCGGAGCAATTGCCAAATATGCAGATGTCACCCCCCAGGGGGTCGACACCAGAATGGATGCCTTTATTTGTGGAATTACGTGATGGTTTATCTTCCCTTAAACAGTCAGTTGAGGACATGAGGCGGCCGGACAATCAATTAATGCCTGTCCAGGCGCCTCAAACACCGTCAGGGGCTGTAAAACGCCCTTTGCCTCAGTCGGTCGACACAGACCCAGACACGGGCACTGATTCCAGTGACGACGGTAGAAATTCAAACGTATTTTCCAGTAGGGCCACACGTTATATGATTTTGGCAATGAAGGAGACGTTACATTTAGCTGATACTACAGATACCGTAAAACAGGGTATTATGTATGGTGTGAAAAAACTACAAACAGTTTTTCCTGAATCAGAAGAATTAAATGACGTGTGTGATGAAGCGTGGGTTGCTCCTGATAAAAAGTTGATAATTTCAAAAAAGTTATTGGCATTATACCCTTTCCCGCCAGAGGTTAGGGCGCGCTGGGAAACACCCCCTAAGGTGGACAAGGCGCTCACACGCTTATCCAAACAAGTGGCGTTACCCTCTCCTGAGACGGCCGCACTTAAGGATCCATCAGATAGAAAGATGGAAGTTATTCAAAAGAATATATACACACATGCAGGTGTTATACTACGACCAGCTATAGCAACTGCCTGGATGTGCAGTGCTGGAGTAGTTTGGTCAGAATCCCTGATTGAAAATATTGATACCCTAGATAGGGACAATGTTTTACTGTCGTTAGAACAAATAAAGGATGCATTTATCTATATGCGTGATGCACAGAGGGATATTTGCACACTGGCATCTCGGGTGAGTGCTATGTCCATTTCAGCCAGAAGAGCCTTATGGACACGACAGTGGACAGGCGATGCGGATTCAAAACGTCACATGGAGGTTTTGCCGTATAAAGGGGAGGAGTTATTTGGAGTTGGTCTATCAGACTTGGTGGCCACGGCTACTGCCGGGAAATCCACTTTTTTACCTCAAGTCACTCCCCAACAGAGAAAGGCACCGACCTTTCAACCGCAGCCTTTTCGCTCCTACAAAAATAAGAGAGCAAAGGGCTTGTCGTACCTGCCACGAGGCAGAGGAAGAGGGAAGAGACACCAACAGGCAGCTCCTTCCCAGGAACAGAAGCCCTCCCCGGCTCCTGCAAAAACCTCAGCATGACGCTGGGGCCTCTCAAGCGGACTCGGGGACAGTGGGGGGCCGTCTCAAAAATTACAGCGCGCAGTGGGCTCACTCGCAGGTAGACCCCTGGATCCTGCAGATAATATCTCAGGGGTACAGGTTGGAATTAGAGACGGATCCTCCTCATCGTTTCCTGAAGTCTGCCTTACCAACCGTCTCTTCCGAAAGGGAGAGGGTGTTGGAAGCCATTCACAAGCTGTACGCTCAGCAGGTGATAGTCAAAGTACCCCTATTACAACAAGGAAAGGGGTATTATTCCACTCTATTTGTGGTACCGAAGCCGGATGGCTCGGTAAGGCCTATTCTAAATCTGAAGTCCTTGAACCTCTACATAAAAAAGTTCAAGTTCAAGATGGAGTCACTCAGAGCAGTGATAGCGAACCTGGAAGAAGGGGACTTTATGGTATCCTTGGACATCAAGGATGCGTATCTACACGTTCCGATTTACCCCGCACACCAAGGGTACCTCAGGTTCATTGTTCAAAACTGTCACTATCAGTTTCAGACGCTGCCGTTCGGATTGTCCACGGCGCCTCGGGTCTTTACCAAGGTAATGGCCGAGATGATGATTCTTCTTCGAAGAAAAGGCGTATTAGTTATCCCATACTTGGACGATCTCCTAATAAGGGCAAGGTCCAGAGAACAGCTGGAGACAGCTTTAGCACTATCTCAAGAGGTGCTAAGACAACACGGGTGGATTCTGAATATTCCAAAATCCCATTTAATCCCGACAACTCGTCTGCTGTTCCTAGGAATGATTCTGGACACGGTTCAGAAAAAGGTTTTCCTTCCAGAGGAAAAAGCCAAGGAGTTATCCGATCTGGTCAGGAACCTCCTAAAACCAGGAAAAGTGTCAGTACATCAATGCACAAGAGTCCTGGGAAAAATGGTGGCTTCTTACGAAGCAATTCCATTCGGCAGATTCCATGCAAGAATATTCCAAAGGGATCTGTTGGACAAATGGTCAGGGTCGCATCTGCAGATGCACCTGCGAATAACCCTGTCACCAAAGACAAGGGTGTCACTTCTGTGGTGGTTGCAGAAGGCTCACCTATTAGAAGGCCGCAGATTCGGCATTCAGGATTGGATCCTGGTGACCACGGACGCCAGCCTGAGAGGCTGGGGAGCAGTCACACAAGGAAGAAACTTCCAGGGAGTATGGACGAGTCTGGAAAAGTCTCTTCACATAAACATTCTGGAACTAAGAGCAATCTACAATGCTCTAAGCCAGGCGGAACTTCTCCTGCAAGGAAAGCCGGTGTTGATTCAGTCGGACAACATCACGGCGGTCGCCCATGTAAACAGGCAGGGCGGCACAAGAAGCAGGAGTGCAATGGCAGAAGCTGCCAAGATTCTTCGCTGGGCGGAGAATCACGTGATAGCACTGTCAGCAGTGTTCATCCCGGGCGTGGACAACTGGGAAGCAGACTTCCTCAGCAGACACGATCTTCATCCGGGAGAGTGGGGTCTACATCCAGAAGTCTTCAACATGTTAATAGACCGTTGGGAAAGACCAATTGTAGACATGATGGCGTCTCGCCTCAACAAGAAACTGGACAAATATTGCGCCAGGTCAAGAGATCCACAGGCAATAGCTGTGGACGCACTGGTAACTCCTTGGGTGTACCAGTCAGTGTATGTGTTTCCTCCTCTGCCGCTCATACCAAAGGTATTGAAGATCATACGGCAAAGAAGAGTAAGAACAATACTAGTGGTTCCGGATTGGCCGAGAAGGACTTGGTATCCGGAACTTCAAGAGATGCTCACGGACGAACCGTGGCCTCTACCTCTGAGAAGGGACCTGCTACAGCAGGGTCCCTGTCTTTTTCAAGACTTACCGCGGCTGCGTTTGACGGCATGGCGGTTGAACGCCAGATCCTAAAAGGGAAAGGCATTCCAGAAGAAGTCATTCCTACCTTGATTAAGGCACGGAAGGAAGTCACCGTGAAACATTATCACCGCATTTGGCGAAAATATGTAGCGTGGTGCGAGGATCGGAGGGTTCCGACGGAGGAATTCCAACTGGGTCGTTTCCTACATTTCCTGCAATCAGGATTATCTATGGGTCTCAAATTGGGATCCATTAAGGTTCAAATTTCGGCCCTGTCAATATTCTTCCAAAAAGAATTGGCCTCTGTCCCTGAGGTCCAGACTTTTGTCAAGGGAGTACTGCATATACAGCCTCCTGTGGTGCCTCCGGTGGCACCGTGGGATCTAAATGTAGTTTTAGATTTCCTCAAATCCCATTGGTTTGAACCATTGAAAAAGGTGGATTTGAAATATCTCACATTGAAAGTGACTATGTTACTAGCCCTGGCCTCTGCCAGGAGAGTATCTGAATTGGCGGCTTTATCTTATAAAAGTCCTTATCTAATCTTCCATTCGGATAGGGCAGAACTGCGGACTCGTCCGCATTTTCTCCCTAAAGTGGTATCAGCATTTCATCTGAACCAACCTATTGTGGTGCCTGCGGCCACTAGCGACTTGGAGGACTCCAAGTTGTTGGACGTTGTCAGAGCCTTAAAAATATACATTGCAAGGACGGCTGGAGTCAGAAAATCTGACTCGCTGTTTATATTGTATGCACCCAACAAGTTGGGCGCACCTGCTTCTAAGCAGTCGATTGCTCGTTGGATTTGTAACACAATTCAACTTGCACATTCTGTGGCAGGCCTGCCACAGCCTAAAACTGTAAAAGCCCACTCCACAAGGAAGGTGGGCTCATCTTGGGCGGCTGCCCGAGGGGTCTCGGCATTACAACTCTGCCGAGCAGCTACGTGGTCGGGGGAGAACACGTTTGTAAAATTTTACAAATTTGATACCCTGGCAAAGGAGGACCTGGAGTTCTCTCATTCGGTGCTGCAGAGTCATCCGCACTCTCCCGCCCGTTTGGGAGCTTTGGTATAATCCCCATGGTCCTTTCAGGAACCCCAGCATCCACTTAGGACGATAGAGAAAATAAGAATTTACTTACCGATAATTCTATTTCTCGGAGTCCGTAGTGGATGCTGGGCGCCCATCCCAAGTGCGGATTATCTGCAATACTTGTACATAGTTATTGTTAACTAATTCGGGTTATTGTTAAGGAGCCATCTTTAAGAGGCCCTTTCTGTTGTCATACTGTTAACTGGGTTTAGATCACAAGTTGTACGGTGTGATTGGTGTGGCTGGTATGAGTCTTACCCGGGATTCAAAATGCCTCCCTTATTGTGTATGCTCGTCCGGGCACAGTACCTAACTGGAGTCTGGAGGAGGGTCATAGGGGGAGGAGCCAGTGCACACCACCTGACCTAGTAAAGCTTTACTTTTTTGTGCCCTGTCTCCTGCGGAGCCGCTATTCCCCATGGTCCTTTCAGGAACCCCAGCATCCACTACGGACTCCGAGAAATAGAATTATCGGTAAGTAAATTCTTATTTTTTCAACTCAGGTTCCCTTTAATCCTTGCAACAATAGCAGGCAAACTGGTGGGATCTCCAACTGCAACATCTGAAATGAAGAGGCAAAGAAAACATTACTAACTTACTCACATTACCTATTATACAAGCAAGGCAGAAAGCACACTTTAATGCAGGTATGTCCAAACTGTGGCCCTCCAGTTGTTGTGAAACTACATATACCAGCATGCCTTAACACAGTTTTGCTGTCAGAGAATGCTAAAGCTGTTTCAGGGCATGCTGGGATGTGTAGTTTCTCAACAGCTGGAGGGCCGCAGTTTGGACAGGCCTGCTTTAATGGCAAAGTGACTACATCATGGATGTTTTAATGAGAAAACAGTAGCAGAAAAACACACAAGCCTGCTCAGCAATGTTTTTTATTTTTACATTTTTTTTTTTTAGAAAGTGTACCACACCATGGGGTACATTTACTAATATGTGAGTTCTATTTAAGATGGGACGTTGCCCATAGCAACCAATAACATTAAACATATTATCTTGTAGAAGGGGACAAAAAAATGACAAGTATAATCTGCTTGGTTGCTATGGGCAACATCCCATCTAAAATAGAACTACCATCTTAGTAAATGTAACACAATGCTGGGATTTATTCACATCTGGAGTGAAGCAGACTTATCTTTTTTGGGGTTGGCCCAAAATCATCACTCTGCATATCAACATCTTCAGAAGGACAACATATCCTAGCATGCCCACACTCCCTGAAAGCCTGCCTTACTACATAAGGTCAAACAGCTTTTAAAATGTAAAAATCCTAAATTGTAGGAGTGTAACTTTCACAACACAAATCACTGTGTCCTTAGCCTGCCTAACAAAGTGAAGCCTGCGACTTCAATGTGCAAATATTGGAATACCCAGGCACAAGTGTAAAAGTCAAACAACAAACTAAACTCCACTCAGGTCTAACTGTTTTGCAGATAATGTTGTACATACAAACCCTGTTGTCAAGGCAACCCTGTCGACATAATGAGTGTCGACCTAGAGTGGGCATCCTCAACATTGCAGATGTAGACACTGTACATCTAATGTTCCACACACAAATGTAAATGCAACATCCATACCATGATGTAGAAGACACACATTTTACCTTGCCAAAAGATTGGCCCCAGTACAACACTGCATTTATTAGAATGTGAAGTTAAATAAGTTTCAAAATGAAATGTCAATGTGTGTGAACTTACTTTCCTCTGCCACTTGACCACCTCCCTGAAGTGGCTCCGGGGCCTCTGCTGCCCATTCTGAATGCGGGGATGTCTGCTGGATGGGGGATGTCTGCTGGATGTGGGATGTCTGCTGGATGGGGGATGTCGGCTGGATGGGGGATGGCGGCTGGATGGGGGAAGGAGGCAGGATGGGGGAAGAAGGGTGGATTGGAGAAAGAGGATGGAAGGGGGAGGAGGTTACAGAGGGTGGGTCAGATTGAGAGGGGGAGGATGGCGGAGAGGTGGGTTGGGCCACAGAGAGGGAGGGGGGCAGAGAGGTGGCTTGGGAAAGAGGGGGAGGGTGGTGGAGAGGTGGATTGGACCACAGAGGGGGAGGAGGGCAGAGAGGTGGCTTGGGAAAGAGAGGGGTAGGGTGGTGGAGAGGTGGGTTGGGCCACAGAGGGGGAGGGGGGCAGAGAGGGGATTGGGAAAGAGAGAGGGAGTGGGGCGGAGAGGGGGATTGGGAAAGAGAGGGGGAGGGGGGCGGAGAGGGGGATTGGGAAAGAGAGGGGGAGGGGGGCGGAGAGGGTGTTTGGGCCACAGAAGGGGAGGGGGGTGGAGAAGGGGATTGGGAAAGAGAGGGGGAGTGGGGCGGAGAGGGGGATTGGGAAAGAGAGGGGGAGGGGGGCATAGAGGGTGTTTGGGCCACAGAAGGGGAGGGGGGCGGAGAAGGGGATTGGGAAAGAGAGGGGGAGTGGGGCAGATAGTGGGATTGGGAAAGAGAGGGGGAGGGGGGCGGAGAGGGTGTTTGGGCCACAGAAGGGGAGGGGGGCAGAGAAGGGGATTGGGCTGCCCTTCCCATTCGCCGCCTTGCAGCCGATGCTCGCCGTTGTGCTTGCCCTAGAATAACATATGTAATAATTAGGTTGTGGCTTTAAAAAAAAACATCAGCAGTTCAAACTTACATTGTTATGTACCATGTTAAATACACAGAGCAAGTTATTGTGTTCCTCCGACAGCCTGTGTACCAACCTTGTACAACAACATTAACTTTTTCACAAGCACTTTGCTACACACTCAGTACTGCAAGCCATAACCACACACAATGTAGAATCTTGTGTAAGGTTTGTGCTACAATAATGTAATTACACAGTCTGCTAATTCTCTAACTATAGCACTTCTTAGTGAAAATGTGCATTTTTATCAAAAAAATATTCTACAAATAATCTCAGTGTAATAATCATATTTTAGGTAATGTGTTTAACTTACTGCGTCTACGGCAGATGCTAATTTGTTGGCGCAGCTCCGCCAACTGCTCCGGCGTGCGACGGCGGAGGTCACTACACCGCCTTTCGAGCTGTATAATGCTGCGCGGGTGTGTGTCCGCAGTTTGCGGCGGACCTCCACGTAGGCCTCGCGCTTAACCCTATTGGGAATAAAGGGCCCTGCGCGGCCTATGTGGCAGTCAATGACAGCTATTAGCACGCGCAGCTCCCGGTGCGAAAAGGCAGCTGCGCGCATGGTGCCAATGGCGTTTTCCATACATGGGCATATATTTATAGTGTGTGGTGGCATTTGATTTGTTGTAATTGTATGGTGTCATCTGTATTAAACTTTATTGATATGTGTACATTAATGTTACAGTTAGCATCAGCGGAGATTCGCACCCGCGGAAACACACACACACACACTCACACACACACACTTATTGGATAAAATTTGTATTCCAAAGTCATGCTTCCAAATTACTATCATTGTAGGTTTGTAGGATAAAAGGCAAAAAAAAAAACCATGACAATGTTTATCTATATGTCTCTAGATAGTTATATAGATACATACACACACATATACCAATAATATTTTTCCGGTATTCATAAACATATAAGTCTTTATATTTATTTTTCTCTAACGTCCTAGTGGATGCTGGGGACTCCGAAAGGACCATGGGGATAGCGGCTCCGCAGGAGACTGGGCACAAAAGTAAAAAGCTTTAGGACTACCTGGTGTGCACTGGCTCCTCCCCCTATGACCCTCCTCCAAGCCTCAGTTAGATTTTTGTGCCCGAACGAGATGGGTGCAGGCTAAGGGGCTCTCCTGAGCTGCTTAGTGTAAAAGTTTAAAGTAGGTTTTTTATTTTCAGTGAGACCTGCTGGCAACAGGCTCACTGCACCGAGGGACTAAGGGGAGAAGAAGCGAACTCACCTGCGTGCAGAGTGGATTGGGCTTCTTAGGCTACTGGACATTAGCTCCAGAGGGACGATCACAGGCCCAGCCATGGATGGGTCCCGGAGCCGTGCCGCCGGCCCCCTTACAGAGCCAGAAGAGTGAAGAGGTCCGGAAAATCGGCGGCAGAAGACGTCCTGTCTTCAATAAGGTAGCGCACAGCACTGCAGCTGTGCGCCATTGCTCTCAGCACACTTCACACTCCGGTCACTGAGGGTGCAGGGCGCTGGGGGGGGCGCCCTGAGACGCAATAAAAAACCTTTTTTTGGCAAAAAATACATCACATATAGCTCCTGGGCTATATGGATGCATTTAACCCCTGCCAATTTTTCCATTAAAAAAGCGGGAGAAAGGCCGCCGAGAAGGGGGCGGAGCTTATCTCCTCAGCACACTGGCGCCATTTTTTCCTCACAGCTCCGTTGGAGGAAGGCTCCCTGACTCTCCCCTGCAGTCCTGCACTACAGAAACAGGGTAAAACAAGAGAGGGGGGGCACTAAATTGGCATATTAATATATACAGCAGCTATATTAGGGAAAAACACTTATATAAGGTTATCCCTGTATATATATATATAGCGCTCTGGTGTGTGCTGGCAAACTCTCCCTCTGTCTCCCCAAAGGGCTAGTGGGGTCCTGTCCTCTATCAGAGCATTCCCTGTGTGTGTGCTGTGTGTCGGTACGCTGTGTCGACATGTATAAGGAGGAAAATGGTGTGGAGGCGGAGCAATTGCCTGTGTTAGTGATGTCACCCCCTAGGGAGTAGACACCTGACTGGATGGTCTTATGGAAAGAATTACGTGATAGTGTCGGCACTTTACAAAAGACTGTTGACGACATGAGACAGCCGGCAAATCAGTTAATACCTGTACAGGCGTCTCAAACACCGTCAGGGGCTATAAAACGCCCGTTACCTCAGGTCGATACAGACACTGACACGGACACTGACTCCAGTGTCGACGGTGAGGAAACAAACTTATTTTCCAGTAGGGCCACACGTTACATGATCACGGCAATGAAGGAGGTTTTGAACATTTCTGATACTACAAGTACCACAAAAAAGGGTATTATGTGGGGTGTGAAAAAACTACCCGTAGTTTTTCCAGAATCAGATGAATTAAATGAGGTGTGTGATGAAGCGTGGGTTTCCCCCGATAAAAAACTGCTAATTTCTAAAAAATTATTGGCATTATACCCTTTCCCGCCAGAGGTTAGGGCGCGTTGGGAAACACCCCCTAGAGTGGATAAGGCGCTCACACGCTTATCAAAACAAGTGGCGTTACCGTCTCCTGATACGGCCGCCCTCAAGGAACCAGCTGATAGGAAACTGGAAAATATCCTAAAAAGTATATACACACATACTGGTATTATACTGCGACCAGCAATCGCCTCAGCCTGGATGTGCAGTGCTGGGGTGGCTTGGTCGGATTCCCTGACTGAAAATATAGATACCCTGGACAGGGACAATATATTATTGACTATAGAGCATTTAAAGGATGCATTTCTATATATGCGTGATGCACAGAGGGATATTTGCACTCTGGCATCAAGAGTAAGTGCGATGTCCATTTCTGCCAGAAGAGGGTTATGGACGCGACAGTGGTCAGGTGATGCGGATTCCAAACGGCATATGGAAGTATTGCCGTATAAAGGGGAGGAGTTATTTGGGGTCGGTCTATCGGACCTGGTGGCCACGGCAACGGCTGGGAAATCCACCTTTTTACCCCAAGTCACCTCACAGCAGAAAAAGATACCGTCTTTTCAGGCTCAGTCCTTTCGTCCCCATAAGGGCAAGCGGGCAAAAGGCCACTCATATCTGCCCCGGGGCAGAGGAAGGGGAAAAAGACTGCAGCAGACAGCCTCTTCCCACGAACAGAAGCCCTCCCCCGCTTCTGCCAAGTCCTCAGCATGACGCTGGGGCCTTACAAGCGGACTCAGGCACGGTGGGGGCCCGTCTCAAGTATTTCAGCGCGCAGTGGGCTCACTCGCAAGTGGACCCCTGGATCCTGCAGGTAGTATCTCAGGGGTACAAATTGGAATTCGAGACATCTCCCCCTCGCCGGTTCCTGAAGTCTGCTTTACCAACGTCTCCCCCCGACAGGGAGGCGGTATTGGAAGCCATTCACAAGCTGTATTCCCAGCAAGTGATAATCAAGGTACCCATCCTACAACAGGGAAAGGGGTATTATTCCACGCTGTTTGTGGTACCGAAGCCGGACGGCTCGGTGAGACCCATTTTAAATCTGAAATCCTTGAACACTTACATAAAAAGGTTCAAGTTCAAGATGGAGTCACTCAGAGCAGTGATAGCGAACCTGGAAGAAGGGGACTATATGGTGTCTCTGGACATCAAGGATGCTTACCTCCATGTCCCAATTTGCCCTTCTCACCAAGGGTACCTCAGGTTTGTGGTACAGAACTGTCACTATCAGTTTCAGATGCTGCCGTTTGGATTGTCCACGGCACCCCGGGTCTTTACCAAGGTAATGGCCGAAATGATGATTCTTCTTCGAAGAAAAGGCGTCTTAATTATCCCTTACTTGGACGATCTCCTGATAAGGGCAAGGTCCAGAGAACAGTTAGAGGTCGGAGTAGCACTATATCAAGTAGTACTACGACAGCACGGATGGATTCTAAATATTCCAAAATCGCAGCTGATTCCGACGACACGTCTGCTGTTCCTAGGAATGATTCACAGTACAGAAAAAGGTGTTTCTCCCGGAAGAGAAAGCCAGGGAGTTATCCGACCTAGTCAGGAACCTCCTACGACCAGGCCAAGTGTCAGTACATCAATGCACAAGGGTCCTGGGAAAGATGGTGGCTTCTTACGAAGCGATTCCATTCGGCAGATTCCACGCAAGAACTTTTCAGTGGGATCTGCTGGACAAATGGTCCGGATCGCATCTTCAAATGCATCAGCGGATAACCCTGTCTCCAAGGACAAGGGTGTCTCTCCTGTGGTGGTTACAGAGTGCTCATCTCCTAGAGGGCCGCAGATTCGGCATTCAGGATTGGGTCCTGGTGACCACGGATGCTAGCCTGAGGGGCTGGGGAGCAGTCACACAGGGAAGAAATTTCCAGGGCTTGTGGTCAAGCATGGAAACGTCACTTCACATAAATATCCTGGAACTCAGGGCCATTTACAATGCCCTAAGTCAGGCAAGACCTCTGCTTCAGGGTCAGCCGGTGTTGATCCAGTCGGACAACATCACGGCAGTCGCCCACGTAAACAGACAGGGCGGCACAAGAAGCAGGAGGGCAATGACGGAAGTGGCAAGGATTCTTCGCTGGGCGGAAAATCATGTGATAGCACTGTCAGCAGTGTTCATTCCGGGAGTGGACAACTGGGAAGCAGACTTCCTCAGCAGACACGATCTTCACCCGGGGGAGTGGGGACTTCACCCAGAAGTCTTCCACATGATTGTGAACTGTTGGGAAAAACCAAAGGTGGACATGATGGCGTCCCGCCTCAACAAAAAACTGGACAGATATTGCGCCAGGTCAAGGGACCCTCAGGCAATAGCTGTGGACGCTCTGGTAACACCGTGGGTGTACCAGTCAGTGTATGTGTTCCCTCCTCTTCCTCTCATACCAAAAGTACTGAGAATCATAAGAAGGAGAGGAGTAAAGACTATACTCGTGGCTCCGGATTGGCCAAGAAGGACTTGGTACCCGGAAATTCAAGAGATGCTCACGGAAGACCCGTGGCCTCTACCTCTAAGAAAGGACCTGCTCCAGCAGGGACCATGTCTGTTCCAAGACTTACCGCGGCTGCGTTTGACGGCATGGCGGTTGAACGCCGGATCCTGAAGGAAAAAGGCATTCCGGATGAAGTCATCCCTACCCTGATCAAAGCCAGGAAGGATGTGACCGTACAACATTGTCACCGTATTTGGCGAAAATATGTTGCGTGGTGCGAGGCCAGGAAGGCCCCTACAGAGGAATTTCAACTGGGTCGATTCCTGCATTTCCTGCAAACAGGACTGTCTATGGGCCTAAAATTAGGGTCCATTAAGGTTCAAATTTCGGCCCTGTCAATATTCTTCCAAAAAGAACTAGCTTCTGTTCCTGAAGTTCAGACGTTTGTCAAGGGAGTACTGCATATACAGCCTCCTTTTGTGCCTCCAGTGGCACCTTGGGATCTCAATGTAGTTTTGGGGTTCCTAAAATCACATTGGTTTGAACCACTCACCACTGTGGACTTAAAATATCTCACATGGAAAGTGGTAATGCTGTTAGCCCTGGCTTCAGCCAGGCGTGTTTCAGAATTGGCGGCTTTATCCTATAAAAGCCCTTACCTAATTTTTCATACGGACAGGGCAGAATTGAGGACTCGTCCTCAATTTCTCCCTAAGGTGGTTTCAGCATTTCACTTAAACCAGCCTATTGTTACTGGACGTAGTCAGGGCCCTGAAAATATATGTTTCCAGGACGGCTGGAGTCAGAAAATCTGACTCGCTGTTTATCCTGTATGCACCCAACAAGCTGGGTGCTCCTGCTTCTAAGCAGACTATTGCTCGTTGGATTTGTAGTACAATTCAGCTTGCACATTCTGTGGCAGGCCTGCCACAGCCAAAATCTGTAAAAGCCCATTCCACAAGGAAGGTGGGCTCATCTTGGGCGGCTGCCCGAGGGGTCTCGGCTTTACAACTTTGCCGAGCAGCTACTTGGTCAGGGGCAAACACGTTTGCTAAATTCTACAAATTTGATACCCTGGCTGAGGAGGACCTGGAGTTCTCTCATTCGGTGCTGCAGAGTCATCCGCACTCTCCCGCCCATTTGGGAGCTTTGGTATAATCCCCATGGTCCTTTCGGAGTCCCCAGCATCCACTAGGACGTTAGAGAAAATAAGAATTTACTTACCGATAATTCTATTTCTCATAGTCCGTAGTGGATGCTGGGCGCCCATCCCAAGTGCGGATTGTCTGCATTACTTGTACATAGTTATTGTTACAAAAATCGGGTTATTGTTGTTGTGAGCCATCTTTTCAGAGGCTCCTTCTGTTATCATGCTGTTAACTGGGTTCAGATCACAAGTTGTACGGTGTGATTGGTGTGGCTGGTAAGAGTCTTACCCGGGATTCAAAATCCTTCCTTATTGTGTACGCTCGTCCGGGCACAGTATCCTAACTGAGGCTTGGAGGAGGGTCATAGGGGGAGGAGCCAGTGCACACCAGGTAGTCCTAAAGATTTTTACTTTTGTGCCCAGTCTCCTGCGGAGCCGCTATCCCCATGGTCCTTTCGGAGTCCCCAGCATCCACTACGGACTATGAGAAATAGAATTATCGGTAAGTAAATTCTTATTATTTATATATATATATATATATATATATATATTAAATAAATTTTCAAAAATAATAATTATATATATATATATAGAGAGAGAGAGAGAGAACAAAAAGAATAACCAAAAAAAATTTAAATAACAAGTAAGTGTTACAATCTGTGTACTCACCACATTTTGCAAGATCATTAGTGATCTTGTTCACATCGGAACAAGCCTGTTGTGAAACGTACGTCATCGGCATACCAGACGTACACAGTTTCCGGGGGTGTGGAATCCTTAACCCGACCCGGCGTCTGGTCACGTGAGCAGCTCTCGGCACCCAGCGTGCACACACTAATGGTGACACATACCCGTTCTCCTTGTACTTCAGAGCGGCTCTCTCATCCACATCAGGTCTCCTGCTGCCTCTGCACTGTGGCGACACAACAGAGGAGGGGGAATCTGGCTTGGGGACAGCAGAAGCAACTCGCACTTCTTCCTTCTGTCCCGACATCAGGTGTGACCCAAACTCTCATCGCTCCCATTCACTGCAATACCGCACATGGGACGACAGCAGAAAGGGTAACTGACCTATCGATGCCGGGACACATGTGCTTTCCCTCAGTGACACCTGTTTATATGACTATATATTTACAGCCTTCTGTCTCTGTGTATAATCATACCTCACCTCGATACATGTTTGTTTATTTTATAACTGTGTCATAGATACTTTAGCACAGTGTCTTAGGAATTTATTAAGGTAATGATTTGATGATTTTTTGCAACTATTGTATTCATCAGCCCAACCAATGTAAAAATATATGCTAATGAGATGATGATTATGATATGCATGTATTTATGGATTTAAAATGCATGTCCAGGTTTAAGTTCACATCACCAGAACACATGTTGTGTGGATTATCGATTCTGGTTCTGTTTTGAATACATTGTACTCATTTAGCCTGGGTTAATCAGGGATAGAAGGCATACAGGCTGTGATATCGGGAGAGAAGGAGTTATTATTGGGATTATCATCCTTGAAACGTAAGACTTTAACTGTGATAAATGTAGGCTCATCTACAGACTCTAGTGCTTTAGGTATGTTGGTAATCACCACTCATTGTGATTTGATTAATACCTACCACTCCTGCCGTCCCAGAGGACATCATTTCCTGTTCACTAAATCAAAGGAGAGTGCACTAGCCGAGTAAGTAATTGCCGCTAAATCGGGTATATGTTTTCATTATGAGATCCAATTATTTGTTTGGAGAGATCTCTTGGAGTCTAACTACCCGACATAATTGTTTAAACCTTATTTTCACTTTTGTTCTACAAATATTTATTGTTTCGGTAGAAGTGTGGCAATGTTCCAAAATAAATTTTCACCAGAAACTTCATATGCATATTATAGTAAACTTTAGCCACATATACACTATATGTATTTGTATACAGTGAATTTTTGAATCACTATAGGTCAACATTGACCGATCTGTGTTGTTTATGTCCTTTTTTTTACCACATTATTTTAATATATCCAATAAATGTTAAGTTTTAATTCCTTAATTATTACAAATTTGACTAACAACAACAAAAGAGTGCGCCACAAAGTAAGCCTTCTTTGGCGGATGACCGTCTTATGGTCATTCTCCTCTCTCCTCTCTTTTAAATACTGTATTATGCTTACGGGTGCACCTCCAGCTCAGTTATATGAAAATTTTGGCATTTTGCCCTTTTGATATTTTCTTTCAAGGCTGGTTTCTGAATCAATATCCTTTGCTATGATTATTTATATTGATAGAGCCTGTGCATAGCCCCATAGACTATACGTCTCTCTCTTTTCTCATTTTTATTTTAAACAGATGCACAAGCCAGACATTTAAAAAAAAAAAATGTTGGTTAATAACACAATTAACCCAAATTAAATTAACCCCCCCCCCCCAAAAAAAAAACCCATTGTCTACAACAATCTTACACAACAAACATGATAAGGAGAACATTACAGATTAATTATGTACTTAAACAATAATAAATACTCACAAAACACAAGCAACACACTCTGAACTTTAACAAGCTACCTAAATGCCATCAGTCCAAAAAAAAATCAGTTTTGGGAGACAAAACTAAATTAAAATAAAACACAATACCTGAAATAATCCTGAACAATTTGAGCCCTTACAGCATTCCCCCGGCGGGACACACTGCCCCCATGGAATGTCCGGCCAACCCCTGGCTCCTCATCCGGCAATTCCTCTGTGTGGGGAAGCTCTACGCGACTCCTTACAGCGATGTTATGTAGGATAGCGCACAGGACCACAATTTTACTTACCATCTCCGGCGAATACATGATGTCGCCACCAGTGCGGTGGAGCACACGAAAACGTCCTTTAAAAACACCAATCGTGCGCTCCACCAGCTGTCTAGTGGCAGTAAGCGCGGAGTTAAATGCCGACTGTGGTCCTGGCCTGGGTTTACTGTAAGGAGTCATGAGCCAGGGGGTGCAAGGATATCCACGGTCTCCTGTTTGATAATATGAGAATAGAAAAAGGATAAAAAAAAACATTAAATAATGTAATTCAAACAATATGACTGTTCCAATAATGAAAATTACAAAACTCTCCCAATAGCCACATGTCTTGGCCTCTCATCGTTCTTAATCTTTGCCATATCCCTGATTGTCTAATGACATGGGCATCATGGGAGTTCCCAGGGAACTTAGCATTCAGGGACAGGATCTGGAGGGATGGGCCACAAACAACCATTACATTCAGAGAATGAAACAGTTTCCTGTTTCTAAAGATTTCTTCATTATGTCTTGGCGCAACAATAGCAACATGTGTCCCATCCACAACCCCAATAACGTGTGGGAAGTGACTACCCCCTTCCTGAAATTGCCGCTTCACCACAGCCAGGGCACCAACATCCAAAGGCATTGATATAAATTGCTTAACTCGGGTTAGGAAATCTTGGCTGACACGCCGCAGGACCTTACTGAACTGGCCCTGCGACATGCCAACCAGATCTCCTACGACATGCTGGTACGAACCAGTGGCCAAAAAATGTAATACAGCAAGGAATTGTGTCAATGCTGGTATTGCTGTAGGATACCCTATGGATTGTTCTAGATCACTCTCTTTTATGGAGAAAGTGTCTAGGATTAGATGTGATAAAGCTGAATATTTATCTTACTTAAAAACCCTTTAAGAGGCCTAAGAACACTGTACGCTGTTTACGTCTGGAGTACCGTAAGGGTACACACGTTGCGTAACAATCGCTTAGCCGTAGTCGAGACGCTCAAGCGTCACGTTCGCTTACGGCCAAGAGATCACTGGCAGGCACGCTATAGGCTGCCGACTAACGTAATGATTCGCTATAGCGTTGCGGACGCTCAGGACCACGAGGAGATCACCAGCGGCGCAGACGCTCACAATGTTAAACCTTTATAACTATACCATAAAACAGTGCATTATGCAGTAAACCTTGGTGTAGAGATAGGGTGTGGATGCAACACAGAGTAACCTTATTAACTTTAAAAAAACGCTCTGAGAATACTTAATACTATAAGAAATACACAGATACCGTACTTAGGGTCTAACGCCTTATGTGATTGTTATACTTGAGAAAAGAATAATACAATACAAGTCATACACTACCAATATAACATAGACTAACTAACCAGATAACTACACAGTGAATACAATACAACACAATTACATTTAAGGGAAAATGAGAGAAAGAGGAGAAGAGAGAGAGAGATATGGCCCACAATAACTAGAAAGACAATATGATTGCGGAGAAAACTTACGCACAAAGGGAACGATCGCATGCGCCTCTGGACATCCAGCTCCCGATTATCAGCAATGAGAACCGTTGAAGAGTGAGAGCTGGATGTGATCGGCTTGTCTATTTATGCCCACACACAATACAATTCAATGGTCCCTACAATCTCATTGTTTATTGGACACAGGAATTCGTCTTCGCATTATAACAAAAGGTCATAGGTTGATTCATACAGGTGGGCTGTGACAATTTCCAACTGCTCAGGTGGGTGGGAAACTAGGTTTCCCGCCGCATGGATAAGTAAGTGCAAATAATAGTAATGGACATAAACTTCTTATGTCCATAACTATTCGCACGAGCGATTAATCTGTTTCAAACCAACACCGGAATAGTGCTAATTAAATATTCTTCCGATGGATACTAAACACCACTGTATTACTCCTGTCTGACCCTTCGTATCAAACAAAGAGGGATTTCTCTGTCCATGAACATGCTACATTAACCAAACTTTCAGATTCTATCAAAGGGACCATAATCTACAAAATACATTATATGGTGAAAATATGTAACGAAAGATTCGCCCGCTAGACGCATACAATCTCTACCGTAAATGCGCATACCGTGCGCCTGCGGGTGCCCGCAACAGCGAGTATGCGCACGCACGGGAGAGCGCACGCACGCGCAGCAGGGACACATATGAGGTGCAAATATGGCAGTGTGCATCGTGATATTTTTCTGACTTTGACAGTCCACCCTTTGGCAGTCAACAATAACTGCCACTTCCTAAAACATTTCAAAAAGAGAAAAATATATGTCAAGTGTAAATACATTTCCATGGTTGGGTAGGGGAGGAGAGGAGAAGGTAGGAAAAGGGTATGACCTAGTGAGATAGCAGAAGCATGTGTGTATGAATCCGTGTTTGGGGGTCATGTATCATCGTGCCGTACGTGTTTTAAATCAAGCTTCGAGGTATTGCGAAGTATACATTTGAATTCCTTCTTATCCCGTGGTACGGGTCTGTGGATGGGCTGTCAAACTTTACCGAGCTCTTTTCGGCTGTGGTTGTAACAAAATGGGGAGCACATTTTAGTTGATGATACATGAATGGGGGAATATGTGATTGCTGATATCTGTGCTGGTATTCTCTATCGACTATGTGTGTAATTACCTGAAGGTTGTAGAGATGAAGAAAAGACATAATTACGGTAAATGCAGTGGTATTCTATGTCAGGTTAATGAACATTTGTCGGTTGAAGTCTTGTTCGGTGTCTGTTGAATGCAGTCTTCTTTGTGCTTTTGCCAAAATGGTGTGGGCAAAAAGCTTTGTCAATGTCCATAGACTTACAAAAGTGTTGGGCTAGCGTAATTTTAAAATTTCTAGGGAAACTGGGGGTCTATGGCATAGTTCATCAAATATCTGTGTATAAGGTTGTCAAAACTTCTTCTTTAATCCATCAGTTGTCTGTATACAGGATCATCAAATTCCTCGTCAAAAGTGGGTCTTTTTACCTTGGAAAAACCGGAAAAACAGGTGAAAGAAACGGACCGTAGGAATCGCATTTTCATCATATCATTGTTTCTACAGTTGGGTCATAAATCAAATCCATTGGAATTACAATTTCCTCACTCCTTAGACTCATTACCCTGGTACTACGTTTGCACTTCATTAAAGCCTGACCGCATCTAAATATCAAGCCAATCGTTATGACAACACCTAAGATACATAGGAGAAACTTCCCTACATCCATTATGACTCCTTGAGCCCATTCTCCTAAACCAGAGAACCAATTTCGCGGGTTCAACCATGACACCCAACTAGTCAGCTCATTACTCACAGCAGCAAGGGTGAGATTGTGTCTCCTGCGAAATTCCCACTTTAATTGGAGAATATCGTCCATCTTTTGGTCTATGACCTCGACCGGGTCCTCGGTACTATTCGTTATATATGTGCAGCATTTCACGCCGTACTGCGTTGCCAGTGTGACACAATATCCGCCTGTCACTGCCGTGAGATAATTGAGAATCATTCTATGCTGAACCAGTTCTGTTTTATAAGCTTGAAGCTCTCTTCCAGTATACCTAAACATGTCATCATACATTTCTGTGATATTGTCTAACAAATTTGCGAGCGCAGATATGTATTTATAATTCAACACTCCTCTGGCGGTGCGAGTGATGTCTAACGCAAGTAGAAACTGAATCCCGGTGGATTCATGGATCATGTCAGAGGCCGGATGCTCTGTTCTTTCTATCAGTTGCCGTTTAACTACGTGCTCGTAGTGGGTATGAGTATAAGGAGCTTGGGCACCACGGTGAATATCTTTCATTTTGGCATGTGATACAGTCATTACTTCAGGCAGTACTTTTCCAATATAACACAATCCTTCAGAGTTTGGGGCAAGCCACTTATACGCCTTCCTCCCGCATATGAAATATGCATCATCGGGGAGAACATATGGAACGGAGTAGGACATAACCATATTACACATCTTCCATGTGAAATCTCCTAACCCTAATTCTCCCATCTGTCTAGTACACGTATCAGCTTGTACGATATGTGCACAGTATCCTGGTGATACCTCTCCAACTCTCGTAATCCTACTTCCTAGGGTATACCTATATCGGAAAGATTTTCCTCTACTGGCTATGTGGCGTATAAGCTCTGTATCTGTCGGCATTCTATCTGCTCTATATGAAAAGGCCATGGTTTGGTTACTCCATGACACTTCCCAATTTCCCGGCTTTCGGGGATTGGAAATGTTAAAACATATTAGGGACCTATCCACATGATATTGGTGGAGCTTCAAACTAGGAGGACTGGAGATATTAAACCTCCTGTCCACCGGCCTCCCACCACTTAGCTCAAGTACCTCCCCTATTGTTAAAGGAAATGGTACTAGTCCTGATTTGCTATGACCTTGAGGTACTTGAGAGCATACCCAACAATCTGTTTGATTTAACACACTACCCACTAAGGAGTGATAGTCACTCAAGGGATGCCGGTCCATGTGGATATTAAAACTGGATTGGCATTTCTTGATGCACCCATCCTCAACTACATTGTCACAGAGCCTACAGATACAGTTTTCTTCAGCTAACAATCCTTCACAATTCCTTCTATGGTCTATGCTATCGGATCGTTTTCTGATACTCGCCTTTACTTGTTGGTTAAGTTGTTCTTGGAAAACTACGCCTCCATCTCTGTCATCAGAACCCATTCCAGAACCTTTCTCGACCTCCATGGTACTCTCGCCGGAACAGACTGCTCTGGTCAACATCATGGTCAACAGGAAAATCCGTATCACAGTCTCTTGGGGCAAGTCCATCTTACAGGAGGAGAAAAGGGGAAATTTGTAATGGGGGTACAGGAAAACAGTTTGAGGGGGAGAGAAACTTGTTACGATAATTAGTTCTCTAGTCTTGTTGTTCTTCTTGTTCTGCTGTCATCTCAAAGGTGTTGTCTCTCAGTCTTCCAAACGAACATTCCGGTGATGCAATATTCCTTCCAAACCAGCGATCTTTCTGTAAGGAGCAAAAATCTTGCATTACCATTTGTCTAACTGATGTGTGACATACCATCTTTAAAACATGAAAACATGAGTGAGAAGAGAGAAAACAAAAAAAAACAAAAGAGAGAGAGAACAATTCATATATTTATATATAACATAACACATCAATAAACAACAACAAAAAAACATTTTTCAAACATTTTAAAACATTGTCAGATCATCAGGCTGTCATATCTACATGTCCAATGGTTTCCTTGCGCAGTCCCTCCCCCCAGCACCTCCATACTCCACCCTCTGTATCTGGCCAGGATACATTGATGTGGGTAGGTCATGCTGGGGTTTGGTAGACTTCTGCAAAGACCAAGTAGACATGCAATGTTTGAGTCCTACCAATAATCGTCAGAGATGGGGAGAGAAAAAGAAACATTCCACAGATACATTTACAACGTTTCACCCGGTCATTCCTGTGTCTTCAGGGAATGACCTCCCAATTTATTAACTATAACCTCAGGCTTACCATCAGTCCTAATGATCACCTTTCCTGACTACATATCATGAGTGTGGGCCAAAATTTTCCTATCTGATCCCTGATTATAACTTGGTGTGTCCTAACTTTTGCTCATTTTCATGTCTAGGGGGTCTGACTTTATGTGGGCTGTTGCAGTTGCTGGCATAATGCCCTTCTCTTTTACAAAGATAACAAACCCTGGGTTTCCTCCAAGTGTCAATGACCTGAGGTCTTGGTTGATTTGATGCCTCCTCAAACGCTCGGATGCTCATCGCCATCAACCGTTTTCCCTGTGCTTCCCTGATTCCTTGGATACCATGATTATGTCGTTGTCTAGGGGACTGATGTGACTTTTGTCTACCTTCTGATCTACAATCTCTTGCAAAATGACCTACCTTCTGGCAATTGTAACAGACTTCCACATTTGAATTTCTCGCAGGGGTTTGGGGCTTATGCTGGGGTGGTCTTGTGGTTAGGGCCTGTATACTTGCGGCCATTAATTTATCACTTTGTGACTCCCTGTGTCGGGTGATATTTCGATCATGATCAATGCGGCCACCGAGATTAATTAATTGATTAATGCGGCCACCGAGATATTTCTCCAGTTTGGGTTGGTGGTCTGTACCCTTGTTCTCAATACCTCCTTTAAACCATTCATTAATACCTTAACCGCTATTTCTCTATGCTGTGCGCATGTTTTGATGTCTGTGATCCCAGTGTTCCTAGCCATTATTTGCAGTGCTCGATTGAAATAATTGGAAATACTTTCCCTTTCGTTTTGTCTTATGGAGAAAATTTCATTCCACTTGACAACGGCAGGGAAATATACTTCCAACTGTCGGTTAATCTGCTTAATACATTCCTGATTGTGTTCCTCCGTTTGAGGTAATTCTGTGTCTAATTGACAATCAGTAATAAATTTCGCAGAGTCAACACCGGAGGGCAAACATGCCCTCAGCACTGTCCGCCAATCTTTGTTGGTGGGTTCTGTGGAGTTTCCTAATTCTTTAATAAACCTTTGACATGCGACTAGATTTTTCCTAGGATCAGGAAATTCAGACATAATTGATCTCAATTCGGTCCGGGACCAGGGACAGCGCATTGCACTGTCCTTGACGGGAATGATTCCCTGATCGTCAGTCTTCCCATTGGGGACTGTGATCACCCTGACAGGACTAAATTCAATTACATCACCTTGTTTTGGTCTTACAATATGGGGTACTTTTGTTTGTGCGTGATATAAAACATTGTACGTACCTGTGGACACGACCTCACCTGACCCTCCGTTAGGGGGTTTGATTATTGCCTTTACCGATTTGGTCGTGTCCACCTGGATGTCTTGTGTGATAGCTGCTGGGAGAGGTGCCGACATCGTGTTGGGCTCACTTTCTTGCTCGTATTCCTGAGGGAAGTTTGACATGGGGTGCGACTTGCACAGGTTAACATTTGTAATTTTTACATTTTCATTTTCATAAACATTATTACATTTCACACTTTCATTCTTAATACAGTTACTAAGTGCATTTTTATCGTACAACATTGTGCCTTTCTCCGCAACCATAATCCTCTCCATTGCCATGTCTCTCCTCCCAAGATGAGAGTCAGATATGTCAGTTAACTCTCTTTGCATTTCACTTTCCTGTTGCCACAATTTTAAACAATCATAATGTTTGATCCGTCTCTTTACTGATTTAATAAGACCTATCCTTCTCCTTAGATTTAGTAACACTTCTGGGCTAAAGCTGCCTACTCTTGGGAACTTCTCCCCGTCATGTACAGTCATTCTTTCCCATTCATCACATAAAACCTGTGTGTGTGAACCGTATTTTTCACACATTACATACCTTGCCGACCCGATTGGTCGGTTTACTAAATCAACCCGAACCAAGGTTGATCGCCCCCTACCTGAACAACTGGCCCCCATAACTTGCAGGTGTTGCCTTTCGAACCCTTACAAAAACCAAGATGTCCGGGGCAGGCTGGCGGCGAAGTTTACCGAGTACTCCACTCACTCCTCGCCCACGTTGGCCAGTACTGCAATCACTGTATCCAGAGCTGTTGTACCCAACCTAGGGCCCCTGTGAACCTTTATTTACTGGGGCGCGTTCCCCAGCAAGTATCGGTTGTTGGATAGTTCCCGAGTGACCAGCGAACTTCCCTTAAAATAAAAAAAATTACACAAATCACGTTAGAATGTACAAATAGCGTTTATGACCTGTTTCGTACACAAATGGTACTGGTCAGATTAACTAGTGCACACAATTACGTGCGGTACAATCGTTCAGCACATAAGCAACTAATCTTATGTGCGGAGCAACCAGTGGAATCGAAAATTACTGCTGCGAATTCCTTCAGCCAGAGCTTTAATGGCCTATATGGGTTCTGCACCAACCCCCTGGGTTGTGCTCCTTTTCTCTATAGCGGACTTCTTTGTCTGCTGTACCTGGACCTCCTGGTCTTGTTATGGACCTCCTGGTCTGTGCTACAGTATGACCTCCTGGTCTACTACACTCTACTGCTCAAATTTTATGTTTAACAAGGGATGCCTCCCAAGCCACCATGCACGTCACTTACATGTATGTACCTCACGAGAACTCGACTTTCCTTTGGTTCAAACCTCAAAAAAAAATTGTAGAAACTTATATATACAAAACACTCACTCACTACATGTATACTTTTGTTTCTATTTCTATTTCTGCGCAGAAATTTTCTTTAAACCAGATGTGTTGTAAATTTGGAGAAGGATCTGTTAGTCTAAATTTCGGACACTAAAATAAACTTGCGCTATTTATCGCGTTGCCACCTTTTCGCCTGTTAAAATAACACTAGCGTGTGATTTGAGTTACGTGGGCGTACCCGGGCGCTCCGTTGCGTAATATACGCTGCGTGCGTCGGCCTTTGAGTTGCGTACGCGAGTCTCACCCTTTGTTAGAGACACGTGTACGCAAAGCAAATATCCACCATAACACAATGTACACGTTTATCAATGTAGATGATCCTCGATCATCTACCGAACCCCACACCAATCTCTCCTTGTATCTTTAGGCAGAGCTGCGTGTGTGCTTTTCACTTTATCCCTTAATGTATTACTTTTACACTTTAACTATGAAAATAGCGACAAATCTCTCTTAGCACGTTTTATCAATTATAAAATGGCAAACAGGAGAGTGATATATGAAAAATACACGACTGAAAAGGAAATGCAGATATGTGCATGCGTACGCAAGACAGAAATAAACAGTTTTAAAAGACACTAGTGTGTTGTTCTTACCTCCGGTTCCGGATTCCTTCAGCACCCTTTACTAAGCGAAGCAGACGCTTATCCGGACAGCACTACGAGGAATATGATCTCCTGAGATATGTGAAGGACGGACGCGCCGCCAATTGATAAAGCTGAATATTTATCTTACTTAAAAACCCTTTAAGAGGCCTAAGAACACTGTACGCTGTTTACGTCTGGAGTACCGTAAGGGTACACACGTTGCGTAACAATCGCTTAGCCGTAGTCGATACGCTCAAGCGTCACGTTCGCTTACGGCCAAGAGATCACTGGCAGGCACGCTATAGGCTGCCGACTAACGTAATGATTCGCTATAGCGTTGCGGACGCTCGGGACCACGAGGAGATCACCAGCGGCGCAGACGCTCACAATGTTAAACCTTTATAACTATACCATAAAACAGTGTATTATGCAGTAAACCTTGGTGTAGAGATAGGGTGTGGATGCAACACAGAGTAACCTTATTAACTTTAAAAAAACGCTCTGAGAATACTTAATACTATAAGAAATACACAGATACCGTACTTAGGGTCTAACGCCTTATGTGATTGTTATACTTGAGAAAAGAATAATACAATACAAGTCATACACTACCAATATAACATAGACTAACTAACCAGATAACTACACAGTGAATACAATACAACACAATTACATTTAAGGGAAAATGAGAGAAAGAGGAGAAGAGAGAGAGAGATATGGCCCACAATAACTAGAAAGACAATATGATTGCGGAGAAAACTTACGCACAAAGGGAACGATCGCATGCGCCTCTGGACATCCAGCTCCCGATTATCAGCAATGAGAACCGTTGAAGAGTGAGAGCTGGATGTGATCGGCTTGTCTATTTATGCCCCACACACAATACAATTCAATGGTCCCTACAATCTCATTGTTTATTGGACACAGGAATTCGTCTTCGCATTATAACAAAAGGTCATAGGTTGATTCATACAGGTGGGCTGTGACAATTTCCAACTGCTCAGGTGGGTGGGAAACTAGGTTTCCCGCCGCATGGATAAGTAAGTGCAAATAATAGTAATGGACATAAACTTCTTATGTCCATAACTATTCGCACGAGCGATTAATCTGTTTCAAACCAACACCGGAATATTGCTAATTAAATATTCTTCCGATGGATACTAAACACCACTGTATTACTCCTGTCTGACCCTTCGTATCAAACAAAGAGGGATTTCTCTGTCCATGAACATGCTACATTAACCAAACTTTCAGATTCTATCAAAGGGACTATAATCTACAAAATACATTATATGGTGAAAATATGTAAAGAAAGATTCGCCCGCTAGACGCATACAATCTCTACCGTAAATGCGCATACCGTGCGCCTGCGGGTGCCCGCAACAGCGAGTATGCGCACGCACGGGAGAGCGCACGCACGCGCAGCAGGGACACATATGAGGTGCAAATATGGCAGTGTGCATCGTGATATTTTTCTGACTTTGACAGATGAGGTGGCAGTCTGTATCTGCGCAACACAACATCATCAGGCATCCCAAAAAGGAGGACACGGGTACGGAAAATTGGTGGCCTTGCACGCCTCCGTTGCCTTGGAGGATGAGGAGTCGGTTGGGGTTGGAGGGCTTGCGCCGGTTGGGGTGGGAGTGGTTCCGTGGGTTGGGGTGGGAGGGCTTCCGCTGCCACATGAATGGACATCACCAACTTCAAATGAAGGTAAGAATCATTAAAACACACAATCAATTAACACAACACATTGACATAAATTAAAAAAATGAAAAAAGTATGGGTGGTCACTTACTGCAGGAGCGTACTCCATATCTTCATGATGAAAATACGGAACAAACCCCCCCCAAATAAAAAACATTAATCCACAGTTAGCTAAGTACCTACAACATAAGTTACCATCACAAATAACAAAGAATTTTTGCAAAAAAACATACCCATATATTACTGCAACAATACATTAAATAACTACTAAGTATGTTTTGTTATTAACACAAATAAAAATAAATAACCACAAAATAGGCCACTTACCTGCTCAGAATATAAAGGAACACTTGGTTGGTTTGAAGAAAAGAAAACTAGCCTACTTTGGCTATCCAAAAATGTAAATCAACAAAATAACAATAGAGACACTTACAAGAGAGAGAAATGGGCAATAAGAACTAACATACACACTCTCAACAAACCCACACCATGCCACCCAGGGACAGGCCACTTACCTGCTCAGAATATAAAGGAACACTTGTTTGGTTTGAAGAAAAGAAAACTGGCCTACTTTGGCTATCCAAAAATGTAAATCAACAAAATAACAATAGAGACACCTACAAGAGAGAGAAATGGGCAATAGGAATTTAAAAAACCACTCTCACCACTAGAACGGGAACACTGCAAATTACATGTAACATAACTATTAGATACTACATGTAAACAAATACAGGTTGAGTATCCCTTATCCAAAATGCTTGGGACCAGAGGTATTTTGGATATCGGATTTTTCCGTATTTTGGAATAATTGCATACCATAATGAGATATCATGGTGATGGGACCCAAGTCTAAGCACAGAATGCATTTATGTTACATATACACATTACACACACAGCCTGAAGGTCATTTTAGACAATATTTTTTATAACTTTGTGCATTAAACAAAGTGTGTCTACATTCACACAATTCATTTATGTTTCATATACACCTTATACACACAGCCTGAAGGTCATTTAATACAATATTATTAATAACTTTGTGTATTAAACAAAGTTTGTGTACATTGAGCCATCAAAAAACAAAGGTTTCACTATCTCACTCTCACTCAAAAAAGTCCGTATTTCGGAATATTCCGTATTTCGGAATATTTGGATATGGGATACTCAACCTGTATAATAAAATAAACATTAAACACCAAACAAAAAAGAAACAATTTAAACCACTACAAAGGACCATTGCACACCCATACATACTTGGTTTGGTAATATACTTTTTTTTTATAAAAATACAAAAAACAGATGTGTTAAATACGCCATCCGCAACACAACAGTAAGAAATTAGCAAGCTAACAAACGCTCATTTTTATGCTATATACTGCAATAAAAACTCACTCTGAAATGTGCTAGGCACCACGACCACCTTGCTTGTGTCTTGATTCACGAATTCTCATCATACACCCACTCACACAGGCTGCAGTCAAGGCTTTTAAATAGCCAGGACAACAATTACTGGAAGAATTTGCATAATTGACACCTGTGCGAATTACCGCCCTGGAAATCACACGCAGCTATAAATCGCTAGACACCTGTGCAAACACACATGCCACCAGCAACATGGCTACTCATGAGCAGATGGCAGCAGAGATGGAGATGGTGCAGCCGCAGATGTCCGCTTTGACACATAGGCGCCTAGCGCTGCGAAGGCAGATGCTGGAAGCTGCCAGTGCGGATGTTGAAATTGCAGGACCCAGTACTGTACAAACTCCATCTTCTGATACACAGGAGTTAGGAGTGAATCCCCTGCCAGACATAGATACTGGGGAAACTGAGGGAGATTCAGGACTACCATCTCAAACCCAAAGTACACAAACAGCTAGTGAAGAGGAAGATGGTGAGGAGGGTCAGGACGATAGCTCACAGGCTACATAAAAAAAACGAAGAAGACAGCCCGCCTTCACTAAGAGGGAGTTACGTGTTTTGGTCACACAGGCCATGGAAAAAATTCATCGAGGCAGCAAAAACATGGGTGCTGCATCCAAAGATAGAATCTGGAGGGACATCACTGATTCTGTTAATGAAGTCGGCTCAATTGTCCGCACATCACAGGAAGTTAGAAGACGGTAAGTGTATATTGACACACCATTTTCTGTCCAAATTATGATTACAAACTTAGCTAGATGTGATGTTGCCTATAGCAACCAAATACCTAACATGTACTATCAAGAAAAACAGGTATTCTTAACTTTTATGTCCTTTGCCCCTAATTCTCATCACATATGTAGTTGGGCCGACTTCAAATCCCGCCTGAAGGTCAAGAGGTCTGCGGAGTGGAATGCCTCGAGGGCAACAGGGGGAGGTCCAGCTGCCACTGTGGAATACACAGATCTTGAGGAGCTAGCGATGGACTGTGTGAGCTACGAGGAGGGGGTTGGGGTGTCTCATATGGACACGGACCTGCCTGAAATACTGAATCCACATGACTTGCCAGGTAAGTTTACAGACATATTCCGAATAAAGAAATTTATTGGTTCCAAAAGTCTAATGTTGTTATTTTCTTCCCTTTTTCCAATCATTCTTCTATTTGCTTTTAACATAACACAGCACAGGTGGGTGAGCAGGTAGAGTCACAGGAGGGTTATGTGGCTGAGGCTGAGGTGGGGGGGACCTAGTGTCTCTGCCACTGTGGGACCACAGATTCCATCCATACAGATTCCAACTGGCCCCCCCACCCAACCCTCTGCTATCCCGGACATCCTGTCTCAAATTGCCAGGTATGGTGAGAGCCTGAATGCTTTTCAGGACAGGATGATCCGGGAGGTAAGCTAGATACCTGTCCGGCTCACTGAGCACAGAACCAGTGTGGAGCAAGGTGTAGCTCAACTCTGCCAAGGTCTGGCAGAGATCAGGCAGGGCCAAGAGCAACTCGCCTCCTCCTTCCAACAAATTGCCAATTCCATTCTGCAAGGGCTCCAGGACATCGCTGGCTGCCTTGCCCACAGTGGCAGAGAGCCAGCCACATCTGCTCCCTCCCCTCCCTCTGCCCATGAAGAACATCTCACTGGGCAGGGCCCTCGAAGGTCCGAGCCATGAAGAACAACATCAGGCGGGGAAAAAGAAGAGAAAGTGATGTCTCTCCAGATGCCCAGCACCCATGTTTGACATGTTGCCTCGATGTTTTTTTTGTTTTTTTTTATGCTTGTGTGGCCAGAATGTACAACTCCCTCAAGGTGAAAGGGTATTTTTTATTTATTTAAAGATTTGTAGCCTGTGAGTTATTTTTGTGTACACCTGAGCCATCTTCCTCTTCCTATCGTGTTGTGTATGTTTGGGTTGATGTATTGGTTCCAGAATTGACCTCAGTTCCCCTAAAAGTATTGTCTGGCTGGGGGTTCACAACATATACGTAGTAAATATTAAACATCATATTTTGTCAGAAGATGGGGTTACCATAGTACTGGGTTCTGCTATGTCAAATTTGGCACTTGCATATGCTTGTTGCTATGTCCATCTTTGTATGTGATGCTCATTTGTAGCCATGTTGTATTGCTGCTTTACTTTATTTATTGAAGTAAAATAAAAATAAAAATGTTTGTGTGTTTTATTAAAGGTTATGCACGCTGGAAAACTGTGCCCTGTAAACTTTAACATGGCATATTGACATTTGTGGAACAAGGGAACAATCAGAATATTCATACAAACATTGAATATTATAATTTAAAAAATGTATGCCTTGCACAACACTTAACTGGGCATATCAAAAATACAAACATTAGATTTGAACTTGGGTTACTAGGGGCAACATGGCATACTATTAGATATGGACACATATTCCCACAAACAAATAAAAAATTGGTCTTAAGTAACATTAAGTGTAGGCTGCATTATGTAGCTCATGTTATTTGGTATGTACAAAGGAAGATGTTTATGTCGAGAACATTTAGCTGATGTAATTTATAAGTTGGTTTATTCACACTTGATTAAATTGCAAAGTATTCATCAAATAATTAAAACATGCAGTTAACATCAAAGTATTTAAAAAAAAAATTAAAATACAGTGCATTATCTGTGAGTGTGTCAGATTTATACCTGGTAAATTTACAATTGTTATGTGGGCATACAATTGCTGTTTAGAGTCATTTGTAACTGCAGTGTTTGGCAAGTAATTGGTCAACAGGTGAATTAATTTGCCAATTAATTGCTAATTAGGGCAGACACACTTGTAACAGTACTTCGCAAGTGCTGAGTAGCTGCAGACTTACTCCTCGGCTGCGTCAAGATAGCAAACATTTGTTGTGTACTTTTTACCATCGGCTACGCATTTCTGCACAAAACACGACTACTGCCGGTAGCATACTCCCACACTTTTACGCCCATTTCGTTAGATAGCGAAGCCGAGCCTCTGCCACACCTCCGTCACTCCCTCTTTTCGGTGGTGTAGTACGAGCTGATTTTCAGTTAGTAATTTTGCACAAGCGTCGTATCGCTCCCTTTGCGCACGCGCATTTCTGCTTTCGCGCATGCGCAGTTTGCGAATTTTAGCCGTTTGCGATGCGATGAACTGCTGCGATCAACTCGGAATGAGGGCCAGTGACCCTGTAGAATAGCAGGCAGCCAGGCAAATATTGGGTCCCAGGTATGGAGAGAGAGAGAGAGAGGCAGGCTTGCCAGAAGCACTGGTGCAGGGTCAGGTGCCAGTCAGCTGAAAATGCGTGACACCCGCTGCAGGTGCGCCCGTGCACTCGAGGCCACAGCTGCAGTCACAGTGGTAGGCTGCAGCCCGCGATCACATGCCAGGGGGCTCCCCGACCCCGCGATGAGGCCACCGGGATCCCAGGCAACAGGGGTGCTGGAAAGGACACTAGGTAAGTGGGGGAGAAAGGTTCCAAGGGCTCCAGAGAAGATGTAAAAACAGGAGCCCGGCCAACATGCATCTGGCTCCCACTCCTGCTAGGCCACACCCCCACTTTAGAGGTTTTAATTTTATGCAATTCTGATAGACCCGACCAGATATCACAATTATACAATATATATTTATTATTTTTTAGCTAGCAGTTCGGCTCACTCTGTGTGGTGTCACAGGGCTTATGTGAATTGAACAGTGCACTAGGGTACAGAGCATACTGGGGTAGGTAGAGTGCACAGAACAGTATAAACAAATTATACAACAATGGGGGTCATTCCGAGTTGTTCGCTCGCAAGCGGATTTTAGCAGATTTGCTCATGCTAAGCCGCCGCCTACTGGGAGTGAATCTTAGCATCTTAAAATTGCGAACGATGTATTCGCAATATTGCGATTACACACCTCGTAGCAGTTTCTGAGTAGCTTCAGCCTTACTCGGCATCTGCGATCAGTTCAGTGCTTGTCGTTCCTGGTTTGACGTCACAAACACACCCAGCGTTCGCCCAGACACTCCTCCGTTTCTCCGGCCACTCCTGCGTTTTTTCCGGAAACGGTAGCGTTTTTTCCCACACGCCCATAAAACGGCCTGTTTCCGCCCAGTAACACCCATTTCCTGTCAATCACATTACGATCGCCAGAACGATGAAAAAGCTGTGAGTAAAATTCCTAAGTGCATAGCAAATTTACTTGGCGCAGTCGCAGTGCGAACATTGCGCATGCGCATTAAGCGGAAAATCGCTGCGATGCGAAGATTTTTACAGAGCGAACAACTCGGAATGAGGGCCAATATTTTTTTTTCTTTTTTGTAACTGGCAACTCGGCTCACACTGTGTGGAGTCAGACCACATTTCCGCATGCACACTGGGGTACAGCATACTGGGGTGCACTGTGTAGAACGGTACAAACAAATTAGACAACAATATATAAATATTTGTTTACTGGCAACTTGGCTCACACTGTGTAGTGTCAGACCACTTTTCCAAATGTGTACTAGGGTACAAAGCATACTGAGCTGCAGTGTCAGAACAGTACAAACAAGTTAAACAAGTTTTTTTACTTTTTTAAATTTTTGTAACTTTTTGAGATTTTTTAGCCCACTGTTTATGTGAGTGCAGTGAGTGCAGTGGGTGGGGCCTGCAGAGTATTAGTCACTCTGGGTACCGCACAGCCACTTAAATCAGCAGACCAGTGTGCAGCGTGCCTTGTATAAGTTAAGAACAGCCACTTGTATTAGTCACTCTGTCTGGAATCTACATAGCCACTTAAATCAGCAGAGCACAGCATACAGCAGCGTGCTTGGACTGAAGTGAAATGGCGCTGAATCACCGTCGCAGCCCCCTTATATAGAATTTTAAACTGCGGAAATCCGACACCAGGAGGATGACGTTTTGCCTTTATCTGGAATCAGAGTCTGACAAGAACACTCAAGCAGCAGCTTGGAACGACTTTGGGGGTCATTCCGAGTTGATCGCTCGCAAGCAGTTTCCCTCTGGGAGTGTATTTTAGCTTAGCAGAAGTGCGAATGAAAGGATCGCAGAGCGGCTACTAAAAAAAATGTGTGCAGTTTCAGAGTAGCTCCAGACCTACTCCTAGCTTGCGATCACTTCAGACTGTTCAGTTCCGGATTTGATGTCACAAACACGCCCTGCGTTCGGCCAGCCACACCTGCGTTTTTCCTGGCACGCCTGCGTTTTTTCGAGCACTCCCTGAAAACGATCAGTTGACACCCAGAAACGCCCTCTTCCTGTCAATCACTATGCGGCTGCCATTGCGACTGAAAAGTTTCGCTAGACCTTGTGTAAAAATACTTTGCCCGTTGTGAAAGTACGTCGCGCGTGCGCACTGCGCCGCATGCGCAGAAGTGCCTTTTTTTGCATCATTGCTGCGCAGCGAACATTTTTAGCTAGCGATCAACTCGGAATGACACCCTAAGAACCAAGAAGTTCGGAGTTGCTCTGATTCTAAGTAATCCGAACCGCTCATCTCTAATATTTGGCCCTTTATTCTTACACAACATATTATATCATAGTATAATTTGTCATGAAGGAAACTGGTAACACTTTGATCTCATGCGTATCCAATAGAACCAATAAGTTTCTGTATGTAAACCTTCATCAAGTGACGTGATTATTCCTTCTTTTTCCTACCATGTATTTATTATTTTGATCTCCATGAGAGAGCTCCACTATTATTAAGACCGGATGTCCCAACTGGCAACATTTATCTTATAGAACCACAACATATTTCTTCCATGCAGTGCATAGCTGTATGACACACCAAGATGTCTATCAAGCAGGATATTTATTAGTAACGTTATACAGAATGCATCATCTGGATTCTAACACTTAAAATTGCCTATTACTCAGTTGATGGCACAGTGTTTTAATCCCTGAACACATGGTAGTAAATGACAAGAATATAAATAACATTCCCCAAGGCTCTCACATTATTTTGCGTGATATTCTAGAAACCCTTCGATCATGTCTCCTCCTTTGAGCATTAGAATAAGAGAGAGAAGGTTTCTAATAACCCTTTCACACCGCAAACCCGGGTCTGACCCAGTATTTTGAACCTGGGTCCGACCCTTTCATACCCCTTTCACACCGCACAAATAACCCCGTATCGACCCGGCATATTGCGTGGGTCGACACGGGTCGGCGTGCGGTGTGAAAGGGGCATAGCCGAAATCCCGGGTCGCCTAACCTGGCAATTCAACCCGGGTATAAAGTAGTGTTATACCCGGGTTGAATACCGGGTCAGTGGCTGCGTAAACGGGCTCCCGGGTCGATGCAACCCGGGACCCGTTTACTAGATAGGGAGAGGCGGCGCGGAGATGAGCTCATCTCCCAGTGCCGCCTCCACCTCCGTTCCCGCTACCGGCTCCGTTTCCCCGCTGCTATGGCAACCCGCCCGGCATATTGCCGGGTCGGGAAAGCCTGCAGCAGCTGCCAATGCCGGATCCCATCCGGGAAGGACCCGTTTCCAATTCCCGAGTGGGATCCGGCATTGGCAGTGTGAAAGGGGTATCACACTACACTTTCAACCCGGGTTATTGCAGGGTTGGCTCCTTTTAACTCAACCTGGGTCAGCAATTAAAACACCAGGGATGTAATTTTAAATGGACTTTTTTTGGCTCAGAAAGATGAGGTGTCAGAAGGGGACAAAAGGAGAGGGAAGGGACAGCTCACAGCATTGCAGGAATCATGGCTGACGAGCTATGTTTTTATACACAATTGCATCTTTAACTGTTCCAGTAACTTACCTCCCAACTGTCCCAATTTTCGCAGGATAGTCCCCTTTTTTTGTACTGTCTCGCTGTCCCACCCCCGGGATGCAGTGTCCCGCGGTGGGAGTGGTGGTGGTGGGGTGGGGGGGCTAGTAGGGAGGCTCCTGTCACTGCTGCTCTGCTTAGCAGAGCAGCGGTGAATAGACACTGTGCGCATGCACAGGTGACAGAGGGAGACGGGGCATGCCAGCAGCTCAGAGAGCGCTGGGCATGCCCCCTCAGTGACGGTACAAGGGGGCGTGACTCACGATTGAGGCTCTGCCACGAGGCCATGCCCCTTTCATATAGGTCACACACCCTTTTTGGGTGCACTTAGTGCGCGCCAAGGTCCTTCTTTGTACTTTTAATAAGTTGGGAGGTATGCAGTAAGCTGCCTAGCAATCTTTGCCTCACCCCTAATTCTTAATAGCTCTAATGCTCTCTGTTCTCTCCTGTGTAGCAGGACTCAGGTTGGTGACATCATCAAGGCACACAAAGAACAGCCAATCAGCACGTTTACATGAATGCAGGGTTGAATAACCCGGGTTGGACACTGATTGCACAGTAAGTCAACAAGCTCTACGATGACCCTGGACCTGAAACAGACCAAAAGCAGACAAATCAAACAGCTGGTTTTACATTAGGCTGGTTCACTAGGACCTAGTGACTTTACTGAGCATGTCTCACAATCCCAATGAGAAACAACCTTTATTGTGGTCAAAGGTGTTTCTATAATGGGTGCGATGTGTTGGGTGCTCACGGGCCCCTGGGTCCACACACTGCACCCATATATTATACTTACCACACCGAAGTCCCGCAGTGGTTTCCCTACAGTGCGGGCATAAATCACTCAGGAAAATAGCCGTAAAGGCCATTTCCAACTGATTTGCGCATGCGTACTGGAAATGTCCCTGGGAAAAAAGTGTGGGCACCATGTTCCCGGAGACCTGCACATATGCAGTAGACTCTGGTATTATGCCAGAGTCTACTTGCTGCCGGAGAGGAGAGAGCCCACAACGGAGGTTGCACGCAGGTCCCCTCCTTTCTTAAAATGCCCGTGATTGTGGTATTGTGCTTACTACTAAATGGCCATATTGTATTATCATATGCTTACTGTATTGTTTAGAACAGAGGTTCTCAAACTCTGTCCTCAGGGGCCCACACAGTGCATGTTTTGCAGGTCTCCTCACAGAATCGCAAGTGAAATAATTAGCTCCACCTGTGGACCTTTTAAAACGTGTCAGTGAGTAATTAATACACCTGTGCACCTGCTGGGTTACCTGCAAAATATGCACTGTGTGGGCTCCCGAGGACCGAGTTTGAGAACCTCTGGTTTAGAACAATGCCGAAACTTCTGTAGTAATGTAGGCCCCATACTAGGTTTGATCCAAGGGGCTCAATATACTAAGAGGCACTTTTCAAAGTTGTGCGATTTTGGCTGCTGGATTTAAAGGAGCAATTAGTAAATCCATTAAACAAACAAGTCCATATCGTCTGCCGCAGGTGACAGATCCACTTTAAGGGCTCGTGCACAACGGGGTCTATGGGGTCTATGTAGTAAGCCTTGGAGAGAGATAAAGTAGACGGAGATAGAGGGGGAGATGTACTAAGCAGTGAAAAGAGTGGAGAAGTGAGCCAGTGGAGAAGTTGCCCATGGCAACCAATCAGCACTGAAGTAACATTTTTTAATTTGCATACTATAAAATTATACAGAGCAGCTGATTGGTTGCCATGGGCAACTTCTCCACTGCCTCACTTCTCTACTCTTTTCACTGCTTAGTACATCTCCCCCAAAGTACCAACCAACCAGCTACTAACTGTCATTTTTCAAACCCATCCTGTAACATGGCAGTTAGGGGCTGATTGGCTGGTACTTTATCTTTCTCCACTTTATTGCTCTCCAAGCCTTAGTGCATAGACTCCTTAGGGGTACATTTACTAAGCAGTGATAAGAGCGGAGAAGTGAGCCAGTGGAGAAGTTGCCAATAGCAACCAATCAGCACTGAAGTAACATCTATAATTTGCATACTATAAATTGATACAGAGCTGCTGATTGGTTGATGGGGAAATTTCTCCACTGGCTCACTTCTCCATTCTTATCACTGCTTAGTAAATGTACCCCTTAATCTCCTTCCACTTTATCTCTCTCCAGAGCTTAGTACATAGACCCCAAAGTCTTGCTGAATCTGGGTAAGCTAAACATGTTGTGTTTACAACTAGAGATGAGCGGGTTCGGTTACCCGAATCCGAGTCCAGCTCTGGTTTTCCCGCCTGACTCTGAAACCAGAACGAGGCAAAACGTCATCATCCCGCTGTCAGATTCTCACAGGGTTTGGGTTCCATATAAGGAGCCGCGCGTCGCCGCCATTTTCACTCCAGCATTGGAGAGTGTAGTGAGAGGATGTGTTTCCGTCCTCAGTGTCCTGCATCAGTACAGTGGTAGTGTCTTGTGCTGCATCAGTCCAGTCACAGTGGTGGTGTCCTCTGCTGCCATATGTCCAGTGCTGCTGTATAAATCCAGTCCAGTGGTGCTGTGTTGTTCTGCATCAGTTCAGTGGTGGCGTATTGTGCTGCATCAGTCCAGTCACAGTGGTGTTGTCCCCTGCTGCCATATGTCCAGTGCTGCTGTATAAGTCCAGTCCAGTGGTGCTGTGTTGTTCTGCATCAGTTCAGTGGTGGCGTATTGTGCTGCATCAGTCCAGTCACAGTGCTGGTGTCCTCTGCTGCCATATGTCCAGTGCTGCTGTATAAGTCCAGTCCATTGCAGTGGTGCTGTGTTGTCCTGCATCAGTCCAGTGGTAGTGTCCCTGTGCTGCTGTATATGTCCAGTGATACTGCCATATACGTCCAGCGGTTCTGCCGTATAAATCCAGTGATACTGCCGTATATGTCCAGTGGTACTGCCATATAATTCCAGTGATACTGCCGTATACTGTATGTCCAGTGGTACTGGCGTATAAATCCAGTGGTACTGGCGTATAAATCCAGTCCAGTGATACTGACGTATATGTCCAGGGGTACTGCCATATAATTCCAGTGATACTGCCGTATATATGCCCAGTGGTACTGCCGTATAAATCCAGTGATACTGCCGCATAAATCCAGTCCAGTGGTACTGCCGTATAAGTCCAGTGGTACTGCTGTATAATTCCAATGATACTGCCATATAATTCCAGTGGTACTGGCGTATAAGTCCAGTGATACTGCCTTATAAATCCAGTCCCGTGGTACTGCCGTATAAGTCCAGTAATACTGTTGTATAATTCCAATGATAATACCAGTGATACTGCCGTATAATTCCAGTGGTACTGCCGTATAATTCCAGTGAAACTGCGTATAAATCCAGTCCAGTGGTACTGCCGTATAAGTCCAGTGGTACTGACCTGTGCTGTATATTATTTACTCCATTTAAAGGGGTTATTAATATTTAATCCAAATAATTTTTACAGGGTTTGCCCTGTGTGGTGTAGGGATACACTGTCCTGTGCAGCATATTGTGTTATATAACTCCAGAAAAATAATGGCGAAACAAAAATTTGGAGGATAAAATAGGGAATGATCAAGAACCACTTCCTCCTAGTGCTGAAGCTGCTGCCACTAGTCATGACATAGACAATGAAATGCCATCAACGTCATCTGCCAAGGCCGATGCCCAATGTGATGGTAGAGGGCATATAAAAGCCAAAAAGCCAAAGTTCAGTAAAATGACCCCAATTTTTATTTAAATGGTCTGGGGAGAAACGTAAACTTGCCAATATGCCATTTACGACATGAGTGGCTAAGGCCCTGGCCTATGTTCATGACTAGTGGTTCAGCTTCACATGACGATGGAACCCTCATCCTCCCCCTAGAAAAATGATAAGAGTTAAGCTGGCAAAAGCACAGCAAAGAACTGTGCGTTCTAAGATGGTATCACAAATCCCCAAGGAGAGTCCAAGTGTGTCGGCGGTTGCGATGCCTGACCTTCCCAACACTGGATGGGAAGAGGTGGCTCCTTCCACCATTTGCACACCTTCTGCAAGCACTGGAAGTAGCACCCACAGTCCAGTTTCTGATATTCAAATTGAAGATGTCACTGTTGAAGTACACCAGGATGAGGATATGGGTGTTGCTGGCGCTGAGGAGGAAGTTGATGATGAGGATTCTGATGGTGATGTGGTTTGTTTAAAGCAGGCACCGGGAGAGACACCTGTTGTCCGTGGGATGAAGAAGCCCATTGTGATGCCTGGGCAAAATATAAAAAAAAGACACCTCTTCGGTGTAGAATTATTTCTCCACAAATCCGGACAACAGGTGTCAAGCCGGGTGTTGCCTCTGTCAATCCGTAATAAGTAGGGGTAAGGACGTTAACCACCTAGGAACATACTCCCTTATACGTCACCTGCTGCGCATTCATCAGAAGTCAGTGTCAAGTTGTGAAACTTTGGGTAATAGCATAAGCAGTCCACTGACACCTAAAACCCTTCTTCCTCTTGTACCCAAGCTCCTGCAAGCCACACCACCAACTCCCTCCACGTCAACTTCTTCCTCAGTCAGGAACGTCAGTAGTCCTGCAGGCCATGTCACTGGCAAGACTGAGGAGTCCTCTGCTAACCGGGATTCCTCCGGAGGATCCTTGAGTGGTACGCCTACTGCTGCTGTTGCTGCCGCTGCTGCTGCTGCTGCTGTTGTTGCTGCTGGGAGTCGATCGTCATCCCAGAGGGGAAGTCGGAAGACCACTTGTACTACTTCAACTAAGCAATTGACTGTCCAACAGTCCTTTGTGAGGAAAATGAAATATGACAGCAGTCATCCTGTTGCAAAACGGATAACTGAGGCATTGACAGCTATGTTGGTGTTAGATGTGCGTCCGGTATCCGCCATTAGTTCAGTGGGATTTAGAGAATTGATGGAGGTAGTGTGTCCCTGGTACCAAATCCAATTTAGGTTCTACTTCTCTAGGCAGGCGATACCGAGAATGTACAGAGATGTCATAAAAAGTGTCCTCAGTGTCCTAAAAAATGCAGTTGTACCCACTGTCCACTAAACCACGGACATGTGGACAAGTGGAACAGGGCAGACTAAGGACTATATGACTGTGACAGCCCACTGGGAAGATGTATGGCCTTACGCAGCAGCAACAACAGCAGCGGCACCAGTAGCAGCATCTCGCAAACGCCAACTCATTCTTAGGCAGGCTATGCTATGTATCACCGCTTTCCATAAGAGGCACACCGCTGACAACCTCTTATGGAAACTGAGGGACATCTTCGCACAATGGCTTACCCCACTTAGACTCTCCTGGAGATTTGTGATATCGGACAACGCCACCAATATTGTGCATGCATTACATCTGGGCAAATTCCAGCACGTCCCATGTTTTGCACATACAATTAATTTGGTGGTGCAGAATTTTTTTAAAAATGACAGGGGCGTGCAGGAGATGCTGTCGGTGGCCCCAAAAATTGTGAGCCAATTTCGACATTCATCCACCACATGCCGAAGACTGTAGCGCCATCAAACACTCCTGAACCTGCCCTGCCATCACCTGAAGCAAGAGGTGGTAATGAGGTGGAATTCAACACTATATATGCTTCAGAGGATGGAGGAGCAGCAAAAGGCCAATAAGCCTATACACCTGACTCAAGCACAGTGGAGAATGATTCCCGTCTTAGAAACATAGAAACATAGAATTTGACGGCAGATAAGAACCACTTGGCCCATCTAGTCTGCCCCTTTTTTTATCCTCAATCCTTTTTTAACCTTTTTTCTTTGTAAGGATATTTATATGCCCATCCCAAGCATGTTTAAGTTGCTGCACAGTCTTAGCTCTACCACCTCTGATGGGAGGCTATTCCACTTATCCCCTACCCATTCTGTGAAGTAATTTTTCCTTAAATTTCCCCTGAACCTGCCTCCCTCCAGTTTCAGTATATGTCCTCGAGTTCTAATACTTCTCTTCCTTTGAAGAATGCTTCCCTCCTGAACTTTGTTAAAACCCTTGGTATATTTGAAAGTTTCTATCATGTCCCTCCTTTCCCTTCTCTCCTCCAAACTATACATGTTAAGATCTTTTAGCCTTTCCGGGTAAGTTTTGTGATGTAGGCTATGCACCATTTTAGTTGCCCTTCTTTGTACACTCTCTAATGTATTTATATCCTTCTGGAGATATGGTCTCCAGAACTGGACACAGTATTCCAGATGAGGTTGTACCAATGACCTATACAGTGGCATTATTACTTATTTTTTCATGCTTACTGATTCCTCTCCCTATGCAACCAAGCATCTGACTTGCCTTTCTCATTGCTTTGTTGCATTGCTTTCTTGTCTTTACGTCACTTTAACTAGTGACTCCTCAATCCCTTTCTTCCTCAGTAGTTTCCATTATAGTACCCTTGATGCTATATTTAGCCTTTGGATTTTTGAGACCCAAGTGCATGATTTTGCATTTTTTATCATTAAACTGTAGTTACCACGTTCTTGACCATTTCTCAAGCCTAGTTAGGTCATCAATCATTTGTTTTACCCCTCCTGATGTGTCTACCCTGTTGCATATCTTTGTATCATCTGAAAAAGTGCATACTTTCCCTTCAATACCATTTTGCAATGTTACCAACAAAGATATTAAAGAGAACTGGTCCAAGTACAGATCCCTGGGGTACTCCACTGGTAACATTTCCCTCCATAGATTGCACTCCATTTACTACAACTGCCTGTTTGCAATCCTGCAACCAGGTTCTTATCCATTTAACTGTTTTATAATCCACCCCCATGCTTTCAAGTTTATTTAGCAGTCTGCGATGTGGGACAGTGTCGAATGTCTTACTAAAGTCTAGATATGCTACATCTACAGCTCCCCCTTGATCTATTATTTTCATCACAGAGTTAAAAAAAGTCAATAAGATTTGTTTGGCATGATCTCCCACCAGTAAAGCCATGCTGTTTTGGATCCTGTAAATTGTTTGATTTAAGATATTCCACAACTTTTTCTTTTAATAGTTTTTCCATTACTTTCCCTACTACTGATGTAAGGCTTACTGGTCTGTAGTTACTTGCTTCTTCCTTGCTTCCACTTCTGTACAGTGGAACTACATTCACTCTTTTCCAGTTCTCTGGAATGGCACCTGTATTTAGTGACTGGTCAAATAATTATGTTAATGGTGCCACCAGCACATCTTTTAGATCTTTCAGTATCCTTGGGTGTATCCCATCTGGCCCCATTGATTTATCCACTTTTAGTTTTGAAAGTTCTGTTAGGACCTTCTCCTTCTGTAGAAAATACTGAGCAAATATAATTATTTAGGGGATCTGCTATTACCTTGTCTCCCTCCACCAAATTCTCACTCTCAGTCTTAAGTCTTATTATTCCTCCATTTGATTTTCTCCTTTCATTTCTATACTAAAAAAAAGTTTTGCCCCCTTTATCTACTGACTGGGCCATTTTCTCCTCAGCTTCTGCCTTTGCACGTCTGATCACTTTCTTAGCATCCTTCCATCTGTCCAGATACACCTCTTTGTCGTTATTATTTTGAGTCTGTTTGTATTTCCTAAAAGTCATCTTTTTTGCTTTCACACTAGTTGATACTTATTTTGTGAACCACACTGGCTTCCTTTTCCTGGTGCTTTTCCTAACTCTTTTAATACCTTTTAATACAAAGGTCTGTTGCCCTTAGTATTGCACTTTTTCAGTTTTTCCCACCTCTCCTCCACTTCTTCCAAGTTCCACCAGTCCACAATGAATCACTTAAACATCTCCCCATTTTTGCAAAGTCACAATTTCTAAAATCCAACACCTTTGTTTTTATGCTCACCCACATATATGTCTGATATCCTGTCACCATTTGTAAGAATTCAATCTAATAATGAGTCTTTGCATGTGGGCTCCCTCACCAATTGCTTGAGAGATGCTCCCTGTAAGGAATTTAGAAATTTGCCACTTGTAGCAGACCCCTTCCAATTTACATCAGGTAAATTAAAGTCTCCCATGATTATGACTTCTCCCTTTAACACCATTTTTGTGATGTCCATCAATAAGTTCCTGTCAAAAACCTGCCCCTGGTGGTCTATAGATCACCCCAATGTGAATAATGTCCTTCTCCCCGGTTTTTGTGGTGATCCAAAGAGCCTCAGTTTTATCTTCAATATTTTGTATTAAAGTAGCATTTATGCTTTTTTTCCACATACATTGCTACCCTTTCTTCTACTCTTTCCATTCTATACTTCCTAGATAAATTGTATCCTGGTATAGCTATGTCACAGTCACGATTCTCATTGCACCATGAGTCTGTAATTGCCACAATATCCAGGTTATCCCTTGTCATTATCGCAATTAGCTCTGGAATTTTGTCTCCTAAGTTCCTAGCATTTGTACACATAGCTTTAAGAATTTTGTTTGTGCATCTGTTATTAGTAGCCATGTCCAGACACTTAAAAAAAATGACAAGTTTAAAGTTGAAATTACCTGTTTGTTGATGTTGCTCAGTGTTTGGTATTTGTTTTTTTTACTAATCAGGACTCACACTTGTGCAAGGTTCTCCAACCCTTCGAACTTGCCACACGTGAAGTCAGTTCAGACACTGCCAGCTTGAGTCAGGTCATTTCCCTCATCAGGCTTTCGGAGAAGCAGCTGGAGAAATTGAAGGAGGAGCTAAGGTGGATCAATTCTGCAAAGTATGTGGGACTTGTGGATGGAGCCCTTCATTCGCTTTTCCAGGATTCAAGGGTGGTCAATCTGTTGAAATCAGAGCACTACATTTTGGTCACTGTGCTCGAACCTAGGTTTAAAGCCTACGTTGTATCTCCCTTTCCGGCAGACACAAGTCTGCAGAGTTTCAAAGACCTGCTGGTGAGAAAATTGTCAACTCAAGCTGAACGTGACCCATCAACAGCTTGTAAATGTTGATTTACTTACAGGACTAAAAGCAATACTTAAAACCACACTTAATACACTTTATTATCGAGCCGCTGCGGCCGCTATATGCAATCCTTAGCCTACGTATTTATTACTCAGTTTGCGTACAAAGTCCCATACCATGTACGCACTTTGTGTACTAATGCCGTGACGGGCGTACAAAGTACACGCGGTGCATACACACACAATGACACGCCGCTATCACTATGCAGCTTCACGTGTGTCTGTAATACACTTACAAATTTAGCAGGGAAAGGAGACACGACACCAATTGTATTTAGGAAGTTGGGATCTGACCCGCCAACATATAATTGATAAAAGGGGGTTACAACAAAGATACAATTACAATAACAGAAAAGAGGCTACAATACAATGGTACATACGTTTGGTTTCGCCAGCGCCACGCGGTCCCGGTGCTCAGGTCTATCAGGCAAGATGACCCTTCAGAGAGAGAGATTACCGACCGGCTAGGCAGCTTGGCTTTTTATACAGTTGATCAAAACATAATACAATAGACACTGTGTGCTCTTCCTCCATTGGTTCGGGGGTGGGACATTTCCTGTGCACCGGGGATCATTGGTCAGCTCAAGAGGTGGGTGATGGCTAAGACTTGAGATGTGATTTCTGTTGTTTGCATCTGAGTTCCCGCCCCATGACCAGTTAAACCCCTCACATTAATCATACATAAACCTGGTATTATTAATAACTTATTGTTGCAATATGTGACAATATTCTTATACCCACCAGATTAATGTTTACGTGACTCTGAACAATATGATCCCACACTTGATATGATTATCTATCTCCATCCTCAAGATATCCATATATATATATATATATATATACACACATACACATTCCTGTTATTACAATTTGTTAGGGAACATATGTATATATATATGTATATATATACACACATATATATATATATATATATATATATAAAACACACACATTTCCAAGAGTTCAGACCATGAATTACCTTAGCTATCTAAATGTCTGGTTTGTAATTTGTCAGCTATTGCAAATTGAGTTTCTCTTCAAACTAGGTTCCTGGAAATTGTCTTTTTGTTTGTCCTGTCTTCAGATAAGACAATGACAATCCAGTATTTATTGTCTTCGACAGATACTGGACAACTTTAGAACAATGGGAGTAACCAAAGGTATTTGCCTTCTTCATAGAATTTCAAAGCTTTGCGTAAACAAGGCCGTCTGTTACATTGTATTAGAGTTTCTGGGAGGATAATTTATGTGTGAACCATCTTCATGCTATTAGAAGGATGAGCAGACAGTGGGTGATTTATGCCTTACATGGATTAAATATATAATATGTCTTTGTGGCTTTTCCATGCGAGTACAAATGTCTCCGTAATTACTCATACCACGCGCTAACATGCACGACCCCGTGAGCGATCATACGCAATTTGCGAATATGTGCCTGCACGGCAGAATAAGTACGCGCACGGAGGCCATCTGTGTGATGTTTGTATGCGATGTGTGTACTGTAATATTTTCCGACTTTGACAGTCCACCCTTTGGCAGTCATCAATAACTGCCACTCTTAACTAATAAACAGAAAAATATTACCTATACAATATATACAAAAGCTTGGATGATTAGGGGAGAGTTGTAGGTGGGAGATGTATAGCCTAGTGGGATAGTAAAAAGCATGTATGTATGAATCAATGTCTGCGGGGCGTGTATCATCGTGCCGTATATGTTCTAAATAAGCTTTGAGGTATTGCGAAGTATACATTAAATCCTTCTTATCCCATATTAAGGGTTTGTAAATGGGCAAACAAACACTACCGAGCTCTTTATGGCTTCTTATTCCAACAAATGGGGTGCACATTTAGTTGATGATACATGAAGGGGGAACATATGTGAGTGCTAGTATATGTGGCTATCACCTGTCGACTATGTGTGCCATTAACTGGAGGTTGCAGAGATGAAGATAAGACACATATATAAAAATACATTCATATAAACATTTTGGGTAGGGTTGACGTCTTTTCCGGTTGGATGTATCTGGGCAGAGGGGGAGAGAAAAATGGTGAAAGAAACAGGCCATGAAATTCATTTGCAATCCTTATCATAACACTGTCTCTATGGATGGATCATAAATCAAATCTGCTGCTGTAAAAGCGCCCTCGCTCCTTAGACTCATCAAATTTGTGCTGTGCTTGCGCCGTGTTAGAATTCAAACACACCTAAATATCAGGCCAGTAATTATGATGACTCCCAGGATACAAAGGAGAAACTTCCCCACACTCATAATGACATTTTGAGCCCACTCTCCTAATCCTGAGAACCATTTGCGTGGGTTCAACCATGAGACCCAGCTGGCCAGTTCATTACCCACAGTCGCTAAGGTAAGGTTGTACTTCCTCCTGAACTCCCACTTCAACTGTAAGATCTCATCCATCTTGTGATTGATGATCTCCGTGGGGTCGTCAGTGCTATTCGTGAAATACGTACAACACTTCACGCCATATTGAGTTGCCAGGGTAACACAGTACCCACCTGTTACGGCTGTGACGTAATTAAGGACCATCCTGTGCTGGATCAGTTCCTTCTTGTAGGCTTATAACTCCCTTCCCGTATAGCTGAAGGTGTCATCATACATCTCGGTGATATTGTCGATCAAGTTCGCTAGCGCATGGATGTACCTATAATTTATAGTTCCTCTGGCAGTACGGGTGATATCTAATGCGAGAAGGAACTGAATCCCGGTGGATTCATGGATCAAATCAGAGGCTGCGTGCTCTGCCATATCTATGAGGTGTCTCTTGATGATGTGTTCACAGTGAGTATGAGTATAAGGAGTCTGAGCACTGCGGTGAACGTCTTTCATTTCGTTGTGGGTTATTGTCATGACCTCTGGTAGTACCCTTCCAATGTAACACAATCCCTCAGAGCTTGGAGTAAGCCACTTGTACGCTTTCCTCCCACATATGAAATAGGCATCATCTGGGAGAACATAGGGGACAAAATGTAACATCACCATATTGCAAACTTTCCAGGTAAAGAAACCAATCCCTAGTTCTCTCATTTGTTCAGTACAAGTATCGGGCTGGATGATATGGGCACAATACCCTGATGATACTTTTCCAACCCACATGGTCTTGCTTCCACGTGTAAACCTATACCGAAAATACCTCCCACTGTTGGCTATCTTGCGTACAAGTTCAGAGTCGATAGGAATCCTATCAGCTCTGTGTGAAAAAGTCATTGTCTGGTTATTCCACGTCACTTCCCAATTTCCTGGTTTTCGGTAATTGGAAATATTAAAACACAACAGGGACCTATCTACATGATACTGGTGGAGCTTCAAGCTAAGGGGCCTAGATATATTGAATTTCTTGTCCACCGGTCTCCCGCCCCGTAATTCGAGTACCTCATCTATTGCTTAAGGGTATGGTACTAATCCTGACTTACTCTGTCCTTGAGGTACCTGTGAGCACTCCCAGCATTCTGTCTGGTTTAAGACCTTACCCACTAATGAGTGGTAATCACTCAATGGATGTCGGTCCATGTTGATATTAATGTTGGACTGACATCTCTGGATGCACCCGTCTTCGACTATGTTCTCACAATTCCTACAAATACAATATTCATCAGACAATAACACTTCACATTGCCTCCATGACTACCAGAGCGCTTACTGATACCAGCCTTTACTCGAGTGATGTGCTGCTCCTGAGATCCTACAAATTCGTACTCGCCATCAGAAACAATGTTAGATCCTTGCTCGACCACTCTGGGACCCTCACCAAAACAAATTGTCCTGATCAAAAACAGAATTACTAGTAGAACCCAAAACGCAGTCTCTTGTGGTAGATCCATTTTGTTAGGGGAAAGAAGGAAAATAAGGAGGAGAAAAGAAAGGAAAATACAGGGGGGGTGAAAAAAGAAAATGGTGCGACAACCGTCCATGGTCTTGTTGCTCTCCGTGCTCAGGTGCCTTTCAACAGTCCTGCCTCTCTGCTTTCCCGGAACAAACACTCTAGTGATACGAGGTTCTCTTCACCTTGCTCTTTGAACACACAGTTCTCTCCGGTCAGCGACCTTCTTGCAGTGGGACGAGTGGACCCAAGTCTCTCTTTTGGCGACCTTTAGTGCTGTCGTGCTGGTTAACAAGACTTGGTATGGTCCTTCCCACCTGTCTATGAGGCAACCTGAGTGTAACAAATTTTGAATCATCACATAATCCCCAGGCTCAATGTCATGACAATTACTGTTCGGTAGGTCAGGAATCACCAGCTTTAGATTTCTTTGTTGATTTCTCAGCTGCTGGTTCATCCTAACCAAATATTTCACAGTTATTTCATTATTGCATTTCAAATCATCCTGGGGGTCTATCATTACATGAGGTTGTCGACCAAAAAGAATTTCAAAGAGTGATAAGTTAAGCGCAGACCTGGGAGTAGTTCTGATGCTGTACAACACTAGTGGCAAAGCTAGTGGCAAAGCTTCTGGCCACAGCAATCCAGTTTCAGCCATCACTTTGCTCAGCTTGTTCTTAATAGTGCTGTTCACTCTCTCTACCTTCGCACTCTCCTGTGGTCGGTACAGAGGATGTAGCTTGCTATTAATTCCCATCAGTTTGCACATGACCTGAAAGACTTCACCTGTGAAATGTGTACCCCTATCACTTTCAATCATTCTAGGGATACCATATCTACACACAAATTTCTGCACAATTTTCCTTGCAGTGAACGTAGCAGTATTTGTGGCAGCAGGGAACGCTTCTACCCAGTTGGAAAATACATCAATACATACTAACAAATATTTCAAATTCCTACAGGGTGGTAACTGTATGAAGTCGATTTGTATTACATGAAAAGGTCAGTCTGTAGGAGGGATATGGGATAGCTCTGTTGGTATTGTCTTACCAATATTCTTCCTCAAGCAAGTAAAACATGTCATTGCTCTCTTACCTGCATGAGAAGAGAATCCTGGCGCACACCAGTAGGCTCTTACCAGCTTGCACATACCCTCTTTGCCCAGATGAGTCAGACCGTGTGCCGCCACAGCTAGACTTGGAAGATATGCTCTGGAGGCCACTGGCTTACCGTGTCCACCTGTCCAAAGTCCTGAGGACTCCTGACCATACCCCTTCGACTTCCAGACCGCCTTTTTCCTGTAGGGAACACAAATTTTGCATTTCAATTTACTGTTGTGTATTATCAGTTGTGTGAAGTAAACCATCTCTGGATGAGAGAAGAGAGGGGAAAAATAGTAAATAAAAAAAAAGAAAATGTCAGGTTTGGCATTCACCAACAGGCTGTCACACCATCATGCATATCGGTGTCTGTACACAGTCTCCTTTCACCAGTATTCTCATTCTCCACCCTTTGTGCATGACCAGGCACTCTGCAGTAATACTGGTGTCCTTGTTCTAGTGAGATATACTGGATTTGGGCAGAACTCTGAAGTACCGAGTAGGCATGTGGCGTTTGAACTGTAATCGGGTTCATGTATGGTACCCTCCTGTCGGTGAACGTAAGAGATGAGGAGGAAACCTTGAAGAAAATCACATAGAGGTTAGTAACAGATACATTTGTAGAGGCAAAGAGGATTTTATAAAATTTGACAACTGGATTGGGCACTATAGGGAATGACTTTTCTACCAGGTCTACACCCCTTAAAAAAAAAATAATTCTATGTGTGTCGTATCTCTACTGGGACTATCCCAGCCATCAATCCAGTGTCCTGTCCATCCTAAGTTCATAGGGAACCCGGTATTTGTGAGAAAATTTCCTCTACCTGTGATGGACATGAATCTAGAACAGTGAAATACAACATTAGTCTTCGTGGGTATCCAACATACTTTGTACTTCCTGGGCGGGAGCACGCTATATGTATACCATATCTAACAAAATTCCTGTTAAATTAATCAGGGGCCATTTCTGTGCAGAAAAACGCAGGCGTGTAAGGGAAAAACGCGGGAGTGTCTGGAGAAACGGGGGAGTGGCTGGCCGAACGCAGGGCGTGTGTTTGACATCAAACCAGGAACGAAACGGCCTGAGCTGATCGCAATCTGTGAGTAGGTCTGGAGCTACTCAGACACTGCTAAGAAATTTCTAATCGCAATTCTGCGAATCTTTCGTTTGCTATTCTGCTAAGCTAAGATACACTCCCAGAGGGCGGCGGCCTAGCGTGTGCAATGCTGATAAAATCTGCTAGCGAGCGAACAACTCGGAATGACCCCCTATGTGTCCTACTACTCCTACAATCTCTGGCAAAATGTCCTTTATTTCTACAAATGTAACATATTCTTGTACCACCAGGGGTCTGGGGTTTTGGCTGATGGGGCTTTCCTGTCAGGGCCTGTAGACTTACTGTCATCAGCTTCTCCTCCTGTTGTTCTCCGCGCCTAGCAATATTCTTGTGGTGTTCAATTGCGCACTCTCTAAGACAAGCTACTGTGACCCCTCTCCAATTAGTCAAAGATGTTTGCACCCTGTCCCTTAATGTCTTATTGAGCCCGTCCATTAGTACAGAGACAGCCACCTCCCTGTAATTCGCATTGTTCCCTATATCTGATACCCCAATGTATCTATCCATTATTTGCAGAGCCCGATGGAAATATTTAGATGCCATTTCATTTTCTCTCTGTTTTATGGAGAACATTTTTCTCCACTTAACAATAGTGGGGAAATACAACTCTAGTTGCATGTTAATTCGTTCCACATTCTCCTGATTGTGTTCGTCAGTCATAGGACCATCCAACTCTAATTTACAATCAGTGATAAATTTTTGGGTGTCAATATTAGGGGGTAGGCACGCTTTCAAAAGTATCCGTCAATCTTTGTTTGCCGGTTCATATGCATTACACAAATCCTTTACATACTTCTGACATCTGGCTAAATGCTTCTGGGATCGGGGAATTCTGAAATGATTGACCGAAGTTCTGATCTGGACCATGGGCAATACATTGCATTATTCCTGGTGAGGATTACTCCCTGACTATCGGTCCTCCTATTGGGAGTTACGATTTCCAAGACAGGATGTAATCCTACCATTCCATTCCTGATCTGCTCACTGTGAGGTGTTAATGTCTCTGTGTAATGAACAGTCTCATACTTACCGATGTCTGTGATCTCACCAGTCCTTTCAATGGGGGATACTGTTGCTGCTCTTACCGGTTGGACAGGGCCCACCTGCATTTCCTGTAAGGCAATTGCCTGGATGAGGGCTGAGAGTGGGATGGATGCATCATTTTCCTCTGACCTATGACCTTGGAGAGCGTTCAAAACAGAATACAACTTGCACGGGTTAAGGTTAACACATTGATCCTGCATTTTTCTATAATTTACAGATATACCATTGACTGTAGCCATCTTTTCCCCTTCGACCTGTGTCGGTAGTGGTGTGTTCATGCCCTCATTCCTGTTAGGTTTGGAACTTGCTTTGCGAGTTTGTTCCCTTTGCACCTCCCCCTCTTGTTGCCACAGGTTTAAACAATTGTTATGTCTGATCCTTTGTTTTCTAGATTTAATCAGACATATTTTACTACCTACATTCTGCAGTACCTCTGGTTCAAAGCTGCCCATCCTAGGGAATGATGCCCTATCTTTGTCAGTCATACGTACCCACTCATTGCAAAAAGTCTCCATGTGTGAACCATATTTTTCACACATAATACACATTGCTGACCCTCTCTGCCGCAATCCTTCAGCCTGAACCCTAGCTACCATACGACTCTCACTTGAGCAACTGGCTCCCATAATTGTGGGCCTTTTCCTACAAACACCAAAATACTAGAGATGAGCGGGTTCGGTTTCTCTGAATCCGAACCCGCACGAACTTCATGTTTTTTTTCACGGGTCCGAGCGACTCGGATCTTCCCGCCTTGCTCGGTTAACCCGAGCGCGCCCGAACGTCATCATGACGCTGTCGGATTCTCGCGAGGCTCGGATTCTATCGCGAGACTCGGATTCTATATAAAGAGCCGCGCGTCGCCGCCATTTTCACACGTGCATTGAGATTGATAGGGAGAGGACGTGGCTGGCGTCCTCTCCATTTAGATTATAAGAGAGAGAGATTTACTGGAGCTTAGGACTAGGAGGAGTACTGTAGAAGTGTAGAGAGTGCAGAGAGTTTACTAGTGAGTGACCACCAGACAGTGCAGTTTATTTAATATATCCGTTCTCTGCCTGAAAAAAGCGATACACACAGTGACTCAGTCACATACCATATCTGTGTGCACTGCTCAGGCTCAGCCCAGTGTGCTGCATCATCTATATATATTATATATCTGTCTGACTGCTCAGCTCACACAGCTTATAATTGTGGGGGAGACTGGGGAGCACTGCAGTGCCAGTTATAGGTTATAGCAGGAGCCAGGAGTACATAATATTATATAGTGAGTGACCACCAGACAGTGCAGTTTATTTAATATATCCGTTCTCTGCCTGAAAAAAGCGATACACACAGTGACTCAGTCACATACCATATCTGTGTGCACTGCTCAGGCTCAGCCCAGTGTGCTGCATCATCTATATATATTATATATCTGTCTGACTGCTCAGCTCACACAGCTTATAATTGTGGGGGAGACTGGGGAGCACTGCAGTGCCAGTTATAGGTTATAGCAGGAGCCAGGAGTACATAATATTATATTAAAATTAAACAGTGCACACTTTTGCTGCAGGAGTGCCACTGCCAGTGTGACTGACCAGTGACCTGACCACACTGACCACCAGTATAGTTAGTAGTATACTTATATTGTGATTGCCTGAAAAAGTTAAACACTCGTCGTGTGACTTCACTTGTGTGTTGTTGTTTTTTTATTCTATAAAAATAAAACTCATTCTGCTGACAGACAGTGTCCAGCAGGTCCGTCATTATATAATATATAATATATACCTGTCCGGCTGCAGTAGTGATATATATATATTTTTTATATCATTTATCATCCAGTCGCAGCAGACACAGTACGGTAGTTCACGGCTGTGGCTACCTCTGTGTCTGCACTCGGCAGGCAGTCCGTCCATAATTGTATACCACCTAACCGTGGTTTTTTTTTCTTCTTTATACATACATACTACTACGACATCTCTTTATCAACCAGTCTATATTAGCAGCAGACACAGTACAGTACGGTAGTTCACGGCTGTGGCTACCTCTGTGTCTGCACTCGGCAGGCAGTCCGTCCATAATTGTATACCATCTAACCGTGGTTTTTTTTTCTTTCTTCTTTATACATACATAGTTACATAGACATCTCTTTATCAACCAGTCTATATTAGCAGCAGACACAGTACAGTACGGTAGTTCACGGCTGTGGCTACCTCTGTGTCTGCACTCGGCAGGCAGTCCGTCCATAATTGTATACCACCTAACCGTGGTTTTTTTTTCTTTCTTCTTTATACATACATAGTTACATAGACATCTCTTTATCAACCAGTCTATATTAGCAGCAGACACAGTACAGTACGGTAGTTCACGGCTGTGGCTACCTCTGTGTCTGCACTCGGCAGGCAGTCCATAATTGTATACTAGTATCCATCTCCATTGTTTACCTGAGGTGCCTTTTAGTTGTGCCTATTAAAATATGGAGAACAAAAATGTTGAGGTTCCAAAATTAGGGAAAGATCAAGATCCACTTCCACCTCGTGCTGAAGCTGCTGCCACTAGTCATGGCCGAGACGATGAAATGCCAGCAACGTCGTCTGCCAAGGCCGATGCCCAATGTCATAGTACAGAGCATGTCAAATCCAAAACACCAAATATCAGAAAAAAAAGGACTCCAAAACCTAAAATAAAATTGTCGGAGGAGAAGCGTAAACTTGCCAATATGCCATTTACGACACGGAGTGGCAAGGAACGGCTGAGGCCCTGGCCTATGTTCATGGCTAGTGGTTCAGCTTCACATGAGGATGGAAGCACTCAGCCTCTCGCTAGAAAAATGAAAAGACTCAAGCTGGCAAAAGCAGCACAGCAAAGAACTGTGCATTCTTCGAAATCCCAAATCCACAAGGAGAGTCCAATTGTGTCGGTTGCGATGCCTGACCTTCCCAACACTGGACGTGAAGAGCATGCGCCTTCCACCATTTGCACGCCCCCTGCAAGTGCTGGAAGGAGCACCCGCAGTCCAGTTCCTGATAGTCAGATTGAAGATGTCAGTGTTGAAGTACACCAGGATGAGGAGGATATGGGTGTTGCTGGCGCTGGGGAGGAAATTGACCAGGAGGATTCTGATGGTGAGGTGGTTTGTTTAAGTCAGGCACCCGGGGAGACACCTGTTGTCCGTGGGAGGAATATGGCCGTTGACATGCCAGGTGAAAATACCAAAAAAATCAGCTCTTCGGTGTGGAGGTATTTCACCAGAAATGCGGACAACAGGTGTCAAGCCGTGTGTTCCCTTTGTCAAGCTGTAATAAGTAGGGGTAAGGACGTTAACCACCTCGGAACATCCTCCCTTATACGTCACCTGCAGCGCATTCATAATAAGTCAGTGACAAGTTCAAAAACTTTGGGTGACAGCGGAAGCAGTCCACTGACCAGTAAATCCCTTCCTCTTGTAACCAAGCTCACGCAAACCACCCCACCAACTCCCTCAGTGTCAATTTCCTCCTTCCCCAGGAATGCCAATAGTCCTGCAGGCCATGTCACTGGCAATTCTGACGATTCCTCTCCTGCCTGGGATTCCTCCGATGCATCCTTGCGTGTAACGCCTACTGCTGCTGGCGCTGCTGTTGTTGCTGCTGGGAGTCGATGGTCATCCCAGAGGGGAAGTCGTAAGCCCACTTGTACTACTTCCAGTAAGCTATTGACTGTTCAACAGTCCTTTGCGAGGAAGATGAAATATCACAGCAGTCATCCTGCTGCAAAGCGGATAACTGAGGCCTTGACAACTATGTTGGTGTTAGACGTGCGTCCGGTATCCGCCGTTAGTTCACAGGGAACTAGACAATTTATTGAGGCAGTGTGCCCCCGTTACCAAATACCATCTAGGTTCCACTTCTCTAGGCAGGCGATACCGAGAATGTACACGGACGTCAGAAAAAGACTCACCAGTGTCCTAAAAAATACAGTTGTACCCAATGTCCACTTAACCACGGACATGTGGACAAGTGGAGCAGGGCAGGGTCAGGACTATATGACTGTGACAGCCCACTGGGTAGATGTATGGACTCCCGCCACAAGAACAGCAGCGGCGGCACCAGTAGCAGCATCTCGCAAACGCCAACTCTTTCCTAGGCAGGCTACGCTTTGTATCACCGCTTTCCAGAATACGCACACAGCTGAAAACCTCTTACGGCAACTGAGGAAGATCATCGCGGAATGGCTTACCCCAATTGGACTCTCCTGTGGATTTGTGGCATCGGACAACGCCAGCAATATTGTGTGTGCATTAAATATGGGCAAATTCCAGCACGTCCCATGTTTTGCACATACCTTGAATTTGGTGGTGCAGAATTTTTTAAAAAACGACAGGGGCGTGCAAGAGATGCTGTCGGTGGCCAGAAGAATTGCGGGACACTTTCGGCGTACAGGCACCACGTACAGAAGACTGGAGCACCACCAAAAACTACTGAACCTGCCCTGCCATCATCTGAAGCAAGAAGTGGTAACGAGGTGGAATTCAACCCTCTATATGCTTCAGAGGTTGGAGGAGCAGCAAAAGGCCATTCAAGCCTATACAATTGAGCACGATATAGTAGGTGGAATGCACCTGTCTCAAGCGCAGTGGAGAATGATTTCAACGTTGTGCAAGGTTCTGATGCCCTTTGAACTTGCCACACGTGAAGTCAGTTCAGACACTGCCAGCCTGAGTCAGGTCATTCCCCTCATCAGGCTTTTGCAGAAGAAGCTGGAGACATTGAAGGAGGAGCTAACACGGAGCGATTCCGCTAGGCATGTGGGACTTGTGGATGGAGCCCTTAATTCGCTTAACAAGGATTCACGGGTGGTCAATCTGTTGAAATCAGAGCACTACATTTTGGCCACCGTGCTCGATCCTAGATTTAAAGCCTACCTTGGATCTCTCTTTCCGGCAGACACAAGTCTGCTGGGGTTGAAAGACCTGCTGGTGACAAAATTGTCAAGTCAAGCGGAACGCGACCTGTCAACATCTCCTCCTTCACATTCTCCCGCAACTGGGGGTGCGAGGAAAAGGCTCAGAATTCCGAGCCCACCCGCTGGCGGTGATGCAGGGCAGTCTGGAGCGACTGCTGATGCTGACATCTGGTCCGGACTGAAGGACCTGACAACGATTACGGACATGTCGTCTACTGTCACTGCATATGATTCTCTCAACATTGATAGAATGGTGGAGGATTATATGAGTGACCGCATCCAAGTAGGCACGTCACACAGTCCGTACTTATACTGGCAGGAAAAAGAGGCAATTTGGAGGCCCTTGCACAAACTGGCTTTATTCTACCTAAGTTGCCCTCCCACAAGTGTGTACTCCGAAAGAGTGTTTAGTGCCGCCGCTCACCTTGTCAGCAATCGGCGTACGAGGTTACATCCAGAAAATGTGGAGAAGATGATGTTCATTAAAATGAATTATAATCAATTCCTCCGCGGAGACATTGACCAGCAGCAATTGCCTCCACAAAGTACACAGGGAGCTGAGATGGTGGATTCCAGTGGGGACGAATTGATAATCTGTGAGGAGGGGGATGTACACGGTGATATATCGGAGGGTGATGATGAGGTGGACATCTTGCCTCTGTAGAGCCAGTTTGTGCAAGGAGAGATTAATTGCTTCTTTTTTGGGGGGGGGTCCAAACCAACCCGTCATATCAGTCACAGTCGTGTGGCAGACCCTGTCACTGAAATGATGGGTTGGTTAAAGTGTGCATGTCCTGTTTTGTTTATACAACATAAGGGTGGGTGGGAGGGCCCAAGGACAATTCCATCTTGCACCTCTTTTTTCTTTTCTTTTTCTTTGCATCATGTGCTGATTGGGGAGGGTTTTTTGGAAGGGACATCCTGCGTGACACTGCAGTGCCACTCCTAAATGGGCCCGGTGTTTGTGTCGGCCACTAGGGTCGCTAATCTTACTCACACAGTCAGCTACCTCATTGCGCCTCTTTTTTTCTTTGCGTCATGTGCTGTTTGGGGAGGGTTTTTTGGAAGGGACATCCTGCGTGACACTGCAGTGCCACTCCTAGATGGGCCCGGTGTTTGTGTCGGCCACTAGGGTCGCTAATCTTACTCACACAGCTACCTCATTGCGCCTCTTTTTTTCTTTGCATCATGTGCTGTTTGGGGAGGGTTTTTTGGAAGGGACATCCTGCGTGACACTGCAGTGCCACTCCTAGATGGGCCCGGTGTTTGTGTCGGCCACTAGGGTCGCTAATCTTACTCACACAGCTACCTCATTGCGCCTCTTTTTTTCTTTGCGTCATGTGCTGTTTGGGGAGGGTTTTTTGGAAGGGCCATCCTGCGTGACACTGCAGTGCCACTCCTAGATGGGCCCGGTGTTTGTGTCGGCCACTAGGGTCGCTAATCTTACTCACACAGCTACCTCATTGCGCCTCTTTTTTTCTTTGCGTCATGTGCTGTTTGGGGAGGGTTTTTTGGAAGGGACATCCTGCGTGACACTGCAGTGCCACTCCTAGATGGGCCCGGTGTTTGTGTCGGCCACTAGGGTCGCTTATCTTACTCACACAGCGACCTCGGTGCAAATTTTAGGACTAAAAATAATATTGTGAGGTGTGAGGTATTCAGAATAGACTGAAAATGAGTGTAAATTATGGTTTTTGAGGTTAATAATACTTTGGGATCAAAATGACCCCCAAATTCTATGATTTAAGCTGTTTTTTAGTGTTTTTTGAAAAAAACACCCGAATCCAAAACACACCCGAATCCGACAAAAAAAATTCGGTGAGGTTTTGCCAAAACGCGTTCGAACCCAAAACACGGCCGCGGAACCGAACCCAAAACCAAAACACAAAACCCGAAAAATTTCAGGCGCTCATCTCTACAAAATACTCAATGTAAGCAGACGGTGAAAGTTCTCCGAGCGATCTTCACCCGCTCTCGCCCACGTTGGCCAGTACTACGATACACTGTCGATAGTGGATCGCGATGTACCCAACCTAGGGCCCCTAACTGGCTTCTATTTACTGGAAGTTTTTAGGAGTGACTTACCATTTCCAGTAAATATCTACCGTTGGAGATTCTCCTGAGAGAGACCAGCGAAAACTCCCTATGCACTTGTACACAAATCACGCTTGCGTATGCTCTACACAACGATTATGATACCACGATTTTACGCAACAGCTCGTAAAGGGGTATCAAGTTGCGCTATGTATCGCACCCACAAACATGCGGTCCAATCGCACAGCGTATAGGTACTTGTTACCTATCCACCCTACGACCACTGGAATCGAATCCCAAGCTGCAAAACCTCAGCCGGAGCGTATATAAAAAAACTACATGGGTCACAATTCACAATTCCCTACCACGCTCCTGTGCAAGTCTCCTCATGATTTGCGTACTTTTCTATCTCTATTAACGTGAGTCAGCCGCCTCACGCCGCCAAGCCTCCATTCACTTGGTGTACAAACGACGGGATCCCGAATTCCCGGGTTCAAATCCTCTCACTCCACTTTCAGCTCACACAAATACACAGCGTTTTTTCTGTACAGAAAATTTCCACTCTTTCTGATCGGCAGCTTTTTCCCCAGAGGCAATACAGTTTAAACAAAAGTCTTATACTAATCTGCTTTTGAAACCGGATAGTTATGTGCTATTGTACTATGGCTACTATCCCACCTTTTAATTGAACGAACTATCATGTAATTTGTACTTAGCGTCCCCACTCCTACGCACTTTACGTAAACACGCGACCGTGCGTGCCTTTTATGCTGCGTGCGTGGTCCTGTACTTTGTCCGAGCCACGTGTACAAAACGTGCATCCGCAATAAAACAAATCACACAACCTCTATAAATGTGAGCAATACAAACTATAATCGCTCACTGAACACAACCCACACTTGTTCCGTTTAACCCTTTTACGACTGGGCCAGAACTGCGTTTTGTGTTTTTATCATTACTCCCTTAAATATATACATTCAAATTTATCTATATAGCAACAAATGTATCCGATTTCACACAGATCTAAACTGGTCTAGCAATCTATACCTTGTGGCAACAATATGTGAGAGGGTATGCAAAGTATCGGTGCCCTTTGTGTACACTTTTGACGCCAAAAAAAGTACACAGATTTTTAAATAGCTTTTTTCCTCTTTACCTACGGGTTCTATCAGCACCTCTGCAGACCAGACAGAGCAGACGCAATCTAACAGCACACATATAGGTTTTTTAGAAAATCCACCAACCAGGAAAAGGTTTAACGTAGATATCTTTCCACCCTTTGCTGATAGATAAAAGTCTGCTATGACCTGCTAGCCTGTGAGCATGTGAAAAACCGGATCGAGACCCCAATTGTAAATGTTGATTTACTTACAGGACTAAAAGCAATACTTAAAACCACACTTAATACACTTTATTCTCGATCCGCTGCGGCCGCTATATGCAATCCTTAGCCTACATACTTATTACTCAGTTTGCGTACAAAGTCCCGTACCGTGTACACACTTTGCGTACTAATGCCGTGATGGGCGTACAAAGTACATGCGGTGCATACACACACAATGACACGCCATGAGCACTATGCAGCTTCACGTGTGTCTGTAATACACTTACAAATCTAGCAGATAAAGGAGACACGACACCAATTGTATTTAGGAAGTTGGGATCCGACCCGCCAACATATAATTGATAAGAGGGGGTTACAACAAAGATACAATTACAATAACAGAAAAGAGGCTACAATACAATGGTACATATGTTTGGTTTCGCCAGCGCCACGCGGTCTCGGTGCTCAGGTCTATCAGGCAAGATGACCCTTCATAGAGAGAGATTACCGACCGGCTAGGCAGCTTGGCTTTTTATACAGTTGATCAAAACATAATACAATAGACACTGTGTGCTCTTCTTCCATTGGTTCGGGGGTGGGACATATTCTGTGCACCGGGGATAATTGGTCAGCTCAAGAGGTGGGCGATGGCTAAGACTTGAGATGTGATTTCTGTTGTTTGCATCTGAGTTCCCGCCCCATGACCAGTTAAACCCCTCACATTAATCATACATACATCTGGTATTATTAATAACTTATTGTTGCAATATGTGACAATATTCTTATACCCACCAGATTAATGTTTACGTGACTCTGAACAATATGATCCCACACATGATATGATTATCTATTTCCATCCTCAAGATATACATATATCCATATATATATATATATATACACACACACCTACATACACATTCCTGTTATTACAATTTGTTAGGGAACATATATATATATATATATATATATACATACATATATATATATATATATATATATATATATATAAACACACACATTTCCAAGAGTTCAGACCATGAATTACCTTAGCTATCTAAATGTCTGGTTTGTAATTTGTCAGCTATTGCAAATTGAGTTTCTCTTCAAACTAGGTTCCTGGATATTGTCTTTTTGTTTGTCCTGTCTTCAGATAAGACAATGACAATCATGACAATGACAAGTATTTATTGTCTTCGACAGATACTGGACAACTTTAGAACAATGGGAGTAACCAAAGGTATTTGCCTTCTTCATAGGATTTCAAAGCTTTGTGTAAACAAGGCCATCTGTTACATTGTATTAGAGTTTCTGGGAGGATAATTTATGTGTGAACCATCTTCATGCTATTAGAAGGATGAGTAGACAGTGGGTGATTTATGCCTTATATGGATTAAATATATAATATGTCTTTGTGGCTTTTCCATGCGAGTACAAATGTCTCCATAATTACTCATGTGGTATGACCACGTGAGCGATCATACGCAATTTGCGAATATGTGCCCGCACAGCAGAATAAGTACGTGCACGGAGGGCATCTGTGTGATGTTTGTATGTGATGTGTGTACTGTAATATTTTCCGACTTCAACAAGCTACTCCTTTCATTTTCTCCCGCAACTGCGAGGAAAAGGATAAGATTTCCAAGCCCACCCGCTGACAGGACAGTCAGGAGCGAGTGCTGACATCTGGTCCGGACTGGAGGACTTGCCAACGATTACCGACATGTCTACTGTCACTGCATATGATTCTGTCACCATTGAAAGAATGGTGGACGATTATATGAGTGACAGCATCCATGTAGGCATGTATACTGGCAGGAAAAAGAGGCAATTTGGATGCCCTTGCACAAACTGGCTTTATTTTTCCTAAGTTGCCCCCCCCCCTCCAGTGTGTACTTCTGAAAAAGTGTTTAGTGCAGCCGGTAACCTTGTCAGCGATCGGCATATGAGGTTACTTCCACAAAAGGTGGAGAAAATTATGTTCATCAAAATGAATTATAAATTCCTCCGGGTAGACCTTTACCAGCAATTGCCTCCAGAAAGTACACAGGGACCTGTGATGGTGGATTCCAGTGTGGACGAATTAATACTCTGAGAGGAAGAGGATGTACACACTTAAAAGGGGTGAGGAATCAGAGGACGAGGATGAGGTCGACATATTGCCTCTGTAGATCCAGTTTGTGCAAGGAGAGATTGATTGCTTCTTTTTTGGTGGTGGCCCAAACAAACCAGTCATTTCAGCCACAGTCATTTGGCAGACCCTCTCGCTGAAATGATTGGTTTGTTGAAGTGTGCATGTCCTGTTTATACAACATAAGTGTGGGTGGGAGGGCACAAGGACAATTCCATATTGCACCTCTTTTACATCTTTGCATCATGTGCTGTTTGGGGACTAGTTTTTTTAAAGTGCCATCCTGTCTGACACTGCCGTACAACTCCAGGGGTACTGTCGTATAAGTCCAGGGGTACTGCCGTATAAGTCTAGTGGTGCTGTCTTGTGCTGCATCAGTCCAGTGGTGGTGTCTTCTGCTGCCATAAGTCCAGTGGTGGTGTCCTGTGCTGTATATTATTTACTCCAAATGAAAGGGTTATATACATTACTTATATTATTATCCAAATAATTTTTACAGGGTTTTCCCTGTGTGGTGTAGGGGTATATTCGCCTGTGCTGCATATTATTATAATAGCTCCAAATAAAAGGGTTATTATTATCCAAATTAATTTTACATGCTTTGCCGTGTGTGTGTGGTTTGGGGGTACGCTCTCCTGTGCCACCAATATTGTACGTGTATTACATCTGGGCATATTCCTGCACACCCCATGTTGTTTGTGCCGCACACTTGTGTCGCTTAGCTTAGTCATACAGCTACCTCATTGCACCTCTTTTTCTTCTTTGCATGATGAACTGTTTGGGGCTTAGTTTTTGAATAGTGCCATCCTGTCTGACACTGCAGTGCCACTCCTAGATGGGCCAGGTGTTTGTGCCGCACACTTGTGTCACTTAGCTTAATCATACAGCTACCTCATTGCACCTCTTTTACTTCTGTGCATGATGTGCTGTTTGGGGACTATTTTTTTTAAGTGCCATCCTGTCTGCCACTGCAGTGCCACTCCTAGATGGGCCAGGTGTTTATGCCGCACACTTGTGTCGCTTAGCTTAGTCATACAGCCACCTCAGTGCAACCTTTTGGCCTAAAAAGGTGTGAGGTGTTAAGAATAGACTGGAAATGAGTGGAGATGAATGTTATTGAGGTTAATAATACCGTAGGATCAAAATGACCCCCAACCCCCAAATTCTGTGATTTTAGCTGTTTTTATGTGTTTTTCAAAAGTCATCCAGATCCAAAAGCAAAACCAAAACACTAAAGGGTGGTTTTGATAAAACCAATCCAGATCCAAAACACGAGCATGGAACCAGACCCAAAACCAAAACACGAAAATTGTCCGCCGCTCATCTCTATTTACAACACAGAGCAGATGTGCAATAGGTGTGTGTGTGTGTGTGTGTGTGTGTGTGTGTGTGTGTGTGTGTGTGTGTGTGTGTGTGTGTGTGTGTAATAATGGATTGACAATATTTCTTTGGTCCTGGTCATAACTGAAACCATGTGGTTTATGTAAGTGGACTGTGATGCTTCCTACCCGATGACATAGACTGTGAGCTTTCTAGTAAGTGCCGAAGGGTACGTAGCTGAATTCTCAGTTCTCTGAGGCCATATTCCAGGAAGAATAGAAAGAGAATGATGTTCTGTAATTAATAATTATTAGCAGAACCGAGCTCATTTATGAGCTGTAATTATGCATTAAGCAGGGGTCAGACGCAAGCTAATCTTAAGATCATTGTTACAGTTAAGTATAATACACTTTACAATATAGAAACTCTTTTCTTTCTGCAGGTTAATATGTAAAAAAAAATGCAATAATCCTCTCTAAAGTATAGGTGCAGAGATGTGTGTAAACCCATACACGGGATGTGTTCTGCGCATGTGCAGATCTCTGTCTGTAACGATGGTCGCAGTGCCCCCTAAGCCCCAACATGATTGACATGCTGTGGCCATTTGAGGACTGCGATGGTGAACGTTCTAGAAAATGAGAGCATGTTAGTCATTTTCTGGCAGTGCCAAGGCCAGTTGCGGTGTCCTTGGACGCTGCTTCACCGGCCACGACTGGGTGAAGACACTGCCAATCAGATGACCGCTTTTGACGCGGATGATCTGATGATGCATCTTTGAACACACAAAAGCAGGAGGAGTCTATTTACACAGGGCTTTAGCATATACTAGCACAGCGGCTACTCACGTAGATGCAACATTAGTGCTACTGCGTCCATCTCTGAATTGTTTCCTAAGTGCTTTCATGTTTTCATGTTACCTTGTACAACTAGAAATTCAGTGTACATACTTATAAGCTAAAAAAATCCTAATAAAATACCAATAATACATAGTAATACCCATATGCTGTATTATCTAATAACATGTATGTGTATTGTGATATTACAGGGGTTCTGTCTGTGTAGCCAGTCTGAGTTTATCTGCAAGTGTAGAGAAACTTCAACCATATGGAAGTGGTCCCAGGACAGATGCCTGCAATGGAACAGATGAAGAGAGTTATCTGCAGGGGATAGTGAGACTGCTTTGTGAGTGTGGCAGATCAGCTATACACATGTGCAGAGCAGGCCTCCCTCTTCCAGCTTAGTGTCAGCCACCTGATTCCACTTTAAATAATTCCTCGGCCAGAGGGGAGGTGGATGAGAGAATTGCTACCAGGGGGCTCCCTCTCGTGACAAGTCCTATATACTAGTAGAGGATTAAGGGGGGAGTTCTATCATTTGAAGAGAAGCCTCCATCCCCCTGTAGGTAGACTGTGGGGGGTACTACTTGCTTCCAAAAGTCTTAACCCAGTCGGTACCAGCTGATGCTTGCAATGTAACCTGTTGTGACATTGCTGATTAGGGTTCTTTTGGGGACATTTTTCAGGTTCATCTCTACAGGAAGCTTGACAGAGGGAAGTCACATCATCAGCCCCCTCACCCTTGCTAACTAATACTGATCCTGGGGAGAAAAGCATTATAGAGAAACAGAAGACCTGGGGGCTTAAAGACAGACTGGAAAACCTGTGGGAGGAAGGACCACTGGGATTCCTAACCCAAAAAACATACTATTCCAGATCACATATCCTGGAATATTCATGGGACTGCAATAAACATATGTGTCTATGTATCTCTTAACATATAGACACATTTTCACCTGTAAAGTGCATTGAGCGGTGAACATCAGTAGTTCTGTATTTGGTGAAATGTGCTTTTATTCAATTACAATTTTTTTTCTGATAGACTTTTAAACCCAAAAATTATATTACTTATTTATAAATATATAATTTATTTCATCAAAATTAATAGGATGCTAATATTTTGCCTGTACTGTAAAATACAAGGATACCAGAAAGCAGATGGCATTAATTAGGTCGACATACATTGGGTTGACCACGTTTGGTCGACATGCATTAGGTTGACATGATCATTAGGTCGACATGGTCATTAGGTCGACATGAACTAGATCGACATGGAAAAAGGTTGACATGAGTTTTTCACAATTTTTTTACATTTTTTGACCTTGTTCATACTTGACGATCCACATGGACTACAATTGGGAGCGGTAACCTGTGCTGAGCGCAGCGGTAGCGGAGCGAGGCAACTTGCCCGAAGCATGGCGAGTGAAGCGAGCTATGTGAGGGGACACGGTGCACTAATTGGGATTCCCCGTCACTTTTCAAAGAAAACAACACCAAAAAAAGTTAAAAAACTCATGTTGACCTTTTTCCATGTCGACCTAGCACGTCGACCTAATGACCATGTTGACCTAGTGATCATGTCGACCTAATGCATGTCGACCAAACGTGGTCAACCCAATGTATGTCGACCTAACTCATGTCAACCTAATGAACCACTCCCCTAGAAAGAACAGAAGTTTCCAGACCATATTAATGCACGAGGTTGCAGGTTGAATCATAGGGGGTCATTCCGACCTGATTGCATACTAGGATTTTTTGCTGCGATCAGGTCACTACTGTGCATGCGTATGCACCGCAATGCGCAGGCGCGTTATACGGGTACAAAGCAGATCGTTGCTGAGCGATGGATTTAACGAAGAATCCATTTGCACAGCCGATCTTAAGGGGATTGACAGGAATAGGGCGTTTGTGGGTGTCAACTGACCATTTTCTGGGAGTGTTTGGAAAAACGCAGGCGTGTCAAGCCGTTTGCAGGGCGGGTGGCTGACATCAAATCCGGACAAGAACAGGGTGAAGTGATCGTAGCAGCTGAGTAAGTTCTGAGCTACTCAGAAACTGCACAAAACTGTTTTGTAGTGTTCGGCTGCACATGCGTTCGCACACTTGCAAAGCAAACATACACTTCCCTATAGGCGGCGACTATCTTTTTGCAGTGCTGCAAAAAATAGCTAGCGAGTGATTAACTCGGAATGACCCCCATAGAACTTTGAAAGGAGTATGTATTCAACTATGGTCCTACCATATTTTAGTCACCCTTCATCTCCTGCCTGTTGATTTGCCAGTCGGATCCTCAGATATAATATAATGATATAATGAAAGGCAGTAACCTGCCCTCTCATGTATTTATGTTAGGGAGAGCTGGGCTGCATTTTAGGTTTGTAGTACAATGACCTCAGGAGCTTTTTTAAATTTAAAGTGTGCCTCAAAGTGCACAGAGAAGTGTCAAAATATTTTAGATGCAAATTGTGCAAAACTGTGGGCCCCATACACTAGTGCGATATTGCACGTTATCATGCAATTGCGATGAGTTACTGAGATGGATAGCATGAAAAATGTCAAATTGCATGTACTGTTCTTGTGATTCCGATGCAGTGCACGCTCCCGTGCGTTACCCATCGCAATCGCAGATCACACGGGCTGCACGTTAGATCAATTGCATAGAAATACTGTAGGTTTAATAACATTAGATTGCATGAGATAAATCACATGTAAAAATACACTCAAGTATGAAATCGCAATTGCAGGCCAGATTGCAGGAAAATTGCATGGAAGTCATTGCTGAGATACATCTCCCTAGTGTATGGGGCCCATAATAACGATTGCATCAAGGTGCAACATAAAACAAGAACAAAATCCATAAAAGACTCATAAAACTTTAAAATTAACTGTAATTCAATTAAAGACTTATTAAATCATCATCAGACAGTAGGCAAACTATAAGATATTGCACCTCAAGCAGTTTAGAGAGAAGTACAGAGAGATCGGTATATGAAAATTCTCACTCTTTGTTTTTCTTCTACAGACTTTAGGTGTTAACATACTGTGTATTAAACTTATGAGGGGATGTGCAATAAGTTTCCAGATTTGCAGAGCAATGGTAGAGTAGATACAAAGTTCTGTAGGCACACAGTTATGAGTGTGAACTGTAATCTCTGACTAAAGTTCCTGTGAAATGCCAAGGCACAGAACTTTATTTAAGCAGCACTGCACACTGAAGAAGTCAACATGTTTGCTTCTTTCACAAACTCGTTATGGAGCTCAACAGAAGCCACTTGGAGATCCATGATCTTCTAAGACTACAAGAGTGGGCTGCGAGAGTCTTGACTGACTGTGAGCTGCTTTTGGGTTGGATGCATCATCCCAAACTATTGTGTTTGAGTGGTTTGCAGAATTTTGGCATGTGAGACAGTCCCTTGAAGAGTATTAGAACTGCAGCTGACCTGTGTCCGCCATCACCGTCACCGATGATAACGTTGCTGCTGCACAGGCCATAGTTGAGGAGAACGCCAGGGTGACCATGGGCCAGTTAGAAAAGGAGATAGGCATCTCTTCGGATCCATCTGCTTGATACTTGATGAAAAGCTTGATCTGAGCAAGGTTTTGGCACGCTGGGTGCCCAGTCAGCTGACTCGAGAGCAAGAAGAGGCTTTGGTTACTTGGTGCCGCAACATGCTGGCCAGGTTTGATGGAGGTTACTTGAACTCTGTCTGGGAGATCATCAGCGGTGGTGAGTCCTGGATCTACAGTGTCACTGGCCTAGACTGAGGTTGTTGTGAACTCGGGGATTCTTCCGATGGTCGGGAAGAGGAACCACAACTGAGCTGGAACTGGGGTGGCCTAATATAGGATTTCCTCATACAGGACGCTGACAGTAAGGTTTGATGAAATATTGAAGAACTTTATTGTAGGAAAAGAACAACTTAAAGTCATATATCATAAAGGAACTTATGAGGGAATGTCCAGACCCATTGAAGGGTTAGTGAGCAATATTAGAAATGCTGGTGACTGTAGGAACTGTGGGTGATGTCTAAAAGTCACTGATACCTTGTAGAACTTGTGAGCGGTGGTTAAGACACTGGTAATTTGTAGAACTTAAGTGCAGAGGTTTAGGACGCTGATGATTTGCAGAACTTAAGTGCAGTGGTTTAAGACGCTGTTAGTTTGTAGAACTTGTGAACGGTGACTGAGACGCTGATGATGTGGAGAACTGAAGTGCAGGGGTTTAAGACGCTGTTGATTTGTAGAACTTGAGAACGGTGACTGAGACGCTGATGATGTGAAGAACTGAAGTGCAGGGGTTTAAGATGCTGTTAATTTGTAGACCTTGAGAACGGTGACTGAAACGCTGATGATGTGAAGAACTGAAGTGCAGGGGTTTAAGACGCTGTTAATTTGTAGAACTTGAGAACGGTGACTGAAACGCTGATGGTGTGAAGAACTGAAGTGCAGGGGTTTAAGACGTTGTTAATTGTAGAACTTGAGAACGGAGACTGAGGGCCCGCAGCCCACGCTGATTCCTAGGAGCACCGGTGACTGGGTCGCAGAGAGATACACCGACCGCTGAATACACTGGAACCGGTGCAGGGAGCTGGCACCTGGAAATGCCGGAGACACTGGAGTACAAGCTTCGGAGATCCTTGCCGGGAACAAGAGCGCTGGCATCTACGTCAGGGAAAGACGATATTCAGGCGCTAAAGCTCTATCCGGCGTCTGACTTTGAATCTCCCGCCACCGCTGGATTGGCGGAGCAGTCTGATGATGTCACCTGCCCCCCGTCCACGTGATGCCGGGTGTCATGGCGGCGCCCATGCCCTGGAGAACCGCCGGGAGCCGCGCCAGCCAGACGCCGGAGCCCGTGGCCCATCGAAGGCGGAGGCCACGACACAGACCAGCAGACACGCAGGGGTAAGCGCTGCGAATGCCGCCTCTGGCGTGTGACATACAGTTTCAACCCTGAGACCAAACAACAGTTGGTCCAGTGGAACCCAGTTGGAGGTCGCCGCCACAGAAGTTCCAACGTCAGCACAGCATGGCCAAGCAGATGGTGGCTGTTTTTGTGGCCAAGACTGGTCATGTAGCTACCGTACCACTGGTGCAGCAGCGTACAGTCACTGGGAATTGGTACGCCAACCAATGCCTGCCACAAGTGCTGGAAGCCATTTCTAGGCGCTGTGCAAGAACTCGGGCTCATGGTGGACTTCTCCATCACAACAATAAGGAATCTAGTTCCTCCGCTTGTCAACTCAGGGGTACCCCAGCAATAAGGACTGTTACACCATCTCCCTCTACGGCCTCCAGTACCCTTTCTTACCAGGAAAACTCATATATTGGAATAACTTAGAGAGCCTTTCACCGTATTGAGACCCAATTATGAGACTATACACACATCATAGAGAGGTGGGATGCCACCCTTTTAGTGGACATCACCAAGACCCCCTTTTACATTAAGAATACAAACAGTACCTAATTGGACTTTAATTAATGTTTTGTTATTCAAGTTTTTCTATCTTTTCTTGCTTTCGTTTTTTTTTGCGTTCCTGCATTTAATTTGCTCATATTGTTTTCTCATTTATTGATGTTTCAATTGACCGAATATTTCTAACTGTAAAAATAAGAAAATCCTTTTCTTGTAGTCCGTAGAGGATACTGGGGATCCATTTAGTACCATGGGGTATAGAAGGGCCCACCAGGAGCCATGGGCACTTTAAGAATTTGATAGTGTGGGCTGGCTCCTCCCTCTATGCCCCTCCTACCAGACTCAGTCTAGGAAACTGTTCGCGAGGAGACGGTCATACTTTGAAAGAAGGATACAAAAGGATAGGGGTGAGATTCCGAACCAGCACACACAAACAAGAGGAAAGCTAAGCATACCAAACTTGAAACAGGAACAGCAACAGCTGAACCAAACAACAATACTTAACCATGTAACAGTGGAGGAAGAACAAAGCACCGGGCATGCACCCATTATCCTCTATGGACTACGAGAAAAGGATTTACCGGTAGGTAATTAAAATCCTATTTTCTCTTACATCCTAGAGGATACTGGGGATCCATTTAGAACCATGGGGAAGTACCAAAGCTCCCAAACCGGGTGGGAGAGTGCTGAGGTTCCTGCAGAACTGATTGACCAAACTGAAGGTCCTCAGAGGCCAAAGTATCGAACTTGTAGAACTTTGCAAACGTGTTCGAACCTGACCAAGTAGCTGCTCGGCAGAGCTGTAAGGCCGAGATACCATGGGCAGCCGCCCAAGAAGAACCAACCGACCTAGTCGAGTGGACCTGTATAGATTTAGGAATCGGCAATCCTGCAGTGGAACAAGCATGCTGGATAGTGAGCCTAATCCAGCGTGCAATTGACTGATTTGAAGCAGGACATCCAATCTTATTGGGATCGTAAAGAACACAACACATACACCTTCAAAGCCCTCACAACATCCAAAGATTTTGAAGTAACAGAGGTGTCGGTAACAACCGGAACCACAATAGGTTGGTTGATGTGAAACGCAGACACCACCTTAGGATGAAATTGCTGATGAGTCCTGTGTTCAGCTCTATCCTCATGAAGTTAGATAGGGACTCTTGTAAGACAGCGCCCCCAGTTCTGACACACGTCTTGCTGAAGCCAAGGCCAACAGTGTGACGGTCTTTCACATAAGATATTTTACATCTACCTCCTGTAACGGTTCAAACCAGTCCGATTGGAGGAACTGCAGCACCAAATTGAGATCCCAAGGTGCCATAGGAGGCACAAAGGGAGGTTGGATGTGCAGAACACCTTTCAAGAATGTCTAGACCTCAGGAAGAGAAGCCAATTGTTTCTGAAAGAAAATGGACAAGGCTGAAATCTGGACTTTTATCGAGGCCAGACGTAGGCCCACATCCACACCCAACTGCAGAAAAAGCAGGAAACGTCCCAGATGAAATTCCACTGCAGATTATTTTCTGCTCTCACACCAAGAGACGTATTTCTTCCAAATACGGTGGTAATGTTTAGATGTTACCCCCTTCCTGGCTTGGATCATAATCGGGATGCCTCTCCTGGCTAGAATCTGCCGTTCAACTTCCATGCCATCAAACATAGCCATGGTAAGTCTTGATAGACAAATGGGCCCTGTTGCAGAAGATACTCGCGAAGAGATAGAGGCCACGGATCTTCGAGGAGCATATCTAGAAGGTCCGCGTACCAGGCCCTTCTTGGCCAGTCCGGAGCATTGCTTGAACCTTTTCCCTTTTTATTCTTTTGAGAATTCTTGGGATCAGAGGAAGTGGAGGAAACACATACACCATCTGATAGACCCATGGAGTTGACAGAGCGTCCACTGCCACTGCCTGTGGGTCTCTCGATCTGGAACAATACTGCTTGAGCTTCTTGTTGAGACGAGAGGCCATCATGTCGATTTGTGGATATCCCCATCGACGTGTCAACCACCTGAACACCTCCGGGTGAAGGCCCAACTGCCCTGGGTGCAGGTCATGTCTGCTGAGGAAGTCTGCTTCCCAGTTGTCTACTCCCGTAATGAAGATCGCCGACAATGCGGCAGCGTGTTTTTCTGCCTAGAGAATTCTTGACACCTCTGACATTGCTGCTCTGCTTTTTATTCCACCTTGTCGGCTTATGTACGTCACTGCCGTCACATTGACTGGACCTGAATGGCCCGATCTTGAAGAAGATATGAGGCCTGCACAAGGGCGTTGTATATAGCCCTGAGTTCCAGAATGTTGATTGGAAGGATGACTTCCTGACTTGACCATTTTCCTTGAAACTGCACCTCTTGGGTGACCGCTCCCCAACCTCTGAGGTTTGCGTCCGTGGTTAGCAGAATCCAATTTTGAATCCCGAACCGTCAACCCTCGATTAGATGAGAAGTCTGTAGCCACCACAGAAGAGAGATTCTTGCCTTTGACGACAGACGGATCCTCTGGTGCATGTGGAGATGTGATCCGGACCATTTGTCCAACAGGTTGAGCTGGAAGGGTCTTGCATGAAACCTTCCGACTGAAGAGCCACGTAAGAGGCCACCATTTTCCCCAGAAGGCAAATGCATAGATGCACTGATATCCGGGTTGGCTTCAGGACATCCCGAACCATCGACTGGATTACCAATGCCTTTTTCCAACGGAAGAAAAACTTTCTGCGACTGTGTCCAGTATCATTCCCAGAAATGGAAGCCTCCAAGTTTGCTCTAAGTGAGATTTTGGAAGATTTAGAATCCACCCATGATCCAGGAGTAGTTTGGCTGTGAGGCCAATGCTGTTCAACAACCTCTCCCTGGATGGAGCCTTTATCAGAAGATCGTCCAGGTACAGAATTATGTTCACTCCCTGCTTGCAAAGGAGAAACATCATCTCTGCCATGACCTTGGTGAACACCCTCGGTGCCGTGGAGAGACCAAAAGGCAGGGCCTGGAACTGGTAGTGGCAGTCCTGCAGTGCAAATCATAGATAACCCTGGTGAGGTGGCCAGTTCGGAATGTGAAGGTACGCATTCTTGAGATCCAGAGACACTAGGAATTCTCCATCCTCCAGACCTAAGACCACCGCTCTCAGAGACTCCATCTTGAATTTGAACACTCATAAAAACGAGTTCAACGATTTTAGATTTAAAATGGGCCTTACCGAACAGTCCGGTTTCGGTTCTACAAACAAGTTGGCATAATATCCCTTGTTTTGTAGATGAGGTGAAACTGGAACAATGACCTGAGCCTGTACCAGTTTTTGAATGGCATCTTGTAAGGTTATACTTGCCTCTTGTGAAACTGGTAAGCCTGATTTGAAGAATCTGTGAGGTGGGAACTCCTGAAACTCCAGTCTGTAGCCCTGGGAAATAAGATCTATGATCCAGGGATCCTGGCATGATGCTGTCCAGATGTGAGTGAATTTTTTTAGTCGGGCTCCTACCTGCCAGTCTTCCAGGAATCGCGGTCCACCATCATGCTGAAGGCTTTGAGGAAGCAGAGCTGCAGCTCTGTTCTAGAGAACCGGCAGTTGCTGGTTTGCGTGGTTTACCTCTAGTGCCTCTGTTGGCTGTAGAAGATCCTCTGACTTTGCCCTTAAACTTGGCAGTCCGAAAGGACTGTAGAGTAGGTCCTGAGTAGGTCTTCCTGGTTGGGGGAGCTGCAGAAGGATGATATTTGGACTTACCCGCGGTAACTTTGGAGATCCATTTGTCTAGTTTGTCTCCAAATAAGGCCTCTCCTGTGAAGGGTAGGTCTTCCACGCCTTTCCTGGAGTCTGCATCCGTAGTCCACTGGCGTAACCATAAGCCCCTCCGTGCTGACACTGCCATAGCAGTGGTACGTGCATTAAGCAAACCTACTTCTTTCATGGCTTCCACCATAAAGTTCGCAGAGTCCTGTATATGTTGCAAGAGTAAAAGAATCTCCCCCATAGATAAAGAATCCAACCCCTCGATTAGGTTACCTGACCATTTAGCAATGGCTTTAGTAATTCATGCACATGGGTCTCTGGGCCACCCCAGCAGCCATGTACAAGGATTTGAGTGTAGTCTCAATTTTAGATCAGCCGTGTCTTTCAGGGGGGCTGCACCAGGGACAGGTAGTACAATTTTTTGTGACAACCTGGACACTGATGCATCCACTATTGGTGGACAATTTTTTATGCTCACGAGGAAAAGGAAAGGATGAGAGTAACCTCTTAGGGATTTGAAGTTTCTAATCAGTATTAACCCACGGTTCTTCAAACAGGGTATTCAATTCCTTTGACACAGGAAAAGTGACTGAGAACTTCTTTTTTTACATTAAAATTAGATTACTCACACTCCTCTGCCACTTTATCAGGAATTTGCAGAACATCTCTGATAGCTTCTATAGGAGCTTCTATTCCCTGTGACAGAGCAGCATCCCCCCCTGAGTCCACCTCCCCCTCATCCATGTCTGACCTCTTAGCGTCAGAGTCAGACGGCAGGATATAGGGCAGAGATCATTTTTGCGGACAAATGGTAGGGGACTGAGATGCTTGTTTGGGGACTGAGTCTCTATTTATAATCTCATCCACAGACTGTCTTAAGTATTGCGTCTCTTTCTCATGGTGGAACAATTTATTAGAGATATCGGATATCATTCCTTTAATGGAATCCAGCCATGCTGGTTTAGCCCCGCTAGCCTGAGAAGGTGCACTACACTGAGTACATAGTAGTGAGCTCCCTGGGGAAGAGGAACACTCTGCCATACATGAAACACACTCTTTGCCTGACATAAATGTGACAGCACACACACACACACGGTTAAAAACACAGTTAACCCACAAAGAGCCCTTTCAGGGAGACACAGAGATATCGGAGCCAGCACACCGCACCCTTGTTGCTAATGCCAAGCTTAGCCAGGTCGCAGACTAAGTACCCAGATTGGGGACTTAGTACACTGATAATCGCTCCTTCCCTGCTATGACCCCCTGGTACCGCTGAGGTAATGTGGAGTCACATCGTAGGAGCTGCGCATCCCTGTCAGTCAGTGTCTGTGTCCACTGCAGAGGGAAAATGGCAATGGTGATTTGCTGGATCCGCTCATAGTGAAGCCCCGCCCCTTAAATGGTGCACGGTCTACCCGCTTTTTTATGCTGGCTGAGGTAATTTCATGCTTAAAATGGAGACAGATCCGTTTTAAGGCTTTGATTGCCAGTCTGGGTGTATAGTGTACTGAGACGCAGTTGTGTACTGAGTCTGCAGACGCAATCCGCCCCGGTTAGAAGCCGTGCGTCTCTGTACCCTCATGCCGCCATAATGGCCGGCGACCCGCTAACTGGGACGCCAGCTTAGTACTCACCACTCTTCTTTCTTCTGGCTCTGTTAGGGGTGGCGGCGTGATGCTGAAATGTACGCTCGCCGTGGTGGGGCTTGCGAAAAGTTCCCTCAGGAGCTCAGTGTCCTGTCAGCGGGGAATGGGACCATTAACCCTTCAAGAGGTTGGGCCGTTTCCCCCCCTAAGTCCCACGAAGCAGGCAGGCTGGTGCCATCCAGTCCTGCCTGAAAATAATAAACAGAAAAATAAATGCAGAAAACTCTTCAGGATCTTCTATAAGCGTGACCGGCTCTTCCGGGCACATTTTCTAAACTGAGTCTGGTAGAAGGGGCATAGAGGGAGGAGCCAGGCCACACTATCAAATTCTTGAAGTGCCCATGGCTCCTCATGGACCCGTCTATACCCCATGGTACTACATGGATCCCCAGTATCCTCTAGGATGTAAGACAAAATAGTAAAAACATTGGGGGTCATTCCAAGTTGATCGCTCGCTAGCAGTTTTTAGCAGCCATGCAAATGCTATGCCGCTGCCCACTGGGAGTGTATTTTAGCTTAGCAGAAGTTCGAACGTTTTTATCGCGGAGCGCCTGTAAAAAATGTTTGTGTAATTTCAGAGTAGCTCAAAACCTACTCAGCGCTTGCGATCACTTCAGACTATTCAGTTCTGGATTTAACGTGACACACCCGCCCAGCGTTCGCCCAGCCACGCCTGCGTTTTCCCTGGCACGCCTGTGTTTTTCCGAACACTCCCTAAAAACGGTCAGTGCCACCCAGAAACGCCCACTTCATGTCAATCACTCTGCGGCAACCAGTGCGACTGAAATGCCTCGCTAGACCATGTGCAAAACTGCATCGTTCGTTGTGCCCATACGTCCGCGTGCGCATTGCGCCGCATACGCAGAACTGACGTTTTTTAGCCTGATCACTGCACTGCGAACAAATGCAGCTAGCGATCAACTCGGAATGACCACCCTTGTCATTTAATACTCTCTTTTTCATGCACATTATTACTAACCACAATCAGGCGCAATTGTAAAACAAAAATTCAATTTGCATTTACTCCCCTGAAGCTATTGGGGTAGTTTAATTTGCAATTTGCAGCCCACAACTTATACCCTTACTAGTGATCATAAGGTAAACCAGCTAGATACAATAATAATAATAATAATAATAATAATAATAATAGTATCAGTGGGAAGGATCAAAACACAATTTCCCAATCAGCAGTTTTACACCTCCTTATAGGCACGTATACATTTTGTCGTCTGCATGGGACAAAAGAATGTTCTTGCTTGCACCAGAGGATAACTATACTGATGGGTATATTTACTAAAGTGTGCGTTTTCAAAAGTGGAGATGTTCCCCATAGCAACCAATCTGAATCTACTTATCAATTATCTAGTAACCATAAGCACCTCCGTGCTGACACTGCCATAGCAGTGGTACGTGCATTAAGCAAACCTACTTCTTTCATGGCTTCCAACATAAAGTTCGCAGAGTCCTGTATATGTATGCCACTGTATAGGTCATTGGTATGGCCCCATCTGGAATACTGTGTCCAGTTCTGGAGACCCTATCTCCAGAAGGATATAAATACATTAGAGAGTGTACAAAGAAGGGCAACTAAAATGGTGCATGGCCTACATCACAAAACTTACCCGGAAAGGCTAAAAGATCTTAACATGTATAGTTTGGAGGAGAGAAGGGAAAGGGGGGACATGATAGAAACTTTCAAATATATCAAGGGTCTTAACAAAGTTCAGGAGGGAAACATTCTTCAAAGGAAAAGAAGTATTAGAACTCGAGGGCATACATTGAGACTGAAGGGGGGGAGGTTCAGTGGAAATTTAAGGAAAAATTACTTCACAGAAAGGGTAGTGGATAAGTGGAATAGCCTCCCATCAGAGGTGGTAGAGGCTAAGACTGTAGGGCAATGTAAACATGCTTGGGACAGGCATATGAATATCCTTACAAAGAATTATGGTTAAAAAAGGGTTGAGATTGCCTAAAGGATAAAATAAAAAAGGGGCAGACTAGATGGACCAAGTGGTTCTTATCTGCCGTCAAATTCTATGTTTCTATGGCCCTCATTCCGAGTTGTTCGCTCGCAAGGCGAATGTAGCAGAGTTACACACGCTAAGCCGCCGCCTACTGGGAGTGAATCTTAGCTTCTTAAAATTGCGACCGACGTACGCGCAATATTGCGATTACAAACGAGTTAGCAGTTTCTGAGTAGCTTCAGACTTACTCTGCCTGTGCGATCAGTTCAGTGCTTTTCGTTCCTGGCTGACGTCATAAACACACCCAGCGTTCGCCCAGGCACTCCCACCGTTTCTCCGGCCACTCCTGCGTTTTTTCCGGAAACGGTAGCGTTTCCAGCCACACGCCCCTAAAACGCCGTGCATCCGCCCAGTAACACCCATTTCCTGTCAATCACAATGCGAACGTCGGAGCGATGAAAATGCCGTGAGTAAACTTACTTTCATCATAGTAAAGTTACTTGGCGCAGTCGCAGTGCGAACATTGCGCATGCGCACTAAGAGAATTCTCACTGCGATGCGATGAAAATCTCCGAGCGAACAACTCGGAATGAGGGCCTATGTTTCTATAAGAGAATACATAGGGCGAAATTCAAATGTATTTGTGACCAGCAACCACTAGATGGCGCCCAACAGAGCTACTCAAGTGTAGCTCCATTCGGGCACGATCGGATGCCTGCATATAGATTTCAGCTCGCACCTGTCGGGGGTGGTGAGCTGAAATGTGTGAAAAGTGATCATTTTGGGCACCCAAAAGGCACTTTTCCTGATCGCGCCTTTTAGTTTAGTTGGGTTTACACTAATGGGTGCGATCAGTGCGATAGGGGACATCAATTGTCACTTTAGACGGAAGATCGGTGGCAATAACAATTGAATTCCCCGATAGACGCTGATTGGTTGTCATGGGCAACATCTCCACTTTTGAAAACTCACACTTTAGTAAATATACCCCTTAGTGTATGACCTTGGAATCGCACAGGACACTGGGAGGGATATGACTGGATCCCTCTCAAGGAAGAATGTGTAAAGAAGCCTCTAGGCTTCTTCAAGGCAATGGCATCTATAGAAGTATGATACAGCCCATTATATATCAGCTGCTTAGAGAGCATGGTAGGTGCCTGCCAATAATGAAGTTACCATTGAGACATATGGATTTCGAGTTGGGCTACTTTTATAAAGGTGGGCAATATTTCAAACTGTTAACTCTCAGTGTAACAACAGGTTGCAATGTGACCTTTACATAGTATACCTGACCAGAGGGACCTGAATATGTGGGTGCTTAGCATGTCAATTTCCAGGAGGTGGGCATGAGTGCTATCATGTTGTAACATAGTAACATAGTATCTAAGGTTGAAAAAAGATAATTTGTCCATCGAGTTCAACCTATTGGTGGTCTCCTATGCAGTTTTCTTTTTGGACTAATGTTGCCTCATGCTGATGTCAGCCATTTTGTTTTGATGACAGCCGTTGTCTTTTAATAACTATAGTGCGTGACTAAGCACCGTAACCCTAAAAATCTTTATCCATTAGGAATTTATCTAACCCATTCTTAAAGGTGTTGACTGAGTCCGCCGTTACTACTTCCTCAGGCAGGGAATTCCAAACACGTATTGTCCTTACTGTGAAAAAACCTTTTCACCGCATTGTGCGGAATCTCCTCTCCTCTAACCTAAGCGAGTGCCCACGTGTCCTCTGAGCCAATCTTATCAAAAACAGGTCCCGCGCAAGCTCTGTGTATTGCCCCCTTATATATTTGTTGATGTTGATCATGTCCCCTCTTAGTCTCCTCTTTTCCAGTGTAAACATGCCTAGCCTTGCAAGCCTTTCCTCGTATTCCAGCATCTCCATTCCCTTAATTAGTTTGGTCGCCCGCATCTGAACCTTTCAAGCTCCAGGATATCCTTTTTGTAGTATGGTGCCCAAAATTGTACACAGTATTCTAGATGTGGCCTCACTAGTGATTTATATAATGGTAGTATAACTGTCAGGAATCTGCATTCTCCATCGCATCACTTACTGTGGAACTACAGGTTCCAGCAGTTCAGTTCCAGTTCCAGTTTTCAGTCTACTGCAGCCTGGAGTACACAGTGCTTCTAGTTAACAGCATTTACTCCCAGTGCACTACTGAGCCCAGCCAGCAATCAGCAGAGCATTGCAGAATTACTCTCCTGATGAATCATTAGCTTCAGCTAACTCACAGCTGATCTGAACTCCCAATCCAGCGGGGTGTGTTCTCACAGAGATGCAACATCCAATCATCACAGACCAAGGGGTATAAACTCCAGTTCCTGGCTCAGTCTCATGGCCTTGGACAACGCGTCACATCCTTTAAACAGGCGTCTCCTGTCTTCAGTCCTCTGTCTGCAGAGATTCCCCAGTGTATTGGACCTGTGGAACTACAGGTTCCAGCAGTTCCATTCCAGTTCCGTTTCCAGTTCCAGTCTGCAATCCCCTGTTTCCAGCGATCTCCTATTTCTGGCATTTCCAAGTTGTTTCCCTGTTCCAGTGTTCCTGTGGAACTACAAGTACCAGCATCCATTCCAGCTTTCCTACGAGTCACATTCGGTGTACAAGTTCTCCTGGTTCCTGTGTTCCTGTTTCCAGTGGTTTCCTTGTTGTTATTCTTCAGTCTTCAGTTTGCTATGAACTCCAGCCACAGTTTGCCACAACAACTTGCAGTAAGAGACTTTCTTCAGGTGTTCTTCCATTACTCAGCCTGTGCACCTGATTACCAGCATCTAGCATTGTGCATTGCATTCAGCACTTAACAACTTGCTGTGTTAGAACTGTCTCCTGCTAGGGCCTTGCTTGTGTGCTTCTACAGAGACTGTGTGCTTTGATTGCTATTTGTTATACTGTATATCGGAGTTTTGTTTGCTGCATCTGATTTCATTATTGCCTTATCATTTATATCAAGTTACAAGTTCATCGTCATTGCTCATTTGTTGCCAGTGACTTTTGAAATATTCATTTATCGGATTAAGTTATTATTCATTGTTCCTGTCATCAGTTATCCCTGTGTGATAATAAATATCAAGCGCCCATGCGCAGAACTTTTCTTCAGTCTCCCCGTTTCCTCTATCACACCTACACTGACCCACTAGTGCCCCCTCCGAGGACAGACAAAGTTACAGAATCCTGACAGTTTGTCCAAGGCGCATGGACCCGGACGGTGGTCAGAGTGTGGGGTCAGGGTCCCTCCAAAGTTTGGTGTCACGACTCAATGATCAAGAGTCGAGTATCAATGGACCTAACCCGGTTCCAGCCGTCGGTCCAAAGACTCCACTGGTTCCAGCCAGCCCGAGTAGCTCTGTTTCCAATGATGGGCTACCTCCTTCGATTCCAGCCGATTCCAGTAAGACTCCACTGGTTCCAGCCAGCCCGAGTAGCTCCGTTGCCAATGGTGAGCTACCTCCTTTGGTTCCAGCCGATTCCAGCATCCTCGGATCAAATCCGGTCCTATCCGTCAGTCCGAGGACTCCTCCGGTTCCAGCCGGTTCAAGCTTTTCTGGACCCAGTCCGGTCCCATCTGTCTGTCCAGATCAGCCTCCTTCGGTTCTAGCCGTTTCCAGTAAGACTCCACTGGTTCCAGCCAGCCTGGGTGGCTCCAATAATGGGCTACCTCCTTCGGTTCCAGCCGATTCCAGCATCTTAGGATCAAATCCGGTCCTATCCGTCAGTCCGAAGACTCCTTCGGTTCCAGCCGGTTCAAGCTTTTCTGGACCCAATCCGGTCCCATCCGTCTGTCCAGATCAGCCTCCTTCAGTTCAAGTCAATTCAATTCAAGTAGTCCTGGACAAATCCCTGTTCCATCCGTTTGTCCAGAGTTGCCGTCGGTTCCTACCGATTCCAGTTCCTCCGAACCCGGTGTGGTTCTCTCCAGTGTTTCAAGTAAGCAACTCCTGTCGCTATGTCCAGAGTCCACAGTTCTTGCAGATATTGCAGTTGCCTCAACCCAGATGGAGGCTCTAAGTATCTCACCCCGAGATGAAGTTTCTAGTGTTCAGTCAACTTCACCTGGGAACTCCCGTCAGTCAATTCTGGAGATGACGTCCTCTCCCCATCCTAGAATATTTCAAGTTGATTCTACTCCTGCTTATGAATGCTTATTCCAGTCCTCTACTCTCAAGTGTCCTACATTGTCTTCTGAGACTTCAATTGACATTCAGCCTTCCAAGTTCCAGCGTGGGTGTTCGGTGCCCACCCATAAAAGGGGGGGGGTACTGTCAGGAATCTGCATTCTCTATCGCATCACTTACTGTGGAACTACAGGTTCCAGCAGTTCAGTTCAGTTCCAGTTCCAGTTTTCAGTCTACTGCAGCCTGGAGTACACAGTGCTTCTAGTTAACAGCATTTACTCCCAGTGCACTACTGAGCCCAGCCAGCAATCAGCAGAGCATTGCAGAATTACTCTCCTGATGAATCATTAGCTTCAGCTAACTCACAGCTGATCTGAACTCCCAATCCAGCGGGGTGTGTTCTCACAGAGATGCAATATCCAATCATCACAGACCAAGGGGTATAAACTCCAGTTCCTGGCTCAGTCTCATGGCCTTGGACAACGTGTCACATCCTTTGAACAGGCGTCTCCTGTCTTCAGTCCTCTGTCTGCAGAGATTCCCCAGTGTATTGGACCTGTGGAACTACAGGTTCCATTCCAGTTCCGGTTCCAGTTCCAGTCTGCAATCCCCTTGTCTCCAGCGATCTCCTATTTCTGGCATTTCCAAGTTGTTTCCCTGTTCCAATGTTCCTGTGGAACTACAAGTACCAGCATCCATTCCAGCTTTCCTACGAGTCACATTCGGTGTACAAGTTCTCCTGGTTCTTGTGTTCCTGTTTCCAGTGGTTTCCTTGTTGTTATTCTTCAGTCTTCAGTTTGCTATGAACTCCAGCCACAGTTTGCCACAACAACTTGCAGTAAGAGACTTTCTTCAGGTGTTCTTCCATTACTCAGCCTGTGCACCTGATTACCAGCATCTAGCATTGTGCATTGCATTCAGCACTTAACAACTTGCTGTGTTAGAACTGTCTCCTGCTCGGGCTTTGCTTGGCTTAAAGACGTGTGCTTCTACAGAGACTGTGTGCTTTGATTGCTATTTGTTATACTCTATATCGGAGTTTCGTTTGCTGCATCTGATTTCATTATTGCCTTATCATTTATATCAAGTTACAAGTTCATCTTCATTGCTCATTTGTTACCAGTGACTTTTGAAATATTCATTTATCGGATTAAGTTATTATTCATTGTTCCTGTCATCAGTTATCCCTGTGTGATAATAAATATCAAGCGCCCATGCGCGGAACTTTTCTTCAGTCTCCCCGTTTTCTCTATCACACCTACACTGACCCACTAATGCCCCCTCCAGGGACAGACAGTTACAGAATCCTGACAATAACACTCTCGTCCCTTGCATCAATTCCCCGTTTTATGCATGCTAATATCTTATTGGCCTTCTTTGCTGCAATCCTACTTTGGGTACTGCTACTTACAGTAGTTTGCTATCTATGTGAACACCCAAGTCTTTTTCCAGTACAGAATCCCCTAATATTACCCCCTTTAGTATGTAGGTGTTGTTTTTGTTCTTGCTACCACAATGAATTACCTTACACTTGTCAGTATTGAATCTCATTTTCCATTTAGCTGCCCATGCGTCTAGTTTCACTAAGTCGTTCTGAAGAGACTCAGCAACCCCCTCCATATTTATAACCTTACACAATTTTGTATCGTCTGGAAAGATTGACACCATGCTCTCTAGACCTACTGTTAGGTTGTTAATGAAAATGTTATACAATAGTGGTCCAAGAAGTACAGACCCTTGTGGCACACCACTTAGCACTTCAGTCCAATTTGAAAATGATCCATTAACCACAATACATTGCTCCCTATTATCTAACCAATTTCTGACCCAAGTGCATATTGTGCTCTCTAGCCCTATTTCTTGTAGCTTATAAGATAAGTCGCATGTGCGGTAGCTTTGGCAAAGTCTAAAAAGTTTATATCCACCTCCTTACCCTGATCAAGGTTCGCACTTACTGTTTCATAAAAGCCAAGTAAGTTGGTTTAACATGATCTATCCTTAACAAATCCATGTTGGTTCCTTTTAATGACATTATTGGCATCAAGGAACTTCTGAATACTATCCCTTAGAATACCTTCCAATACTTTTCCCACTATAGACTAACTGGTCTATAATTACCCGGTTCGGCTTTACTTCCCTTTTTGAATATTGGCATCACCTCCACTATACGCCAGTCCTTGGGAACCATACCTGATATAACTGAATCTTTGAAAGTCAAAAATAGTGGTCTTGCTAGTTCGGAATGAAGCTCCATAAGAACCTTTGGGTGAATTCCATCGGGACCAGGTGACTTATTAATCTTAATTTTTGTGTAGGGCAGTTGTAGCAGAAATGTTGGACACCAGACCCTCTCTAATCAAAAATGAAAAAACTTGTTTATACACCTTCTCTTACAGCTCCGAAATGTTTAGTTTAGCATATTTAGTGGCAAGAATTCAGTGCAAATACTTAGGGGCAGATTTAACCACAAGTGACATTCTTGTTAATACTCATCACGAATATTAAATGGTGCTTCAGCCAATCTGCTCATAACTGTCATTTTTCAAACACATGAAAGTTAGGAGCTGATTGGTTGGAGCACCATTTATCATTTATAACGAGTGATAACAAAAATATCACTCAAAAACACTGGGAACTATTTTCTGGGACATGTTCCTGAAAAGTGGGTGACTATGATACTGGGCCTAATTCAGGTTTGGCTGTTCTTGCTGTTGCTACAGTATCTTTTTTCCATATGCAATTGCGATCATATGCTAATATGGGCAGAAGCTAACCTGAGCATAGGGATGCCCCCTGCTGTCACATCATTTCCATCCAACCGTGGACAACTGCTGATACATCAGTAGCATCATTGCAAATCGAGTCATGACGCAGAGTCTGAGTGCCTCTGTAGACGTGATGGCTCCATATGATTCCACATGTGTATTTTGGAAGACTGCTCCACATAAATCTGACATCACCTATACTACTTGTGCACATGGGGTAGGGGGACCCTGCCATTCTGTGTGTGTCCCTTATTCCTATGCAAACCCCAGGTGTCTGCAGGGACAAAACATGGGCAGTGTTCTCCTACACTTTACTTCTCAGCCAGTACATGCCATAAAATTCCCCTGCCATCTAGCACTGTAACGTGGTCAGTAATTTGCGTTGCACTATTTCTATATGAAACATCAGTGCAGCGTGACTTTCGGACGTGTCAGACTGGAGAGAAGAGCATATCGCTCCTGCAGTATAAAATAAAGGGCATGCAGTTGCCGAGAGTAACAGACACCAGCAAACACACTGAACAGTGAAGAAAGGACAGTTGTTACATGTTTGATACTGGTCTTTTTGGATAACCAGCAAGAATGGCAGTGTATGGACATTGCTGCTATCTGTGTCCAACCAGCAAGTGAAAATAAAGGGTGAGGCTTGCAAAGGACGGCATACCCTGTGGGGTCACCTTCCTTTTATGGGTGCCCCTTTAATGGGTGCGAGCGCACGCACCCACCCATCCTGCCACCACCATCTCACAAAATGTAGTCACGAATCCAGGGAGCTGCCGGGGCGCACACACTGACTGCCAGCATGCCAGCAAGCAAAAGTATGTTTTCTAAAAAAAAAGCTACTAGCATTACTAATTACTACTTTATTATAAGATTACTAATTTATTATAAGAATAATTTATTGTCACTACAACATGAAACATGTATAGTGAAATTACACACAGTTCTCTCATGTCATATAAAAAAAATACACCATAAATAAAATTAGCAAAGCTGAGAATTCAAGCTAACAATCACAGAAGGGAAGAAGCTATTCCTCAACCTGCTAGTTCAACATCCCAATTACCTATAATGTCTCCCTGACGGCAAGAGGGAAAAAAACACATTACATGGGTGACTCCTATCTCCAATCATCTTATTTGCCTTCGACAAACTCCTTACAGCGAGTACATCTGCTAACCTAGGCAAAGATTGGCCAATGGTCCTCCCTGCAGATTTAATCACTCTATCCAAGGTAACAAGATCAGAACACTTGGCATTGCCATACCACACCGTGATTGCATAAGTCAGCAAGCTCTCAATCATGCAGTGGTAAAAATAAACAAGAGTCGATTGCTGTAAACCTGCTGCTCGGAGCTTCCACAAAAAGAAAAGATGTTGCTGGGCCTTCCCAACCACTGACGTGATATGCAGAGACCATGTTAAGTCCTCGGTAAATTTAATCACCAAACATTTTGCATCAGTAACCCTATCCACCTCCTCACCATTCAATACCAGCGGCCAAATACTGGTTTCCTTAGATTTCCTGAAGTATATCACAACCTCCTTGGTTTTCTTGCCATTTAACAACAGGTTATTTTTACCCCCCCACTCAGCGAGTCTTCTCACTTCCTCTCTATAACTATCCTCATCTCCTCTAGTTATCAAACCCACTAAAGTGGTATCATCGGCAAACTTTATCACAGAGATCAGTTCCGAGTTGGACTCACAGTCGGAGGTATACAAGGAGTATAAAGAAAGGGCTTAAAACACAACCCTAAGGAAGCATTTAAAGCATTTTTTTTAAAGTGGCAATCAATTACACAGCAAGATCAACCTTACCAAATCTCTCACTTTCTGAAACTCTCACTCTATTACATTTGGCCCGATATGTTTTTCTCTGTGGGCGTCCCAGCATCTCTCTCTGCGTGTCTGATGTCATACACATGAGTGTCATGACAAGAACAGATGCACAATACTGCAGGACTGGAGACACAGGCGTACACTGGAGATGGCAGCCAACAGCTGTCTTCTTCCAGCCCAGCTCTCAGACAATTTTGGCGGAGCTTGCGTTCCACCGGAAATGGCCTTTACATGGCCTTGCCAGCATGCCCCCTGGGACCCACTGGGCCCTAAGCAGCCGCTTTGGTTGCCTTGTGGTAAATCCGCCACTGGGCAGGAGGCGTCACACAAGATGCCTCCTGTGATATTAGCCGCTGCATACAAAGGCATAGCACATGTGTGAGGTGCGTCTATCTCTGAATCAGGCCCTGGTCTATCTACCTAATGGACATGATCATAATATAATTCTATCACACTCTATTTAGAGAAAATATGCAGCACACACTAAATGGACCTGTCTACTGGGTATGATCAAATTCAGTTACACTCTATACAGAGTGCATTACTCCTAAACATGACCTGACAAACAAACAAACATTGTCATAATACATTTCCATTCAACTGTATATAGATATTGGAAAAATAGGATTTTAATTACCTACTGGTAAATCCTTTTCTCGTAGTCCGTAGAGGATAATGGGGTGCAGATTAGTACCATGGGGTATAGACAGGTCCACTAGGAGCCTTGGGCACTTTAAGAAATCAATAATGTGCACTCACTCCTCCCTCTATGCCCCTCCTACCAGACTCAGTCTAGAAACTGTGCCTGAGGAGATGGACATATCCTGAGAAAGGATGTAACAGAACAGTGGTAAGATTCGAACTAGCACACACAAACAAGAGGAAAGCCATGCTAACCAAAACTGAACAGGAACAGCAACAGCTGAACCAACAACATTACTTAACAAAGTAACAGTGCAGGAAAAACGAAGCACTGGGCAGGCACCCAGTATCCTCTACGAACTACGAGAAAAGGATTTACCAGTAGGTAATTAAAATTCTATTTTCTCTTGCGTCCTAGAGGATACTGGGGCCCACGTTAGTACCATGGGGATGTACCAAAGCTCCCAAACCGGGTGGGAAAGTGCTGAGGTTCCTGCAGAACTAAAGGTCCTCAGAGGCCAAAGTATCGAACTTGTAGAACTTAGCAAACGTGTTCGAACCCGACCAAGTAACTGCTCGGCAGAGTTGTAGAGCAGAGATACCCCGGGCAGCCACCCAGGAAGAACCCACCGACCAAGTAGAGTGGGCATGAACAGATTTAGGAACCAGCAATCCTGCCGATCAATAAGCATGCAATAGACTGCTTGCAATAGACTGCTTTGAAGCAGGACACCCAATTTTCTTGGGATCATAGAGAACAAACAGCGAGTCAGATGTCCTTTGATGAGCTGTCCGCTTCACGTAGCTCTTCAAAGCTCTCACAGCATCCGGGGACTTTGAGATAGCAGAGGTCTCAGTAAGCACCGGAACCACAATAGGTTGGTTGATATGAAATGCAGACACCACCTTAGGTAGAAATTGCTGACGGGTTCTGAGTTCAGCCCTATGTTTCCGAAAAATCAAATAGGGCCTTTTGTGAGACAACGCCCTCAGCTCTGACACACGCCTTGCAGAAGCCAAGGCCAACAGTGTGACGGCCTTCCATGTAAGAAACTTTACGTCAATGTCCTGTAAAGTCTCAAGCCATTCCGATTGTAGGAACTGCAACACCACGTTGAGATCCCAAGGTGCCGGAGGAGGCACAAAGGGCGGTTGGATGTGCAGAACCCCCTTCAAAAATGTCTGAACCTCAGGGAGAGAAGCCAAAAGTTTCTGGGAAAAAATAGATAAGGCCGAAATCTGGACCTTCATGGAGCACAAACGTAGGCCCACATCCACACCCGACTGTATAAAAAGGAGAAAACATCCCAGTTGAAATTCCACTTCAGGAAATTTCCTGTTTTCACACCACGAGACATATTTTTTCCAAATACGATGGTAATGTCTAGACGTTACCCCTTTTCTAGCTTGGATTAGGGTTGGAATAACCTTGTTCGGAATGCCTTTCCGGGTTAAAATTTTACGCTCAACTTCCATGCCGTCAAACGTAGCCGTGGTAAGTCTTGATAGATGAATGGCCCTTGTTGTAGAAGATCCTCTCGAAGAGGTAGAGGCCACGAGTCCTCTAGGAGCATCTTCAGTAGATCCGCGTACCAGGCCCTTCTTGGCCAATCCAGAGCAATGAGAATTGCTTGAACCTTTTCCCTTTTTATTCTTTTGAGAATTGTTGGGATCAGTGTAAGAGGTGGAAACATGTAAACCATTTGGTAGACCCATGGAGTCACCAGAGCGTCCACCGCCACTGCTTGCGGGTCCCTCGACCTGGAACAATATCGCTTTAGCTTGTTGAGACGAGAGGCCATCATGTCTATCTGTGGAATTCCCCACCGACGTGTTAAGAACTCGAACACCTGCGGGTAAAGGCCCCACTCTCCCGGGTGGAGGTCATGTCTGCTGAGGAGGTCCGCTTTCCAGTGTCTGTTCCTGGAATGAAGATTGCCGACAGCGCCCCCGCGTGTCTTTCTGCCCAGAGGAGAATTCTTGTTACCTCTGACATTGCTGCCCTGCTCTTCGTTCTGCCCTGTCGGTTTATGTACATTACTGCCGTCACATTGTCCGACTGAACCTGAATGGCATGATTTTGAAGAAGATATGATGCAAGTAGCAGGGCGTTGTATATGGCCCTTAGTTCCAGAATGTTGATCAGAAGAATGGTTTCCTGACTTGACCATTTTCCTTGGTACTGTTTTCCCTGGGTGACTGCTCCCTAACCTCTGAGGCTTGCAACTGTGGTTAACAGAACCCAATTTTGAATCCCGAAACTTCGACCCTCGTCAGGTGAGAAGTCTGAAGCCACCACAGAAGAGCAATCCTGGCTTTTGGGGACAGACATATACTCTGGTGCATGTAAAGATGCGATCCAGACCATTTGTCCAACAGATTCAGCTGGAAGGGCCTCGCATGAAACCTTCCGTACTGCAGAGCCTCGTAAGAGGCAACCATCTTCCCCAGAAGGCGAATGCATAGATGCACCGATATCCGGGCTGGTTTTAGGACATCCCGCACCATCAACTTGATCACCAATGCCTTTTCCAATGGAAGGAATATCTTCTGTTCCTCCGTATCCAGTATCATTCTCAGAAATGGAAGCCTCCGTGTTGGTTCCAGATGGGATTTTGGTAGGTTCAGAATCCATCCGTGATTCTGAAGTAGTTGGGTTGAGAGGGTAATGTTGTCCAACAACCTCTCCCTGGAATGCGCTTTTATCAGCAGGTCGTCCAGGTACGGTATTATGTTCACTCCCTGCTTGCGAAGGAGAAACATCATCTCTGCCATTACCTTGGTGAATACCCTTGGTGCCGTGGAGAGGCCAAATGGCAGGGCCTGAAACTGGTAGTGACAGTCCTGTAGTGCAAACCTTAGATAAGCCTGATGAGGCGGCCAAATCGGAATATGAAGGTACGCATCCTTGATGTCCAGAGACACCAGGAATTTCCTTTCCTCCAGACCTGAGAGCATCGCTTTCAGAGACTCCATCTTGAACACCCTTAAATACAGGTTCAGTGATTTGAGGTTTGAAATAGGCCTTACCGAACCATCCGGTTTCAGTACCAGGTTGGAGTAATAACCCTTTTGTTTTGTATTTGAAGTGGAACTGGGACAATGACCTGAGTCTGTACCAGTTTTTGAATTGCTGCCTGTAAAGTCATACTTGCTTCCGGAGAAGCTGGTAAGCCTGATTTGAAGAATCTGTGAGGTGGGAGTTCCTGAAACTCCAGTCTGTATCCATGGGTGATAAGGTCTGTGACCCAGGGATCCTGGCAAGATGATGACCAAACGTGACTGAAATAATGTAACCGAACTCCAACCTGCCTGTCTTCCAGGCAGTGCGGACCACCGTCATGCTGAAGACTTTGAGGAAGCAGACCCGGAGGTCTATTCCTGAGAACCTGCAGCTGCTGGTTTTCTGGGTTAACCTCTATTACCTTTGAAGGCTGTAGAAGAACCTTTGGATTTGCCTTTGAATTTCGCTGACCGAAAGGACTGCAGAGTTGGAGCAGAGTAGGTTTTCCTAGCTGGGGGTGCTGGGGAAGGAAGGTACGTAGACTTACCCACCATAGTCTTGGATATCCACTTATCCAGTTCATCTCCAAAAAGGGCCTCACCTGTGAATGGTAGGTTTTCCACGCCTTTCCTGGAATCCGCATCCGCAGTCCACTGGCGTAGTCACAAGCCCCTGCGTGTTGACACTGCCATGGCTGTAGTGCGTGCGTTGAGCAAACCAATTTCCTTTATGGCCTCCACCATAAAGTTAGCAGAGTCCTGAATATGCTGCAGGAGTAAAACTATCTCCCCCCTGGGTAAGGTATCCAATCTGTCAATTAGGTTACCTGACCACTTTGCAATGGCTTTAGTGATCCATGCACAAGCAATAGTGGGTCTCTGGGCCACCCCAGCAGCAGTGTATAACGATTTGAGAGTGTTCTCAATCTTGCGGCCAGGTGTCCTTTAAGGATGCTGCCCCAGGAACAGGTAAGACTATCTTACGTGACAACCTAGATACCGATGCGTCCACAATCGGCGGGTTTTCCCATTTCTTTCTATCTTCCAGAGGAAAGGGAAAGGATGTAATTAATCTTTTAGGGATCTGAAAATTTTTGTCAGGGTTAGCCCAAGTTTCTTCAAACAGGGCATTCAATTCCTTTGATGCAGGAAAAGTAGCTCAGGATTTCTTTTTTATATTAAAATAAGATTCCTCCTCTACCTCCGCCGTCTTGTCAGGAATGTGCAGGACATTTCTGATAGTCTCTATCAGGGCCTGTATTCCTTGTGACAGGACCACACCCCCCCCCCCCACTTGCATCCACTTCACCCTCCTCTGGATCTGATGTATCATCATCAGTATCATCCTGCGTGAGCTGGGCAAATGGCGGGGGTTTGAGACGCTGGTATGGGAACTGAATCTCTATTCATCAGGTCATCCATAGGCTGTCTTAAAATCTGCGTCTCTTTATCATTATGGGATAATTTAGTAGAAATATTAGATATCATCCCTTTAATGGAAGCTAACCATGGGGGTTCTGCCCCACTAGCTTGAGAATGTGCACTATCCTGAGTACAGGGTATTGAGTCTCCCGGGGAGGAAAGACACTCAGTTGTGCAGGAAACACAGTCCCTGGACATGGTAACGTGAAGGGACACACACACACCCACAGACAGAAGATGAAAACACAGTTTAACACACACAGAGCCCTCAGGGAGACACAGAAGTTGGAACAGCCACACAGTGCCCCTGTAACCAAGTAAAACTTAGCTGGGTCGCCACACTAAGTCCCTTAATAGGGCTTACTATACTACAACACTCCCCCCTTCCCCCCTTATAAGAACCCCTGGTACCGCTGAGGAGACGTGGAGTCTTTGTGGAGGAGCTGTGCTTCCCTGTTATTCCTGTCAGTGTAAGCTGCAGAGGGAAAATGGCACTAGTGAGCTGCTGGATCCGCTCATAGTGAAGCCCCGCCCTATTAATGACACTTGGCTTCCCACTTTTTTATACAGGCCTGAGGTAATTTTTATGCCTAACAGATGTTTAAAACCCTTGTTAGGTATGTAGCCAGTGTGGGTATGCATTGGTGGCTCAGTGCGCCCCTCACAGGGGCGCACTGACTATGTCCTCTGGACCCCCTGGAGCGCAGCCTGCACTCAGAGCTGGGCTCCTACCCTTGTGCCGCCATTGCTGCCGGCGACCCGCTAACCGGGACGCCGGCGCTGTACTCACCGCTCTTCTATCTTCTGGCTATGTTAGGGGTGGCAGCATGCTGCGGGAGGGTATGCTTGCAGTGGTAGTGCTTGCAAATGACTCCCTCAGGAGCTCAGTGTCCTGTCAGCGGAGAAGTGGGACCATTAACTCTTTAGGAAGTTGGGCCGTTCTCCCCCCTAAGTCCCACGAAGCAGGCAGTCTGGTGCCAATCAGACCTGCCTGAAAACAACGAACAGAAAATGAATGCAGAAAACTCTTCAGGAGCTTACTTAAGCGTGACCGGCTCCTCCGGGCACATTTTCTAAAATGAGTCTGGTAGGAGGGCCATAGAGGGAGGAGCCAGTGCACATTATTGATTTCTTAAAGTGCCCAAGGCTCCTAGTGGACCCGTCTATAACCCATGGTACTAATGTGGACCCCAGTATCCTCTAGGACGTAAGAGAAATGTGCATCCGTAACATGGTAATGCAGTCCTGATATCGACATTCAGAATTTCAAATGTTATGAGGTCGTTAAGGGCTTAAATATCAACATATGCAAAATATCGACATGGACAGGACCTGGAATATTGTGACCATGCCGGCATTTCATCAGTGTCATCATGCTGAATCTGTTAACATGTCTGTCGACATTTGTGCCATGTTGACTTTCTCATGATGACATTAATATATAAATGAGGCCACCAGACCTCTAGGCATGAATGTTCGGGTGTTTGGAATATAGATGTTTCTTAATCTGTCAGGCAATCTTTAACACCCGCAGTGTAATGCCACAGATATTAACCTTAAGCACAACTGCCTCTATAGGGATTGAAGTGTAACCATATAGGAGGACATACTAAAAGGAATGACACTCTGGCATACCTCCCAACTTCTGAGAAAGCGGAGGAGGGACACTAACGAGCGCCCAAAATTGGATTTTGTCACTGTGGGGGCATGGACAGCGCTCAGTGAACTGCTGGCCCTGCCCTGTCTCTCTCTGTCAGAGAATAGACGCTGTGCGCATGCCGTATAATTCCAGTGATATTGCCATATAATTCCTGTGATACTGGCGTATAATTCCTGTGATACTGACGTATAATTCCAGTGATATTGCTATATAATTCCTGTGATACTGACGTATAATTCCAGTGATATTGCTGTATAATTCCCGTGATACTGGCCATGCCCGGTGCTACCCGCTCAGCGAAGGGATGCAGTGCAGGGAAGTGCTGGGATGGAGAGGCGCTCCTCCTGCTCTGCATCCCTTCCCTGCTGCTGCGCATTCCTGTCCCCCCTGCTGCTGCTGCCGGCTGCTATGCCTCTCACTGTATGACAGGCAGTGGCTCCGGCAGCTTGAAAAGCCCACTCCCCTCCCCTCACCTGTATAACAGCGCTGTGTACGGATCAGAGGAGGGTGCGGAGCTTCATGGGTCAGAAGGGGCGGAGCTACATGGTCTGGAAGGGGCGGAGCTACACGGCCCAGGCTGCTGTACAGAGAGGGAGAGTAATTACAGTGGCGGTCAGCCAGACTTATATAAGTGGAGGGTGAGAGAGAAATGTATATATGTGTGTGTGTATGGTGGGGGTGTGTATGTGTGTGTGAGGTGTGTCTGTGTGCTTGTTCATTATTGATGCTACTACTGGGAAGGTGCATTACATGTAAGGACGCTACTACTACAGGGGGGACATTACGTATAACGATGCTACTACTGAGGGGGCATTACATGTAAAGATGCTAGTACTACAGGGGGGATTACATGTAAGGACGCTACTACGGGGGGGCATTATATATAACGATGCTACTACTGGGGAGGCATTACATGTAAGGACGCTACTACTACTGGGGGGGCATTATGTATAAGGACCGTACTACTACTGGGGGCGCATTACGTATAACGATGCTGCTACTACTACTGGGGGGGGGGGCATTACGTATAAGGATGCTGCTACTACTACTGGGGGGGGCATTACGTATAAGGATGCTTCTACTACTGGGGGTGCACTACGTATAAGAACGCTACTGCTACTGGGGGGGGCATTATGTATAAGGATGCTTCTACTACTGGGGGTGCACTACGTATAAGGAAGCTACTACTACAGGGGGGGCATTACGTATATGGACGCTACTACTATTGGGGTGGCATTATGTATAACGATGCTGCTACTACTGGGGGCGCATTACGTATAACGATGCTGCTACTACTACTGGGGGGGGGGGCATTACGTATAAGGATGCTTCTACTACTGGGGGTGCACCAGGTATAAGGACGCTACTACTACTGTAGGTGCATTATGTATAAGGATGCTACTACTATGGGTGGGGTATTACGTATAAAATGAATAAGATTGTGCTACTGTGTGGTGTAATTTTAAATGGGGGTACTATTGTGTGGCCATGTCCCTTCCTTGTGAGACCATACCCCTTTTCCTGGCGCACGCCAAAGGCGCGCGCTGACCCTATGTGGAATATGGGAGGGCGCAAATTTATAGTTTGCAGGGGGGCGCCAAACAACCTAGCACTGGCCCTGATACTGGCGTATAATTCCTGTGATACTGTCATATAATTCCAGTGATATTGACGTATAATTCCAGTGATATTGCCATATAATTCTGTGATACTGGCGTATAATTCCTGTGATACTGGCGTATTATTCCAGTGATATTGCTGTATAATTCCTGTGATACTGGCATATAATTCCAGTGATACTGCCGTATAATTCCAGTGGTACTGGCGTATAAATCCAGTCCAGTGGAACTGCCGTATAATTCCAGTGGTACTGGCGTATAAATCCAGTCCAGTGGTCCTGACGTATATGTCTAGTGGTACTGACATATAATTCCAGTGATACTGTCGTATATATATATATATATATATATATATATACCCTGTTGCAAAGCGGATTACTGAGGCCATAACAACTATGCTGGTGTTAGACGTGTGTCCGGTATCCGCTATTAGTGCAGTGGGACTGCAGTGCCAACCCTAGATGGGCCAGGTGTTTGTGCCGCACACTTGTGTCGCTTAGCTCAGTCATACAGCTACCTCATTGCACCTCTTTTTCATCTTTGCATGATGTTCTGTTTGGGGCCTTTTTTTTATATATCTGCCCTCCTGTCTGACACTGCAGTGCCACTCCTAGATGGGCCAGGTGTTTGTGCTGTTTGGGGCATGGTTTTTTAAAGTGCCATCCTGTCTGACACTGCCGTATAAGTCCAGGGATACTGTTGTATTAGTCCAGGGTTACTGCCGTATACGTCCACCAATTGCAGAATTTTTGAAAAATGACAGGGGAGTGCAGGAGATGCTGTCAGTGGACTGAAAAATTGCGGGCCACTTTCGACATTCAGCCACTGCATACCACTACTAGATGGGCCAGGTGGTTGTGTCGCTTAGCTTACTCATACAGCAACCTCGGTGCACTTCTTTTTCTTCTTTACATCATGTGCTGTTTGGGGACTAGATTTTTAAAGTGCCATCCTGTCTGCAACTGCAGTGCCACTCCTAGATGGGCCAGGTGTTTGTGCCGCACACTTTTGTCGCTTAGCTTAGTCATACAGCTACCTCAGTGCAACTTTTAGGCCTAAGGGGGTCATTCTGAGTTGTTCGCTAGCAGATTTCGGTCGCTGCACAGCGATCAGGAAAAAAATCGGCACTTCTGCGCATGCGTATGCGGCGCAATGGGCACGCACGTCGTACTATTACAACGAACGATGTAGTTTCACACAAGGTCTAGAGAAGCTTTTCAGTCGCACTGTTGGCCGCAGAGTGATTGACAGGAAGAGGGCTTTCTGGGTGTCAACTGACCGTTTTCAGGGAGTATTCGAAAAAACGCAGGCGTGCCAGGAAAAACGCAGGCGTGGCTGGGCGAACGCAGGGCGTGTTTGTGACGTCAAAACAGGAACTGAATAGTCTGAAGTGATCGCAAGGGCTGAGTAGTCTGAAGCTACTCTGAAAATGCACAAAAAAAATTTGTAGCCGCTCTGCGATCCTTTCGTTCGCAGTTCTGCTAAGCTAAAATACACTCTGGGAGGCGGCATAGCGTTTGCACGGCTGCTAAAAACTGCTAGCGAGCGATCAACTCGGAATGACCACCTAAAAACAATGTTGTGAGGTATGAGGTGTTCAGAATAGAGTGGAAATGAGTGGAAATGAATGTTATTGAAGTTAATAATACCGTAGGAGCAAAATTACCCCCAAATTATGTGTTTTTAGCTGTTTTTATGTTTTTTTCAAAAGTCATCCAGATCCAAAACCAAATCACAAAAGGGTGGTTTTGGCAAAACCAAGCCAAGACCAAAACACGAGCGGGGAATTAGAAATAAAACACAAAACACGAAAAGTGCCCCCCGCACATCTCTACATATTTTACATCCAGAATGATGCGCAATGACGGCTGTTTACTTTGGAATGACAGCTGTTTTATTTGCCACCCCTAAGCAGACTTAGCAATAAAACAGTGCATATGTCCCATATAAAACCCCTGATTTTTCTATGATCCCCTAAGCGCACACACTAATCCTTTTCCATATGCGTCCGCCTACATCTGTACCCTACTATACATGTCACATAATGCGGAATGACAGCTGTTTTATTCACCATCCCCAAGATAAATTAGCATTAAAGCAGTGCATATGCCCCATATAAAACCCCTGATTTTTCTATGATCCCCTAAGCGCACACACTAATCCTTTTCCATATGCGTCCGCCTACATCTGTACCCTACTATACATGTCACATAATTCGGAATGACAGTTACTTACTATGGAACAGAGACAAAGCCTGAGGCCAGTTGAATCTGGCCCATAATGTGGTTCCCAAGTAATAGGAGGCATATAGGGGAATTCAATTATGTGCTGGATGAATTTGCCCAGCAAATCCTCCCGCCACTGCTGCAGTTTACACCGGTGGGGCTTTTGCTTAAAAGGGTTCGCTACCCCATAGGTAATGAGCACTTTTAGACAAATGGGGCATTTGGCCAGCCGAATCTGCCTGTCATTGCCGGCTTTTAAACACTGCGGCAAAAGCAATTTCGACCATAACTGAATCATCCCTCTTAATACTACAGTATTTTGGAAGCACTTTTATCAAACAGTAAAGTAGGGAGGAGGAGGAACCATGCAGAGCTTTGTTGTACCTGTGCAGATGTGGATAAATGATAATTATCTGTATAAATAGTGAGTTCTGATGTCATCACATGAGCGTCCACTAGGAAGATAGTTATTATTCATTAGAGGCATAGCAGACTACCCTCCTGCAATGTCAGGGAGGCTCCCGGACCTGGGGGAAACATGGCACTATTACCATTGAGATCGATTTTATAGGTTTATGGTCACTCGGGTAGCTGGGGAGATAATTCCAATGTGTCTTACGGTAGTATGCCGGTGCAATGGTTAGCTTGCTGCCTCACTGGACTATGCTCTATAGGTGTAGAGTTTGTATGTTCTTCCCATGTTTGTGTGGTTTCCCCTGGGTTCTCCAGTTCCCTCCCACACATACTGGTAGGTTAATGGCTTCTGACTAAAAAAAATAATATTTTACACCTACCGGTAAATCTTTTTCTCCTAGTCCGTAGAGGATGCTGGGGACTCCGTAAGGACCATGGGGATAGACGGGCTCCGCAGGAGACATGGGCACTTTAAGAAAGACTTTAGGTATGGGTGTGCACTGGCTCCTCCCTCTATGCCCCTCCTCCAGACCTCAGTTAGAGAAACTGTGCCCAGAGGAGATGGACAGTGCGAGGAAAGGATTTTTGTTAATCCAAGGGCAAGATTCATACCAGCCACACCAATCACACCATATAACTTGTGATAAACTAACCAGTTAACAGTATGAAAAACAACATAGCATCAGTCGGATGAAAACTATAACATAACCCTTATGTAAGCAAAACTATATACAAGTCTTGCAGAAGTAGTCCGCACTTGGGACGGGCGCCCAGCATCCTCTACGGACTACGAGAAAAAGATTTACCGGTAGGTTTAAAATCTTATTTTCTCTTACGTCCTAGAGGATGCTGGGGACTCCGTAAGAACCATGGGGATTATACTAAAGCTCCCAAACGGGCGGGAGAGTGCGGATGACTCTGCAGCATCGATTGAGCAAACAGGAGGTCCTCCTCAGCCAGGGTATCAAACTTATAGAACTTTGCAAAGGTGTTTGAACCCGACCAAGTAGCAGCTCGGCATAGTTGCAGTGCCGAGACCCCTTGGGCAGCCGCCCAAGACGAGCCCACCTTCCTAGTGGAATGGGCCTTAACAGATTTTGGTAACGGCAATCCAGCCGTAGAATGCGCCTGCTGAATTGTGTTACAGATCCAGCGAGCAATAGTCTGCTTTGAAGCAGGAGCGCCAACCTTGTTGGCTGCATACAGGACAAACAGTGCTTCTGTTTTTCTGACTCTAGCCGTTCTGGCCACGTAAATTTTCAAAGCCCTGACTACATCAAGGGACTCGGAATCCTCCAAGTCTCGCGTAGCCGCAGGCACCACAATAGGTTGGTTCATATGAAAAGATGACACCACCTTAGGCAAGAATTGAGGACGGGTCCGCCATTCCGCTCTATCCATATGGAAAACTAGATAGGGGCTTTTATGAGACAAAGCCGCCAATTCCCACACTCGCCTAGCCGAAGCCAAGGCTAACAACATGACCACTTTCCAAGTGAGATATTTTAACTCCACCGTTTTAAGTGGTTCAAACCAGTGCGACTTAAGGAAACTCAACACCACGTTAAGGTCCCAAGGCGCCACCGGAGGTACAAAAGGAGGCTGAATATGCAGCACTCCCTTCACAAAAGTCTGTACTTCTGGGAGAGAAGCCAATTCTTTTTGAAAGAAAATGGATAAGGCCGAAATCTGAACCATAATAGAGCCTAATTTTAGGCCCATATTCACTCCAGTTTGTAGGAAGTGAAGGAAACGGCCCAGATGGAATTCTTCCATAGGAGCATTCCTGGCCTCACACCAAGCAACATATTTTCGCCATATACGGTGATAATGTTTAGCTGTCACGTCCTTCCTAGCCTTTATCAGAGTAGGAATGACCTCATCCAGAATGCCCTTTTCCGCTAGTATCCGGCGTTCAACCGCCATGCCGTCAAACGCAGCCGCGGGTTGTCTTGGAACAGACAGGGCCCCTGTTGTAACAGGTCCTGTCGTAGAGGAAGAGGCCACGGATCTTCTGTGAGCATTTCCAGCAGATCTGGATACCAGGTCCTTCGTGGCCAATCTGGAACAATGAGAATTGTCTGTACTCCTCTTTTCCTTATTATTCTCAACACCCTTGGGATGAGAGGAAGAGGAGGAAACACATAGACCGACTGGAACACCCACGGTGTCACTAGGGCGTCTACAGCTACCGCCTGAGGGACTTTTGATCTGGCGCAATACCTCTGTAGCTTTTTGTTGAGGCGGGATGCCATCATGTCTATTTGGGGCAGTCCCCACTGACTTGCAATCTGTGCGAAGACTTCCTGATGAAGTCCCCACTCTCCTGGATGCAGGTCGTGTCTGCTGAGGAAGTCTGCTTCCAAGTTGTCCACTCCCGGAATGAACACTGCTGACAGTGCGCTTACATGATTTTCCACCCAGCGAAGAATCCTGGCGGCTTCCGCCATTGCCACTCTGCTCCTTGTGCCGCCTTGGCGGTTTACATGAGCCACTGCGGTGATGTTGTCTGACTGGATCAGAACTGGTCTGTCGCGAAGTAAGGTCCCCGCTTGACGTAGGGCGTTGTATATGGCCCTCAGTTCCAGGATGTTGATGTGAAGACAAGTCTCTTGACTTTACCAAATACCTTGGAAGTTTCTTCCCTGCGTGACTGCTCCCTAACCTCAGTCCTGAATGCCGAACTTGCGGCCTTCTAGAAGGTGAGCACTCTGCAGCCACCACAGGAGAGATACCCTGGCTCTGGGGGACAGGGTGATCCACTGATGAATTTGTAGATGTGACCCGGACCACTTGTCCAGTAGGTCCCATTGGAAAGTCCTTGCATGGAACCTGCCGAAGGGAATGGCTTCGTATGATGCCACCATCTTTCCCAGGACTCAAGTGCAGTGATGCACTGACACCTGTTTTGGCTTCAATAAGTTCCTGACCAGAGTCATGAGTTCCTGAGCTTTTTCTATCGGAAGATAAACTCTTTTCTGGTCTGTATCCAGAATCATGCCCAAGAAAGTCAGACAAGTCGTAGGAACCAACTGAGACTTCGGCATATTGAGAATCCAGCCGTGTTGCTGTAACACCTTCAGTGAAAGTGAGACGCTGTTCAGCAATTGCTCTCTTGATCTCGATTTTATGAGGAGATCGTTCAAGTACGGGATAATTGTGACACCTTGCTTGCACAGGAGCACCAACATTTCCGCCATCACCTTGGTGAAAATCCTCAGGGCCGTGGAAAGCCCAAACGTCAACGTCTGAAATTGGTAATGACAATCCTGTACCGCAAATCTCAGGTACGCCTGATGAGGTGGATATATGGGAACATGACGGTATGCATCCTTTATGTCCAGAGATACCATAAAATCCCCCCTTCCAGGCTGGCGATGACCGCTCTTAGCGATTCCATCTTGAACTTGAACCTTTTCAAGTATAGGTTCAGGGATTTTAAATTTAAAATGGGTCTGACCGAACCGTCCGGTTTCGGGACTACAAACAGGGTTGAGTAATATCCCCTCCCTTGTTGAAGCAGGGGAACCTTGACCCCCACCTGTTGCAGATACAATTTGTGAATTGCATTTAACACTATCTCCCTTTCTGGGGAGAGGCTGGTAGCGCCGATTTGAAAAACCGGCGAGGAGGCACCTCTTCGAATTCCAGCTTGTAACCCTGGGAAACAATTTCTATTGCCCAGGGATCCACCTGTGAGTGAACCCAGATGTGGCTGAAAACTCGAAGACGTGCCCTCACTGGGGCGGACTCCTGTAGCGGAGCCCCAGCGTCATGCGGTGGATTTTGCAGAGGCCGGGGAGGACTTCTGTTCCTGGGAACTAGCTGTGTTGTGCAGCTTTTTTCCTCTGCCCTTACCTCTGGCAAGAAAGGACGCACCTCGTACTTTCTTGTTTCTTTGTGATCGAAAGGACTGCATTTGATAATGTGGCGCTTTCTTAGGCTGTGAGGGAATATAAGGCAAAAAATTTGATTTACCAGCTGTAGCTGTGGAGACCAGGTCCGAGAGACCTTCTCCAAACCATTCCTCATCCTTGTAAGGTAAAACCTCCATATGCCTCTTTGAGTCGGCATCACCTGTCCATTGCCGGGTCCATAGGACTCGTCTAGCAGAAATTGACATAGCGTTGATTCTAGAACCCAGTAGACTAATGTCTCTTTGAGCATCTCTCATATATAGGACAGCATCTTTTATATGCCCTAGGGTCAATAAAATGGTATCCTTATCTAGGGTCTCAATTTCCACTGATAAGGTATCTGTCCATGCTGCTACCGCACTACAAACCCAGGCCGACGCAATAGCCGGTCTGAGTAAGGCACCAGAATGTGTGTAAATGGACTTCAAGGTAACCTCCTGCTTGCGGTCAGCAGGATCCTTGAGGGTAGCCGTATCTTGGGATGGCAGCGCTACCTTTTTGGATAAGCGTGTTAATGCTTTATCCACCCTAGGGAAGGATTCCCACCGTATCCTGTCCGTTGGCGGGAAAGGATACGCCATAAGAATCCTTTTAGGAATCTGCAGTTTTTTGTCTGGAGATTCCCAAGCTTTTTCACATAATTTGTTCAACTCATGTGAGGGGGGAAAGGTTACCTCAGGTTTCTTTCCCTTATACATGTGTACCCTCGTGTCAGGGACAGGGGGTTCCTCTGTGATATGCAAAACATCTTTTATTGCAATAATCATATATCGAATACATTTAGCCAATTTTGCTGTAATTTTGCATCATCGTAGTCGATACTGGAGTCAGAATCCGTGTCGGTATCTGTGTCTACAATTTGGGATAGTGGGCGCTTTTGAGACCCCGAAGGTCCCTGCGACATAGGGGCAGACATGGGTTGAGTCCCTGGCTATTCCCTAGCTTCAGCTTTGTCTAATCTTTTGTGCAATAAATTTACATTAGCACTTAAAACATTCCACATATCCATCCAGTCAGGTGTCGGCGTTGTCGACGGAGACACCTCATTCATTTTCACCTCCTCCTCCTGAAAGCCTTCTACCTCAGACATGTCGACACACTCGTACCGACACACCACACACTCAGGGAATCCTCTTATCTGAAGACAGTTCCCCCACAAGGCCCTTTGGAGAGACAGATAGAGAGAGTATGCCAGCACATACCCAGCGCTATATGACCCAGGTAAAAACACTATATAAATATATGTTTACCCAGTAGCGCTGTTTGTAACATTTAAATGCGCCAATTATGTGCCCCCCCTCTTCTTCAAAACCCTCTTTCACCGTGGATTAAGCAGGGGAGAGTCCGGGGAGCTTCCTCTCAGCGCTGTGCTGTGGAGAAAATGGCGCTGGTGAGTGATGAGGGAGAAGCCCCGCCCCCTCGGCGGCGTGCTTCTGTCCCGCTCAAATATACTAAAAACTGGCGGGGGCTCTTTATATATACAGTGCCCAGCTGTATATATAATTATTTTTGCCAGAAAGAGGTTTATATGCTGCCCAGGGCGCCCCCCCTGCGCCCTGCACTCTTACAGTGACTTCCGTGTGTGAGGTGTATGGGAGCAATTGCGCACACCTTCACCGCTGTGTGTTACCTCAGTGAAGATCATGAAGTCTTCTGCCGCTTCTGAAGTCTTCTTTTCTTCTCATACTCACCCGGCTTCTATCTTCCGGCTCTGTGAGGAGGACGGCGGTGCGGCTCCGCGACGAACTCCAGGGTGAGACCTGTGTTCCGACTGCCTCTGGAGCTAATGGTGTCCAGTAGCCTAAGAAGCAGAGCCTTGAAACTCACAGAAGTAGGTCTGCTTCTCTCCCCTCAGTCCCTCGATGCAGGGAGTCTGTTGCCAGCAGGCTCCCTGAACATAAAAAACCTAACAAATATACTTTCTGACAGGAAACTCAGGAGAGCTCCCTGTAATGCACCCAGTCTCCTCTGGGCACAGTAGTAAACTGAGGTCTGGAGGAGGGGCATAGAGGGAGGAGCCAGTGCACACCCATACCTAAAGTCTTTCTTAAAATGCCCATGTCTCCTGCGGAGCCCGTCTATCCCCATGGTCCTTACGGAGTCCCCAGCATCCTCTAGGACGTAAGAGAAATAGCCCTAATGTGTTTTTGTAGCAACCCCCCGTTGTCACCTACATACTGTCACCCGCTCTAAAAATCTAACCAGTACTAAGACGCATCACAAGACCATAGCGATGCACGCGCAGTAAGAAAACCATTGACCAACTGCAAAAATGTCAAAATTGCGTCCACCTCTGAATCAGGCGCATAGATTGTAATCTCAGTGGGGCAGGTACGACGACTGTGATGCGTGTGACTATCCTCGGTAAGGATAGCTGTTGCAGAGAGCCCCCATTGGACCTGCGGAATCTCGCTATCGGAGTGACCAACGCTGGCACCACTGATGGAGGATCCAGCAACGGACATCCGTTGTTCTATGTATGGAGCTGCGACAAATGAGTACGCTATAAATTCTCTCCCACTTTTCTTTCACCTGGGCCACAGCGGTGGAGAGCCCTAGTATCCCTCAGCCATGCTGGTACTTGCAGTCCAATAACAGCTACGTGACCCTAATCAGTGGTGGGATTCAAATAAATTAACAACAGGTTCTATGGCCCATGGCCCCCCAATATCCCCTTTGCAGTGCAGTTAAGTTAAAAAGCGCCCGCTGTGGCGTGAAACGCGTTGGTTAGGAAGGCAACTGGGAGAGACTGTTTGAATTGGAAGCTCGCACCTTCCCCGCCACGTTCCAGTGACAACATCACGGAGCGCCACGGCCGAAACACGGCACACGGCTTTCTGTACAGCGCCCGGCTGAAGGAGCAAGGGAGACCACCGGCTATGCTCCAGGCGCCGCTGAAAGCTACAGCAGTTCACAAACAGCGCCGGCAAGAGGACGATCGCCTGTGAAGCACACCGTGAGTTAGGGTAAGCTTAGGGTTAGCAAACTGCACAGCTCACACTGTGCTACCAACACTCTCCAGAAACATCTTGTGCATTGCCCAAATTCAATATCCATCCCTACAAACTACTCGAAAAAGAGCTGTAAACATAGCTTACTGTTTTATGTCTCATGTTCATTTATTGTTCCTTTAACACATATATTTTAACACATATTTTAATAGTGCTTGTCAATCAATTACCTGTCTATCAAAATTTAATTTTTGCATACGAGCTGCTTACTTTTACTAGCGCTGGATGTAACCCATATTTCTATATCTCCTCCTGTGCCTCAGTCTTCCCTGCTACTAACACACCTGCTTCCCCTGCCATAACCCCTCCTGTGCCTTATGCCTCCCTGCTGCTTAACCCAATTGCCATATCCCCTCCTGTACCTCATGCCTCCCTGCAGCTTAACTCACCTGCCTCCCCTGCCATATCCCCTTCTGTGCCTCATGCCTCCCTGCTACTTAACCCACCTGCCAAATCTCCTCCTGTGCCTCATGCCTCCCTGTTACTTAACACAACTGCCTCCCCTGCCATATCCCCTTCTGTGCCTCACGCTTCCCTGCTACTTAACCCACCTGCCAAATCTCCTCCTGTGCCTCATGCCTTCCTGCTACTTAACACAACTGCCTCCCCTGCCATATCACCTCCTGTGCCTCACTCCTCCCTGCTGCTTAACACACCTGCCGTATCCTCTTCTGTGCCTCACGCCTCCCTGCTGCTTAACACACCTGCTACCCCTGCCTCAACTGCATAGGCACCCCATTCACAATAAAAAATGGATCACTAACACCATTTCACCTTTAATAAAAAGTTGGGGCACTTATAGGAGCACAAAAAACTTGTACTACGCCAGCCCAAGGTGGCGAATTAAGCAGGGTACATAAGCGATAGCTCTATAGCCGGCAATGGGGAGGAGTAACAGCATGATTCTCTTGCGATATCAGCGCAATGCAGAAGGAGATTTTATTTACACAAAACTTTATTAATACATTCCAGGAAACAACAAAAGACGCGAAAACGGGATGGGTCCGCAGCGGTGAGCATTGATACATCCTGGCCTTGTGACATGTATAGTAGGGTACAGATGTAGGCGGACACATATGGAAAAGGATTAGAGTGTGCGCTTAGGGGTTCATAGAAAAATCGGGGGTTTTATATGGGGCATATGCACTGCTTTAATGATCATTTTGCTTAGGGGCGGCGAATAAAACAGCTGTCATTCCACAGTAAATAGCCGTCATTGCGCATTATGTGACATGTATAGTAGGGTATAAATGTAGGCGGATGCATATGGATAAGGATTAGTGTGTGCGCTTAGGGGATCATAGAAAAATTGGGGGTTTTATATGGCATATATGCACTGCTTTAATACTAATTTTGCTTTCGGGCGTGAATAAAATAGCTGTCATTCCATAGTAAACAGACATCATTCCGCGTCATTCTGGATGTAAAATATGTGACATCACCTTAGGGAGAAGTGTGCTGAACATACAGTTCATAGGTTTAATAGGCCCTACACACTTGCCGACAATCCTCAAAGATATGAACGATGTCGTTCATTATTGAACGAGATAACGGGGGTCATTCCGAGTTGTTCGCTCGTTATATTTTTCTCGCAACGGAGCGATTAGTTGCTAATGCGCATACGCAATGTCCGCAGTGCGACTGCGCCAAGTAAATTTGCTATGCAGTTAGGTATTTTACTCACGGCATTACAAGGTTTTTTCTTCGTTCTGGTGATCGTAATGTGATTGACAGGAAGTGGGTGTTTCTGGGCGGAAACTGGCCGTTTTATGGGTGTGTGCGAAAAAACGCTACCGTTTCTGGGAAAAACGCGGGAGTGGCTGGAGAAACGGAGGAGTGTCTGGCCGAACGCTGGGTGTGTTTGTGACGTCAAACCAGGAACGAAACTGACTGAACTGATCGCAGTTGCCGAGTAAGTGTGGAGCTACTCAGAAACTGCTAAGAAGTGTCTATTCGCAATTCTGCTAATCTTTCGTTCGCAATTTTGATAAGCTAAGATTCACTCCCAGTAGGCGGCGGCTTAGCGTGTGCAAAGCTGCTAAAAGCAGCTTGCGAGCGAACAACTCGGAATGAGGGGCAACGTTCATATCTTTGAGTGTGGAGTCACCAGCGATGTACGATGCGTGGCCCCGCGCTCGTTCATCGCTGGTGCTCCGTCGACTGTGCATGCAGGCCAATATGGACGATCTCGTCCATATTTGCCTGCACTTCTATGGAGCCGGGTGACTGGGGGAGTGAAAAAACTTCACTCCCCCCGTCATTGCCCCCCCGCCGCCGGGTCGCCCGTCTGCCGTATCAGTAGGGCCCATAGAGTTTTTTTAAATGTACATAAAAGATCAATCTGCTCCCATTATAGTGAAATGGCATTCCATTTATGCAGACCAGAGTGTCATTCCTATAATTATCTCCTCCCAATAGACACCCTGCATAGTGCCAACTGCCAACCAAAACCCTTCTATGGGGGGGATTCAAATGTTTGAAAAGTCAGTTGGGTGTCTGTTTTTTCCTATCTAGTAGACAGGAAAAAACAGACACCCAACCGATTTTTTAAACATTTGAATTCCCCCCAAAGTGTGTTACCTATTTGGCTACCTCTTACCCTCCCTCTTATTACTTCCCATCTCATTCTCCTCCCCTGTCACCACCTCTGTCTCCTCACACCCCTTTCATCACCTCTTCTCTCCCCTTATATCAGCATCCCAAATCTCAGCCTGTCTCCCACTTCATCCATCCAAAGGCTTCCCTATCCCATCCTTACACCCTTCCCTCTGCTCCATCCCCTTTACTTGTCCTCCTCCCCCCTACCGTCCTATCTCTCTACCTCTCTCCCTCCCCTGACCCATCTCTCCTTGTCCCTCCAGTGCCCCCCTCTCCCCCTCCCCCTGTCCCGGCTCGGAGCTCCCCCAGCCTCACACAGCTCAGAGCCTGTAATTACTTGGCCATGCGGGGAGGGAGCGGGCTGCCCCAGCCGGTCCCGAGGCTTTTCCTGCCGCAGCTGCAGTACAGGGATGTCTGCTTCTCACCGCTGCCCCCCCGGGCTGATCCTGCTGCTCATCCTCCACTGCCTGCAGCCCGGAGCTACCTCCAGCACTAAGGTAACAGGCATCCCACCTACCATCACCCTGCACGCACGGCGCTATCACTGAGGGGAGTGGGGACATACTGTATGGGGCAGCCGGGTGTACTGTGGGGGAATGTCTACACACCATGCAGTGTACAATACATTTATTTCCATACATGTCATTAACATGCCAAGAAAGTTGAATGTATTAATAATATTGATGATAATGATAATAATAATAATAATAATAATAATAATAATAATAATAATAATAATAATATTATTATTATTAGGATATTCTGTTTCATGCATAACACCAAGACGGTTCAACAACCTGGGCATAAGCATCTGAAAGAAAATTTATATATAGTCATATTTGTGTGTGTGTTTATGTCTGTGTGTGTATATACAGTCACACAGATCAGACTAGAAAAAAATCTGCTTTCCAATGGAGTATACTCTAATAGTAGTATAGTATACTTCGCATATATATCTGGAGTGCAATCAAAATAGCTATTTGCATATTTGTGTGTCTAGAAATATATAGCTGTATATATCTGTGAACAGTACCGTAACATGTAAGTCTGCATGTGTGTGTGTGTGTGTATATATATATATATATATATAAAATATATATAGCTACAGAAAGATGTCCTGGACACTATATCTATGTATCCAAGCTGGTGTGCTCATTTGGTACCTCTCATTAGCCGGTTCTGCATCTACACTTCTAGATGTGTGCTGTATGACAGTATACAGAGTTACACATAGGGGAGTGTAGTTTAGTCTGCTTACTATTATACCTGAAGGATGACAATGCCATAAATGTAGCTATTGGTGTAATAATATAATAATATAATGAATAATATAGTATAACATCCACATCGCAATTAGAGTCAGGCATTTCTAATTATGTTTCATATTTACTACATTTTCATCTAGAGCTTATTTTTGTGACCTTTTTCCATACATAAATCTATAATACATGTTCCACTTTTAAGTTTAACCCATTACTGACAGATTACCTGGAGTACTGTGCAGACCTCTTGTTTCAGTAGAGAGTTAATGGGAATTTATCCTCAGATGACAACACTAATGTGCTAGGTACTGTATGTGCTATGAGTCCTTGGAAAGTGTACAGATTACGTTCATGAAATGAAAAGAGTCACTTGCCTTAGGGCAGAAGGTTCTCAGGTTCTGCGCAGTTGGGCTCAGTAATGTTAAATGCATGCACAATGTGCAGAATCACCCTGGAATTTGCAACTTCAGTGGTTTGTGAATGGGAAGACCTTAGGTTACCCTTAGCACAAAAGACACATGACTTTTCCTGCAGCCCCCCATGCAGCCAACTACCACTCTGCCATAGTGATAAAGGATTAACCCTTTCTCTTGTGTGCAAATAACGTATTCAACTTTTATTCATTATCATAGAATTTGTTTGGCCCAGGTTCCAGAATACAGATGTGGCTATTATACGTCATCTGTCAGCATTTACTGACCCTCTTTCTAAATTTCCCTCATCCCCGTCTATCACTTCACACCATCTTCCTAATCCTTTCCTTCTGCTCTTGCCCCCTCCAGCACTGAAGGGGTGTAACTCTGCTGGCGTCCCTTTTAAGTAGGAGATCAAACGTTTTTTGCTGGAGGAGAGGTTTACAGCTTTTAACACCACCAGGCCTGGGGGTAGTGGAAGAAGAAAAAAGGGGAAGACAAATGACCTACACTTAGGGAGGATTTCTCCCTACATCTTTAAGATGAATCTCAATTTTTAAGTTCTTCCTTTCCAGGAGTTGTGTGTTTCATTCTGTTCTCAGCTTCTTTCTAATTGTTTCCTAAATTCTTTTTATGTCTTAAAAATGCCCCTCCTCCTTTCGCTGCCATCATGAGTGGTCCTGTCTGTCTGTCTATCTATCTATCTATCTATCTATCTATCTATCTATCTATCTATCTATCTATCTATCTATCTATCTATCTATCTATCTATCTATCTATCGCGTACATCTGCGATGGTAGGACGCCTGCGCATGTGCAGGACCAGTTCTGTGCAGAAAGAGGCCTGTATCATTGTACGCAGTGCTCCCTGAGCCGCAGCTTTATTGAAAGGCTGCAGCCACTTGGGCCAGTGTTGGGCAGCATTCCTGAAAACAGGGTAGTGTTGCTCCCTTGTGCCTGGAATGCCAAGACAGGGTCTGTGTCTTACGATGCCAACTTCCTGGTCTCGGCTATGGAGCTGGAAGGGCCAATCTGAGTAACCTCAGGGAAACTCAGGCGGCCAACGTTCCCGCAGATGATCTGATACTGCGCCTTAGGACTCCGCACTCATATCTGAGATGCCAACAGACGCCTCTTGCTGCGTTAGCATATTATTACATTTCCAAAGATGCAGCAGCGATGTGAACTGCCTCCATCAGGGGCTGAACTCCCGGAGACAGCGGAGTCCGTTGCCGCCGGGCTCCTTGCCCTGAAGGGGGCTCGGCACTTGCTCCATTGTCCCCCGTTCCGTCCACACATGATTAATTTCTGTAGTGTAGTGCAGCAGGCGCTGCTAGAGGAGCCGAGCGAGCGCAGCGCCTATCAGCATCAGCGGTGCTCACTCCTCGTCTCTGTGTTCCCTGCTGCTGTGCTCTGGCTTGGGTCGCGGGTGTCACGTGACATCCTTCCGCGACTCAGCCGCTGCCCGCCAGGACACATACTGTAGCAGCAGCCGCCAGGAGACAGTGCGCAGTGGGGAAAAGCGAGGCTGTTCCAGTCAGGAGCGTGGACTCCTGAAAACTGTACCCGATGTAAGTGCAAACCATTTGGGAGAGGGGGAACACGTGAGGGAGATGACAGAACACCTGCTGCTGTCACCGCTCACAGGGTCGTTTAACTAAGCCTAAGCCTGACTCTGCCTCCCCTCTCTCCTGTCCTGTTCCCATCCCTGCCACCTCTGTGTTGGCCCTGTCTCCCCTCTCTCCTGTCCCTCTCACCCCTGTCCTTTCCCTGCACCTATGTTCTTGCCCTGCCTACCCTCTCTCCTGTCACCCTTGTCCTGTGCCTGTCACCTCTGTGCTGGCCCTGCCTCCCATCTCTCCTGTCACCCCTGTCCTGTCCTTGTCACCTCTTACCGGCCCTGTCATCTCTCTCAGCTGACACTTCTGTTCTGACCCTGTCCCCTCTGTCCAGTCCCTGTCATCCATGTCCTGACCCTGTCACACCTGTGCTGACCCTGTCACCCTTCTTTCCTACCCCTGTACTGTCCCGTCCCTGCCACCTCTGTGCTGGCCCTGTCTCCCCTCTTTCCTGTTACTGTCACCTCTGTGCTGCTGGCCTTGTCATCTCTCTCAGCTGACACTTCTGTTCTGACCCTGTCCCCCCTGTCCAGTCCCTGTCACATCTGTGCTGGCCCTGTCGCCCCTCTTTTCTACCCCTGTACTGTCCCATCCCTGCCACCTCTGCCACTGTCACCCCTGTCCTATCCCTGTCTCCTCTGTGCTGCTGGTCTTATCATCTCTCTCTGCTGACCCTTCAGTTCTGTGCCCTCTGTTCAGTCCCTGCCATCCCTGCCCTGACCCTGCTAACCGTCTCTCCTATCCCTTCAGTTCTGTCCTGGTACTTCAGTCCTGGTTCTGCCCATGTCACCTCTTTCCTGTCCTGTCCTGTCCCCTTCCCCTCTGTCCTGGTCCTATCACCTCTATCTTGGTCCTGTCAGTTTTGTTCTTCCCCACTGGACTGTCTCTGTCCTCGCTGTATTGGCCCTGTCACCTCTGTCCTGTTCCTGAGACCATTCTCTCCTGTCCCCTCTGTTCTGTACTGTCCCTGTCACCTCTGTCCTGTCCCTGACACCCTTCTCTCCTGTCCCCTCTATTCTGTCATGGCCCTGTCATCCCTGTACTCTCCGTGTCCTCTCTGTCGTGGTCCTGTCACCCATCTTTCCTGGCCCTCTGTTTCGTCCTGGCCCTGTCATATCTGTCCTGTGCCTGTCCCCTCTGTCTTAGTCTGTCCTGGCCCCACTGGACTTTCCCTTTCATCTCAGTACTGTCCCTGATACCTCTGTCCTGGCACTTTTTTCAAGGGTTGGGGGCACCAAACTCTAACTTGCCTCCGGGCGACGGGGATGAACTTACGCCACTGGCCTCCATCTCTGAATCAAGCCGCTAGATAAGGGACCTGCTATATGCTACGTTACATTGGTCTGTCCCCTGGTTAGTCCCTCACCTGACCCCACCCTGCTTCACTTACCCATTCCTGGCACAGTCAGTGGTCTACCATGCCGCCGACTGGACGTCGGAAACAAGACATACTTTAGATGACTACTATATAGATATTGGGGGTAAAATCTGACAGTACTCCAGGACTGTATTCACATGATAGCAACAATGTTATTAAATCTCTTTTCACCTACTGTAGATTAGGAGGGTATTAGATGTTACGGACAATGTAATCAGATGTTAAGGCTATAAGGGGGGGTATATATCACAGCTTGGAGAGAGATAACGTATCAGCCAATAAGCTTCAAACTGTCACTTTACAGCTGTGCTTGATAAATGACAGGAGGTGATTGGTTGGTACTTTTGGGTCTATTCATAAAGAAATGGAAAAATGAATTGTTACTTACCACGATCAGTTCGATGTGATGTATAGCTTTGATAAGTAGCAATTTGTGTATACTCACCTCTCCGGCAATGCGATGCAGCATCCAGGGCTCCAGCGGTGGCGTCTTCAGCTGCTGTCCTCTTCTGCGGTGTTGGAGTCAGCTGGCGGGTCCCTTCTGCGCATGCACCGCTGACTGACCTCCCGGGAGACTGCAGTGGCTGCTGTAAGGTCAGGGGGCGGAGCCAGCATGGATGTCGTGTGAAGAGCACGAAACGCAGTTACTGCACTAGAGTTCAGATGATACGAATCTGAGCTCCATGGAGAAGCGGAAAGTTGAGCTTTCCATTCCTTCATGAATCGCACTCACCATACTGAAGTATGGTGATACGATTCTGCCAGGGAGCAGATGTCCCGCTGGAAAAGTCAGGAACTTCTCCTGGTTACCTGCTCTGTGAATAGCAGAAAGCCCTTTTTTCCGGTATCTGGTCTTTAGGTCGACAACACGTAGATCGACACTCAGGTCGATGACTATTGGTCGACATGCATTAGGGCGACATGGTCACTAGGTCGACATGTGAAATGGTCATCATGAGTTTTTCAAATTTTTTTCATTTTGTGAACTTTAACATACTTACGAACCATGGGGACTATGATTGAGAATAGTAACCTGTGCCGAGCGCAGCAATAGTGGAGCGAGGCACCTCGCCTGAGCCATGAGAGGGGTTACGGTGCACTAATTGGGGTTCCCGGTCACTTTACAAAGAAAACGACACCCAAAAAATGTAAAAACTCATGTCAACCTTTTTCTATGTTGACCTTTTACATGTCGACCTAATGACTGTGCAACCTATTTCGGGTGTCGACCTAGTTACTGACGACCCAACGATCCACACCCCTGTTTCGCACAAAACAGGGCTTTTCTCTGCTACATGAATAGACCCCTTTATCTCTCTCGACTTAATCTCTCTCCAAGGGATTGGGTATGGGATCCCGGCGGTCAGGATCCTGGCGGTCGGTATCCCGATGGTCAGAATACCGACGCCGGGATCCCGACCGCCGGAATGCCGGCAGGGGGGCGAGCGTACCGAAGCTCCTTGCGGGCTCAATCCCGACCGCCGGGATCATAATTACATCCCTCTCCAAGCTTTGCTAAATCTCACCCATAGCCTGTAAATTGACAGAAGCTGATTGGTTGGTACTTTATTTCTCTACGCTTTGATAAATAGTGACACAATCTGCAACAGAGTATGCTTTATTTTATGTGCGAATTTAGAACATTGTTACTAATACTTTGTATTAAAATCAGGATGTTACTACTCATTGCTCTTGCCATTACATTTGCATTATAACAAAGTGACCTAGAACTGAACAGCCTTTTCAGTGGCGTAGTAATTATCTATGTACTGTAATGCTTATGACGCTAGAATGTGGCATCTGGTTGTGATTGCTGATACTTTGCTTTTGTGGTGCTGTGTTGTTTGCTGACGCTCTCTGGTCTTGTCAGGACAGCAGTGAGGTGTGGGATGAAGATGTGACTGAGTGGTGGGGTGAGTGGAGTTCCTGGTCCACCTGCTCTAGAACCTGTGGAGGGGGAGTGATGTCCAGAGAAAGGCATTGCCTACGTCAAAGGTAGGTATTGTTAGCCTAGTATAATGCCATTTCTGATGTGTGTTTCTCTGACGTCCTAAGTGGATGCTGGGACTCCGTAAGGACCATGGGGAATAGCGGCTCCGCAGGAGACTGGGCACAACTAAAAGAAAGCTTTAGACTACTGGTGTGCACTGGCTCCTCCCACTATGACCCTCCTCCAGACTTCAGTTAGAATCTTGTGCCCGGCTGAGCTGGATGCACACTAGGGGCTCTCCTGAGCTCCTAGAAAGAAAGTATATTTTAGGTTTTTTATTTTACAGTGAGATCTGCTGGCAACAGACTCACTGCAGCGAGGGACTAAGGGGAGAAGAAGCGAACCTACCTAACTGGTGGTAGCTTGGGCTTCTTAGGCTACTGGACACCATTAGCTCCAGAGGGATCGAACACAGGACCCGTCCTCGATCGTTCGGTCCCGGAGCCGCGCCGCCGGCCCCCTAACAGAGCCAGAAGCAAGAAGTGTTCCGGAAAATCGGCGGCAGAAGACTTCTGTCTTCAACAAGGTAGCGCACAGCACTGCAGCTGTGCGCCATTGCTCCTCATGCACACCTCACACTCCGGTCACTGATGGGTGCAGGGCGCTGGGGGGGGCGCCCTGAGGGCAATATAATACACCCTGGCTGGCAAATCTACACCATATATAGTCAGGAAGGCTATATAGGTGTAAAAATACCCCTGCCAGAATTCCAGAAAAAGCGGGAGAAGTCAGCCGGAAAAGGGGCGGGGCCATCTCCCTCAGCACACTGGCGCCATTTTTCCCTCACAGCTCCGCTGGAAGGACGCTCCCTGGCTCTCCCCTGCAGTGTCAAGCTACATAAGGGTAAAAAAGAGAGGGGGGGCACTAAATTTAGGCGCAGTATATATATATATATATATATAATATAAGCAGCTATAAGGGAAAAAACACTCATTTATAGTGGGATCCCTGTGTTATATAGCGCTCTGGTGTGTGCTGGCATACTCTCTCTCTGTCTCCCCAAAGGGCTTTGTGGGGTCCTGTCCTCTGTCAGAGCATTCCCTGTGTGTATGCGGTGTGTCGGTACGGCTGTGTCGACATGTTTGATGAGGAGGCTTATGTGGAGGCGGAGCAGATGCCGATAAATGTGATGTCACCCCATGCGGGGTCGACACCTGAGTGGATGGTTCTGTGGAAGGAATTATGTGACAGCGTCGACTCCTTGCATAAAAGGTTTGACGACATACCAAATATGGGACAGCCGGCTTCTCAGCCTGTGCCTGCCCAGGCGTCTCAAAAGCCATCAGGGGCTCTAAAACGCCTGCTACCTCAGATGGCAGACACAGATGTCGACACGGATACTGAATCCAGTGTCGACGACGATGAGACTAATGTATCTTCCAATAGGGCCACACGTTATATGATTGAGGCAATGAAAAATGTGTTGCATATTTCTGATGTTACCCCGGGTACCACAAAAAAGGGTATTATGTTTGGAGAGAAAAAACTACCAGTTGTTTTTCCTCCATCTGAGGAATTAAATAAAGTGTGTGAAGAAGCGTGGGCTTCCCCCGATAAGAAACTGGTAATTTCTAAGAGGTTACTAATGGCGTACCCTTTCCCGCCAGAGGATAGGTCACGTTGGGAAACATCCCCTAGGGTGGATAAAGCGCTCACACGCTTGTCAAAGAAGGTGGCACTACCGTCTCCAGATACAGCCGCCCTGAAGGAATCTGCTGATAGAAAGCAGGAGGCTATCCTGAAGTCTATATATACACACACAGGTGTTATACTGAGACCAGCTATTGCTTCAGCATGGATGTGCAGTGCTGCAGCTGCGTGGTCAGATTCCCTGTCGGAGAATATTGATACCCTAGACAGGGACACTATATTGCTAACCGTAGAGCATATTAAAGACGCACTCTTATACATGAGGGATGCACAGAGGGATATTTGCCGGCTGGCATCTAAAATAAGTGCAATGTCCATTTCTGCCAGGAGAGGGTTATGGACTCGGCAGTGGACAGGAGATGCAGATTCTAAAAGGCACATGGAAGTTTTGCCTTATAAGGGTGAGGAGTTGTTCGGGGATGGTCTCTCGGACCTCGTTTCCACAGCAACAGCTGGGAAGTCTACATTTTTACCCCATGTTCCCTCACAGCCAAAGAAAGCACCGTATTATCAGGTACAGTCCTTTCGGCCCAATAAGGGCAAGCGGGTTAAAGGCGCGTCCTTTCTGCCCAGAGGCAGAGGTAGAGGGAAAATGCTGCAGCATACAGCCAGTTCCCAGGAGCAAAAGTCCTCCCCCGCTTCCTCTAAGTCCACAGCATGACGCTGGGGCTCCACAGGCGGAGCCAGGTACGGTGGGGGCCCGTCTCAAAAATTTCAGCGATCAGTGGGCTCGCTCACGGGTGGATCCCTGGATCTTTCAAGTAGTATCTCAGGGGTACAAGCTGGAATTCGAGACGTCCCCCCCCCCCCCCCCCGCCGTTTCCTCAAATCTGCCTTGCCAACAACTCCCTCAGGCAGGGAGGCAGTGTTAGAGGCAATTCACAAGCTGTATTCCCAGCAGGTGATAGTAAAGGTGCCCCTACTTCAACAAGGACGGGGTTACTATTCCACAATGTTTGTGGTACCGAAACCGGAAGGTTCGGTGAGACCCATTTTATATTTGAAATCCTTGATCACGTATATAAAAAAATTCAAGTTCAAGATGGAATCGCTCAGGGCGGTTATTGCAAGCCTGGACGAGGGGGATTACATGGTATCACTGGACATCAAGGATGCTTACCTGCATGTCCCCATTTACCATCCTCACCAGGAGTACCTCAGATTTGTGGTACAGGATTGCCATTACCAATTCCAGACGTTGCCATTCGGTCTATCCACGGCTCCAAGGGTCTTTACCAAGGTAATGGCCGAAATGATGATACTCCTTCGAAAGAAGGGAGTTTTAATTATCCCGTACTTGGACGATCTCCTGATAAAGGCGAGGTCCAGGGAGCAGTTGTTGGTCGGGGTAGCACTATCTCGGGAGGTGCTACAACAGCACGGCTGGATTCTAAACTCTCCAAAGTCACAGCTGGTCCCTACGACACGTCTACTGTTCCTGGGGATGGTTCTGGACACAGAACAGAAAAAAGTGTTCCTCCCGGAGGAGAAGGCCAAGGAGCTGTCATCTCTAGTCAGAGGCCTCCTAAAACCAAAACAGGTGTCGGTGCATCACTGCACGCGGATCCTGGGAAAGATGGTAGCTTCCTACGAAGCGATTCCATTCGGCAGGTTTCATGCAAGAACCTTTCAGTGGGACCTGTTGGACAAGTGGTCCGGATCGCATCTTCAGATGCATCGACTGATAACCCTGTCTCCAAGGACCAGGGTGTCTCTGCTGTGGTGGCTGCAGAGTGCTCATCTTCAAGAGGGCCGCAGATTTGGCATAATGGACTGGGTCCTGGTGACCACGGATGCCAGCCTTCGAGGCTGGGGGGCAGTCACACAGGGAAGAAACTTCCAAGGACTATGGTTAAGTCAGGAGACTTCCCTACACATAAATATTCTGGAACTGAGGGCCATTTACAATGCCCTAGGTCAGGCAAAACCCCTGCTTCAAAACCAGCCGGTACTGATCCAGTCAGACAACATCACGGCGGTCGCCCATGTAAACCGACAGGGCGGCACGAGAAGCAGGACGGCGATGGTAGAAGCCACAAGGATTCTCCGATGGGCAGAAAATCACGTGTTAGCACTGTCAGCAGTGTTCATTCCGGGAGTGGACAACTGGGAAGCAGACTTCCTCAGCAGGCACGACCTCCACCCGGGAGAGTGGGGACTTCATCCAGAAGTTTTCCAACTGATTGTAAACCGTTGGGAAAGGCCACAGGTGGACATGATGGCGTCCCGCCTAAACAAAAAGCTAGAAAGATATTGCGCCAGGTCAAGGGACCCTCAGGCGATAGCTGTGGACGCTCTAGTGACACCGTGAGTGTACCGGTCGGTTTATGTGTTCCCTCCTCTTCCTCTCATGCCAAAGGTACTGAGGATAATAAGGAGAAGAGGAGTAAGAACTATACTCATTGTTCCGGATTGGCCAAGAAGAGCTTGGTACCCGGAACTTCAAGAAATGATCTCAGAGGACCCATGGCCACTGACGCTCAGACAGGACCTGCTGCAGCAGGGGCCCTGTCTGTTCCAAGACTTACCGCTGCTGCGTTTGACGGCATGGCGGTTGAACACCGGATCCTGAAGGAAAAGGGCATTCCGGAGGAAGTCATTCCTACGCTGATTAAAGCTAGGAAAGAAGTAACCGCAAACCATTATCACCGCATATGGCGAAAATATGTTGCGTGGTGTGAGGCCAGGAAGGCCCCAACGGAAGAATTTTAGCTGGGCCGTTTCCTGCACTTCCTACAGTCAGGGGTGACTATGGGCCTAAAATTGGGTTCCATTAAGGTCCAGATTTCGGCTCTATCGATTTTCTTCCAGAGAGAACTGGCTTCACTACCTGAAGTTCAAACTTTTGTTAAGGGAGTGCTGCATATTCAGCCCCCTTTTGTGCCTCCAGTGGCACCTTGGGATCTCAACGTGGTGTTGGATTTCCTAAAGTCACATTGGTTTGAGCCACTTAAAACCGTGGAATTGAAGTATCTCACGTGGAAAGTGGTCATGTTGTTGGCCTTGGCTTCGGCCAGGCGTGTATCAGAATTGGCGGCTTTGTCATGTAAAAGCCCTTATCTGATTTTCCATATGGATAGGGCAGAATTGAGGACTCGTCCCCAATTTCTCCCTAAGGTGGTATCAGCCTTTCATCTGAACCAACCTATCGTGGTGCCTGCGGCTACTAAAGACTTGGAGGCTTCCAAGTTGTTGGACGTAGTCAGGGCCCTGAAAATTTATGTTTCCAGGACAGCTGGAGTCAGAAAGACTGACTCGCTATTTATCCTGTATGCGCCCAACAAGTTGGGTGCACCTGCTTCAAAGCAGACTATTGCTCGCTGGATCTGTAGTACGATTCAGCTTGCACATTCTGCGGCTGGACTGCCGCATCCTAAATCAGTGAAAGCCCATTCCACGAGGAAGGTGGGCTCTTCTTGGGCGGCTGCCCGAGGGGTCTCGGCTCTACAACTTTGCCGAGCAGCTGCTTGGTCGGGGTCAAACACATTTGCTAAATTCTACAAGTTTGACACCCTGGCTGAGGAGGACCTAGAGTTTGCCCATTCGGTGCTGCAGAGTCATCTGCACTCTCCCGCCCGTTTGGGAGCTTTGGTATAATCCCCATAGTCCTTACGGAGTCCCAGCATCCACTTAGGACGTCAGAGAAAATAAGAATTTACTCACCGGTAATTCTATTTCTCGTAGTCCGTAGTGGATGCTGGGCGCCCATCCCAAGTGCGGATTGTCTGCAATACTTGTATATAGTTATTGTTTAACTAAAGGGTTATTGTTGAGCCATCTGTTGAGAGGCTCAGTTGTTATCATACTCACAGGCGTGCGCAGAGACTGACTGGCGGGTGCCGCTCCGGACTTCCCCCCCTCCACGGCATTATAGTGTTCTCTCACCTCCCCTGTCCTGGATATAAACTGCTCACCTGGGCGGTCCAGGTGAGCGGACCAGGTGAGCAGTCTATATCCAGGACAGGGGAGGTGAGAGAACACTATAATGCCGTGGAGGGGGGGAAGTCCGGAGCGGCACCCGCCAGTCAGTCTCTGCGCACGCCTGTGATCATACTGTTAACTGGGTATTGTATCACGAGTTATACGGTGTGATTGGTGTGGCTGGTATGAGTCTTACCCGGGATTCAAAATCCTTCCTTATTGTGTCAGCTCTTGCGGGCACAGTATCCTAACTGAAGTCTGGAGGAGGGTCATAGTGGGAGGAGCCAGTGCACACCAGTAGTCTAAAGCTTTCTTTTAGTTGTGCCCAGTCTCCTGCGGAGCCGCTATTCCCCATGGTCCTTACGGAGTCCCAGCATCCACTACGGACAACGAGAAATAGAATTACCGGTGAGTAAATTCTTATTTTTTCTAACCCATATACCTGCTGTAGATCCCAAAGACTTGTGGTTCACTCACTTGCATATTAGAAAAATGACCCCCATGCAAAACACAAGTTTAGTAAAAAGGAAGCGTGAAACTTTTTCCTGGGTGACTGGAATGCAGTAGTTTCTCAGTTGCCCTTTGTGGTATTAGCAAAACTTTGTTAACTGTTTATTAAGGGTTTTCAAACATGTTAATTGCCACTATCAGTCTGGTACTGTACATTGGAATGCCTTATCCAGGAGCTAAGGCTCTGGCAGGGACACTCACAAACCGCTATTAGGCAATTACACTTGTTACTTTTCTTCTCATGGGGTAATGTTAAGGGAAGAAGGGAAATGGGGGAGACCTGAGCACTAATCAGATTGACTATGTACTAATATCCACCTACAGTAGGTATATCCACAGTCTATAACAGTTAAAATCTTGTTTGTTATGACATAACTGTACCACATGTGGAAGAAGGGCACCCCTATATTAGCACACAAAAGCACTCTTATGAATGTATATATATATATATATATATATATATATGTGTATTTATTCTTGTGACATAAGTATGCTATTAGTAGCTTGTGAAATGTAAATAATATATTGCATTTATGTGATAATTCACAATAAATTATGTAAAACAGCAGCCACAGTCGTGTTATTTGTCTTTGATAATCTTAACCACTAATTTTGATTGGGATGCATTTGGCACCCTGGCGTCGGGATGCCAGCGGTCATCAGAAGGGCAGCGACGGGAAACACTGACAGCCATCATCCCGAAGGTGAGTATCCGGGTACAGGATGGGGTTAGGGCCCGGGGGGTGTTAGGGCTAGGCACTAGAGGGTGATTGGCTAATCACCCGCCAACGGCCGAGGGCTAGCCGTAGCCGCCATCCCTGAAGGGTTAAATGGTTGGCCTTAGCTGCCACACCAGGAGAGTTATGGTTAGAGTAGGGGATGGGGGAGGGTAGAATACCTTTCCTCTCTGGTGTCGGGATGCTGCTGTTGGTCATGTGACCCATACCCAGCCCTTTTGGTTATATCTCATGCTGAACTGATGTTCCACGACTCATGTGACATTGGCTGTGTTATCATGGGAGATCGCGTTCCATTACTGTGGTTGCTGCCTCAGATCATTTATTATGAATTATCACATAGATACAATATATTATTATTTATATTTCTCTTACGTCCTAGAGGATGCTGGGGACTCCGTAAGGACCATGGGGTATAGACGGGCTCCGCAGGAGATATGGGCACCTAAAAGAACTTTCTAGTATGGTGTGCACTGGCTCCTCCCTCTATGCCCCTCCTCCAGACCTCAGTTAGAGAACTGTGCCCAGAGGAGAAGGACAACACGAGGAAAGGATTTTGTTAATCTAAGGGCAAGATCCATACCAGCCTACACCAATCATACCATATAACCTGGAATACACATAACCAGTTAACAGTATGAACAAACAACAGTACCGGTCCAAGACCGAGTCTATCTGTAACATAACCCTTATGTAAGCAATAACTATATACAAGTCTTGCAGATTTTCCGCACTGGGACGGGCGCCCAGCATCCTCTACGGACTAGGAGAAAAAGATTTACCGGTAGGTTTAAAATCTTATTTTCTCTTACGTCCTAGAGGATACTGGGGACTCCGTAAGGACCATGGGGTTTATACCAAAGCTCCCAATCGGGCGGGAGAGTGCGGATGACTCTGCAGCACCGACTGAGCAAATGCTAGGTCCTCATCAGCCAGGGTATCAAACTTGTAGAATTTAGCAAAAGTGTTTGACCCCGACCAAGTTGCTGCTCGGCAAAGCTGTAATGCCGAGACGCCCCGGGCAGCCGCCCAAGAAGAGCCCACCTTCCTAGTGGAATGGGCCTTTACTGAATGCGGTAACGGCAATCCAGCCGTAACATAAGCCTGCTGAATCGTGTTACAGATCCAGCGAGCAATAGTCTGCTTCGAAGCAGGCGCGCCAATCTTGTTGGCAGCATACAGGACATCTGTTTTCCTAATTCTATACCCCATGGTCCTTACGGAGTCCCCAGCATCCTCTACGTACTAGGAGAAAAAGATTTACCGGTAGGTTTAAAATCTTATTTTTGCAATCTACTAATAGTATCCCTACGATATGGTTGTCCTTATTTGTGTGGGTCTTAAAACAATTTAACCAATTAATTCAAATTTACTTTTAATAATAGAGTAAAAAGGGCCCTACACACATAGCGACCCGCCGCCGAGCTGCCCGACGGCCGATACGGCAGACGGGCGACCTGGCGGTGGAGGGGGAGGTGACGGAGGGAGTGAAGTTTCTTCACTCCCCCCGTCACCCGGCTCCATAGCACTGCATTCTAATATGGATGAGATTGTCCATATTGGCCTTCATGTTTAAACGAGCTGGCACCAGCGATGAACGAGCGCGGGGCCGCGCATCGTTCATCGCTGGTGCCTACACACTGAAAGATATGAACTGTATGAACGGTATCTCGTTCATTAATGAACGAGATTGTTCATATCTTTCACTGGTATCGACCAGTGTGTAGGGCCCATAAGACTGCCCCCAAAAACAAGAGTTCTTTTTCTCTCTGCTTATTATCATGTGGCCCAGAACTAAAACAAATTTCACCTGTACTGAAGGGGAATGTGTAAAAGAATACACTTGTTTTGTTGTGCAACCCACTAATTTGTCTATTCTCCTGCAGGCTCCAGACAGTTCCAGGAATGGATAGCACTGTTTGTGGGGGACAGTCTAAACAATATCATCTGTGTCAGAAACAGGTGAACAAGGGAACTGAACAATTGTATTTTATACTAGGCTAGCTGTTATCTCCAGTGTTGCCTAGGTCTCTCTCGCCCGCTCTCTTCACCCCTCGGAATTGCTCTTTTATCCTGCCCTTTTTGTGTCTGCTTTTCTTTTTCTTTCCAGAACCTCTTTTTCTTGCTCTTTTCCCCCCTCTCTTTCTATTTTTGTTTTGGGACTTTAAAACCTCCTCCTCCGCATACCTGTCTTCAGTTCTTCTGTTGTGGTCACAGCGACAAGACACTGGCTGCAGTATGCTCTGTGCATTCCCTGCGTTAGCCCCACGTGATTGTGCATGGCAGACTTAACAAGCACTTGCGTCTGCATTGTGTTTTTAATCTTTACAGAGGACTAGTGTATTTATTTTGTATTTGCTAAGGAGGGGGGAGCAAGGGTGTGAGTGTGGCGGGTGTGCAGAGTATGTGGAGACTGTGCACATTAGGACCAAACTGGGATTACATCATTTTTACCAGCACTTGATATATATATATATATATATATAGACGTGCCTTTATATGCAGGCTTTTACTGTTTATATGCCTTGTATGTAGCCTCATTTATTTGAAGTCATCTTTTTCAAAGATTGTTTATAATTTACATGTTAAGATATATATAATGGTAGATGCTCAATCAGCTTAATGATATCATTCAGGTGCTCGAAAGGGAGGGGTATTTCTAAGCAAGAAAAAAAGAGACATTGTTTCCCCCAGTACCCTGAATGATAACAGTAACCAGATTTAAATCCCACATAATATTAGAATTCAGAGATCTCGGTTACACGTATTTGCGCAAATGTGTGAATGTGTGGCACCCCAAAACACCAGCATAAGCCAGTTTTTTCACTGGTATGCTGCCCTGGGTTTTATGGCGTATGCTGGTGTTTTGGGGTGCCACACCCTGCAACTAGATATAGCGCTAGGGACCCCAAATATACAGAGACACCTTGATGCAGCTTTGGGGCTTATTCACACATTTGCACAAATATGTGTAACCGAGATCTGTGAATTCTAATATTATGTGGGATTTAAATCTGGTTACTGTTATCAATCAGGGTGCTGGGGGAAACAATGTCTCTTTTTTTTCTTACATGTTAAGATGTTGTCGGTCCTGTTGCTAGGATTCTACCATTCCCTGATTCTGTCATTGTTCCCTGACTTGAGAGTCTACCTCACTAGGCAGTGTGGTAAAGACTGCCAGTAAGCACTCCTCTTGTAAGGGAGATCTCCAGTTTTCTGCTTGGTTGATGGACGGATTCCCTCTTGGGGTTTCTCTGCTAGCTACTTTAACTAGGACATCTGCTGCGTTGAAGGTTGCCTGTGGGAGGAACTTATCTTGCATCATTTCATACTGTACATGCCCCTGAAGTAAGCGTACACAACACAGATGATGCATAATCATACATAAGGAGTTAGGCTGTAACATGAACTTCTCACATAGGCAAAGATCAGTGATGGCCTGTCGACGCAGTTGCGGGCTGTGCAGAATTGGACAGAAGCATAAATGTGACAGGACGGTCCCGTACGAAAGCACTCACCGCTTTCGCGTCCCGTTGGCTGCGCACAGAATGGAAGGTCAAGTCACACGAGGCCTGACCACATAGTGGATTCCCGCTTACCGTCAGTAACCGCCTGTTACTGACTCCACCCACTGTGTTGTGGGCAGGTTTTGCTGCCACCACCAAACTCCTAACCTGCCGTGGCGTTTGGAACCACGGTTCTGCTCTGTATGTGCCGACGCACTGCCTTACCACACCTGTGTGGTGTTGACGAATCCCCACTAGCCACTTGCTAGGCCTCTACCGGTAGCTGGCGGAAGGCGGAGCTTGGAGACGTTAGGTGCTTCCCTGGACAGCCGGAGGACGGGGTTAGGTTTGGCCTAACTCTGTTGGTCACAAGATGAAGCAGTCTTCTTGAAGCAATGATGTTTATTTGCTCAATAGTTCTAAAGAGAACTCTTCCCTATTGCTAGGGGCAACAGCATACAATCAGATGTTTCAGCAGAATAAGATGGTACAATACTACAACTCTGGAGGCACGCAGGTCTCCTTTTTATGTCAGTTTTCCACACAGTACCACAGGGGGGTAAGCCCTCCCTGTCTTCTCCAACCAATCAGGTTATTTTACAAAATACCAATAAATAAATTACATTTCAAAAGGAGATAAGTGCAATAAAACAATCTTCTCCTTCCTGTCACACAGACAACGTTTGGTATCAGATTAACATTCACTATTGATAAATTTATTACATAGCTTCAAAATACAAATGTTTCTGGTCATTCACATCTCCAGGCAATCCCAATGTTTGAGATTACAACAGGAATGGCTACAATACAAACAAACAGTCTTCCTTCCTGTATCTGCCATTCAGGGATCGTATATCAATTAAATCACCTACATGAAACAAGTTCCAAGCCCATAGACCCAGTGATTAGCATCTCTCTCTAAGAAACTTACACAGCAAAAGGTATTGTCCTTCACACCTCTCGGCTAGGACAGGGCCATTAGCATGCCACTTCCTATTTCCAGAGGATAAGAGATGCTTATTCAGACAGCTATAGTAACTGCATTTTTCCTTTAAATACATTTCATTTAAACACGTGTTTCCCTTTAAATATACACTGAGCCTGTCTTGAATATAAAATAAATACATTTAAACATGCATTCCTGCAATTGTGCACAGAGCACTACATATGACATGTTAAAACACATCATTAAACAAACTTTTAAACAGTCCGCGCCCAGCGCCGTAAGTACATTTAACAGTGACGCCAAGCGCCTATTGTCCGCAACATGGCGCCGGGCACGAGGGTTAACCCCTTCAGTGCTGCAGACGCCATTACACGTGTGGCTGGCTAGTCTCTCCGGCCACATTCCCCCCCCCCCCCATTCAAGCGGGTCAACCAGGGACCCATGTCCCAACGATTTGGGTCCTGGTCCCGCAGTCCCTTGTGTTGAAGGGGACGCTACCTAGGGGGTGTAGGCTCCGGCCTAGACAGTTCATCCATAGTGTAGTGGGCCTCTCTTCGTGGGTGCACAATGTTCAAATAGTCCACCTGAAGTCCAAGTTCAAGGCTCCACCACAAAAGTCTGTCCAATTTCCCCAAGGTAGGTTGCAGCCACCTAACAGGTGGGTGGTAAGTCACCACAGCGGGGGGCTGGTTACAAACAAGTGCCACCCAAGGTGTCCCAATTGTGGCATACCCCACCTCCCACCATAGCAGTTTTCTGCTCAAACAGGCCACAGGGTGCTCCTGCCCATGTGGCTCTTTCTGGCTCGGTACTACTCCCAGTCCGTGCAGTGGCGCAGTAGTTCGTAACACACAGTCCTGGTCAAGAATGTGCGCCATCAGCACTGGAGCGGGTACCCGAGCCTCCTTCAATGACTGGAGTGCCAACTCGCAAGCGGGTGCAAAGTCCACTGACTTGGGAATGCCCTTCCTAGCCATCTCTGTCAAGGGGTTCACTACAGGACTAAAGTCAATGACAACGTGTCCGTAGGGCCTTACAGGTTCTATGGTCAGTACCGGTCTGGGTGATGTGGGTCGGGGACAGCCTCTGGTTGCCTCCACCCCCTCTGGTTTGGGCCTACCCCTGTCTCCTCCCACATGGTGCCCCAGGCACTGCACCTCCGTCATACCTATCTGGCAACTGTCTGCCCTAACCGTCAGACCTGCCCTCCCATCCTCCTCTGTCGACCTATGACTCGGGAAACCTACCCTGTCACCTAGGCCTACTCTTCCCTCCTCGTCCGCTACCTGTGCCATAGTGATGGCGGCCAGACCACCAGCCTCTGGATCCTGTGTGGCATCCACTACAGGGAGGCTGCGTGTCTTCCCCGATCTACTGTGCACAGGCAAGGGACCTGCTATGTCCACAGCAACTTGCTGCAAGGGTTCTCCTATGGGCAGAGGCCCAGAGACAACACAACCGCTGGAGTGCCCCAGCTGCCAACACATGGCACCAGCCCTACAGTTGGTCTGGGAGTCATTCGACATTCCAGACCAGGGTAAGCTCTGTGTCAGGCACTTCAGGGTACGGTCTGTCTCCGGGTTACTGTCCAAAGGGGTTTCGCTGGCAACCGACACCTGTTGCGCAGGAACGTTCCCTGAGGGGACCAGTTGGACACATTCCCTATCTGGTCTATCCCCTCCCACTTTCCTGGCTACCCTGTACCTTAACCCTTCCCGCCAGGTCAAACTTCCTGCCCCAACCCTGTCAAGGCCGCTGCCAGAGTGGCGCCTCATGCCTTTCGGGGATGGGTCAGAGAGTTGAGCCTCCCTAAACTCCTGCCTGTGGCCCTCAATCTCTCCTAAATTGGGACACTCTACAGGGGGATCTAGGTGGGGACTACTAGGGTCAGTCTGGTAGGGGTCAGTCATGGAAAAGTCAGTGTGGTTTCTCATACTCACCGCCGGAGTTGGCAAACCACTTGGGTCAGGAGCATCAGTGGGCACCCCCACAGGATCAAACAAGCTGAAACCGACATCCTCTGCGTTGCTAGGAGACATAGGCATACCAGAGGCAAAAGGCATGCGGGGTCGATGTACTGATCTAGACGCTTTAATCTTTTCCTCTGGGCTGGTTGATGCTGTGGTTGGCTGTGCTGGCAGTTGTCTAGCAGCTGTAGTATTTTCCTCTGGGCTGGGCTGTGCTGGAGTAGCTGATGTCAACGGTGGTTGTGGAACTTGACTCCGGGGAATGGCGCCAACAAACGTAGTGACGATCCCACCACCCAGATCATTTCCTAGGACCACATCAGTTGGGAGACCATCCATGACGGCAACTTCTCGCAACTCTGGTCCAGCTCCCCAGTCCAGGTAGACTCTTGCCATGGGAACCGCTTTCTCTGTTCCATCTGCCAGGGTGACCTTGGCAGTGCGACCCTGCAATACTGCAGCAGGATCTATAAGGTAGGGGCTCACCACAGTGATTGAGGCCCCAGAGTTTCTTAGGCCTTCCCCCTGCAGGGGTCCCACGTGGACTGGCTGCAGGTGCCTCCACATTTTGTGTAGGGGCTGTTTGGCCATGCAGGTGACTCTCTCCGCAGAGTGCACCTGTCTCTCGCCACACTCCATCGGACTGACTGGAGGGGGAACAGTCTCTGTAGGTTCATCTCCTCTCGTCAAACAAGCGAGCCGGGCTCCAGCACTCGGATTTGGGGCACGAGTCTGGGGTGCTTGGGATGCAGGACAGTTCATCCTCAGATGTCCGATTTTCCCACAGCCGTAGCACTTCTTCTCCAGTCGTGGCACCGATGATCTCTGATCAGTTGCAGGGACGCTGCGGTGCGGTTGCTGGCCAAGAGCACCAGGGTTGGAAGATGCTCGTCTTTGGGGGTGATGAGCTGAAGAGGGGGGTCCCCTTGGTGGTGCAGTCTTTTGGAGCTGGCTGCTGGCTGGGCGCTTCTGCCCCTGTGGCCGAATTGCCACATACTTATCTGCTAACTGGGCAGCCATCTTTAAACTGGGTGGCTCCCGATCTAGCACCAACTCCTTCACTTCTTGGGCGCACCTGCGGTAGAACTGCTCCCTGCAGATCAGGTCGATCAGTGCGTCCCATGTAGTGGCTTCCGAATCCTTCACCCACTTCACCACGTACTGCCGCAGCTGGGTGGCGAACTGCTCATGGGTGCTGCTAGGATTCTTGGGCAAGAACTTCTTGCTGTAAGACTCTGGAGTGATGAAGAATCGCTGGAGGAGGGCCTTCGCGACTTCGTCGTAGTTCCCACAGTCCTCCGTGGCCACTCCTCGATAGGCCTCCAAGGCCTCTCCATGCAGAGTGGGCACAAGGTGTCTCACCCACTTTGACTTGGGTAGATCGTGTAGTTTACAAGTCCTTTCAAAAACTTGCAAATGTCCATCAATGTCCCCATCACTGTCTGCAAACTTGGCAAACTGAATACGTCCTGATCTGTGTACAACAGCTGACAACGGCTCCCGGGGTACCACGGCCTGTGGTGCCCGCTCATCACGCCACATCTGGATGATGATCAAGCGCTCTTGCTCCGTTGCCCTTTCCCCCAATTCCGCTAGCCGATCTGCTAGGCTATCCGTACTGCCCCCCCTGGGACGTTGGGATCCTGGCCCTGCTAGGGATTGCTGGGAAACATTGCTGCTGTGAGAGAGGGCGGGGCTTGTGGTTCTCACCGGTTCCTTACGAAGGTCCACTGTTGGGCCGTCCTCTGCGATGCTGACGCCGTCAGTGCTTTCCACCTCCGCCCGATGGGACTCCTCCCAGCTCCTGAGCGCCGCCTTCATGACGCTTCTGGACGCGTTGGAAGGGATATCCACACCCTTCTCTTGGCACACGATCTCCAGATCATCCTTGGACATTCCGCTGAATTCCGCCATCTTGTGCGTTCTCCTGCGCTGCAGTTACTCCTCTCCTGAGTAACTCGGCTTCTCCAATTGGGTGATGAAAAGCCGCCTGGGAATATCCCACCACTATGCCACCAATTTCTGTGACAGGACGGTCCCGTACGAAAGCACTCGCCGCTTTCGCGTCCCGTTGGCTGCGCACAGAATGGAAGGTCAAGTCACACGAGGCCTGACCACATAGGGGATTCCCGCTTACCGTCAGTAACCGCCTGTTACTGACTCCACCCACTGCGTTGTGGGCGGGTTTTGCTGCCACCACCAAACTCCTAAACTGCCGTGGCGTTTGGAACCACGGTTCTGCTCTGTATGTGCCGACGCACTGCCTTACCACACCTGTGTGGTGTTGACGAATCCCCACTAGCCACTTGCTAGGCCTCTACCGGTAGCTGGCGGAAGGCGGAGCTTGGAGACGTTAGGTGCTTCCCTGGACAGCCGGAGGACGGGGCTAGGTTTGGCCTAACCCTGTTGGTCACAAGATGAAGCAGTCTTCTTGAGGCAATGATGTTTATTTGCTCAATAGTTCTAAAGAGAACTCTTCCCTATTGCTAGGGGCAACAGCATACAATCAGATGTTTCAGCAGAATAAGATGGTACAATACTACAACTCTGGAGGCACGCAGGTCTCCTTTTTATGTCAGTTTTCCACACAGTACCACAGGGGGGTAAGCCCTCCCTGTCTTCTCCAACCAATCAGGTTATTTTACAAAATACCAATAAATAAATTACATTTCAAAAGGAGATAAGTGCAATAAAACAATCTTCTCCTTCCTGTCACACAGACAACGTTTGGTATCAGATTAACATTCACTATTGATAAATTTATCACATAGCTTCAAAATACAAATGTTTCTGGTCATTCACATCTCCAGGCAATCCCAGTGTTTGAGATTACAACAGGAATGGCTACAATACAAACAAACAGTCTTCCTTCCTGTATCTGCCATTCAGGGATCGTATATCAATTAAATCACCTACATGAAACAAGTTCCAAGCCCATAGACCCAGTGATTAGCATCTCTCTCTAAGAAACTTACACATCAAAAGGTATTGTCCTTCACACCTCTCGGCTAGGACAGGGCCATTAGCATGCCACTTCCTATTTCCAGAGGATAAGAGATGCTTATTCAGACAGCTATAGTAACTGCATTTTTCCTTTAAATACATTTCATTTAAACACGTGTTTCCTTTAAATATACACTGAGCCTGTCTTGAATATAAAATAAATACATTTAAACATGCATTCCTGCAATTGTGCACAGAGCACTACATATGACATGTTAAAACACATCATTAAACAAACTTTTAAACAGTCCGCGCCCAGCGCCGTAAGTACATTTAACAGTGACGCCAAGCGCCTATTGTCCGCAACATGGCGCCGGGCACGAGGGTTAACCCCTTCAGTGCCGCAGACGCCATTACACGTGTGGCTGGCTAGTCTCTCCGGCCACAATAAAGATGGCTGTTTTCAGATGATAACTATGCACTTAGCATAGGGCAGGTGCTGGTAAGCACTGATGAGTAGCACACCCCAAGATGCGTACAACTGCACATAAACATTTCCCCTGTGCACTCAATTTGGGAGTACAATTTCCGTCCAACTCAGCATCAGGCCTCTGGGGTACATTTACTAAGCAGTGATAAGAGCTGAGAAGTGAGCCAGTGGAGAAATTTCCCCATCAACCAATCAGCAGCTCTGTATAATTTTATAGTATGCAAATTACAGATGTTACTTCAGTGCTGATTGGTTGATGGGGCAACTTCTCCACTGGCTCACTTCTCCGCTCTTATCACTGCTTAGTAAATATACCCCTCTGTTTGAGAACTTCCTCCCTCCTCTGCTGACAGTGCTGCCCGCATGCTTCAGGCCAAATAACAACCAGCACTAAAAAGCCCAGCTGACATTCAAGTAGTTAGGCCTCTAGGAGAGACAGTCACAGTGCCTTGTGAGTCTCTTCCAAACTGGTATTCTCCTTTAAGATATATAAAATTCATAACCAGTATAATAATCATGTATCCTTGTACAGTATATTTGTGTACTTGTTTTATGACCTGTGGAACCCACACACACTATACATAGCGCAGTCTGCATTCCTGCTGAACCTAAACACAGTTATTTATAAGGTGCCAAAATATTCTGCAGAGGGTATAATGGGAGGTGTGATTCTACAGAGAAATATGGGCAGCATTACAGTAAAATAGATACTTTTGCTTCTTATATCGCAATAAAAATGATCTACTAACTGCAGGTGACAGTCTGTACGTGACCACTGTCTCCCCACCTGAAACAAAACCAGCGGATATGATGTGACTGTTACCCACTACGCTTACTACATAACTCTGCACAACTGATGGAAAACCCTGTCATAATCCACACATAGCCCTATAATTACTCTCATGTAAAGCATGTAATTACCCACATATAATCCCGTCTAAATCATAGATCATTGTGTGGACAGCAAATAACCACGGCTAGCTCATTCACAGCCATCGGTAGCCTGAAGGAGTGTCACGAGGCTGAGTGGCCTTTGAAGTGGGCAGGGTTTTGTATTAATTCACAATATGCTATGGAATTTAGAAGAAGAATGTGGCAACCAAGAAAACACTTTTCAATGGGTAGAAACGTAAAAAACAAGTTCAGAGTCTGGGCAAGAGATCTGTGTTTGTGTTGGTTGTCACATGTGCAAATGTTGTTGCTGCCTGGCTTTGTACTGAGACGCCCATGCAGCATCCATTGCAGATTTGAATAGCTGTGTGATCGCACAGTAAGGCCGCAGGAAATAAGACGCCTGGAGACATTGCAGCTGTGCACAGGATCATGGTCGTACCCTCATATGCCCTCAAAGCGGGGGTGACACGCCTCACTCCTCACTGCAACCAACATCACAAGACCAACGTAGAAGTATGTGCAGACTTCCGATAATCGTTGAACTGCAGAGTTGGATTTGGATTTATCTCAAAATCAGGCCCTTAGTTTACTGTTCTTCAGCTTTTCTTATCTTTTGCCCCTCACCTGACACTCTCAGCAGTTTACTGTAATAGCTTGCGTCTGAATGTGCTAGGATTGAGACACCCACTGTCTGTGTCTCTGCACACTGTAATAGTGCCGGTGATTTTTTTTAGTTGTCACCATCAGAGAAGTTACGTAACTACACATTGGCCCTCATTCCGAGTTGTTCACTCGTTATTTTCCTTCGCATCGGTGCGATTTTCCGCTAACTGCGCATGCATTATAGTTACTATAAATAGGGATAAAATGTAACGGCTGACAGCAGCATCAGTCAGAAATTTTAGTCAAATCATCATGCATAGGAGACCACAAATAGGTTGAACTCGATGGACAATTGTCTTTTTTCAACCTCAGATACTATGTTACTATGTTACTATGCACAATGTTCGCACTGTGGCTGCGCCAAGTAAATTTGCTAAGAAGTTTGGTATTTTACTCACGGCATTACAAGGTTTTTTCTTTGTTCTGCTGATCGTAGTGTGATTGACAGGAAGTGGGTGTTTCTGGGCGGAAACTGTCCGTTTTATGGGAGTGTGTGAAAAAACGCTGCCGTTTCTGGGAAAAACGCGGGAGTGGCTGGAGAAACGGGGGAGTGTCTGGGCGAACGCTGGGTGTGTTTGTGACGTCAAACCAGGAACGACAGGCACTGAACTTATCGCACTGGAAGAGTAAGTCTCGAGCTACTCAGAAACTGCACAGAGAAGTCTTTTCGCAATATTGCGAATACTTCGTTCGCAATTCTGCTAAGCTAAGATTCACTCCCAGAGGGCGGCGGCTTAGCGTGTGCACTGCTGCGAAAAGCGGCTAGCGAGCGAACAACTCGGAATGAGGGCCATTGATCGCTCTATGGATAAAAACAATACCTAATACAGATGGTGAGACATTTGCATGCACACAAACAGAACATTAGACAATGATCAAACCAATAAGTTCCCAATGGGATGCAGAGGGTATATATTTCAGACAGCTTGAATTATCACTGTCCTTAAGTATAATCTGTAAAATACAATGTGTATCCCTCCACAACAGCGTATGGTTAATGGTAGACACATAAAGGGCAGAGAATAGTGCAGTAATTCCTTAAAATCAATGGAATTAATACATATATGCGCTAACAAACAAAAGTAGATAGACAGCATATCACAAAATCCTCAATAAGGCACACAGCTCAGCGATCAGCATAATCCTCAGATCCTATCAGAAAGGAAAGCTGGACAGGTAGAGGAATCCCAGAAAAAAGGGGTCACATCCAAAGAGTAGTTACCACCACAGCGCCTCCAGAAGCACGGTAATGGGGAGCCATTGGTTCCAGCCTTGTGGAAGGTGTAGTTTCACCACCTGACTCTGGCCTCCTATGACTGTGGCTGACCTTGCGTGAGTGCAGCCACTTTCACTGATACTCACAGAACATGCCCATGAGATAGACTTTTTTGCGTTCACTCCAATTATCAAGAAACGTCCATTGCTTTTACACCCTATTTCTGATACTATATGTCCCAATCGCAGCAGTATTTGTGTATGTATACCCTGTTTCTCGCATGTACTTCAACATTTCCTTATTAGAAGCGTTAGTACTTTATATCTACTCATTATTTCATTTTGTTTTAGAAATTCACCCCTGTGCCCAGTGCTAGACTAGAGCTTATGCTGTGCCTATGTGTAATGTTGGCCTGGTGTGGAATCATGTTCCCACAATTCTTTTATATTTGTAAACATTGTTCGAAGGGGATGTAGTTAATATTCTGGCACACAGCATGCCAACATTCAGAATCCCGGCAGCGGAATCCTGTCACTCAAAATCCCAACGGATTCCAGCGGTAAGTATTAGGGTTAGGCTTAGGTTTAGAGTTAGCCACCATGGAGAGGATGAGGTAGGGGGGGAGGATTTAGGGTTAAGCTGCGGGAGTGGGCGGTTAATGTAAGGCTGCCGGAGGGGACAGTTAGGGTTAGGCACTGGGGAGGGGGGGGGGGGGGTTATAGGCTTAGGCTATGGGAGGTGGTTAGGGTTAGGCTGCGGGAGGGGAGGTTAGGGTTAGACTGCGGGAGGGGACATTTAGGGTTAGGCTGCGGAGAGTGGGGGCAGGGAACGTTTATGGTTAGGCTGCAGGAGGAGACGGTTCAGGTAAGGCTGCAGGAGGGGAAGTTTTGGGTTAGGCTGCAGGAGGGGATGGTTAGGGTTAGACTGCAGGAGGGGACAGTTAGGGATAGGCTGCGGGAGAGTGGATGGAGGGGGCAGTTAGGGTTAGGCTGTCGGAGGAGACGGTTCAGGTTAGGATGCAGGTGGGGGCAGTTAGGGTTAGGCTGCAGGAGGAGACGGTTCAGGTAAGGATGCAGGAGGGGGCGGTTAGGGTTATGCTGCAGGAGGAAACGGTTCAGGTTAGCCTGCCGGAGGGGATCGTTAGGGATAGGCTGCCGGAGGGGATGGTTAGGAATAGGCTGCGGGAGAGTGGGTGGAGGGGACAGTTATGGTTAGGCTGCCGGAGGGGGCGGTTAGGATTAGGCTGCAGGAGGAGATGGTTCAGGTTAGGCTGCGGGAGGGGATGGTTAGGGATAGGCTGCGGGAGGGGTGGGTTAGGATTAGAGTTGAAAATATTTACCGGGATCCGTCGGGACTTTGAATGTTGGGATTCTGCTGCCGGGATACTGACTGTCTGTATGGCATGCCGTGCCCAGGATTTCGTACCCAACCCATTTAAATAACTTTGTATCTTCAATAGTGTATAATGGAAAAAAATTACTTCACAGAAAGGGTAGTGAATACATGAAATAGCCTCCCATCCGAAATGGTAGAGGCCAAGACAGTAGAGCATTTTAAACATGCTTGGGATAAGCATAAGAATACAAATAACTAGGGATCAAATATTGAGGTTACCAAAAGGTTGAAAAAGGGCCGACTAGATGGGCCAAGTGGTACTTAACTGCCATCAAATTCTATGTTTTTATAGTGGTTCCATGAGCATTAATGCATATTCAAAAATTTCTATTTTGTGATGTGGTTCTGAACCGAATCTACAGTACATCAGCATCAAGATAATGTACATACGGGATCAGTACTAAATCCCGCTGGATGGGATCCCAGCGGTCGAAATACCGACGCCGGAATCCCGACCACACAATCCCGACAGGGGTGGCGAGCGGAAGGCAGCCCCTTACGGGCTCGCTTCGCTCACCACGCTGTGGGCACTGTGCCTCACTACGCTCGGCATGGGTGTCGTGGACACCCACGGAGGGAGAATATGTCGGGATTGTGGCAGTCGGGATTCCGGCATCGGTATTTCGACCGCCGGGATTCCGGCCGGCAGGATCTTGACCGCATCCCGTACATACAAGTACACAGTTTGTCGTTATCAAACTGTGTAAATGTTAACTGTGTTTTATCTTCTGTAAATTCCAGAAGGCTACAGTACATTAAATGCCGCGTTGATGGAATATCCAGCACTTATATTTTGATGTGATGATTGAGTAGTGCATGCCGAGGGAATATTCAGCTGCTCTCAGACTTAGTAGACATCTATCTGTGGGTAATGTCAAGATCTATCCATGCAATAAATGAATTATCTGTTCTCTCTGGCTTCAGCTTTGTCCTGCTGGCTCTGCAAGCTTCAAACAGTATCAGTGTTCTGCATTTAATGCTAAGGCGTTTGGGAAACTGTATCACCGCTGGGTGCCACTGTATCCAGGTCAGTTACTTTGCCTTACTTTGTATAACATCTTACAACCAGACAAAACGTTATTATACTGTCCCAATAATAAAATGTTTATTATGTATGTGTGCAGAGGATGTCTTATGTTATACCACTTTCTCTTTACCTTGCAGAAGAGTTCAATTAACTAGATGTTTGATTTTTATTTTATTTTAACAAAATAAACAATGCAAAGTGAGTTAAAATCTAGTCCGTAGTATGTTTTATATGTATTTTAATTGCTTTTTTCACCCTGCCTTTTTCTTGTTAGTTTGTTTTGTTGACATTTTTTCCAGATGTTTGGGACTCCTTCCCTTATCTGTTTGCAGATGTGGTCACAGAAAGTAGAGCTGTGGACGGTGGTGTATAACTACTATTGCATTGTATTGGCTATTGTATTGTATTGTTCTGTCCATTCATGTGCCACATTGGTAACACACCTGTCTCCTGGGTGGATTTGAAATACCTGCTGACACTAAAAGCCCTTTTCTTTTTTTACTGGACCCTGGCTGCAAATGGGAGCATCAATGGGATATTCCTCAAAATGATTTCCTATGGCACACTGTTTGTACAAAAGTGATTGTCCTTTTAGTGATTTGCTTACAGGGACAGACAAAGGCTTGGTGGGAAATAAAGGGAGATAAAGTGGACAGAGATAAGGAACCAGGCAACCAGCTCATAACTGTCATTTTTCTAGCACAGCCTGTAACATGATAGTTAGGAGCTGATTGGCTGGTACTTTATCTCCGTCCACTTTATCTCTCTCCAAGGCTTAGGGGGTCTATTTACTAAGCCTTGGATGGAGATAAAATCGCTGGAGATAAAGTACCAGCCAATCAGCTCCTGTCATTTTTAAAACACAGCCTATGGCATAGCAGTTAGGAGCCAATTGTCTGGTACTTTGTATCCAGCGACTTTATCTCCATCCAAGGCTTAGTAGATAGACCCCTTAGTACATAGACCCCACAGTGAATACATTATTATTATTATTATTATTATTATCCTTTATTTATATGGCACCACAAGGGATCCACAGCGCCCATTACACAGTACATAATCAAATAAGCAAAAAAGAAAACAGCACTTACAGTTCAAGACAATGTAGGACAGATATGGAAAACCCGGGGTTAGGTGCCATCAAAGGGAGTATGGAGTATAAGGGCTAAAACACACTACCCGGCTTTTGCCGGCCGGGAAAAAGCCGGACGGCTTTTTCCCGTGCCGGCATTGTAGTTAACAGTGTGAGGGGTAGGGTCCCTTCACACTGCACGGCCCCGGCCCGGTTGCCGGGTTGCAGCCGGGTCTCACCACTGGAAGGTCCGGCCGCCGGGCCGTCTTTGGAGCCAGTAAACCGTGTGTGTGAAGGGGAGCTTTCACACACAACGGTTTTTTCTGAAGCCGTGTCTTATGCTGCGCATGCGCACAGCATCACACACGGCTCAAAGCCGTCCTGTGTGACAGACACTGCCGGTTTCTCCCGGATGGCAAAAAGCCGGACAAAGTTTGTCCGGCTTTTTGCCATCCGGGAAAAACCGGAGTGTGTGTTACAGCCCTAAGTGTACGTAAGAAAAGGAAAGGCACATCAGGATAGAATACTCTGCTCTTGCGAGCTTACAATCTAAAAGATACATGTACTGTAAACTATTTCTATGGACCCCTAGGGTGCTCTGTGATTGGTGCATGAGATATGTTGTCTCCTCTTCCTGATGGCTCCCTAAGGCACAGACGGACAAGCAGTTATATGAAGGCAGTTACAGTCAGCAGCTGTAGCCCTGCATGTATTTGAATGCTGCAATAAGAATTAAGGTGTGTACACACGGTCAGATGTTGACTTTTTGATTCTCATTGTGCGATATGGACTGTGGTCAGTATCGCAAGCCTAGATAGACTGTGCTTGCGATATTGGCTATGTGAGATTTTGACTAAGTGCCAATTTTGACTATACTTTTATACTAGATAGTGAAAATTGACTTGCCTGCACAGTCTATCTAGGCTTGCGATACAGACCCTGCGGGACCGCGCATCAGGATCGAATCGGGTCACCTTGCGATATTCACCTAACTTTCCTTGCGATTTTGACTATATAGTCAAAATTGCAAATACATATCTTACCGTGTGTACACACCTTTAGTTTAGCAGGTCCCACGGGGCCCAGCAATTGCAGAAACTATGTAGTGCCAGTACCCTGGTGTTACTGGCAACCAATAGCCTTGTACTGTTGTGTATCAAAGCCCTTAACTGGGGTAAATCTAGTCAAAAGATTGTTGTATAAGCCTGTCAATTGGTGACATTACCTCACTGAAACTATCAAGCAATACATTTTGGGGCTGATTCTGAGTCGGACGCTGCCACGTCCATTTTTATGTCTTTTGTGGATGTAGTGTGTGCGACTGCATGCTAATACCACAACAAGCCCTTCCCTGGTGTACATCTTTGCATCTGCATGTGCAAGGAATAAGATGCTCCCTTTGACACTGCTTGGTGCAGAATCTCTGTCAGTGTATCGCCTCCAATTAAAATCTTACTTTGCAACCAATTCAGTGACATGTCCACCATAACATGCCCATAAGATGGACTATGTTTGTGCGTCTGAATAGCCACCTCCCAGTCACCGCTCAGGAACACCCAGCGCATTTCCAAGACAGCATAAAAAACAACAATAGCGCTAATTGGTCATAAATGAGAGAGGTATGTCTTAAAAGTTAACATGATTTAATAGATCATAGCTATATAATCACACATGAATAAAATAGTTAAAAACAATGGAAAAATAGAATAATTATACAATAATTATGTATCTAGGTCTCGAGTGAGCTGTGCCCCTCTCAATTTCCAAGGAAGGGAAGGATCTAGGCAGTCCGTTTAACCTATTCTAGAAAAACAGTCCCCTTTGACTCAAATGTCCCGTATATAACACACCGTATGTAATAATTACCACCAGCAGTTCTCAAGGCGTTTAAGCGGTTGGCATCCGCATAGTCTTTACCCTTGGTTGGTTGTATAGAAATATACCACGGTGGGAGAATGTCCTGAAACGGGATCCAAATTTATGCAGTGAAGGGACTTGGTCCAGGTAAAGATCCTTCAAGGTCCAATGGGCGGAGTGGGCACACACAGCAGATCTCACCGACGCGTTTCGTTGCGTACACGCAACTTTTTCAAGGTGTTAGTAGTGCTGCTGTTCTGGGTTTATAAACCCTTCAATATGGCTGCTCATTTGCATGTGTAATTGGTTAAGACCATCCTCTCTCATTAAATGACCAAATAATGACAGACAGTAAATTGCACTATTAAACTTATTAAAAAAATTAATTCTTATATGTAATGAATACTCCATTATTTGTAATATATACTTATAAAATGTCTAAAAAAAATCAGAAAGTCTCAGGTCACATGAAAACTGTGGTAAATTAATAACCATGGAATGATGTCTGAATGGATCCTCTATTTACCTTTCAATAATGGGAGCCCTGATCTTATCCATATATTGTTATTAGCTTCCTGATATAAAGCTGGACGGCTACTCTCCCAGCTGTCCCAATACTGACAGCTGATTGTCATTAGCACCCGGGTGCACATCGGGGGAGTGGCGCGTCATCAGCCCGCGACCCAAGGTCCGGGAGACATTTTATAAGTATATATTACGAATCCATTACCAGATTTTCATTCCAACCAGCCAGATCTGGCAGATTATCTGCCAGATAATTGTATAGGGTATGATTAGCTTTGTGTTCCAGCGTTCATCATCTTCCTGGGTTCAGATTCCTCAATAACTGTAGCTTGTTCCTTCCCTCAGATGATTACACCAGCATCTCTAGCAAGCCGTGTGACCTTCAGTGCACCAGCACTAACAGGGAGAGACAGCTCCTGGTACCGGCCCATGATGGAACTAGCTGTAGAGACAGAACATATCAGGGAGTTTGTATCAACGGCAAATGTGAGGTACCACTGGGGCTGTATATTTGATGCATACATTTTGTGACTGGGACAATCCTGGCTTTATAGTACTCTAAGTTTACATTACTATTAAACTGTCTTTTTAACATATATGTAATCTTCAGGGTGTGTTCCGGAGCCATTAGATTTAGGTACTTCTAAAGCTCTCAGATATTTTTTCTCAAATCTCAGAATTACTCAGCCCAGAGTTTCTTTCTCCATGTTTTCTCTGACTTTTGCTGTTAATTACAAGTATTCTTTGGGGGGGTATTCAATTGTTTGAAAAGTCGGTTGGGTGTCTGTTTTTTCCTGTCTATTAGATAGGAAAAAACAAACACCCAACTGACTTCTCAAACAATCGAATAACCCTCTTTGTGTGACTGTTGCTGTTAGAATCTCCATTTCAGTGGTAAGGTGCAAGAACATTTTAATTCACCTTTTAACCCCTTCAGTTGTGGGTTTTATTAAAAAATACACACCTCCCATGTTGTGTTTTTAAAATCAGGTAGTGCAGGGGTTAAAGTGTAGGGGGGTTAGTGCAGGAGGGCGATCGCCCGCGTGGGAACACCTGTGGGCATGGCCAGCATCATAAACAATTACTTTATACCCATAAACAATTACTTTATTTATAAAATACACACTTACCAGGGTGTGTTTATTTCAGCAAGTGCTGAATTCAGGGAGTGCAGGGCTTAAAAATGCTGGGGGCGAGTGCAGGAGGGTGATCACCCGCTGGGGAACACCCGCCTGGAATGCTAGCTTCAGCGCTAATTCCCTGCCGCCATGCGGCACCCGGGAATCAGCATAAACCATTACACAGTTAAGCCGACCACCCGGCCAATAGGAGTCCGGGGGGTGGGCTTAACTCCATAATAGCTTATGCTGATTCCCTGGCGCCGTCACGGGGGAATCAGTCAGTAGCATGCCCGGAAATCTTCCGGCGTAGCCAGCGCTGACAGCCACTGAAGAGGTTAATAGCATACTCTAAATTGTGACATTAGAGTGTACCTGTGATGCATCCTAATTGTAATGTACACACCGGGCCTAATTCATGTTTATGCACATTTGCCTATGCAGATGCAAATTTTAAGGCTACGGAATTGCTAATCTTCGCAAGTGAAAAGAAGATATACGCCCACCAGGGCCATCGCCAGCTCATTCGCAACAGAGTGCACATGCACAGCCTATACGCAATAACACGGAACATCTGCTGCAATTGTACCCCTATGGCTGGCTACACAGACTTGATAATAAATTATTTAAAAAATTCCCGCGCTTGTATTTAAATGAGCAGCTCCATAAATAAAACAGTAATAAAATAATGTAAATTGGAGCGCTAATTAATGTGAACGCACATACCTGTAAATGGAAAAAAGAGGTTAATTTGCAATGTTACAGCTCTTTTTGTGAAATATGTTTGGTTTGGAGGTATAATTTTGTTGCTCCGGATAGATGTAACAGTCTCTTGTAATGAGTAACTGTCCCTGCTATCCCTAACTGACCTGCTAGCGGCTTGGTGTTAAATAGCCTGACCGGCTGCCGCAAATGTGTCAGGTCCCGTCTCGCTGTCGCTCCAGCTAAAAACCTCCTTACGCGGCTTCCGGATTCTGAGTGCGGCAGTGATAGCACACACTGGCGTTACTCCTCCGATGCTCTCCGTGACTTCTCCAACGCGTTTCGGGTTTTGCACCCTTTAACAAGGATGGCTACACAGACTGGCCATGGCAGTAGCGAAGCTGGCGCAATGTTATTCTACGTACATGATCGCAGGTGACGGCAGAGACACGCACCCCCCCCCCCCCCCCCCCCCCCCCCCCCGAAAACGTCCATGCCACTCCCTGGTAACTCCTCCAAAAGGTCCATTCCTGTCACTCACTCTACAATGAAATCCTCACTGCGAGTAGCACCGCAGAGGTACATTTGCTCGTGCACACTGTGATCGCAACGCTTGTGCAGTCTGGCGACAATCGCTTAGTTGCATGAACATCGGCATTGCGCATGGCATGAATTTGGCCCACTATTCTTGAGAAAATCAGCTATAAAACAGAGATAGATATGCGACTCTCTGCTACTGGAAACCCTTCAATGCGCACACATGAACCCAAATGTCCGATGGCGTTCGCAATTACATAATGTATCGCTAACACCTGAGAAGGGGTTTATGATCCCTGACTGTTTCAGGGTGAAGACAGGGAGGGGAACAAAAGGGGGCGTTTCATAGCCATGTCATGGGAGTGTCACGGGTGTGTCTAGGAACGCTGCTGCATTCCCAATCACTAATCCACTGTTTCAGAGGCCATGTTTAGTTGGATATGAGGAGAGTAGCTAGAAGAGACCCTAGGCTATTGCAAATGTCAATAATGTGACCGATGTTGACTCGATGTTGCAGTGTTTACAATCTCCATCACAATTGCACAGACCACGGAGCCTGAAAGTGGGGTTTCTGCGCTTGCATATTTCCCCAACCACTACTGAGAGATCAGCTGCATTACCAACCATCTCTGAATCGGGCCCTGTGTCCTTCCCAATCTACTTGTACTTGCTTCAGTATAATACCTTAGGGACTATTTAACTCAGTGGGACGTCTTGTGGGCTGAATATCCTATGATGCACCATCGCTTGGAGAGTGATAAAATAGAAATTGATAAACTACCAGCCAACCAGCTCCTAAATGACATTTTTCAAACAGGGTCTGTGACATGGCAGTTAGGAGCTGATTGGCTGGGACTTTTTCTCCCCCCACTTTATCTCTCTCCAAGCAATGATGCATCTAGCATACCACTAATGTCCTGACCAGTCAGCCAATTAGGAGCATATCATACTTCATACTTCCCACCATTTACTGTTGTCAAAGAATTTAGGGCTTATTTATTAAAATTGCATTTTAGGGCCAGCTCTACACTGAATCAAACTGTCACCAGGTTGGACAATGAAAGTTACTGGTTATTGATTACTAAGGTTAATGCAAATTTGATACCATAATGCAGTGTATAAGCCTTGTATCTCAGAGCCAGTTTAGACTTTCTACTGCCAGTATCACTTTCTCATTAATATGCAGAAATATTTCAGACCTTCTATGCATAACGATTACGTTCATGAAGACATGAAATAGGTGTATTTACAGGACCCCATAAGGTTGTAACTTACAGTAAATGTCACATATTTAGCTGTCAGCTATTATTGTTTAGGTGTCTGTACATAGGTAACAGGTACTCTTTAACCACTTAACTGACGATTTTTTGCTGCAAAACCGGTCAGAAATTGTTGTTTTGTTTTTTATGTAATATAGTTTAAAAAGCATTTTTAAAGCTATATTTAATTGTATTATTATTTTTGAAATATGCCTTGCACCATCCCGCGTCCATTAGTCCCCATAATAAAATCACTTGCCATTCCCTTTTTTTTGTTTGCTCCCCCCTCCTCTTGTGGCCAGTGTATTTTTATTAAATTACTTTAGCCCCCTCCCCCCAACGTCATATTACTATTTCGCCCCACACCACCTCCATAGGCATTACTCCCCCCCTCCCCCCAATATGCAGAGGCAGAGCGAAGCGGAGCACGTTACTAGCGGCTACTGCTCTCTGCAGCCCCTGGGTTCATTCAGCCGAGCAACGCTGACATCTTGGCGGCTGCTGCTCTCAGTAGCCGCCAGGTGGGAGGGGATGATGCTGGGCTCCCCGATCACTGTTGAAACAGTGATCCGGACACACTAGAGAAGGCGCCATAGCTCCATAGGGGCCGGGAGGTCCCTCTTACATTGGCAGCTATGGGAAGAATCTCTTCCCACAGCAGCCCAACGGGTGTTTCTGACTGGTTGCATCAGATGCGACCATGTCAGTGAAAGCCCAGCCTGGTGTGGTCGCATCTTATGCGACCATGCCAGTTAAGCGGTTAAAGACACAGGGGTACAGTATATTTACTAAGGTGCGGGTTTATAGAAGTGGAGATGTTGCTCATAGCAACCAATCAAATTCTCCTCATTTATCTAGCACCTTCTAAAAGATAATAGCTAGAATCTGATCCTACAGTTGCTATGGGCAACTTCTCCACTTCTATAAACCCGCACCTTAGTAAATATACCCCTCAGCATCCTACAGGTTTTCCCTTCCTCTATTAGCAGGGAGTGAGATAGTGGGGAAAGAGGGCTGTTTGGTAAGAAATTGTGTCATTGCTGTTATGACAACAGAAGGCTTCCTAATGACAGCACATAATTGCGGAGAGGAAGAACCTGTAAGCTCACTATACCCAGTGTGCGTTGAGGTTATGTAACTAATTTACTGTTGTATAATTTCTTCCCGCCTATAGAATACACCGCATTTCTGCCGATACTGTACAGGAGTGAAACCATTATCTGAGGCTTTTTGTGCTATATGGCTATATAATGATTGTCTGCTGGACTTTTCCGTGAATAAAGTAGACTGCAGCAGTATGGATTGAGGCTTACATACCCTGCATATGTAAGATAATGGGGCCCTTGAGATTATGCAACCAGACACTGTGGTTGGTGCATTCCTGTATTGTATTCCTGTATTTAAATAACTGCAATTACTTATAGACTGTAATTGTATTTCATCTCCAACTGGTGAAGTTTGCCTCCATTATGGAATGCTACATAACATAGAGTGGCCATATTATCCCTTTTACCTGGGATGCTCATGGATTACACAGGTTCTGTGGCTGGCTGACTTCAAGCCTATGGGGGTCATTCCGAGTTGTTCGCTCGCTAGCTGATTTTAGCAGCATTGCACACGCTAGGCCGCCGCCCTCTGTGAGTGTATCTTAGCTTAGCAGAATTGCGAACGAAAGAGTAGCAGAATTGCGAATAAAATTTCTTAGCAGTTCCTGAGTAGCTCCAGACTTACTCCTACACTGCAATCAGCTCAGTCCGTTTCGTTCCTGGTTTGACGTCACAAACACACCCTGCGTTCGGCCAGCCACTCCCCCGTTTCTCCAGACACTCCTGCGTTTTTTCCTGACACGTCTGCGTTTTTTAGCCAATGCCGGGAAAATGCTGAGTTGCCGCCGAGAAACGCCCCTTTCATGTCAATCATTTACCGAACACCAGTGCGACTGAAAAGCACCGCAGACGCTACAGCAAGTTTTTAGTAAAATAACTAAGCGCATGCGCTCTGCGTACCATGCGCATGCGCAGTTAGCGACTAATCGCAGTATAGCGAAAACCGGCAACGAGCGAACAACTCGGAATGACCCCCCATATTTCAGCTGGTTTCAAATCAGCCACAGAACCTGTGTAATCCATGAGCGTCCCAGGTAAAAGGGATAATATGGTCACTCTACATAACATCAGATTCTATAATTGTATAAGCGCTGTGATAATAGTTCAAAGTCTAGTACACAAATTTGTATTGTATATCAGTATAACTGGTGCTGTGTTGTATTATGTGAGACTAAGCTATTTAATTGCAGTGTATTTACACAGGCAACTATTTTTCTTGTGCACATAGGGGGTCATTCCGAGTTGATCGCTCGCTGCTTTCGGTCGCTGCGCAGCGATCAGGAAAAAATCTGCACTTCTGCGCATGCGTATGCGGCGCAATGCGCATGCGTGTTGTACTATTACAACGAACAATGTAGTTTCACACAAGGTCTAGCGGAGCTTTCCAGTCGCACTGCAGGCCGCAGAGTGATTGACAGGAAGAGGGCGTTTCTGGGTATCAACTGACCGTTTTCAGGGAGTGAACGGAAAAACGCAGGCGTGCCAGGTAAATCGCAGGCATGGCTGGGCGAACGCAGGGCGTGTTTGTGACGTCAAAACAGGAACTGAATAGTCTGAAGTGATCGCAAGCGCTGAGTAGGTCTGGAGCTACTCTAAAACTGCACAAAATGATTTTGTAGCCGCTCTGCGATCCCTTCGTTCTCACTTCTGCTAAGCTAAAATACACTCCCAGTGGGTGGCGGCATAGCGTTTGCATGGCTGCTAAAAACTGCTAGCGAGTAATCAACTCGGAATGACCCCCATAAAGCACTACATTTTGTGCCATGAACTGAAGACATTTTATTATGTGGCTTGTTACAGCCGTTAATATTTCACTCCTAAGTTTGAGTGATTGGACCTACAGTACATACAGAAAAAGAACAAAAGCAGCCAAAAAACTTAAATGTTTTTTAAATATCTTTAATTTATCTTTTCTCACTTGTGGATTGCTATATGTATTCCTATTTACTGCACTATGTAGACAAAAGTTATTGGAACCCCCCAACCCCCACTGCTCAAGCGAAATAGTGTGCTCCTGCAGCAGACATGTATGAAACGGGTAGAGAGGCGCTGATTAGATCATTTGCTAACACAAAGGATTGCTGGAAGGAGCTACCTGAGTTTGAACAGTAGATAATCTTAGGCTGTGTGATGTCACGTTTCCAGGGAGACGCTGGGCTGGTATACAGCGAATTCGGTAACCCAGATGGGCTGGCCAGCTCAGAGTCCAGATATTAACCCCAGATATGAACCATAGGACGAATTGGAGTGATGGGTGTGTTCTAGACCGTCTCAACCTTCTTCAGTGTCACAGTTGGTCACTGTACTTAAGGCGGACTGGCAAAACAAGCAGCCTGATGTTGTCCAAGAACTTGTAGACAGTTTTTTTGCCAAGAAAGGTGTCTGCAGTAATCACTGCACATGGTGGAGCTACAGCATACTGATGTCAATAAAATGTCATTAATCTGTTTGCTGTCAGTGTCTAATCACTTTAGTCTACATAGGGTCTCATTCTAACCCAGACGCAGCTGTGCATTTGTATGCAGCGGCTTCATCCAGAGGGTCTGTGAGCGCACACCGGCCGCAGTGCACGTGCGCAGGCTGTCATGATGCGATTGCATCCCAGAGTATGCGATCGCATCATGATTGACAGCTCCAGGTCATTGGGGCAGGGGGGAGCATTGTCGCAGCATTTCGTGGGCATGGTCTGGGCAACACAAACGTGCCCAGACTGTTTTCGGGGTGGCTGCGTGACGTCACTTGCAGCCACTCCGACATAAAAGATGGCACTGGACCGCCTGCGCAGGCAGGTGTCAGGGCCGGACTGCCCATCTGGCAAATGCCAGAAGGGCCGATGGGTTGGGGGGCCAGTGCTGTCACACAGAGAGATAGGAAGGCAGTACGCAGTGCAGCTCTCTTTCTGTCCCCCCTGCCACAGGAAGTGCCTGTTTCTTATGAATATGAGGACAAGCCGCGAGTCCACGCCCCCTGACTCGTGGCACGCCCCCATGAGTAGTATCCACCCCTTTCACGTGCATGCACAAGCCAGGAACACTTTTCGTCCCCAGGCCGTTCCTGGCAGGGGTCATCCTTTAATCGATGCTTCACAATTTAATTGCGAGCGCATCACGGGGTGTGGCGCAACACACATTCGGGGTGGCTTTGCATTGTGTTAGGCAGCCCCCAGCATGTGAGTACATTGATGCAGATCTTGCTGCGGAAACAAGTGTAGTTCTACAAGCCCTCTATTCCTTCAAGTTGAGGTCATGGGTCAGGCTCTAGAGTGTGGATTGGGTTGTGGGTCTGTACCATTAGTCTGAGCGTTCATGCCTGGTACATTGGGTTTTCCAGCGCAAGGGCATTGCTTTTGATAGACTTGGTTGTTGTCCTCTTGGTAGGTTGCAAATATGCTTATCATAAGTGGGTGCATTATGTATATATTCTCTAGATAGTGCCAGGATTGTCATGGTGGGTGGATGGTTAACGTCTGAATGGTGGATTGGGGTGAGATGTCCTCTTCACATTGCTTCATAGAGTTTGTGATGGGTGGAAGTTACTTTTTCCCTCAGGTTGTCCTTATTAACTGTCACCATTGTGTTCCATTTTCTTGTAGTGTCATTGGAGTTTTTTATTTGTAGATGATAAGTCATTTTGTCAGCCAGCATGGGTTTGGTTTTGCTTTCTCACAGTTTCTGCTTTGAGAGTTACTATTGAATTGGGCTTTGCTTTGTCTAGTTGTACAACTGGATCAGTTGTTTGTGTTGAACATTTGGATGCGATGAAGGCCTTTATACTGTTAAAGGATGCCTAGGTGACTCCAGAGCTGAGACAACTTGCAATGGCTGGTGGCTTACCATTTGTTTGCAAATGTATCTAACTGAGATCTTTGCATTACTAGTATCATGTAGTACAGTATGTATGTCTCTTTTGCAGGTCCATTGCTGTGTGCTGGGGGAATTAGTTTTTTCTAGTCTTGATAAACCCCTCCCTTACATGCACTTGTGATGGACAAATAAATTGATTAGAGCAACTACTATTCTGTGTATCTCTGTTCTGAGAGGCAAGGATGGGCTTAGTAGTTGGAGGGTATGCTGATCCTTGTAGTGCTGTATTGGAGGAAATGTGGTGCCTCTAGGTGGGTTGAATCTCAATTTAGGAATACATAAATGTATGACCTTGTGAGTCAACTTTGTCCCTTGACTGTAAGGAGGTTGGTCCTTATGGTTTATTGCTATTGCAGGAAGTGTTGTAATTTAGCAAGTACAGTAGGGCCAGAGACGTAGCCTTGACACAGCAGATGCAGAGCAAGGTCACAATCTATCACAATCTCTCACCTCCTCTGCTAGATCAGGGGCATAGTTAGAACTTTTGGGAGCTCCATAGCAAAATTTTGAAGGGGACCCCCCATAACTTCTAGAGACAAATGTTTCTACAGCGCTCCAGTAGAGTGGTCTAGCCTAGTGCTGCCCAGGGGACATGCTTAATGCCATCAATCATTTCATTGTTTTTCTTTAAATTAGGATTTTTAGTACATCTTGTGCGTTATGGGTGTTTTATAAGAGTCGCAGGTGTGTAGCAGGAGAGGTTGCGAACAGCGGCGGCTCCTACCTTGTTGGAGGAGGAGGGCTGCCGCTGGCGATTGTGCTGGTCCTTCCCTCCTTGTTCCCGCCGACACTTGGGTCCTGGTGCCTGTGCTATATGCAGTTCACAGACGCTGGGACCCGGCGCATGCGCAGTAGCTGCAACGGCTTCTATGGACTGCATCAGCTGCAGCCCATAGAAGCTGTCTAGGGCTGATGAGGCAGGGAGCTGGCTTCCTACAGGTCTCACGTACTGCATCTGGCTTCACTGACAGTGAGCTGGGTGGCTGACTTTACCTTGGGGGGGTGGGGGGGGGGGTGGAGGCTGCAGTCCTGCATCCTATAGTTAAAAACCGCCACTGGTTGCGAATACGGAGGTGCTTAATTGGGTACATTGGGGGCCATACTCTGACAGAGATTCTGTGCCTAGCATGGGGCTAGGTGCACAGCAGCGTGGGAGTCACAGTGAACCCCATAAACTGCATCTACAAATAACTCCACAGGTAACGGTATACGGTCATTAGGTCGACACCACTTAAGTCGACAGTCACTGGGTTGACCACTATTGGTTGACATGCATTAGGCCGACATGGCCATTAGGTCGACATGCACTAGGTCGACAGTTCAAAAGGTCAACATTAGTTTTTCACAAATAAATTCAATTTTTGAACTTATTCATACTTTACGATCCACGTGGACTACAATTTGGAAAGGTAACCTGTGCTGAGTGCAGCAGTAGCAGGGCGTGGCACCTTGCCCGAAGCATGGCGAGCGAAGCGAGCCATGCGAGGCGACACAGTGCACTAATTGGGGTTCCCTGTCACTTTACAAAGAAAACAATGCCAAAAAAGTAAAAAAACTCATGTCGACCTTTTGACCTGTCGACCAAGTACATGTCGTCCTAATGACTATGTCGACCTAGTGACCCTATCAAACTGATGCATGTCAACCAATAGTGGTTGACCTAATGACTGTCGATCTAAGTTGTATCGACCCAACGACCCATACCCCAGGTAACACTAGAAACAGTAGGTCCAGTTCTATACTGTATCCTTGCTCTGTGGCAGATTATTCCCATTGTGCCGTGTAAACAAGTAGACTTTCACAGGCAGAGAAATGCTAGTACACGTGAGAGTATCAGGGCCTGATACTCAGTCACATATGATATACGCGCAATGTAGTTGAGCGATTATTTGTAACTGTGCGTGCGTGAAACGTTCTGAAAACCCTGCGGAGCATGCATTACACAGAGTGTACGCACAAAGATGCTGCTATGATTGATTCAGACAGTGGAGTAGGTGTACTAAGTAGTGAAAAGAGTGGAGGCGTTGGCCCATGGCAACCAATGAGCACTGAAGTAACATATATAATTTGTAAACTATAAACTTATACAGAGCAGCTGATTGGTTGCCATGGGCAACTTCTCCATTGGCTCACTTCTCCACTCTTTTCACTGCTTAGTACATCTCCCCCAGTATGAGATAGGTAGTGGGAAAGTAATGGGTGTTCCTGGAGGGTGACTGGGAGGTGGCTAGTAGTACATGCAGAAATGGGCATTTCAGTGGCTGTATTATGCAAGTGTCACTGGCGTGTCAATGCTAGCAGCTGCGTTCCCAGACACACAGTCGCAAGCATAGGAGGCCGTGGTCAGACACTGCACTTGATGGTGATGTGTGAGGATGTACCAATCATAGTGTGCATGGACGCTATAAGTGGGCATCTGAGCCCTTGCACCTTTAGCCGCACTGAGAGAAGGAGTTTGTAGGCCAATGCTTAAACTCGCAGACGGACGTGAGAAAATATGCCAATGACACAGCTGCTGTCTTATGGTCAGAGACACCCACTGGCGGAGTATCAGATCCCCCACCTACGTACAAAATCTGCAACATCGGGAACACCGGTCGCACATCATTTGCACCATCAAACTTCTGGACAACCCTATGCTGTCTCAGAATGTTTGTCTCGACATAGACGCCAGGGCCAGTCCTTCTGTGAACGAATCCGCAGTGGCTGTCACCTGCGTTTTTTTAGCCAATCACCATTACCTGCCCTAAATGGTCACACTACCTGTCACTCACTTTGCAAGTAAATCCTCACAGCGTTCACCATTGACATTGCGTCCACCTCTGCCCAAAGCTGTCTCTAACCATCAGGACCACATAGCACCCCATATGTGTTTTTAGTGACATTGGGGGTAATTCTGAGTTGATCGCAGCAGGAACTTTGTTAGCAGTTGGGCAAAACCATGTGCACTGCAGGGGGGGCAGATATAACATGTGCAGAGAGAGTTAGATTTGGGTGGGTTATTTTGTTTCTGTGCAGGGTAAATACTGGCTGCTTTATTTTTACACTGAAATTTAGATTGCAGATTGAACACACCACACCCAAATCTAACTCTCTCTGCACATGTTATATCTGCCCCCCCCTGCAGTGCACATGGTTTTGCCCAACTGCTAACAAAGCTCCTGCGATCAACTTGGAATTACCCCCATAGTTCCTGCTGCGATCAACTCAGAATTACCCCCATTGGCTGAGCTGTTTCTTCTTCTGCTTTGTGCGTATAGAGCAATGTGGTCTGCTGTGTTCTATCTGCCAGATTAGATATTAGGCACAGTATGGGCCGCATTACTAGTTTAGGAGATAACCAGTGCAGGGCTGATCCTTCTACTTTTCTCTGGGAAACTTCTAGGATTATATTTACATATTGTGTACAGAGGATTATTGCTAAGAAATCATAGATTGAAGACGTTAGTTGTAGTCACCTTCAGTGCTGCATATAATACCTGATGTATATATCCTTTTTGCAGTGTGTACATTTTCTTGTGCCTAATAGGCACAGATATCCCAGCTTGGTCTCTCATAAGTCACAGCATTTAATGGCAGTAACCCGCACAAGACTTTATTATGGTATGTACTGTAACTACCCACTATGGGTTTCAGACAGCCTGGCAGTGGTCATAATGGCAACAGTACAGTGTCAACAGTTACAGTTTGACAGCTACCATGTCAACACCTGCAAAATGTCGATATGTTCACAATATGGACATTGCAAATTTAGCAAAATGCCAACATGAGGGTTAGGGTTAGGATTACAGTTAGTTTACAGCTGTTCTGCGACACCTGTGACTAAGGAGGACATTTACTAATTAGTGATAAGAGCAAAGAAGTGAGCCAGTGGAGAAGTGGCCCCATCAACCAATCAGTAGCTCTGTATTATTTTATAGTATGCTAATTATAGATGTTACTTCCGTGCTGATTGGTTGCCATGGGCAACTTCTCCACTGGCTCACTTCTCCGCTCTTATCACTGCTTAGTAAATGTCCACCTAAAGCAGCAAATGCTGTAACATTAGCTGCAGCCGCCGGGTAAGTGTTGGGCTTAGGGTACTCACCACCGGAATAACCGAATTGCTACACCACTGATTGTCGACATTGTTAGCATGTCTACATTTAGTCAGTGTTGACATGCTGAATGCCGATTGACATACTTAAATTGTTGACATTATTACCATGTTGACATGCTCATGGTGAATGTCTACATTTTAACAAAGTACATAGTGCCATACAATTAGAATAATATATAAATAATTTCTTCTATGTCGGCTGCGTCAGTGGGTAGAACTTCACTAAGCAGCCCTGGTCTGGCATCATCATTCCCCTTGCTCTACCTGTGACCAACTGTAGCTGATAAGCCAAGAAGGTGAGGGTTTGCACAGCGTACATCGTCCAAGGCTTTTTTCCCTTTCATTTATAAACCTCAGAGGCTGCTATGAATGGAAAAGCAACACTGCAAGGCCCAACTGATGTGTTATTATAGTGGTATAATCACAGTCTAAAGCATTGCAGCATGAGGCTGTTCTCATAACACTGTAGTACAGCAGAAGTGCCATAGTCCCACGCCCATAGCCCGCACCTGTGGTATATATATATATATATATATATATATATATATACACATCCAGCAGCAGCCGTCACTCCAACGACGTAATCACTGATGCTCAGGTGCCAGGACCAATCATCCATAGAAATCCAACAATGAACGGCACTCAGAGACAGCATATGTGAAAAAGATTGTATTCCATACAGTCAACGTTTCGGGGATCAAGTCCCCGTCGTCAGGACAAATATACAGCAGAATCAACAAGAATAACCAACACTTACTCTCCTTAATACCCAAGTGATCCTACCGCTGCCGTCCGTCCCGTGCACGCCCGCAGCTCAAACCCCGCTTCCGCGTGCGTCATCAAACATCCGCTTCCGGCGACAGCCGTCTCCATGGGAACCGCAGCTTGCGGCTCACCTCGTCCCCGGCTGCGTTCCATCAGCAGGAGAGGACGCAGGCCGGACCCACGGGGGAGGAGGGTCTGAAAACACAGAAGAACGACAGTGATATAAAACTCAGTATATAAACGTTTAAAGCAAAAAAAGAGAGAAACAAACACAAGTATATAGAAAAATTATAGAAACCATCAAATAAATCACAATGAAACACATCCCCCGTATACACATCAAGGGAATAAGTTACACAAGCATATTCCAGTTGATTTTTTCATTTAAACCACTCGGGGCACAGGTACCCAATCTCATGATCCATCTAGTTTCTTTGACTAAAAGGGACTTTGCACGGTCGCCGCCCCTAAGGCTGAGGGGCACATGATCAATAATAAAATACCGAAGGGACTCTAACGAATGACCAGCACTTTTAAAATGTTTGGCTGCCGGTTGGTCTATTGGTTTACCCTCAAGAGTAAGTTTGATAGCTGATCTGTGAGCCGCCATCCTTTCAGAGAACTTTCGGGTAGTTTGACCTACATACATTAACCCACAGGGGCAGACAATAATGTATACAACAAAAACAGATGAACAGGTTAGCACAAACCTAATATCATATGTTTTGTTGCAGTGGGGGTGTTTGAAAGATTTACAGTTCAACATCAGCTTACAAGTCGCACAACCACTGCAACGATAGCATCCATCAGGTTTGTAATAGACATTGGGGAGTCTCGCAATACCCATACCGGTAATGTCAGTTCTAACAATTCTGTCTTTGATGTTACGACCACGCCGGAACGACATCAAGGGGGTAGTGTGATGGAACACTTTAAGCTCAGGGTCAGACGACACAATTGGCCACAAGGCCTTCGTGGCTCTGCTAATCCCCCCGCTAGAGGAAGTATAGTCACTAGGAAAAGGAATCCTATTTTTAAGGTGTCTACTCGTCGGTTCCAGGAGGGATTGCCGAGACATACCCAATACTTCATCTTTCTGTGTCTTAAGCATATCAGGGTCATACCCACGAGATGCAAAATTCTGTTCCAGAGAATCAAGTTCTCCGGGAACTTTCAAAGGATCTGACGCTATACGGGCTATTCGCATCATCTGCGAGCGAGGGAGCCCTTTCTTGAGGGGCCCCGGGTGGTGGCTGGACGCTAGTAAAAGGGTGTTACGATCAGTGGGTTTATGAAAAACCTCAGTGGACAAACGACCATTTTCGAGATGAATCATAACATCAAGAAAATGGATGTCTGTCAGACTGCAGGTGTAAGTAAATTTAATGGAAGAATCGGAGCCATTGACTCCACCTAAAAACTCCACAAGCGCATCCTGCCCCCCACCCCACAACAAAAAAATATCATCTATATAGCGACAATATAATAGAATATTGTCGCTAATATCCGAATTAGAAAAGAAAATTTGTTGTTCTCGTTCAAACATAAAAATATTGGCGTACGAAGGGGCCACAGGGGACCCCATCGCACATCCTCTCAGCTGGAGAAAAAAAGATCCATCAAACAAAAAATAATTGCGATTGAGGGTTAGCTCAAGGAGGGACAAAAATAGCTCATGATCAAATAGCTGTTCAGGAAGTTCAGCCTTCAAAAAGTTCCTCATAGCAAGTAGACCTTCATCGTGAGGAATGGCCGTATACAGGCTGCAAACATCGAGACAGCATAATAAAGTTCCTGGAGGGATATCTGGAACAGACTGTAACTTTTTCAAAAATGAAGTGGTGTCCTTCAGAAAAGCGTCGCTATGTAGCAGCAAAGGCTGCAGGATGGAATCGAGTAGCTGGGCGACTGATCTGTATAAAGAATCTGGGGCCGAAATAATCGGACGTCCCGGGGGATTAAGAGGATTCTTGTGTAGCTTGGGGAGTGTGTACAGTAGCGGGACCCTGGGATGACTGACACTAAGAACTTTGACAATTTTGTCTGGTAATTTACCAGACAATTTGGCTGAATTGAGGATCCCCAGAAGCTCTTTCTGAAACCGAGGGGTTGGATCCGATGGCAGTTTCCGATACACTTCCACATCTTCAAGTTGGGCATAGATCTCATCTCTATAAAATTGTAGATCTAAAATAACAATAGCCCCGCCCTTGTCGGCAGGTCTAATTATAATATCGTCATAAGACGCCAAAGCTTCAAGGGTTTGCACAGCGTACATCCTCCAAGGCTTTTTTCCCTTTTATTTATAAACCTCAGAGGCTGCTATGAATGGAAAAGCAACACTGCAAGGCCCAACTGATGTGTTATTATAGTGGTATAATCACAGTCTAAAGCATTGCAGCATGAGGCTGTTCTCATAACACTGTAGTACAGCAGAAGTGCCATAGTCCCACGCCCATAGCCCGCACCTGTGGTATATATATATATCAGAAAGGAGGATAGAGAACAGGTATTGCACACTGCTATACCGGCACTCACTAAAGCAGGCATGGCCAACTGTGGCTCTCCAGTTGCTGTGAAACTACACATCCCAGCATGCCATGCCACAGTTTAAGCATTCCCTAGTAGTGAAATTGTGGCAGGGCATGCTAGAACTTGTAGTTTCACAACAGCTGGAGAGCCACAGGTTGGCCAGGCCTGCACTAAGGGAAGCCTGCAGCATAGTAATGGTAAACAGCCACTTGCTGAAGCCAGACAAGGCTTTTCAGTAACAGTTTATATTCTTGCTATTAATGGTCCTTTACCTGAAGTCAGTGACTAGAGTTGGATGGCTTTTCTTAAAGATATGGTAATTTCTTATGATCCAGATTACATTGATTTCTTATTAATATTAAAAATAATGCAGTAATGTATAATATATAAAAATGTTTGTTGTAGCTTTAAAGTCTCTTTAAAAAGTTGTTAGCACCAATTTATATGACTATTACATAATGTGAATGTGTCTCTCTTTATCTGCAGCCAGTAGGATGTGATGGGAAGCTGCATTCAGCCAGATCATTGGATCGGTGCGGTGTTTGTGGTGGAGGTGGGGGCACGTGCTACAGGGTATCAGGGAGCTTCAGAAACTGCGTATTAGGTAAGTTATACAAGGACTAATGGAATATATTGCTTCACAATGACCTTGTGTGACTAGATAAATCTGTCCAGTGGTGGCTGAAAGGGAAGCTGATACAGCTATCACAGAACTCACTGTGACACCTGTAGAAGTGAGGATGCCGTGCCAGATTACACAGTACTACTAACCCACCCACTCCATGGCATTACTATATGAGACTCACATGGGCAGAGGGGAGCTGATACAGCTATCACAGAACTCACTGTGACACCTGTAGAAGTGAGGATGCCGTGCCAGATTACACAGTACTACTAACCCAGCCACTCCATGGCATTACTATATGAGACTCACATGGGCAGAGGGGAGCTGATACAGCTATCACAGAACTCACTGTGACACCTGTAGAAGTGAGGATGCCGTGCCAGAGTACACAGTACTAACCCAGCCACTCCATGGCATTACTATATGAGACTCACATGGACAGAGGGGAGCTGATACAGCTATCACAGAACTCACTGTGACACCTGTAGAAGTGAGGATGACATGCCAGATTACACAGTACTAACCCAGCCACTCCATGGCATTACTATATGAGACTCACATGGGCAGAGGGGAGCTGATACAGCTATCACAGAACTCACTGTGACACCTGTAGAAGTGAGGATGCCGTGCCAGATTACACAGTACTAACCCACCCACTCCATTTCATTACTGTATGAGACTCACATGGGCAGAGGGGAGCTGATACAGCTATCACAGAACTCACTGTGACACCTGTAGAAGTGAGGATGATGTGCCAGAGTACACAGTGCTAACCCAGCCACTCCATGGCATTACTGTATGAGACTCACATGGGCAGAGGGGAGCTGATACAGCTATCACAGAACTCACTGTGACACCTGTAGAAGTGAGGATGCCGTGCCAGAGTACACAGTACTAACCCACCCACTCCATGGCATTACTGTATGAGACTCACATGTGCAGAGGGGAGCTGATACAGCTATCACAGAACTCACTGTGACACCTGTAGAAGTGAGGATGCCGTGCCAGAGTACACAGTACTAACCCACCCACTCCATGGCATTACTGTATGAGACTCACATGGGCAGAGGGGAGCTGATACAGCTATCACAGAACTCACTGTGACACCTGTAGAAGTGAGGATGCCATGCCAGATTACACAGTACTAACCCACCCACTCCATTTCATTACTGTATGAGACTCACATGGGCAGAGGGGAGCTGATACAGCTATCACAGAACTCACTGTGACACCTGTAGAAGTGAGGATGATGTGCCAGAGTACACAGTACTAACCCAGCCACTCCATGGCATTACTGTATGAGACTCACATGGGCAGAGGGGAGCTGATACAGCTATCACAGAACTCACTGTGACACCTGTAGAAGTGAGGATGCCGTGCCAGATTACACAGTGCTACTAACCCAGCCACTCCATGGCATTACTATATGAGACTCACATGGACAGAGGGGAGCTGATACAGCTATCACAGAACTCACTGTGACACCTGTAGAAGTGAGGATGCCGTGCCAGAGTACACAGTACTAACCCACCCACTCCATGGCATTACTATATGAGACTCACATGGGCAGAGGGGAGCTGATACAGCTATCACAGAACTCACTGTGACACCTGTAGAAGTGAGGATGCCGTGCCAGATTACACAGTACTAACCCACCCACTCCATGGCATTACTGTATGAGACTCACATGTGCAGAGGGGAGTTGATACAGCTATCACAGAACTCACTGTGACACCTGTAGAAGTGAGGATGCCGTGCCAGATTACACAGTACTAACCCACCCACTCCATGGCATTACTGTATGAGACTCACATGGGCAGAGGGGAGCTGATACAGCTATCACAGAACTCACTGTGACACCTGTAGAAGTGAGGATGCCATGCCAGATTACACAGTACTAACCCACCCACTCCATTTCATTACTGTATGAGACTCACATGGGCAGAGGGGAGCTGATACAGCTATCACAGAACTCACTGTGACACCTGTAGAAGTGAGGATGATGTGCCAGAGTACACAGTGCTAACCCAGCCACTCCATGGCATTACTGTATGAGACTCACATGGGCAGAGGGGAGCTGATACAGCTATCACAGAACTCACTGTGACACCTGTAGAAGTGAGGATGCCGTGCCAGAGTACACAGTACTAACCCACCCACTCCATGGCATTACTGTATGAGACTCACATGTGCAGAGGGGAGCTGATACAGCTATCACAGAACTCACTGTGACACCTGTAGAAGTGAGGATGCCGTGCCAGAGTACACAGTACTAACCCACCCACTCCATGGCATTACTGTATGAGACTCACATGGGCAGAGGGGAGCTGATACAGCTATCACAGAACTCACTGTGACACCTGTAGAAGTGAGGATGCCATGCCAGATTACACAGTACTAACCCACCCACTCCATTTCATTACTGTATGAGACTCACATGGGCAGAGGGGAGCTGATACAGCTATCACAGAACTCACTGTGACACCTGTAGAAGTGAGGATGATGTGCCAGAGTACACAGTACTAACCCAGCCACTCCATGGCATTACTGTATGAGACTCACATGGGCAGAGGGGAGCTGATACAGCTATCACAGAACTCACTGTGACACCTGTAGAAGTAAGGATGATGTGCCAGAGTACACAGTACTAACCCAGCCACTCCATGGCATTACTATATGAGACTCACATGGGCAGAGGGGAGCTGATACAGCTATCACAGAACTCACTGTGACACCTGTAGAAGTGAGGATGACATGCCAGAGTACACAGTACTAACCCACCCACTCCATGGCATTACTGTATGAGACTCACATGGGCAGAGGGGAGCTGATACAGCTATCACAGAACTCACTGTGACACCTGTAGAAGTGAGGATGACATGCCAGAGTACACAGTACTAACCCAGCCACTCCATGGCATTACTGTATGAGACTCACATGGGCAGAGGGGAGCTGATACAGCTATCACAGAACTCACTGTGACACCTGTAGAAGTGAGGATGCCGTGCCAGATTACACAGTACTAACCCACCCACTCCATGGCATTACTGTATGAGTCTCACATGGGCAGAGGGGAGCTGATACAGCTATCACAGAACTCACTGTGACACCTGTAGAAGTAAGGATGATGTGCCAGAGTACACAGTACTAACCCAGCCACTCCATGGCATTACTATATGAGACTCACATGGGCAGAGGGGAGCTGATACAGATATCACAGAACTCACTGTGACACCTGTAGAAGAGAGGATGACATGCCAGATTACACAGTACTAATTTAGCCACTCCATGGCATTACTGTATGAGACTCACATGGGCAGAGGGGAGCTGATACAGCTATCACAGAACTCACTGTGACACCTGTAGAAGTGAGGATGCCGTGCCAGATTACACAGTACTAACCCAGCCACTCCATGGCATTACTGTATGAGACTCACATGGGCAGAGGGGAGCTGATACAGCTATTACAGAACTCACTGTGACACCTGTAGAAGTGAGGATGCCGTGCCAGATTACACAGTACTACTAACCCAGCCACTCCATGGCATTACTATATGAGACTCACATGGGCAGAGGGGAGCTGATACAGCTATCACAGAACTCACTGTGACACCTGTAGAAGTGAGGATGCCGTGCCAGGGTACACAGTACTAACCCAGCCACTCCATGGCATTACTATATGAGACTCACATGGGCAGAGGGGAGCTGATACAGCTATCACAGAACTCACTGTGACACCTGTAGAAGTGAGGATGACATGCCAGGGTACACAGTACTAACCCAGCCACTCCATGGCATTACTATATGAGACTCACATGGGCAGAGGGGAGCTGATACAGATATCACAGAACTCACTGTGACACCTGTAGAAGTGAGGATGCCGTGCCAGATTACACAGTACTACTAACCCACCCACTCCATGGCATTACTGTATGAGACTCACATGGGCAGAGGGGAGCTGATACAGCTATCACAGAACTCACTGTGACACCTGTAGAAGTGAGGATGATGTGCCAGAGTACACAGTACTAACCCAGCCACTCCATGGCATTACTGTATGAGACTCACATGGGCAGAGGGGAGCTGATACAGCTATCACAGAACTCACTGTGACACCTGTAGAAGTGAGGATGCCGCGCCAGAGTACACAGTACTAACCCACCCACTCCATGGCATTTCTGTATGAGACTCACATGGGCAGAGGGGAGCTGATACAGCTATCACAGAACTCACTGTGACACCTGTAGAAGTGAGGATGCCGTGCCAGATTACACAGTACTAACCCAGCCACTCCATGGCATTACTATATGAGACTCACATGTGCAGAGGGGAGCTGATACAGCTATCACAGAACTCACTGTGACACCTGTAGAAGTGAGGATGCCGTGCCAGATTACACAGTACTAACCCAGCCACTCCATGGCATTACTGTATGAGACTCACATGTGCAGAGGGGAGCTGATACAGATATCACAGAACTCACTGTGACACCTGTAGAAGTGAGGATGCCATGCCAGATTACACAGTACTAACCCACCCACTCCATGGCATTACTATATGAGACTCACATGTGCAGAGGGGAGCTGATACAGATATCACAGAACTCACTGTGACACCTGTAGAAGTGAGGATGCCGTGCCAGATTACACAGTACTAACCCACCCACTCCATGGCATTACTGTATGAGACTCACATGGGCAGAGGGGAGCTGATACAGATATCACAGAACTCACTGTGACACCTGTAGAAGTGAGGATGACATGCCAGATTACACAGTACTAACTTAGCCACTCCATGGCATTACTGTATGAGACTCACATGGGCAGAGGGGAGCTGATACAGCTATCACAGAACTCACTGTGACACCTGTAGAAGTGAGGATGATGTGCCAGAGTACACAGTACTAACCCAGCCACTCCATGGCATTACTGTATGAGACTCACATGGGCAGAGGGGAGCTGATACAGATATCACAGAACTCACTGTGACACCTGTAGAAGAGAGGATGACATGCCAGAGTACACAGTACTAACCCACCCACTCCATGGCATTACTATATGAGACTCACATGGGCAGAGGGGAGCTGATACAGCTATCACAGAACTCACTGTGACACCTGTAGAAGTGAGGATGCCGTGCCAGATTACACAGTACTAACCCAGCCACTCCATGGCATTACTGTATGAGACTCACATGGGCAGAGGGGAGCTGATACAGCTATCACAGAACTCACTGTGACACCTGTAGAAGTGAGGATGCCGTGCCAGATTACACAGTACTAACCCAGCCACTCCATGGCATTACTGTATGAGACTCACATGGGCAGAGGGGAGCTGATACAGCTATTACAGAACTCACTGTGACACCTGTAGAAGTGAGGATGCCGTGCCAGATTACACAGTACTACTAACCCAGCCACTCCATGGCATTACTATATGAGACTCACATGGGCAGAGGGGAGCTGATACAGCTATCACAGAACTCACTGTGACACCTGTAGAAGTGAGGATGCCGTGCCAGGGTACACAGTACTAACCCAGCCACTCCATGGCATTACTATATGAGACTCACATGGGCAGAGGGGAGCTGATACAGCTATCACAGAACTCACTGTGACACCTGTAGAAGTGAGGATGACATGCCAGGGTACACAGTACTAACCCAGCCACTCCATGGCATTACTATATGAGAGTCACATGGGCAGAGGGGAGCTGATACAGATATCACAGAACTCACTGTGACACCTGTAGAAGTAAGGATGCCGCGCCAGAGTACACAGTACTAACCCACCCACTCCATGGCATTACTGTATGAGACTCACATGGGCAGAGGGGAGCTGATACAGCTATCACAGAACTCACTGTGACACCTGTAGAAGTGAGGATGCCGTGCCAGATTACACAGTACTAACCCAGCCACTCCATGGCATTACTATATGAGACTCACATGTGCAGAGGGGAGCTGATACAGCTATCACAGAACTCACTGTGACACCTGTAGAAGTGAGGATGCCGTGCCAGATTACACAGTACTAACCCAGCCACTCCATGGCATTACTGTATGAGACTCACATGTGCAGAGGGGAGCTGATACAGATATCACAGAACTCACTGTGACACCTGTAGAAGTGAGGATGCCGTGCCAGATTACACAGTACTAACCCACCCACTCCATGGCATTACTATATGAGACTCACATGTGCAGAGGGGAGCTGATACAGCTATCACAGAACTCACTGTGACACCTGTAGAAGTGAGGATGCCGTGCCAGAGTACACAGTACTAACCCACCCACTCCATGGCATTACTGTATGAGACTCACATGGGCAGAGGGGAGCTGATACAGCTATCACAGAACTCACTGTGACACCTGTAGAAGTGAGGATGCCGTGCCAGATTACACAGTACTAACCCACCCACTCCATGGCATTACTGTATGAGACTCACATGGGCAGAGGGGAGCTGATACAGATATCACAGAACTCACTGTGACACCTGTAGAAGTGAGGATGACATGCCAGATTACACAGTACTATCCCACCCACTCCATGGCATTACTGTATGAGACTCACATGGGCAGAGGGGAGCTGATACAGCTATCACAGAACTCACTGTGACACCTGTAGAAGTGAGGATGATGTGCCAGAGTACACAGTACTAACCCAGCCACTCCATGGCATTACTGTATGAGACTCACATGGGCAGAGGGGAGCTGATACAGCTATCACAGAACTCACTGTGACACCTGTAGAAGTGATGATGACATGCCAGAGTACACAGTACCAACCCAGTCTCACATGGGCAGAGAGGAGCAGTGTAATTGATTCGAGCTAAGAGATTAGCGATTAATTGCGCCATTAGTACAAGTTCGTTTTTCTCAATCCCTAGCTATTTTACTATGCTTTCAACATTTTTTCAAAAGCTTCATTTGTTTATGGTACTGAGGGGAGAAATGCATCAAATCTTCTAAAGGGGACAAGTCGGGAGGTTGCACAGAGCAAGCAACCAGCTTCTAGCTATCATTTAGCAAGTACAGATGTGTCCTCATACATCTTGCCTCAATATGCCATGTAGCGGGAGATGCCTGGCATCATTAAACTGAGATGTCACGTGCAACTCTGTTAGCGTCATCTATGCGAATAGAATGCACAAGCAGACTCTGCTGATTAAAATTATATGCAGCATGTCTATATTCTCTGTGCACCTGTGGCTGTATCTGCATACGAAATGCTATGCTACAGTGCTTACTAGGAACACACTATAATGCACTATTTCCTATCCATATACAGTCACGATTGCACACAGAATATATAAATGTGTGACTGTATGTGTGTGGCTGTATATATGTGTGTGACTGTACAGTAAATATGTATGTGTATATGTGTGGTACTGTGTGTGACAATATGTATATACCCAATGTGTATAAGTGTGACTGCATGTGTGTGACTGTATGTATATGCATATGTTAATATCTGTTTCTGACAATGGGGGTAATTCCAAGTTGATCGCAGCAGGAAAGTTTTTAGCAGTTGGGCAAAACCATGTGCACTGCAGGGGAGGCAGATATAACATGTGCAGAGAGATTTAGATTTGGGTGGGGTGTGTTCAAACTGAAATCTAAATTGCAGTGTAAAAACAAGCAGCCAGTATTTACCCTGCACAGAAACGAAATAACCCACCCAAATCTAACTCTCTCTGCAAATGTTATATCTCCCCCCCCTGCAGTGCACATGGTTTTGCCCAATTGCTAACAAACTTGCTGCTGCGATCAACTCCGAATTACCCCCAATATGTATATATGTGTATAAGTGTGTGACTGTATGTGTGTTGCTGTTTGTATGTGTTTAACTGTATATAATTACAGGTATGTGTCTATATTGGTAACAGTATATATGTATGTATATGTATAAGTATGTGACTATATATATATATATATATATATATATATATATATATGGAATACATACATTTTACTGATGGCCGGGATCTGGTTGTCATGATCCCGACAGCGGGATCCCGGCCACCAGTATACTGGCAGCGGGGCGAGCGCTAGAAATCCCCTTGCGGCATTGCTGCACTCGCCGCGCTGCGGGCACGGTGGCCTGCTGTACTCACGGCTGTGGCGCTGGTATTCCAGCAGCTGCATTTCACCGCCTGTTGGGATTCTGGCGTCGGCATTGTGATCGTCTGGATCCCGACAGGCGGTCTCGTGATCGCCTTCCGTATATATGTATGTGAAAATGTTTATGACTGTGTGTATGTATATAATTGTGTGAAGAAAGGAAGGGAGGGTAATATGATCCAATTTCTGCGTCATAAATGTCTTTAGGACCCCCCCACAGTCTTAATCCAGCTCTGGCTGTGAGTAAATATTTTCCTCCAAATATCGAACATCCATAATCACTGCCCTGTTTCATTGGGGGTCATTCCGAGTTGATCGCTCGCTAGCAGTTTTTAGCAGCCGTGCAAGCGCTATACCACCGCCCACTGGGAGTGTATATTAGCTTTGCAATAGTGCGATCGCTTCCATCGCAGGACGGCTACAAAAAAAAATTGTGCAGTTTTAGAGTAGCTCCAGACATACTCAGCGCTTGCGTTCACTGCAGACCATTCCGTTCCGGATTTGATGTTACAAACACGCCCTGCGTTCACCCAGCCACGCCTGCGTTTTTCCTGGCACGCCTGCGTTTTTGCGAACACTCCCTGAAAACGGTCAGTTGCCACCCAGAAACGCCCACTTCATGTCAATCACTCTGCGGCCAGCAGTGCGACTGAAATGCTTTGCTAGACCTTGTGTGAAACTACATCGGTTGTTGTAATATTACTTTGCGCGTGCGCATTCCGCCGCATACGCATGCGCAGAAGTGCCTTTTTTTGCATCAACGCTGCGCAGTGAACATTTTCAGCTAGCGATCAACTCGGAATGACCCCCATAGTACTGTAGATGAATTCAATTTAAAATAGTAAATTAATTTCCCTCAAAAACCTCTGCTGCATCTTCTTCCTGCTGTATGAGACTAAGGGGCATATTTACTAATTGTTGGGTCCTAGACCCAATAACTAATTTGTTGCAGTAAGAAATTAGCTATTTGCGGTAAATTAAGTACCACCAATAGAAGCCCGTCCCTGTGATGTGTAAAAACTTTCACTTGCCGAGGGCCACCGCACTACTGTGCGTGTGCAAGTGTTGAGTGCCGGGGAGGCGTTCTACGGATCCCTCTTCCGGTACTTTTTGCAGTCTATAGGCTACAATGGCTAATGCCATCTGCAGATGGCTTTAGCTACCTGAGCCAAAAACTGGAATGCAAAGTAAATTGAGCAGTGAATAAAACCAGGGGAATTGCTGCAGATTGCTCTGCTGCTGTCACCTGTAGATACATTCAGGGCTACTTATTATATGTGGGTATGCCCGGAAAACACCACAAATAATACATAACAAATAGGCCCCTAACCACGTAATTAAAAATCCTAATGCTGGTGAGCCTTGGCCTGGAGTTGGAGCCCCATTAATAAAGGACTGCCCTTCTCTAAATATAAAGCAGAACAACATATCTTGGAATATATATTTTCCCTCCACTACAGAAATGTTGAATACATAACATGCTCGGTTCTAAACTGGGAAACTCTTTACATATCCCAGCATATTTCCAGGTCGCCTATTTATATGGACCCGGTCACTGCGGGGTGTGCCAGTATCTGGGCAAAAATTCTCTTCCTTACCACTCGCCATATATAAATAGACTAAGCATTAACTCATTACTTCCCAGGACCACATTTTAATATGAGTGTCTTTTTAAAAAATCTTTAAAACATTTTTGTATCAGTTTAATGAGCCCATAGTACTGTCCTATATCTGAAACACCATTCATGTACTAAACATGATAATGATTTACAGTTTATTTACATGAACTGATATTGGATAATGGGTCATTTTTATTATGTTCAGTGCAAAAGCATATTCGTATTTGCACCTACTGTAGTGCATCTGCTGTTCTGGCTTGCGCCTAAAAACATGTTCAAATATCTGCCCATGATCACTGCCATCTGAGCATCGGGAACTTATAGTGGCTCTGGAAAAAATTCTGAAAGTGGCCTAATTTAGGGCCCAATTCAGACCTAATTGCTGTGCTGCTAATCTTGCTGTCGTGCGTTCAGATAGTCGCCGCCCAAGGGGAGTGTAAATTCGCCCGTGCAAGTGTGCGATCGCATGTGTACGCCGTGCTACAAATATCCCTCAGTCAGCGGACAGCTGCTATTCCGTTTGCACCACACTCACCATCGAATGCAGTCTGTGCGCAGCCCAGGATTTACTCCCGCAGTGCGATGAGAACAGGCTGATCGGGTCCAGAGCTGACGTCGCATACTCGCCCTAAAAACGCTTGGGAATGCCTGTGTTTTCCCTGACCCTCCCAGAAAAGGTCAATTACCACCCACAAACGGCCTGTTACTGTCAATCAGTATGCGAATGGCTGTGCGATTTAAATTTTCGCACCAGCTTGTCGCTGTTTGGCGATGCTGCGATGGCGTGCGCAGTGCTGTGCATATGCATGCGTGCAGGGCTGGTTCTAGCCCTTGTGGCGCCCCGGGTGAAAATAGGGGAGTGTCTTCAGAAAGGGGTGTGGCCAATGTGCCCCCAGTAATATTGCTCCCGTTTGTGCCCACAGTAGTATTGCCCCCGTTTGTGGCCCCAGTAGTATTGCCCTCGTTTGTGGCCCCAGTAGTATTGCCCCCGTTTGTGCCGCTTTAAAAAGAAAAAAATTAATACTTACCATCCTCGCTCCTGATGCCCGACCACTGCTGCCCTGCGTCTCTGGCCGCTGGCGCCGCTCCTCTGATCTATGGGAGAGACGTCTTGACGTCTCTCCCATAGAACCGCATAGACACTAGAGGTCAATCATGACCCCTAGTGTCTAAGTGCCGCTCCCACAATGCAGTGCGGTGCGCGATGATTTCATATCGCACCGCAAAGCAGTACCAGCATGAGGGGGGGGGGCACCACCACTAGCGGATCTTGCCATGGCGGCGGCGCCCTCCAGAAGGCGGCACCCCGGGCAAAAATCCTGTGTGCCCCTTGCAAGATCCGCTACTGCATGTGTAGTCTATCGATAATCGCCTGCTGTGCGAAAACGCACAGCAACGATCAGATCTGAATCGGAAGCTTAGCTCTGTCATGTATGTCACACTAACATTCAGTTAAGATAAGTGACTTGGTATATAACCATTTCAATTGTTCCTCTCCACAACTAAAATACAAATAAATGTTGCTACTTTATGCCATTGCTATCCATCATGTTCCTTGTTAATGTTTTCCAGGTTATGCTCTTATCACAACAATTCCAGTGGGTGCGTTTGACATATTGATCACAGAAAAGAGAAATACTGAAAATATTCTAGGTGAGAAAACGTGGCTGGACCTTGCCTTTGGCTCTTATGTGCAGTAATAGCCTGCGAGTTGCAGGAACAGGCACAACTCAGGTAATTTAGTCCATACATTTAAAGCGGCAAAAATGTTATGGGAAATATCAGGCGTTTTTCATTTTACATTATTGCTGCTTTAAATAACCGGAATCACGCCGGTTCCATAAGGGCCTTTGTGAGTTCCTTCGGAGATGATAAGCGAATAAGGAAAATATGACTGAAGGAGATAGTTGTCAGTCAGGCATTCTTGTGTTGTTATTCAGAGTCAGCATGTTTCGTCTTTGTTGCATGTACACTGTAAATTCATTTAAGCTGAGTTATAAATCCAAAATTCAAGGGTAAAAAAGCCATTATTGAATGAAACTAGTGCCAAACATCCATAACTTCTGGGCTTTTTTCTTTGAAGGAAGAACAGAACTTGTCCTTCAAAAATATTCTGACCAGATTTTCAGATTCTGTATCAGAAAAAAGTTGGTTGCTCTCCGTTTCATAAACGCTGCTTGTTAGGAGTATCACAGCAGCACTCCTTTATGATGAGGGACCCTGTCTCCATTGGTCTCCTCTGTCCCTAAAACATGAATCCCTGTCCTCAGTAACATAATAACATAAGTGATCAACCATCTCCTGCTGCCTTGAAGGAAGGCCACAGTTGTTCGTATTTGTTCTTTCCCCATCCTGGACGAAAAGACTGAACACAAAAATATATTTAAACCCTTGTCATATGCATCTTTAAAAAATAAATGAAATAGAGTAGATTCAGAACAGTACTAGTATTAGGGCCAGTCCAGGCCCAGGTGCTGCCTGAAGGACCCTGCATTGGATTCAAGAGAAGGCAAGTGGTGATCTTGTCATTTGCTCATGGAGGTCATCAACTTTCATAGAGGTCATCAACTTTCATAGCGAGTGATGAGGCTAAACTGAGACATTGCCACCCCCTACAGGTTACTGCTGGTAGTCTACTGTTACCAGGATATGCTTGGTCATTCTGCCTACTTTGAAATGGATCACCATGGCAGGCTCAAGTTAGCACACAATGAGATTGTAGAATTGATGTACGCTACTATAAAATGCTTTCACACGTGGAAATATATTTAGAAAATGATCTCTGAAATAAGTCCATTATTGTTTTTTTATTGTTCAATAGCAAGCATACCACATCACTGTACTGATTTTCAAGGAGCAGTTAAGATTTTGTAGGCCAAATTACAGATGGTAACTGAAATGGTGTAGCCTTGTGGCAAATGGGCGTGACAGTAGGACATGGCTTGGTTTGATCAATGGCATTGCCTAATTTATCTCACTTATTCAGTTGCAAAGTATGAAGCAAGTATGCATGTCTGTATGGGCATGTGCAGTATGGGTAGCCAACAGTGCCACCATCCATTTAGAGTTAAATAAACATTACAGCCATTATCTTCAGGTTTTTGTGTTTTTAGATTGTATTATTTAATATGCACTCATTCTCCTTTTTCTCCCTATCTCATACCCTTTTTGGTTCTTCTTCCTCAGCTCTAGCAGACTCTGCCGGGAATTTTTACATTAATGGGAACATGATGATGGATAATCCCCAAAACTTCAGAGTCGCTGGGACGCTGGTCAAGTATCGACGCCCACCAAATGTGCAGAGTGATGGACTGGAATATTTGACTACACCAGGGCCAACTAACCAGTCTCTCAGTGTCATGGTGTGTGTGTGAGACCCCAGCCTATCTGTGTACTCTTCAGTTTCATACAATAAAAAGGCCAGTTAACAGTCCCAGAATATTTTTCTATCCAACCATTAATTCATTTCTGCTCCCTGTTACCATGTTGTGCAGAACCATATTACCCCAGCACGCTTCTCACTGAGTCCTGCACAATTGGCGGAGAGGGGGAATGGAAATTATGGATGAGGGAGGTGAAGGTTAAAAAAGTATATATTTTTGGAAACAGATCTGGCCCCTTAATATGCTCCAGAAATCTATCCTTTGATAATCAGCATTAGAAAGTAATAGGATATTTAAATGCGATGTCCATTTTTCGTCAGATTAGTTATTACTAATTCTTACTGATAACTATGAGAACATTGGGGTTGGACAGGGCCTGAACACGTGAAATGATGTAGATTTCTGTCCATATTATTTTGGGACAGCAGGAAGGAACCATCCAACCACGTGCAGAAGAAGCTGCCTTATTACAATGGACAAGTCTTTATACATGCTCCATGCTTTTTGGGAGGATCTGGATGTCGAGAGATGTCTTCTGTGTGCATGAGAGACTACAGTTCATTTTAAAATGGACAATGGGGGGTGGAGTTAGAAAAGTGGAGAGAGCTGGAAGTACAGATAAATTGACTTCTAATTCTAAAAATATACCCACTTTTACCTCTAGTAACCAAAAGCAATGATAAGCTGGAGGTGTGAGTAATTTGGACTTAACTTGTCTATATTTAAAATAATTGTAACTTCATCTGCTTTTATATGCTACTGAATGATGCTGTCAATGTCAGCACTCCTCAACAATCCGATCAAACAAATCTCCCCCACGTCCCCCAAATCTATAGTTTAAATCTAGAGAAAAAGGTGACCTGGCACCTATTAAGCAGCCGAATACCTGCAGCTTATTCAGTAGGTATACTCAACCCACAAACAGACAAAAATGTTTAGAAAAAACGAAGGTGAAGAAGCGCTGGTATGAGGCTAAAATTATTATTTCAATCAATACAATACTGTAAACATGTAATGACCGTCCGTAAAGCCGCAGTAATCACACCATGAACTATATATGTATTTTCTTTTCCCAATCCTGGGATAGGAAAGCAACAATGAGAGTGTCCAATATATCATATAGTTATCAAATCTGGTCAATTAGACCTAAATGATAGATATAGAGCACAATTCAAATAAGGAGCGCATGAAAGTAATAGCCATGCATGTTAAGGCACTATTAGCCAATGGAGATGACATAAGGTATAATAGTAACAGTTAGTATTGTTAGTTTAGTAATACTACAGAGTCCAGACATGATATTAAAGGTCAGCATGTAAAGAAAGCATCCTTTAGCTGAAATGAATTAGTCAGGAGTACTGTACAGCTGGGAGCAGAATGGTCAGCATGCAAAGAGAATGTCAGTAAGCATACATATTACCGGTGTCCTGGTTATTGGTAGCAAAAAACTTCTCCCGGCCATTGGTGCTATTCGTCCGTTAGATGATGGCCATATCCAGAGGTAGATAGTAATTTCAAATTGCTACAGGTGCCCCAATATGAGTAAGACTCCTAGAGTTGCTCCTTCATTCAGACCAGCTACACTGGTCGTACACAGTGGGAACCCTAAACCTTTGCAGTCAGTAGGACTTTCTGTTCAAAGGAGCAACTCTAGGAGTCTCACTCATATTGGGGCACCTGTAACAATTGGAAATTACCATCTACCTCTGGATATCATGTCTGGAGCCTCTGTGGTATTATTAAACTAACAATACTAACTGTTACTATTATACCTTATCTCATCTCCGTTGGATAATAGTGCCTTAACATGCATGGCTATTACTATTATGCGCTCCTTATTTGAATTGTGCTCTACATCTATCATTTAGGTCTAATTGACCAGATTTGATAACTATATGATATATTGGACACTCTCATTGTTGCTTTCCTATCCCAGGATTGCGAAAAGAAAATACATATATAGTTTATAGTGTGATTACTGCGGCTTTACGGCCGGTCATTACATGTTTAAAGTATTGTATTGATTGAGATATTGTTTTTATTATAATTTTTTTATAAATAAACACTAATGATATTAGCCTCTTACCAGCGTTTCTTCACCTTCGTTTTTTCGAAATAGTTTAAAATCTGTCTGTGGTTAAATACCCAGGAGTGAGTAATTGTCAGGTAAAGGATTTGAAAAGAAAAACTGTCAGACAGCCTTCATCCATCAGTACTGCCAATGCCACTGTAAACTTCAGCACGCTCTTTTTCTATGTACAGTACCTCCTTTCTCAGTTCCTAAAAATGTATGTACAGGAACAGAATTCTCCTAGGAACTGTAATGTTCAAATTAGCTCTGGCTATGGGTTCATCAACTTCTTATTCCATAACACAACAGTAATAGTTTTTATAGCACTTATTTATGTACAGAGGAGAAGGTCCTAACAGAACTCTCAAAGCTGAAAGTGGACAAATCTATGGGGCCAGATGGGATACATCCAAGGAAACTAAAAGAATTTAAAGAGGTGCTGGTAGCACCATTGACAGAATTATTCAACTAGTCATTAGCTACAGGAGTAATTCCAGTGGACTGGAAAAGAGCAAACGTAGTCCCACTGCACAAAAGTGGAAGAAAGGAAGAGGCAAACAACTACAGACCAGTGAGTCTTACATCAGTAGTAGGGACATTGATGGAAACACTCTTATAAGAAAGAGTTGTAGATTATCTAAAATCTGGCAATTTACAGGATCCCAAACAGCATGGATTCACTGGGGGGAGATCATGTCAAACAAATCTTATTGACTTATTTGACTGTGTGACTAAATTGATGGATAAAGGTGGAGCTATGGATATAGCTTATCTAGACTTTAGTAAGGCTTTTGACACTGTTCCACATCGCAGACTGCTAAATAAACTTGAAAGTTTGGGATTGGATATTAGGATTATTGAATGGTTAAGATCTTGGTTGCAGGATAGAAAACAGAGAGTTGTGGTAAATGGAGTGCATTCACAGGAGGGAAATGTTACCAGTGGAGTACCCCAGGGATCTGTACTTGGACCAGTGCGTTTTAATATCTTCATTGGTGACATTGCAAATGGCATTAAAGGGAAAGTATGCCTTTTTGCAGGTGACACAAAGGTATGCAACAGGGTAGACACACCAGGTGGGGTAAAACAAATGATTGAGGATCTAGGTAGACTAGAGGAATGGTCAAGAGTGTGGCAATTACAGTTTAATGCCAAAAAATGCTAAATCATGCACTTGGGTCTCAAAAATCCAAAGGCTAAATATAGTATTACTGGCACTATACTGGAAACTACTGAGGAGGAAAGGGATCTAGGAGTCACTATTTCAGGTGACTTAAAGGCAGGTAATCAATGTAATAAAGCAATGAGGAAGGCTAGTCAGATGCTTGGCTGCATTGGGAGAGGAATCAGCAGCAGAAAGAAATAAGTAATAATGCCACTGTATAGGTCACTAGTATGGCCTCATCTAGAATACTGTGTTCAATTCTGGAGGCCATATCTTCAAAAGGATATTAATACATTAGAAACTGTACAAAGAAGGGCAACTAAAATGGTGCATGGCCTACATCACAAAACATACCCAGAAAGACTAAGAAATCTCAATATGTATAGTTTGGAGCAGAGAAGGGAAAGGGGGGACATGATAGAAACTTTCAAATATATCAAGGGTTTTAACAAAGTCCAGGAGGGAAACATTCTCCAAATGAAGAGAAGCAATAGGACACGAGGACATGCACTGGAACTGGAGCGGGGGAGGTTCAGGGGAAATTTGAGGAAAAATTACTTCACAGAAAGGGTAGTGGACAAGTGGAATAGCCTCCCATCAGAGGTGGTAGAGGCTAAGACAGTAGAGCAATTTAAACATGCATGGAATAGACATAAGGATATTCTTACAAAGAAATAAGGATCAAACAAGGTTAGAGTTAAAAATAATGTAAAAAAAAAAAAGGGGGGGCAGACTAGATGGACCAAGTGGTTCTTATCTGCCGTCAAATTCTATGTTTCTATGTAGGTTTTTTTCTATACACAGATGATGTGCTTATACAGTAGCTTTGTTTATATATACTGTTGTGTAACTGGACAACTTTGAAATTGCTTGTAGCATTGCCAATGTAGCAAAATTGTACTTTAAACGTATATAAATTAGTCTATATTTTATTTTATATTTTTTTGTATTTAGTACTATAACTTCAACGGAAAGATACCCCACATAACATATGAATATACAGTACCTCGTGCCCCAGAAGTGCCTCTGCCCTATCTTTCCGAACCAGTACAACCTATTCCTCCAGCTCCAAGTAACGTTCAAAGTGGGGTCCAGAGAGGACCTGACAGCAGTTTACCTGATTCACCTGATACCTGGAACTGGGGAAACGCTCAAGAAACAGTCAACTCACTTCTACATCAAGAGAGGTCTAGTAAAGAACACTTGATAGTAGAGGAAGACCAAACTGAGGGTAAGCTCTCTCTTGTATCAAGGGTTGTAATCTAGCCTGCTAATATATAATTTGGTACAGTACAGTATGTAGTTCTTGGATAAACAGATGTATTTAGGATAAGAGCTATATTGTGTTGTCACCCAATGGTCCGGAATTAGAGAGGGATGCAAATATATTTGTTTGTGCCAAGTTTGCAAGTCACATAAAATGTATTGCACTGTATGTTGCTTTCACTACGGTGTAGTTAGCTTAGCTATCAACATTCAGAATGCCGACAATGACAAGTAGACTGCGATATATGTCGAACCTGGCATGCCGACATGGTAGTGATGCGATGGAAAGCATTGTAATAGTTTAAGCGCAGATATGCTTAAACAGGGTGAATCTCAGTAACATACACGCCTGAGAAAGATTTATTATTTGAGTGTGGTCAGCGGTAACGTAAATACTGGATGATGATGATGATGATGCTAGCACTAGTGAACTGCTTGTGATTGGCTGTTTGTGATTTGTGCTTTCTTCGTTGCTCTGGAATATATTATGCTTGAATGCTGCTTGTTTAAGTTAATGTTTTTGCTTTTATACCTCAAGATTTGTTTATGATGTTTTAGTATATGAGAAGTGTTTGATGTTTTATTAATACCTCATAGCTAATGTGTCTTTTGCAAGCAAAACAAGTGGCTATAAACATAGGCATACATGTATGTAACGAGTTCAGTGTATTAACTCGCCAATGACCATGTCAACACTCTAAGGCTAGGATGTAATGGGAGCCGATTAGGCAAAATGTCCGATGTTTGAGGCTATGGGCTATATTCAGTTGATGTCGGATGATGGAGCAGATCCCACACGTCACTATTCAATGCTGGCTGGAAACGGGCAGCATTCCAACAATGCAGACTCGACTTGATTACAAGTCAAATCTGCATCAGCGGCAAACTGTCGAAAACAGACGCGTTTTCGATAGAAACACATGGATCGGCGAGTAACTCGCTGATCTACATGTTTTCCGACAAGTGCCGTTTTTTTCGACAGTCGAAAAAACTTCACTTTTATTGAATAGGTCGAATACAAATTCGACCTAAAACTGTCAAAGTGTCGTTTTTCCAACTGTCGGAAAAACCGGCACAAATTTAATATACCCCTATAGCCACAAACATCTGGCATTTTGCAAAGTCAGCTTATGTATTAATTGACGCAAACTGAATTTTTCGGACACTTTCGGCTCTAGAGTAGAGAGCCGGATAAAAAAAGTTGGCTCCAGATGTTTTGCCCATGTTAAGAGTGTAGATCTCTGCCAATGTAATGGAGTCTGATATTGCAAGTCGGACACAAAAAAGCTTTAAAATTCTAAAAAAGAATTTAGAAGTGTTTTTTTTTGGCCAAGTTGGTTATTAAAATGTCAATTATAAGTACACTTTTCAAGCACATTTGCAATAAATAAACACTTTTCAATAAATTTTGACACAACCCCCCCCCCCCCCCCCCAAATAGTCCATGTAGTGTACGTGTCATTTTTGCACAGGAAAATATGACTGATACACAAATGGATGTATTAGGACGCACAAGCAGCTTATGCTAATTTAAATGATATGCGGCATGGCTATATTCAGTGTGTAATTACGACTGTATCAGCATATCTAATTATGTTACAGTGTTTGGCTGGAATACACTGTAGCATAACATTTGTACGCAGATACATTTGCTATTACACACAGAATATAGCCATGCTGCATATAATTTTAAACAGCTGCGTCCTATATGCATAGTTTCATTTTAGAAGCAAAATAGGACGTACAAGCAGCTCCTTTTTAAAATGATATGCAGCATGCCTATATGCTGTGTGTAATAGCAACTGTATCTGCATAAAAAATCTTATGCTACAGTGTATTCCAGCCAAACACTATAACATAAATAGATATGCTAATACGGGTTGAGTGACCAGCGGTTGGGATCCTGGCGGTCAACATACCGATGCTGGGATCCCGGATGCTAGTATGCCGGCAGGGGGGCGAGCGCAACGAAGCCCCTTGTGGGCTCGCTGCGCTCACCACGCTGCAGGCTCGGTGGCTCGCTACGCTTGCCACAGGTTCTTGGACGCCCATGAGTGGGAATAGTCCCTGTTCGTCTGCATTCTGGCTGTCGGCATTTGAAGTGGTCGGGATTCCGGAGATGGTATCCTGACTGCTGGGATCCCGACAGCCGGTCACCTGACTTCATTACAGTGGTAATTACACACTGAATACAGCCATGCCGCATATCATTTAAATCAGCATAAGATGCTTGTGCGTCCTGAGGACTGGGGTTTATTTAGGATGTGTGTTGCTTTAATCATTGGACTTTTGGGGGACAATGGGTGAGTTTCTCTGACACTGTGGTCCTCCTATACTAAAAGCATTACAGTTGGTCCGAAAATCTCATTTTCTAATTGAAATACCGTGACACCTCGGATCCGATACGCAGAATCCGGGAAATAGATGCACGCCATTACATTGGCCGAGTTCTGGGAAATAGATGCTCATTTGTAATGTCCGATGTTGTGCGATAATTTCCCAGCTGGCATTACTGTCTCCCATTACATTCCGACCATAATGATATGAGAAGGGTCACAATGTCGCAATCCATTTTTGAGTTATGCCTATCCGTAAACTCTAACTGGGCGGTTTTGAGCTCAAAGTAGCTAACTTTTGGCATTTTGAGCTACTTTGAGATTAAACTCGTCCTGTGTGTATGTGCCGGTGATGAGCAGTGAGTGTTGATGCGCGCTCCAGCATCGCTAGCCGCCGCCGTCCGTCGGGCTGTTTGTACAACCAAGTCTCCTGCTGTGGAAAGTGCTTCACTCCCCGTGAACATCGCTGGCACAGGGAAAATAGCTCAGTGTGTATGCACTGAGGTATTTTCCTGCCAGCGATGTTCACGATCATCGCTGTGCATACACGCTGGGCAAAAACGCCCAGTGTGTATGCACCTTAAGCCTAATGCTAGACCTTTTCACTATGTCCATTATGTCCACGCTATGTCCACGCCCAATGGTATAAGGCTGGTTGAATCAATACATAAACTATTTCACCAGAAGACTCTATGAAGTGGTATCAACTGTGACACTTTATATTGTCTTCCGGTGAAATACTGTAGTGTATGGATTGATTACCAATGGCAGCTTTCCCGTATCTTGCACATGTTGCAGATCTGCATATACACTCAGTGGCATTTCTTTAGTAGATGCAAATTGTGCTTATGTTACGGCCCAATTGCGGGAGATATTAAATCTAAACAATAAAGAAAGAAAAAAACCTAGCTCCATCTAGTGGTCAAATGTAAAATAGACTATAAATGGGCTTGTGTACATTTGTTGTATTTTATATAAATAAAATGCAGATGTAAAATGTGGCCAGAAAACCGATGCAGTTACATCCATCTCTGCAACCGCAGCATGTGCCTGGTTTATGTCAGGAGGAGATATGGCTTATCTGTGTTAGTGGTAAATGCTGATGTCTACTATACACATGTGGCCAGGTCACCTCGGATGCATTTCTGTGAATACTCCCCGTAAAACGGGATACGGTCATTAGGTCGACTACACTTAGGTCGACAGTCATTAGGTCGGCCACTATTGGTCGACATGCATTAGGGCGACATGGTCACTAGGTCAACATGATCACTAGGTCGACATGTACTAGGTTGACATAGAAATAGGTTATCATGAGTTTTTCACATTTTTTTTCATTTTTTTTGAACTTTTTCATACTTTACGATCCATGTGGACTATGATTGGGAATAGTAACCTGTGCTGAGCGCAGTGTTAGCGAGGCATCTTGCCCGAAGCATGGCGAGTGAAGCGAGCCATGCGAGGGGACACGGTGCACTAATTGGGGTTCCCCGTCACTTTATGAAGAAACCTACATCAAAAAAAGTAAAAAAAACTCATGTCAACCTTTTTCCATGTCGACCTAGTACATGTTGACCTAGTGACCATGTCGACCTAGTGACCATGTCACCCTAATGCATGTCGACCAATAGTGGTCAACCTAAGCGTGGTCGACCTAATGACCCATACCCCGTAAAACGTGATGTCATTACATCAATTCAAGGTGGCAAGGCTGCTGGCAGCAGGAAGCAGTAGCTATACAGGCTGCAGGGGGGTGTGTGTACTCTACAGGCTGTTTGCAGTGTTCCAGACACCCTGCTACTCAAATGCAGGTGCTGTGGGGCAGTGACAGTGTTGCCCCAGGGCCCTGCACCCTTGGAGACGCCACCAGTCGCACACCCCAAACTACAGCTCTGACTCAGCTTACTCTTGCCTACTACGCCCCACCTCTGTACTGCCTCTATGCATAACAGCGACGTGCGGTGGGGAGAGGCAGGTGAGGCAGAGGCTTTCCTGTTATACTAACAGTTCTGCCAGAGTTTTGACTGTATAAAGTATATGAAAAATATGTCTTCTCCCCTGCTGATCTTTTCCACACATCTCTGATCAAAACTCACCAAATTTCTAGGAGTTTATACTGCTGCACCTGTGTATAATGGCCAGATGTACCCGTTGGCTTATATATTGCATATAAATCTGGCTCTGGTGCTAGCCAGTGCCTCCTGAGCCATTTACCTCACCGCACGTCCCTAATGCATACAGAGATATAAACGTAAGATGTGATAACTCTGCATACAGATGTCAGCATAATTCTGTTTTAAGGATATTTTCTTCAGAATATATATAAAAAAAAGTCTTCAGTAAGTTGTCCCTTTTAAATGTGAGCTTTTACCTCCCTTACTGATCATTAAGTATGAACGTAATACTTACACCAATACTATTAGAAATGTACACACAAGTGGATCCATATTGTTTATCTGTCAGTCCCTGCAAGAAATGTAACACACATGGTGGTATATTTATTCTGTCAGAGAACATTTTGAAGACTTAAAACGAAATGTTCGAGCCTTTCTTGGAATTTTTGGGGTGAATGGTTTACTCTTGCTTCATATGCATTGTATTTACAATGTCAAATAGTGTGTAACTGTCAGCACCACTTCATTTCCCTGCCTCAGGCCTCCAGCCCAGCACAGATGCTCCTCAGGGATTTCTGCAGAGTGAATTATGGAGACTGTGTGATCAACAGAGTCACTCAGCTCTCTGCCAATCTCTCTTCGGTGGCAGTCCTGGGGGTCCGACCCTAGCAGAGTCCACACACGAAGCAGAACAACTCAGAGACAGCCTAATGCTGCCAGCTGTTTATGAAGATCTTGGATCTATTCCCGGGACACAGGCACTACAAGCACCCGGTTTCAGCAGGTACACATCTGTGCACAGTGTACTTGGATGCAAACTAGTAGGTTTTCATTCTCTTTCCTTGCCAAGAACTGTATATCTGGGTATTATGATGTAAATCCACTGTGATTTGCAGCAGATTCACGTTTACCCAGATTATAATAAAAATGTATCACCCCAACACACTAGTGTCTTGGTAACTAAAGGCCCGTACACACTGGTCGATATATCGGCCGTTCTCTTGAACGGCCGATATATCGCGGGACCGTCGGCCAGTGTATACGGCCGATACGTCTGGGAACTCCGTCGTTCACAGACATATCGCGTCGGCCGCGCAGCACAGCCGACGGCCAATATATCTACCGATATATTGGCGCGTCGCTGTGTGTGTATGGGGCGGTCAACCGACCGCCCGTACACATGCTGCGGGGGCCGGCGGTGATTGACAGCTGAACTGGGTGGGCGTGTGTACACGCCCACCCAGTTCATGACGTCAGTCCCCGACGGATCGGGCAGTGTGTATGCTCAACACACTGCCCAATCCGTCCATAGATATATCTGCAGTTCAATTGATCTGCAGATATATCTATAAGTGTGTACCCACCTTTAAAGTAAGAGATTATCTGGATGTCTCCGTACGGGCCCCCTCCTCTCTGTGGCGCAGTAGACTCTCCTTCAGGTCGTAGGTCTCTGGAAACATGGCGCCGGCCACGTTCCCTGCAGTTAATCACTGTGAAAATAACCGCTGCAACTTTTTTGTGAGTTATCTCTGCTGCAGCAGCACCACCGATGCAGGACTCCGGAGAGGCAAGTAATTAAATATGGTTGCAGGTTGCGCCATGTACCCCCCCACCCGGGACCCAGGGGTCTGCATGCACAGCACACACTGCACCCATTGTAGATGCGCCTGTGGATGACTGTGCAATTGATGTTGGGGTGCACAATGGCACAGGTATTTTGCTCCGTATATTAATAATCGTTTCAAATGAATTGAATTCATTTATAATGATGATATACAAACATTGAATATTTTTCCTTCAAAACTCCAATATGGAAAGCTCCAAGAATCTGATAGGAATACAAATAATTGCTGTTGATTAGTAATAATGGGCCTGATTCCGAGGCGGATACAATGCCAGTGTTTGCACAGTTGAGCGATTTGCTACTGCACATATGCAAATAGTCCTGAGAACCCCCATGGCGCATGCATTCACCTGATTGTACTCCGAACGCTGTGCATAGGGTGGCCAATCCTGGGCCATTTTTTCGTTCCCGGGATTCCCGGAATAGGTTTGTTTTCAGTGTGTCCAACCATGCCCTGTGCGCCCCAGCCCAGCCCAGCTCAGCTTAGCACACTCTAATCTGGACGGGTGGGTCACTTACTAAGAGGAGAGGAGGTGAGGTGTGGGGCAGTGCAGGCAGTGAGGTCTGGGCAGCTGGCTGCGCAGCGTGACCTCTGACTTCACGTCATGCTGTGCAGAGAGCACAGCCAGGGGGTAGTGGGAGCTGAGCAGGGGGAGCCGCACAGCGTCTGAGCCTCCTGAGGATGATCAATGCTGCCGGGCATAGAGAAAAGTAAGGTGGTGGCCAATCTTGAAATCACCGGGATTGAATCCCGGCCACTTTTTGGACAAAATCCCGGGATCCCGGCTGTACGTACAGGATCACTGGCATTAGGAAAGCTTAGGCAAAACTATGGGCATCCTGGGAGGTTGACTGAAGTGAGTGCAAATAAAGGGGGACTCATGGGCATGAGAGTGTGGCAGATGCATCAATGCAGGTGGCTGCATTCTCAAATGCACAGCGACAGAGGCCATGTTTAGCTAGAGTTGGGAAGAAGACACTTTGCCCGTCATAGGGTTCTGCAAGTGTGAATAGTGAGACCGCTGATGTGCCGATGGTGGCTTGTTTAAAACCACTGGTGGATTTACACCGTCCACGGCCATTGAAAGTGGGCACCTTAGGACCTACATTTTCTGCCGCATGCAAGTACGGAAGGGGAATGCTGCAACTAGCTTTTACATGTTACTGCAGTCAGAATCCGTAAAGAATCGTGAATGCAGCTATATCCGTCTCTGAAACGGGTCTGGTATTATCCACAGTACAGTTACCTACTCATTCTCTGCTCTTGTACAGGTTCCTATTCCTATTGTCTGACCGTTACATGTATTCTTACTTGCAGTGATTTAGTGTCAGGTCAGGACATTAGCCGGGCGGACATGTATCGCTGGAAGGTCTCTGCCTATTCCCCGTGCAGCTCCACCTGCAGCTCAGGTAATGTGGAACATACAACATAATCCAAAAAGCACTTTAACTCCTTACAAAGCTTTCCTGGGGACCTCGCTTTTTTAATGCATTTTCAGATTGGGGTTGTACCTCAAGCATAAAAGTTTTACTCTATACATGGCACATATGATTCACCTATATACAGTAGGTGTGCTTACAATCCCAGTTCATCTATAGCCATGTCAAATGCTCCATGGATCTGCAAAGCATTTGTGCTTGTAGGGACTATTTTGGAAATACATCATCTTAGCTGTGTGCTACACCCACCCCCGCCATCATTACTAACTCCCCATGTCATGTTCATACATAAACCTTTGTGGTGATGTCCCTGTAGGAATCAGTTCTACCTATGCTTTGTGCATCCGCTATGATGGGAGAGAAGTAGATGAGTCTTACTGTGATCCAATGACGAGGCCAGAGCCAACTCAGGAATTTTGTTCAGGGCGAGAGTGCATGCCCAGGTAAGAGATGACAAGGGAGAAAGTCAGTTGCCCTTAAAAGTACTATACTTACATATATTTATAAATATATATACTTGTATTTTATGAAGATGGGAGTCTAGTGGTTGGAGTGAATGTTCACGAAGCTGTGGGCAAGGAGTCCAAGTTCGCTCAGTTCGGTGCTGGAAAATGCTGGCCCCAGGGTTGGACAGTTCGGTGTACGATGAACAGTGTGAGGGTGCCCAGCTCCCAAGACCTCCCCAGAGGAAAGTATGCAAGAACAAACCTTGTGGACCCCAGTGGGATACTGCCGAATGGTCTGAGGTATGCATAACCTCCCACTCACCTTGTCTTTGCATGTCATTGCACTTCACCTGGTATCTGTGGGTTGTTTTTTTTTCATGAGTCTTTCCCCTATGGTCTTATGGTTTTCCTTCCCCCCCCCCCCCCAATGCATCTTGAACAGTGCTCTGCTGCCTGTGGATCTGAGGGAATGGTGAAGAGGGAAGTGAAATGCTCTACAGAATCTAGCCATTGTGATGAAAACATAAAGCCTCCAGCTGAGAAGTCCTGTTTGGGACCACCTTGTGACCATCACTGGACGACAGCTGAGTGGGGTCCAGTGAGTGCCATTGTTTAAATGTTGAAATATATTTTTTTACCTCCCAGGTGGTGCTTCTTCTCTTGTAATATTAACATTGTGTTTACATGGGAAAACATAGTTAAGTCAGTGAATCTTGCTTTCTAGTTCATACATTGTGGTTGGAAGAACCTTACCTTGCTTTTACATACAACAATATTAGGAGATTTAGGAAAACTGATACAGTTAAACAACATGCATATAGAACATTGGGCGCCATGTTCCTAACACAAACCGCACGGTGTCACCGATACTTACTTTCGGGATGTTGGCTGTCCATCTTCCGGTGCCGGTGTCCCAAATGTTTTACGATTATGGCTTTGACCGATGGCATCCTGTCTATTGGCATCCCAGTGTTACAATACACTAGTAAAGGAAGAACTTCCTGTTTCCAGAAAACAAAAATTAAAAGCTACCAGTACTCAGTAGCCTAGAGTACCACCACACTGGGTGCTCCCGCCGCCTTACCCAAGTACAGCCATGACCATGCTTTCCGCAGCACAGAGCCTTGTCCCTCAAGTAATGAACCTTCATGCACAAACAGGAGCATTTCAGAAGTACAGTATGTAATAATGACACAGGTTTTACACGTACCCTACCACGTTGGATACATATATGGTGAATAGGATGTGCCAAAGTTTAATATAACAAAATAAAAGGATTTGACTGTGTTTGCAGGAGAGTGACTAGTGTTTGCCATTTCATGCATATTTATCACCTTCTGTGCTTCTTACACAGTGCAGTAAGAGCTGCAGTTCTGGACATCAGGTTAGAGAAGTGGCATGTTATCTGGGAGATTTGGTTAGCCAGGGATGTGATCAGTCTACCAAACCAGAAAGTAGACAGGCTTGTCAGCTACAGCCATGCCCCACTGAGACCCCTGGTAAGTAAATGACACCTTGATTTTGTCTGATTGTATTCCTGAATTGTTATTATAATTAAATCTGTATATACTACAGGCACAGAAAGACATGGCAGATGTATTAAACCCGGAGAAGTGATAACGCAGTGATAAGTGCAAGGTGATAATGCAACAGCCAGTCAGCTCCAATATGTAAAATGACAGTTAGGAGCTGATTGACTGGTGCGTTATCACCTTGCACTTATCACTGCTTTATCACTTCTCCAGGCTTAATACATCTGCCCCATGTAGGGCCTGATTTAACGTTCTAGAATCACTAATACCCCTTTCACACTATCGCCTAAATCCCAGGTTTTTACGTGTGAATATGCATCAACCAGGGATTTTTGTAGGCCTGAACACACATAACTGGGATGAAGTTGCGGGTCTCCGACCCTGCTCTTTTCAAGGGTAGGGGCTGAGAACCGGGAATTTTCTGGCTTGTATACCCGGCAGAATCCCGTAAGTCTGAAAGGATAGCTGTTTTCCACTGATATAAAAATCCCGGGTTTTTGCACATGAACTTGGTCAGTGGGAAAGGAGACTAATCTCAGGTCCCCGACCCTGCTCCCAACTAGGGTCACGGAGCTGAGACTCGGGAATTTACCTGTTTGATAGACCTGAAAATTTTCCGGCTCACAGTGGAAAAGGGATATAATAGAGGTTTTCTTCTAAAGCACCCAGAACTTCAGCTGTAGGTAGTAAAGGCTTATCACTAATAGGGTATTTTTGAGGTTTATAGGTAGCTGAACACTAACCTATTCATAATGCCTGTTCAATAGATAGACACCATATATTACACAGACATTAGGTCTACAGGGTCAAAATGTCGCCATGAAAAAGGTTGACACAAAAAAGGTAGCCTCCATGTTTTTTGCATTTTTGTGGTTTGTGTGGATAGTTTTGTCATCTGGGACCCCTAATTTTAGAAAGGCATACGCTCGCCACGCTTCGGGCTCGCCGCAAGGTTTATACCCAACTCTATGCCGACATGGATAGAAAAGGTATGAAATAGTCCAAAAACATGTTAAATTAAAAAAACAACATTTGTCTATCTTTTTTATGTAGACCAGTTTCATTTCGATCTTCTGACCCTGTTGACCTTTTGTATTGTCGACCTTTTGACCCTGTCGACCTTTGGACCAGGTCAGATGGTGGCATGGTTGCATCTGATGCGACCATGCCAGGCAAGTGGTTAAAAGACAATTTCAGTGAAATTGTGTTTTAAAGGTTTTTTTTAGGGGGAGGGGTATTCAGGATAGGAAATATGGAGGATTCCTTAGATTATGTTTCCACATTTCCTGCTAATTTGGTTCTGTTATTTGCGTAATAAAAGCTGTTCCAGCTTCTGTTAATGAAGATAACCGAACAGGTGAATGTGGGGAAAGGTGAACAGGTACAGGTGTGTTGTGCATATACCAGCACAGGTGTGTGCACAGAGAGGACATTGCTGGGGGATATGTAAAATAGAGTGACCAGATTATCCCTTTTACCTGGGACGCTCATGGATTACACAGGTTCTGTGGCTGATTAAAATCAGCAGAAATGTAGTCAGCCAGCCACAGAACCTGTGTAACCCATGAGCGTCCCAGGTAAAAGGGATAATATGGTTACTCTATGTAAGAGAGTAAACAGGGATTTTGATGTGCAGATAAGAGGACAGGTATATGTGGGGAAAGGAGAGATGGGCAGGCACAGGTGTGTGTGGTGTATATAACAGCACAGGTGTGTGTGTGAAGAGAGCACAGTGCTGAGGGATATGTGAGAGAGGTAAGCAGGGATTTGGATGTGTAGATAACAGGACAGGTGAATGTGGGGAAAGCAGAGATGGGCAGGCACAGGTGTGTGTGGTGCATATACCTGCCAGGTGTGTGTGAGGAGAGCACAGTGCTGAGGGATATGTGAGAGAGGTAAGCAGGGATTTGGATGTGTAGATAACAGGACAGGTGAATGTGGGGAAAGCAGAGGTGAGCAGGCACAGGTGTGTGTGTGGTGCATATACCTGCACAGGTGTGTGTGAGGAGAGCACAGTGCTGAGGGATATGTGAGAGAGGTAAGCAGGGATTTGGATGTGTAGATAACAGGACAGGTGAATGTGGGGAAAGCAGAGATGGGCAGGCACAGGTGTGTGTGTGGTGCATATACCTGCACAGGTGTGTGTGAGGAGAGCACAGTGCTGAGGGATATGTGAGATTGGTAAGCAGGGATTTGGATGTGTAGATAACAGGACAGGTGAATGTGGGGAAAGCAGAGGTGAGCAGGCACAGGTGTGTGTAAAGAGAGGACAGTGCTGTGGGGTATGTGAGTTATATATTAACCAAACACAAAAAGAGATTTCCTGGCGCTGTAGTTGGATTGAATGCACCGGCAGCTGTTCACAGGGCTGGATTCATGAGCCCAAAGAAAAAGAAGAATTTATAAACAAATGACAGGTTGTGACCGCGCTGATGTATTCAAATATGCACTTTTAATTGATACCTTTATAAAAATACTTACAATACCAATGTACCGGCCAGTACTTACATCAAAATATATATACCGTATAAAACTGGGAAAACTTATTGACTCGAATATAAGCCTAGGGTGGGAAATAAAGCAGCTACTGGTAAATTTCAAAAATAAAAGTTATTTAATGTATACATTCAGCTGAGACCCCAGGCTTCCACTACAGTGGAAGCACATTCATTAGAAGCAGCGGCACCCAGCAGTTATGCTGCTCTGGATAACATTAAACCCACTGTCAGGATGTGCGCATTGCAACTAGTGAGGGCATCTCGGCTTCTCATCAGCACCCCTCGCCGCTAACTGCTCTGGCGCACGGTCCACGGGGGGGGGGGGGGGTTAGCGGACGCCAAAAAATGTGCTGAAAACCTCGGCTTATACTTGAGTATGTACGGTATATACAGTATATATATATATATATATATATATATATATTCTTGTACAGTCCACACTCTAGCCTTGTATATTAACTGCTGGGGTTGCATCCATATATGGACATGTGTCACCTTGACCAGTCCATTCAAATGTAGTAATAAAGTATCAGGAGCACTCATCAGGAGCACTCATCAGTCTTCATATGCCTTTTTATTGTTAATAGCATCAGGAAATCAGCATGGGGGTATCTCTATATATATATATATATATATATATATATATATATATATATATATATATATATAAACCCAAAAAATAAATTATATATATATATATATATATATATATAAAGGACATGTACTGTAATACTATAAAATGAATGAATCAGCAGACGCATTAATTATATATGCATTTCTTTGCATGTAGGTCGTTAAAGCCTTATTGATGCTGTTAGTACCGTGCAAATGTGTACTTTATGCAAACTGATTAGTAGCACATGCGTGTTTCCTACTGCAGCTAATTAATATTAATAAGCATCATACTGATTTGTTAGAGATATTTCAACTGTATCTAATTGCCTGATATTTTCAATGCACATGTCTCAAAATAACCCAGGCATGCAGGGTTTAGTACTTGCACTTTAGCAGTCCTTATAGCCAGTCTTCACGTTCCGTCTGTTTGTCTCCTGGCTGCTTGATTAGCTTTGCAGCCAAAGCATGGAGCCTGCAGCAACCCTCTCTCAGGGGTATGAATGCTCTGCTGAAAAGATGTATTGGCAATCCAGACCTCACTAGTGTTTGCTGGATAGATGTTTAATCCCGTCCGGGCAAATCGTGGTAACTCTCCTGAGCGTGAATAATGACATACGCGTTACTCCGCTTTTGGCTTTCACCTCAGCAGCTTCCTCAGTGTATAAGTTTTCATGTGTAGTAGAAGGGGGGCACCTGTTTGCCTCAAAAGATAATTTTGCAGAGAACGCTTGGTAGGAACAAAGGCCACAAACAAGTATTTTGCCTAGGGCCACATGGGTTCTTAATCTGGCTCTGGTTGTAGGTGGGTCACATTTACAGATGTGTTCATATGTACATCTAGCCTCCAAATACGTTAAACAGCCCTTCTAGTCATGCCATGCTGTGGCGTGACTCAGTAGCACCGAGCATCTATTGTGTGACTTTTTCCATTAAAATGCATCTTATACGCAAAATTATGTCAATAGGACACATAAGCAGACTGCTGATTAAAATGTTGTGCGGGATGCCTATATTCTGTGTGCGGCTGTATCTGCATATGAAATGCTACGCTACACTGTTTTCCTAGAAACACTGTAACATCTTTTTGTATGCAGATACAGCTGCAGAAGCACACAGAATAAAGGCATGCTTGTGCGACTTATTCACACAGCAATACGAATAAAACGTATTTCAGCAAAAAAGACGCCTGGCCTTAACGGAGTTGCACGGGACCTCTCAGCTCACTCACGCCAGGCATCTCCCATTGCGTGGCGTATTGGGGCAAGATGTATGAGGACACATCTGTCAGTATTCAGATATCATATACAGAGTAAAGGCCTGCAAATATATACAATACCAATGTGAACCACTTAAATCGGGTAGTAGGTAATGCAAAGGCATAGAATAAATGAAATCCGATAATGCACATAAATGTCAAGAGTTGGAGCAGACAGTATAATGTTTACCTATTCCAGGGCCAGTAGAGACAAAAAACAATGGCCCTCATTCCGAGTTGTTCGCTCGCTAGCTGCTTTTAGCAGCTTTGCACACGCTAAGCCGCCGCCTACTGGGAGTGAATCTTAGCATAGTAGAATTGCGAACGAAAGATTCGCATAATTGCGAATAGAAATTTCTTTGCAGTTTCTGAGTAGCTCGAGACTTACACTGCCACTGCGATCAGTTCAGTCAGTTTCGTTCCTGGTTTGACGTCACAAACACACCCAGCGTTCACCCAGACCCTCCCGCGTTTTTCACAGAAACTGCAGCGTTTTTTCGCACACACCCATTAAAACGGCCAGTTTCCGCCCAGAAACACCCACTTCCTGTCAATCACACTCCGATCACCAGAACGAAGAAATTTCTTTATAAAGCCGTGAGTAAAATACCTAACTTATTAGCAAATTTACTTGGCACAGACGCACTGCGGACATTGCGCATGCGCATTAGCGACAAATTGCTCCGTTGCGGAAAAAAAATAACGAGCGAACAACTCGGAATGAGGGCCAATAATCAAAAGAATAACCAAGGTAAGTAACATTAAATTATATATATGTCAGTTTCAGCAGCGAGTTAGATCTCAGGAGAGCAGGTCATTACCATGAAGCAGGAACTATCACAGGCTGAATGAACCACCAGGCAAGTTATTTAAGCTTATTTAGACCAGTAGTCATTCTGCCAAGCTACGCATTGGTAGCGAGGTAAGTCTCTGATAGGGTGTGGATGCTAGTGGGGTTTCCCTGACAATCACCTCTACTGTATGTCCAGAAATCACATCTATGGAACAGAGCTCCCAACAGCTCAGCATAGTGATCCGAGGGTCCTGTCATATGTATACAGAAAGTCTGTGCTGTCACCCACATTATGCTTGATGAAATAAAGATCATACACACATTTTGGGGTATATTCAATTGAAGTTGTAAGCTGCTGTGTGTCGAAATGGCGGCAGTTTTCGACTTTTTAAGGTCGAATCGTGATTCGACCTCTTCAATATAACCCAAAATTTTTCGACAAGTCGATGAATTCGACTTGTCGAAAAGCACGTGGATCAGCCGAATAGCTGCCGATCCACGTGCTTGTGTCGAAAACAGTGCCAAAACCGTCAGGTTTTGGCCCCCTTTTCGACCATCTCAGTTCGACTTTAAAAAAAGCCGAATGAGATGGGGACAGCAGCGCTGGAGACGGGGAGAGCCGAGGCGGGGACGGGTTGAGCAGCGCTGGAGGACAGCCGCCGCTCACAGCAGTGTCCACCCGGCTCCAGCAAGCAAGACCTCGCTTGCTGGAGCCGGGTGGACGCTGCTGTGAGCGGCGGCTGTGAGAGAGGGGGAGACGGGGAGCGGTGGCGTCTGTGACAGAGGGGACGGAGCGGTGGCGGCTGTGACAGGGGGGATGGAGCGGCGGCTGTGAGACAGGAGGGACAGGGGAAAGCCGTGGACAGACGGGGGAAAGCAGCGCTACAGCAGCGGATATATAGCTGCTGCTGTAGTGCTGCTGTCCCCCGCATCTCAATTCGACTTTTGTAAAAGTCGAATTGAGATGTCCATTGAATAGCTCAGGTCGGATCCATTTCGACAAATTAATGTCGGAATGGATCCGACTTCAATTGAATATACCCCTATGTGTTGTTATAACTGTAATTGCAATACCAGCAGTAATACACTTGCTGTCACAAGTGCCAAGGGTTTGCCTAAGGCAGCCAACTGTACTTTCTTTAGGGATGGCACTGAATGCACAAACAGAATGGTAATATGTAGAACTTTTCATCACTGGTCCTAGAAACCATTTCTATAACTGTGTGACCACAATTCACATTACAGCTGTCAACTAAAAAGTACACTATAAAACATGAATAAACTTGGTGAACTGTAAATGTAAAGTAACTGGATAAGTTTGAAGTGTGCTAAGGTGCACCCACGCAGAAATGGAAGAAAAACAGTAAGACTGGAAATAGACCTGATTGCTCGTCATCCCACATGTCATGAGCACAACATAAACAGTTTGAACACAGATTGTGTGTGAAGGAAACATCTAAACACACTAACCAGACAGACCCCAGAGAACATAAAACATTAACATGTACAGAGATTTCACAGTCAGCGATAAGTGATTCTTAAAAAACTAGGCCATAGAGATTGTATTTCTTTCTCTTTCTCCTTTTTCTCCCTCGCTTTCATCACTTGCTCTCTCTCTTCCTTTATATCTGCTTCAGTTTACATTGCTCTGTCAAATACTCAGATAAACACATTTTTTGTCAAGTATACATAATCTTAAATATGGAGTTTCTGCAGCCTCATGTTTGGCATACATCCCTTTTCTTACTACACTCTTCTTCCTCCTCAGCTTGTCAGATTGAAAGATAACTGATGAAATTGTGACTGCACATGGGGTGTTATTCAGAGTTGTTAGCAAACCCCAAAAAGCTAGCAATTGGGCAAAACCATGGGCCTAATTCAGACCTGATCGTAGATGTGCTAAATTTAGCACATCTACGATCAGTCATACAGACATGCGGGGGGACGCCCAGCACACGGCTAGTCCACCCCGCATGGCCCGACCCCCCTTTGCAGAAGTACAAAAGCATCGCACAGCGGAGATGCTTTTGTACTGGAAGAGTAGCTCCCTACCAGCGCAGCTCCTGCGTGCTGGCAGGAGTTACTTGTCGCTTTGACGTTATGCAGCCGCCGCTGTCTGCTCCCCCAATGGTCCGGGCACGCCTTCATTGCCCGGACCGCACCCCCTAAACGGCGGCAAAACACCGCCGGCCCACCCCCTCCTACAAAGCAACCACCTCTTCCTGTCAATCAGGCAGAGGCGATCGCAGGGCCGAGACAGCCGTCGGCTGTCTGGCATGCGCCGGCGCATGCGCAGTTCAGACCTGATCGATGCTATGCGAAAACGCACAGCAGCGATCAGGTCTGAATTAGCCCCCATGTTGTACTGTATGTGGGGCAGATGTAACATGTGCAGAGAGGTTTAGATTTGGAATGGTTATATTGTTTCTGTGCAGGGTAAATACTGGCTGCTTTATTTTTACACTGCAATTTAATTTCAGTTTGAACACATCCCACCCAAATCTAACTCTCTCTGCACACGTTACATCTGCCCCACCTGCTTTGCAGATGGTTTTGCCCAATTGCTAACTTTTTGGGTTTGCTAACAACTCTGAATAACCCCATAGTGTTTAATTTAACACTAACCCACTACAAAAGAGCAGTTGTGAAGCTCAGCACACTGCAATAGATAGCTCCTATAGCATCACAGAAAGATCACTTACCAACAGCTGTTTCACATGAATGTAACCATGCATTATGAAGGCAAGCATGCTGTTGTGGGTCTCATGTGGACTAACTTTATAAATTCTTTTACCTATAAAAATAAACATGCTAGAGATTTTACAGTCTGTGCAGGCTTTTGGTCACACAAGTCTCCTAATTACTCATTTCAGACTTATAAGAGTTCTAGGCCAGATAGATCTGCACATTGGCATAGGCGTGCGCATGGGGGGTGCCTGGTGCGCACAGGCACCCCCTAATGTCTGTCACCCCCTCACACCTGCTACTGCAATATCGGCGATCGCCGAGTGTGCTCATTTCTGTCCTCCCGCCCATTGCGACCGCCACCCCCTCCGCTCAGTCTGGTTGTCATTCATTTGTATGGCGCAGCATCACTGACGTAATCCTACTCCCAGTTCCTCTAACCTGTGGGACGTGTTGTGATGATGTCATGCCGCGTGCATGCCCGCTCATGCTCCCACCCACGCTCTTTCTCTCCTCATCATGTGCCAACGCCACAGAATACAGCGTTCCTCTTGGAGGAGGACAAGTTCAAATTCAATATCAATATATATTTTGAGAGATTAGGATATAATCTATGGTAATAAAATATACAAATTTAACATATATTAAACAGATTTTATAGATAGATAGATAGATAGATAGATAGATAGATAGATAGATATCTGTGCATCAATTCTCTATATTATACGCCTGATAGGTGGTGCTAGACACGCCCATTAGGTGGTGTTAGACATGGCCAATAGGCTGTGCTAAACACGCTCTTCTAATCGTGCACCCCCTAATAAAATGTCCTGCGCACGCCTATGCACATTGGAGACTTATCAGATATCCGTGCTGGCAGCCTGGTTGTAGCGTAGGTGGAGAGTGGCTGCTCTCTATTAAAAGCAGAGATGAGTTTTGACTCGGCTACATTCGGATCTGAAGACATCATCTTATTGGCTCTCTGACTCTCACATGGTTTGGATAGCCAATAAGATAACATTTTCAATTCCGAACTTGCGCTATATTAGCAAAAAGAGCCAAGTCAAAACCGAACCGCTCATCTCCAATTAAATGTGTTTTAAGCTTATATTTTTTTACATTGGAAAAATTGCACAAATACATTCGCTTCCTAGCCAAGTACATCTGGAACTGAAAATTCACCCTCCGCACTCTTGATATGTCACAGAACTAGGTGCCCTAGGGAGTCTACATTATACATCTACACTCCTCCTCTTAGCTGGTACAAATTGCAGCTCCTTTTGCAAATGATGGCAGCTTGCTTGGCAAACACTTGTGCCATGGTGGAAATATAGAGGCAACTGTACAAACTGTAGTGCACCATGCCCTATTAGTCTTATGCACTGTGCGGTGCCTTGACTGTGGTGCTCCATAACTTTGTCCTAACATTGGTTGAATGAATGCACAGTGCTGGGGATTAGCTGACAGGACGCAAAGCAATTAGCTTCCCGATGGATGGGATCCCGGTTGTCAATATACCAACGCCGGGATCCCGAAGGAGGACGCAATGCCGGCATCTACATACTGACGTCACTCAGGATCGCGGTCGTCTTCACAGCACGACGCGCTGGTGTGTGTGTGTGGGGGGGGGGAGGTTAGGTTTAGACAGGAGAAGGGGGGTTAGCATTAGGGAGCAGGAATGGGAAGGTTAGGGTTAAGGACTGGGGAGGAAGGTGTGGGTTTAGGCATTTAGAGAAGTAGGCAAGGGTTAGGCATCAGGTTAGGTTTAGGCAGCAGGGAGGGGAGGGTTAGGGTTAGACACCAAGCGGGGATGGTTAGGGTTAGGCACCACCAGGGAGGGTAAGGTTGGGCACCCCCAAGGTAGGGTTAGGATAGGGAAAAGGTGAAGGTTAGGGGTCGTAATGGGGGGCTGTTGGGATTATGATGGACGGGATGCCTCTGTCTGTATACTGACATCTGGCATCCCGTACATTGGCAAATCATACTGATCCCGACAGGACACATGTTTGTGGAGGACAGTGCACTTGGGTCATGGATGGTTGACAAAGGATGTATTGATTATGGGACTTTTTCAACTGAATTACATGTAATCTCTCAGGTGTAAATTGGTGCAGGTACGAAACTATAGCTTTGGTCACCAGTGTTAACCATTATTTTCTCCTGTTCATCCAGATGAAAGCTGTGAAGACAAGGCAACTGCTAACTGTTCCCTGGTTTTGAAGGTGAAGCTGTGTTCACACTGGTATTACCGGAAGGCCTGCTGCCGAGCCTGTGGGGGAAAAGCCTCCTGACTGTGGCTCCCTTTTCTTCTTTATGTTTGTGAATTCTGTACATTTTGGATTGTGCCTGGTGCTCCTATTAATAACCCTATGAACACACTATTGGGGGGCTTTAGATGGTAGATGAAGGTGTGTGACAGCGGTTATTTTTACCTCTTCATTGTAATATAATTTTACAGTGCCTAGTGATCAACCTGCTGTTCTGTTTATGTGAATGCGCCTGAGATGCCTCTATTGCAAGCTTAGGCAATCTGTGTCTCCTGCTTCAGTAATTGGAGCGCCACAGGTTACCCATGCCTGCTTCTGTTATAATTATCCCAACAGAGACAATGGGGGGAATGTACTGTAATTGCCTGCAAGAAGCAGGAAGTGCGAGACTTTGTGCGTGTTCTCCGTTTTTGTTTTTTAAAGCAGAAATCATTTACACGGCATCACCAACCTGTTCTTGCTGTTTAAATAATTGCAACTTTAAAAAACTTGCACAAAGTCTCGCACTTCCTGCTTCTCGCAGGCTATTACATTCCCCCCAATGAGTCTGCAAACAGTGTTATTGTGACAAAGTACAGTTTTTGTTTGTTATAAATATATAAAACTTTGGCATTATGTACTGGGGCAAGCACAGGGAGATTGCGCTAAGGAGTTCCTTCCTGATTCAAACCACAGCTTTGTAGCCCAATTTCATTTTCCCTCATATGGCTTTAAAAACTTGGCATCCATAAGGTTAACCTATTATTACAAACCGAATCGGAATAGAGTTTGCACCAGATATGGGGAGTTTGTGAACAAGATCTTGCACCAGGTGGTATAGTTACTGAACAGCGGGGTTTCAACACCATCTTATGATGGCAGCTACAGTATGTCTGCTGTGTTTAAAACGACAATACAGGTTGAGTATCCCTTATCCAAAATTCAAAATCACACATTTTTGGCTCCCCTACTAAGATAATGATATAATATTATATTATATATCTATATAATATATCTATATATACACATAATATATAATATATATGTCATTATCTCAGTAGGGGACCCAAAAATGTGGGCTTTTGGATAAGGGATACTCAACCTGTAGTAAGTAATAAATGCTAAATCAGGCTTGTTACTGCTATTTTAGATCCAGCTGTCAAAGCCGCCTATAATCGATTACTTTTTTAAACCCGCTGTTTAGTAAATATACCGCCAGAGAACAAGTGCTTATACCAGGTGTGGGGAAATTATAAAACATTCCAGGGGAGATGTATCAAGCCCTGGAGAGAGATAAAGTGGAGAGAAATTGTACTAATCAGCTTCTGTCATTTCACAGGCTGTTAAATGTAGGTTTAATACAATAGTCTATCTTATTGGGGGAGATGTACTAAGCAGTGATAAAAGTGGAGAAGTGAGCCAGCTAAGAACTTGCCCATAGCAACCAATCAGCTGCTCTGTATACTTTTATAGTATGCAAATTATAAATGTTACGTCAATGCTGATTGGTTGCCATATGCAACTTCTCCACTGGCTCACTTCTCCAGTTTTATTACTGCTTTGTACATCTGCCCCATTGACTTACATCATTTTAGGTTTATAGACCTGACTGTAATGCACAGGCGTGTCTATAGTGGGTGCAGTTTGTGTGGTGCACATGGGCTCCTGAATACAGGGGGGCCCACACTGCACCCATTTATTTACACTCCCTTCTCCAGTGTCCCCGTCAGTGGCAGCAGCAGCAGAGCACAAATCCCCGGGAAAATGTTGTGCGGCCATTTTCCCGGTGATTTGTGCATGCGCAGTAGAGTCTGAGCTCCTAGTGGTCAGACTTTGCACAGCACTGCCAGCTAAAGAGGAGGGGGTATGGATGGAGGAGGCTTCACACGGACCTCCTCCTCTCTTAAAACGCCCCTGCTGTAATGTCTAGAAAACTTCCTCCATTTCTTATAGTTCCCTGATTCCATCTTTCCGAGACTATTTCATGTCTTACAATAATGTGCTATCCTATGATAGCAGAATGTACTATGATACAGTAACACAGTACTGTATTACCATGATAATACTGTCAGTCAGCACTGGGGACATAACACATAATATGGGAACAATCTGTTTTGCAGTACCACAGTCAGCAAGTAATCTGTAAAAGTTTCAAGTATAGAGTGATAGCAAATACTGTTACCTTAATTTTTATTTTCAAAATGGTGCTACGCGGTGCAACGGATGTTTACGAAAATGTCTTTCTGTTTTGTAGCTGTTGTTTCTGTGGTTTATAAGTACTGTGTCATAATGCAATATAATGCACACCAAACATGACATTTGCAACAGAAAAAAAACAAACAATGCTCAAAATTGATCCTCGGGATCCTGGACACTACCCAAAACTGTCTTTGCTAAAAATTAGAAAGTTCTGATCTCAACGTAATGACTTAAAAAGAAGAAAAGGGCATTTCATGGGAAAGTGTCAATGCAAAGAATCAGTACAAGCAATGCTGAACTATAGTATCCATTTCTGTTGCGGTGTGTATTATTTTGCATCCTATTTATATATTTGGGTGCATGCAAACGACAGTGTTGCGCCCGGACATATATTGGTTATTCAGGTACTGTGGGGCAGATGTATTAACCTGGAGAAGGCATAAGGAAGTGATAAACCAGTGATATGTGCAAGGTGATAAAGGCACCAGCCAATCAGCTCCAATATGTAAATTAACAGTTAGGATCTGATTGGCTGGTGCCTTTATCACCTTGCTCATATCACTGGTTTATCACTTCCTTATGCCTTCACCAGGTTAATACATCGGCCCCTGTATTTGTAGCACTGTGCTGGATGGGTGGGTAGGATGGGTAGCCGGAAAGGCATTTGTCACTATAAATATGATATTTAGTAAATCCCCATTTTCCCTATACAGGTTGAGTCTCCCTTATCCAAAATGCTTGGGACCAGAGGTATTTTGGATATGGGATTTTTCCGTATTTTGGAATAATTGCATACCATAATGAGATATCATGGTGATGGGACCTAAATCTAAGCACAGAATGCATTTATGTTACATATACACCTTATACACACAGCCTGAAGGTAATTTTAGCCAATATTTTTTATAACTTTGTGCATTGAACAAAGTGTGTGTACATTCATACAATTCATTTATGTTTCATATACACCTTATACACACAACCTGAAGGTCATTTATACAATATTTTAATAACTGTGTGTATTAAACAAAGTTTGTGTATATTGAGCCATCAGAAAACAAAGGTTTCACTATCTCACTCTCACTCAAAAAAGTCTGTATTTCGAAATATTCCGTATTTCGGATATTTGGATATGGGATACTCAACCTGTAATATACCTTTGGTGGGGATAGCTACCATGGAACCTCACCATTTTCTCTATAGCTGAGGCCTGTTCCTTCAGCACTGCTTGCCTCTCTCAGTAGCAGGAGTGATCCAAAGTAGCAGTTAATGAAGGCCAGCAGGCTCTCCTCCAATCAGTACCTGCGTCCTATTAAGAATTGCTGTATAGGATCTCTCCTACCGCAAGAGACTCAAGCGGGATCCGGTCTGAAGATCGACAGTGTCTAGGTCGACAATGTTTAGGTCGACCACTATAGGTCAACAGTCACTAGGTCGACATGGATGGAAGGTCGACAGTGTTTCTAGGTCGACATGTGCTAGGTCGACAGGTCTAAAGGTCGACATGAGTTTTTCACATTTTTTTTTCTTTTTTTGAATTTTTTCATACTTAACGATCCACGTGGACTACGATTGGAACGGTAAAGTATGCCGAGCGAAGCGGTAGCGGAGCGAAGGCACCATGCCCGAAGCATGGCGAGCGAACGCGGTGCACTAATTTGGGATCCCGGTCACTCTACGAAGAAAACGACACCAAAAAAAAAAATCAAAAATCCTCATGTCGACCTTTAGACCTGTCGACCTAGCACATGTCAACCTAGAAACCCTGTTGACCTTCCATCCATGTCGACCTAGTGATTGTCGACCTATAGTGGTCGACCTAAACATTGTCGACCTAGACACTGTCGATTTGATGAACCACACCCGACTCAAGCAAGGATGAATTGATAAGTGAGTGATGGGACCCTGCTAAACAGAGCTAACAGTTGGGCTTTCATGGAAGGGACTTTCAACAAAGTAGGGAGGGGATTCACTAGAAATCTTATTTGAAGTGGAAAATCCCTTTAGGCATTCCAGCTACTGCTATTTTACCAGGACCCTTAGCTAATCTCTTAGTATCTTCAAAGATGTAGATTAATCCCAGCTGGAGTGCCAGTAGGTCTCTAACGCAGAGGCTAAAAGGGAGATGAGAACCCACTTTTAATGCTGCAGCATCCTAGTGTATGGTCCATGGCAGAATCTAATTTTGTATTCCTGAGACAACGGCCGCCATACCCGGCTCCTGCTATAATGAAAATGGCTGATAAAGATGTATTTTATTATTATAAATAAAAGATCTAAACAGAAACATTTTATTTAGTTTGAAACTTTTTTTTTCTTCAAGGCATTATTTTTATATACATACTGTAGTATGAAAACTGCATCGCAAATTATCTTTTGTATAATTTCATATGTCCTAATTTGTACAAGCAAGCCCATACCTCCCCAATTTTGGCGGGACAGTCCAGTTTTTCATGGTTTGTCCCACTGTCCCACCCGCGGGTCTCAGTGTCCTGCGGTGGAGGTGGGGGGTCCAGTTGGGAGATTCCCTCTGTCACTCACTGCTCTGAGCATCTATTCCCTGGCAGATAGGGATAGGGGGCATGACCAGCAGCTCGCTAAGCGCTGTCCATGCCCCAACAGTGACGAAAACAGGGTTGTGGTTAGTGATTGCGGCCTTTGCCACAAGGCCACGCCCTTGCCGCAAGGCCACCCCCCCTCATTTCAGCAAGGCACCATCGGCACGCAAAAAATGTCCGTCCATGGCTAACACAGAAGTTGAGAGGTATGCAAACCTAGTATTGATGGGACTCCTGTGGGTAAATTTGTGGTACTCCGTTATCAGGTGTGCTGGTGTGATGTGTAGTTTTGATCCCTTTGCCAGGTCTGTTATATCCACTTCCTACATTCAGGATCTTCAGTTTGAACAGAGAGGTGAGGAGTGTTGTCCAAACACAGCAAATTACTACAATCGTTTTCCAGCTGAAGACTCAATTTATTAAAGAAGATTGCAAAAGAGCTGTCAGATTGTTAACTATTTTCACATTATTGCTTAGGTTGCAATTGACAACATTTAACAGTAAGTTACACATGGAGCTAAATATTATTTTTATTATATTGGAACTCTTCAACTGGACGTTGTCCACTGCTGAAATTATTATCCATTACCTGGGTCTATTTACTCAAAACCACTTTACGTGTGTGTGTGTGTGTGTGTGTGTGTGTGTGTGTGTGTGTGTGTGTGTGTGTGTGTGTATATATATATATATATATATATATATATATATATATATATACACCCACTATATGGACAAAAGTATTCGGACGCCTGACCATTACAGCTACAGGGACTGTAATGACATTGTATTCAATACGTATACTTTAATATGGAGTTGGTCCCCTTTTGCAGCTATAAAAGCTTCCATTCTTCTTGGAAGGCTTTCCACAAGATTTTGGGGTGTTTCTGTGGGAATTTGTGCACATTCTTTCTGTAGAACATTTATGAGGTCAGGCACTGATGTTGGACGAGTAGGCCTGGCTCACAATCTCTGTTCAAGTTCATCCAAAAGGTGCTCAGTGGGGTTAAGGTCAGGACTCTGTGCCGGCCAGTCAAGATCTTCCACACCAAACTCATCAAACCATGTCTTTATAGTGCTTGTTTTGTGCAATGAGGCACAGTCATGTTGGTAAAGAAAAGAGCCACTGGCATATTTATAAAGGGTGCAGTGTGTGTGGTGCACACGGGCGACCATGGTCCAGGGGGGCCCACACCGCACACTCTGCACCCATTATTTTTAATAATCACTCTCTGGAGGCTCACGGCGCAGCAGTAGCGCTGCACAGGCTTGGACTGGCCCATAGGGGTACAGGGGAAACCACCGGTGGGCCCCACTGCCTGGGGGCCCCACTGTCTGGGGGCCCACCATCTCAATTATACATTATGCATATGTTACATTATACTGCACAGGACTATGGTGTATTTTCTACAGTGCATTATTGTTATTTCTCTAACGTCCTAGTGGATGCTGGGAACTCCGAAAGGACCATGGGGAATAGCGGCTCCGCAGGAGTCTGGGCACAACTAAAAGAAAGCTTTTAGACTACCTGGTGTGCACTGGCTCCTCCCACTATGACCCTCCTCCAAGCCTCAGTTAGATTTTTGTGCCCGGCCGAGCTGGATGCACACTAGGGGCTCTCCTGAGCTCTTAGAAGAAAGTATATTTTAGTTTTTTTATTTTACAGTGAGACCTGCTGGCAACAGGCTCACTGCAACGAGGGACTAAGGGGAGAAGAAGCGAACCTACCTGCTTGCAGCTAGCTTGGGCTTCTTAGGCTACTGGACACCATTAGCTCCAGAGGGACCGACCGCATGGAACTGGCCTTGGTGTTCGGTCCCGGAGCCGCGCCGCCGTCCCCCTTACAGAGCCAGAAGCAAGAAGAATCCGGAAAATCGGCGGCATGAAGACTTCTGTCTTCTCCAAGGTAGCGCACAGCACTGCAGCTGTGCGCCATTGCTTCTCATACACACTTCACACTCCGGTCACTGAGGGTGCAGGGCGCTGGGGGGGGGCGCCCTGAGCAGCAATAAAAACACCTTGGCTGGCAAAACAATCACAATATATAGCCCCAGAGGCTATATATGTGATAATTACCCCTGCCAGAATCCTTAAAAAAGCGGGAGAATAGTCCGCGAAAAAGGGGCGGAGCTATCCCCCTCAGCACACTGGCGCCATTTTTCTCTCACAGTTCCGCTGGAAGGAAGCTCCCTGGCTCTCCCCTGCAGTCTACACTACAGAAAAAGGGTAAAAAAGAGAGGGGGGGCACTAAATTTAGGCGCAGTAAATATTATAGCAGCTATAGGGGACATAATTCAGTTAGTCCCTGCGGTATATAGCGCTCTGGTGTGTGCTGGCATACTCTCTCTCTGTCTCCCCAAAGGACTTCTGTGGGGTCCTGTCCTCTGTTTAGAGCATTCCCGGTGTGTGTGCGGTGTGTCGGTACGGCTGTGTCGACATGTTTGAGGAGGAAAATTATGTGGAGGCGGAGCAGATGCCTGTAGAAGTGATGTCATCCCCTGCGGGGCAGACACCTGAGTGGATGGTTTTATGGAAGGAATTACGTGCAAGTGTCGACTCCTTACACAAAAAATTTGACGACATGCCAAATGCGGGACAGCCGGCTTCTCAGCTTGTGCCTGCCCAGGTGTCTCAAAGGCCATCAGGGGCTCTAAAACGCCCGCTACCTCAGATGGCAGACCCAGATGTCGACACGGATACTGATACCAGTGTCGACGACGATGAGTCTAATCTAATGTCCACTAAGGCCATTCGCTGCATGATTGAGGCAATGAAAGAGGTGTTACACATTTCAGATTTAAACCCAGGTACCACAAAAAAGGGTATTATGTTTGGGGAGAAAAAACTACCCGTAGTTTTTCCCCCATCTGAAGAATTAAATGAAGTGTGTGAAGAAGCGTGGGCTTTCCCTGATAAGAGATTGATAATCTCAAAAAAATTACTAATGGCGTTCCCTTTCCCGCCAGAGGATAGGGCACGTTGGGAAACACCTCCTAGGGTGGATAAAGCGCTCACACGTTTGTCTAAAAAGGTGGCACTTCCGTCTCCGGATACGGCCACCCTGAAGGAGCCTGCGGATAGAAAACAGGAGGCAATCCTGAAGTCTATATATACACACACAGGCATTATACTTAGACCAGCTATTGCGTCAGCATGGATGTGCAGTGCTGCCGCTGTGTGGTCAGATTCCCTGTCAGAAAATATTGACACCCTAGACAGGGACACTATTCTGCTAACCATAGAGCATATAAAAGACTCAGTCTTATACATGAGAGATGCACAGAGGGAGATCTGCCGGCTGGCATCTAAAATAAGTGCATTGTCCATTTCTGCTAGGAGAGGCTTATGGACCCGGCAGTGGACAGGGGATGCAGATTCCAAAAGGCACATGGAAGTTTTGCCTTATAAGGGTGAGGAGTTATTCGGGGATGGTCTCTCGGCCCTCGTTTCCACAGCGACAGCTGGGAAGTCAGCATTTTTACCCCATGTTCCCTCACAGCCTAAAAAAGCGCAGTTTTATCAGGTACAGTCCTTTCGGACCCAGAAAAACAGGCGAGGAAAAGGCGGGTCTTTTCTGTCCAGAGGCAGAGGTAGGGGAAAAAGGCTGCAACAAACAGCTAGTTCCCAGGAGCAAAAGTCCTCCCCCGCTTCTTCCAAGTCCGCCGCATGACGGTGGGGCTCCACAGGCGGAGCCAGGTACGGTGGGGGGCCGCCTCAAAAATTTCAGCGATCAGTGGGCTCGCTCACAGGTGGATCCCTGGATCTTTCAAGTAGTATCTCAGGGGTACAAGCTGGAATTCGAGGCGTCTCCCCCCCGCCGTTTCCTCAAATCAGCCTTGCCAGCAACTCCCTCGGACAGGGAGGCTGTGCTAGAGGCAATTCACAAGCTGTATTCCCAGTGCGTGATAGTCAAGGTGCCCCTACTTCAACAAGGACGGGGTTACTATTCCACGCTGTTTGTGGTACCGAAACCGGACGGTTCGGTGAGACCCATTTTAAATTTGAAATCCTTGAACACATACATAAAAAAATTCAAGTTCAAGATGGAATCGCTCAGGGCGGTTATTGCAAGTCTAGACGAGGGGGATTACATGGTATCCCTGGACATCAAGGATGCTTACCTGCATGTCCCCATTTACCATCCTCACCAGGAGTACCTCAGATTTGCAGTACAGAATTGCCATTACCAATTCCAGACGCTGCCGTTTGGTCTGTCCACGGCACCGATGGTGTTTACCAAGGTAATGGCGGAAATGATGATACTCCTTCGAAAAAAGGGAGTTTTAATTATCCCATACTTGGACGATCTCCTAATAAAGGCGAGATCCAAGGAGCAGTTGTTGGTAGGAGTAGCACTATCTCAGGAGGTGCTACACCAGCACGGTTAGATTCTAAATATTCAAAAGTCACAGCTGGTTCCGACGACACGTCTACTGTTCCTGGGAATGATTCTGGACACAGTCCAGAAAAAAGTGTTTCTCCCAGAGGAAAAAGCCATGGAGCTGTCATCTCTAGTCAGAAACCTCCTGAAACCAAAACAGGTGTCGGTGCATCACTGCACGCGAGTCCTGGGAAAGATGGTGGCTTCTTACGAAGCAATTCCTTTCGGCAGGTTCCATGCCAGAATCTTTCAGTGGGACCTGTTGGACCAATGGTCCGGATCGCATCTTCAGATGCATCGGCTAATAACCCTGTCTCCAAGAACCAGGGTGTCTCTACTGTGGTGGCTGCAGAGTGCTCATCTTCTAGAGGGCCGCAGATTCGGCATACAGGACTGGGTCCTGGTGACCACGGATGCCAGCCTTCGAGGCTGGGGGGCAGTCACACAGGGAAGAAACTTCCAAGGACTATGGTCGAGTCAGGAGACTTCCCTACACATAAATATTCTAGAACTGAGGGCCATTTACAATGCCCTAAGTCAGGCAAAATCCCTGCTTCAAAACCAGCCGGTACTGATCCAATCAGACAACATCACGGCAGTCGCCCATGTAAACCGACAGGGCGGCACAAGAAGCAGGACGGCGATGGCAGAAGCCACAAGGATTCTCCGATGGGCGGAAAATCACGTGTTAGCACTGTCAGCAGTGTTCATTCCGGGAGTGGACAACTGGGAAGCAGACTTCCTCAGCAGACACGATCTCCACCCGGGAGAGTGGGGACTTCATCCAGAAGTCTTCACACTGATTGTAAATCGTTGGGAACGGCCACAGGTGGACATGATGGCGTCCCGCCTAAACAAAAAACTAGAGAGATATTGCGCCAGGTCAAGGGACCCTCAGGCGATAGCGGTGGACGCTCTAGTGACACCGTGGGTGTACCTGTCGGTTTATGTGTTCCCTCCTCTGCCTCTCATACCAAAGGTACTGAGAATAATAAGAAAACGAGGAGTAAGGACAATTCTCGTGGTTCCGGATTGGCCAAGAAGAGCGTGGTACCCGGAACTTCAAGAGATGATCTCAGAGGACCCATGGCCTCTGCCGCTCAGACAGGACCTGCTGCAGCAGGGGCCCTGTCTGTTCCAAGACTTACCGCGGCTGCGTTTGACGGCATGGCGGTTGAACACCGGATCCTAAAGGAGAAAGGCATTCCGGAGGATGTCATTCCTACGCTGATTAAAGCCAGGAAAGATGTAACTGTAAAACATTATCACCGCATATGGCGGAAATATGTTGCTTGATGTGAGGCCAATAAGGCCCCAACAGAGGAATTTCAGCTGGGTCGATTTCTGCACTTCCTACAGGCAGGAGTGTCTATGGGCCTAAAATTAGGCTCCATTAAGGTGCAGATATCGGCTCTGTCGATTTTCTTCCAAAAAGAGCTGGCTTCACTACCTGAAGTTCAGACATTTGTAAAAGGAGTGCTGCATATTCAGCCCCCTTTTGTGCCTCCAGTGGCACCCTGGGATCTCAACGTGGTGTTGAATTTCCTAAAATCACATTGGTTTGAACCACTGAAGATCTCACGTGGAAAGTGGTCATGTTATTGGCCTTGGCTTCGGCCAGGCGTGTTTCAGAATTGGCGGCTTTGTCATGCAAAAACCCTTATCTGATTTTCCATATGGATAGGGCAGAATTGAGGACTCGTCCCCAGTTTCTCCCTAAGGTGGTATCAGCTTTTCACTTGAACCAACCTATTGTAGTGCCTGCGGCTACTAGTAACGTGGAGGATTCCAAGTTGCTGGACGTAGTCAGGGCCTTGAAAATTTATGTTTCCAGGACGGCTGGAGTCAGGAAAACTGACTCGCTATTTATCCTGTATGCACCCAACAAACTGGGTGCTCCTGCTTCTAAGCAGACTATTGCTCGCTGGATATGTAGCACAATTCAGCTGGCGCATTCTGCGGTTGGACTGCCGCGTCCTAAATCAGTTAAAGCCCATTCTACAAGGAAGGGGGCTCATCTTTGGCGGCTGCCCGAGGGGTCTCGGCTTTACAACTTTGCCGAGCTGCTACTTGGTCAGGGGCAAACACGTTTGCAAAATTCTACAAATTTGATACCCTGGCTGAGGAGGACCTTGAGTTCTCTCATTCGGTGCTGCAGAGTCATCCGCACTCTCCCGCCCGTTTGGGAGCTTTGGTATAATCCCCATGGTCCTTTCGGAGTTCCCAGCATCCACTAGGACGTTAGAGAAAATAAGATTTTACTCACCGGTAAATCTATTTCTCGTAGTCCGTAGTGGATGCTGGGCGCCCGTCCCTAGTGCGGATTGTCTGCAATAATTGTACATAGTTATTGTTTAATAACGGGTTATTGTTATGAGCCATCTGTTGAGAGGCTCAGTTTAGTTTCATACTGTTAACTGGATATGGTATCACGTGTTGTACGGTGTGATTGGTGTGGCTGGTATGAGTCTTACCCGGGATTCAAAATCCTTCCTTATTGTGTCAGCTCTTCCGGGCACAGTATCCTAACTGAGGCTTGGAGGAGGGTCATAGTGGGAGGAGCCAGTGCACACCAGGTAGTCTAAAAGCTTTCTTTTAGTTGTGCCCAGACTCCTGCGGAGCCGCTATTCCCCATGGTCCTTTCGGAGTTCCCAGCATCCACTACGGACTACGAGAAATAGATTTACCGGTGAGTAAAATCTTATTTAATCTGGTACATTATCATGCATGCACTAGCAGTATTTACCAAATATATTATTTATCAACGGTCCCAGACCATTCACTAATGGTTAGACAAGCCTCTAAGAATGGGCCCCTACCACTGCATTTCCTCGGTAGGCCCTTCATCCCCCAGTCCGACACTGGCGCTGCAGGAATCACTGGGAAAATGGCGCTGTGCCATTTTCCCGGTGTTTCGCACAAGCGCAGTAGGAAAATCACTGGGAAAATGGCTGCCGTGCCACTTTCCTGGAGATCTGCACATGCGCTATAGGCTCTGGGACAGTGCTAGGGACCCCTAGGGACCCTAGTGCCCAGAGCTCTGCAGCGCAGTCGGCTAGAGAGGAGGGGGCCCAGACAGAGCCTGCACATGGACCTATCCTCCTCTCTAGATATGCCCCTGAAAAGAGCCTTCCCCAAACTGTTGCCACAAATTTGGAAGCATACATAGCATTGTCCAAAATGTCTTGGTATGCTGTAGCATTAACATTGTCCTTCAATGGGGATAAGGGACCTAGCCCAAACTGGCCCGGCACTCCCACCTCTGATAGCGTCTGCCACAGGTGCCCTCAGTGTTTGGCGTTGCATAGAAACAAAAGAAAGCGGCACTCCAGTGTTCTGGTACAAATGGTGAAATATATTGGCAAACAGATGTAGATACCAACATTTTGAGGCTAACACAGCCTCTTCATCAAGGTGAACATGACAAAGAGGCTGTGTTTGCCTCGAAACATTGGTATCTACATCTGTTTGCCAATATATTTCACCATTTGTACCAGACCACTGGAGTGCCGCTTTCTTTTGTTTGAATATATATATATATATATATATATATATATTCAATGTGTACACATCAATTTCTATAGTACTATAAATATTCAGAATGCAATATCTAGCAGAATCTGCAATACTGTAAGTGTTAAATGTGTAATAAAAGCCTGTCAAAGTGAACCAATAAACATTTCGAAGTGCATGCAACTAACATTACAGTGAATACCTAAACTTAAATTCCACTAGATACTGGATGTGTTTCCAATTAATTAGTTCAGCTGAGCTCTTTACAGGTAGTTCTCACAAAGCAAGCACACACAGCGTAGCCCTGCCGGGCGATCTGCCACAGGGCCGGATTAACGCTCCGGGGGGCCTGGTTTACTTAAGTCAAGGCAAGGGGGCCCCCAGACATACATATATATTTCTATATATTTTGAATACATACACACACACACACAGCAAATGTATGCACAACACACACACAGCATACATACACATATATATATATATATATATATACAAACATACAACACAGTCACACGCAGCATTACCTACACATACACACAGCATACATACATATACACAACACACGTCTTACAGTCACACACAGCAAACATACCGTCACACACAGCATACATACACACAACATACACACAGCTTTCCTACAAACACACATAGCATGCATACATACACACACTCAACATACCTACACACTCACACCATACCTACAAACGGGTGGTCTTCAGTTTGCCGGCTGCCGGGCTCCCGACGACCAGCATACCGGTGCCGGAATTCCGACCGCCGGCATATCGACAGCTTTTCTCCCTCTTGGGGGGTCCACGACCCCCCTGGAGGGAGAATAGATAGCGTGGTGCGCAACACCGTTCCCGCAGTGTGACGAGCGCAGCTGTTGGTTTGTCGGCGATCAGGATTCCGGTGCCGGTATGCTGGACGCCGGGAGCCCGACCGCCGGCATAACATACTACAGGAGGAGATCCATGTGAGCCGAACTGCTGCTGCTGCACCTGGTGATAAGCAGCTCCCTTGGCTGTGTGTGACTTTGCAACAATGTTTTCAAAGCAGAGAGCTCTCTGTGAGGAGAGCAGTCACAGCCCAGTAGCTGCTTCAGTTATGCAAGGCTGTCTCCATCTCTGAAAAACTGATTTGGTCTTGGAAGGGGGGCCTCTGAGATTTGGGGGCCCAGGGTAACATACTCCCTGCCGCCCCCCCCCTTCCCCCCCTTAATCTGGTTCTGCTCTGCCGCCTCTTCTGCTCCAGAATGACATGGCTGCGTGTCTCAGCTGACAGCCGTGGACGTCAGTGGTGCAAGTAGGAAAAATGTCTTAGTGGTACTGCGTGTATGCGCAGATGGTGCACCAAAAATGGGTGTGGCCACATGCTACACAGGGTGTGGCCAATGAAAATGGGGGCGTGATATACATATTTGGGGGACCAGATACACATATGACCCCAATTGTGCAGTGCCAGATACACATATGACCCCAGTAGTGCTAGATACACGTATGCCCCCACTGTGCCAGATATGTCCCCACAGTGCCAGAGACACATATGCCCCCACATTGCCAGATATGCCCCCACAGTGCCAAATATGCTCCCACAGTGACAGACAGAAATATACCCCCACAATGCCAGATACAAATATTCCCCTACAGTGCCAGATATGTCCCCACAGTGCCAGATACACATATGCCCCTAGAGTGCCAGATATGCCCCCACAGTGCCAGATACAAATATGCCCCCACAGTGCCAGATACACATATGCCCCTAGAGTGCCAGATATGCCCCCACAGTGCCAGATACAAATATGCCCCCACAGTGCCAGATACAAATATGCCCCCACAGTGCCAGATATGCCTCCACAGTGCCAGGTACACACATTCCCCCCACAGTGCTGCTCACCGCTGCTTGCTGCTGCTGTGTGTGTGTCAGGGGAGGAGAGTGCAGTGTGTGCCTCTCCTTCCCCTCAATGCTCAGTCTGGCGCTGCATGATTCTCAAACCAGGCGCCAGTTCGTGAGCCAATCAAGGCTTGGGGTCAAGCAAGCAATCAGGAGCGTCGCTGCCAGTCCGTGAACTCTTATTGGCTCATGAACCGGCGGCTGGTTTGAGATCCTACATGCCGCAGCTGGACTGTGCAATGAGGGGCTCTGCAACCAAGTATCTAGGTCTAAGTAGCTGATCATGCTCCAGCAATCCTGTATAGCCGGTACTACTCCATATCCCAGAATCTGACCCTAAGTAGCTGATCATGCTCCAGCAATCCTGTATAGCCGGTACTACTCCACATCCCAGAATCTGACCCTAAGTAGCTGATCATGCTCCAGCAATCCTGTATAGCCGGTACTACTCCATATCCCAGAATCTGACCCTAAGTAGCTGGTCAGACTCGTAACCCAGCAATCCTGAATAGCTGGTACTGCTTCGCATCCCATAATCTGAGCCTAAGCAGCTGATCGCAATCCAGCAATCCTGCATAGCTGAGACTGCTCCACATCTCAGCATCTAAACTTTTGTGTTCCAGCAATCCGCCACATTCCGAAACCATGTAATCACTATAACACCTTATCTCTCTTCACTCTCCTATCCTGCATGAAGAGGAGTTATTAGGCTGCCTAATTTCCAACCCAGGCTCCCGCACTCCACTCCCGTGGCCACTTCTAGTACAAACCCATAAATTAATCCAAGCCTGACAGTGGTGCATTTATACAGGAGATAATGCTTTTCCTTTGTATCCAGTATTGGTTAGCAATACCATGTGACTCATTCCGAGTTGATCGTAGCTGTGCTAAATTTAGCACAGCGGCGATGCCTTTGCACTTCAAGAGTAGCTCCCGACCAGCACAGCTTTAGCGTGCTGGCCGGGAGCTACTCGTCGCTCCCCGGCCCGCAGTGGCTGCATGTGACGTAACGAAGCCGCCGTGGCCCGCCCCCCCCAACGGTCCAGCCACGTCTACGTTGTGTGGACCGCGCCCCTAAACGGTGGCTTAACGCCGCCGTCCAGCCCTCTCCTGCCCAGCGACCACCTCTGCCTCAGAGGCGATTGCTAGGCAACGACGGCATGCGCAGTTCCGACCCGATCACTTCGCTGCGATAAACTGCAGTGAGCGATCGGGGCGGAATGACCCCCATAGTTCCTTAGGACTATTTTACTCTGCAGTGATTGCTGTTTGAATTTCTTCACAAGAAACAGAAGTACTGTATCTATTTTCTTTATTTCTGGCTGCTCTTCTGTAATACACTGTAAAGGCCCGTACACACTGGCCGATATATCGGCCATTCTCTTGAACGGCCGATATATCGCGGGTCCGTCGGCTAGTGTGTACGGCCGATACGTCTGTGAACTCCGTCGTTCACAGACGTATCGCGTCAGCCCCACAGCACAGCCGACGGCCAATATATCTACCGATATATTGGTGCGTCACTGTGTGTGTACGGCAGTCGGCCGACTGCCTGTACACATGCTGCGGCGGCCGGCGGTGATTGACAGCTGAACTGGGCGGGCGTGTGTACACGCCCGCCCAGTTCATGATGTCAGTCCCCGACGGATCGGGCAGTGTGTATGCTCAACACACTGCCCGATCCGTCCATAGATATATCTGCCGATCAATTGATCGGCAGATATATCTTCCAGTGTGTACTCACCTTAAGGAACTACTGTAGCTACAAAGTATCTTTTTTATATCTGTATTCTAGCAGAATTCTATCTCCAGCAATAGCTAAGGACTCTTGAAATCTGTTTCATTGTCTGTCCTCCTTTATGTGTAGTAATCAGGGATATATAACAGCAGAAGAAGCTTTATTGGTCTTAGCTGAACCTGCAGATGATGTGGCCTCTATCTTCTTAACAAACTGGCCTAGCCTTTCTCCTGCCTGAGGTGATACAGCTCCTAGAAGAGCCACCGAGAGAGAGCAGGTAGTCTTTATCTAGGTCTGGCAGGGGCCCGTATCCGCTCTGCCCCCGTAACCTGCACTGCCACTTCGGGCAGGGAGAGAGGAAAGGCTGCAGCAGCCTTTCTCCCCAACTAGCACAAGCTGCTGTGAGCTGGCCTGGGAAGAGATGCTGCTGTTGAGGCAGAAAAAAAAGGGGACCACTATGTGGAGAGAAGCACTGGTATTCCGCAATTGTAATATTACCAAAAACGTTTAAAATGGCAATGCACCAATATACATGTAAAAACATCAACAATGTCATAAAGAAACACAGTATTAAAAACCATTAATAAAGCGCCCCTTCACACACACGGTTCACTGCCTACAAGGACGGCACGGCCCCAGCATGGCAGCCGGACTTTTCAGTGGATATTTCTGGCTGCAACCCAGCAGCCGGGCCAGGGCCGTGCTGTGTGAAAGGACCCTACACCATCCGGCTTTTTCCTGCCCGGCAAAAACCGCCGCATGTGAAACAGCCCTTACAGCTTTCTCACTGTGGGGTATTTTACAAATGCTGGCTTACAGTCTCTCCATTCCAGATAACGCGTTTCCCCGCCTATGTCCGAACTTGGAGCCCTGTGATCCCAGAATATTGGATTCCACACAGGAGTAAACACCTAAGAAACCTTCCAATGGAAAAGGCTACAATGTTAAGGTTACAGCACCAGTGGCCGGGAGGCTCAAGGATCCTGTGGACTCCATTGATGGGTAAAATGTATATTCGACCCTCTGTGCCTTATACTGTAATTAACGCTTGCTATAAAAACACTGCAGGCTTGCCAATTTTTGGAGTAGAGAGCCTTTCCTCATCTACTAACAAGTTTTTCAGCTGCTTCTAATGCTATAGCAAATTGCTCACTAAAATGTTCTTTTTGGGACTTTCTAACTTTACAGGCCGGCAGTTTTTTAATGCTGTGTTTCTTTATGACATTGTTGATGTATTTTACATGTATATTGGTGCTTTGCCATTTTAAATTTTTTATTTTGCAATATTAAAATTACTGAATACCAGTCCTTCTCTCCACATAGTGGTCCCTTTTTTTCTTCTTCTTCTTATTTTGTGGGTCGAGCATACCCACAGAGGAGCAGTAGGCATTTAGCAACAAATTGGCACTAGGTCAAATATTTATTTTTGCCTGACTGATACATTTTGAAGTTTTGCATGAAATATGGTGCTGCAGTCAGGTGGGATTAGTGTAGCACTTCTCTTTGGGGCTGGTCTGCATCCTATGAAGCCTGTCTCTATTAACCAACTATGGCTTCCAGCTGGAGTATGGTGTAAGGGTGTGAAGCTTGGATTACTAGGGCAGTACAGACCTCTCTAGATACTTGCACTGTGTTCCTGGAGCTGGTACAGTCTGTCAGTGAGGGTTCTTCCCTCTGGGCTGGTGCCTCTGGGGCTTCTTGGGAAGCAGGTAGAGAATGCTGCCCAGCTGCTCTGATTGTGTGTAATCCACAATCAGAGTGGCCAGGGAGAATATTTCTCTGCCTACCTCTCAGCCAACAGACTTATGGACAGAGCAAGCAGCCAAACACTCCATGTGAACTGCACACAATCAGAGGGGATCCGGTATGAAGATCGACAGTGTCTAGGTCGACAATGTTTAGGTCGACCACTATAGGTCGACAGTCACTAGGTTGACATGGATGGAAGGTCGACAGGGTTTCTAGGTCGACATGTGCTAGGTCGACAGGTCTAAAGGTCGACATGAGTTTTTCACATCTTTTTTTTTTTTTCGAATTTTTTTATACTTAACGATCCACGTGGACTACGATTGGAACTGTAAAGTGTGCCTAGCGGAGCGAAGGCACCATGGGCGAAGCATGGCGAGCGAAGCGAGCCATGTGAGGGGACGCGGTGCACTAATTTGGGATCCCGGTACTCTACGAAGAAAACGACAAAAAAAAAAAATCCTCATGTCGACCTTTAGACCTGTCGACCTAGCACATGTCGACCTAGAAACCCTGTCGACCTTCCATCCATGTCGACCTAGTGATTGTCGACCTATAGTGGTCGACCTAAACATTGTCGACCTAGACACTGTCGATTTGATGAACCACACCCGACTCAAGCAAGGATGAATTGATAAGTGAGTGATGGGACCCTGCTAAACAGAGCTAACAGTTGGGCTTTCATGGAAGGGACTTTCAACAAAGTAGGGAGGGGATTCACTAGAAATCTTATTTGAAGTGGAAAATCCCTTTAGGCATTCCAGCTACTGCTATTTTACCAGGACCCTTAGCTAATCTCTTAGTATCTTCAAAGATGTAGATTAATCCCAGCTGGAGTGCCAGTAGGTCTCTAACGCAGAGGCTAAAAGGGAGATGAGAACCCACTTTTAATGCTGCAGCATCCTAGTGTATGGTCCATGGCAGAATCTAATTTTGTATTCCTGAGACAACGGCCGCCATACCCGGCTCCTGCTATAATGAAAATGGCTGATAAAGATGTATTTTATTATTATAAATAAAAGATCTAAACAGAAACATTTTATTTAGTTTGAAACTTTTTTTTTCTTCAAGGCATTATTTTTATATACATACTGTAGTATGAAAACTGCATCGCAAATTATCTTTTGTATAATTTCATATGTCCTAATTTGTACAAGCAAGCCCATACCTCCCCAATTTTGGCGGGACAGTCCAGTTTTTCATGGTTTGTCCCACTGTCCCACCCGCGGGTCTCAGTGTCCTGCGGTGGAGGTGGGGGGTCCAGTTGGGAGATTCCCTCTGTCACTCACTGCTCTGAGCATCTATTCCCTGGCAGATAGGGATAGGGGGCATGACCAGCAGCTCGCTAAGCGCTGTCCATGCCCCAACAGTGACGAAAACAGGGTTGTGGTTAGTGATTGCGGCCTTTGCCACAAGGCCACGCCCTTGCCGCAAGGCCACCCCCCCTCATTTCAGCAAGGCACCATCGGCACGCAAAAAATGTCCGTCCATGGCTAACACAGAAGTTGAGAGGTATGCAAACCTAGTATTGATGGGACTCCTGTGGGTAAATTTGTGGTACTCCGTTATCAGGTGTGCTGGTGTGATGTGTAGTTTTGATCCCTTTGCCAGGTCTGTTATATCCACTTCCTACATTCAGGATCTTCAGTTTGAACAGAGAGGTGAGGAGTGTTGTCCAAACACAGCAAATTACTACAATCGTTTTCCAGCTGAAGACTCAATTTATTAAAGAAGATTGCAAAAGAGCTGTCAGATTGTTAACTATTTTCACATTATTGCTTAGGTTGCAATTGACAACATTTAACAGTAAGTTACACATGGAGCTAAATATTATTTTTATTATATTGGAACTCTTCAACTGGACGTTGTCCACTGCTGAAATTATTATCCATTACCTGGGTCTATTTACTCAAAACCACTTTACGTGTGTGTGTGTGTGTGTGTGTGTGTGTGTGTGTGTGTGTGTGTGTGTGTGTGTGTATATATATATATATATATATATATATATATATATATATATATACACCCACTATATGGACAAAAGTATTCGGACGCCTGACCATTACAGCTACAGGGACTGTAATGACATTGTATTCAATACGTATACTTTAATATGGAGTTGGTCCCCTTTTGCAGCTATAAAAGCTTCCATTCTTCTTGGAAGGCTTTCCACAAGATTTTGGGGTGTTTCTGTGGGAATTTGTGCACATTCTTTCTGTAGAACATTTATGAGGTCAGGCACTGATGTTGGACGAGTAGGCCTGGCTCACAATCTCTGTTCAAGTTCATCCAAAAGGTGCTCAGTGGGGTTAAGGTCAGGACTCTGTGCCGGCCAGTCAAGATCTTCCACACCAAACTCATCAAACCATGTCTTTATAGTGCTTGTTTTGTGCAATGAGGCACAGTCATGTTGGTAAAGAAAAGAGCCACTGGCATATTTATAAAGGGTGCAGTGTGTGTGGTGCACACGGGCGACCATGGTCCAGGGGGGCCCACACCGCACACTCTGCACCCATTATTTTTAATAATCACTCTCTGGAGGCTCACGGCGCAGCAGTAGCGCTGCACAGGCTTGGACTGGCCCATAGGGGTACAGGGGAAACCACCGGTGGGCCCCACTGCCTGGGGGCCCCACTGTCTGGGGGCCCACCATCTCAATTATACATTATGCATATGTTACATTATACTGCACAGGACTATGGTGTATTTTCTACAGTGCATTATTGTTATTTCTCTAACGTCCTAGTGGATGCTGGGAACTCCGAAAGGACCATGGGGAATAGCGGCTCCGCAGGAGTCTGGGCACAACTAAAAGAAAGCTTTTAGACTACCTGGTGTGCACTGGCTCCTCCCACTATGACCCTCCTCCAAGCCTCAGTTAGATTTTTGTGCCCGGCCGAGCTGGATGCACACTAGGGGCTCTCCTGAGCTCTTAGAAGAAAGTATATTTTAGTTTTTTTATTTTACAGTGAGACCTGCTGGCAACAGGCTCACTGCAACGAGGGACTAAGGGGAGAAGAAGCGAACCTACCTGCTTGCAGCTAGCTTGGGCTTCTTAGGCTACTGGACACCATTAGCTCCAGAGGGACCGACCGCATGGAACTGGCCTTGGTGTTCGGTCCCGGAGCCGCGCCGCCGTCCCCCTTACAGAGCCAGAAGCAAGAAGAATCCGGAAAATCGGCGGCATGAAGACTTCTGTCTTCTCCAAGGTAGCGCACAGCACTGCAGCTGTGCGCCATTGCTTCTCATACACACTTCACACTCCGGTCACTGAGGGTGCAGGGCGCTGGGGGGGGGCGCCCTGAGCAGCAATAAAAACACCTTGGCTGGCAAAACAATCACAATATATAGCCCCAGAGGCTATATATGTGATAATTACCCCTGCCAGAATCCTTAAAAAAGCGGGAGAATAGTCCGCGAAAAAGGGGCGGAGCTATCCCCCTCAGCACACTGGCGCCATTTTTCTCTCACAGTTCCGCTGGAAGGAAGCTCCCTGGCTCTCCCCTGCAGTCTACACTACAGAAAAAGGGTAAAAAAGAGAGGGGGGGCACTAAATTTAGGCGCAGTAAATATTATAGCAGCTATAGGGGACATAATTCAGTTAGTCCCTGCGGTATATAGCGCTCTGGTGTGTGCTGGCATACTCTCTCTCTGTCTCCCCAAAGGACTTCTGTGGGGTCCTGTCCTCTGTTTAGAGCATTCCCGGTGTGTGTGCGGTGTGTCGGTACGGCTGTGTCGACATGTTTGAGGAGGAAAATTATGTGGAGGCGGAGCAGATGCCTGTAGAAGTGATGTCACCCCCTGCGGGGCAGACACCTGAGTGGATGGTTTTATGGAAGGAATTACGTGCAAGTGTCGACTCCTTACACAAAAAATTTGACGACATGCCAAATGCGGGACAGCCGGCTTCTCAGCTTGTGCCTGCCCAGGTGTCTCAAAGGCCATCAGGGGCTCTAAAACGCCCGCTACCTCAGATGGCAGACCCAGATGTCGACACGGATACTGATACCAGTGTCGACGACGATGAGTCTAATCTAATGTCCACTAAGGCCATTCGCTGCATGATTGAGGCAATGAAAGAGGTGTTACACATTTCAGATTTAAACCCAGGTACCACAAAAAAGGGTATTATGTTTGGGGAGAAAAAACTACCCGTAGTTTTTCCCCCATCTGAAGAATTAAATGAAGTGTGTGAAGAAGCGTGGGCTTTCCCTGATAAGAGATTGATAATCTCAAAAAAATTACTAATGGCGTTCCCTTTCCCGCCAGAGGATAGGGCACGTTGGGAAACACCTCCTAGGGTGGATAAAGCGCTCACACGTTTGTCTAAAAAGGTGGCACTTCCGTCTCCGGATACGGCCACCCTGAAGGAGCCTGCGGATAGAAAACAGGAGGCAATCCTGAAGTCTATATATACACACACAGGCATTATACTTAGACCAGCTATTGCGTCAGCATGGATGTGCAGTGCTGCCGCTGCGTGGTCAGATTCCCTGTCAGAAAATATTGACACCCTAGACAGGGACACTATTCTGCTAACCATAGAGCATATAAAAGACTCAGTCTTATACATGAGAGATGCACAGAGGGAGATCTGCCGGCTGGCATCTAAAATAAGTGCATTGTCCATTTCTGCTAGGAGAGGCTTATGGACCCGGCAGTGGACAGGGGATGCAGATTCCAAAAGGCACATGGAAGTTTTGCCTTATAAGGGTGAGGAGTTATTCGGGGATGGTCTCTCGGCCCTCGTTTCCACAGCGACAGCTGGGAAGTCAGCATTTTTACCCCATGTTCCCTCACAGCCTAAAAAAGCGCAGTTTTATCAGGTACAGTCCTTTCGGACCCAGAAAAACAGGCGAGGAAAAGGCGGGTCTTTTCTGTCCAGAGGCAGAGGTAGGGGAAAAAGGCTGCAACAAACAGCTAGTTCCCAGGAGCAAAAGTCCTCCCCCGCTTCTTCCAAGTCCGCCGCATGACGGTGGGGCTCCACAGGCGGAGCCAGGTACGGTGGGGGGCCGCCTCAAAAATTTCAGCGATCAGTGGGCTCGCTCACAGGTGGATCCCTGGATCTTTCAAGTAGTATCTCAGGGGTACAAGCTGGAATTCGAGGCGTCTCCCCCCCGCCGTTTCCTCAAATCAGCCTTGCCAGCAACTCCCTCGGACAGGGAGGCTGTGCTAGAGGCAATTCACAAGCTGTATTCCCAGTGCGTGATAGTCAAGGTGCCCCTACTTCAACAAGGACGGGGTTACTATTCCACGCTGTTTGTGGTACCGAAACCGGACGGTTCGGTGAGACCCATTTTAAATTTGAAATCCTTGAACACATACATAAAAAAATTCAAGTTCAAGATGGAATCGCTCAGGGCGGTTATTGCAAGTCTAGACGAGGGGGATTACATGGTATCCCTGGACATCAAGGATGCTTACCTGCATGTCCCCATTTACCATCCTCACCAGGAGTACCTCAGATTTGCAGTACAGAATTGCCATTACCAATTCCAGACGCTGCCGTTTGGTCTGTCCACGGCACCGATGGTGTTTACCAAGGTAATGGCGGAAATGATGATACTCCTTCGAAAAAAGGGAGTTTTAATTATCCCATACTTGGACGATCTCCTAATAAAGGCGAGATCCAAGGAGCAGTTGTTGGTAGGAGTAGCACTATCTCAGGAGGTGCTACACCAGCACGGTTAGATTCTAAATATTCAAAAGTCACAGCTGGTTCCGACGACACGTCTACTGTTCCTGGGAATGATTCTGGACACAGTCCAGAAAAAAGTGTTTCTCCCAGAGGAAAAAGCCATGGAGCTGTCATCTCTAGTCAGAAACCTCCTGAAACCAAAACAGGTGTCGGTGCATCACTGCACGCGAGTCCTGGGAAAGATGGTGGCTTCTTACGAAGCAATTCCTTTCGGCAGGTTCCATGCCAGAATCTTTCAGTGGGACCTGTTGGACCAATGGTCCGGATCGCATCTTCAGATGCATCGGCTAATAACCCTGTCTCCAAGAACCAGGGTGTCTCTACTGTGGTGGCTGCAGAGTGCTCATCTTCTAGAGGGCCGCAGATTCGGCATACAGGACTGGGTCCTGGTGACCACGGATGCCAGCCTTCGAGGCTGGGGGGCAGTCACACAGGGAAGAAACTTCCAAGGACTATGGTCGAGTCAGGAGACTTCCCTACACATAAATATTCTAGAACTGAGGGCCATTTACAATGCCCTAAGTCAGGCAAAATCCCTGCTTCAAAACCAGCCGGTACTGATCCAATCAGACAACATCACGGCAGTCGCCCATGTAAACCGACAGGGCGGCACAAGAAGCAGGACGGCGATGGCAGAAGCCACAAGGATTCTCCGATGGGCGGAAAATCACGTGTTAGCACTGTCAGCAGTGTTCATTCCGGGAGTGGACAACTGGGAAGCAGACTTCCTCAGCAGACACGATCTCCACCCGGGAGAGTGGGGACTTCATCCAGAAGTCTTCACACTGATTGTAAATCGTTGGGAACGGCCACAGGTGGACATGATGGCGTCCCGCCTAAACAAAAAACTAGAGAGATATTGCGCCAGGTCAAGGGACCCTCAGGCGATAGCGGTGGACGCTCTAGTGACACCGTGGGTGTACCTGTCGGTTTATGTGTTCCCTCCTCTGCCTCTCATACCAAAGGTACTGAGAATAATAAGAAAACGAGGAGTAAGGACAATTCTCGTGGTTCCGGATTGGCCAAGAAGAGCGTGGTACCCGGAACTTCAAGAGATGATCTCAGAGGACCCATGGCCTCTGCCGCTCAGACAGGACCTGCTGCAGCAGGGGCCCTGTCTGTTCCAAGACTTACCGCGGCTGCGTTTGACGGCATGGCGGTTGAACACCGGATCCTAAAGGAGAAAGGCATTCTGGAGGATGTCATTCCTACGCTGATTAAAGCCAGGAAAGATGTAACTGTAAAACATTATCACCGCATATGGCGGAAATATGTTGCTTGATGTGAGGCCAATAAGGCCCCAACAGAGGAATTTCAGCTGGGTCGATTTCTGCACTTCCTACAGGCAGGAGTGTCTATGGGCCTAAAATTAGGCTCCATTAAGGTGCAGATATCGGCTCTGTCGATTTTCTTCCAAAAAGAGCTGGCTTCACTACCTGAAGTTCAGACATTTGTAAAAGGAGTGCTGCATATTCAGCCCCCTTTTGTGCCTCCAGTGGCACCCTGGGATCTCAACGTGGTGTTGAATTTCCTAAAATCACATTGGTTTGAACCACTGAAGATCTCACGTGGAAAGTGGTCATGTTATTGGCCTTGGCTTCGGCCAGGCGTGTTTCAGAATTGGCGGCTTTGTCATGCAAAAACCCTTATCTGATTTTCCATATGGATAGGGCAGAATTGAGGACTCGTCCCCAGTTTCTCCCTAAGGTGGTATCAGCTTTTCACTTGAACCAACCTATTGTAGTGCCTGCGGCTACTAGTAACGTGGAGGATTCCAAGTTGCTGGACGTAGTCAGGGCCTTGAAAATTTATGTTTCCAGGACGGCTGGAGTCAGGAAAACTGACTCGCTATTTATCCTGTATGCACCCAACAAACTGGGTGCTCCTGCTTCTAAGCAGACTATTGCTCGCTGGATATGTAGCACAATTCAGCTGGCGCATTCTGCGGTTGGACTGCCGCGTCCTAAATCAGTTAAAGCCCATTCTACAAGGAAGGGGGCTCATCTTTGGCGGCTGCCCGAGGGGTCTCGGCTTTACAACTTTGCCGAGCTGCTACTTGGTCAGGGGCAAACACGTTTGCAAAATTCTACAAATTTGATACCCTGGCTGAGGAGGACCTTGAGTTCTCTCATTCGGTGCTGCAGAGTCATCCGCACTCTCCCGCCCGTTTGGGAGCTTTGGTATAATCCCCATGGTCCTTTCGGAGTTCCCAGCATCCACTAGGACGTTAGAGAAAATAAGATTTTACTCACCGGTAAATCTATTTCTCGTAGTCCGTAGTGGATGCTGGGCGCCCGTCCCTAGTGCGGATTGTCTGCAATAATTGTACATAGTTATTGTTTAATAACGGGTTATTGTTATGAGCCATCTGTTGAGAGGCTCAGTTTAGTTTCATACTGTTAACTGGATATGGTATCACGTGTTGTACGGTGTGATTGGTGTGGCTGGTATGAGTCTTACCCGGGATTCAAAATCCTTCCTTATTGTGTCAGCTCTTCCGGGCACAGTATCCTAACTGAGGCTTGGAGGAGGGTCATAGTGGGAGGAGCCAGTGCACACCAGGTAGTCTAAAAGCTTTCTTTTAGTTGTGCCCAGACTCCTGCGGAGCCGCTATTCCCCATGGTCCTTTCGGAGTTCCCAGCATCCACTACGGACTACGAGAAATAGATTTACCGGTGAGTAAAATCTTATTTAATCTGGTACATTATCATGCATGCACTAGCAGTATTTACCAAATATATTATTTATCAACGGTCCCAGACCATTCACTAATGGTTAGACAAGCCTCTAAGAATGGGCCCCTACCACTGCATTTCCTCGGTAGGCCCTTCATCCCCCAGTCCGACACTGGCGCTGCAGGAATCACTGGGAAAATGGCGCTGTGCCATTTTCCCGGTGTTTCGCACAAGCGCAGTAGGAAAATCACTGGGAAAATGGCTGCCGTGCCACTTTCCTGGAGATCTGCACATGCGCTATAGGCTCTGGGACAGTGCTAGGGACCCCTAGGGACCCTAGTGCCCAGAGCTCTGCAGCGCAGTCGGCTAGAGAGGAGGGGGCCCAGACAGAGCCTGCACATGGACCTATCCTCCTCTCTAGATATGCCCCTGAAAAGAGCCTTCCCCAAACTGTTGCCACAAATTTGGAAGCATACATAGCATTGTCCAAAATGTCTTGGTATGCTGTAGCATTAACATTGTCCTTCAATGGGGATAAGGGACCTAGCCCAAACTGGCCCGGCACTCCCACCTCTGATAGCGTCTGCCACAGGTGCCCTCAGTGTTTGGCGTTGCATAGAAACAAAAGAAAGCGGCACTCCAGTGTTCTGGTACAAATGGTGAAATATATTGGCAAACAGATGTAGATACCAACATTTTGAGGCTAACACAGCCTCTTCATCAAGGTGAACATGACAAAGAGGCTGTGTTTGCCTCGAAACATTGGTATCTACATCTGTTTGCCAATATATTTCACCATTTGTACCAGACCACTGGAGTGCCGCTTTCTTTTGTTTGAATATATATATATATATATATATATATTCAATGTGTACACATCAATTTCTATAGTACTATAAATATTCAGAATGCAATATCTAGCAGAATCTGCAATACTGTAAGTGTTAAATGTGTAATAAAAGCCTGTCAAAGTGAACCAATAAACATTTCGAAGTGCATGCAACTAACATTACAGTGAATACCTAAACTTAAATTCCACTAGATACTGGATGTGTTTCCAATTAATTAGTTCAGCTGAGCTCTTTACAGGTAGTTCTCACAAAGCAAGCACACACAGCGTAGCCCTGCCGGGCGATCTGCCACAGGGCCGGATTAACGCTCCGGGGGGCCTGGTTTACTTAAGTCAAGGCAAGGGGGCCCCCAGACATACATATATATTTCTATATATTTTGAATACATACACACACACACACAGCAAATGTATGCACAACACACACACAGCATACATACACATATATATATATATATATATATACAAACATACAACACAGTCACACGCAGCATTACCTACACATACACACAGCATACATACATATACACAACACACGTCTTACAGTCACACACAGCAAACATACCGTCACACACAGCATACATACACACAACATACACACAGCTTTCCTACAAACACACATAGCATGCATACATACACACACTCAACATACCTACACACTCACACCATACCTACAAACGGGTGGTCTTCAGTTTGCCGGCTGCCGGGCTCCCGACGACCAGCATACCGGTGCCGGAATTCCGACCGCCGGCATATCGACAGCTTTTCTCCCTCTTGGGGGGTCCACGACCCCCCTGGAGGGAGAATAGATAGCGTGGTGCGCAACACCGTTCCCGCAGTGTGACGAGCGCAGCTGTTGGTTTGTCGGCGATCAGGATTCCGGTGCCGGTATGCTGGACGCCGGGAGCCCGACCGCCGGCATAACATACTACAGGAGGAGATCCATGTGAGCCGAACTGCTGCTGCTGCACCTGGTGATAAGCAGCTCCCTTGGCTGTGTGTGACTTTGCAACAATGTTTTCAAAGCAGAGAGCTCTCTGTGAGGAGAGCAGTCACAGCCCAGTAGCTGCTTCAGTTATGCAAGGCTGTCTCCATCTCTGAAAAACTGATTTGGTCTTGGAAGGGGGGCCTCTGAGATTTGGGGGCCCAGGGTAACATACTCCCTGCCGCCCCCCCCCTTCCCCCCCTTAATCTGGTTCTGCTCTGCCGCCTCTTCTGCTCCAGAATGACATGGCTGCGTGTCTCAGCTGACAGCCGTGGACGTCAGTGGTGCAAGTAGGAAAAATGTCTTAGTGGTACTGCGTGTATGCGCAGATGGTGCACCAAAAATGGGTGTGGCCACATGCTACACAGGGTGTGGCCAATGAAAATGGGGGCGTGATATACATATTTGGGGGACCAGATACACATATGACCCCAATTGTGCAGTGCCAGATACACATATGACCCCAGTAGTGCTAGATACACGTATGCCCCCACTGTGCCAGATATGTCCCCACAGTGCCAGAGACACATATGCCCCCACATTGCCAGATATGCCCCCACAGTGCCAAATATGCTCCCACAGTGACAGACAGAAATATACCCCCACAATGCCAGATACAAATATTCCCCTACAGTGCCAGATATGTCCCCACAGTGCCAGATACACATATGCCCCTAGAGTGCCAGATATGCCCCCACAGTGCCAGATACAAATATGCCCCCACAGTGCCAGATACACATATGCCCCTAGAGTGCCAGATATGCCCCCACAGTGCCAGATACAAATATGCCCCCACAGTGCCAGATACAAATATGCCCCCACAGTGCCAGATATGCCTCCACAGTGCCAGGTACACACATTCCCCCCACAGTGCTGCTCACCGCTGCTTGCTGCTGCTGTGTGTGTGTCAGGGGAGGAGAGTGCAGTGTGTGCCTCTCCTTCCCCTCAATGCTCAGTCTGGCGCTGCATGATTCTCAAACCAGGCGCCAGTTCGTGAGCCAATCAAGGCTTGGGGTCAAGCAAGCAATCAGGAGCGTCGCTGCCAGTCCGTGAACTCTTATTGGCTCATGAACCGGCGGCTGGTTTGAGATCCTACATGCCGCAGCTGGACTGTGCAATGAGGGGCTCTGCAACCAAGTATCTAGGTCTAAGTAGCTGATCATGCTCCAGCAATCCTGTATAGCCGGTACTACTCCATATCCCAGAATCTGACCCTAAGTAGCTGATCATGCTCCAGCAATCCTGTATAGCCGGTACTACTCCACATCCCAGAATCTGACCCTAAGTAGCTGATCATGCTCCAGCAATCCTGTATAGCCGGTACTACTCCATATCCCAGAATCTGACCCTAAGTAGCTGGTCAGACTCGTAACCCAGCAATCCTGAATAGCTGGTACTGCTTCGCATCCCATAATCTGAGCCTAAGCAGCTGATCGCAATCCAGCAATCCTGCATAGCTGAGACTGCTCCACATCTCAGCATCTAAACTTTTGTGTTCCAGCAATCCGCCACATTCCGAAACCATGTAATCACTATAACACCTTATCTCTCTTCACTCTCCTATCCTGCATGAAGAGGAGTTATTAGGCTGCCTAATTTCCAACCCAGGCTCCCGCACTCCACTCCCGTGGCCACTTCTAGTACAAACCCATAAATTAATCCAAGCCTGACAGTGGTGCATTTATACAGGAGATAATGCTTTTCCTTTGTATCCAGTATTGGTTAGCAATACCATGTGACTCATTCCGAGTTGATCGTAGCTGTGCTAAATTTAGCACAGCGGCGATGCCTTTGCACTTCAAGAGTAGCTCCCGACCAGCACAGCTTTAGCGTGCTGGCCGGGAGCTACTCGTCGCTCCCCGGCCCGCAGTGGCTGCATGTGACGTAACGAAGCCGCCGTGGCCCGCCCCCCCCAACGGTCCAGCCACGTCTACGTTGTGTGGACCGCGCCCCTAAACGGTGGCTTAACGCCGCCGTCCAGCCCTCTCCTGCCCAGCGACCACCTCTGCCTCAGAGGCGATTGCTAGGCAACGACGGCATGCGCAGTTCCGACCCGATCACTTCGCTGCGATAAACTGCAGTGAGCGATCGGGGCGGAATGACCCCCATAGTTCCTTAGGACTATTTTACTCTGCAGTGATTGCTGTTTGAATTTCTTCACAAGAAACAGAAGTACTGTATCTATTTTCTTTATTTCTGGCTGCTCTTCTGTAATACACTGTAAAGGCCCGTACACACTGGCCGATATATCGGCCATTCTCTTGAACGGCCGATATATCGCGGGTCCGTCGGCTAGTGTGTACGGCCGATACGTCTGTGAACTCCGTCGTTCACAGACGTATCGCGTCAGCCCCACAGCACAGCCGACGGCCAATATATCTACCGATATATTGGTGCGTCACTGTGTGTGTACGGCAGTCGGCCGACTGCCTGTACACATGCTGCGGCGGCCGGCGGTGATTGACAGCTGAACTGGGCGGGCGTGTGTACACGCCCGCCCAGTTCATGATGTCAGTCCCCGACGGATCGGGCAGTGTGTATGCTCAACACACTGCCCGATCCGTCCATAGATATATCTGCCGATCAATTGATCGGCAGATATATCTTCCAGTGTGTACTCACCTTAAGGAACTACTGTAGCTACAAAGTATCTTTTTTATATCTGTATTCTAGCAGAATTCTATCTCCAGCAATAGCTAAGGACTCTTGAAATCTGTTTCATTGTCTGTCCTCCTTTATGTGTAGTAATCAGGGATATATAACAGCAGAAGAAGCTTTATTGGTCTTAGCTGAACCTGCAGATGATGTGGCCTCTATCTTCTTAACAAACTGGCCTAGCCTTTCTCCTGCCTGAGGTGATACAGCTCCTAGAAGAGCCACCGAGAGAGAGCAGGTAGTCTTTATCTAGGTCTGGCAGGGGCCCGTATCCGCTCTGCCCCCGTAACCTGCACTGCCACTTCGGGCAGGGAGAGAGGAAAGGCTGCAGCAGCCTTTCTCCCCAACTAGCACAAGCTGCTGTGAGCTGGCCTGGGAAGAGATGCTGCTGTTGAGGCAGAAAAAAAAGGGGACCACTATGTGGAGAGAAGCACTGGTATTCCGCAATTGTAATATTACCAAAAACGTTTAAAATGGCAATGCACCAATATACATGTAAAAACATCAACAATGTCATAAAGAAACACAGTATTAAAAACCATTAATAAAGCGCCCCTTCACACACACGGTTCACTGCCTACAAGGACGGCACGGCCCCAGCATGGCAGCCGGACTTTTCAGTGGATATTTCTGGCTGCAACCCAGCAGCCGGGCCAGGGCCGTGCTGTGTGAAAGGACCCTACACCATCCGGCTTTTTCCTGCCCGGCAAAAACCGCCGCATGTGAAACAGCCCTTACAGCTTTCTCACTGTGGGGTATTTTACAAATGCTGGCTTACAGTCTCTCCATTCCAGATAACGCGTTTCCCCGCCTATGTCCGAACTTGGAGCCCTGTGATCCCAGAATATTGGATTCCACACAGGAGTAAACACCTAAGAAACCTTCCAATGGAAAAGGCTACAATGTTAAGGTTACAGCACCAGTGGCCGGGAGGCTCAAGGATCCTGTGGACTCCATTGATGGGTAAAATGTATATTCGACCCTCTGTGCCTTATACTGTAATTAACGCTTGCTATAAAAACACTGCAGGCTTGCCAATTTTTGGAGTAGAGAGCCTTTCCTCATCTACTAACAAGTTTTTCAGCTGCTTCTAATGCTATAGCAAATTGCTCACTAAAATGTTCTTTTTGGGACTTTCTAACTTTACAGGCCGGCAGTTTTTTAATGCTGTGTTTCTTTATGACATTGTTGATGTATTTTACATGTATATTGGTGCTTTGCCATTTTAAATTTTTTATTTTGCAATATTAAAATTACTGAATACCAGTCCTTCTCTCCACATAGTGGTCCCTTTTTTTCTTCTTCTTCTTATTTTGTGGGTCGAGCATACCCACAGAGGAGCAGTAGGCATTTAGCAACAAATTGGCACTAGGTCAAATATTTATTTTTGCCTGACTGATACATTTTGAAGTTTTGCATGAAATATGGTGCTGCAGTCAGGTGGGATTAGTGTAGCACTTCTCTTTGGGGCTGGTCTGCATCCTATGAAGCCTGTCTCTATTAACCAACTATGGCTTCCAGCTGGAGTATGGTGTAAGGGTGTGAAGCTTGGATTACTAGGGCAGTACAGACCTCTCTAGATACTTGCACTGTGTTCCTGGAGCTGGTACAGTCTGTCAGTGAGGGTTCTTCCCTCTGGGCTGGTGCCTCTGGGGCTTCTTGGGAAGCAGGTAGAGAATGCTGCCCAGCTGCTCTGATTGTGTGTAATCCACAATCAGAGTGGCCAGGGAGAATATTTCTCTGCCTACCTCTCAGCCAACAGACTTATGGACAGAGCAAGCAGCCAAACACTCCATGTGAACTGCACACAATCAGAGGGGATCCGGTATGAAGATCGACAGTGTCTAGGTCGACAATGTTTAGGTCGACCACTATAGGTCGACAGTCACTAGGTTGACATGGATGGAAGGTCGACAGGGTTTCTAGGTCGACATGTGCTAGGTCGACAGGTCTAAAGGTCGACATGAGTTTTTCACATCTTTTTTCTTTTTTCGAATTTTTTTATACTTAACGATCCACGTGGACTACGATTGGAACTGTAAAGTGTGCCTAGCGGAGCGAAGGCACCATGGGCGAAGCATGGCGAGCGAAGCGAGCCATGTGAGGGGACGCGGTGCACTAATTTGGGATCCCGGTACTCTACGAAGAAAACGACAAAAAAAAAAAATCCTCATGTCGACCTTTAGACCTGTCGACCTAGCACATGTCGACCTAGAAACCCTGTCGACCTTCCATCCATGTCGACCTAGTGACTGTCGACCTATAGTGGTCGACCTAAACATTGTCGACCTAGACACTGTCGATTTGATGAACCACACCCCAATCAGAGCATCCAGACAAAATTCTATACATGCTTCCCAGGCTGCAGCCAGTCAATGGCAATCCACATGCTGATTGCTGGATGGCTGGAGAGTGCTGACAGCCATTCACTGTATGGAAGCATGTGGGAAGACCACAAGAGGGGTACGTTATGATATTTTACAAATTTGAGCGGGGGCTGGGGGGTTGCCCTATCTGGGGTCTGCTTTTAATGGGAGGGGGGGGGAGATGGGGCAGTGGGTATCTGATCATGGGGGCACCAGTGCATTGCTTTAAAAAAACCCTCTTCAGCTGTGAACAAGTTTGTAGTGGCTGACAATGGCACGCCAAGAAAATGGTAACATCACACGCCCCCCTGTTACCTAGCTCAAATGCTGGGTACTTCTCACTCACTTGCGAAAAAATCCTCTGGGCGTCTGCAATTGCTAGTCATTCACTGCACATGCGCTGAATGGCTTTGGCATATGCACAGTGGCAAAAAAAATGCTTCACTGCGCCCCTCAGTGACACTGTGAATCAGGCCCTCGGTTTGCTGTGTGTGTATGCAGGTGTGATACATTGGGGTTTTCAGAGTTGCAACCACTTTAGCATCTTTTGTGTTAGTTACATCTGCAACTTCATGCAGATACTAATGTTAGTCCTTTCCTGGTGTACAAGCATACAGGAATGTGCAAGGGCATGGATGACCACTTTTATCATCTTTAGAGGCAACCATTGGATGCACCATCAAAAACTTGCACCATCCCCCTGCTAGGAACAGAATCTCCATCAAATTATGGCCTCCAGTGTAAACGGTTTACCTGATTTAGCAATCAGTTCAGCGACACACCCACGCCATGCCCACAACACTCCTATAACACACCCATAAGATGGTACATACCCGTGGGTGTCTGAATAGGCCTCCTCCTGTACTGTGCGGTCCTCGTCTATGCAAAATGCAGAAGAGGCAGATAAATGGAGCAGGAACTTTAAATTATGTGCCATTGGCATCTGTGCATATGTTTTCAGTCCAGATGGCTGTGGTGCTGGGAGTGGTTGCACTTAAACTGAAGTCATTAGTCCGCCCAATGTAGTCTTGTGGATGCCTGTGGCCAGCAGCTGGCCCAAGGAGCTGAAAATGGGACCGGTCCAGGAGCACTTGGCACCTTGTCCCCTCCGCCCAACCGCAGCCCACCACTTCTTCAGTGTGCTCCTCTCTCTAGCTTCCACTTCCAGCAAGGAGGAGGCAGATAGGGGTAGCGCGCTCTTCACGCTGCCAGCACTGCTGCCTGTCTTACAGATTACAGGTGTAGCAGCAGCCGAAGTAACAGTGAACAGCAACAGGGTAGCAGAGCAGGGAGAGTATCTCTCCAGCACGGCACCTCCCTGCTCTGCAGCAAATGAGAGAATGATGCAGCTGGTTCTACTTTGTACCCTTGAACGGCACTATATTCTCCGGAGAAGGATTCAATTTATTGTTGAGATGGCTAATACTCAACATCAGCACTGCGATAAAGAGAATGTGGGTCATAGAATAAAGGCTAGGACAAGCTTTTTGGTCACTTATGGAAGCTTTTCAAGACGAGCAGTGGATGGCACACTTTTGCATGTCACGTGCAACATTTCACTAGGAGCTGGAAATCATCACCTCAGCACTTTGCTAAACAGACTAGCCATTGTGTTGTGGTGCAACCCCAGGAGAATACTGCACTATCTCCTTCTTGGTCTCCACGACATCTCGAACACTACTCTCCCTCCCTTCATTCTGTGTCTCTCAGCCTGCTCCTCTCCCCTTTTCATTCTGTGTCTCTCAGCCTGCCCCTCTACCCTTTTCATTCTGTGTCTCTCAGCCTGCCCATCCCCCGTTTTCATTCTGTGTCTCTCAGCCTGCCCCTCTCCCCTTTTCATTCTGTGTCTCTCAGTCTGCTCCTCTCCCCTTTTCATTCTGTGTCTCTCAGCCTGCTCCTCTCCCCTTTTCATTCTGTGTCTCTCAGCCTGCTCCTCTCCCTTTTTCATTCTGTGTCTCTCAGCCTGCCCCTCTCCCCCTTTCATTCTGTGTCTCTCAGCCTGCCCCTCTCCCCTTTTCATTCTGTGTCTCTCAGCCTGCCCCTCTCCCCTTTTCATTCTGTGTCTCTCACACTGAATATTTTATGAAAATGTACATATATAACTATTTAAGCAGGGCCGGACTGAGGCATGAAGGGCCCCCCACGGGAATGCAGTGGTAGGGGCCCATGTTTAGGGGTGTGGTCAGTCCCCAGGTGAGGTGTGGTCAGCCACCTCAGGGGCTTGGCTAACCATGAGAGAATACACGGTCTGGGCCTCTTGATAAATATATATAGTAAATACTGCTAGTGCATACATGATAATGTACCAGATAAATATTGGCAATGCACTGTAGTGAGAACACATAGTCCTGTTCAGTCTAAGGTAAAATATGTATAGTGTAGAATTCAAGTGCACAGTCTGGAACCTGGGCCTAATTCAGATCTGATTGCAGCAGCAAATTTGTTAGCTAATTGACCATGTTGCACTGCACAGAGAGAGTTAGATTTGGGTGGGGTGTGTTCAAACTGAAATCTAAATTGCAGTGTAATAATAAAGCAGCCAGTATTTACCCTGCACAGAAAAAATATAACCCACCCAAATCTAACTCTCTCTGCAAATGTTATATCTGCCCCACCTGCAGTGCACATCGGTGGTCATTCCGAGTTGTTTGCTCGGTAATTTTCTTTGCACTGCAGCGATTTTCCGCTAATTGCGCAATGTTCGCACTGCGACTGCGCCAAGTAAATTTGCTATGAAGATTGGTATTTTACTCACGGCATTACAAGGTTTTTTCTTCGTTCAGGAGATCGGAGTGTGATTGACAGGAAGTGGGTGTTTCTGGGCGGAAACTGGCCGTTTTATGGGAGTGTTTGAAAAAACGCTACAGTTTCTGGGAAAAACGCGGGAGTGGCTGAAGAAACGGAGGAGTGTCTGGCCGAACGCTGGGTGTGTTTGTGACGTCAAACCAGGAACGACAAGCACTGAACTGATCGCACTGGCAGAGTAAGTCTCGAGCTACTCAGAAACTGCACAGAGAAGTCTTTTCGCAATATTGCGAATCTTTCGTTCGCAATTTTACTAAGCTAAGATTCACTCCCAGTAGGCGGCGGCTTAGCGTGTGCACTGCTGCTAAAAGTAGCTTGCGAGCGAACAACTCGGAATGACCCCCATGGTTTTGGCCATTAGCTAACAAACTTGCTGCAGCGATCAGATCTGAATTACCCCTGATCCCTAGAGGAGGAAGCGGGCCCTTCAAGCAGAGGGGCCCACAGGGGTTTTCCCTTGTACCTCTGTATTTAAGTATTTTTCAGAGAATTAATTATACGCTGATTTACTATTATGGGGAATTTTCCTATCATTTTTTAATATAATTGTGATACAAATGTTGTTGTTTTTTGTCTTCACCTTCACTATATATTTTGAAATTTCACCTCTCTCTCTCCTATAATACAAACTCATAGAGTGGGTGCTATAACTACACCCTATTACACCCTTTTTTATTTACATTTTTTTCATCTTCCTAATCAGGACTTCGGGCCTAATTCAGGTTGGATCGCAATAATTGATCCAACCGTAAAAACTGCTAAGAGGATGTAGGCGCATGCACAGGGCCCATCCTGCGCATGCACCCACATTTTCTGTGGGCGCATGTTCGCGGGGTGGGGGATGGGGGGGCGGCAATGATTCATTTCCAAGGCGGTGAAGGAGCGTTGTGGGGGAGGCAACAGAGAAACGGTGGGCGTGACAGGGGCGTGATCAGGGCAGACGCATTTTCAGCATGATCGGGGGGAGGCGGCAGTTTAGCATGCTGGGCGGCCTTGCCCTGCGATGGGCGGCCCCCAGCATACGATCCGCAAGATTGCAAATTCTGCTACTTAGCAGAATTTGCAATTCTTACTGAATCAGGTCCTTTATCCTCTTTATATTTAGATGTGTGTATTATTTATTGGGTTTAACCTTTTAATGTATACCTCAGCGGCTCTCAAACTGTGTGCCCTGGCACCCTGGGGTGCCGCAGGGCACTTGCGGTGATGCCTCAGGTTGGTGGGCCAGGACCAATTCAAGCTTTTTATTGTCAATGTAATAAGCATGGCTGCCAATCATAAAATATGTGGACAAACAGAAGCAAATCTTGTCCCTCACCACATAATTGAACCTAAGGATGACATATAAACATAATTTACATAATTTAATATTTTTTTACTAAATTTCTCAGTAAGAAACCGTTGGCCTAGGGGTGCCATGAAATGTTTTTTTGATACTCTAGGGCACCGTGATTCCAAAAAGTTTGGGAACCATTGGTATACCTATTAAAAGTTTGATCTTTAGACTACCAAATGTGTCCCTTTAGGGAGTCTCTCCCTTTATAAGGGTTCGGTATGATTTGGGTGGGTTATAGTGTTTCTGTGCATGGTAAATACCGGCTGCTTAATTTCTACACTGCAATTTAGATTTTAGTTTGAACACACCCCACCCAAATCTAAATCTCTCTGCACAAGTTATATCAGCCCCACCTGCGGTGCAACATGGTTTTGCAAAATTGCTTGCTTTTTTGGTTTGCTAACAACTCTGAATAACCCCCTAAGCCTTGAAAAGTGATAGAGTGGAGAGAGATAAAGTACCAACCAATCAGCTCCTAACTGCCATGTTACAGGCTGCGTTTGAAAAATGACAGTAGCTGGTTGGTCGGTAGTTGATCACTCTCTCACTTTTTAAGGCTTAGTACATCTGGCCCTTATACTGCAAAGAAAGCAAGCAGAGTCTGTGCTTCCCCTCTTTCTCCAAATAAAAACCCAGCTACTCTCAAGTTTCTCCAACTGTTAAAAATCCATTTCATAATTCTATATAATGTGGTGAAGAAATGCTGAGATGTAATATCAAACTGAAGAGCGTAAATAAAACAATGTGTATGCAATATGTACTGCATGGTATTTATTAAGTAAATGAAAAAGTATATGGTATTTGAAATGTATTTTGTCAGAAAGAAAAATGTCATAATACGTTACATTTCCCCTTTTTTCATGACATTTATTTGGCAAACTCAGATTTGATCTCTCAAGCTTACTATGGTGAAATAGAAAAGATTTTAATAGACTTTGAAAACAATGGCATTCATTTATTGAGTTACCTAATAATATACTGTATTATAAAATATTTATTTGACTGTAAAACAAGTGAGTTCTAGGACAGAACACTATTGAGCACAAGGGGGTAAATTTACTAAGATGGGAGTTCTATTTAAGATGAGATGTTGCCCATAGCAACCAATCAGATTCTACTTATTTATCTAGCACCTTCTAGAAGATAATACCTGGAATCTGATTGGTTGCTATGGGCAACATCCCATCTTAAATAGAACTCCCATCTTAGTAAATTTACCACATAGTATGATTTCAATTAATGACTTTAAGCTGCACTACCACCTAGGGTGCTGAATGGTGGTCATTACCAGATGACCCAATGGAAAGCTGCAATGTCCTCCTACTTACATCCCCTCAAAAAAAAATCACACTGCCCCTGTTTTCGGCCAGGACTGACAGCCTTTTCCACTGAGTAGCCACTTGGGATTCAAGGATGACCCAATGGAAAGTCACAATGTCCTCCCACTTACTGTACATCCCCTCAAAAAAAATCACACAACCCCTGTTTTCGGCCTGGACTGGCAGCCTAATCCACAGAGCAGCCACTTGGGATTCAAGGATGGCCCAATGGAAAGCCACAATGTCCTCCCACTTAAACCCTCTCATTAAAAAAATCACACAACCCCTGTTTTCGGCCGGGACTGGCAGCCTAATCCACAGAGAAGCCACTAGGGATTCAAGGATCGTACAGGACTGTGATTCTAGCCCATACAGCACTCACTTGGGCTCAAGAGAGGAGGCGGGGCTGGGAGTTTTACCCAAAGCTCAGCCACTTTTGCTCCATGGAAAGGACAGGACTGTGAGTCTAGTCCATAGAGCAGTCACTTGTGCTCCGGGGAGGCGGCAGGACTGTGAGCCTAACCCAAAGATCAGCCACTTGGGCTCCACTTGGGCTCCATGGAGGAACTGGAGTGTAAGCATAACCAACATAACAGCCACTTGGCTTCCAGGGAAGGGGCAGGACTTTGAGCCACAGTACAGCCATAACCCACAGTACAGCCTCTGGGCTCCTAGCTAGTAGTGCAGGTTTTGCCTACACAATGTATTGTATTATTAATTTAGTGGGCTAAACCAAACACTGATAAAAAGAGACATTTTCCTGCCTCAGTGTTGCTTTATGCATAGCCTGTCTTAGATTACTGGTACACAGCACCATATGCCTACTACTTTTTTGTGCTGAATGAAGTGTTCCAATGATGTTCCCATTTCCTACTAAATTTAAAGATCATATTGTCATGAATATCAATTAAAATCACAATCTTTTGGCTGTTTCTCAAAGCCTGTATCACCGAATGTGCAGACCATTATGGTGACTGCAGTAGTTCCCATTTGAAGTTTCTATATAACAATATATGTAATATTAGTACTTTATACAATAATTCAGATTTAAAATCACATAATTTTTCCCAGGACAAAATAAAACTTTTCCAAGCTAGAAATACAAAGTATTAGTTCAAACAAATTTGATAATTCCAAATGCCAAAGATTCTTCCTTCACAAAATACTTCTTAACCTTCCAGCTGGAAAAGTACTGTAGTCTCTTTTACAATATACATGGTGCTGTAGACATATTTATACCATGTCTACAGGTCCCAATTATGCTAATAGTCCCAAAAAGTTCATGAAATTCCCACGGAATAGGGCTGTTATGGGTACTCAGGAGCGGAATAATGTCACTGGCAAGGTTAGAACACCGAGAGCTGTGATGGTTACTTTGCAGTTCATACCTGGGTACTGAGAGCCTGTAGCCCCCTAGAAAGACTGGGAGTACCCCCCATCACAAGAAGCGGTCCAGCCTCTGCATAGTGAATTGGAGTGTATGAATCTCTCTCTCTTCCATTGCACATGGTATCTGCCGTCCGTATGATGTAGGGAGAACCATATGGGGAGTAAGCTGGTGCCACATATGGAGGATGTACTCCATCGAGATGCGCCGAGGAACAGTCATGGCAGGGAAAGTGTGAGTGGCCACGATGACACTGGTCCTCCTCTTCCTCCCCACGCAGCTCGTCCTTTTTACAGCAGTAATACTGTAGAAAATATAAGGAACACATTTAGTAAGCTGTCAATGCACTTGTTGCCACTACCTCAGAGGTACCCAAATGCGGTACTCAAGGCGCCAACAGTCCAGGATTTAGGTATATCCATGGCTCAGCACAGATGGTTAAATTAAATTGACTGAGGTGCTAATTAAGTCACCTGTGGCCAAGCATGGATACATTTAAAACCTGGACCGTTGGGGTGCCTTGATGACCACGTTTGGGAACCTCTGCACTACCATAGGCTTATATGAGATAATATATGCATTTAGTGATGAAGATTTGCTATACTATATATAAAGTGATTGGAGCTCAATATCAAGCTTGTCAGTACAAAAAAACAAAAAACATTAATATTTGTTATTCTTCAACCATTCACCAGCAATTTGGCTCTGAACTGGTCTCCCTGAATCCTTCTTATCTACCGCATTGCCCCTGATAGTGTGTATTGTGAAGCAGGTTCGTTTCCATAAGTAAATAGGACTGTTTGCTTTGTCTTAATATCTCACCTGTAGTCTGCAGTAGCATAGCACTCCAATAATGCACAGAAGTATCACAGTTGCTAGGATTCCTCCTGTGATTACTACAGTTCCAGCTGTCATCCGAACAATCCCCCATCAAACCTATAGAACAACAAATCAAAACAATGAAACTACCTTGATGGCTAACAATGCCCACATTTGGCTGATAAATTTTGTTGAAAAAAACAAAACAATAAAAGTTACAATAGTCTTTACTGCTAAAAGGCTGCTACTGTCAGTCTATGAACTCTTATGCTAGGAATTACATTGATTTTAATGCTAACTTTCTGAACTACAGTAAGTGAAAAAAGTTAGAATGCCATTTATGAAGCTGTTCTTTGCATTATATAGTAAGGGGAGAGAGCATGGCACTACCAAAATGAATACTGCCTACCCCTGTTACAGTTCCCAAATGAAAGAGTAACTGGCCCTACACACTGGCCGACATCACGTCACATCACATATGAACGATCTCGTTCATTATTGAACGAGATAACGTTCATATCTTTGAGTGTGGAGGCACCAGCGATGAACGATGCGCGGCCCCACGCTCGTTCGTCGCTGGTGCCCTGTCGGCTGTGCATGCAGGCCAATATGGACGATCTCGTCCATATTTGCCTGCACGTCTACGGAGCCGGGTGACGGGGGGAGTGAAGAAACTTCACTCCCCCCATCACTGCCCCCCCCGCCGCCGGGTCGCCCGTCGGCCGTATTGGCGGTCGGGCAGCTCGGCGGCACATCGCCGAGTGTGTAGGGCGTATAAGACTATGATAGCAAAGTAATGACCTCAGAAGCAATCAGAGGCATAATTCAGAGCATGCATCAAAAATAATTGCTATGGTGGAAGTGCATCCTAGGGTACTTAGTGATGCACAGAAATAGGAGAGGAGAGTGCTCTAATATTTGGGGTACAATGAGGTTATGAGAAAATATTAAAATCTATCTTTTAATGCTCAGTATATAATGCAATTAACTACTTGAACCCAAAGCTCATTCAAGGTTACAGAAAGGCAACATACTATATGGTCATATAAATACATCTCACACAATGAAACAACGGAATTTCTATATCTTTTGATACATACTATAGGATTGAATTCTGGACTCAGATGCAGAGATACTGTAGTCCAACTTACTGTAGCATTTCTTCTCTCTGTATTCACTTTATATGTCGCCACCTGGTGGACACACTTTATACTATATTATGTGCCAGCACATGCTTTATACTGTATTATATGTAGCTAATCTGGACCCTTTTTCTTTATCATTCAAGGTTCATACACAGTACCTTGGTTTTTTCATTTATTCTAGTTTTATATTTTGTTGTTTGCTATATATTAGATTCAATTAAAAGTTATAATTTACCATTTTCTCACAACTTCAGTGTCCACCAAACAAGGGCATAGCTACCAAAGGTGGAGTGCAGCTGCTATGGGGACCAGAGTTGAGATGGACCCACACTCACTGCCAAAGTTGCATGTGTTATATACATTTTTCAACATTGAGTGATACATAGGGGTCCTTACAAACTTTTGCTTTGGGGGTCTGCAAAATATCTTAGCATACCCTGGGCCTGCTCATTGTAATGTGGTATAAAATGAACTGGAGGCATTGTAATGTGCCAAATATGAAGTGGTATCACAATTTTGTGGTATAATAGGAACTGGGGGCAGGCCCGCAATCAGGGGGGTGCTGCGGGCACAGCTGTCCCGGGCCCTGCCTCTCTAACAGAGAGGAGAGGGCCTGAGCCGCTCATGGCACCGTCCTGCTGCTGCAATGCTCTGCCCACTTTTCATGACCGAGTTCTAGCACTGTCACTTGAGGGGGAAAGTATGCTGCAAGCTTCTATTGTAAACGTCCCTCCAAAAATGCCGCCGCCTCAGAGGAGACAGTTATTAAAGATACTAGAGGAGGCTCCTCTATTATCTTTAATAACTGTCTCCTCTGAGGTGGCGGACATTTTGGCAGGGACTTTTCAATAGAAGCTTGCAGCATACTTTCCCCCTCCTGTGACAGTGCCAGATCTCGATCATGAAAAGGGGGCAGAGATACACGAAATGGAGGGGGCGGAGCTACACGGAACTAGGCTGCTATCACATCTGTTACAGCTCCGGCCAGCCTGTGATAGGTAAGTTGAGGGAGAGTGAGTGGGAGAGAGAAAGTGTGTGTGTGTGTGTGTGTGTGTGTGTGTGTGTGTGTGTGTATGTGTATATATATATATATATATGTATATATATAATATATATAATATATATATATTATATTACTTTATAAAAAGAATAGAATTTCTGATGGCAGCCTTGACTTGGGACACTGTAGGGTGACATAATTTGAACTAGGGACACTAAGGGCCAGATGTAGGCCCTCATTCCGAGTTGTTCGCTCGCTAGCTGCTTTTAGCAGCATTGCACACGCTAGACCGCCGTCCTCTGGGAGTGTATCTTAGCTTAGCAGAATAGCGAACGAAAGATTAGCAGTTCTGCTATTAAATATTTTCCTGCAGTTTCTGAGTAGCTCCAGACCTACTCACAGATTGCGATCACCTCAGTCCGTTTAGTTCCTGGTTTGACGTCACAAACAAGCCCTGCTTTCGGCCAGCCACTCCCCCCTTTCCCCAGGCACGCCTGCGTTTTAGCCTGACACGCCTGCGTTTTTAGCACACTCCCTTAAAACGACCAGTTACCGCCCAGAAACACCCACTTCCTGTCAATCACTCACCGATCAGCAGAGCGACAGAAAAGCGTCGCTCGGACCTGTGTAAAATTGCATAGTTTTGTGTGAAAATACTTAGCGCGTGCGCCCTGTGGCCCATACGCATGCGCAGAATCGCCCATTTTTAGCCTGATCGCTATTCTGCTAAAAACGGCAGCGAGCGAACAACCGTAATGCGGTACAAGCTTTTAGGCACATTCCAACATGCACCTTCTTGCACTTTGAGAAGGTACGAGTTGGTGCCAAAACTTGCAAATGTAATGCAGTGTGATTTTTTAGTAAAAAACTCTATCTGCATGCGAGGTCTGGCAAAATCTCACACAGTGGGGGTTATTCCAAGTTGATCGCAGCAGGATTTTTGATAGCAATTGGGCAAAACCATGTGCACTGCAGGGGAGGCAGATATAACATGTGCAGAGAGAGTTAGATTTGGGTGGGGTGTGTTCAATCTGCAATCTAATTTGCAGTATAAAAATAAAGCAGCCAGTATTTACCCTGCACAGAAACAAAATAACCCACCCAAATCTAACTCTTTCTGCACATGTTATATCTGCCTCCCCTGCAGTGCACATGGTTTTGCCCAATTGCTATCAAAAATCCTGCTGCGATCAACTTGGAATTACCCCCAATGTAATCTGAGTAGTCTAGTAGCACCCATTGTAGTCTATCCACAGTCCATGGATGGCAGGGACAGGCCTGGGCATCATCCCTTGCACTTGGGTGCCTGAACGATGGGGGAGGGGGGGGGGGGCTTTATTGGGGTGACTAGTTGGTGGGATAATGCCATGGCTGCATGGACTTATATAAATGTGTCCCCCGGCTGTGGCATTATCTCAACTAGTGGAGCATGGTGCTGGTTTCAAATACGGGGAACCCCTAAGTCCTTTTTTCCCTGCATTTTTGGAACCAGGACCAGTCCAAGAGCCCCATGCTGGATGTTAAAATACGAGGGACACCTGCACAATTTTTTTCCTGTATTTTAGTAACCAGGTCCGGCTCAAAGAGACCGGGGCTGGTTAGGCTTTGGGGGGCGGTGTGACCTGCACGTCTTTTTTTTTTTCTAATTTTTTTTTTAACTGTTTCAGTACTTTACAGACAGAAGCATGCATCTCACTGATCTGTTCATGCTTCTGTCAAACTCTACAGCCAGAAGTGGGAAGTGGTTCAGATACCACCGCACGGGATCCCGGCGATCACAATGCTGACGCCAGAATCCGGCACAGCGGTACAATGCTGGTGTCGGAATACTGGTGAGGTAGGTGATTCTCCCATCCCCCATAGAGGGAGGACATAACTTGTGGCGAGCACAGCGAGCCGCCGCGCCCGCAAGGGGCTTACTAGCGCTTGCCCCTCTGCCGGCATACTGGTGGCCAGGATGCCACTGTCTTTATACTGACGGCCGGCATCCCGGCTATCGGTAATTTATAACGAACCCCCAGAAGCTGGTCTATTTTTACAACAGATTTTGGTAATGTTTTAGGTGCGAGTTGTAAACTCGCATCCTATTACATTGCCTGAGTTGTATGTTTGCAATGGCAAAACATCTGAATGCGAGTTTTGCCATTGCGAGTTTTGGGATTGCAGGAAACATGCGAGTTTGAATGTTCCTCCCACACCCCATTACATTTGCGAGATGGTCAAAACGTGCGAGTTTAGCGCTAAACTTGCACTTTTGGCCAAATCGCATCCCATTACATTTGGCCGGTTCCGGTATGAATGGTCGACCATGTTATGGTCGACAGTCATTAGGTCGACCACTATTGGTCGACATTGACATGGTCGACATGGACACATGGTCGACACATGAAAATGGTCGACACGTGAAAGGTCGACATATGAAAAGGTCGACATGAGTTTTTTTACTTTTTTGGTGTCGTTTTTTGCGTAAATTGACTGGGAACCCCAATTAGTGCACCGCGTCCCCTCGCATGGCTCGCTTCACTCGCCATGCTTCGGGCATGGTGCCTTCGCTCCGCTACCGCTTCGCTCGGCACACTTTACCGTTCCAATCGTAGTCCATGTGGATCGTAAAGTATGGAAAAGTTCCCCAAAAGAAAAAAAAGTTAAAAAACTAATGTCGACCTTTTCATGTCGACCTTTCATGTGTCGACCATTTTCATGTGTCGACCATGTGTCCATGTCGACCATGTCAATGTCGACCAGTAGTGGTCGACCTAATGACTGTCGACCATAACATGGTCGACCATGTGAACGGATACCCATTTGGCCCTATATGTTATAATGTGAATTGGGATTACTTTGCTGCATAATGTGTACTGGAAGCCTTACAATGTGACATACAGTAACATGAAATATGGCACAACTATGGTTTAGACAATTAACTAGGGCACTATTATGGGGCATAAAATGAACAACTGCTGTGGAGAGGTGTCTCTCTAAAACATTGGGACAGAGGCCCCTTCAATATGATGCTATAGGGTTCATCAGGCTTGATGACAATGCTGTAGGCATTGAAACGTCGCTGTTTATATACTGCCTCCGTGTGGTTTTCCCAAGTCGCCTATGAGTGCTGCACCTTCTGTTCTACATACCATATACCAGTGCGGGCACCCAGCGCAATACTTTATGCTGCTGATGGGAGAGCCGGTACTACTGAAGTTATATATATATGTAGCTCCCCTCGGCAGGTCACTGCTGCTGAGTGCCTGCCCCGCAGCTCCCCTCGGCAGGTCACTGCTGCTGAGTACTGTCCTGCAGATCCCCTCGGCTGCCTGGCTGCCTTCCGCTGCCTGTATCTCCTATGCTGTGCAAAGCATAGAGAGCTGCCGGCAACTCCGATCTTGGCGGCAGCGGTCACTGTAAAGAAACGGAGACAGAGCTGTCTCCGTCTCAAAAAACAAAACAAAAAACACTTGGCCCATCAGGGGGGGTTTCTGAGTACACGGAAACCTCCCCTGAGTGCACCACAGCAAGGTGACAGGTCATTTACAATGAGACCACAGTCATTTCCTCAGCTGTAAAAGGAGAACTGTGGCAGGCATCCAGCACAACACAGAATCTTCCCCTCTGGCTCTGCACAACAGCGCTGTCACTACTCACTATCGATGTGACGGCGGCTGCTGATGGGGTCCGGCTAGGCTGGAATTTCCCTACTGCCGGCATCCCAGACCATTTTACTCCCCCTCCCCTATTCTTTTTTGAGCCATATCGTTCTGATTGCCCATACACACACTGCTGCGCGGCGCCTGCTGCTTTCCCACCCACCTGCAGAGTGACAGCCGCATCGCCCTTTATGCACGCCCACACACACTGTCGCGGTCTCTCGGAGGGCTCCTCTGTCAGGCTCTGTGTCGCGGTCGGATGTCACATCCGTGACCAGAGCACATCAGAGAGCAGTAAGCACCCAAGGAGCAAGCGCCTGTGATGCTGACAGGCACTGCGTTCGGCGGTGACTCCTCTCTATTACAGCAGATGGGTACGGACGGAACGGCAGACAACGGAGGAGGTGCCCCATTCATGGCTGGAGCCCGGCGGCAATTGACTACGTTATCTCCAGTAGTTCCACCACTGCTGGGCTCCTCTATATCCAGAAGAAGAACAGGGCATTAGGTCGCATGGGAGAGCCCCCCTGCCTGTGGTCACATCCCATGATTTGGGAGCTATTCCAGGCTATGGCACTCCGGGCAGCTGCCATGTCAGCACGCCTCTTGAGCCATCACTGGATATCGGGGGTAATTCCAAGTTGATCGCAGCAGGAAATTTTTTAGCAATTGGGCAAAACCATGTGCACTGCATGGGGGGGGGGGGGGGGATCAGATATAACATTTGCAGAGAGAGTTAGATTTGGGTGGGTTATTTTGTTTCTGTGCAGGGTAAATACTGGCTGCTTTATTTTTACACTGCAATTTAGATTGCAGATTGAACTCACAACACCCAAATCTATCTCTCTCTGCACATGTTATATCTGCCCCCCCTGCAGTGCACATGGTTTTGCCCAACTGCTAAAAAATTTCCTGCTGCGATCAACTTGGAATTACCCCCATCAAGCAGTGATTCTTACAGAGTAAATCTCCCTAGAGTTATATGACAGTTGGTGAACTCTCCCTGTGCACCTGCTAGGTGACCTAGAACATGTGATCTGCTGGGTGGTCTGGAAACTGTGACAGTTATGTGCAACCATCCACCAAGCAGGGATTTTTCAAAATTCGACTCCTAAGGGGATGAAAAGGGATAAAATGTTCCTACATGTAAAGATTTGCCTGGTTGAAACCGTGCACATCAGATACTTTCTATTAAACTTGAGGTTTCTTTTCTTTTCAGGAGACCGCATGATTATATAATTATTTATATTCTTCTTATTTATTTATTTTTGTGTTGTTTTTATTTTCTAGGATTAAGATGGTCTATTACTGTATGATATGTTTGGTGATTAAAAAGTCTGGTCTTTTCTATGGTTAGTGTACTGTATGTTTTTCTTTAAGATAAGTTTAAGCTAGAGATGAGCGGGTTCGGTTCCTCGGAATCCGAACCCGCCCGAACTTCAGGTTTTTTTACACGGGGCCGAGCGACTCGGATCTTCCCGCCTTGCTCGGTTAACCCGAGCGCGCCCGAACGTCATCATCCCGCTGTCGGATTCTCGCGAGGCTCGTATTCTATCGCGAGACTCGGATTCTATATAAGGAGCCGCGCGTCGCCGCCATTTTCACACGTGCATTGAGATTGATAGGGAGAGGACGTGCCTGGCGTCCTCTCCGTTTAGACTAGAGTACTAGAGAGAGACACAAATTTTGGGGAGCATATTATTAGGAGGAGTACTACTTGCTGCTGATAGTGTGACCAGTGACCACCAGTTTAATTAATCCGTTCTCTGCCTGATAAAAAACGATACACAGTGTGACACAGTCACATACCATATCTGTGCTCAGCCCAGTGTTCTGCATCATATGTAATACTGTATATCATTATCTGACTGTGCTGAGTGCTCACTGCTCACACAGCTTAATTGTGGGGGAGACTGGGGAGCAGTTATAGCAGGAGTACATATTTTAAGTACAGTGCACACTTTTGCTGCCAGAGTGCCACTGCCAGTGTGACTGACCAGTGACCACTGACCACCAGTATTGTGATTGTCTGCTGACCACCAGTATATTGTGATTGTCTGCCTGAAAAAGTTAAACACTCGTCGTGTGGTGTTTTTATAAACGCATTCTGCAGACAGTGTCCAGCAGGTCCGTCATTACATAATATATACCTGTCCGGCTGCAGTACTAGTGTGATATATATATATATTTTAATTTTATCTCATTATCATCCAGTCTATATTAGCAGCAGACACAGTACGGTAGTCCACGGCTGTAGCTACCTCTGTGTCGGCAGTCGCTCGTCCATCCATAATTGTATACCACCTACCCGTGTTTTTTTTTTCTTTCTATCTTCTTGATACTAGTAGCTTACTTTAGGAGTCTGCAGTGCTTAGTCTGACAGACAGTGTCCAGCAGGTCCGTCATTACATAATATATACCTGTCCGGCTGCAGTACTAGTGTGATATATATATATATTTTAATTTTATCTCATTATCATCCAGTCTATATTAGCAGCAGACACAGTACGGTAGTCCACGGCTGTAGCTACCTCTGTGTCGGCAGTCGCTCGTCCATCCATAATTGTATACCACCTACCCGTGGTTTTTTTTTTCTATCTTCTTGATACTAGTAGCTTACTTTAGGAGTCTGCAGTGCTGACAGACAGTGTCCAGCAGGTCCGTCATTACATAATATATACCTGTCCGGCTGCAGTACTAGTGTGATATATATATATATTTTAATTTTATCTCATTATCATCCAGTCTATATTAGCAGCAGACACAGTACGGTAGTCCACGGCTGTAGCTACCTCTGTGTCGGCAGTCGCTCGTCCATCCATAATTGTATACCACCTACCCGTGTTTTTTTTAATTTTTCTATCTTCTTGATACTAGTAGCTTACTTTAGGAGTCTGCAGTGCTGAGTCTGACAGACAGTGTCCAGCAGGTCCGTCATTACATAATATATACCTGTCCGGCTGCAGTACTAGTGTGATATATATATATATATATTTTAATTTTATCTCATTATCATCCAGTCTATATTAGCAGCAGACACAGTACGGTAGTCCACGGCTGTAGCTACCTCTGTGTCGGCAGTCGCTCGTCATCCATAAGTATACTAGTATCCATCCATCTCCATTGTTTACCTGAGGTGCCTTTTAGTTGTGCCTATTAAAATATGGAGAACAAAAATGTTGAGGTTCCAAAAATAGGGAAAGATCAAGATCCACTTCCACCTCGTGCTGAAGCTGCTGCCACTAGTCATGGCCGAGACGATGAAATGCCAGCAACGTCGTCTACCAAGGCCGATGCCCAATGTCATAGTACAGAGCATGTAAAATCCAAAACACCAAATATCAGTAAAAAAAGGACTCAAAAATCTAAAATAAAATTGTCGGAGGAGAAGCGTAAACTTGCCAATATGCCATTTACCACACGGAGTGGCAAGGAACGGCTGAGGCCCTGGCCTATGTTCATGGCTAGTGGTTCAGCTTCAGAGATTAATTGCTTCTCTTTTGGTGGGGGTCCAAACCAACCCGTCATTTCAGTCACAGTCGTGTGGCAGACCCTGTCACTGAAATGATGGGTTGGTTAAAGTGTGCATGTCCTGTTTATACAACATAAGGGTGGGTGGGAGGGCCCAAGGACAATTCCATCTTGCACCTCTTTTTTCTTTCATTTTTCTTTGCGTCATGTGCTGTTTGGGGAGTATTTTTTTGAAGGGCCATCCTGCGTGACACTGCAGTGCCACTCCTAGATGGGCCAGGTGTTTGTGTCGGCCACTAGGGTCGCTTATCTTACTCACACAGCTACCTCATTGCGCCTCTTTTTTTCTTTGCGTCATGTGCTGTTTGGGGAGTGTTTTTTGGAAGGGCCATCCTGCGTGACACTGCAGTGCCACTCCTAAATGGGCCAGGTGTTTGTGTCGGCCACTAGGGTCGCTTATCTTACTCACACAGCTACCTCATTGCGCCTCTTTTTTTCTTTGCGTCATGTGCTGTTTGGGGAGTGTTTTTTGGAAGGGCCATCCTGCGTGACACTGCAGTGCCACTCCTAGATGGGCCAGGTGTTTGTGTCGGCCACTAAGGTCGCTTAGCTTACTCACACAGCTACCTTATTGCGCCTCTTTTTTTCTTTGCGTCATGTGCTGTTTGGGGAGTGTTTTTTGGAAGGGCCATCCTGCGTGACACTGCAGTGCCACTCCTAGATGGGCCAGGTGTTTGTGTCGGCTACTAGGGTCGCTTAGCTTAGTCATCCAGCGACCTCGGTGCAAATTTTAGGACTAAAAATAATATTGTGAGGTGTGAGGTGTTCAGAATAGACTGAAAATGAGTGGAAATTATGGTTTTTGAGGTTAATAATACTTTGGGATCAAAATGACCCCCAAATTCTATGATTTAAGCTGTTTTTTAGTGTTTTTTGAAAAAAACACCCGAATCCAAAACACACCCGAATCCGACAAAAAAAATTCGGTGAGGTTTTGCCAAAACGCGGTCGAACCCAAAACACGGCCACGGAACCGAACCCAAAACCAAAACACAAAACCCGAAAAATTTCAAGTGCACATCTCTAGTTTAAGCCAGTCATATTTTTTTGCATCATATTTTATTTAATGTTTAGTTTGTTACAGTTTGACTGTTAAATCTAACCCATTAGGTATTGTATTGTATTACTTTATATACAGTAAAAGCAGAAGAGCCAAAAAAATCCCTTCAAAATCTAAGTCAAAGTCTAATGTTGAATAAAACTCACTTGGTAATTACAGTATAATGGTTACCTGCATGTTAACATTAAACCTTAATTGTGTTAGGCCTATCCTTTTGAATATTGCTATTGAATCTAACCGTATTTGACCAGAGTAGAAATCAAAGACCATTTTCTCCTGCCCTGTTTAAGTAATTGAGGGAGAAGTAAAGGCCCGTACACACTGGTCGATAAATCGGCCGTTCTCCTGAACGGCCGATATATCACGGGACCGTCGGCCAGTGTGTATGGCCGATACGTCTGTGAACTCCGTCGTTCACAGACGTATAGCGTTGGCCCTGCAGCACAGCCGACGGCCAATATATCTACCGATATATTGGCGCGTCGCTGTGTGTGTACGGGGCGGTCGGCCGACGGTCCGTACACATGCTGCGGCGGACGGCGGTGATTGACAGATGAACTGGGCGGGCGTGCATACACGCCCGCCCAGTTCATGACGTCAGTCCCCGACGGATCAGGCAGTGTGTATGCTCAACACACTGCCCGATCCGTCCATAGATATATCTGCAGAACAATTGATCTGCAGATATATCTATTAGTGTGTACCCACCTTTAGACATTTAGGTGATGAAGTTGGTTGCATTTTAGGTAAAATGCATTAAAAAAGACTGAATTCCATGTTTATGAATAGTGAGAAGCACCCAACGCTGCAACATTAGCATACAATGGGGTCATTCCGAGTTGATCGCTAGCTGCCGTTGTTTGCAGTGCAGCGATCAGGCTAAAAAACAGCATTTCTGCGTATGCGTGTGCCCCGCAATGCGCACACGCGACGTACGGGTACAAAGGCCATTGTGGTTGTGCACAGGTTCTAGCAAAGTTTTCAGTCGCACTGACGGCTGCAAGAAGACTGACAGAAAGGGGGCCTTTCTGGGTGGCAACTGACCGTTTTCAGGGAGTGTTTGCAAAAACGCAGGCATGTCTGAAAAAAGGCAGGCGTGGCTGTGCGTTCGCTGGGCGGGTGTATGACATCAAATCCAGACATGAATAGGCTGAAGTGATCGCAAGCGATGAGTAGGTTCAGAGCTACTCAGAAACTGCACAAACTGTTTTTGTAGAGCTCGGCTGCACATGCGTTCGCACTTCTGCTAAGCTAAAATACACTCCCCAGTGGGCGGCGGCATAGCGTTTGCACGGCTGCTAAAACTAGCTAGCGAGCGATCAACTCAGAATGACCCCCAATATGTACTAGATTTACACCAGGAATAATCGATTCCTTCGTATGTACTTGGTTTACACCAGGAGTTATACAAGTGCAGAGATGTGGCTTCACAGTTTTAGTAGTAAATTATACAGTCGCCTAATATGTACACAATACACAATACCACTCAGTCATCCTATGGATAGGTGCATCTTTCTTGTGACCATACATGGTATATATACAGTGTATTATGCAAAAGATAATGCATTGGTCCAAGTATTCATGAGACTCTTAGGGCCTGATTCAGAGGCAGATACAGTGGCAATGTCGCACGCAATGCTCAATGCTTTAAGTCTGCGCCTTCATCTGAGCTGCACTGCGCATGCATGAGTCACGCTGCGCAGACAACTGAGTCACACTGTGCATGCACCTGAGCAATGCTAATGCATCTGAAACACACTGCACATGCATCTGACTTGCAAAGCTCATGCAACTGAGTCACACTGCACCGTACTTGCCTACTTTTGAAAAACCATTTCAGGGAGATTGTGACAGTAACATCTATCAGTGCGGACATGTACTGCTACATCTGAGAGGTGTGTCATGAAAATGTCTTATATCCAAATGTAAATGAGCCTCAAAGTTTGTAAGATCTACTTGTTGAAGAAAATACTCTTATATTTTGCAAGATTTGTTTGTGTATTGTGTTTTACAAGAGGTTCCATATACTGTAAGTGGCCACAAGAAACCTTTGAAATGCATGTAGCCATAGGGATCATTATGCCTTATAACCAATACAGGGAAATGGCACTGATTATCCCATTTAAATGTATGTATCGCTGATTTCTTTTTTTCAGGGAGATTGAGGGACCATTCAGGGAGTGAGGGAGATTGCTACTATTTCAGGGAGTCTCCTGCAGAATGAGGGAGGGTAGGCAACTATGCACTGCACATGCATCTGAGTCACACTGCACATGCATCTGAGTCGTCTGCATCTGAGTCACACTGTGCATTCATCTGGGTAGCATTTCACATGCATCTGAGTCACACTGCGCATGCATCCCGATGGTTAGCGCTTTTAAATGCAGAACAAATTTGGATGCATAGAGTGAATTTCAGTGTGCGTTTCTGGAAGGTAACAGGGGGGTGGCCAAGCAAACATGGTCCTGTTGTAGAGCGTCATGGGTGTGTTGCTGACAACGGCTGTGTCTAAAGACACAGAACCACTTACACAGGACATCTTGTTCAGATGGAGAAACTGCGCCTGCCATAGGGATGGTGTAAGTTTTGATGGTGCGACTAATGTTGTGTGGAAACTGAGACTGATTTGCAGCCAGTGGGCGTCTCACGATGAAGTTCATCGGCTGTGCAATACCATAAAGATGTTGATGTGGCTGCAGCAAAAGACGAAGACAAGACTGCATCTGCATCTGACTCAGAATCACCCCCTTAATGTGTAGTGACTTCTGGCAAGTAAATTGTACTATTGTAGAGAAAGAAAGAAAAAGAAAGAAAGAAAGAAAGAAAGAAAGAAAGAAAGAAAGAAAGAAAGAAAGAAAGAAAGACTTTGCTTTCCAAATCGCATGTTTCTAGTACAGTATAGATTAGAATCTCCAGAAAGGTTCCATCCTGTGGACTAATAAGGGGTTTAAAAGGAAGCAATTATATAACAGACGATGAAATTAAAGGAACGAGAAATGTTGAATATCAAGAACACCACAAAATGATAAATCTAAGACAGAGGATATCTGTAAGCACTGAATAATTTTGGAGCAAGTAGAGAATTTACAAATGTCATGTCTATTCTTACGCAGAGTCGGCCCTAACCAATATGATGCCCTAGGCAAGATTTTGGCTAGTGCCCCCTAGCACCACCACTAGTTCCACCTCTGACCCTGCACCCCTTTCCCAGCACCATCACCCCTCACCCATAGCAGTCCTTTTTTTCCCCCTACCCCCTGTAATTTAAATAAGAAGAGTGTGCACATTCGGCACACAGCCCAAAAAGGGGTGTGTTTTTGCTGGCAAGGGGCATGGCCACACAACAGTACCCCCAATTCAACTTATGCCTCACAGTAGTGCAACTTTATTCACAATTTATAATGTGATAGTGTCCCTAATTCACGTTACATCACACAGTAGTACCACTTTATTTTATATACGTTACTCCTCACAGTAGTGCCCCTTATTCACATAACATCATACTGAATTGCTCTTTATTCACATTACACCACACCATATTGCTCTTTATTCACATTAGACCACACAGTAGTGCCCTTTCTATACGTTGCGCCACACAGTAGAGCACCTTATACACATAATGCCACACATTGGTAATGCATTTATACACATACTACCACACAGTAATGCCCCTTACACATGACACATTAGTAATGTCCTTATAAACATAATGCACCTTACACATTATGCCAACCTTTATTAATGCCCTTATACACATAATTTCTCTTACATATATGCAGCACATTGTTAATGCCCTTATACACATAATGCCACACACACATATGCCGCACATTATTAGTGCCCTTAAACACATAATGACACACATAATGCCCCTTACACATATGTTACACATTATTAATGCCCTTATACACATAATGACACATAGTTCCTGGCGTGAGTCAACTGCCAGCTCTGCTAACGACGGGTGCCTATTTTTTATGAAAATGCATCTTATTTGCATTGCTATGTGGTTAGGATGCACAAGCAGCTTCTGCTGACTAAAATGATATGCGGCATGCCTATATACTGTGTGCGACTGTGGCTGTATCTGCATACAAAATGCTACACACAGAATATAGGCATGCCGCATATCATTTTAATCAGCAGAAGCTGCTTGTGCTCCTAGGCATACCAGATGCCCTAGGCAATTGCCTAGTTTGCCTATGCCTTGGGCTGGCTCTGTTCTTAGGGCAGTATCCAGGGTCGGACTGGCCCACAGGGGTACAGGGGAAACCACCGGTGGGCCCCACTGCCTGGATTCCCACATCCTCCTCTAGGGATCAGGTTCCAGACTCAGCACTTGAATTATACACTATACATAGGTTACCTTATACTGCACATGACTATGTATTTACTCTATATATTCATCAGGGGGGCCAGACCATACACTATAAGTTGTCCAAGCCTCTAAACATGGGCCCCTACCACTGCATTTCCCTGGTGGGCCCTTCATGCCCCAGTCCGACACTGGCAGTATCCAATTAGCCACGGAATCGCAGCAATTTTTCTCAATTTTGTTTTGCATCTATCGGATTGCGGGTATGCGCACTCCCGGTTTTCACCCTAACCTATTCCGAACCTGCGAAAACGGGACTTGGGTGAAAAAAAAAAAAGAAGTGAAATATCAGGGTGAAAATGGGGAAATCAGGCTGTACCTCAAAAAATGCTAAACTAGCATAGGAAAACAGTATAGAAGTTTATTAAAGGTCACATTAAATATATTTGGGGTACGTAAATTGGGTCAAATGGTGTTAAATTATGCATTTTTTTTTAAATGGAAAAATATTATAAAAGAAAGCAAAATAAGTGCTGAAATTGAATTTGAGGTACATAAAAATGGGTATAAATATATATTTGGGTCATACTACGGTACTTAAAAAAAAGTTTAAACAGACCGACTGCTCCTACCTGCAAGCCTAAAAACACTTGTCACACGCATAAAGCACCCCAATATACCTATCCTACACCTTGAACCCCAAATTCCATCACTTTGCTCTTTTTTACCCCAAACCTGACATGCCATTATTGGCAAATTCAAAATAATGAAAAACCTCTAAGTGCCTAATTAGTCATTAGAGTTGTGTGTGTGTGTGTGTGTGTGTGTGTGTGTGTGTGTGTGTGTGTGTGTGTGTGTGTAGGGAAAGTTTCCTGGGGGGAGAGGGGGTGTCCCAGGGGCTGTGAACCACATTATGAAATGTTTACCTTAAATAGGGGTTTTCACAGGGCTGTCTTAAGAGAAGTGTAGGACCCTGGGCACAACAATGCACTGGGGCCCCTAACCACCCTTCAGTGGTAGGGGTGGGTGGTTCTATCAGCGGCAGCTTTGATGTCCTGCGGGCGGCAGGGGGTGTTCTATCTTCAGCTCCGCATGTAGGATCTGGAGCAATCATTTCTGCTAATTACTCCTTTACTGCACAGCTGGGGTGAGAGGGAGAACACTAAACTGTAGAAGAGGTCATGGGGCTGAATGAAGGGGCACTGGTACATGACTTCCAGGGTGGTAAGGGGTGTTTAATACGTAGGGGAGTGGTGGATAGTGAAATGGGCTTTATATTCATAATTTTCTGCAGCTTGCTTGATTGCAGATATCTCCAGTTCCTGGAAATAGATTTCCTAACTTTGAATGGGATAAAAAAAACTAGAGAGTCCCACCTTTCCGGGGTTACCGGTGGACTTGGGGATCAGAGTTCAGGAGCCAGAGCAATCCACCAATGAAAATATAAAACTGCATACCAGGCGTGTGGAGCTGGAGCAGGGACCAGCTGCTTGAAGGCTGATATCTCTGGTTGTGGGCATAGTAGAGACAAGCTGCCAGTGTTCACCAAAAAAGGAGCATCTCTGCTTTTGGAATGTACCCTCAGAAAAACTCTAAGTCAGACAGAACACAAGATATCTGGCTGGGAAAGACAATTAACAGGCTCGGATGGGGATCACTGCTTTGAAGTCAGATATCTCCAGCTCCCCAGGGCCGATTTTCAAAAATCTGGTAACCCTGGAAAAAGGGGACCCTCAGCTATCAGCTTAGGGCCCTAATACTCCTGGGGCCCTTGGGCAATTGTCCATTGAGCCCATACTAAAAGACAGCCCTGGGTTTTCTCCAACCTTTCACCTGCTTAGTGTTGGTGAAGTGAAATTCACTGTAAAATTATTGGGTAAAAACTTTTCACAGCTAATTGGATACGTTTTTTTCGCGATTTGCAGTAAAAGTCTGAGTTTTCATGTGAAAACAGGTTACCGCAGCTAATAGGATACCTCCTTTTGGACAAGAAGCTTTAAAGCACCAATTGCCATGAAGGGTGCACAACAAGTAGAATGCCGCAGCCATATTCTTAGACTATTTACAGTTGCATAGTAAGGGTTGAGGAAAACATTATTGGAATTGTCTAACTTGTGATCTAGAATTAGACTGAAGGAACCACTTTGGGCAACTTGCCCAGTGTGTTTAAACATCTTGATAAGAAAGAGCTCTTGGCTTTGGTTAGGCGGGTATATGGAGACTGAACTCATAGTGGTGTGTTGATGGGACTAATTATGGTCAGATATCTACCATTAGGATCAACAACTTACCTATAACTACATTATATTGGCTTCTACCCCTCTACAGATATTTAACATCAACATATGTTTGTTTGCATGAATTGCAGCAATTAACATTAGCATATACAAGCTTTAAGTAATTAAATAATTGAGAAGCCTATATATAGACCTATTGCTTAGGGAGGTATCGTTTTGGCCTGGGATGTATAGCTGGTATAGCGTAAAGAATAAGGGAAAGAAGAAATGTATTTATTTACAGTTTCTTATATAGCGCAACATATTCCGTTGCGCTTTACAATTGGAAACAAAAATGATAAGACAAACTGGGTAATAACAGACAGACATAGAGGTAGGAGGGCCCTGCTCGCAAGCTTACAATCTATATGGAATGAGGAAGGATACATAAGGATAGGCACTATCTATAGCACAGCAGTCCCACCAGATAGCAGAGACAGTCCTGATGGGATGTAATTAGATATGAATGCTTCTGAAGGTCACGTGGGCGGTTCAGGAATTTCATAGGCTCGCCTGAAGAGGTGAGTTTTCAGGGAACGCTTGAAAGTTTGGAGGCTAGAGGAGAGTCTTATTGTGCGTGGAGGGTCATTCCATAGGGTGGGTGCTGCCCGAAGAAAGTCTTGCAATTGTGAATAAGAGCAAGTAATCTGTGCAGATGAGAGAGGCAGATCTTGTGCAGAGCAAAGAGGTTGAGTTGGAAAATGTTTTGAGATAAGCGAAGAGGTATATGTTGGTGTAGTTTGGTAATAGCTTTATATGTGAGTAGAAGTATCTTAAATAGAATATGGTAGAATATGGGCAACCAATGGAGGGACTGACAAGTGATGTGCAAATAGCATGTCAAGTACATTGTGTAAGCATGCTTCTTCCTACAAATTACTACAGTATCTCCTATCAAAAACTCTTTGAAAGGCAAACAAGTATGGCAGGCAGATAGAGGCACAGCTCTCAGCATGTCATTGAATGATAAAGGATAAGTAGTACAGATGGGTCCTCCGTTATCTTGACTGTTTCTGCGCCTAGATGGAGGTTTAGTCACGCCTAGGCGTTAGCTTAGGTTGTTGAGTTTAATCACGGACAGGCGAGTTGAGACACGAGCATGCAATACACATCTCCACCACTGCGTGGCTAATGCGAATGTGTTTAAACACTTGTGTATGCAGACGCAACTAATGTATGACCACTTGTGTATGCAGACGCAACTAGTGTGTGAAAGGAATAATGTAGCTCATTGACTTTAAAGTATGTACAGTGCACTAAATACCGTGTTTTGAAATATGAGGGTCCGAGTCCCCTAACAGCATAAACAAACACCAATGGGAAGGAATCGCTGCTTGCATTACTTTTACACATGAACTTGTGTAACTTCCATGCAGCGATGTGGGTGAGCAAGCGGTGAAGGCTCCTGCCTCCCACGCTGAGAGTCATACAGTACAGAGATACTAAGGATGGTTATTTGGCATCCAGGAACTTAGGGAGGAGCTTTTATCTCTCTCCATTGTACTTAGAAATATTGCACTTGCTGCTGTACGTTGCAAGCTGTTCGTGCTATTTAGCACTCAAATAGAACATACAGTACAGAGATACTAAGGACTGTGATTTGGCATCCAGGAACTTAGGGAGGAGCTTTTATCTCTCTCCATTATACTTAGAAATATTACACTTGCTGCTGTACGTTGCAAGCTGTTCGTGCTATTTAGTACTCAAATAGAACATACAGTACAGAGATACTAAGGATGGTTATTTGGCATCCAGGAACTTAGGGAGGAGCTTTTATCACTCTCCATTGTACTTAGAAATATTACACTTGCTGCTGTACGTTGCAAGCTGTTCGTGCTATTTAGTACTCAAATAGAACATACAGTACAGAGATACTAAGGACTGTGATTTGGCATCCAGGAACTTAGGGAGGAGCTTTTATCTCTCTCCATTATACTTAGAAATATTATACTTGCTGCTGTACATTACAAGCTGTTCGTGTCATTTGATACTCTAATAGAATATACTGTACAGAGATACTAAGGACGGTGATTTGGCATCCAGGAACTTAGGGAAGAGCTTTTATCTCTCTCCATTATACTTAGAAATATTACACTTGCCACTGCACGTACAAGCTGTTTGTGCTATTTAGTACTCAAATAGAACATACTGTACAGAGATACTAAGGATGGTGATTTGGCACCCAGGAACTTAGGGAGGAGCTTTTATCTCTCTCCATTATACTTAGAAATATTACACTTGCCGTTGTACGTTACAAGCTGTTCGTGCTATTTAGTACTCAAATAGAACATACTGTACAGAGATACTAAGGATGGTGATTTGGCATCCAGGAACATTACAAGCTGTTCGTGCTATTTAGTACTCAAATAGAACATACAGTACAGAGATACTAATGATGGTGATTTGGCATCCAGGAATTTAGGGAGGAGCTTTTATCTCTCTCCATTATACTTAGAAATATTATACTTGCTGCTGTACGTTACAAGCTGTTCGCGCTATTTAGTACTCTAATAGAACATACTGTACAGAGTACTAAATAGCACAAACAGCTTGTAACGTACAGCGGCAAGTGTAATCTTTCTAAGTATAATAGAGAGAGATAAAAGCTCCTACCGAAGTTCCTGGATGCCAAATTACAGTGCTTAGCATTTCTGTACAGTATTTTCTATCTAGCCAGAAACCCTGCATCCCATGCAAGCTGGGCGGACAATTGGAGGAGACCCGACATACGGTTGCTTGCTGTTTCCCTTTGCAGTGTCACATAAACTAGTAGTTGCTCTGCCCCAAAAGCCAAGAGTCTCCTCTTTTGTGTGGTATCAGTCCTGAGTATCTCTGACATCCAGAACCAGAGATATCAGTACACAAAGTGGACCCATTTTCCCATAGACTATAATGGGCCCATTAATTCTGACCAACCGTGGGTTCCGACGCTTGCCATGAGCCTTGTGGGGGTCACCAAAACTTGGGGTTGGTATCCTCCGGTAGCTAATTGTCTCCCCTTCCATACCAACCTAATTCTGAGCCGATTGGACCCTCAGAACTGGAGACATTAAGCTTTAAGCACATTTTAATTGAATTGAATTTAATAGCTCACATAAACCAACCGTCAATGGACCATGGCTTTAACACGTTCGTTTGTGTCTTTCCACACTACTTTTATTTATTGATTTATTGGTTTCTTTTTTTGGGTAGCGACAGACAATTAATAGTTTCAACAGCGTCTCTGACATCTGCTGGTTAATCCCCACCTCCCCTCTCACTCTTCCCCCTGCCCTATATGCTGTTAGGGGACTCGGACGCTCATAATTCAAAACACTGTATTTTCCACAGGCCTCCCCCTACCCCCATCCCCCTTCCCACCGCCTCCCCCTACCCCCCATCATTGTGTAATGCCGGACATAACACAATGAAGCCCTGCTGGATCAGTGAGATCCGTGCAGGGCTTCATTGTGTACAGTATTAAAAGAGTTAAAAGTGTTATAAAAAATTTGCGTGGGGTCCTCCCTCCTAAGCATAACCAGCCCCAGGCTCTTTGAGCCGGCCCTGGTTGTTTAAATACCGGGGGAAAATTGGATAGGGGTTCCCTGTATTTAGCCAACCAGCACCGGACTCTGCGTCCAGTCCTGGTTCCAAAAATATGGGGGACAAAAGATGTAGGTGTCCCCCGTATTTTTAAAACCAGCACCAGGCTCCACTGCCAAAGAGATAATGCCACAGTCGGGGGACACTTTTATACTGGTCTCTGTGGCTGTGGCATTACCCCCCCCCCCAACTAGTCACCCCTGGCCGGGGTACCCTGGGGGAGTGGGGACCCCTTAAATCAAGGGGTCCCCCCCGTCGGCACCCAAGGACCAGCGGTGAAGCCCGAAGCTGTCCCCCCCATCCCTGGGCGGTGGATGGGGGCTGATAGCCTTTGTGTAAAATAAAGAATATTGTTTTTTTTCATAGAACTACAAGTTCCAGCAAACCTCCCCTGCTTGCTGGTACTTGGAGAACCACAAGTACCACCATGCGGGGAAATAACGGGCCCGCTGGTACCTGTAGTTCTACAACAAAAGAAATACCCAAATAAAAACAAGACATACACACCGTGACAGTACAATTTTATTAAAACACACTTACACACTCATACATACTTGGAACCAGGGCCAGCTCAAGAGCACGGTGCTGGTTGTCTAAATACAGGGAGACCCCAGTCAATTTTTCCCAAGTATTTAAACTACCAGGACCGGCTGGTTATGCTTAGGATATTTTTTACATTTTTACCTATTTTTGACCCTTTTCCACAGAGAAGCATGCACGGATCTCACTGATCCGTGCATGACTATCTGAACACGCCAGCAAAAAGCAGGTCTATTTGAAAGCTCCTTTTTTTAAGAATTCTATGCTCTCCCGGCAGTGTTTAGCTATTGTCGGCAGTGATTGAGAATACAAATTCTTAGTAAATTTCAGAGTTGTATAAAGTACAACATAGATTCTCTAACGCCGACCATCTACAGTACTGTGTTGCTCAAACAGTTACTGTGTTGCTCAAACTGGTACTGTATGTCTACGGGGGCTCATTACCGCTGTGTATTTTATACAGCGGAATGAGTTGCTCCTGCAGATTTACTCTGATTTATGTGAAACCTGTGTGCACCCTTCCACTGAATGTTTTACAAAGAAAAAAAAATTAATAAAGTGGATGTCAGGGAAAAAAATATAGATTGGCACTTTGGGAATCGAGCCTGGGACCCTCAGCATGGGAGCCGGGAGCCTTCACCGCAAGCCCACATCGCTGCATGGAAGTTACCAAAGTTCATGTGTAAAAGTAATGCAAGCAGCGATTCCTTCCCACTGGTGTTCGTTTATGCCGTTAGGGGACTCGGACGCTCATTTAGTGCACTGTAAATACTTTAAAGTCAATGAGCTACATTATTCCTTTCACACATTAGTTGCGTCTGCATACACAAGTGTTTTAACACGTTCATTTGCATCTGTATAACCTATACACACAGTGATTTGGCATCCAGGAATTTAGGGAGGAGCTTTTATCTCTCCCCATTATACTTAATACTACGGGATTTGGACGCTCACATATCCCTAACATCAATAGACCATGCTGTACCTGTAACACATTAATTTGCATCTGTATATGCTGTACTATTTGCGTCTGTACTGTATATACTGTTATATACTGTATGACATACTGTAGCATAATGTAGCGTAATGAGACACACCAGTAAAGTAGTTCTTACGCTGTAGCTCAGTATTGTATTTTAATGGAGACCACACGTATGCGCATTGGTGATTTTAAAAAGCGACATCTGGTGGATGATCTTAGGTATTACACTCAAAGGTAACGCCAAACGCTCTGTGTGCCTCCCTTCGACTAGGTACGCCTCCTTGCGCCCAGGCACGCTGCGTATGCTCGATTGCGACTAATGCCTCAGTCAGCCAAGATAACGGAGCACCCATCTGTATATACAGTTTTTCATGTGATTCCTCCTTTTAGCTTACTAATAAGATGGGTGTGAAGAGTAATGCACACCTCCAACTGTCCCGATTTTCGTGGGACAGTCCTTTTTTTGAGTCTGTCCCGCTGTTCCTCCCATGGACCGCAGTGTCCCGCAGGGGGGGGAGCAGTTGGGAGGCTCCCTATCACTTGCTGTCCTGCTTAGTTCAGAGCAGAGTAGCTGTGAAATTCCAGTGTGCCAGAAGGACTGGGGGCATGACCAGCAGCTCGCAGAGCACTGGCTGTCCCCCACTGTGATGAAAATGGGAGGAGTGGCACGTGATCACATCATTCATGTGAAGCCATGCCCCCTTTTCAACAGGCCATGCCCACTTATTGTCAGCCCGTGGCTTCGCTGCACGTGGGGTCCCAAATTCAAGCCTCCAACTTTTGTTGTTTCCATTCCCGACAATGGGCCTCAATCCGAGTTGATCGCTCGCTAGCTGCTATTAGCAGCATTGCACACGCTAGGCCGCCACCCTTTGGGAGTGTATCTTAGCTTAGCAGAAGTGCGAACGATAGATTAGTAGTTCTGCTACTAAAAAATGTAATGCAGTTTCAGAGTGGCTCAAGACTTACTCCTAGCTTGCGATGACTGCAGTCTGTTTAGTTCCTGGTTTGACGTCACGAACACGCCCTGCGTTCGGCCAGCCACTCCTGCGTTTTTGCCTGGCACGCCTGCGTTTTTTAGCACACTCCCTGAAAACGCTTAGTTGCCGCCCAGAAACACCCACTTTCTGTCAATCATACAACGAACACTCGAACGACTGAAAAATGTTGCTCGAGCCTCTGTAAAACTACAAAGTTTTGTGTGAAAGTACTTAGCGCATGCGCGCTAAGTACCATGCACATGCGCAAAAATGCCGATTTTTCAGCTGATCGCTGCGCTGCGAAAAACGGCAGCAAGCGATGAACTCGGAATGAGGGCCAGTCTTCCTAGTCTAGATTATATTTAAACAAGGGAGCGCTGAAAACAGGGTCAATTTAAATCACATATTTATTACAATCCACATATAGACAGCAAATAAAATCAAGGATAATATCCAGATATTAAAACAATATAGTGCACTTTTTATTCAGTCCCATGCCCTGAGCTCAAATTAATAAATGTCTATTCACGTAGACAGATCCGTTCAATCTCCGCTGGTTCACATTAATTGTGTCTAGCTGTAACCATGTTGTTTTGAAAATAGGATTGGTTTAGACAAAACAACGTTTTTAATATTTGTATCCAGCCAAGTTGTATCAATCACTGGAGAGGCTCCTTAATATGTAACAGTGTTAGGGTCTCCTGCCCTGTGCTGCCACGTCGTCATGGCAACCGGGAGACAAGTGCTAGCGGAGTAACCTGAGCGCAGCTGATACTCCGGTTCGGGTCTTTTGCTGTGCAGTGGTTACAGGCATGGGATCCGGTGATGGTTTTTGTGCTCACAGTCTGTGAGGTCTGAGGGGGGCGTGGACAGCACCTGCTTTATAAGGCCTCTTCTCAGGTTAAGCAGATGCTGCTGAATCTTTGTTGGTTAGTCAGTTCCTGAAAGTCAGCCAGTACTGTGTAGCTTTGTATTTTGTTGTTGCTTACTGCAAATAGGCCTGGGCATTTGGTACTACACTCTGCCAATCCAGACCTAGCAGTAAGACTGGAGTCAGTCGTTTAGCCTGCTGAGGTTCTTTTGCTATTCTGTGAACCCAGCAGGTTTGTGGCTGTACTTTCAGACCTGCCTGCATAATCCTCTCTCACTGTGCAGGGCGTCCATGTGTCAGTTTAGTGGCAGTAAGCTGAACCTGGGCCCTGCAAGTGAGAATTAGGATTGTGGAGACTCTCCTTGTGTCTATTATTCCATCTCTGACCAAGGAGTTTACTGCCACACCCGTTGGTAACCCTTTAGGGTTTTGCTGTTGCCCTTAGCAACAGCATTTCGGGTTCTCTACGTATTAAAACACAACATCTTGCTTTTTCCATCTGAGCATTTCTAATACTAGGGAGACACCCAGTTTCTTAGCCTCTGGGCTTCTCTGTTCACTCTGTGTTGGTTTTGTTACCCTATCACCTTCTGTGTACGTTATGTCATATTTCCCAGTCTGTCAGTGAGTTCATTTGTTTTGCATCCCTCTCTGTTCAGACACCAGTACATTCCTGCAGGCACAGGTTTGTATAACAGTTCAAACACCAGTACATTCCTGCAGGCACTGGTGTGCATAACAAACAGTAGGGGGAGAGCGCTGTGTAGTGAGTAAATACACAGCGGTATGCTACGACCCCTACGTCCCAGCCGCAGCGCGTCCTTGAAGGGATACTCACAGCCGCCTCGGCTTCCCTCGGGGTGCGGACCGTTTTTCGCTCGGTCCTGCTATTGCTTTGTCCCCAGTCAGGTTTCCACAACACTCTGTGCGGCAATGGGATCAGTTTGTGAAGGAGCTCCGGGCACCGGAATCCAAGTAGTGAACGCCCCTCTTACGCGTTTCTCCGCCCACGGGGCCAGCGGTTTCGTCAGAGAATTATCCCAGCAGTATAGCCAGTCCCTTTTTAAACTGGGATAAGCCAATCATTATACTGATTGATTAGATTTCACTCAGCTGTTATAAATACATGGAACTTACTTAATATAATCATTTAGATTCATTTAAAAACATATAAGAAGTTTCAACAGTTTCTTATGGTGGTATATACACAATAAAACATCATCCAACAGACGTATATACATATGTTCGATTTAAACAAAATAAATCATTTTAATTTAACTCAATTATACTTAATTATCTAAGACTGACCAGGAGAGAATCAAATAATTATTGGAAGCTAGTTCACAAACAAAGTGCACTTGTGGCTCAGAGGAATCTTCACCAACACATAACATACATAGCATCCAAAGCCATGGGATCAATTCCATCTCATACCCAATTTTCTATCAAAATCATATTTAAGACATTTATAACTTAATTATTATTATTTTCGCACCTCCATGATCTACTACACATATATCTTCAATATTTCAGTAGATGCCTAATAATATTGTATATCCTAGTCTAGGCTGCTTCCAGGACCCTCTCTTCCAGTTAGCTATGTATTACAGAAAGGAAAATATGTTATAGGTAAGCACAGAGGGATCCACCTTGATGTTGGATGGGCTTCTGTTAAATTGTTGATAACACTATTTACTTTTGTCCCCAAACCCTTTTTGCCGCACAATTTATTATAATTTTTTTTTTAAAATGTATATTAAGAAGACAATATCTGGCCGATACATAATTTGTTGCCACAGTAAGCAATCTTGATACAGCAACATTCAAACACACTGTGTGGGGGAATTCAAGTAGTCTCTGTAACTTTTTCAATAAAAAAAAAAAAAACATTTTCTAGGGGGGCAATTCACTTAATGACCCTTTTTTGTCACAGAACAATTTACCCCTTTCCGTGTGAAAAACACAAGGATCTTGGGTAAATTCCTGGATCCACGTGTTTTCACAATTGTGGCCGTGAAAAAATGGCACTTATTAGGGATTATTTTTTATGCGGGCAGGTGAAATAAAATCCCAGATAGTGTCGGCTATCGAGAATAATTGTATTACCCCACAGGGATCATTAGCCACAGTAATTTACAATGGAAGCAACTAAACATTACTACATGAGAGTGCAAGTTTTGTGGTCCAGATTTTCCTCTTCAGGCTGCATACAGTGGGGCAAAAAAGTATTTGGACAGCCGATTATGCAAGTTGACCCACTTAAAAAGATGAGAGAGGTCTGTAATTTCCATCACAGGTACACTTCAACTGTGAGAGACCGAATCTGAAAAAAAACTAGAAAATTACATTGTACGATTTTTAAACAATTTATTTGTATTTTCTTACGGAAAATAAATATTTGGACAATCAAAAAGTTTAACTCAATACTTTGTAATATAACCTCGGTTGGCAATTACAGAGGTCAAACGTTTCCTGTAGTTCTTGACCAGGTTTGCACACACTGTAGCAGGTATTTTGGCCCACTCTTCCATGCAGATCTTCTCTAGATCTGTCATGTTTTGGGTCTGTCGCCGGGCAACACGGACTTGCAACTCCCTTCACAGATTTTCTATTGGGTTGAGGTCTGGAGACTGGCTAGGCCACTCCACGACCTTGAAATGCTTCTTATGGAGCCACTCCTTAGTTGCCCGGGCGGTGTGTTTGGGGTCATTTTCATGCTGGAAGACCCAGCCACGTTCCATCTTCAATGCTCTTACTGAGGGAAGGAGGTTTTTGGCCCAAATCTCACGATACATGGCCCCATTCATCCTCTCCTTAATATGGATCAGTCGTCCTGTCCCCTTTGCAGAAATGCAGCCCCAAAGCATGATGTTTCCACCCCCATGCTTCACAGTGGGTATGGTGTTCTTGGGGTGCCATTCATCATTCTTCTCCCTCCAAACACAACAAGTAAAGTTTATACCAAAAAGTTTGATTTTGCTCTCATCTGACCACATTACTCCCAATACTCCTCTGGATCATCCAGATGTCACTGGCAAACTTTAGACGGGCCAGGACATGTGCTAGCTTAAGCAGGGGGACCTTTCGGGCACTGCAGGATTTCAATCCATGACGACGTAGTGTGTTACTAATGGTAACCTTTGTGACTGTGGCCCCAGCTCTCTTGAGGTCATGAGGTCTCTTGAGCCGTGTAGTTCTGGGCTGATTCCTCACCATTCTCAAGATTATTGATACCCCACGAGGTGAGATCTTGCATGGAGCCCCAGGTTGAGGGAGATTGTCAGTGATCTTGTATTTCTTTTTTTTATAACTGTGCCAACCAGGGGCAGAACTCTGTGAGGAAGTGGAGTCAGCTGCCGCCGGGCTCCTGACCTCAAGGGGGCACATCTCCTCCATTGTCTCCAGCTGACTGACCCTTGCAATCATTTGCTGCGAGGAGCTTTCGAGTTAGTGACACGGAAGCTGCCTCCTCGTATATACAGAGAGCTGGCTGTGGCTGCAGCTAGCTGGAGCTCCAGAGTGCAGCTCCTGCCAGGCCCTTCCAGTTGAGCTGGCCGAGTGAAGCTCTCTGTTCCTCTGTTGGGCTGATAGCAGCAGGTAGGCACTGGCAGCACTTGACTCAAGCTGCACTGTGTGGGGGTGTGTGTAGTTGGAGGGGGAGGGGTGCTGGCGGGGTCTTTAATAAATGTTGGCAGCACTGTGTTTTATGTGTGCATGTTTAAGTGAGGTGTGTAAGTGAGGAGTGTGTGTTTAAGCAAAGGAGGCATGTTTGTTTTTGTGTGTGTGTGTTTTTAAGTGAAAGAGGCGTGTGTGCATGTAAGGGAGATGTGTGTGTGTGTGAGAGAGGCATATGTGTGCTTAAGTGAAAGAGGCATTTGTGTGTGTGCGTGTGTGTGTGTGTGTGTGTGTGTGTGTAAAAGTGAGAGGTGTGTGTGTATGTTTAAGTGAAAGAGGCATGTGTGTGTTTAAGTGAAGGAGGCATGTGAGTTTAAGTAAAGGAGGCGTGTGTGAGTTTAAGTGAAGGAGGCATGTGTTTGTTTTTGTGTGTGTGTGTTTTTAAGTGAAAGAGGCGTGTGCGTATAAGGGAGACGCGTGTGTGTGTGTGTGTGTGTGTGTGTGTGTGTGTGAGAGAGGCATATGTGTGCTTAAGTGAAAAAGGCATGTGTGTGTTTAAGTGAAGGAGGCGTGTGAGTTTAAGTAAAGGAGGCATGTGTGAGTTTAAGTGAAGGAGGCATGTCTAAGTGAGAGGCGTGTGTGTAAGTGAGGAGTGTGTGTGTTTAAGCAAAGGAGGCATGTGTGTTTAAGCAAAGGAGGCATGTGTGTTTAAGCAGAGGAGGCATGTGTGTGTTTAAGCAAAGGAGGCGTGTGTGTTTAAGTAAAGGAGGCATGTGTGTGTGTTTAAGCAAAGGAGGCGTGTGTAAGTAAGAGGCGTGAGTGGAAGTGAGGGGCATGTGTGTGTGTTTATGTGAAAAAGACGCTTGTGTGTTCTTAAGTAAAATAGGTATTTGTGTGTGTTTAAGTGAAAGAGGCATTTGTGTGTGTGTGTGTGTGTGTGTGTGTGTGTGTGTGTGTGTGTGTGTTTATGTGAAAGAGGCGTTTGTCTGTTTTTAAGTGAAAAAGGTGTTTGTGCATTTTTTATATATAGATATATATATCGGCACACCACTGCACCAAAGCATCTACATTCTGACACGCTGGTAGGTGAGGGAGTACTGTAGGTGTGCTATAAAGGTATGCTGGTGTCTATTTTATTGTGATGACTGACTTGGAGTGCCGTCCACTTTGCTTGTGTATCTATATTACTATTGGGAAAGGCACCTGAGCACGCTGCTACTGTTCACCATGAGTGCCGGATAGCTACATATGAAGAGGGTGTGTGTGTATGTAGGGGGGGCACCAACATTTATCATGCCTCCGAGCGACTGGGGCGAACTTACGCCACTGGTGCCAACAGTTGATCTCTTCTCAGCAAGCTGCTTGCCTATTGTCGAGTAGCTCATCCCAGCCTTGTGCAGCTCTACAATTTTGTCCCTGGTGTCCTTAGACAGCTCTCTGGTCTTGGCCAGGTGTCTTTTATACAGATAACCAGTTCAAACCGGTGCCATTAATACAGGTAACGAGTGGAGGATAGAAGAGCTTCTTAAAGAAGAAGTAACAGGTCTGTGAGAGCCAGAAATCTTGCTGCTTGGTAGGTGTTCAAATATTTATTTTCCACAAGAATATACAAGCAAATTGTTTAAAAATCATACAATGTGATTTCCTGTTTATTTTATTCAGATTCTGTCTCTCACAGTTGAAGTGTAGCTATGATGGAAATTACAGACCTCTCGCATCTTTTTAAGTGGGTCAACTTGCACAATCGGCGGCTGTCCAAATACTTTTTTGTCCCACTGTATATACTGTGTGTGTGTGTGTGTGTATATATATATATATATATATATATATATATATATATATACACTTCTTCCAATTATGGATGATGGAGGCCACTGTTCTCATTGGGACCTTCAAAGCAGCATATATTTTTCTGTACCCACCCCCAGATTTGTGCCTCGAGACAATCCTCCAAATCAAATCAATATTTTGTGTGACCACCCTTTGCTTTAAAACAGCATCAATTCTTCTAGGGAAACAGTTTTTGAAGGAACTCGGCAGGGAGGTTGTTACAAACATCTTGGAGAACTAACCACAGATCTTCTGTGGATGTAGGAATGCTCAATTCCTTCTGTCTCTTCATGTAATCCCAGACAGACTTGATGATGTTGAGATCAGGGCTCTGCCCCCATATCATCACTCCCAGGACTCCTTGTTCTTCTTTACACTGAAGATAGTTCTTGATGACATTGGCTGTATGTAGGGGTCATTCAGTGGTGCAAGTAGAAATATTTTCTTAGTGGTACTGAGTGCCGAAAAACTGAGCGTGGTGATGTGTTGTGAAGGGGCGTGGCCACATGCTGCTAGTGGGAGTGGCTACATGACACTAGCGGCATGGCCACACGACAGCCCCTTTTTTGGGGGGGAATCTGGAGACAAGGCTAAAAATATATAGTAATGCCTCCAGTATAATAGAAATATATAGTGATACTTCCAGTATAATAGAAATATATTTTAATGCCCCAATTTAATAACAATATATAGTAATGCCTCCATTATAACAGGAAAATACAGCCACTGTTGCACTCCCAGTAACCCTGACAACGTGGGAGGAGCTGTCATGCTGCCAAACACCAAGGTCTTGTTGCTATGTGGCACATTATAATTGTGGTGATAGCAAAGTGTGTGGCAGGTGGTACTGCGCACCCGCTGCCAAATTCTTAAGGGTACTCCGTACCCGAGCATACCCGCATACTTGCACCGCTGGGGTCATTTCCCTGCTGCAGAATTAATTTGGAGCCAAGCAGATGCCTCCCTGATGGTATTGCATGATGGATAAGTACCTGCCTGTATTTCTCATCATGGAAGCACAAAGAAATGGGCAATGTTGAGGACCGCAGATGCAGTTGTCGGTCAAGGAAACTTAGTACATAAGATGAAAGACACATCATGCTTACTTCCCTTCGAAATTGGAAGATGTCCAGTAGTGCCATCAGCTCAGAGCTGGCAGAAAACAGTGGGATCCAGGTACACCCATCTACTGTTTCGAGAAGTCTTGCCAGAAGTGGTCTTCATGGAAGAATTGCTGCCAAAAGACATACCTTCAAAGTGGAATAAGGCCAATCGACTCAACTATGCTTGAAAACATAGGAACTGGGATGCAGTAAATGTCAGCATGTGCTCTGGACTGATGAGTCAAAATTTGACATTTTTGGCTTTAACAAAAGGCAGTTTGTTCGCCGAAGGGCTGGAGAGCAGTACAATAATGAGTGTCTGCAGGCAACAGTGAAGCATGGTGGAGGTTCCTTTCAAGTTTGGGACTGCATTTCAGCAAATGGAGTTGGGATATTGTCATGATTAATGGTGTCCTCAATTCTGAGAAATACAGGCAGGTACTTACCTATCATGCAATACCATCAGGGAGGCATCCAATTGGCTACAAATTTGTTCTGCAACAGAACAATGACCCCAAACATACAGCCAATGTATTAAGAAATATCTTCAGCATAAAGAAGAACAAGGAGTGATGGTTTGGTCCCCATAGAGCCCTAATTTCAACATCGACTCTGTCTGGGATTACATGAAGAGACAGAAGGATTTGAGCAAGCCTACAGCCACAGAAAATCTGTGGTTAGTTCTCCAAGATGTTTGTAACAACCTCCCCTGTCGAGTTTCTTCAACAACTGCGTGCAAGTTTACCTAAAAGAATCAATACTGTTTTGAAGGAAAAGGGTGGTCACACCAAATATTGATTTGAATTAGATTTTTTGCATTTTGTTAATTAAAAAAAATCTATTGGGGCGTGGCCTGGAGGTTGATCTGACTGGCAGCACAGACAGGGAGCTCCGCTAGAATTCAGGAGTTATCACCCTTATTTTATACCCCATGTGCCTTGGAAGCCCTTTCAGTATCTGCCCCTGCAGTGGAGAGAAGATTTCGTAGTGGTAGGCCAGCGCTGCGGAATCGGGGAGCCGGTATTCAGGCTCCTGCGGGTTGCGGCCTGTCCATCACCTTGAAGCCAGGACCTCGATTTGCGGCCGGAGCCGCCGGACGCGCAGTTTACCTCTCTGGAGCACTTGCCGGGAATCGCCGATCTGCGCTCCCGCAGCTGGACCATCAAGCCTCTGCCGCTGGGACCAGCGGCACTACAGGAGGGAGGAGGGGCCTGCTGGGTGCCGCGGCGGGTGGCCCGGAGCCCCGGCGGCCATCTTGGATATCGGGAGCCAGGGAGGAAAGCAGCGGCCACTCAGGGCAGGTGATCCCCCCTCCTCTTGACAAGGTGAGCTGCTCCCCTGACCCAGATCATCAGCGGCGACCTCACCCACTGCCCCTCTGCATGCCCTGCCCACAGGCAGCCGCCATCAGCAGCCCTGATTAAGATACCGGGCTGAACACGGAACTAGCTAGTTTTTCCCTCGCTTCCTGGCATATAATATCCGAAAGTAGAGTTAGGGCCCTCCGGCTGTGGCCTAAAGTTAGGACCCTGTCTACGGGACCGATCAGTATTGGGCCCTGGGCAGTGGATCTGGATCTCCTTTACATTGAGCGTTTGATCACTTGCTACAGGTAGAGGCTGCTTCCTGGGTTTGAGGCCCCTCAGTTAGGGGGTGATTGCTGATCGCCCTTGAGAATCAGATCTGTCGCTGACGTGCTGAGATGTGAACCTCTTTGAAGTATGTCCTCCTAGTGCCTCCCCGCAATCACTCTAGCTGATTCATTCCCACACGCTACACGGTCGTTCTTTTATTGGATTGAGACCCCGCTGTACTCCCTTCCTACTGAGTTTGGAACTCCTCTGGGGAGTCAGGAGTCTGGTGTCATGCCTCCAAAAAATCATAAAGCCTCCAAACCGGTCTCTCAAGTAGCCTTTTTTAAGCCTTCTCCCTTTCGCAATAAGCCTCAAGAGGCTGGAGCCCCTGCGGCTGGCTCATCACCCCTGAACATGCCGCCCTCTCCTCTGGCGCCTGCCTCCCCTTCTAACGACCCCCCTTTTCCACCGCATCTAGAGGATAGCAAAGCTTTAACAGTGGGCAGTATGAAGCTTTTGCTGCATCAGTTTAAAGACGAAGTGACATCTGAGTTTAGAGCCATGTTGTGATCCTGCCAGAGCTCCATTGACGAATTGGGCGAGAGGACCGGCCAGCTGGAAACGAAGATGGGTGAAGTGGTGGGCTCGCATAATTCGCTAATTGACTGTCATGATACCCTCGAGGGTGAAGTGGCTGCTCTGCGCGATAAGGTAGTGGATTTGGGAGATCGCTTGCGCAGAAACAACCTTAAACTCAGGGGGGTCCCTGACTCAGTTTCCAATAGCAGTCTTCATGACTAAACTATGGAGATCTTCAAGAAATTGCTGCCCTCTGCCAGTTCCTCGGATCTGCTTATAGACCACATACATCGGATTCCGAAGGCCCGCAGTACTCCAGAGGGATCGTCAAGGGATGTTCTGATGAGAATTCACTTCTTCCATGTTAAAGAATCCCTGCTCAAAGCCGCTAGACCTTCTTCTGACTCAGCAGAGGCCTTGGGCCAGCTTCAATTATTTGGAGACTTGTCACAGTACACTCTTAATAAAAGATGCTCTTTCCCACCTGTTACTATAGCTCTCTGAAAGGCTGGCATTCTCTATAGGTGGGGCTTTCCCACTCGTCTATTGATTTCCAGGGATGGCTCCGCTATTGCTATCTCTTCAGTGGACGATGGTATGAAGCTTCTCCGTAAATGGAATCTTGGAGGAGATCGTGGGTCTGGCTCTCCTGACTGCCGACTTAAGCAGGACTGGTCGACGGTTGAGAAGTAGAGTTCTGCCTTGGTAACGCCTATTTGCCAGGAGCGGCCTTCGCTAGGATGATATCACATTTCCAGGATGTTTACTGCAGAGACTGCTATAGTTACTGCATACGTTGATTACCACCATTGAGACTATTTTGATTGTTCCTTTTGTCCGGGTTTGCTCAGACATGAGCAGTTTAGAGTTCTAGGTTTAAAAGTCATGACTATGTACTATGTCCCATTCTGATTATTTTTCTTTTGCTGCTGTTCTTAGGTTAACCTATCTCCTCTAGTTCTCAATGATTTGCTTAGGACTGCATGTCTTTGTAGCCCTGTATTTATATGTTTTGTATGTCGCGTGAGCTTATACATACCGAGATTCAAAAGCCTCGACTGTTTGATTGCGGGGAGGTTGGCCACCAACCTCTCTATTTGTAGTGTGAGGCGCTGGATGTTTTGGCGTCTTACTATGGCTCCGGATCTCTACAGGGTATGTTTCCTTTCTTTCTTACTTCTTTCCTCTCTACCCTTGTGAGTTTCCCTTGTGTGTCTTGTCTCCCCCAGGGTTTTGTTTCTACTATGGTACTATGTTCAAGATACGGTATTACTTCTGACTGCACCAGTTGGTTTCAGCGGCTGTTTCGCTCCTTGTTTAATTAGTTATGGTTCGGATAGTCTCACTAAATGTTAAGGGATTGAACTCCCCACAGAAGCGCAATCTGGCTTTATCATCCTTCTATAAAATGAAGGCGAATGTGGTGGCAATCCAAGAAACCCATTTTAGGAAGTTAGACCCCCCTAGATTTTCTGATAACCGCTTCCCTATTTGCTATCTTGCTAATGGTCCTACAAAAAAGGCTGGGGTAGCGATACTTTTTTCCCTGAACTGCTCTTTTGTATTATAGTCCCAAATTGTAGACCCTGAGGGTCGGTATCTCATATTAATAGGGTTACTTGAAAACGTTATGGTCACTTTAGTCACATGTTATGCTCCAAACTCTGGTCAGCTTGCGTTCTGTAAGAAATTATGTTCTTTAGTACAAAAGCACACTAAGGGGGCCGTTATGATTTTGGGGGATTTCAATTTAGTTGTGGATCCTCTACTAGATAGATCTAGCACTACTAGGAGTACCCGGTCTGGAAATCGGAACATCCAGGGTGGGAAGGCTGGCCTTCGCCAGTTACTAGGTGAATACGACCTTTATGATGCATGGAGAACTAAACATCCCACTGTCAGGGACTACTCTTTCTACTCGCATGTTCATTCCTTGTACTCTAGGATAGACCTTGCCTTGACTAGTAAAGAGACTCTGACGGCCATACGTGAAGTTACTATATTGCCGATGTCTTGGTCGGACCATTCCCCACTATTGTTAGTATGGGACCAGGAGGCCTGTAAAGTCTCTCCACGGCCCTGGAGATTGGGGAATTTTTTACTTAGCTACCCCGATGCTATTCTCACCATACGACGCTCTATACAGTTATACCTAGACACGAATAAACCGGAGGATACCTCGATTTTTAATAACTGGTGCTCCTTTTAAGGCGGTGATTCAGGGATCTGCCATCCAAACAGCTTCCATACTTAAGCGCTCTCAACATGCTGAGCGTTTATTAGCTGAAAGTGAGGCTGCCAGACTTGAATTACTTCATAAAGTTGAACCTCTCAATAGAAATGTTTTCAAGCTTCTGCTAGCAGCTAGGGAAAAGGTTAACGTTTTCTCCCTTCGGGATGTGCAACGTAATATTGCTAGGCTGAACCAGAGGTTTTATGTACTTGGTAATAAGGCGGGTCGCCTATTGGCACGGAAATTACGGGGTAAGCGAGCTAGAGCTAGAATTTCTATGTATGTTCCTCCACGGGATCTAGAGTGTCTGACCCTTGTGATATTGCAAACACCTTTGCAGAGTATTATTCTCGACTCTATGGTTTACAATCAGACCGGACTATTCCCCAACCTAGTGCAGCTGACATTCAGTCCTTCTTGAAGGAGATCTCCCTCCCAACACTGGACTCCGCGACCTGCCTGTCCCTTGGCTCCCCTTGGACAATTAAAGAACTAGCCATTACTGATCTCCCGAGAAACAAGGCTCCTGGCCCTGATGGCTTCCCCTCAAATTTTTACAAATCATATAAGGCTGATTTGGCCCCTGTACTGTTGTCTGTTTTCAATGAGGCATTAGTTGTGGGGAGGTTTCCGAGGGAAATGGTTGAGGCACAAATAGTTGCTATTCCTAAACCTGGTAAGCCCCCTACATCCGTCCAAAATTACCGTCCCATAGCCTTGTTGAACACAGACGTTAAGCTTTTTGCAAAGCTTATTGCCAACCACCTTTCCCCGCTGCTTCCTTCTCTCATAGCTGCTAACCAGGTTGGCTTTGTCCCAGGCAGGCAGGCCCCGGACAACACTCGGAGAGTGTATAACATACTGGAATATTGCGATGCACATAAAATGCCCAGTGGCGTACTACTGCCCCCGCAGCCCTCGTGGTGGCTTGGAGGCGCAGGGCTGCGGGGGGGCGCCGCCACTGATTTAGCGCAGATTGACATGCTGTCTCCCTCCTTCCCTAGCCGCTGCTGTGAAGGAGGGACACGGAGGGCACAGCGCTCGCCTCTCCTGTGTCCCTCCTGCGTCTCCGGCGTGTCTATTGAATGAAGTGCCCATTCATGAGCTCTGATTGTCTCACGAACCGGCACTTAATTTAACAGACACGCCGGAGACGCAGGAAGGACACAGGAGAGGCGCGCGCTGTGCCCTCCGTGTCCCTCATTCACAAAACAGCGGGAGAGCGGGGGGGAGCTGTACCTGGCACTGGGGGAGGGGAAGCATATTTGGCACTTGGGGGGGCATATGTGACACTGGGGGGTATATGTGTACCTGGCACTTGGGGGGGGGGCATCTTTGGCATTTGGGGCATGTGTGTACCTGGCACTGTGGGGGAATATCTGGCACTGGGGGCATGACACCCAGTGTATGAAACCCCTGGCAACGAGCATGTCACCCAGTGCATGAAACCCCTGGCAACGAGCATGACACCCTGAGCATGAAAATCCCTGGCACCATGCATGGAACCAAGAGCATGACACCCCTAGCAACGAGCATGACACCCAGTGTATGAAACCCCTGGCAACGAGCATGATACCCAGTGCATGAAACCCCTGGCAACGAGCATGACACCCAGTGCATGAAACCCCTGGCAACGAGCATGACACCCTGAGCATGAAAACCCCTGGCACCATGCATGGAACCAAGAGCATGAAACCCCTGGCAACGAGCATGACACCCAGTGCATGAAACCCCTGGCAATGAGCATGACACCCTGAGCATGAAAACTACTGGCACCGTGCATGGAACCAAGAGCATGAAACCCCTGGCAATGAGCAGGTAATTTAAAAGTAATTAGAATCCTTACTGTAGGACTTAATGTGTAATGGGCATAGCGGTGTGTGGCATAATGTATCCCGGACATTGCGGTGTGTGTCATAATGTGTCACAGGCATTACGGTGTGTGGCATACTATATCACGGGCATTGTGGTATGTGGTATAATGTCTCAGGGGCATTGCAGTGTGGCATAATGTATAATGGGCATTGCGGTGTGTGGCATAGGGTATAACGGGCATTGCGGTATGTGTCACAGGCATTACGGTATGTGGTATACTATATCACGGGCATTGTGGTATGTGGTATAATGTCTCAGGGTCATTGCAGTGTGTGGCATAATGTATCACGGACATTGCGGTGTATCATAATGTGTCAGGCATTACGGTGTGTGGTATACTATATCACGGGCATTGTGGTATGTGGTATAATGTCTCAGGGTCATTGCGGTGTGTGTCATAATGTGTCACAGGCATTGTATGTGCTATAATGTATCAGGAGCATTGCAGTGTGTAGCATAATGTATAACGGGCATTGCGATTCCTGTCATAATGTGTCACAGGCATTACGGTGTGTGGCATAATGTGTCGGAGGCATTATGGTGTGTGCATATTGTGTCATGTGCATTATTCTGTGTTGCATAATGTCTAAGGGCCATTGCAGTTTGCGGCATAATGTATACTGGGCATTACTATAAGGAGGAAAAATTACAAATAATGTAAGGGGCATGAATCAGGATTATTTTTCTTTCCTGTGGTGGCCAATGTCTGGGCGTGTAGGTTGCAAAACTGGGGTATAAGGTAGTCTTTTCCTGCAATGCCACGCCCCTTTATGCGAAGTCATTCCCATTTTAACATTTCCACGCCCCCTTTTTGCGACACAGGTTCATCCCTTTACTAGTGTCAATTATGGGGATGGGGGGGGGGGCGTAGAATTTTTTGGCTTGGGGGAAAAAAAATTCTAGTTACACCACTGAAAACGCCCCTTCTCATACTATCACTGGATGTCGAAAAGGCGTTTGACAGACTCCACCAGTGTCGGACTAGGGCTTCAAGGGCCCACCGGGGGAATGCAGTTATAGGGGCCTATACTTAGGGGTGTGGCCAGCCTACAAAGGGGGTGTGGCCAGCCTCCACAGAGGCTTGAAATACACAATAGTTTAGTGCAGTGTAATGCAACAAATCTACCATGTATAATACAAGTGCACAGTCTGGAACCTGATCCCTAGAGGAAGGAGTGGGCCCCCAGGCAGTGGGGCCTACCGGTGGTTTCCCTGGTACCCCTGTGGGCCAGTCCGACCCTGGACTCTACTGGGGTTATTTGAGAGCTGTTCTGGATAAGTTTGGGTTTGCTGGGCGGTTCTTGGACTCTATATTTGCTTTATACTGCCCCCTCTGCAAGGGTGTTTGTCAATGGTTGTTTGTCTGGGGACTTTGACATTTCGAATGGTACTAGGCAGGGTTGCCCCCTATCACCCCTTATTTTCGACTTAGCTATTGAGCCTCTGGCTGAAGCCATTAGGTCTGACCCGACAGTTGCAGGTCCAGAGATCGGAGGTCTGACTCACAAGATCAGTCTATTCGCTGATGACATTTTGCTTTGCCTAACTCACCCTGACACCTCTCTACCCGCTCTCCATGTTATCCTGGATCAGTATTCCAGTGTTTCCTATTACAAATTAAACACTTCCAAAACCGAAGCTCTACCGCTTCACACTTCACCACGCACTGTGACCTTGCTCAAAGATAGATATAGATAGATATAGATACGCTTGGCAAGAGAGATCTATCAAGTATTTGGGTATTTATCTCTCCTTAGACAGAGACTTGTACGACTGTAATTATACACCCCTCTTAAGCGCTTTTGAAAAACTAATTAAAGAATGGTCCCTTCATGAAATTTCCTGGTTAGGACGCATCTCCGCAACTAAGATGATTTTACTCCCTAAACTTCTATACTTGTTTCGGGCTATCCCTCGCAACTTCGCCAAACCTCTTATCGTACGAGCTAACAGGATTATTTCTCATTATATATGGTCTAGGCCCTGTATTGCTAGGCAGGTTTTGATGTTACCTAAGAATGTCGAAGGTGTAGCCTATCCTAATTTAGAGGCGTACCATTCCGCTTGCCTTCTTAGTCAGGCTCGAGATTGGTTCAATATGCACAATCCCAAACCATGGGTCCTCAGCGAACGGTCTTTCATGGGTCAGATAGACATGAGAGACCTATTTTTGTTGCCCGCCCATAGCGTTCCTAAGTGGCAGGGCCCAGGGGAAGCGATTAGATGCACCTTGAAGCTTTGGCATGTGATTGTTGCATCTGATTCGACTATTTCGTTGCCGTCGGCCGACTTGCCTATCAGTACTATCTCTTGTATCATACCTAATCTTGTGTTGGACGATTGCATTGGTGCTTGGATTGTGCATTTGAGGGATCTATGCTTGGAGGGAGGTTTCATGCCCTTCTCTAGACTGCAAAGTCATTCAGGTATCACGAAGCAGGACTTCTTTAAATATTTGCAGATACGTCATTGGCTTCAGTCCTGTGCTGGGGGGTTTGGGGGTCCCGTCCCCCTTCCTGCTTCTTTACGCTCTAGGATGTCTTCCCCTGACCATGGTGGTGGGATTTCTAAATGGTATCAGTATATTATTCTCCTGTCTAAACAGGGTAAGACTCCCCCCCCAGTTGAAATGGGAAAGAGACCTCTCTATTGTTCTGCGAGAGGAAGAGTGGGACTCCATTTCCTCACTGTGCTTTAAGATTTCAAAATGCCTCCAACATTCTGAAATGTACTTTAAATTATGCCAAAGGGCGTACTTTACTCCGCAGCGGCTTCATAGCATTTGGCCCTCGGTCTCTCGGCTTTGCTGGAGGAATTGCGGCCACGTGGGTACTATTCTACACATTTTCTGGGACTGCCCGACTCTGAGACTACTGTGGATCGAAGTGCTTTCTTTTATCCGGGAGGTGCTGGGGGTAGAGGTACCAATGAACCCTTTGTTTGCTCTATTCCATTACTCACCATCTGAATTATCGCAAGGCGACAGGTATATTGCTGGCTATGTCCTCATATCCACCAAGGCGGCGATTGTACGGTTGTGGAAATCACAGTCTATACCCACCATCCAAGCTATTGTTAATAATACTCATAAGCATTTTTTATTTGAAACAGCAGGAGGTATATATTCGATACTGCCTCCTTCGGTGTGGAAACATTGGCTGAAATGGAAGGAATATCAGGAACGGAGAGGGCTCCCTATGGCTATTATTGGCCCTACAGATTTGTCACAATTACATTTCCCACATTCTGAGACTAACTGATTATTCTTGATATTTATTTATTTTACTTATTACTTTCTATATATGTTTCACTATGCCTTTTTAGGAATGCTCCTAGGAGTAGAATCTGACCCGTGTCTCTATGTTTCCCTATTTGTGTCACTGTGTTGTCTTTCTTCTTGTCTTCTTGTCTTTCTTGCTCTCTCTGTTGTTTTCTCTGGTCTATATTTGTCTGTTGCCAAATTCGGTAGTACATGAAAAGCAAATTGATCTCGTTGTACGGTTATTGTATTCTGTAAATTATGCTGACCACTCAATTTAGTCAACTTTCTTGGATATCGCCTGCACTATGTACTATTGTTCTTGGCTTTTTATTAGTTTTTGAACAAAAATAATCTATTATACAAAAAAAAAAAATCTATTAACACCTTTACTTTTTAAAACACACACACACACACACACACACACACACACACACACACACACACACACACACACACACACACACACACATATATATATAGAGTGATTGCACCAGGGTGTTTACTAAAACAATTATAAATTATAATAGGCAAATAATATATATCCCAGATTCAGTCTACCCCTCCTTGCCTCCAATGATTATACACGCTTGTCTAAGAAACTATTACGATTCTTACTGGGCTTAAATATATTAGTGTGATAGACATTGGGTAATTGCATTGTACTATAATAGAGATATATGATAGCTGTTAGCAGAAATGAGTCATACCCCAAATACTGTAGGTCAAGTTAGAGCAGATGGCTGGAAACAAAAGGCTTATGATGTAGGAGCAGCACTATCAGTTTTCCTTAGGTCTCAGAAGTCACTCCTGAATTCAGCTTGACATCAAGGTGTGTTCTGTGAATAAATACACAGGGTATGAGAAAAGTGCTTTTCAGCAGAGTATTTGAAAGTTCCTGTCAGCTTTACTCCCATTTTGTTTTACATAAGGTTGTCTTTGATTTGAGGCACCAATCCTGCTGAAATGCAGCTAACATCACTAATCTGTACATTTGTTAATGTTTAGATGTATCTAAAGACTTTAGTACTTAGCTGAAAAACTCTGTGCAGTTGCTAACTTTCTAATGCTCTTATAAAGGCTAACCCTCTCCTGCGGCAACTCCTGTTCGCCTTTATGCCCCATGCTTTTGAGAATGTGCTGATCTCAGTCTATAGCAGTGGTCCCCAACCTTAATTGGGGTGTGCAGAGGCAAACGCAGGATTTAGTAAGGGGGGTTTCCGCAGGTGTATGTGTGCATGTATGTGTGTGTGTGTGTGTGTGTGTGTGTGTATATATATATATATATATATATAGTAAGTACGTATGTATGTACATACGTACGTATGTACATATAAATATATGACAAAAAGTAGGCACTTACTCTTGCAGTTACTCAATGCCGAGGTGCCTTATATGTAATAGGTGCAATGGTTCCCTGGGTGGAGACTGGTGTGTGTCCCCTCCATGCAGTAAAAACCATGCGGCAATCAGCGGTCTTTGTGAGTAAATTAATGTATTAAAGTACAAAAGGCTTAGTGTACCGATGTTTCAACGCCACGCAGGGCGTATTTTTCAAGCCTGCAGCATAGCACCTTGAAAGAAACGCCCTGTGCGGCGTTAAAACTTCGGTACACTATGCCTTTTGTACTTTAATACATTCAATTACTCACAAAGACTGCTGACTGGCGTATGGTTTCTACTGCACGGAGGAGGGGGCACACCAGTCTCCACCCAGGGAACCATTGCACCATATATACACACACATATATGTATACACACACACACACACACACAGCAGTGTGAGGACGGAGGGAGCTGCCATGCGCAGCCAGCAGTGTCCCCCTCTACCCCTCCGGACATTCCATAAGTAGAGAGCTATGGTAGCTCCCTGTTGATGCAGCAGTGCAGCGGCTCCGCGGTCGTGATTGCGGCTTTTTACTGAGACAGCTGTGTCCTCGTCTCAAAAATAGGAGATTTAGCTCATCTGGGGGGGGGGGGGGGGGGGGGGGAAATGCTGTACTTGAATGCTTGCTGGCGCGCTCTCAGTGTTAAGACTGGACTTGTGGGCAGTGGCGTAGCTATACATTTTGCACCATCCTGCCAAAAAAGTTTCTGGCACCCCTCCCATTGCTATATTAAAAGCAAAGTACTAGCGTGCGTCGTGGGCACGCGTGCTCCAAATAGAGGGTGTGGCCTCACTGCAAGGGGCGTGGTATTGCAGGAAAAGACTACCTTATACCCCAGTTTTGCAACCTGCGCGCCCAGACACTGGCCACCACAGGAAAAAAATAATCCTGATTCATGCCCCTTACATTATTTGTCATTTTTCCTCCTTATAATAATGCCCATGACACATTATGCCACACACCGTAATGCCCATGACACATTATGCCACACACCGCAATGCCCATGACACATTATGCCACACACAGTAATGCCCCTGACACATTATGCCACACACAGCAATGTCCGTGATACATTATGTCCCACACCGTAAAAGCCTGACACATTATGCCACCTACTGCAATGCCCGTGATACATTATGCCACACACCGTAATGCCCATTACACATTATGTCCCACAGTAAGGCTTCTAATTAATTTTAAATTACCTACTCGTCAGGGGTCTCATGCTCATTGCCAGGGGTTTCATATTCGTTGCCAGGGGTTTCATGCTCTGGGTGTCCTGCTTGTTGTCAGGAGGGTAATGGTCATTGCCAGGGGTTTCATGCTCTGGGTTCTATGCTTGTTGCCAGGGGTGTCATGCTCGTTGCCTGTGGTCTTGTTGCCAGGGGTGTAATGCTCTGCATGTCCTGCTCGTTGCCAGGGGTGTAATGCTCTGCGTATCATGTTCGTTGCCAGGGGTGTAATGCTATGCGTGTCATGCTTGTTGTCAGGGGTCTTGTTGCCAGGGGTGTAATGCTCTGCATGTGATGTCCGCTGTCAGGGGTTTAGTTGCCAGGGGTGTAATGTTCGTTACCAGGGAGGGGCATACTGTACAAGGTGCACACATGACGGCAAACGACAGTATGGTATACAGCATCTCTCCCCCAGTCCCTGCACTCACCCACACTCCCAGACTGTCTGACACCAGAAATTGTCCTAGCTCAGCCGCCATCTCCCCAGCGTCTCCTGCCTTCTTCTGCCTCCACCAGGCCGCCCACTTCTATCCCCCCCAGCTCCTCAGTATTATTATTAGGGACCGCCAGTGATGGAGACGCCTTGCCGATCGGCCTGGGGGCTTAACCCTATATCTGCAGATATACGCAACTAAGATCTCCATATTATCTGATTATTATGTAGCATTATTTTTCACTCAGTGTGTATTAGGTATAACAAAATGTTTTTTCCCCCAGCTCCTCACTCAGGCTCTGATAGACACTGTGGAGGCTGAGGCGCTGCTGCAGCAAGCCGCTCAGACCGGTGTTCATCCGCAGGAAGTGCAGAGGCATCTCTGGGTGATGCATCTCAGGCAAGCTGGGTGGGCTGGCAGGCTCTGCCGCAGGACAGGACATCACTCTCTCCAGGTGCCACCAGCGCCGAGCACTCCCGGCACTTCCGGGTAGCTACAGCGCTGTGCTGCCTGACAGACACTATGACCTCTAGCGCCTATCTCCTCCGTGGCGGATTAGTGCTCGGGATCGGCAGGGGGGAGTCAATTGCGGACTCTACCCCCCCCCCCCCCGGGAGTTGGCCAGCGGTAACAGCCAGCACGGGTCAAGTGACCCGGATTGCAGCTGCGAGCTATCCTTCGCTTGCAAGTGACAGGTTGGCGACCGCTGGTCTATAGCATCTAAAATCGAATAAAAATGGATATATATGATAATATTGGCATATTACAGTGATGGACAGTATAATGGTGCCAGGGCTGCAAATAGTTTGAGTATTGAATACTTTCAGCACCTACTAAAACAAAGCAAATTTGCACATTTGGCAGTACAATTATTAAACTGTGAACAATTATTGTAAGGTTCTGATTCTGAAAGCAATGCTGTTGAGGAAGAGACATGGCAAGAAGGGTCAAATATACTTTACATCACTACTGCTTCTTGACAATTATTCCTAATAGAGAAGCAGCAACTCCAGCAACCATCACAAATATGGTTGAAGGAGTCAAAAACTATACAAACTGCATTTTATCCCAACTTATTTATCCCATATTAAATAAATATAGCATAAATCAGTGGTTCCCAAACTTTCTTGAAAGTTTCCAGCAGTATATACTGCTGTACCTGTATATAATGCCCACATGCACCCGTGAGCTCATATATTGTCTGTAAATATGACTCTGGGACCAGCCAGTGCTTCCTCAGCCATTTACCTCATTGCACGTTCCTGGATGTACCAATGTAAAAAATGTATGTAGCACCACTAACTTTGACAGGGAAGGTGGACCCCATAGCGATCGCGATTCTCCATTATAGCCTTTGTGCTCCGCCTGATTGACAAACTGGGAGCGCATAGCCAATCAGGAGGGCGCTATGACGTGGCGCTCCCGGATTGGCTGGTGAGACCCCTGTTGACAAAAGTTACGAGGGCTCCCGGCATTCCATGTATAAAAATGGGTCCCCTTTAGTGCATTGGACCGGGTTTTTGCGGTTTGTTATTTTTTAACCCCTGGATGCCTACGTGGAAAGAAGAGGACCGATCTACACCGGCTTATAGGTGAGTATATTGGTTTTCTTTTACAGGTACCCTAATGGATTCTACAATGACAAGTGGAAAGAGGGGCTCCGTGGGACACTAGGTAAGTATGTGTGAGTGTGTAAGTGTGCATGTTTGTGTAATTAAAGTTGAACTTTCATGGTGTGTGTGTACTGTCTTTATTGTTATATTTATTTTACAGGTGGAACTACAGGTATCAGCGAGCTGTTTAATGCCCCGCATGCTTGTACTTGTGCTTCTCCAAGTACCAGCATGCAAGGAAGGCTTGCTGGGACCTGTAGTTCCACAGGTAAAAGACAATATTAAATCTTTCTTCTTTTTTTTTTTTTACACATGGGCTATTAGCCTGCCATCCACAGCCCACGGATGGCAGGGACAGTCCAGTCTTCATCCCTGGCCCTTTGGTGCCTGGAGGGGGGGCCCCTTTCCTGGGGGGGTCCCCACTCCCCCATGGATCCCCGGCCAGGGGCGACTGGTTGGGGGATGGGGTAATGCCACGGCCGCAGGGACCAGTATAAATGTGTCCACCAGCTCTGGAATTATCTTCTTGACTAGTGGAGCTCGGTGTTGGTTTAAAAAATACAAGTGACCCCTGTCTTTTGCCCCCCCTTCACCCCACCCCATATTTTTGGACCCAGGACCGGTCCAAGAGCTCAGTGCTGGTTGTATAAATACTTGGGAACCCGAAGCAGTTTCCCCCCGAGACCAGCTCAAAGAGCCCAGAGCTGGTTATGCTTAGGAGGGGGGACCCCACACAATGTTTTTTTACATTTTAACTATTTAACCATTTAAATACTGTACACAATGAAGCGCTGCACGGATCTCACTGATCCGGCCGGGCTTTATTGCGTTATGTCCTGCCGGCAGTGTTTTACTAATCTCTCGTAAAACACTGCCAAACAATACACAGGATATCGACATCGGTGAACTCTAATTGAAAATACACAGTAGTTTAGTAAATTACTGTTTGCTTTTTTCAAAAAGTTGCAATCTCAAACGACCAATGTCAGTCGAGATTGATGTGGCTGAAATCGGCTGCAACACGAATAATAGTAAATTTACCCCCATATCTTACCTACTCTGTGGTACGCATCTATTGGTTTGTGGTTTTATTTTGTTTTGTTTACTCTAGTGCATTGTGTTGTGCCCACTGTCTATTTGTTGTTACACAGCTTCTTTTTTCTGTCTATTTAAACTGTATAGTAAATGTAATTTATTACTTCAAATGCAAATGCAGAATTCTCAATACAAGTTTACCAAAGGCCTTTGCCAGTAAAATGCCTAGTGATCGTACCACTGCTCATTCACATACTTATAAAGGTAAAAATAACTGCCTAAACCAGAAATACATACTGTGTACCTACTGTAATATTTACTGGAAGAACTGCAAACTGTGAACCTCTCGGTTATTGCTCATCTACAAATCCCTGTGGTGATGTACGAAATATAGTTCTGCAGCAGTGAAAATTCAATATGTTGTTTTTAAAAGATATACAAGAATTTTTTACATGTTTTCCCTGTCCCTGGTGAGCTCTTACCAAGTGTAGCCAGAGAGGGAGCAGTCAGGCACATGATATGAAGTGAAAGGTACAAATGCAAGCATTCTTATAACATCAATCAAAAGCATATTTTGCGTCCTGGGTCTTGTACCAACAGTAAGTGGAAAATGAGTGATAGCTGCACACAAAGGTCACAGTCCTCCAATCAAAAGTCTTTCTTCAATTGACTGCAATTGCTCCCCATACATTGCACCTGGATCCTTACTTTTCACTGCTGGTTTTTATTTTAGATTAGACCATTACATGAGCACTCTAGCACTCAAAATAAAATGTGATGTATGATTTATTTATGGCTCCAAACAAATTACATGTCATGGACACACTCTCTCTGTCACAATACTGGGGCAACCATTGCTTATTGGGCAACCTTCTCTTGCAAATCTATAGTTAACTAGTAGTTTGTACTTCAGGGGGTTTATTTATGAAGAGTCGGGCTGTAAAACCAGTCACTCTGGATCATGTTTCTACCTGTTTTTGAAAAGGCCAATGCTATTACTAGCCATGTCTTATATACTAATGGGCAGAAACACAATCTGAAATGACTGATTTTACAATCCAACTCTTCATAAAAAAAAAAACCCTGGTCACTAGGAATCATGCCAGCATTGAAGATTTTCTTTATTTTAGTGTCTCTCATCTCTGTTCCCCTCGTCCCCCTATCCCATTGCGTGTCATTTATGTACCCACACTCCCTCATCTCTCTGTATCTAATTTCTGTCCCCCTTACCCGCATCTACAGCTCTATGGATCTCACGTATGCCCACCTCTCCCCTATTCCCTGTTTCCCTGTCTCTCATCTCTGTCCCCTTACCTCCATCTCTCCTTCTTCCTGTCTTTGATCTGTCCCTGTCCGCCCCCTTCTCATCTCTTACTCTCTACCTCCCCATCCCTCATATCTGACCTCTCCCCTATTCCCTGTTTCCCTGTCTCTCATCTCTGTCCCCTTACCTCCATCTCTCCTTCTTCCTGTCTCTGATCTGTCCCTGTCAGCCCCCTTCTCATCTCTTACTCTCTACCTCCCCATCCCTCATATCTGACCTCTCCCCTATTCCCTGTTTCCCTGTCTCTCATCTCTGTCCCCTTACCTCCATCTCTCCTTCTTCCTGTCTCTGATCTGTCCCTGTCAGCCCCCTTCTCATCTCTTACTCTCTACCTCCCCATCCCTCATATCTGACCTCTCCCCTATTCCGTTTCCCTGTCTCTCATCTCTGTCCCCTTACCTCCATCTCTCCTTCTTCCTGTCTCTGATCTGTCCCTGTCAGCCACCTTCTCATCTCTTACTCTCTACCTCCCCATCCCTCATATCTGACCTCTCCCCTATTCCCTGTTTCCCTGTCTCTCATCTCTGTCCCCTTACCTCCATCTCTCCTTCTTCCTGTCTCTGATCTGTCCCTGTCAGCCCGCTTCTCATCTCTTACTCTCTACCTCCCCATCCCTCATATCTGACCTCTCCCCTATTCCCTGTTTCCCTGTCTCTCATCTCTGTCCCCTTACCTCCATCTCTCCTTCTTCCTGTCTCTGATCTGTCCCTGTCAGCCCCCTTCTCATCTCTTACTCTCTACCTCCCCATCCCTCATATCTGACCTCTCCCCTATTCCCTGTTTTCCTGTCTCTCATCTCTGTCCCCTTACCTCCATCTCTCCTTCTTCCTGTCTCTGATCTGTCCCTATCAGCCCCCTTCTCATCTCTTACTCTCTACCTCCCCATCCCTCATATCTGACCCCCGCCCATCTCCCTATATAAAATCTCTACCCCCCAACCCCATCTTCCTGCTTCTCACCTGTCTGTCCCTCTAACCCAGGGATGGGGAACCTTCGGCCCTCCAGCTGTTGTTGAACTACACATCACAGCATGCCCTGCAACAGTTTTATGCATGGCCAAATAGCAAAACTGTAGCAAGACATACTGGTATGTGTAGTTCAACAACAGCTGGAGGGCCGAAGGTTCCCTATCCCTGCTCTAACCCCCAGAAATGGTGGGGTGGATGCAGCAGTGATAGATGCTGGAGGAAGAGGAGTGGAAATCAACCTTGGGAATAAAAACTGGTAAAACAATTGAAAAATGAATGATGCATTGTCATCATTGTCATTGGCAGTTTCAACCTCCGTATATTTAACATTATATAAATGTAAGAGAACTATAACCTTTCTTTATATGTCTGCAGTAAATTTAACATTGCCATCATCTTTAGGATCAAACCCTTGAATTAAATCTTCAAAACTAGAAATAAGTATACTTTTAGATGCCAGTGCTAAAAGCGTTGTAGTAAAACTAGTGAAACCAGTAAATACATGATTTCTGAGCTATTGCTGCTTTCATTGGTGTCTATGGCCCTCATTCCGAGTTGATCGCTAGCTGCCGTTGTTCGCAGCGCAGCGATCAGGCTAAAAATCGGCACTTCTGCGCATGCATACGGGCCGCAGTGCGCACGCGCAAAGTACTTTCACACAAAACTATGCAGTTTAACACAAGGTCTAGCAGCGCTTTTCAGTCGCACAACTGATCGGGGAGTGATTGACAGGAAAGGGGCATTTCTGGGAGGTAACTGACCATTTTCCGGGAGTGTGCTATAAAACGCAGGCGTGTCGGGTAAAAACGCAGGTGTGCCTGGTGACACGGGGGGAGTGGCTGGCCAAACGCAGGGTGTGTTTGTGATGTCAAAGCAGGAACTAAACTGACTGAAGTGATCGCAAGGAAGGAGTAGGTCTGGAGCTACTCTGGAACAGCATTACATTTTTTCTGAGCAGTTCTGCTAATCTTTCGGTCGCACTTCTGCTAAGCTAAGATACACTCCCAGAGGGCGGCGGCTTAGCATCTGCACTGCTGCTAAAAGCAACTAGCGAGCGATCAACTCGGAATGAGGGCCTGTAAGCGATGCTTTTGCACTTCTGCGGGGGGGGGGGGGGGGGAGGGTGATACTGACATGCGGGGCGGGATAGCCCTGTGCTGGGCATGTCTATTGTCATAGTCGTAGCCCTGCAAAATTTTGCAGGGCTACGAACCACTCGGAACGACCCCCAACATCTGTTACAAGTGGAGTGCGCTACTGCACAGTATCCAGCAAAATGGCTTCTCTAGAGAAAATTCATTCCCTAACTAAGATGGCCACCAATAGGGTGGAGGATGGATGTCCTCCTCCTAGATCCAGAGACCCGCAACATCACCACACTAAAACCGCTGTTCTTGATTCCTGCAATCAGAAGACAGCCTACAACCCTGCTGCACTACAGGATCTTCTCTATTGCTGAACCATTCAGTGGGCAAATTTACTATGGTGGGAGGTTTTTTTTAGAACTGGTGATGTTGCCCATAGTAACCAATCAGATTGTATCTATTATCTTCTAGAAGCAGCTAGATAAATGTTAAGTAGAATCTTGGTTGCTATTGACAACATCACAAGTTCTAAAAAAACCTCCTACCTTAGTAAATTTACCCCAATGAGTATGGCTGTACGTTCACTGCTACAAGTAAACCAGAGAGCCTGGTTACGTTACCATGACAGGTCACTGCCTATAGAGTCACTGCATTTGTGTACAGTACTCTGCATACACATTCCCAACAACATCAGAAGGGAAACTACATGAGGACACTACAGTATTCCCTACTTATGTACAATATTGCATTAGACCATAACTTGCAAGTGTGAAAGACCACAGACATCCCTAAAACCTCAAAACTTTGCCTTGTAAATGATTGCTGTATTAAAAATATGTCCATTCTCGGACAAACTCCTGCACCTTCAGTTCTTCACACCCTATTACAATTACCCCTTAGAATCAGAGCTTGATTTATACTTTATACAGGATATTTTCTTTATTCACACTGGGCTATTTACCAGAAAGGGGTGAGCTACAAGAAAATGTCAGTATCCTGCACAGAAAAGAAAGAGGTCTGCATGTTTGTCTGTTTCATTGTCTATGAGTGTCATGGTTGCCTACTCCCAATGTATTGGAGTATCATTGAATATGAGACCTCCTTGGAATATAGGCTCTCCTATCTAATCCGTGATATACCCACCAGCGACGAAAGACCTGGACGTTGGTTGGAGCAGGCTAAGCGCTGTTCCTAGTTGTTACTACACAAAAAGTCTTCATTTTTTGCATCTGATGATCTAAAATTGTATAGCTCTATTTTACAATATGTTTAAATATCCATGTGGTTGAGTTAGATCCTAATTCAGCTTTGTACAGAAACCCGATGCTGAAAGATCTGCACATGTGCAGGTCTCCTTCTGCAAGATCGCTGGCAGTGCCCCCAAGTCACAGCATGAATTACATGCTGTGGCCACAGGGCCAGACTGCCCATCTGGCACTTCTGGCAAATGCTAGATGGGCCGGTGGGCAGGTGAGCCGATCCGGTCACAGAGAGAGCTGTCCAAAGTACCTGTTCTAACAAAATGGGGGCGTGCCGCGAGTCCACACCCCCATGACTTGCGGCATGCCCCCGTGTCTTCTGCCCTAAGTGTGCTCGCCCCCCTCCCGTAGTGTGCATATCAACAAAATGGGGGTGTGCGGCGAGTCCTTGCCCCCTGACTCACAGCACCCCCCCTGCGCCATGCCTGAGTACTCACACAACGGTGACCTTACGCCCCTTCCACCATTCATGTTCCCCCATGCCGAGCGTGCGTGTGCAGACGGCGCATGTGCGTGCGAGAATGCCAGGGACGAATTCTGGCCCTAGTCCATCCCTGTGTGGCCATACTGGGGGTTGAGCGGGGGTGTCCATGGGGGCCGTTTTACAAAGCAGGGGCTTCTAGTCCCCATTTTTATAGACGTGCCAAGGCCATGGTCTGTGTCTTCTGATGCAGATTTCCTGGTCCCGACAGAGTGAAAACACCAGCCATCCTGTTAAACCTGTGGGTTACTCAGATGGCCAGTGTTTTCACCGATAATCCGATGCTGCGTCCTCGGATGCTACAGTGTGTCACAGAAGCTTGCAGGAGACATCTATTTACACAAGACACCTCCCACATCATTAGCATATTTGCACACAGCAGTTGCATCTAGTGCTGTGTACACTGAGTCCTGAATCAGGCCCTTAGTAAGATTTTCTATGCCAATAAAAAGTGAATGAATAAATGACAGTATCTCCAGGAATTGCCTGTCTAACGTAGTATATTTCATGGAGAACATTTTATTAATGTGTGTAAATCATGTAACAGCAATATGAGGATACCTTTACCATTTAACTACTTATAGTACATATAGGTTGGTACTGCAATGATCCGTACCCCCACACAAACAACTGAGTACCACTTTTTAAAGTCAAATTTGACAGTAGTAGATACAGTGCCATGCATTGTATGCCTAATACCTGGAGAGCAGTTAAGGCACATCTGACACCTATCTATTCCATCAAACTGGCACTGATCAGACAAACAAGGCATTCCAAAGACTCTCATTGAGCGCACAGACCATACACACGTATACATACTTTGGTTTCTGCCTTGGGGCACTAGAATATAGAAGGTGGCACTTTCCCTGCACAGTATGTACTGTAAGTCAACAATCAGCAAGAACAAACTCAAGGAATGAAAAATAAATAAAAAGACGTAAGCAGAACTGAGTTGGGGATGAATTGTGCAGGATAGCAACAGTACTGTACATTATGCTTTGTGACAGCTGGGAAAGGTACAGAATTTGCTATACATACTGTACTGTAAGTAGGAATAGAACTTGAGGACAAACTTAGGGCACACCGGGGGGTTTATTTACTAAAGTCCCGATTTTGTCAGAGTCTGTTTTTATTTTCAAAGTGGCAACATGGGAATTTACTAAGCACAAATCTCGGCAGCGTTGGGGCTATTCGTAATGGTTTTCACGGCAGAGGGCAGAAATACGAATGAATAGACCATCGGTCAAACACGGCTGTTTGTTCATACATCACGGTGCTTTACTATCCATTTGTATTTTGGTCTTTGTCAGTGAATGTTCAATTGTGGTCGTATTTTTTTGCAATTCTTAAAGAAAAGCAGCAAAAAAATAGACCTGCTTTTTCTTGGCGTGTTTGGATTGTCATGCACGGATCAGTGAGATCTGTGCATGCTTATCTGTGGGAAAGGGTCTGTTTTCCTTAAACATCAATGAATAAAAATTGTGTGGGGTCCCCCCTCCTAAGCATAACCAGCCTCGGGCTCTTTGAGCCAGTCCTGATTGTAAATATACAGGGGGAAAAATGACTGGGGTCCTGCCATATTTATACAACCAGCACCGGGCTCTGTGTCTGGTCCTGGTTCAAAAAATATGGGGAACAAAAGATGTAGGGGTCTCCCATATTTTTGGAACCAGCACCGGGCTCCACTAGCCAGAGACATAATGCCACAACCGGGGGACACTTTATATAGGTCCCTGCAGCCGTGGCATTACCCCCCCAACTAGTCACTCCTGGCTGGGGTTCCCTGGAGGAGTGGGGACCCCTTAAATCAAGGACTCCCCCCACTCCAGCCACCCAAGGGCCAGGAATGAAGCCTGAGGCTGTCCCCCATCCGTGGGTGGTGGATGGGAGGCTGATAGCCTTTGTGTAAAAACAAGAATATTGCTTTTTTGTGGTAGAACTACAAGTCCCAGCAAGCCTCCCCCACAAGCTGGTACTTGGAGAACCACAAGTACCAGCATGCGGGGAAATAACGGGCCCGCTGGTACCTGTAGTTCTACTACAAAAAATACCCAAACAAAACACAACACACACACCGTGAAAGTAAAGCTTTATTTTACATACATGCACACTTACACACACACATACTTACCTATTGTCCCATGTAGCCCCTCGCTCCCCATGACTAATAGAATCCACGGTGGACCTGTTAAAAAATAAAAATGCCCAAAATACTCACCTATTATCCAGTGAAGTTCGGTCCTCTTCAGTCCATGTAGCATCTAGGGGGTTAAAATAAACGACAAAACTCGAACCCTCGCACTAAAGGGGTTCCATGTTTACACATGAAACCCCTTTTTTCGAATGCCAGGACCCCCCCGTGACTACTGTCACTGGAGATCCCGCCAGCCAATCAGGGTGCGCCACATCATGGCACTCTCCTGATTGGGTGTGTGCTCCTTGCCTGTCAAACAGGCAGAGCACAGCGGCTAGAATGGAGGATCACGATCCTCCATTCTAGCCTATGATGGGAACTTTGCGGTCTGTGGTTAACCGCAAAGTTAATTGGGGTCACCCACGAGAGTGACCCCAATTAACTTTGCGGTTAACCACAGACCGCAAAGTTCCCATCATAGGCTAGAATGGAGGATCGTGATCCTCCATTCTAGCCGCTGTGCTCTGTCTGATTGACAGGCAAAGAGCATACAGCCAATCAGGCGGAGCACAGCGGCTAGAATGGAGGATCGCGATCCTCCATTCTAGCCTATGATGGGAACTTTGTGGGTGACCCCAATTAACTTTGCGGTTAACCGCAGACCGCAAAGTTCCCGTCGTAGGCTAGAATGGAGGATCGCGATCCTCCATTCTAGCCGCTGTGCTCCGCCTGTTTGGCTGTGTACTCCTCGCCTGTCAATCAGGAGAGTGCCATGACGTGGTGCACCCTGATTGGCTGGCGGGATCTCCAGTGACAGTAGTCACGGGGCGTCCTGACATTCGGCAAAAAGGGGTTTATGTGTAAACATGGAACCCCTTTAGTGCGAGGGTTCGGGTTTTGTTATTTTTTTTTTTAACCCCCTGGAAGCTACAAGGACTGAAGAGGACCGAACGTCACCGGATAATAGATGAGTATTTTGGGCATTTTTTAACAGGTCCACCATGGATTCTACTGGACAATGGGACCGAGGGGCTACGTGGGACAATAGGTAAGTATGTGTGTGTGTGTCTGTGTGTGTGTAAGTGTGCATGTATGTAAAATAAAGCTTTACTTTCACGGTGTGTGTGTTGTATTTTTTGGGGGTATTTTTTGCAGTAGAACTACAGGTACCAGCGGGCCCGTTATTTCCCTGCATGCTGGAACTTGTGGTTCTCCAAGTACCAGCTTGCGGGGGAGGCTTGCTGGGACTTATAGTTCTACCACGAAAAACAATATTCTTATTTTTACACAAAGGCTATCAGCCTCCCATCCACCACTCACGGATGGGGGGACAGCTTCGGGCTTCACCCCTGGCCCTTGGGTGGCTGGAGTGGGGGGACTCCTTGATTTAAGGGGTCCCCACTCCTCCAGGGAACCCCAGCCAGGGCTGACTAGCTGGGGGGGGGGGGGGTAATGCCACGGTCGCAGGTACCTATATAAAAAGTATCCCCCGGCTGTGGCATTATGTCTCTGGCTAGTGGAGCCCAGTGCTGGTTCAAAATATACGGGGGACCCCTGCATCTTTTGTTCCCCGTATTTTTTGAACCAGGACTGGACGCACAGCCCGGTGCTGGTTGTATAAATATGGGGGAACCCCAGTCATTTTTCCCCCTGTATATTTACAACCAGGACCAGCTCAAAGAGCCCGAGGCTGGTTATGCTTAGGATGGGGGACCCCACACAAGTTTTGTCTTTGATTTTTAACTATTTATACACTTATCATAATGCACACAATGAAGCCCTGCACGGATCTCACTGATCTGGCTTGACTTCATTGTGTTATGTCAGGCAGTGTTTTACTAATCACTCCCGTAAAACACTGCCCGACAATACAAATCACATCAACATCAGAAAATACGAAAATAGAAAACTCGGCAGCTTAGTAAATTACCATAGATGGTTTCAAAAAGTTGCAGTAAAATACGTCCGATAAAATTCGAGATCAAACGCCCTACAAATCGGCACAAACATGGATATTAGTAAATAAACCCCCGGGTGTGTACCTCCGGGATTCAATTATGTAAATTCAACTCTGCACACTAGTTTTCAGGGAATGTAGGATTGTTACATGTTGTATTGCTTCTTACCATGTATGCAAATTGCAGAGTTTCTTGTAACACCTAGTATTGCTCAGAAATTGAGGGGCCCACTTAAGTACTCATATAAGGTTTGTACCTATTTCTGAATCCTATTAATGCAGGACATTTAATTAATGTACTCCTGCGTTCATTTAAGACACGTGGATCTATTTATCAAGCATTGATAACTCTATTTGACACCATTTTTGCAAAAAAAAAGGAATGATCGTTGCTTCTCCCTATTAAAGTAAAAGGAAACCACAGAGATATCACACATTTCTTCTGTTTACCTTCTATTTAAGCATTACGACAGAGCTGTATGGTCTACTGTGTGAACTATGCTGTGTAATCAATTTAAAGCTTACTGCAGTTTGAAGAAAAACACAATCCCTTCTCAGAATGCAGTTCTACTGTATACACTTACCATTCAATCTGGCGTCCAAAGTCTCCAATGATTCATCTGCACATATGTGAGCTGCCGGCTCACGCATGCAGAGTACCAATTAACAGTACAGCAGTGATCCTAGAGAATCTGCATTTTTTAATGTTCCTGTGCAACGTTTTCGACTTGTGATGCGCAGAATGGCCATTAACAAAGAAGAAATGGCCAGAGGATGATATGGAACAATGTTCTCAAAGTATATGGAGACACTGTAATTCTCAAATTTATCAAGCTCCGAAAACTGAAAGATTTTAGAGCTTGACTGCAGGATCAAATGCCATCTTCAGAAGGCATTGGTCTGCTCCTTAACATGGGAAGAGGGTCCAGATTACAATGAGGGATTTATTTGGATCCCTCTACCTTCTCTGGCCCTCTCAGTGTGCATGCGTGACCTTAGGTCACACTTTTGCAGTAACAGTGCTGGGATGGAACCTGGCAATGTAAACACTTGTCATTACTAGTAGCAGTGAAGTGTGAGCTTCTTGGAGCAGCTAAACTGGCATGGGGGTCAACATACAGTAGAATTTTTTCATATCTTGCTGTGAATGGAAATGTTAGATTTTGGGGGACTTTATCATTAAATTGATATATAGGCCCCTGAGTATATACAATAGGGATGAAGGATTCTTTTATCAAGCCCTGTCTGAGATGATTTCAGCTCCATACAACCTCATAGACAGAAAAGCAACAAATAGTGAGCTACCATAAAAAGAGAAATTGGTAGTATTCAACATGTTTTATGGTTATCCGAATAAATATAACAGTGCTTTCTCATAGATGTTGGGTTATGTAATTACACAAATGGATAAACATATCATACCCACATAAGAATAAAACGGTCTATTTCAAATATTTAATAGTGTATATAATACACCTGGCTTTAGGGATGAGCTAGCAGCAAAGGACGTGGAGGAGAAAGAAAAAACAAGTTTGATAAATTAACTTAATTTTACATAGAGATGCAGCTTCACAGGGGCCTACATTATTGCTGCGTGCTATGGGAAACACTGTTCATTCCACAATATAGCCATCAGTTTATGGTTTTCATCTTGTCTCCATTCTCCATCACACATTATGGCAGTGTTCCTATGACATGTTGAACCACTAACCACAATCATATGTGTAGACAGTTTACAATCTTCTGAAAGATCAGCACATCTATCTGCTATATTACTCTGTGATACTCTGAAAACCCTGATGATATGACTCTACTTCAAAATGGGACACAGTGATGATCAGTAGAGAGATATTAAATGCAAAAACATACCATAATCAGAATCACCATACAAGGTATAAAAAAAGGTCAAAACATTAAACATTTACAAGATAAATCTAGCCTGACATGTTGAATTTTAAAATGTTATTATTTAAGAACAAGTTAATCAAAACAGTCTACTTTTAAAGCAAACTATTGTTTGTTTAGTAACACTATATAGGTTGTAATTCAACTTGTGTGAACCTAAAATGTCTGCGAATGACAGGAGACATTCTGTGGCTAGATGGACAGACACATGAGCGAATGGTATACTGTATGAGACTTCCCCACGCTTCCTTCCCTGTCCATTGCCCTACCTTTCTCCTTACAGCATGTATTACACAGCACTACTACATTAACCACATATTACCTCAGTGTAAAATATACATAACCTGCCTACATCAGAATGTAACAGGTAAGAATTGCTTAGTGTACTCCAGTAAGAAGAGATTTTAGCTATTATAGCCTTTAGATTATATTTCACAACCCAAATGTTTGAAGGGTATAACCTTCTTTACTGCACATATCCAATATCAGAGCATGAGGCAAGGGACGGGTGGTATGTGCTGCATAATGCTACACAGAAATACTGTACAACAGGGGCTGATAAACAATAACAGACGCTAATCTGTATTTACTACACGTCTAAAATAACAACGAGGAGAGTGAGGTAGGAGAATTGAATGTCTGAAATAACACTATGGTTGGCTATGGTAATAAACTGACAATGTATCAAAATAAAAAATGAGTAGCACAAGTCAACTCACTGAGGGTTTCTTCATTTTTGTATCCAAGTGGTCCGTATAGGGGTCTGCAGCTCCTCCTAACACAAGGGATGTGACCTCAACCTTTTTCCCCCAGCTATGTGCAGCTGCTCCCACATCCACGGAAGACAGAAAACATGAGTAAATGGCACTGCTGCCGTGTCCTCCCCTCCCCCAGCATTAGGATTTGTCCAATGAAGTGAATCAATATTGAAAACACTGGGAGATCTGCCCCTTCCTCTGAGCTAAGCGTTTTATCACCCTATCACAGACATAAAACATACACGCTAATCATTAATAAGGACATCCAGGGAGATGTGCCAGAATTTCACGTGTACATAAACCAGCCCCCCAATCCCACCGGTATTCCCATCATATTCCTGTCAATCAGCGCAGTCGCTTCTATGTTAATTGAAAACACGCAGCCAAGATCTTCAATCGCTGTGTCCTTTGTCCATGGTGCTGAAATAACCCAGAGGGGAATATCATGCGGCGTTCACTGTCCATGGTGCTGAAATAACCCCGAGGGGAGGTTCATGCTGCGTCCCTTGCGTTCACTGTCTATGGTGCTGAAGTAACCCTGAGGGGAATAGCATGCGGCGTTCACTGTCCATGGTGCTGAAATAACCCCGAGAACAAATCTATCATATCTATCGCACAGTTACGCTATGCGACCTTGACACAGAAAACGTTAATACATCTGTAGCACGATAGGTAATGCTTATTATCAATCAACACAATCGTTACATCATTTGTCTTATGTCTCAAGGCTAATTAATAAATTTATATTTTTGTGTTTTTTTATTTTTATTTTAAATGTTCATTTCCCTTTCACATCGTACGCTGAAATTATACATATATGTCAGATTGTTCTTGGCCAAGTGGGGGGAATGGTGATCTAGCCATGATCCGAAGTTTCAGCTGGAGATAAATTAATTTAAGCAACCTACAGTCGTCATCTTCAACAAACCAAGACTGGAATACAGTAATTACGTTTATAGTCAGAGTGTGTTTTGCACCTTATATTTAGTCTTATTATATACAGTATATCAACACAATCGATACATTTCTCATAACTGGCTCAAAAAATGTTGTTTTTGCATCATTTGTCTTATGCATCTAGGCTAATTAATAAATAAATATTATTGTGTTTTTTAAATGTTCATTTCCATTTCACTCATAGCGTACACAAAAATTATAAATGTACGTAAGATTGTTCTTAGACAAGTGGGGGAAATTGTGATCTAGCCAAAATCCCAAGTTTCAGCTGGAGATCAATTAATTTAAACAACCTACGGTCGTCCTCTACAACAAACCAAGACTGGATTGCAATACACAGCATGTACTTCTATAGAGTGTGTTTTCCACCTTTGCAGGAGCTTGCTGTGAAACTATGTCAAAACTTTGCTATATCCTGTACTGGAGTTTTAGATTAAGTTGGACATCCTCAATTATTTTCAGAACCTCTGGTGTTTGTAAGTCCCTGATTCTTGGTGAAAGTAGAAAGATCTCTTTTAAAGCATATTTTCTGGCTTCTGTACATGTAATTATTTTTTTAGGAGCTGTAATGCATTTGAAATTATTTAGAAATTCGTGACTTAGATCTTTCTACCATATAAGTTCATCTAATAATGATGTAAGTTGCACTGTTTATGTTATGTGTATTTTGACACTAATTTAATTATTTTCTACCATTCTGATTAGAGAGTAGAGATAACTCGATTCAGTTGTTGAATCAGGCAGCAGAATGAAAAAGCAGACCAGTAATAAGTTTGGGGTGTGGATCATTGGGTCGACCCTGTCTAGGTCGACAGTCACCAGGTTGACCATTTCTGGTTGACTTACACTAGGTCGACATGTGCTCAAGGTCAACGTGTGCTCAAGGTCAACACAGAAAAAGCTCAACATGAGTTTTTTTTGTCATTTTTGGTATCGACACAGGTTACTATTCCCAATCATACTCCACGTGGATCCTAAAGTATGAAAAAGTAAAATAAAATAAAAAAGTTAAAAATGCATGTCGACCTTTGTCATGTCAACCTTCTGTCAATGTCGACCTTGGAACCATGGCATCCTAATGCATGTTGACCAATAGTGGTTGACCTATTAACTGTTGTCCTAAGTGTGTTTGACCTAACAAGTGCATACCATAAATGTGTTTGGCGTTTAAAATAGCTCTATAATATAATCTACAAAATGTAAACTCTGTAATGTACGTGCAATTCTTAAACGCCCCTGTGCTGATTATGTTGCAAAATTCCACTTTTTACTATTAGTATATTTCATGTCACTCACAATGCACGTCACAAGTACTCTCCTAAAGGAATAGCCCTTTTAATATGTTATTGGTGGCTGAGTATATTGATTATTGTGTATTCCCATAATGAAGATGTCTAAAGTCATTTTGTGGCTTGTGACTTGAGAGGCCCCAGCCCCCATATCTTCCTCAGAAAAGATATTTTTTTTCTTATACATACTGTATTTTCAATACTGGAGTATAAATGAAATTCAGCTACAAGACATTTCTATTTTTCTTATGTTCATTTTGTTCTAGAAGTCCAAATTATATATTAGTGGCTATGCACCTGGAGTAGTGCAATAAAAATGGTATATAAAATAGGTAAATGTGATATCGTGATAATAATGTGAACCACATTTTGACAAACCAGAAATATAAATGATAAAAACTTCCTCTGTTACCATGAGTCAAATTATCACAAAAAGCAGCTTGGGAAGCAGTCAAAATTAGTGCAAAGGAACTGTCCTGGAATAGCCAGATGAACCAGAAATAGCAAAATAGCAAATAGAATAGCAGTAATAGTGATAACGAGAAAAGAAAATCCATATAGTAACAAATACACTCCCCGAAAGCGGACACGATCAGCCTGCATTTTTCCAACCACTCTCCACAAACTCACTCACTCACTAAATTGTGATAGCAATTTAGCCTTCGCATATGCGCATTGCTTTCACAGTGCATGCGTAGTCTGCCAATAATCGGCCAATTTGCAATTTTGCAACTGAAGCTGAATAAGGCCCTTTATCATCTCAGTCCTGTGCTGCCAGTACATAGTTTCCCTGATTTCTTCAGCATTCGCCTGCAGCAAGCATATGTTATTGTGTGTGTATTTCCTCAGCTTCCTGCCACACTACCTGAAAAACAGACTCAGTCTTCAAGTGTCCTGGGGCTATTACATTTCTAGTCCAAGCCCAGCTTTAACCTCCTCCATAGCACTACTAAATCCAGCAAGACCCAGTTACCAGAACCACTGGTACCAGCCTGGTGTCTAACCACAGAACTTCTGGTCCCAGCCCAGAATCCAGAACCACTGGTACTAGCCCAGTGTCCAGTCACAGAATGGATGGTACCAGCGCAGCATCCAGAACCACTGGTACCAGTGCAGTGTCCAGTCACAAAATCACTGGTGCCAGCAAAACATCCAGACAGACCATTACCAGCCTGGTGTCTATCTCTCATCCACTGGTTCCAGCCCAGTGTCCAGTTTCACTGGGATTGGCCAGTTATCCAGCTCTTATACACTGGTACCAGCCCAGTGTCCATTCCACCAGTTCTGCCCTGGGGTCCAGCTGTCATCCACTGGTTCTGGCCCAGTCTCCAGTTCCACCAATTCTGACCCAGTGTCCAGTCCCACGGATGCAAGCCTGGTGTTCAGTCCAAGTGCCACCAGTCCTGTGTGGTGTTCCCCCAGTGTCAACCCGGTATTCAGTATTCCAGCATTACCCCAGAGTCTACTCAAGCAAGGACTCCTAGGACACAGTACCTGATCATCTCCGAAACCATCGGCCAGCTGCATGACTCATGGGGTCGTACAAGCTGCCCACTGCAGAAGCTACCAAGAGGCCACGATATCTGATGGAGATCCTGGACTCATCCCTCTCCCTGCAATGCTTTTAGGAACGGATGCTGTCGTCGCCCCCTCCTTACCCTCTAAAGTGCAGCTGACTGTCAAACACTGACAGTCTGCTGCCATCATGTGTTTGTAGGATCTGTTCATACACGCACAGAATGGGTCCTGTGCATGCGCAAAGTACCAATAATTGGTACTATGTGGCACAGATGCTAAAGATGAGCAAGTCCAGTTCTCAGAGAACTGGACCCACCCAAACTTCCCGATCTGGGATGTGATCTGAGTCCGGCTCAGGTTTTCCCACCTAACCTGGATCAAAAAATGAGGCAAAATGTCATCATCCCATTGCCGAATTTTCACTGTGTTTTGGATTCTATAATCTGCACCATTTTCACTCTGGCTGTCGAGAATGTACTGATCGGATGTGTCCGTCTCAGTGCTGTGTTGTGTGGGGCATGGGGCTGGTGGCTGCTGTATCAGTACAGGGGTGATCTGTCTGTCATCTGCTGTATCTGACTAGGGGTGCTTTGTCCACCTAGGGGTGATCTGTCCATACATCCAGGGCAGTGGCGTGCGGTGAGGTCATTGGCTGGTGAGGCACTACAGCCATAATGTCCACTGAATCCTGCCGATGACCCCTACCGCCGCCGAGCCAATGCCTGCTACTGCCCCTGAGCCGATGCCCGCTGCCAGCACCAATGGCTTACAAACTCGCCCACCATCAACTGACCCAGCCCTCTGCCACTAATTTGCATCTCAGTCCGATGCCGCCAATGCCCGCTACCTGCCTGCTCATCATACTTGTGATATATTGTACATTTTTATAGAAAAAAAAATAAAAAATTAGTGTTTGGGAAGGGAGTGGGAGGAGGACATGAAAGCAATTTTGTTGTCCAGGGCTTTAATTAACTTAATGGAGGAGGGTCTAAATGGGTTAAAAAAAACTTTGAGCCGGTCCTAGTTGTTTAAATACTGGGAAAGAAATTGGACAGGGGTTCCCCATATTTAGACAACCAGCACCAGGCTCTTAGTCCGATCCTGGCTCCAAAAATATGGGGGGCAAAAGATGTAGGGGTCCCCCATATTTTTAAAACCAGCACTGGACTCCACTAGCCAGTGACATAGGGGGTAATTCCAAGTAGATCGCAGCAGGACATTTTTTAGCAGTTGGGCAAAACCATGTGCACTGCAGGGGGGGGGGGGGCAGATATAACATTTGCAGAGAGAGTTGGATTTGGGTAAGTTATTTTGTTTCTGTGCAGGGTAAATACTGGCTGCTTTATTTTTACACTGCAATTTAGATTGCAGATTTAACTCACCACACCCAAATCTATCTCTCTCTGCACATGTTATATCTGCCTCCCTGCAGTGAACATGGTTTTGCCCAATTGCTAACAAACTTACTGCTGCGATCAACTCAGAATTACCCCCATAATGCCACAGCCGAGGGACACATTTATGTAGGTCCCTACGGCCGTGGCATTACCCTCCCCCCAACTAGTCACCCCTGGCTGGGGTTCCCTGGAGCAGTGGGGACCCCTTAAATCAAGGGGTGCCCGCCTCCAGGCACCCAAGGGCCAGGGGTGAAGCCCGAGGCTGTCCCTAGCACCCCTGGGCGGTGGGTGCCGGGCTGATAGCCATGTGTGTGAAAAAAAGAATATTGTTTTTTGTTGTGGAACTACAAGGCCCAGCAAGCCTCCCCGTTTGCTGGTACTTGGAGAACCTCAAGTACCAGCATGCAGGGAAATAATGGGCCCGCTGGTATCTGTAGTACTACAACAAAAAAATACCCAAATAAAAACACAACTCACACACCATGAAAGTAAAAATTTATTAGAACACACTTACACACTCACACATACTAGATCCCACGCCGGTCACGTCCATTTGTCCAGTAGAATCCAATAGGGGTACCTGTAAAAATGAGAGAGATTACTTACCTACATCCCACGCCGATCACGTGCACTTGTCCAGTAGAATCCAATAGGGGTACCTGTAAAAATGAACATTATACCTACAAACTTCAATCCACAGGAGGGGGGAAGAGTGAGAGAGGGAGAGAGAGAGAGAGAGAGAGAGAGAGAGACACACACACACACACACACACACTAACCTGCTGCTGCTTGCTGTGAAGAGCCGCAAGGGGGAGAGCCGCACACACTGCAGAGTCACACTGCTGCTCCTGTCAGCGGGAGGACGGAGCCGGCGGAGGAGGACGGGGGGGGGGAGAGCCGCACACCACTGCTCCGGTCAGCGGGAGGACGGAGCCGGCGGAGGAGGGGGGGGGGAGCTGCACGGGGAGAGCTGCGTCAGTGGGAGGACGGAGCCGGTGGGGGAGGAGAGCCGTGCACACTGCAGGCCCACCGCTGCTCCCGGCTACCTCCAACGCCACTCACCGCCGGGACCCACTGCCTCCAGCGCCGCGAGTGTCCAATCACAGATGCCTCGCTGACATGGGGGAGGTGTCCCTTTTTCCAGTGCCGCTTTCACTATCTTTTTGAATGGGCTTTTACAGCCCAGTGCTTGGCCCTGCCCCCCGCTCTGTCCCCGTTTCCATTATGCATGGGAGGCACTGCTATCAGTGCCTCTCAAACGCATTTATGCACAGAAAATTATTAGACTTAAATAAAGAAGATACTTATGACACAGAATATGTGTCATAAGTATCTTTTTTATATTATTTTAATAATTAATCACAGGGAGGCACAGCCTCCCCTGCCTCCCCTGACTGCACGTCCCTGATCCGGGGGCTTTGCCCCAGTGTTAATTGAAAATCCAGTCTACTGTGTACATCCAGGGGCTGGTGTGTCCTATCAGTATCAGTGTAGGGGTGCTCTGTTTGTCATCTGCTTTATCTGACATGGGGTGCTCTGTCCTCCAGGGGTACTCTGCCCACCTAGGGGTGCTCTGGCCATCTATCCAGGGGCTCTGCCCCAGTGTAAAATGAAAATAATAAAAGCTAAAAAGCCTAAATTGTAATTATAAAAAATAATATAATATATATATATATTTTTGTTTGTGCTGTACCCCAGTAAACTAAAAACATTTTTATTTTATTTTCATAAGTACTGTGACGCTGCCGGTCAGTATGTTATTATTTCGTACTCATACACATATTGTGCGACACCGTCAGTGAAGGTGGTACCACAGTAATATATTTAATCTGTATAGATTTTCAGCCTCAATGTAAGATGAGTTCCTGAATGGGTATGTGGTTAACATACCGCCTGTTGGGTTCCCGGCGTTCAGGATTCCGACGCCGGATTCCCAACAGGTGGCTAAATGCCAGTAGTCAGAATCCCAACCGCAGCCCCTTATTCCCATTCGGTGGTGGGTCCACACTACCACCCGAATGGGAATATAACCTGTGGCGAGAGAAGCTCGCCACCGGGCACAATGCATGGTGAAGGGACTTGCTGCTGGTATGCCGGCTGCTGGGATGCAGCTGTTTGGATACTGACAGCCGGCATGCCAACAGCTGGTATATCATATATATTCTCCTGAATGTTATGTTTGACCTGGAGAAGGATCCACCTGTTGGAGTAGTTTGGCAACAATGGGTTGAGTGCCTCAAGTTGCCTCAGCCAGCTTTATGCAAGGTATGTACCATGTAAATAAATATGTATGTTTTTGACCAATATACACAACTCATTTTTGTATTACTTAAACATATTTCCACTTTATTGCAGACATCCTGGCAGAAAGGGAGTGAAATTGTGCCGAGTCCTGGCTTTGCCTCCCTTATATGGAATCCAAAACCTGCACGCTGGATGAAAACAATATTGGGAGGTGGTCAAAATTGACTGGAAATGAGTGGAAATGAATGTTATTGAGGTCAATAATACTGTAGGAACAAAACCAGGCCACAATTCTGTAATTTAAGCTGTTTATAGGATTTAAAAAAAAAATACAGATCCAAAACCAAAACTTGCAAGGGTGGTTTCAAAACACGAAGGAGATACAGATCCAAAACTAAAACTTAAAACCCAAGATTTGGGCTGGCGCACATCTTTACAGGATGCCACTCCAATCACATCTGAATAACCCCCTCTGTCCTCCTACTTTTGCTACTGGTGCTGGCTTTCTCTGCAGGGAAGAAGGGGGCAGCAAGTGTGACAATAGCTGCTGTCTTTTCTGGGCAGGGGGGAAGCTTACAAGAACGAATGTGCAAGAAAGGGCTCTCCACTTTGAAGTTTTAGTATGTTTTAGTACGTTTTAAAGTACGTGTTTTTAGTGGTTTGGTTGCTGTTAATTTTCAGTAGATAAATAATTCAATACCACGTCTGAGACATATTTACTAAACAGCTGGCTGAGGAACTCAATCCATTCTGGCCTAGGGATTGCGCTATAGACCTTTTTCCTGGGGAAATTCACCCTCAGGGATGAGTAAATCTTCTTTGAATTCCCAAAACTTAAGCAATGTTCAAATAAATGTAATAAAATTACAAACATATCTTTGTCCAAAAATCCTCATTTCCTGCTGGTGATGGATTCTGTTCTGTAGAAAAAAAGAAAGGAAGACTTCATCGAACATTGACTTTAGATGCTTGAGTTCCACCAAGACCTTATCGATGAATTGTTCTTTCACTTAAATGGAGCATGAATATTCATGAAACTGGGCTTACATGTCATATAACTTTATTCACATTAGGTCTGGAGATGAGTGGAAGATTGGCTTCAATATCAGAGACAGGCATTTTAAATATTTTGATATGCCATTTGGACTCAGCGATGCCCACACTGTCTTTCAAAGCTTTATGAATGAGATCTTTAGGGTTCTCTTGTACAGATATGTTCCTGTGTACCAACATGGTATATTAATTTTCTGTAAGTCTCTGTCTTCTCATCAAGCCCATTTTCAAGAAGTCCTTTCTTATCTCCAAGAAAATCATCTTTTTTGTAATCTTCCAAAATGTTCCTTTGAGTAGTCTACATTAAGGTTTCTAGGCTATATACGTCTGGTCAAGGTTTACAGATGGATCCAGATAAATGGATCCACTGTCTCTTTGGTTTTTCCAACTACTAAAGGCAATTCACCGTGGGATATTGGTCTGACTCTGTACATTCACTGTTATCATTTGTGGACACCAGATTTTTGTTCAAGCATTTTACTCCAAAAAGATTACTTCTGAAGAGTCCCATTTTAAATCAACTGCATTGATTTTCTTTTTCTAGAGGTGGATGTATTCCTTTTCTTTTCTTTTCATCTGGAGTTACATTTTTTTTCAGATTTTCTCAGTGACTGGCCTCAGTCAAACTCCTTCCTTCTGGATTCTTTTCCTAAAAAGTTTATATCAGTTGAGAAAAAATAGTTTGCCTTCAAATTAGCTTTAGATAAATGGCATCATCTGTTACAGTGGGTAATCTTACCTGTGACCATTGATATAGACCTCAATAACCTGCCGTACTTTTAGACTACTCATAGCTTGAACCCTCTGCAATCAAGGTGGTCACTTTTTGTTTTGTGTTTTAATCTAACCATCCTCTTCCAAACTAGAACTAAGATAAGGAAAGCTGATGCTGTGTGTTGTTCCATTGATTTTTATTTTCTTTTTTATGACCATATAAATATTTTCTGAATAAATTGATTGTATTAATATATTTTTAAGTGGTTATTATCGGTGAATCAATTAAGCAGCGCTTCTTGATAAATGACTGTTCATATTTTTTTTTATCTATCTATCTATCTATCTATCTTGTATTGGCCACACTTTTTAGTCAACACATATTACGACTCCATGGCTGTCCTCAAGGAATTGTGGGGGTCATTCTGAGGTGATCGCTCGCTAGCTACTTGCAAACGCATAGTCGCCGCCCACTGGGGAGTGTATTTTAGCTTTGCTAGTGTGCGAACGCCTGTGCAGCTGAGCGGTACAAAAATAGTTTGTGCAGTTTCTGAGTAGGTCTGAACTGACTCAGCCACTGCGATCACTTCAGCCTGTCCGGTCCCGGAATTGACGTCAGACACCCACCCTGCAAACACTTGGACACGCCTGCGTTTTTCCAACCACTCCCTGAAAACAGTCAGTTGACACCAATAAATGCCTTCTTCCTGTCAATCTTCTTGTTCTTGCGATCGACTGTGCAAATGTATTCTTCGTTAAATCCATCGCCCAGCAACGATCCGCTTTGTACCCATACTACGCGCCTGCGCATTGCGGTGCATACGCATGCGCAGCAGTGACCTGATCACTGCGCTGTGAAAAACTGCAGCATGTGATCAGGTCGGAATGACCTCCTGTGTCTGACTGAGGCTCACTTTTCACTTCTAAATTATGTAGAACATAATCAAACTTTTCAAGGTACTATCCACTGTCTAATGGGAAAACTAAGAGAATAAATCAGGATGGAGACATTTTTGGGAATACATACTTCTGCTGTTCAAGTTGTTTGGGTCCATCATTTATCTTGGACCGAATTCTCACATGATACGAGGAGGTGTGCGATAAGTTTTCGTATACACAAAATGTATTATATTTACAAACAAAGTGAACATTACATTTTCACCAGTGGAGTCTGTACAAAGTTGCATACACTCAAACTACTTGGTGAAGCAGCTGGACCAGTCTGAAGCAGATATATCTTCTACATGCTGGATTCCGGTGACTCAAAATGAATCCCATGCATCTTGCGCTTACTTTGTGGGAACACAAAGAAGTCACAAGGGGCCAGATCTGGACTGGACGTCAAATGACTAAGCTCCTGGATGCGTTCATGGGCCAGAAAGTCCACCACTTTCATGTACTTGTGGGCAGGTGCATTGCTGTGATGAAGGGCACAACAAGTGTGAGTTCTTGGATGGCACCTGGAAATAGCTTCCAGCACTTGTGGCAGGTGGTTGGCGTACCAGTCACAAGTGATACACAACTGGTACAGTAGCTGCATGAGTGGTACAGTAGTGGCATGACCAGTCTTAGCCACAAAAACAGCCACCATCTGCTTTGTCACGCTGCACTCATGCTGGAACTTCTGTGGCGGTGCACCGCCACAAGCTTTTGGCAAGTTTGGTTCTGATACAGGACATCTGGTGGTTTTTAACTCACAGAATCCACCAATTTTTGCTATTGCATACACCCCCAAGATCTTATAACAGTGTTCACTGCAAAAATATACCAGCATAAATATCACCATGGAGAGTGATTTTATCCTGTATGTAAACCCATACTATAACTACTGATTTCTGTCATTTTATTTTGAAGTATCTTAAAAATATAAAAATTATTTATTCCAGGCAGCAATGTAATTTGTGTTACAAAAAATACATTTTATACATGTACATAAGTTACTTTACTTTCATTTACAACTTTGTTATCTCAGTTCTGCTATGCGCTAGGGGCCTAATTCAGATCTGATCGCAGCAGCAAATTTGTTAGCAAATGGGCAAAACCATGGGCGTATTTCAGACCTGATCGCTCGCTAGCATTTGTTGTAGCGCTGCGATGAAGTCAGAACTGCATATGCGTATGCACCATAATGCACAGGCGCGTCGCACAAGTACAAAGCGATCGCCACTCAGCAATGAGTTTGTGGGAAGAATACATTCGCATGGGCGATCACAAGGAGATTGACAGGCGTTTGTGGGTGATAACTGACCGTTTTCTTGGAATGTTTGGAAAACAGCAGGCGTTCCCAAGCATTTGAAGGGCGGGTGTCTGACGTAAATTCCAGTCCCGGACAGGCTGAAGTGATTGCAGCGGCTGAGTAAGTCCTGGGTTACTCAGAAACTGCACAAAATCTTTATGTATCGCTCGGCTGCACATGCGATCGCACACTTGCACAGCTAAAATACACTCCCCGGTGGGCGGCGACAATATGAACGTAGGACTGAAAAAAACAGCTAGCGAGCAATCAGGTCTGAATTACCCCCCATGTTCACTGCAGGGAAGGCAGATATAACATTTGCAGAGAGAGTTAGATTTGGGTGGGATGTGTTCAAACTAAAATCTAAATTGCAGTGTAAAAATAAAGCAGCCAGTATTTACCCTGCACAGAAACAAAATAATCCACCCAAATCTAACTCTCTCTGCACATGTTATATCTGCCCCCCTGCAGTGCACATGGTTTTGCCCATTTGCTAAAAAAGTTGCTGCTGCGATCAGATCTGAATTACCCCCTAGATTATTTTGCTACCAATGGTTGGACTATTCTTTAGTGAAAACGTCTGTTTCTCTTCTAAAACATGCAGATGAAAGAATATATTCCTAATGTCTCTTTTAAATGTTTAATTCAGTTTTATTCTGTGTTTTGTTTTATCTCTGATTACACTACTCTCCTCTGTCCAACATTTTTAAGAAACCAATTTTTTCTAATGTTTCGGGGCTGTTGCTAAGTCTCTAGCTTTCCCAGTAATTACATACAGTTTAAATAATGTAATTAACCCTTCTTGAACGCAAAAATATATTTTTCTTATATTTGCGTTTGATTGACATAAAAATAATTATTTATATTTTGGGATTAATGTGTAGGTCATATGGTTCTCTGTTGTTTGATAACTACTGTAGCTTAATAACAAGTGATGAAACATGAATATACCACCCAAGCTGCTGTACTTTAGAGCACTGCCCTCGACAATATCCAGACAGCATTAAATGATTTCCATAATGATCTGTAAAGACTTATTTGTAGTAAAAATAAGAAACCCCAAGCACGCTGGAGAATAAACTGCCGGCGTTATGACTCTAGTACCTGGCTTCCCAGTACTCCATATTAGTCTCAGTATAACAACTACTGTAGCACTACTTTGTCTATGACTATTAGATTAGGCTGTGCAGTTTCCTTCTCGCCATTCTTACATGCAGTTGTTATTGAGTCATTTAGGTTTAACCCAGGCTTTTGAAAACTCTAAACTTCAAGTGGCAGATAGACTACAGATGCATAGTGAGGTTATATGGCAACCAGGGGCAATGCAATACATCTGGTTATATGGCAACCAGGGGCATTGCAATACATCTGGTTATATGGCAACCAGGGGCATTGCAATACATCTGGTTATATGGCAACCAGGGGCATTGCAATACATCTGGTTATATGGCAACCAGGGGCATTGCAATACATCTGGTTATATGGCAACCAGGGGCATTGCAATACATCTGGTTATATGGCAACCAGGGGCATTGCAATACATCTGGTTATATGGCAACCAGGGGCATTGCAATACATCTGGTTATATGGCAACCAGGGGCAATGCAATACATCTGGTTATATGGCAACCAGTGGCATTGCAATACATCTGGTTATATGGCAACCAGGGGCATTGCAATACATCTGGTTATATGGCAACCAGGGGCAATGCAATACATCTGGTTATATGGCAACCAGGGGCATTGCAATACATCTGGTTATATGGCAACCAGGGGCAATGCAATACATCTGGTTATATGGCAACCAGGGGCAATGCAATGCATCTGGTTATATGGCAACCAGGGGCAATGCAATGAATCTGGTTATATGGCAACCAGGGGCAATGCAATACATCTGGTTATATGGCAACCAGGGGCATTGCAATACATCTGGTATATGTCAACCAGGGGCATTGCAATACATCTGGTTATATAACAACCAGGGGCAATGCAATACATCTGGTTATATGGCAACCAGGGGCATTGCAATACATCTGGTTATATGGCAACCAGGGGCAATGCAATACATCTGGTTATATGGCAACCAGGGGCAATGCAATACATCTGTGCCTGCTTTATGTAAATTAAAGCAAAACTCCTGGCAATACTATTGTGGTTGCACTACTTATTTCCCATTATAAGATTACTGCTGAAAATGAGATTTTAGTGGTAGGATGAATAACAGCAGAACATACAGTACACACCTTGGCAGCGTAACATTCATCCCCGCTGCATCATCTTTTAACTCCTCATTATTAACCCCATCATCATTAAGAAAAAGAATACTAGGAGGCACTGCACACATCAGCCAAAATAACAACTGAATCATTTTTTTTATTTATTTATTATAAAAGCACATATACCTGTAGATACGTAAATACAAAACAAGTCATAATGTAATTATAAAAGTATCAATGCCATTATCAGGAATGTATTAAAGTAAACCATATGATAATGAACTGCTTATGCAGTTATTCACCACAATCTAAAAATAAATGGATAGCCTTCCATAAACATATCAGCTGATAGCTAATGATAGGTTATTACAGCCTTAATAGGCAATGCTCCCGATGATAAATGTTTAACAGAATAGTCAGAGCCGGCTCTAACTAATATGATGCCCTAGGCAACATTTTGGCTGGTGCCCCCTAGCACCGCTGCTAGTTCCGCCTCTGACCCTGTACCCCTTTGCCAGCACCATCACCCCTCACCCATAGCCAGGCCCGGCGCTACCCGCTCAGCAAGGTCTGCAAAGCAGGGAGGCGCTGGGGTAGAGAGGCGCTATCCCTGCTCCGCAACCATACTGAGTCACTGACGCGCAGCGCCTGTCACACTGTATTGTAACTGGCTGCGGCGCCGCCAGCCGTACACAGAGGCTCTTAATCTCCTCCTGCGTTCGGGCCCTCCCCCCTTCCTGCTTGCTCCTCCCCACTGCACTTGTGTTGCCCACTTCTCTTCCCTCCCGTCTGTGACTGAAGACACAGCACAGTCTTCAGCACCGCCCACCTCTCTCCCCTCCCTGTCCGTCAGTGGTGGAATTTAGTATGGGCAGTGCAACCACTACACAGGAAGACGTGATACACACTGACCTGTGTGTAGGGGAGGAGCAAGCAGCCATGAGAAGAGAAGCAGCACTAACAGTCAGCCACACGAGGAGCCAAGGCTCAGGTTAGTGCTGCTGCAGATAAATAAAGGGGGGAGAAACTGTCCTATTGATGTGTGCTTGGGAGTGGGAGGGGTGTTCTATTAACCTGTGCTTAGGAAGGGGGGAGGGGGGTGTCCTATTACTGTGTGCTGAGGAAGGGGGGAGGGGTGTCCTATTAACCTGTGCTTAGGAAGGGAGGGTGTCCTATTACTGTGTGCTGGGGAGGGGGGGGAGGGGTGTCCTATTACTGTGTGCTGGGGAGGGGGGGTGTCCTATTAACCTGTGCTTAGGAAGGGGGGGGGGGGGGTGTCCTACTAATGTGTGCTGGGGAGGGGGGGGGGGTCCTATTAACCTGTGCTTAGGACCCCTCCCCCTTCCTATTACTGTGTGCTGGGGGGGAGGGGTGTCCTATTACTGTGTGCTGGGGAGGGGGGAAGGGGTGTCCTATTACTGTGTGCTGGGGAGGGGGGGTGTCCTATTAACCTGTGCTTGGGGAGGGGGGGTCCTATTACTGTGTGCTGGGGAGGGGTGTTCAATTAATCTGTGCTTGGGGGGGGGGGGTTTCCTATTAACCTGTGCTTTAGGAGGGGGGGTCCTATTACTGTGGGAGGGGTGTCCTATTAATGTGTGCTTGGAGAGGGGGGTCCTATTAATGTATTCTGGGGAGGGGGAAGGTGTCCTATTAATCTGAGCTTGGGGAGGGGGGTCCTATTAATGTGGGAGGGGGAGGGGTGCCCTATTACTCTGTGCTTGAGGATGGGGGTCTTTAATGTTTGCTGGGGAAAAGGGTCATACTAATGTGTGCTGGGGAGGGGGGGTGGTGTCCTATTAATGTGTGCTGGGGGAGAGGTGTCATTGTAATGGGGAGGGGGTTCATATTAATGTGTGCGGGTAGGGGGATACAGGCTAGCAGCGATGTAGTGTGTGGGGTGCAGGGTAGCGGTGGGAGTTTCGTGTGTGAGGGGAGGGGGATGCGGGGTAGTGGCAATGTAGTGTGTGGGGAGTGTGGTTCAGGGTAACAGCTACAGTGTAATATGCGTGGAAGGGGGGCAGGGGTAGTACCAGGGCCGGCGCTACCCGCTCAGCAAGGTCTGCAATGCAGGGAAGCGCCGTGCTGGATAGGCGCTCTCCCTGCTCTACAGACCTTGCTGATGTGCGATGGTGCTGCCTTTTGCCGCTGCACCTATCACTCTGTGTGACAGGCAGCGGCGCCGGCAGAATGGAGAGCAGCTCTCCTCCCTGCCTCTGGAGCCTTGCGTGAGGGCAGCTTCATGACATGCAGTGCAGTGGTAAGGAGGCAGGGAGGGGGAGCCGCTCTCCATTCTGCTGGTGGAGCCTTGCTTGAGGACAGGTTGCGCTGTCAACCAGACCCTAACAATTCGGCAGATGGGGGTGGGGCCTGCGACACTCACAGCCGGGGTGCAACTGCTGGGGAACACAGGCACGGCGTCCCAGGGCTGCATCATGACAGGGTGCCTCAGGCTAATTATGCGGTGACACAGGGGGCTGATAAGGGGCTGAGTCTTGGGACAGATTATGGGATGACACAGGGGACAGATAATGAGGTAACACAGGGGACAGATAATGAGGTGACACTAGGGACAAATTATGGGGTGACAGTGGGGACAAATAATCAGGTGGCACAAGCGCCAGGGCTGGTTACAGGTAATGTGGTAGCACAGGTGCCAGGACTGGGGACAGATAATATAATATTCTGTGGTCACGCCCCTTCCCATGAAGCCACGCCCCTAAATTTTCGGTGCGTGCCTGCAGCACGCATCTGTCCCTATTAGATGTATGTGAGGAAGGGCGCAAATAAATTTTTTTGCAGGAGGGCGCCGAACACCCTAGCACCGGCCCTGCCCATAGCAGTCCTCATTTTGGTGTTCCTACCCCCTATATTTTAAAATGTAACAGTGTGCATATTTGGAGTGCAGCCCAAAAAGGAACATGTTCTTGCTGGGAAGGGGCATGGCCACACAATAATATCCCTAATTCAAATTACGCCACACAGTAGTGCAACTTATTCACATTATATCATGTAATAGTGTCCCTTATTCACAGTGGTGCCACCTTGCCTTATATGTTACTCCTCACAGTAGTGCCCCTTAGTCACATTACACCACACAGTGACCTTTCTATACGTAATGTATACACAGTAGAGCACCTTATACATATAATGCCACACATTAGTAATGCCTTATACTCATAATACCACGCAGTAATGCCCTTATACACATAATGTCCCTTACACATATGCCGCACATTATCAATGCATTTGTACATGACACACATAATACCCCTTACACATAAGCCGAACACTATTGCACAACTAACCCACCCACACACAGCACTCACATGGCTGCTAATACTGTGACCTCTGCTTGGATACAGATGTGTCCTCATACATCTTGCCTCAATACACCATGCAGCAGGAGATGCCTGGAGTGAGCCAGCTGACAACTCCCGGACAGCTCTGCTAATGTCGAGTACCTTTTTTGCCATCTTATTTGCATTGCTATGTGACTAGGACACACAAGCAGTTTCTGCTGATTAAAATAATATGTGGCATGTCTATATTCTGTGTTGCTGTGGCTGTATCTGCATACGAAATGCTGCATTCTAGACTCTGAAGTAAAGCAAGAGTATCTGAACTCACCAATGTTTAAGCAGACGTTCCTTCTGGCATCTGCTTGAAATAATGCAAGTGTTGTACTGGAAGTCACAGACCAGCAGTAATGGTTACAGGGCCTAATTCAGACCTGATCGCAACAGCAAACTTTTTGTCTAATGGGCAAAACCATGTGCAGTGCAGGTGGGGCAGGTATAACATGCGCAGAGAGTGGGGTGGGGTGGGGTGTGTTCCAACTGAAATCTAAATTGCAGTGTAAAAATAAAGCAGCCAGTATTTACCCTGCACAGAAACAATTTAACCCACCCCAATCTAACTCTCTCTGCACATGTTATATCTGCCCCCCTGCAGTGCACATGGTTTGACCCATTAGAGAAAGATTTTGCTTTTGCAATCAGGTCTGAATTAGGCATACAGTACAGAGTACAAATGGTGCTCAGACTATCCCATGTGCAGGGAGAACTCTGGCAGCGCAGTCAGGCTGTGTTACTGCTCTGAGCCACAGTCAGTGGCGTAGCAATAGTCCCAGCAGACCTCGCAATGGCTTGGGAGCAGCGGCGCTGAGGCTCACTTCAATGTAAATTTGGGATTGCACTGACAGTCTGCTTCCCACATCTATTCCACCAAGCCATTTTCGCTCACACGCAGCGAGAGTCGCGAGTTCCATTTCTCTGACCTCCTTCTTGGTTCCATGCTCAACGCAGGAGGTTCGTGCTATGATAAATGTAGATTCCACGTGGAAAGGTTAATTATAGTTGAAGGTTGAGTCAAATTTTATTTTGCAAACTGTATTAAATTTTGTTTATCGCAAGAAAATTGTTTTTCTTTTTTTGTTTTACCAAAATGCCATGGGGAGGCAGAAACTTTTTTGGCAGGGGGGTCCAAAATGTATAGTTACACCACATGCCCCTGTCCCGGTCCGTAATTGATATCTGAAGCAGATGTAAATTCCATGACTATGGGTGGTCGCCTCTCAATTAGAAGATGATATTAGGCTCATAGATGTGGTGAACAAAGTGTAACAGACCCGTTGGTAATAGCTCTGTGTTTCTCAACATGTTTCACTGCAAACAGCAGCTTCTTTAAGAGGCAGAAATAGTTGCATATGTGCTGGGGCAGCAATAAATAGTAAACCAATAAATTGCTCACAGGTGTTTTAAGTTAATTACTGCTTAGTTAAGTACATTATACTCTGTAAGTGAAACCTTCAAATGCAGTAGTTATATAGAAAACCATAATACATATACAATAAAACTTAAATAATAGAAACTGTTATACCAGGCATTCCCAACCGCGGTCCTCAAGGCACACCAACAGTGCAGGTTTTAGTGATATCCAGGCTTGAACACAGGTGACTTAATTAGTACCTCAGTTATTTTGATTTAACCATCTGTGCTGAAGCCTGGATATAACTAAAACCTGCACTGTTGGTGTGCCTTGAGGACCGTGGTTGGGAATGCCTGTGTTATACTATAGCAGATCACATACACAAATATATATCTCCTATATAATAGCCCAGATCTGTCACTCTGTGACCGTGTGTATAACGCTGGGCGTGGCTAGGAGCTCTCATTGGGTTAGCAGTAGGTCTGTCATACCCAGCCTACAGCTGATTGGGCGAGAAACGCCCTCCCACACAGGTTACATCCAATGGGAGGCTCTGCCTTTTGGCTGCTGTGTGTTCCCAGAGCAGGATTAACAATGGGGCTGATGGAGCTGCAGCTCCAGGTCCACACCCCAAAATAGGCCCACTGCATCTGCAGCAACATACCCTCCAAGTCTCTGCACTGTAGATAGGGAAAAAAAATCCTTTTACTACAGCGTCCTATGTTCTGCTGTCAGTCCGCCTGCCCTCTCCGGCATCAACAATCCCCACTCCCTAGCCGCGGCGCAGGTGGAACAAAAGCTGCTGCGGCCACCGGCATAGATGTGTATGAAAGCAGCGCAGCGGAAGGCTTTCATAGCCCTCCCTGTGCCGCATACTCTCTGTGCCCCGGAGCCTCCTCTGCACGTGATGTCACAGAAGTGCCTCCCAGCCACAGAAGCGCCAGTATCCCCAGAGGCCCTGACTCCGTAACACAGCACCTGGGCTGCCGGCCTGGAAGCCCTGAGATGTAACGGATAGAGTGGGTGATATTGCAGATGGTAATGTCTGGACGCTGAATCAATGTAAAAGGTGACAGTGCTGTGCAGTGCAGTGGGTGCACAGCACCCTCACCTTTTACATTCATTCAGCTAGTCAGTTCTGCCAGCCAGTTACTATTGTTAGCACCGGTGTCCCAATACGCCGCATTACAGGAAAGTAGATGCACTAAATAAACTACAGCTCCCAGCAGCCCTTAGAACAGGAGCATTCTGGTGCTAAGGGCTGCTGGAAGCTGTAGTTTATTGAGTGCATCTTCTCTGTAATGCGGCGTGTTGGAACACCGTCGCTAACAGTAGTGACTGGTTACTTGGCTGCTGTGCGAGTCTCCGGGAGAGCCACTACCAAAGGGAGGACAGCAGCTTAGCTACTTCCAGGAGGAGAAGCATTACCCACCCCTCCCCCACTCGTAGTACCTCCGGGCCCCATCCGCGGCACCCCCACACAACCCCCTCCACCACCCTCGGTGGCTCCGGACCCCCTCCCCCACCCACAGCACCCCCACACTCGCCCCTTCCCCACCCACAACACCACCGCACCCTCCCCTCCCCCACTGTACCCCCGCAACCGCTCCTCTCCCACCTGCGGTGGCTCCAGAGTCCCTTCTCTACCCGCGGCACCACTGCACCAGCCCCTCTTCCACCCGCAGCAGCCCCACAACCGCACCTCCCCCACCTGTGGCACCACCGGACCCCTCCCCCATCCGCGTCTCCCCCGCACCTGCCACTCCCCCAACCACAGCACCTACTAAATGATTTGTGCGCTGTTCATGCCATTGCAAGGGTCTACATCCCTTTAACCATCGCATGCCCTTTGTCCGTGCAATATTTAACCACTCACACAATTATGATTGGAGGTAATACTCCATATAATAAAAATAAAAATATTGCACGCCACAAGGGCGTGCAAGGGTTAAAGGTGGGCGTAGCCCCTTACGCCGGTGTGAAGAGCGCCCATAGGGCGCGAAGATTCACCTAGTATATATATATATATATATATATATATATCCATGCGTATATAATGGCACTCACTGTCCTTTTAACGGCCACCGGGGTGCCCTCCTTCCATAGTATAGCAAGTGATGGTTCTCTGGGACGGATTACTGCTCCTCTCCTCTATGTATAAAGAACCAGGTGCCACTCCATGGGTTTAAACAAGTAAAAAAATGTATTCAAAGTGAATCAAGAAATAACAAGCATAGTGGACACCAACGTTTCAACGCCTCCTGTAATGTTAGTTGGTTTTTGTTTTGTTTTTCACCACACAGCATAGCACCTTGATCAGCCGGTGGCGAGACATTTCAAGCAGGCCAACCACCAACTTAGCCAACTCAAATATACCATCATTGATCACGTGCCGAAAATGAGTAGAGAGGGGGACAGAGCGAAGATCTCGTCACAAAAGGAAACCAAGTGGATTCATGAATTGGACACTCTGACCCCCAATGGACTGAATGAGCAAATTAAGTGGAATGTATACTTATGAAAGGAATAGGGGATTAGAGTTCTATTAGTAATGTATAGTTGTAATAGATCAGTCTTACTCAGCAACACTCCACAGTATAGCTATATATATATATATTTTTTTTTTTTCATACACTGTATGTATATAAATCTTTTTGTCAGTTCATATAGGCTGGTAGCAGCTGTGGACACAGTATATTGCATGTGCTTAGCATTTATTTAGGAGGAATTGGGCAGTCTGTGTATACATATCCCTGTACCGAGATTTAGTTAGTTAGAAAGTAAATCCTATTTAAAACACATGAGGGGTGCTATGGTACATTCCCAAGTTGTTTTTAACCGGTGATGGTAATACTTAGTAGCACTGTTAAGTTAGTCACTGGATTAGATGACCGATCACGGAGCTAAGTTGCTCCAGGATATAATCACGGCATTGTAACATTTCCTGTTTCCCTGTTTCCATAGTGACGGTACCCCTGGCAATGGCGAGCAGCCGCGCGCAGGCCAATCAGAGAGGACGCAGCGATGAACGTCATCACGCCCGCTGCGTCCAACCGGAAGTGCTGCGAGACGCGGCTCCCGGCCCCAGGAGGACGCCGGCATGGAGGGGAGGCAGTCTTACACACACACCTTTTAAAAGGTAAGGAAATACAACTGTAATGTTAGTTGGTTTTTGTTTTGTTTTTCACCACACAGCGTAGCACCTTGACAAAAACGCCCAGGAGGCGTTGAAACGTTGGTGTCCACTATGCTTGTTATTTCTTGATTCACTTTGAATACATTTTTTTACTTGTTTAAACCCGTGGAGTGCCGCCTGGTTCTTTATACATAGAGGAGAGGAGCAGTAATCCGTCCCAGAGAACCATCACTTGCTATATATATATATATATATATATATATATATATAAAATACATACATACATACATACTAGCTGAATACCCATGCTTCGCTACGGAATTTAAAGAATAATGCCAATCTTTCTCAGGCCGCACCTCTGGGCTTTCCCAGATTGATGCTGTTAAAATGCTGGTGCTGAGGAGAATAATCCGCCTCCTTCTCTGCCCTGTCCCGCCTCTGATGCTGACCTGCACAGTTCTATAAATATATATGTTAGGTTTTCAGGCTGACTGTATGTCAAAGGGCCCTAGGTCTCTTTGCTTAGCTTCGACACTAAAGTATGCCTCTGCCCCCACCCATGTGTGCCTCTGCCCCTACCCATGTGTGCATCTTCCCTTAACCATAGGTGCCTCTGCTCCTACCCGTATGCCTATGCCCCTACCCGTGGGTGCCTTTTTTTTTTTTTTTACATTGATCAGTCTGTGGTCTATCAGACACACATGGCTGCTCACATTGGCTAGATCCGAGCTCATACTTCACTGTCAGCAGGCAGGGAAGTCTGTGCAAAAGTAGGGGAACCAGAAGGAAGCCATATTATTACCATCTGAAGATAGTGTTATTATCACAGGTCTTCTTCCTTTATTTTTTTACAATTTATTTTTAGTAAATTCGGGCATATTGCATTTCCCATTACAAGTATGGGAAATGTGATCTGGTTACTAAAAGATGCAAATTTAAGGGCTTGGAGGACTTGGGCAACAATGTTCAGAGTTCCAACTCATTATATGAGGCTGCTTATTTATACTGTAGGCTCAATGGTTCACATCTGGTAAATCTGCGACTATGGCAAGGAAATAAGTGACAAGACTGGAACTGCTCAGAGAGTCACTGTAACAGAAGGCAGTATCAGCTAAACCCCCTGCTAACCCTCTGGCATAACACTATTAAGATGGATATTTCCTTTCTTACATATACTTATAATGGGGATTATTTTCTCAAATTTACCATATTCTCTTGCTGGCAGAGGAGAGAATTGACAAATGAGAACATGCAGGATAAAATGGACAAGATTATGTTTAATACAAATCTAAATAATATTCCTGCAGATTCCTTACCAGTTTGAGACCCATATAACATTCCAGGGCTGAAGCCGGGGTCTTCAAAGGATGTTAAGCTCTTAGGGATTTATTTCTCAATAATTATTGCTGCTATTAATAATACTATCATTAATGTACGGCACTGTGGAGCCTTTGTGGTGCCATATAAATACACAATAATAATAATAATAATAACAACTTGCTGATGTGCCAAGTTTCAATCGGGCAAATTTGCTGGGTGGAACATTTTATCCCTTTTCACCCCTTAGGGAGTTGAATTTCGAGAAATCCCTGCTTAGTGGGTGGCTGCAAATAACTGTCACAGTTTACAGACCACCCAGCAGGTCATATGTTCCAGGTCACTCAGCAGGTGCACAGGGAGAGCACAGTGGTGATGCATTGTAAATGACAGGTGGCAGAGCATAACTAGAACTGTGTGGGCACCATAGCAAAATCTTGAAAGGGCTTGTCCTCCTCATGTCACTACAATGCCGCTTAGTGGAGCAAGAGAAAGAGAGAAAGGGGAGTGAGAGAGAGAGACAAAGAGGGTGTCAGGGGGAGAAAGAGAGAGAGGAGCGAGAATGAGAGACAGAGGAGAGTTTTATGGAAAAAGAGAGAGAGAGGAGAGAGAGAGAGAGAGAGAGAGAGATGGAGGCTGTCAGGGAAAAAGAGAAAGAAAGGGATGAAAGGGGAGAGACAGGGCATCAGGGAGAGTGAGAGAGAGGTTGGAGGAACAAGGGGTGCAGGAGTGAGAGATAGAGAGTGTGTGTGTCAGGGAGGGAGGGAAAGAGATGGAAATGAGAGAGTGAGAGAGAGAGGGAGAGATAAAGGATGTCAATGAGAGAGAGATAGAGGGACGTGTCAGGCAGAGAGAGTGTCAGAGAGATGAGACAGAGAGAGGAAATTACAGTGTCAGGAAGTGAGGGTGAGAGTGTCAGATGGAGAGAGAGAGAGAGAGAGAGAGAGAGAGAGAGAGAGAGAGAGAGAGAGAGAGAAATGATGCATGTGAGAGAGAAATACAGTGTCAGGTGGAGGGAGAGAGGGAGAGACAGTGTCAGGTAGAGAAAGATGGAAAGACAATTTCAGGGGGAGAGAGATAGGCAGAGATAGGCAGTGTCAGGGAGAGAGAGAAGGGTAGCAAGAGAGAGGGAGGGGAGTGAGCAGGAGAGAGAGAGGCAGAGTGTTAGGGAGGGAGAGAAAGAGGGGAATAAGAGAGAGAAAGTGTGAAGAAGAGAAGGGGAGAGAGAGAGAGAGAGAGGGGGGGGCACTGAGCAACAAAAAGATGGAGAGAGAGAGGGGGAAAGAGGGAGGAGCAGTGAGCAGGAGAGAGGGAAGGGGAGTGAGCAGGAGAGAGAGAGGGGGGGGTGAGCAGGAGAGAGAGGGGAAGGGGGAGTGAGCAGGAGAGAGAGGGAGGGGGAGTGAGTAGGAGTGAGAGAGAGGGAGGAGAGAGAGAGGGAGTAGTAGTGAGAAAGAGAGAGGTGGAGAGAGGGGAGAGGGAGTGAGCAGGAGAGAGAGACAGAGAGTGGGAGTGAGCAGGGGAGAGGAAGTCAGAGTGAGCAGGAGAGAGAGGGGGAGTGATCAGGAGAGGGGGAGAGAGAGAAGAAAAAGGGGGAGTGAGTAGGAGAGAGGGGGGAGTGAGCAGGAGAGAGAGCGAGAGGGGGGAGTGAGCAGAAGAAAGAGAGGGGGGGAGAGGAGAAAGGGTGGAGTGAGCACGAGAGAGAAAGAGGGGGAGAGAGAGAGTGGGAGTGAGCAGGAGAGAGAGAGGGGGAGCGAGCAGGAGAAGACATTACCTGATTACAGCACACTGCACTGGCCTCTGATGGGGACGGGTACTTCACAACATTAGGCTCCACCCCCTAAATACCCGCAAATCGCGGTACCGGACTTACTACTGACGGCCAGGTAGGGGGCAGAGCGGGCAGGACAGGCTGGGACAATGTTTGCCATTGTGTGGTTACATCTCCCATGCCACGGCAGTTCGCTGTTCTGCCTTGCGGCCCAGGTTGAAAGGGAAACTGCGGCCAGGGCTCAGAGGTAGCCTGTGGCAGGGTGCAGGGGGAGTTGCGGGCCCTGGAAGCAGCCAGGGCCCCATAGCAGCTACACCCTCAGTAGTTACTCCACCGGCAGGCGGATGTTTTCCCACATAACTCCGAAACAAAGTAACTAATTATGACACCAATATTTTTCTGCAAATCTATGGACGAAGGCGTTTAATTTGGTATATGATGTGCCCTGCTCAGACAATGGCATCATAGAAATAATAGCTATGTCCCTCTTAAAGTCGTCCTTATGCTATTAATATATAGATAATTATGATGATGATATATATATACGTTATGGTAAGAACTTACCGTTGATAACGTGATTTCTCTTATGTCCACAGGTATCCACAGGATAACATTGGGATATGCCGGAGCGACAGCAGAAATGGCACCAAATGGTCACAAGCTTTCTGGCCTCCCAGGATGCATCGGGGCTTCTCTATATAATCATGAGTAAAAATGTACATTCTAGTGGGTAATGGGCACAGCTGAGAGTGAAGAATAACAGATACATAGGGCCAGATGCATCATTGCTTGGAAAGTGATAAAATGGAGAGTGAAAAAGTACCAGCCAATCACCTCCTAACTGCATGTCACAGGCTGTGTTTCAAAAATGTCAGTTAGGAGGTGATTGGCCGGTACTTTTTCACTCTCCATTTTATCACTTTCCAAGCGATGATGCATCTAGCCCATAGAATTTGATGGCAGATAAGAACAATTTGGAGAATCTAGTCTGCCTTTTATGTGAGTAGTACTGGTGGTGCGGAGTAAGTTCTAATAAAGAAATGGGTTTTCAGAGAGTGTTATAAGATCTGAATGCTGGTGGTGATTTTGACCAGGTGTGGTAGCGAATTCCATAATTGGATAGTGGCACAGGAGAAGTCTCGTAGGCAGCAGCGAGATGTAGTTAATAACTAAATTGATATTAAATTTGAGTATCCATGGGAAGCTTTGTATGGACCTTGAGCCAGTTCAGGTTTGAGGGAATAACACCTATTAGATAAAGTTGTGGTGTTAATTTTTCTACCTTGTAGACAAGAGAAAGCTCAGATGTCTTATGGTGCTCTGGTTGCTGCTGTTCACCACTGCTGCTGTTAACCCCCTATATCTCTCCTTTGCAGTGGCGTAACTAGAAATTTTTCTCCCCAAGCCAAAAAATTCTTCGCCCCCCCCCCCCCCCCCTCATGCTCCATAATTGGGAGCAAGAAAGGGATAAATATGCACGCGCCAAGAAAGGGGTGTGGTTTCGTTGGAATGGGCGTGGTTTCGCATAAAGGGGCGTGGCATTGCAGGAAAAGACTACCTTATACCCCAGTTTTGCAACCTGCACGCCCATACGTTAGCCACCACAGGAAAGAAAAATAATCCTGATTCATGCCCCTTACATTATTTGTCATTTTTCCTCCTTATAGTAATGCCCAGTATACATTATGCCACATACTGCAATGGCCCTTAGACATTATGCCGCACACAATAATGCACATGACACAATATGCACACACTGTAATGCCCCCGACACATTATGCCACACACCGTAATGCCTGTGACACATTATGCCACACACCGTAATGCCTGTGACACATTATGACAGGAATCGCAATGCCCGTTATACATTATGCTACACACTGCAATGCCCCTGATACATTATAGCACATACAATGTCTGTGACACATTATGACACAAACCGCAATGTCCGTGATACATTATGCCACACACTGCAATGCCCGATACATTATAGCACATACAATGCCTGTGACACATTATGCCACACACTGCAATGACCTTGAGACATTATACCACAATGCCCGTGATATAGTATACCATACACCGTAATGCCTGTGACACATACCGCAATGCCCTGCCCGTTATACCCTATGCCACACACCGCAATGCCCGTTATGTATTATGCCACACTGCAATGACCCTGAGACATTATACCACATACCACAATGCCCGTGATATAGTATACCACACACCGTAATGCCTGACACATTATGACACACACCGCAATGTCCGTGATACATTATGCCACACACTGCAATGACCCTGAGACATTATACCACATATCACAATGCCCGCGATATAGTATACCATACACCGTAATGCCTGTGACACATTATGACACACACCGCAATGTCCGTGATACATTATGCCACACACCGTAATGCCCATTACACATTAAGTCCTACAGTAAGGCTTCTAATTACTTTTCAATTGCCTGCTCGTTGTCAGGGGTTTCATGCACTGGGTATCATGCTCGTTGCCAGGGGTTTCATGCTCTTGGTTCCATGCACGGTGCCAGGGGTTTTCATGCTCAGGGTGTCATGCTCGTTGCCAGGGGTTTCATGCACTGGGTGTCATGCTCGTTGCCAGGTGTTTCATGCACTGGGTGTCATGCTCGTTGCCAGGTGTTTCATGCACTGGGTGTCATGCTCGTTGCTAGGAGGTAGTCCTTGTTGCTAGGGCTGTGCTCCCAGTGCCACATATGTCCCCAGTGCCAGATATTCCCCCACGGTGCCAGGTACTCACATGCCCCAGTGCCAAATATAGCCCCCCCCCCATGTGCCAGGTACACATATACCCCCCCCCCAGTGCCACATATGCCCCCAGTGCCAGATATTCCCCCCCAGTGCCAGATATGCCCCCAGTGCCAGATATGCCCCCAGTGCCATATATTCCCCCCCAGTGCCATATATGCCCCCTGTGCCAGATAATCCACCCCAGTGCCATATATGCCCCCAGTGCCAGATATTCCCCCCCAGTGCCATATATGCCCCCAGTGCCAGATATTCCCCCCGTGCCATATATGCCCCCAGTGCCAGATATTCCCCCCAGTGCCATATATGCCCCCAGTGCCAGATATTACCCCCCAGTGCCATATATGCCCCCAGTGCCAGATATTCCCCCCCAGTGCCATATATGCCCCAGTGCCAGATATTCCCCCCAGTGCCAGATATTCCCCCCGTGCCATATATGCCCCCAGTGCCAGATATTTCTTCCCCCACCTCCCGCCGCCGCTTTTTGGAGGGACACGGAGGGCACAGCTCGCCTCTCCTGTGTCCCTCCTGCTGCATCATCTCCGGCGGCCGCGGGTCTAATAGGGGGAAGTGCCGGTTCGTGAGCCAATTAGAGCTCACGGACGGCACTTCCCCCTATTAGACCCGCGGCCGCCGGAGATAGTGCAGGAGGGACACAGGGAGGCGCGCTGTGCCCTCCGTGTCCCTCCAACAAGCGGCGGAGGGAAGGAGACCGCAGACTGACATGCGGACTCTCGTCCGCATGTCAGTCTGCTGTAAATCAGTGGCGCCCCCGCAGCCCCTCGCCCCCAAGCCACCGCGAGGGCTGCGGGGGCAGTAGTTACGCCACTGCTCCTTTGACAATCTTATGTACTGCTCCCCTCTTTATCAGTACCCTTCCTCACTGTGTTATGGAACAAATAAAAAAAGTAAATTCTGTAGTTATAAAGAGAAAAACAATTTGCAATGCTGTATACTGAAATCTGTACTGGACCCTGTACTGGAGAGGTTAAAGTGGTTCCATTGCCCTCTGTATGGGGTATGCAGGGATAAGAAGAGAATATTAGATTATCTCTCGCTTTGATGCTGTCATTATCTTTCATTTAAGTTTATGTGCTGCAGTGAATCAGAGGTAGGAGGCATATATGCCCCCAGTGCCAGATATTCCCCCCCAGTGCCATATATGCCCCCAGTGCCAGATATTCCCCCCCAGTGCCATATATGCCCCCAGTGCCAGATATTCCCCCCGTGCCATATATGCCCCCAGTGCCAGATATTCCCCCCCAGTGCCATATATGCCCCCAGTGCCAGATATTACCCCCCAGTGCCATATATGCCCCCAGTGCCAGATATTCCCCCCCAGTGCCATATATGCCCCAGTGCCAGATATTCCCCCCAGTGTCAGATATTCCCCCCGTGCCATATATGCCCCCAGTGCCAGATATTTCTTCCCCCACCTCCCGCCGCCGCTTTTTGGAGGGACACGGAGGGCACAGCTCGCCTCTCCTGTGTCCCTCCTGCTGCATCATCTCCGGCGGCCGCGGGTCTAATAGGGGGAAGTGCCGGTTCGTGAGCCAATTAGAGCTCACGGACGGCACTTCCCCCTATTAGACCCGCGGCCGCCGGAGATAGTGCAGGAGGGACACAGGGAGGCGCGCTGTGCCCTCCGTGTCCCTCCAACAAGCGGCGGAGGGAAGGAGACCGCAGACTGACATGCGGACTCTCATCCGCATGTCAGTCTGCTGTAAATCAGTGGCGCCCCCGCAGCCCCTCGCCCCCAAGCCACCGCGAGGGCTGCGGGGGCAGTAGTTACGCCACTGCTCCTTTGACAATCTTATGTACTGCTCCCCTCTTTATCAGTACCTTTCCTCACTGTGTTATGGAACAAATAAAAAAAGTAAATTCTGTAGTTATAAAGAGAAAAACAATTTGCAATGCTGTATACTGAAATCCGTACTGGACCCTGTACTGGAGAGGTTAAAGTGGTTCCATTGCCCTCTGTATGGGGTATGCAGGGATAAGAAGAGAATATTAGATTATCTCTCGCTTTGATGCTGTCATTATCTTTCATTTAAGTTTATGTGCTGCAGTGAATCAGAGGTAGGAGGCAGCCGCAATGTTGGGAGCTGTGTGTGTTTTTCTTACTATAATCTTTTCCAAAGGGATTAGAAAAACCTCTCTGGCTGGTTATAGGGGAAAGTGTCCTAGAGGCATGTACTGTAAGTATTAACAATGCTACTACCCAAACAGTGCTGTGGTGATGATATTCATAACTGTATTATGAGCAGCACTGTATGAGCATTCATTTCTAATACTTTAATGAATGTGTGTGTGTGTGTGTGTGTGTGTGTGTGTGTGTGTGTGTGTGTGTGTGTGACACCACTCACTGTGCTTTATATATAAAACTAGACAATTAAGTAGACTTTTCAATCACACTTGAATCATACAGCTATACATTAGCTGTAGGGGGGTGGCACTCGATATACCGGCTGTTGGGATCCCGGCGCTCAGCATACCGGCACAGGGATCCCAACCGCTGGGATACCGACAACTATTTTCCCTCTTGGGGTGTCCACGACAGCCCTGGAGGGAGAATAAATAGTGTAGCACAAGGGGCTCTTATGCGCTCACCCCGCTACTAGCATTGGCTGGCTGTCGGGATCCCGGCGCCGTAGTACACCCGCTGTAGGGACCTAACAAATCCTGATGACGGTTTATCATCAATTAGATACTGCTGTTAATTATAGACAATACTAGTGATGAGCGGGTTCGGTTTCTCGGAAACCGAACCCCCCCGAACTTCACCCATTTTACACGGGTCCGAGGCAGGTTCGAACCTTCCCGCCTTGCTCGGCTAACCCGAGCGCGCCCGAACGTCATCCTCCCGCTGTCAGATTCTCGCGAGATTCGGATTCTATATAAGCAGCCCCGCGTCGCCGCCATTTTCACTCGTGCATTGGAGATGATAGGGAGAGGACGTGGCTGGCGTCCTCTCCGTTATTGTTGAACTTGATTGCTTTATTGCTTAATTGTGGGGAGGGCTGGGGAGCAGCTGTATAATATTGGAGGAGTACAGTGCAGAGTTTTGCTGATCAGTGACCACCAGTTTTATCCGTTCTCTGCCTGAAAAAAACACTCCATACCATATGTGCTCAGTGTGCTGCATAATATATATGTGCTCACACTGCTTAATTGTGGGGACTGGGGAGCAGCTGTATTAATTAGCAGGAGTACAGTGCAGAGTTTTGCTGACAGTGACCACCAGTATACGTTGTCTGCCTGAAAAACACTCCATATCTGTGCTCAGTGTGCTGCTTTATTGTGGGGACTGGGGACCACCAGTATAATTAATATTATATAGGAGGAGTACAGTGCAGAGTTTTGCTGACACAGTGACCACCAGTATACTATATATAGCAGTACGGTAGGCCACTGCTGTACCTACCTCTGTGTCGTCATTCATTAAGTATACTATCCATCTACATTCTATACCTGTGGTGCATTTTAGTTTTGCAGTTTGCTGACACAGTGACCACCAGTATACTATATATAGCAGTACGGTAGGCCACTGCTGTACCTACCTCTGTGTCGTCATTCATTAAGTATACTATCCATATACATTCTATACCTGTGGTGCATTTTAGTTTTGCAGTTTGCTGACACAGTGACCACCAGTATACTATATATAGCAGTACGGTAGGCCACTGCTGTACCTACCTCTGTGTCGTCATTCATTAAGTATACTATCCATCTACATTCTATACCTGTGGTGCATTTTAGTTTTGCAGTTTGCTGACACAGTGACCACCAGTATACTATATATAGCAGTACGGTAGGCCACTGCTGTACCTACCTCTGTGTCGTCATTCATTAAGTATACTATCCATCGGGGGCAGATCAGTATTTACGAACTTGCCACTTGAACTGGCCGTATTCCATCCTTTCTCCCCTGCTGCACTCTTACACACCCCAAACTCCCGTCTCCCATCTGAGATAAAACATAATATTCTATTTTGGCATACATATCGAGCATGGCAGGCCACTCACACTAAAGCCCAGAGAAAACCTGACACCTCTCTTCACACTACGTTTTGGGGTAACCCATGTTTCCTTCCTGGCCTTGATAACGCACATTTTTTGAGTTGGAGAGAAAAGGGGATCGCAGCTATTAGAGACATATACGACCCAGGAGGCAACGCAGTGCTTTCTTTCTCTGATATCCAGATAAAATTTGGTATTTCCCACCGGGAATTTTTTATGTACCTGCAGGCTAGACACTTTGCTCAATCCCAGTCTCACCCAATGATTTCTGAGGCTACCACAGACCCGCTGCGCACCTTAATGGTGCTTACTAAAGATTGTCCTTACCATCTTAGTTACTTCAGAAACACCTTTAGGGTCTCATATAGAGACCGGCTCTGGGATTCTGCGTTGTCTTCATGGGCCAGAGATATCCCCAATATGGGATCGTGCGCTGAATTGTTAGATAACATTTTACCCACTTTCAGGTTCTTATACTCTGCCTCTTTGCAAGAGGTTCACTTGAAGACGCTCCAAAGGGCATATATAGCGCCTAATCAGAGGGCACACATGGTCCCGGACGACACTGGCTGTTGCATCAAATGTACTGCGCAGAGTGCCACCTTGTACCACAATATGTGGTCTTGCCGTAAAAAATCTAAGTTTTGGTACAAGGTGGTCGCTTATCTCAACACAGTATTTAACTTACGGTTAATAAAACGCCTGAGGGCTTGTTTGCTACTTGATTTTAGGGAGTGGTCTCTTGGGCCTGAAGATAGAGACATTGTTCCGGTACTCTCTGTTATCCTGACAATTGCCAAGAAACAAATTCTTAATAATTGGATCAAACCGTCTACCCCTTCTTTGATGGCTGTGAAACACATGACCCTCCGGATTATTTATTTTGAGAGGCGTGCTACTCTTCCTGATATTGAATTGGGGGTCAGGCGGTTTGCCAAGAAGTGGGAGAGGTATATTGATACTTAGACCCGGATGTACAGTCGTTCATCTATAAACTTTTTGAGACCACAACGTGGTATCTATATAGACAAATCGATAGGGCCTCTTGACAACCTAGGCCCATGTACTGTTCCTTTGGGACCCCCTGCTGTTTTCTTAGGAAATGCAATTATATTAATTTTAATACCCCCATGCTGTATGTTTAGTCTAATGCCATATGGGTACTGACCCTTCTCTTTGGTTAGAATGGCTAACCATGCCTGAATTACTTCTTTAATATTTTTACTTAGGACTTCTTTGGCCACTACTCATTCATGATATGATTATACTTGTATTGTTTTCCCCATTTGTTTCCCCCCCCCCCTCCTGTTTGTCTTCTTTACTGACCTCTCGGGTATACTGATGTCCTGTGAATCCTCAGGTAGAATTGTAAGCTTAGCCTTAAGCTAGCCATACATCAGACCAACTTTTCTCCAACACTCCAAACTTCCAACCATCCAAATTGTCTGTTCAACTAAAACAGTGCCCCATACATCTCACCAACTTTTTACCAGTGCTCCACACATCTAACCAACTTTTCATCAGACCAACCAATCTTCCAACTTCTGTCCAACTTGTGATGTCACCGAAGTAGGCGGACAGTGCCTTCCTACAGTTCTTCAGTTTTGTTTTGTTTTTTTCATTTCAAAACATGCAGAATTGTCTTTTTTTCAGTGAAACTGGGCTTTTCTTTCACCACCATACATTTATTAGATTTACTTGTTTTTATACTGAACTATGGATACCAGCATGGTTGGGCTGCCAAGGCAAATTATATATATATATATATATATATATATACCAGATGTAGATATTCGGCACTCCCAATGTAGTAAAATGTACAGCTTGCCTGGTGCCCTCCTGAGCTTCAAAAAGCAAACATATCACAAATGATAGGCGGCACTCTAGGACTTTTCAAAAATCAAGAACATACGTGACCCTGTTCTGACAGCTTAACGTTTCGGTTTCGGTCATTTTCAATCCGCCACACTTTGCTGGCGGAATCTAATAAAATTTTTTAAAAACATGTTTTTTTTGGTGTTTTTTTGGGTGGGTAATAGCATATCTATTTATATTAGAAGGGATTAGGTACTTGGTTTGTCTTTTTTGGAGGCACAAGTATTATTTATATATTTTTTAAAAGATTATTATTATTATTATTTTTTTTTATTTTTTTTAAATGGAATGGGAAAAACCTGAAAAAAAATTGCGTGGGGTCCCCCCTCCAAAGCATAACCAGCCTCGGGCTCTTCGAGCCGGTCCTGGTTCTAAAAATTCGGGGGAAAAACGGACAGGGGATCCCCCGTATTTTTAAAACCAGCACCGGGCTCTGCGCCTGGTGCTGGTGCAAAAAATACGGGGGACAAAAAGAGTAGGGGTCCCCCGTATTTTTTACACCAGCATCGGGCTCCACTAGCTGGACAGATAATGCCACAGCCGGGGGTCACTTTTATACAGTGCCCTGCGGCCGTGGCATTAAATATCCAACTAGTCACCCCTGGCCGGGGTACCCTGGGGGAGTGGGGACCCCTTCAATCAAGGGGTCCCCCTCCCCAGCCACCCAAGGGCCGGGGGTGAAGCCCGAGGCTGTCCCCCCCCATCCAAAGGCTGCGGATGGGGGGCTGATAGCCTTGAGAAAATTAAAAGAATATTGTTTTTTTCAGTAGTACTACAAGTCCCAGCAAGCCTCCCCCGCAAGCTGGTACTTGGAGAACCACAAGTACCAGCATGCGGGAGAAAAATGGGCCCGCTGGTACCTGTAGTTCTAATGGAAAAAAAATACCCAAATAAAAACAGGAGACACACACCGTGACAGTAAAACTTTATTTAACACATGTCGACACACACATACTTACCTATGTTGACACGAAGCAGTCGGTCCTCTTCTCCAAGTAGAATCCACGGGTACCTGAAAATAAAAGATAATTATACTCACCTGATCCAGGGTCCAGATTATAATCCACGTACTTGGCAAAACAACAAACCGAACACCCGGACCAAACGGACTGAAAGGGGTCCCATGTTTACACATGGGAACCCTTTCCACGAATGCAGAGACACCCCGGTCACAGAAGTGTCTCTTCAGCCAATCAGGAAGCGCCACTCCGTGGCACTCACCTGATTGTCTCCGTGCGCGTCTGAAGTGACAGAAGGCTTGCGGAGGGGGGCCGCGGGGGGGGGGGGGGGGGTGAATTGGCGGTGCGGGAGCCGGTGCGGGCGGAGGGAGGCGGGGGGGGGGGGGGGTGAATTACCGGTGCGGGAGCCGGTGCGGGCTGGAGCTGGCCCTGGTGGTGGTGAGGGGGAAGGGGTGCCGCGATCTTGGGGGGCAGTGACTGCAGTAGGGGAGCAGAGGTCCCGCGATCGCTGGTGATATACGGGGGGTGCCGCGATCGTGGATGATATGCGGGGGGTGCCGAGTTCGCGGGTGATATGCGGGGGTGCCGCAATCGTGGGTGATATGGGGGGGTGCCGCAATCGTGGGTGATATGCGGGGGGTGCCGCGATCGCGGGTGGGGTGCCGCGATTGCGGGTAAGTTGCGGGGGGTGCCGCGATTGCGGGTAAGCTGCGGGGGGTGCCGTGATCACGGGTGGGGTGCGGGGGGTGCCGCGATCGTGGGTGGGGTGCGGGGGGTGCCGCGATGGTGGGTGATATGCGGGGGTGCCGCGATCGTGGGTGATATGCGGGGGGTGCCGCGATCGCGGGTGGGGTGCGGGGGGTGCCGCGATCGTGGGTGATATGCGGGGGTGCCGCGATCGTGGGTGATATGCGGGGGGTGCCGCGAACGCGGGTGGGGTGCGGGGGGTGCCGCGATTGCGGGTAAGTTGCGGGGGGTGCCGCGATTGTGGGTAAGTTGCGGGGGGTGCCGCGATCGCGGGTGGGGTGCTGGGGGTGCCGCGATTGCGGGTGGGGTGCGGGGGGTGCCGCGATCGTGGGTGGGGTGCCGCGATTGCGGGTAAGTTGCGGGGGGTGCCGCGATTGCGGGTAAGCTGCGGAGGGGTGCCGCGATTGTGGGTAAACTGCGGGGGGTGCCATGATTGCGGGTAAGTTGCGGGGGGTGCCGCGATTGCGGGTAAGCTGCGGGGGGTGCCGTGATCACGGGTGGGGTGCGGGGGGTGCAGAGATCGCGGGTGGGGTGCGGGGGTGCCGCAACCGCAGGTGGGGTGCCAGTGATCGGGGGTGGCGTGCGTGGGTGCAGCAATCATGGGTGGGGTGCGGGGGGTGCCGCGATCGTGGGGTATCGCGGGAGGGGTGCCACTGCTGGGTGTCCTGTGACAGCGGCAGCCCGGCAGCAGTGATGTGCTACCATAGCTGCCCCTGCACCTCCTCCCGCTCCGCCGCCGCTCCACAGGGTCCGCTGTGACCGGGGCAGCCTGGCAGCAGTGATGAACTGCTGCAGGCTGCCCCTGGTCCTCCTCCCGCTCCGCCGCCGCTCCACGGGGACCCGCTGTGACAGGGGCAGCCCGGCAGCAGTGATGAACTGCCGCAGCTGCCCCTGCACCTCCTCCCGCTCCGCCGCCGCTCCACGGGGACCCGCTGTGACAGGGGCAGCCCGGCAGCAGTGATGAACTGCCGCAGCTGCCCCTGCACCTCCTCCCGCTCTGCCGCCGCTCCACGGGGTCCCGCTGTGACAGGGGCAGCCCGGCAGCAGTGATGACCTGCCGCAGCTGCCCCTGAACCTCCCGGCTCGTGCTGCCCAGTAGGCAGTGATCGGGAAGAAGTAGGCGGACACTGCTGGTCAGTGTCCGCCTGCTTATCGTTCAGTTGGGGGGAAAGTTTCCCCTACACCTGAACGATTAGTTGGGAAAATCAAACAGGTTTGATTTTCCCAACTAGTTGGACAGACCGTTTCTGGCCGTTTTTCAGCGTGTGGGAGCAAACGGCTGATAATCGTTTGCTCCCACACACTGCCAGATTATCGTTCCAACCAGCCAACTAGTTGGCTGGTTGGAACGATATCTTCCTGATGTATGGCCAGCTTTAGGTATATGGTGATTTCTTATGCTAAGACGCACATCGGTAATGTTTTCATCATTTCCTAGACCTCATGTAGGTTAAGATTGTTTATCCTTTACCTCTTACTCAAGCCTACAAGTACCGACTATGTATCTGTGGTTTCACTGATGTGGCTTAAAAGCACCTTACGATGGATTATTGTAACTATACCGGTTTCTCTCCGGTTTTTGGTATGTCTGTATCATGAAGGTCTTCCCTGTTCTTGTATTTCTATAAAAAATCCAATAAAAATTGTTGAATTAAAAAAAAAAAAGTATACTATCCATCTACATTCTATACCTGTGGTGCATTTTAGTTTTGCAGTTTGCTGACACAGTGACCACCAGTATACTATATATAGCAGTACGGTAGGCCACTGCTGTACCTACCTCTGTGTCGTCATTCATTAAGTATACTATCCATCTACATTCTATACCTGTGGTGCATTTTAGTTTTGCAGTTTGCTGACACAGTGACCACCAGTATACTATATATAGCAGTACGGTAGGCCACTGCTGTACCTACCTCTGTGTCGTCATTCATTAAGTATACTGTCCATCTACATTCTATGCCTGTGGTGCATTTTAGTTTTGCAGTTTGCTGACACAGTGACCACCAGTATACTATATATAGCAGTACGGTAGGCCACTGCTGTACCTACCTCTGTGTCGTCATTCATTAAGTATACTATCCATCTACATTCTATACCTGTGGTGCGCCTCTTTTTTTCTTTGCATCATGTGCTGTTTGGGTACAATTTTTTTGAAGTGCCATCCTGTCTTGACACTGCAGTGCCACTCCTAGATGGGCCAGGTGTTTGTGTCGGCCACTTGTGTCGCTTAGCTTAGTCACACAGCGACCTTGGTGCGCCTCTTTTTTTCTTTGCATCATGTGCTGTTTGGGGACAATTTTTTTTGAAGTGCCATCCTGTCTTGACACTGCAGTACCACTCCTAGATGGGCCAGGTGTTTGTGTCGGCCACTTGTGTCGCTTAGCTTAGTCACACAGCGACCTTGGTGCGCCTCTTTTTTTCTTTGCATCATGTGCTGTTTGGGGACAATTTTTTTGAAGTGCCATCCTGTCTTGATTGACACTGCAGTGCCACTCCTAGATGGGCCAGGTGTTTGTGTCGGCCACTTGTGTCGCTTAGCTTAGTCACACAGCAACCTTGGTGCGCCTCTTTTTTTCTTTGCATCATGTGCTGTTTGGGGACAATTTTTTTGAAGTGCCATCCTGTCTTGACACTGCAGTGCCACTCCTAGATGGGCCAGGTGTTTGTGTCGGCCACTTGTGTCGCTTAGCTTAGTCACACAGCGACCTTGGTGCGCCTCTTTTTTTCTTTGCATCATGTGCTGTTTGGGGACAATTTTTTTGAAGTGCCATCCTGTCTTGATTGACACTGCAGTGCCACTCCTAGATGGGCCAGGTGTTTGTGTCGGCCACTTGTGTCGCTTAGCTTAGTCACACAGCAACCTTGGTGCGCCTCTTTTTTTCTTTGCATCATGTGCTGTTTGGGGACAATTTTTTTGAAGTGCCATCCTATTTTGACACTGCAGTGCCACTCCTAGATGGGCCAGGTGTTTGTGTCGGCCACTTGTGTCGCTTAGCTTAGTCACACAGCGACCTTGGTGCGCCTCTTTTTTTCTTTGCATCATGTGCTGTTTGGGGACAATTTTTTTGAAGTGCCATCCTGCCTGACACTGCAGTGCCACTCCTAGATGGGCCAGGTGTTTGTGTCGGCCACTTGTGTCGCTTAGCTTAGCCATCCAGCGACCTCGGTGCAAATTTTAGGACTAAAAATAATATTGTGAGGTGTGAGGTGTTCAGAATAGACTGGAAATTAGTGGAACTTAAGGTTATTGAGGTTAATAATACTATGGGATCAAAATGACCCCCAAATACTATGATTTAAGCTGTTTTTTATGGTTTTTAGAAAAAAACACCCGAATCCAAAACACACCCTAATCCGACAAAAAAATTTCGGTGAGGTTTTGCCAAAACGCGTCCGAATCCAAAACACGGCCGCGGAACCGAATCCAAAACCAAAACACAAAACCCGAAAAATGTCCGGTGCACATCACTACTCGTAACTAGGGTGTGTGACCTCATAACTAGGGGCCATGGCCTCATGGCAAATGCCGTGATTGCACGTCACCTCCCTGTTTTCATCACTATGGGGGTATGGACAGCGATCTGTGAGCTGCTGCTATGCCCCCTGTCCCTCTTTGCCAGTGAATAAATGCTGTGTGCATGCGTACAACATCTATTCACCGCTGCTGTGATCGGAGCAGCGAGTGACAGGGGTGTGGGGGGATCTCCCAATTGCACCTCCCCCCTACCCAGCGCCGGACACTGCGACCCACGGGTGAGACTGTGGGACAGTCCTTGAAAATCGGGGCAGTTGGTAGGTATGGCTAATGTGTTAGCAGGATGGACATAGAAGTGACATTTTGGTTGTTCACCATGCACATTATTTAGGTGGATCTGCAGGTACACCAAGCTATAGTAGGTGTAGATTTATTTTCTGGGGACAGATTTACAGAGTGGAAAGTGAGCATGTACACTGACATATGCTCTACAGACAAAAATTGAACATATGCCCATAAATTATTGAGGCTTGTAAATGACAGCTATATAATAGTTCTCTAAGGTCTGTCCAGTGTCCAACATGCAATCGCCGTATGTGCAATGGGAGTTGAGGCACACCCCAACAGATCCCACTGGTTGTGGGACGGGATAGACCTAGCCTAGGAGGAGGACCAGGCCAGCTGCAGGTAACGGGGTAAGTATGGGAGCTGGACTGAGCTGGGGGAAAGAGCAGGACGGATCAGGGAGGGCTGCACGGAGTGATAGGATCGCAGGTCAGAGCAGCAGAGAAGGGGGCAGAGGCGTAGAGCAGTAGATAGAATGGGGTGGGGCAGACTGAGGTGATCTGGTATATGCGGATAACTTTCTCTAGTATATCTAATAGCATTTTCTTGATATCAGACGAGAGATAGGGGTGGTGGTACAAGATGAATCTTATTAATGGCAGAGGTTACTGCTGGCTTTTGCAATTTTGTCGCTCTTGTTAACCCCTTTATAGATAGGAAGAAGCCCTTTTTTTAGTCAAAGAACATCCTTTTATTTTTTTGCTGGCGATAGAGCATTTTTTCTCTTTCTTTAAATACATACAGCCCCTAATGTCTTTTCACGATTTGCAATATTCTACATTTCCAAACACACACAGGCATATAAGAAAGGGTTATCCTCTGGGGGTTTAAGCCTTACCTCACTGACTGAACAATTTACAGAATAAACATTTCAATTAAATTACCCATTTGTGTACTCTGCAGATTTTCACTAGGTACAGATCAGCAAAATGATAGGATCTCAATGCAGACTGCACACTCTGTGAATTATGTATTGCCAGTTCTGATGCCATAATTGATTTTGATGGTGGGGAACAAGGAGACCAGACCACATATATGCACATAGCTCTACACGTAACAGAGCAATGCAGGCTGTATACATTCATTTATAATCTAATTTCTGTTACCTTCCCAAAGAAAGAAAGCTAATTACACCACATTGAGCACAGCTGGTGCTAGATTTTATCCAGGATCTCACTAATTACAGCACATGACTTTAATGTAATATCCAGCCTGGTTTTTGTGTGCAGTAAAGCAGGTTTTAGCGTGATCACTGCATTATTAAAGAACTCTTGAAAATAGCTGGTTTAAATTGCCTGGATCCACCTGCAGCTGATTGCAACACTCTACTCAGTGAATAATTGCCATTTTTGGGAAATAAATGAAAATTTGTTAGTACAGGTTGAGTATCCCATATCCAAAATGCTTGGGACCAGAAGTATTTTGGATATTAGATTTTTCCGTATTTTGGAATAATTGCATACCATAATGAGATATCATGGTGATGGGACCTAAATCTAAGCACAGAATGCATTTATGTTTCATATACACCTTATACACACAGCCTGAAGGTAATTTTAGGCAATATTTTTAATAACTTTGTGCATTAAACAAAGTGTGTCCACATTCACACAATTCATTTACGTTTCATATACACCTTATACACACAGCCTAAAGGTCATTTAATACCATATTTTTAATAACTTTGTGAATTAAACAAAGTTTATGTACATTGAGCCATCAGAAAATAAGATTTTAAACCTACCGGTAAATCTTTTTCTCGTAGTCCGTAGAGGATGCTGGGGACTCCGTAAGGACCATGGGGGATAGACGGGCTCCGCAGGAGACATGGGCACTTTAAGAAAGACTTTAGGTATGGGTGTGCACTGGCTCCTCCCTCTATGACCCTCCTCCAGACCTCAGTTAGAGAAACTGTGCCCAGAGAAGACGGACAGTACGAGGAAAGGATTTTTGTTAATCCAAGGGCAAGATTCATACCAGCCACACCAATCACACCGTATAACTTGTGTATCCATTAAACAGTTAACAGTATGAAAAAACAACGTAGCATCAGTCCAAAACTGATGAAACTATAACATAACCCTTATGTAAGCAAAACTATATACAAGTCTCGCAGAAGTAGTCCGCACTTGGGACGGGCGCCCAGCATCCTCTACGGACTATGAGAAAAAGATTTACCGGTAGGTTTAAAATCTTATTTTCTCTTACGTCCTAGAGGATGCTGGGGACTCCGTCAGGACCATGGGGATTATACCAAAGCTCCCAAACGGGCGGGAGAGTGCGGATTACTCTGCAGCACTGATTAAGCAAACAGGAGGTCCTCCTCAGCCAGGGTATCAAACTTATAGAACTTTGCAAAGATGTTTGAACCCGACCAAGTAGCAGCTCGGCACAGATGCAGTGCCGAGACCCCTCGGGCAGCCTCCCAAGACGAGCCCACCTTCCTAGTGGAATGGGCCTTGACCGATTTTGGGAACGGCAATCCAGCCGTAGAATGCGCCTGCTGAATCGTGTTACAGATCCAGCGAGCAATAGTCTGCTTTGAAGCAGGGGCGACAACCTTGTTGGATGCATATAGGACAAACAGTGCTTCTGTTTTTCTGACTCTAGCCGTTCTGGCCACGTAAATTTTCAAAGCCCTGACTACATCAAGGGACTCAGAATCCTCCAAGTCTCGCGTAGCCACAGGCACCACAATAGGTTGGTTCATATGAAAATATGACACCACCTTAGGCAAGAACTGAGGACGGGTCCGCAATTCCGCCCTATCCATATGGAAAACCAGATAGGGGCTTTTATGAGACAAAGACGCCAATTCCGACACTCACCTAGCCGAAGCCAAGGCTAATAACATGACCACCTTCCAAGTGAGATATTTTAACTCCACCGTTTGAAGTGGTTCAAACCAGTGCGACTGAAGGAAACTCAACACCACATTAAGGTCCCAAGGCGCCACCGGAGGTAAAAAAAGGAGGCTGAATATGCAGCAATCCCTTCCCAAAAGTCTGTACTTCTGGGAGAGAAGCCAATTCTTTTTGAAAGAAAATGGATAAGGCCGAAATCTGAACCTTAATGGAGGCCCAAAATCACTCCAGTCTGTAGGAAGTAAAGGAAACGGCCCAGATGGAATTCTTCCGTAGGAGCATTCCTGGCCTCACACCAAGAAACATATTTTCGCCATATCCGGTGATAATGTTTCGCTGTCACGTCTTTCCTAGCCTTTATCAGAGTAGGAATGACCTCATCCGGAATGCCCTTTTCCGCTAGGATCCGGCGTTCAACCGCCATGCCGTCAAACGCAGCCGCGGTAAGTTTTGGAACAGACATGGCCCCTGTTGCAACAGGTCCTGTCGCAGAGGAAGAGGCCACGGATCTCCCGTGAGCATTTCCAGCAGATCCGGATACCAGGCCCTTCATGGCCAATCTGGAACAATGAGAATTGTTCTCACTCCTCTTTTTCTTATTATTCTCAACACCTTGGGTATGAGAGGAAGAGGAGGAAACACATAGACCGACTGGAACACCCACGGTGTCACTAGTGCGTCTACTGCTACCGTCTGAGGGTCTTTTGATCTGGCGCAATACCTCTGTAGCTTTTTGTTGAGGCGGGACGCCATCATGTCTATCTGGGGCAGTCCCCACTGACTTGCAATCTGTGCGAAGACTTCCTGATGAAGTCCCCACTCTCCTGGATGCAGGTCGTGTCTGCTGAGGAAGTCTGCTTCCCAGTTGTCCACTCCCGGAATGAACACTGCTGACAGTGCTTACATGATTTTCCGCCCAACGAAGAATCCTGGTGGTTTCCGCCATTGCCACTCTGCTCCTTGTGCCGCGTTGGCTGTTTACATGAGCCACTGCGGTGATGTTGTCTGACTGGATCAGAACTGTTTGGTCGCGAAGTAAGTTCTACGCTTGATGAAGGGCGTTGTATATGGCCCTCAGTTCCAGGATGTTGATGTGAAGACAAGTCTCTTGACTTGTCCAAAGTCCTTGGAAGTTTCTTCCCTGTGTGACTGCTCCCCACCCTCTGAGGCTCGCGTCCGTGGTCACCAGGATCCAGTCCTGAATGCCGAACCTGCGGCCTTCTAAAAGGTGAGCACTCTGCAGCCACCACAGGAGAGATACCCTGGCTCTGGGGGACAGGGTGATCAGCTGATGAATTTGTAGATGTGACCCGGACCACTTGTCCAATAGGTCCCATTGGAAAGTCCTTGCATGGAACCTGCCGAAGGGAATGGCTTCGTATGTTGCCACCATCTTTCCCAGGACTTGAGTGCAATGATGTACTGACACTTATTTTGGCTTCAATAGGTTCTTGACTAGAGTCCTGAGTTCCTGAGCTTTTTCTATCGGAAGAAAACCCCTTTTCTGGTCTGTGTCTAGAATCATGCCCAAGAAGGTTAGATGAGTCGTAGGAACCAGCTTCGACTTCAGGATATTGAGAATCCAGCCGTGTTGCTGTAACACCTTCAGTGAAAGTGACACGCTGTTCAGTAACTTCTCTCGTGATCTCGCTTTTATGAGGAGATCGTCCAAGTATGGGATAATTGTGACACCCTGCTTGCGCAGGAGCACCATAATTTCCGCCATTACCTTGGTGAAAATCCTCGGGGCCGTGGAAAGCCCAAACGGCAACGTCTGAAATTGGTAATGACAATCCTGTACCGCAAATCTCAGGTACGCCTGGTGAGGTGGATAAACGGGAACATGAAGGTATGCATCCTTTATGTCCAGAGATACTATAAAATCCCCCCCTTCCAGGCTGGCGATGACCGCTCTGAGCGATTCCATCTTGAACTTGAACCGCTTTAAGTATAGGTTCAGGGATTTTAAATTCAAAATGGGTCTGACCGAACCGTCTGGTTTCGGGACTACAAACAGAGTTGAGTAGTATCCCTTTCCTCTTTGAAGCAGGGGAACCTCGACCACCACTTGTTGAAGACACAATTTGTGAATAGCATTTAACACTATCTCCCTTTCTAGGGGAGAAGTCGGTAGAGCCAATTTGAAAAACCGGCGAGGAGGCACCTCTTCGAATTCCAGCTTGTATCCCTGAGAAACAATTTCCATTGCCCAGGGATCCACCTGTGAGTGAACCCAGATGTGGCTGAAAAGTTGAAGACGTGCCCCCACTGGGGCGGACTCCCTCAGCGGAGCCCCAGCGTCATGCAGTAGATTTTGCAGAGGCTGGGGAGGACTTCTGTTCCTGGGGACTAGCTGTGTTGTGCAGCTTTTTTCCTCTGCCCTTACCTCTGGCAAGAAATGACATCCACGTACTCTTTTGCTTTTATTTGACCGAAAGGACTGCATTTGATAATGTGGCACTTTCTTAGGCTGTGAGGGAACATAAGGCAAAAAATTCGATTTACCTGCCGTAGCTGTGGAGACCAGGTCCGAGAGACCTTCCCCAAACAATTCCTCACCCTTGTAAGGCAAAACCCTCATATGCCTCTTTGAGTCGGCATCACCTGTCCACTGCCGGGTCCATAAGACTCGCCTAGCAGAAATAGACATAGCATTTATTCTGGAATCCAGTAGACTAATGTCTCTTTGAGCATCTCTCATATATAAGACAGCATCTTTTATATGCCCTAGGGTCAATAAAATGGTATCCTTATCTAGGGTCTCAATTTCCGCTGATAAGGAATCTGTCCATGCTGCTACAGCGCTACAAACCCAGGCCGACGCAATTGCCGGTCTGAGTAACGTACCAGAATGTGTGTAAATGGACTTCAAGATAACCTCCTGCTTTCGGTCAGCAGGATCCCTGAGGGTAGCCGTATCTTGGGATGGCCGCGCTACCTTTTTTGATAAGCGTGTCAATGCTTTGTCCACCCTAGGGGAGGATTCCCACCGTATCCTGTCCGTTGGCGGGAAAGGATACGCCATAAGAATCCTTTTGGGAATCTGCAGTTTTTTGTCTGGAGATTCCCAAGCTTTTTCACATAATTTGTTCAACTCATGTGAGGAGGGAAAAGTTACCTCAGGTTTCTTTCCCTCATACATGTGTACCCTCGTGTCAGGGACAGGGGGTTCTTCTGTGATATGCAAAACATCTTTTATTGCAATAATCATATAACGAATACATTTAGCCACTTTTGGCTGTAACTTTGCATCATCGTAGTCGACACTGGAGTCAGAATCTGTGTCAGTATCTGTGTCTCCTATTTGGGATAGTGGGCGCTTTTGAGACCCCGAAGGTCCCGGCGACATAGGGACAGACATGGGTTGACTTCCTGACTGTTCCCTAGCTTCAGCTTTGTCTAATCTTTTGTGCCATAAATTTACATTAGCACTTAAAACATTCCACATATCCATCCAGTCAGGTGTCGGCGGAGACCTCACATTCATACGCTCCCCTTCCTCCCTAGGCGAGCCTTCTACCTCAGACATGTCGACACATGCATACCGACACACCACACACACAGGGAAACTCTTATCTGAAGACAGTTTCCCCACTAGGCCCTTTGGAGAGACAGAGAGAGAGTATGCCAGCACACACCCCAGCGCTATATGACCCAGGAAGAAACACAAAATGTTTACCCAGTAGCGCCTTTTACATGTATATGCGCCAATTATGCCCCCCCCCCCTCTTGAAAACCCTCTGTCACCGTGAGTAAGCAGGGGAGAGTCCGGGGAGTTTCCTCTCAGCGCTGTGCTGTGGAGAAAATGGCGCTGGTGAGTGCTGAGGGAGGATCCCCGCCCCCTCGGCGGCGGGCTTCTGTCCCGCTCAAAAATCTTAAAAAACTGGCGGGGGCTCTTTATATACATGTACAGTGCCCAGCTATACATGTATATATGTAATTTTGCCAAAGGAGAGGTTTATATGCTGCCCAGGGCGCCCCCCCCCCCCCGCGCCCTGCACCCTTACAGTGACTGTCGTTTGTGAGGTGTATGGGAGCAATGGCGCACAGCTTTACTGCGTTACCTCTGTGAACATCAAGAAGTCTTCTGCCGCCTCTGAAGTCTCCTTTTCTTCTCATACTCACCCGGATTCTATCTTCCGGCTCTGCGAGGAGGATGGCGGCGCGGCTCTGGGACGGACGGCGAGGTTGAGACCTGTGTTCCGACTCCCTCTGGAGCTAATGGTGTCCAGTAGCCAGTGGCGTAACTAGAAATTTTTCTCCCCCAAGCCAAAAAATTCTTCGGCGCCCCCCCCCCCCCCCCCCCCCACCCTCATGCTCCATAATTGGGAGCAAGAAAGGGATAAATAGGGGCGTGGTTTTGTTGGAGTGGGCGTGGTTTCGCATAAAGGGGCGTGGCATTGCAGGAAAAGACTACCTTATACCCCAGTTTTGCAACCTGCACGCCCATACGTTGGCCACCACAGGAAAGAAAAATAATCCTGATTCATGCCCCTTACATTATTTGTCATTTTTCCTCCTTATAGTAATGCCCAGTATACATTATGCCACATACTGCAATGGCCCTTAGACATTATGCCGCACACAATAATGCACGACACAATATGCACACACTGTAATGCCCCCGACACATTATGCCACACACCGTAATGTCTGTGACACATTATGCCACACACCGTAATGCCTGTGACACATTATGACAGGAATCGCAATGCCCGTTATACATTATGCTACACACTGCAATGCCCCTGATACATTATAGCACATACAATGTCTGTGACACATTATGACACACACCGCAATGTCCGTGATACATTATGCCACACACTGCAATGCCCGATACATTATAGCACATACAATGCCTGTGACACATTATGCCACACACTGCAATGACCTTGAGACATTATACCACAATGCCCGTGATATAGTATACCATACACCGTAATGCCTGTGACACATACCGCAATGCCCTTCCCATTATACCCTATGCCACACACCGCAATGCCCGTTATGTATTATGCCACACTGCAATGACCCTGAGACATTATACCACATACCACAATGCCCGTGATATAGTGTACCACACACCGTAATGCCTGACACATTATGACACTATTATGTGGGGTGTGTAACTGGCACTGTGAGGCATGTATCTGGCACTGTGGGGCATTGTAACTGGCACTGTGGGGCAATGTAACTGGCACTGTGGGGCATGTATCTGGCACTGTGGGGCATGTAACTGGCACTGTGGGGCAATGTAACTGGCACTGTGGGGCATTGTAACTGGCACTGTTGGGCATTGTATCTGACACTGTGGGGCGCTGTATCTGTCACCGTGGATCTGACACTGTGGGGAATTGTATCTGGCGCTGTGGGGCATTGTATCTGGTGCTGTGGGGCAATATGTATCTGGCGCTGTATCTGTCGCTGTGTATCTGGCACTGTGGGGCAATTGTGTATCTGGCACTGTGTAAAAAGGGGACTCTGCATGCGCACTGTGCAAAAATTGAATGAAGGTGTGCTGAGAGACGACACAAGGGGTAGGTGATAGTGTGCTGAGAGGCGACACAGGGGGTAGGTGATAGTCATGTTGGCATGCCCCATTTTCAGTGGACACACCCCTTCTGGTGCATGACCACACCCCTTCTGGTGCGTGACCACGCCCGTTTTTTCGGTGCGCGCGCACATACTTCTTTTGGTGTGTTTTTTTTTTGGGGGGGGGCACTCTTCATCTTGCCCTAGGCTCCGAAAACTCTAGTTACGCCTCTGATATGCAGATACAGCCACAGTCGCACACAGTATATAGGCATGCTGCATATTTTAATCAGCAGAAGCTGCTTGTGCATCCTAGCCACATAGCAATGCAAATAAGATGCATTTTCATAAAAAAAGGTGTGCCCGACATTAGCATTGAGGCAAGATTTATGAGGACACATCTGTATTCAAGCAGAGGCAGAGGTCACAGTGTTAGTGGCAGTGTGAGTGCTGTGTGCATGTGAGTGGGTTGGTTGTGCAGTAGTGTTCGGGATATGTGGAAGGAGCATTATGTGTGTCATGTAAAAATGCATTAATAAGGTGCAACATATGTGTAAGGGGCACTGTGTGTGTCATTATGTGTATAAGGGCATTAATAATGTGCGGCATATCTGTAACAGGGTACTACTGTATGTGTGTCAGTATGTGTATAGGGGCACTAATAATGTGCAGCAAATGTGTAGGGGGCACTATGTGTGTCATTATGTGTATAAGGGCATTAATGTGCGGCATATGTGTAAGGGACATTATGTGTAAAAGGGCATTAATAAAGGTTGTCATAATGTGTAAGGCGCATTATGTTTATAAGGACATTAATAAGGTGTCTCATATGTGTAAGGGACATTACTGTGTGGAATTAGGTGTATAAATGCATTAGTAATGTGTGGCATTATGTGTATAAGGTGCTCTACTATGTGGCGTTGCATATAGAAAGGGCACTACTGTGTCATCTAATGTGAATAAAGAGCAATAGAGTGTGGTGTAATGTGAATAAGGAGCAATTCAGTGTGATGTAATGTGAATAAGGGGCTCTACTGTGAGGAGTAACGTTTATAAGGTAAAGTGATACTGCTGTGGGATGTAATATGAATTATGGACACTATCGCATGATCAAATGTGAATAAAGTTGCAGTACTGTGTGGCGAAATTGGAATTGGGGTTACTATTGTGTGGCCATGCCCCTTGCCAGCAAAAACACACCCCTTTTTGGGCTGTGCACCAAATGTGCGAACTGTTCCTATTTAAAATATAGGGGGTACAAACACCAAAATAAGGACTGCTATAGGTGAGTGGTGATGGTGCTGGGAAAGAGATGCAAGGTCAGAGACGGAACCAGCGGTGGTGCTAGGGGGCACCAGCCAAAATTTTGCCTAGGGCATCATATTGGTTAGGGCCAGCTCTGTCCCAACATGACCCTTTTCAGGAGGGACAAGATACTCTGCTTCTGGACTTTTCTCTTAATTTATGATTGCCATCACCTGTGCTGAAACACCTTTCTTATCCATTAACCTGTTCAACACAGGTGCTGGCAATCATAAATTTAGAGAAAAGTCCAGAAGCAGAGCATTTTGTCCCTCCTGGAGAGGGTCATGTTGGGACGTATGCAGGTATATGACAGATATATTGTCTTCCAGATTTCATTATGTAATCTGCAATATAACTTGGCATACTGCATTTATTATTCAATACAGTAAATAAAGATTATATCAGTAATAATCCATGCTGTGCGGGCAGTGCTTTTCAGCTCTGGGCCAAGTCTGCTTTCCTTCACTCTAATAGAATTCAGCGGAGCTTAGGACTCTGGGTCACTGAGAGGTCAGATGAAGGAAGTGCATTCTTATTTTGTATCTAGATATATACAGTATCATCAAACCATAAAAAGGGATTCTGCTTGACCACAATCCAAGAGACAGAAAGCATGTATATATTCCACCTGGTAAAATGTATTATATATATTTAACCCCTTTGTGCACTGTATTGTTAACAAAAATGTCACTAAGCTACCACTGTCTGACCATTTCTGTGGCCAGGGACCATACTGTCTGATTACTAAACCTGGAACCACTGTACATAGTATGACTTATAGAACCCTGGGGCTGGATGGAAATCTTGAAATCATTGGCAAAATTACTTGATATTGCCATAATACCAAATGACAATGATAGGTCGACTAACATGCATAGGTTATATAACTCCTTCTCTGGATATATGTTTAAGAGACATTGGTGAGTGTTGATATGATTGGAAAAAAAACCCTAGGTGGGGATTTAATGAAGAGGGTGGGAGCAAAGCCTTTAAAAAGGTCTTGCGGTGCTCTGGTGAGAAGATCTAGATATATGGGGGTATATGCAATTGCGGTCGAATTCCCGAAATTGTCGAATTTCGGGTCATTTTCGACCAAAAAAAAAAATCGCCTATGCAATTCAGTGCTTTCCGACCAAAAAACGGACTTTCAAAATTCGACTTTTTGAAATTCGAATTTTTGCAAATTCGACTTTTCTGCAATGATACAAGTGCTGAAATTCGACCAAAGCATATTCAATTCAAGTTTGGAAATTCGACAGCAGTGCTTTTAGACAGCAAATTCGTCATTTTCAATCCGCCACACTTTGGAGGGTGAAAACAAATAAAAAAAATTTAAACATGTTTTTTTTGTGTTTTTTTTTTGAGGAATAGCAGATCTATTTATATTAGAAGGGATTAGGTACTTTTTTTTTTTTTTTTTTGGAGGCACAAATATTATTTATATATTTTTTAAAATATTATTATTATTTTTTTTTTTTTTTATGCTGAAACGGTGAAATCATAAAAAAAAATGGCGTGGGGTCCCCCCTCCAAAGCATAACCAGCCTCGGGCTCTTCGAGCTGGTCCTGGTTCTAAAAATGCGGGGGAAAAATTGACAGGGGATCCCCCGTATTTTTAAAACCAGCACCGGGCTCTGCGCCTGGTGCTGGTGCCAAAAATACGGGGGACAAAAAGAGTAGGGGTCCCCCGTATTTTTAACACCAGCATCGGGCTCCACTAGCTGGACAGATAATGCCACAGCCGGGGGTCACTTTTATGCCGTGCCCTGCGGCCGTGGCATTAAATATCCAACTAGTCACCCCTGGCCGGGGTACCCTGGGGGAGTGGGGACCCCTTCAATCAAGGGGTCGTCCCCCCCCCCAGCCACCCAAGGGCCAGGGGTGAAGCCCGAGGCTGTCCCCCCCCCATCCAATGGGCTGCGGATGGGGGGGCTGATAGCCTTTTGTGATAATAAAAAGATATTGTTTTTTCCAGTAGTACTACAAGTCCCAGCAAGCCTCCCCCGCAAGCTGGTACTTGGAGAACCACAAGTACCAGCATGCGGGAGAAAAACGGGCCCGCTGGTACCTGTAGTACTACTGGGGAAAAAATACCCAAATAAAAACAGGACACACACACCGTCGACAGTAAAACTTTATTTCATACGTCGACACACACATACTTACCTATGTTCACACGCCGACATCGGTCCTCTTCTCCATGTAGAATCCACAGATACCTGAAAAGAAAAGATCAATATACTCACCTCAGCCATGGTCCAGAGATAAATCCACGTACTTGGCAAAAAAACAAACCGAACACCCGCTCCATGCCGGACTGAAAGGGGTCCCATGCTGACACATGGGACACCTTTCCACGAATGAGACCTGTCAGTGACAGCTGTCACAGAAAGGTCTCTAAGCCAATCAGGAAGCGCAACTTCGTTGCGCTCACCTGATTGGCTGTGCGCTGTCTGTACTGTGACAGCACATCGCAAAGCCGCTCCATTACTTTCAATGGTGGGAACTTAACGGCTAGCGGTAAGGTCACCCGCCGGTCAGCGGCTGACCGGCGGGTGACCCCACCGCTACCCGCAAAGTTCCCACCATTGAAAGTAATGGAGCGGCTTTGCGATGTGCTGTCACAGTACAGACAGCGCACAGCCAATCAGGTGAGCGCCACGGAAGTAGCGCTTCCTGATTGGCTGAAGGGACTTCAGTGACAGGAGTCACGTGATGTCCCGGCATTCGGGAGAAAGGGGTCTGATGTGAAAGCATTGGACCCCTTTCTAGTCCGGTATGGAGCGGGTATTTGCGTTTTCTTTTTTTTTTACAAGTACGTGGATTTATCTCTCTGGACGTGGATTTATCTCTGGACGCTGGAAGGTGAGTATCATTTTTTCACAGGTACCCTCGGATCGTCGGAGACCGTGGCAGTCGGCGTGTCAACATAGGTAAGTATGTGTGTGTCGGTAGTGTGTAATAAAGTTTTACTGTCACGGTGTGTGTGTCCTGTTTTTTTTGGGGTATTTTTTTCCCAGTAGTACTACAGGTACCAGCGGGCCCGTTTTTCTCCCGCATGCTGGTACTTGTGGTTCTCCAAGTACCAGCTTGCGGGGGAGGCTTGCTGGGACTTGTAGTACTACTGGAAAAAACAATATCTTTTTATTATCACAAAAGGCTATCAGCCCCCCCATCCGCAGCCCATTGGATGGGGGGGGACAGCCTCGGGCTTCACCCCTGGCCCTTGGGTGGCTGGGGGGGGGACCCCTTGATTGAAGGGGTCCCCACTCCCCCAGGGTACCCCGGCCAGGGGTGACTAGTTGGATATTTAATGCCACGGCCGCAGGGCACGGCATAAAAGTGACCCCCGGCTGTGGCATTATCTGTCCAGCTAGTGGAGCCCGATGCTGGTGTTAAAAATACGGGGGACCCCTACTCTTTTTGTCCCCCGTATTTTTGGCACCAGCACCAGGCGCAGAGCCCGGTGCTGGTTTTAAAAATACGGGGGATCCCTGGCCAATTTTTCCCCGGATTTTTAGAACCAGGACCAGCTCGATGAGCCCGAGGCTGGTTATGCTTTGGAGGGGGGACCCCACGCCATTTTTTTTTCCGGGTTTTTCCCGTTTTTTCCCATTTTTTAAAATCGCGGCAAAATCCGCCAAATCGGCCGATTTTCGCCCGCGACTCTGGCGAATCCGTTTTTCATTGAATATGGTGAATTCCGGAAGCCACCTTCCGGAATTCACCTGGCGAATTTAGTCGAATTAAAAAACGGCGAAAAATTGCCGCGATTCGCCGTGAATTGCATATACCCAATGGTCTATGGACAGAATTTTCTTTATAAAAAATTACTTTTCTACCCATAAGTCAGTTAACAGACATCAGAGCTAAAAATAGCTATAACCACCGATAATTTATGTTGCAGTATGGCAAAATTGATGTGCTTTTTTTTTTTTTTGATTGCTAAGCAACGCTGGAGGCCCTGACACACAGCACAACAGAATAGAAGCAAACTTTTAGTGAAATCTGCAAACTATGTACAGTATATGTGAGTAAATACACACTGTATTTCAAAGTGAAATAAAAAAGAAGAGAATATGACCAGCAGTTACTAATCTAAATAAATACTTATCAGCTGTGTAAATTTAAGGTTGTGATGATGGTATCCAGAGATGACTTGTGGGAGGTTATACAGAAAAAAACACAGATTAATAAATAGTTGGATAAGTATGGCAGACAGGCAAAATTAACCTGAAAGAATCCATGGAGTGGCACTGTGACTTAGCACACTGCTGCCCAGAAATAATCATTAGGTTCTTTTCGCTATACAGCCTCTTTGTGCTGTTAATTTTAAATGCCATGTTTACCAAGGCTTGTTGTTGAGGATATAACCATTGGTGAACACTCAGTGATGTGGGAATCATGGGAGTGAGCCAGTTGAGGCAATTATCCCCTTACAGCCTGGTTTAACTCATCCTACTCTGCTGATCATAGTCTGTTGTACTCTTGTCTGGAAGCATTGATAGAAGACATATCCTGCTCACAGTTTCATATTTGGAACCATGGGGGTCATTCCGAGTTGTTCGCTCGCTAGCTGCTTTTAGCAGCATTGCACACGCTAAGCCACCGCCTACTGGGAGTGTATCTTAGCATAGCAGAATTGCTAACGAAAGCTTCGCTAATTTTCTCGTAACGATTACCCCGCAGTTTCGGAGTATCTCCAGACTTACTCAGCCATTGCGACCAGCTCAGTCCTTTTTGTTCCTGGTTTGACGTCACAAACACACCCAGTATTCGCCCAGCCACTCCTGCGTTTTGCAACTCCAACGCCTGCGTTTTTCCGCACACTCCCATAAAACGGCCAGTTTCCGCCCAGAAACACCCACTTCCTGTCAATCACACTACGACCAGCAGAGCGATGAAAAAGCTTTGTTATGCCATGAGTAAAATACATAACTGTTGTGTAAAATAACTAAGCGCATGCGCTCTGCGTACCTTGCGCATGCGCAGTTAGCGACTAATCGCAGTATAGCGAAAATCGGCAACGTGCGAACAACTCGGAATGACCCCCCATGGTTGGTTAGATCTCGTCTGCCACAGATATCTGAACCTGCTTCTCACATTGGATCATTTCCTCACCTCTGCATCTCTGCATGCTAACTCACATCACAGTAAATTTTACATTGCATTACTTTCAAATACTAACCTTTTCAAGTTCATTGGATTCCATTTGCTATATCTCCACTCCTCTCCTTAAAATAATTGAACTGCTTTGTCTCCCTGCTATACAAGTCTGCTGATTAACTTCAACTGGGACAGTCCTGCTTAATCTCTACTTGTGACTGGCGATATATATTGTGATTGGCAGTTCTATCTGCATACAAAATACTATGTTAGTGTTTCCTGGAATGTCGAGTTGCATGGCAACTACCGTCTCACTCATGCCGGGCATCTCGTGGTGCATGATGTGTTGAGCAGGGCTGTCTTTTCGTATGGGATCAATGGGCTCTTGCCCAAGGGCCCCAAGAGTAAAAGGTCCCCAGGTTGATAGCTGAGGGTCCCCTCTTTCCAGGGGTACCAGATTTAAATTGGCCCTGGGGAACCGGAGATATCCAACGTGAAAGCAGAGGTCCCCATCTGAGCCTGATAATTGCTCTTCCCAGCCAGATATCTTGTGTTTTGTCTGACTTTTTCTGAGGGTATAATCCAAAAGCTGAGACACTCCTCTTTTGGTGGACACTGGCAGCTTGTCTCTACTATGCCCAGAACCAGATATATCAGCCTTCCAGCAGCTGGTCCCTGCTCCAGCTCCACATGCCTGTTATGCAGTTTTATATTTTCGTTGGTGAATTGCTCTGGTTCCTTATCTCTGATCCTCAAGTCCCCAGTACCTCCTGAAAGTTTTTTTTATCCCATTCAAAGCTAAGAAATATATTTTCAGGAACTTGAGATATCTGCAGTCAAGTAAGCTGCCCTCCCACCGGAAAATGATGAATATTAAGCCCACTCCACTATCCCCTACGTATTAAACACCCCCTACCACCCTGGAAGTCATGTACTGGGGCCCCTTCATTCAGCCCACTGCCTTCTTCTACAGTTTAGCCCCATATGTGCAGTAATGGAGTAATTAGCAGAAATGACTGCTCTAGGTCCTACATGCTCAGCGGAAGATAAAACACCACCTACCGCCCGCGAGACATAAAAGCTGCCGCTGATAGCATTGCTGTGCCCAGGGGCCTACACTGCTGTTAAGACGGCCCTGGTGTTGAGGCTAGATGTATGAGGACACATCTGTATAATTGTAGCTCATTAATATTGTGTGATGAGTCTCATATATAGAGCAGGTTTTCTACATCTAGATTGTTATGATTAGGATCTGGCAAACTGAAATCATTGAGCTGGATTGAACCCGTATTGAAAATTTCATCAGAAAATTCAGTAATGGGATTGTGCTGCTGACATCGAATTCGGTGTAAAATGTCATTGCACATACAGTATTTTCATGAAATACATTCCACAAATCCAATAGGTCAGGCATACAGATGTGTCCACTTACATCTAGCCTTACTGCAAGTTAATCAGCCCTTCTAGTGACTTGGTAGTGCCGAGCGTCTTTTTGTGTGACTTTTCCCATTTGAATGAATCTTATTTGCAAAATGATGTATCTGCATACGAAATACTGTGCTACAGTGTTTTCATAGAAAAACACTGTAGCATAGCACTGTAATGTAACATTTCATATGCAGATAGAGCCACATATGCACAGAATAAAGGCAAGCCGCATATCATTTTAATCAGCAGAGCCTGTTGTGTGTCTTATTTACACAGTAATGTGGTTAAAACACAATTAAGGCAAAAAAAGATGCCCAACGTTAATTGAGTTGCACGGGACCTGTCGGCTCACTCATGCCAGGCATATCATGGCGTATTGAGGCAAGATGTTTGAGGACACATCTGTATGACAAAAGATGAGCATGATCTCCAAATGTTTTCTTAGTCGATGTGCGCTCTGTAAGATAGCTGCATCTGACAGTGTTTCACTGATGTGCATCACTCTCCAGTAGACCTAAGGCTTGACACGCAGCTCGACACGTAGGGTGTATTACCCCATTAACGATTTTGAGATCAGAAAAAGATGCGAGACCTCTAATATAATGTAGAAGTCATAGATAAAAACATTCTGAATAATACGTAGAGATGTGCGGCTGGCACTTTTCGTGTTTTGTGTTTTGGTTCTAATTCCACTTTCGTGTTTTGGTTTTGACTTGGTTTTGCCAAAACCACCCTTTCGTGTTTTGGTTTTGGATCTGGATGATTTTTGAAAAAAACATAAAAACGGCTAAAATCACAGAATTTGGGGGTAATTTTGATCCTACGGTATTATTAACCTCAATAACATTCATTTCCACTCATTTCCAATCTATTCTGAACACCTCACACCTCACAATATTGTTTTTAGGCCAAAAGGTTGCACTGAGGTTGCTGGATGACTAAGCTAAGCGACACAAGTGGACACCATAAACACCTGGCCCATCTAGGAGTGGCACTGCAGTGTTAGACAGGAGGGCAGATATAAAAAAAAAAGGCCCCAAACAGCACCTCAGGCAAAGATGTAGAAGAAGTACAATGAGGTAGCTGTCTGACTAAGCCAAGCGACACAAACAATTCGCCCATCTAGGAGTGGCACTGCAGTAGCAGACAGGATGGCACTTTTCAAAAACTAGGCCCCAAACAGCACCTTAATGCAAAGATGTAGAAGAGGTACAATGAGGTAGCTGTATGACTAAGCCAAGTGACACAAACAATTGGCCCATCTAGGAGTGGCACTGCAGTGGCAGACAGGATAGCACTTTTGAAAAACTAGGCCCAACACAGCACCTCATGCAAAGATGTAGAAGAGGTGCAATAAGGTAGCTGTCTGACTAAGCCAAGTGACACAAACAATTCCCACTGGAATTAAACAGCAATATCACTGGAATTATACGACAATATCACTGGAATTATACGGCAATATCACTGGAATTATATGGCAATACCACTGGAATTATATGGCAGTACCAATGGACATATACAGAAGTGTCAGACAGGATGGCACTTTAAAAAAACTAGTCCCCAAACAGGCACATGATGCAAAGAAGAAAAGAGGTGCAAGATGGAATTGTCCTTGGGCCCTCCCACCCACCCTTATGTTGTATAAACAGGACATGCACACTTTAACAAACCAATCATTTCAGTGACAGGGTCTGCCACACAACTGTGGCTGAAATCACTGGTTTGTTTGGACCCCCACCAAAAAAGAAGCAATCAATCTCTCCTTGCACACACTGGCTCTACAGAGGCAAGATGTCGACCTCATCTTCATCCTCAGATTCCTCACCCCTTTCACTGTGTACATCCCCCTCCTCACAGAGTATTAATTAGTACCTACTGGAATCCACCATCACAGGTCCCTGTGTACTTTCCGGAGACACTGGAGGGGGGGCAACTTAGGTAAAATAAAGCCAGTTTGTGCAAGGGCATCCAAATTGTCTTTTTCCTGTCAGTATATTCCTACTTGGATGCTGTCACTCATATAATGCTCCACCATTCTTTCAATGGTGACAGAATCATATGCAGTGACAGTAATCGTTGGCAGGTCCTTCAGTCTGGACCAGATGTCAGCTTTCACTCCTGACTGCTGTTCAAGTCAAATTACTTTCTAATAAATATTTAAAATGCCAGCTCTAATATATACTGCGGACGCCAGGCACATCTTATTACCATGTGCTATGAATGTGCGCTGTACGTCGCAAAACACTACATCCCATAAGAGAAAAACAATACACCTACACATTATCTGAGTTCCAAAGCTCATTGATGTATATATTTGTTATTAAAAGGATATGTATACAATATATCACATGTACAGTATATATATTTACATGGTTACAATTTACACAGTAAGCAGTTCTTACAAACTAATTCATTACAGACACGGCCAGCATACAATTACCCTCTCTCTCAATGCACTTTATGCACTAATCGCTCCAGTTCTTCCATCTTTAACTCTGCCTCAACACCAGCTAACATCAGCAGAGTATCACCAACACACCATCTCGCTCTGGACCCAGGAGAGTAATAGAACAGGAAACTCTTCTGTATAGGATCAGCTATACTCTGAGTCTGTTGGGGGCGTACAGATCTCTCTGTTATTGGTCTAGGGGAGGGAACTTTCTCATTCATGATGAGTCATTGGTCAGTGTGAGGGCTTTTGTTCAAGGTTGCTGGTCTCTGGTTTCCTGTCCATCACATGCTCCTTTGAATATATTCTTTTGTTCCAGTAAAAGTGACTTCATATTCCTACATTTAATCATATTTACTCATGGCAATGTGCTACAATTTAATCACAGGCATCAAATTGACACACACATTAATCTGGTTACTTTGACACCAAGCACGGCATGTCCATCTTGCTCCGCTCCAACAATACACATACATGACGTTATATTCCATTATATAATTTGAAACCTTATGATGTCTGGTGCTTGATATGTTTAAATTTATGTGCTGTATGAAATATGTGTTGAATATATCTTTGTGGAATGTCTGTGTAAATGTGTATGTTACCATATATTGCTCTACTCGCTGCGCGGATTTGCAAGCATAGCGACTCAATGTGTGGGGTTTGTATGTTCTCTTTATGTAATATTTTTGACTTAAACAGTCCACCCTTTGGCAGTAAACAACTGCCATAAATTATTAACATAAGAAAAAATATTTCAAACAATAATCGGTGACCTAGACACACGTATGTATTCATTTCGCAAATCAGACACTTAACTATATTTGGGGAAGACAGGGAGGAGCACGAGACATCCTCTATATACACTTCGTGGTCACGGGACCACTGGTTGGGTGTGGGACAACATTCAACCTATAGAACATGCTGGGACAGTGCTATGGCCTATGATGTCTGATTTGAATGAACATTTCACACATACATTTACCTACATCTTTGTACACTGATGTTCGGATTCGATTGAGGTTCTGCTGGGTAGAGGGAGAAAACACAGACAAATCGTGAAAAAGAAATATAAAATTTTCATGATTTACATTCCTATCATTCCCTGAACATTGGCCCTCATTCCGAGTTGTTCGCTCTGTAATTTTCTTCGCATCGCAGCGATTTTCCGCAAATTGCGCATGCGCAATGTTCGAACTGCGACTGCGCCAAGTAAATTTGCTAAGAAGTTTGGTATTTTACTCACGGCATTACAAGTTTTTTTCTTCGTTCTGGTGATCGTAATGTGATTGACAGGAAGTGGGTGTTTCTGGGCGGAAACTGGCCGTTTTATGGGAGTGTGTGAAAAAATGCTGCCGTTTCTGGGAAAAACGCGGGAGTGGCTGGAGAAACGGGGGAGTGCCTGGGCGAACGCTGGGTGTGTTTGTGCCGTCAAACCAGGAACGAAACTGACTGAACTGATCGCAGTGGCAGAGTAAGTGTCGAGCTACTCAGAAACTGCTTAGAAATTTCTAATTGCAATTTTGAGAATCTTTCGTTCGCAATTTTGCTAAGCTAAGATTCACTCCCAGTAGGCGGCGGCTTAGCGTGTGCAATGCTGCTAAAAGCAGCTTGCGAACGAACAACTCGGAATGAGGGCCATTGTTTCCATTACTGGAACGTATGCTAGGTCTGTTTCATCATTGAACAAGGGTTATAAGTAGTGTCCTTCCTAGATAACATAAACCTTCGGAGTTCGGGGAGAGCCACTCATAAACCTTTCTTCCACATATATTAATGAGCTCTTTATCAGCTATGTGTGAATAGCCATTGTCTGATTGTTCCTGATTACCTCCCAATTTCCTGAAATTGGTGAGATTTAAACATACCAAGGATTTATCTATAGTACTGGTGGATCTTAAGACTAGGGGGTCTAGTTATATTATATTCCTTGTCCACCGGTCCCCTCCCCCTTCTGTGTAATTCAAGTACCTCAGCTAACTCTAAAAAAATGATGGCACTAATCGTGCATCATTTCGTCTTAGAGGTACCTGTGAGCACATTCAACATTCCGTTTGGTTTAAGACCTTACCCACTAGTGAGTGGTAATCACTCAAAGGATGTCTGTCAAATGCTGCCTTATTGCTAGACTGACATCTCTAGATGCACTCATCTTCAATTATGGGGTCACAACTACAAAATACAGTATTCCTCAGACAATAGCCTATCACGTTACCTCCGAACTCTGTAACTACTAGAGCTTTTATTTTCTCTGGTTTTAACAAACTGATAAGCTAATCCTGGGATCCTATAAAGAAATCACTCCTTCCTCCAGAACCAGTTCCAGTCCCACACTCGACTCCTCATAAAAAACCTCGCAAAAATAGAATGTCCTGAAAAAAAAATGTTTGTCAGCATGAAAAAAGAAAAAAAAATAGAACAAAATAAATCTTGTCCATAGCAAATCAATTACAACGACTGGTCTTTCTGTAATCCTTTAGTACAACCAGGTAGTGTTCAACAGTGCCGCCTCTCAGTCTTCATGGAACAGACTCTCTGGTGATACTTCTGCAATCTCACTCCATTTACGAGTTCCTTCCGGACTACCGACTTTCCTGCAATGGGAATCGTGGCCCCAAGTCTCTCTCTCGGCTACTTTCACTGGGATAGTGCTGTCAACAAAACTTGGTATGGTCCTTTTTACCTGTCTATTAGGCAACCTGAGCTTAAGAACAATCACACAGTCTCTTGGTTCACAATCAAGACAGTTAGTATTTGGCATACCAGGAATCAACAGTTTCAAGTTCTTTTGTCAAGTTCTCAAATGCTGACTCATCTCGATAAGGTACTGTACTGTCACCTCATTGGTGTATTTCTGATCATTGCGCGGATCAATCATGACATGAGGTTGTCTTCCAGAAAAACAAAAAACAAAAACCAAAACAAAAATTTCGAAGAGGGTGATTCGTTAAGTGAAGATCTGGGAGTGGTTCCAATGCTACATAATACTAGTGGCAGTGTCTATGACCACAATAGTCCAGTATCACTTTGCTCCTACTTGTAGGGGTACCATATCTACACACAAATTTCTGCACAATTTTCTTTGCGGTAAACACAGCAGCATCCGTGGCGGCAGGAAATGCCTCTACCCAGTTTGAGGAAAACATCAGTGCACACCAATACATAACAATAATTCCTAAAGGGTGTTAACTGTACGAAGTCGATTTGTATTACCTGAAAAGGTCCATCTGCAGGAGGAATATGGATGGCTCTGTTAGTACTACCTTACAAAATTTTCTTGCTCATGCAAGTAAGACAGGTCATTGCTTTCCTGCTTGGCTGAGAAAAGAACCCTGGTACACCCCAGTAAGCTCTTACCAATTTGCACATACCTTCCTTACCCTAGGTGAGTCAGACCATATGCTGCCTCAGCTAGGCTTGGGAGATACGTCCTGGGGGCCGCTGGCTTACCTTGTCCATCTCTTCAGAGTCCTGGGGACTCCTAACCATACCCCTTTGACTTCCAGACCTCCTTTTCCTTTAGGGAACACAAATTTGTATCTTAATTTAACTGTTGTGTGTTTGCAATGTAGAGTACCATGAGCATAACTAAAAAAAAAAGAAAAAAAAATCTCTAGAAGAGAGAAAGAAGAAGAAAATATCAGGTCTGCGTTCACCAACGGACTGTCTCTTATGTCTGGTCTCGTAGTAAAGGTCTGATTCAGATATTCCATACCATCATGCATATCAGTGTCTATACAAAATTTCCCTTACCAGTATTCTTATCCTCCACCCTGCAGTAATATACTGGTGCCATCGTGCTGATGAGACATACTTTGTTTGGGCAGAACTTTGAAAGACCAATACGGCATGTGGTGTATGAACTGTCAAATCATGTACCAGTACTACGTTCCAGGTATTTGACCCTTGTCCTACACAACTGTAGTTTATCCCTTGATACCTGGTGTCCTGTTTGGAAGAGACAAATCAGAAACTGCTTCGTATCTGCCAGGGATGACTCAAATAAATCAGCGCACAACAACAAGTCATCAACATATTGTATCAGCACCGACCCACTCTCAGCCTGAGTATTGTCTCCCAAGCCCTGCATGACTGGTTACAGTCCTTTCAGCCTGTCATTTGAAATCTTGAGAGAATTGGGTCCAGGTATTGTACCACCCTGTGAGAACGCAAAAGTTGAAGAGGAAACTGTGGAGAAACAGAATAGAGGTTGGTGACAGATAAGTTTGTAGAGGTGGAGAGGATTTTTATTAAAATGACAACTGGATTGGGCACTACGGGGAATTGATTAACTACTTGGTCTAGACCCCCTTAGATCCTGCACTAGCCTGTATCCCCTCCCCCCACTCTTTTTCACAGGGAAGATGGGACTGTTGGATGTCCTGACTAGGATGCCCTGTTGTAGCAGCCATTCTATGATGGGGTATACTCCTAATTCCACCTCTGGTTTCAGAGGGTACTGGGGGATTTTTGGAGCTATCCTGCCACCTTTTATTTGTACTGCTACTGGGGCTACATTCGCAATCAATCCAGTGTCCTGTCCATCTTTGGTCCAAAGGGAACCCGGTATTTGCGAGATAATTTCCTCTACCTTCGATGGACATGTGTCTATAACGGTGGAGTGTAATATTAGCCTTTGAGGAGTGTCTAATATATCTTGTACCTCCTGTGCATGGTTCTCAGGGATATCTAAGAACACAGCCTCAGGGGTACAGTATATGACACACCGCATTTTACACAAGTCTCTGCCCAGTAGATTATTCGGAGCCGATGCAGCCAATAGGAAAGAATGTTGGTTTGCAGTGGCCCTATTGTAATCTCTGCAGGTCTGCTCAAAGGATATTGCTGCGCCTTTCCCGTTACTCCCATTGCCGAAATCGTTTTTACCAGTGATCTTATCCAGACGGAGAATTTTTCTAGTACTGCAAAAGAAAAAAAAATCAACAAGCTTCTAGGTCATGCTAAGTATTCATTCAATCCTTCTCATCCCGGTCCAACAAACATTTCCGAGCTCATCTTGACTATGTCATTGGCCTAGACTGAGGGTGTTGTGAACTCGGGGATTCTTCCGATGGTTGGGAAGAGGAACCACAACTAAGCCGGAACAGGGGTGGCCTAATATAGGATTTCCTCATACGCTGACAGTAAGGTTTGGTGAAATATTGAAGAGCTTTATTGCAGGAAAAGAACAACTTAAAGTAATTTATCATAAAGAAACTTTGAGGGAATGTCCAGACCCATTGAAGGGTTTTGTGAGCAATATTAGGGATACTGGTGACTGAAGGAACTGTGGGTGATGTTTAAGAGTCACTGATAACTTGAAGAACTAAGTGCGGTGGTTTAGGACGCTGATGACTTGAAGAACTTAAGTGCAGTGGTTTAAGATGCTGTTGATTTGTAGAACTTGAGAACGGTGACTGAGACGCTGATGATGTGAAGAACTTAAGTGCAGTGGTTTAAGACGCTGTTGATTTGTAGAACTTGAGAACGGTGACTGAGACGCTGATGATGTGAAGAACTTAAGTGCAGTGGTTTAAGACGCTGTTGATTTGTAGAACTTGAGAACGGTGACTGAGACGCTGATGACTTGAAGAACTTAAGTGCAGTGGTTTAAGACGCTGTTGATTAGTAGAACTTGAGAACGGTGACTGAGACGCTGATGATGTGAAGAACTTAAGTGCAGTGGTTTAAGACGCTGTTGATTAGTAGAACTTGAGAACGGTGACTGAGACGCTGATGAAGTGAAGAACTTAAGTGCAGTAGTTTAAGACAATGGTGATTCGTAGAACTTGAGAACAGTGATTAGGGCCCGCAGCCCACGCGGATTCCTAGGAGCACTGGTGACTGGACCCCAGAGAGACACACCGGCCGCTGAATACACTGGAACCGGTGCAGCAAACTGGCACCTGGAAATGCCGGAGACACTGGAGTACAACTTCAGAGATCCTTGCCGGGAACAAAAGCGCTGGCATCCACGTCAGGGAAAAGACGATACTCAGGCGCTAAGGCTCTGTCCGGCGTCTGACTTTGAATCTCCCGCCACCGCTGGATTGGCGGAACAGTCTGATGACGTCACCTGCCCCCCGTCCACGTGATGCCGGGTGTCATGGCGGCACCCATACCCTGGAGAACCGCCGGGAGCCGCGCCAGCCAGATGCCAGAGCCCGTGGCCCACCGAAGGCGGAGGCCGCAACACAGACCAGCAGACACGCAGGGGTAAGCGCGACGAACGCCGCCTCTGGCATGTGACAGACTAGGGGCATTACTAGAAATGAATACTTCTTATATGGTAACTAAAAGAAATACCCGGGGGTTACCCTATCTCTGTCCGCTTTCCTACTGGCAAATACTAATGTGCGGACAGGTTTTTTTCCCCATTTATGACGTTACTTGATTTTTATTTTATTTTTGGGTTTTACTATATATGTACTCAAATGACTCCATACTTACCAGTTCCACTGGTCTCAGCCACTTCCCCTGCAGGCTACTGCTCCTCTTTTATCGGTTGGATACTCCTCTGGGTGCATGAGAAATGGCTGAAACCAGTCAGGTTGCCTTCTCCTCCTAAATAAAACTTCGATATTCATTAGTACATATATAGGTTACATTCATATTTTTATTATTTTATAGAGTTAGTATGCTGGCCGTAACTGCTTCCACATCTACATATGGCGTGTACTTGCTTTCTCTTTTTTCTACTTGTTTATTGTTGCTACTAGTTCAAACAGTTCTTATATTTCCGTTCTTGTCTTATATGACTTTGGTTAGACATACTACCTGCAATACCTCAGGATCAAACTCACCAACCCTAGGGAATGATGCCCAATCTTCAGCAGTCATGGGTACCCATTCATTGCAAAAAGCCTCTGTGTGTGGACCATACTTCTCACACATAATAAACCGAGCTGACCCCGTGGGCCGCAGCTCTCCAACCTGAACCCTGGCTGCCGAACACCTACCGCTTGTGCAATTGGATCCCATCGCTGACTTTTTGTCTTATACGCAATCCCCAAATGCACAACATGAGTAGACGGTGAAAGTCCTCTGAGCACTTTCCACCCGCTCCTTCTCCGCTGATGTACCACGACTCACTCCAATTAGTGAACACCACGTACCCAGTGAGGACCCTAACTGGTTTCTATTCACTGGAAGTTTGTAGGACCAATCACTTCTTCCAGTGAATATCTACCGTTGGAGATTTTCCTGAGAGAGAAACAGCGAAAACTTCCCTTTTACTATACACAAATCACGTTTGCGTATGCTTTACACAACACAAATGATGACGCAGTTTACGCAAAAAGCACGCAAAATGGTATCACGTTGTACCACGTATCGCACACACAAATGCGCGGTCCAATCGCACAGCATATAGATACTTGTTATCTATCTGCCCTACGATCACTGGAGTCAAATTCACAAGCTGCGCTCCTCAGCTGAAGCGTAACACAAAACCTTAACTTCAATTCACAATTCTATATCACACTCCTGTGCAAGTCTCCTCCTCACGACCTGCATATTTCTCTATTTATGTATTAACGTAAGTTAGCCAACCTTACGCCACCAAGCCTCTGCTTACTCAGTGTCTCCACGAGATCCCAATTTCTGAGTTCAACAACCGTTCACTCCTACTTTCAGCTCACACAAATACACAGTGTTTTTCTGTACAGAAAAATATCACTTCCTTTGATTGATGGTTTTACCCCAGAGGTAGTACAGTTTAAACAAAGTCTTACACTTATCTGCTTTTGAAATTGGATAGTTATGTGCTATAGTATTAAATGTATTCTATCCCGCCTTAAAATGAACTGCTATCGTGTGGTTATACCCTGCGCATGCAACTCTACGCAACCTTGCAAGAACACGCAACCATGCGTGTCTACGCCATGTGTGCGCTTCTTTACGCTGTCCTCGCATACCGTACCACATGCTCAAACGTGCGTTCACAATTCAATAAACCACACTATCTAGATAAATGTGAGCAATAAAACTACTATTGCTCACTAACACAACACACAATTGTTCCTTACATTCGCTGGAAGTCACCCACAAAGATGATCCCCTTTTGAATGTATACCTAACCGTTTAGGCTGGAACTGCATTTCATGTTTTTATAATTACTCCCTCAACACACTAATTCAAATATATATATATATAGCAATTAAATGTATCCGATTTCACACAGATTTATAATGACTATTGACTATAATTTAAATGCTATGATTCAGATTGGATAGATATCTTGCAGAACATACACTGATATAAATACCCATAATTATAATAATATAATATATATATATATATATATACACCATTTACTGCACTCCTATGAGACCATTCATATGTATTCGTGGACACACTGAATGACTAGTTTCTCTCAGGGCCTCTATAATTTGCATATCAAAGATATTTGCCTTGCACTACTAAAGTGGTTAAGCAAGTTAATTAACATTTCAATGGCTATCCTACCCTAGCAAACAGAGTCAACAAGTCCTGGAAAGAGAATAAATAAAATAAAACTTTTTCTTTTTTAACTCTCACCAGGCCCAATCGAAACTATTTGTAATTGACTATGGCATGGGTTAAATAAATTAATTGGCTGCTTATAAATGGTGTTGGATTTGTACACATATGTTGTTTCTTTGTGACAAAGGAAACTGATTGTTTTAACCAGACTAAAAGTCAGCTGTTTAGCTAAATTGGATAAAGTGACCTTCCTAAAATGGCCACTGCTGCTCCTCCTTTCACATTCATGTGGCTTGAACAAGATGGTGGACAGGCCACGTGGCTAGCCCAAAATGGAGGACAGACCATGCGGCTCTTTTGTCACAAAGAAATCACTCTCTATACAAGCACCAAAAGTTACTTTAGGCCTGGGTTTAAAAGTATACAAATTTGCCTCAGCATGCTAACACGGCTATATTATGACTATGCACCAACTTTTAAATGTTCTTTAAATTTACTTAACAGATAAACAATCCAATCTGAATCAAACACATGTGCGCTCTGTGAGATAGCTGCATCTGACAGTGTGTTTCACTGATGTGCGTCACTCTCCAGTAGACCTAAGGCTTGACACGCAGCTCGACACGTAGGGTGTATTACCCCATTAACGATTTTGAGATCAGAAAAAGATGTGAGACCTCTAATATAATGCAGAAGTCATAGATAAAAATATTCTGAATAATTAGTAGAGATGTGCAGCTGGCACTTTTCGTGTTTTGTGTTTTGGTTTTGGTTCTAATTCCACTTTCGTGTTTTGGTTTTGGCTTGGTTTTGCCAAAACCACCCTTTTCGTGTTTTGGTTTTGGATCTGGATGATTTTTGGGAAAAAAACATAAAAACGGCTTAAATCACAGAATTTGGGGGTAATTGTGATCCTACTGTATTATTAACCTTAATAACATTCATTTCCACACATTTCCAATCTATTCTGAACACCTCACAATATTGTTTTTAGGCCAAAAGGTTGCACCGAGGTTGCTGGATGACTAAGCTAAAGCGACACAAGTGGACAACACAAACACCTGGCCCATCTAGGAGTGGCACTGCAGTGTCAGACAGGAGAGCAAATATAAAAAAAAGTCCCCAAACAGCACCTCAGGCAAAGATGTAGAAGAGGAGCAATGAGGTAGCTGTCTGACTAAGCCAAGTGACACAAACAATTGGCCCATCTAGGAGTGGCACTGCAGTGGCAGACAGGATGGCACTTTTGAAAAACTAGGCCCAAAACAGCACCTCATGCAAAGATGTAGAAGAGGTGCAATGAGGTAGCTGTCTGACTAAGCCAAGTGACACAAACAATTCCCACTGGAATTATACAGCAATATCACTGGAATTATACGACAATATCACTGGAATTATATGGCAATACCACTGGAATTATATGGCAGTACCACTGGACATATACAGAAGTGTCAGACAGGATGGCACTTTAAAAAAACTAGTCCCCAAACAGCACATGATGCAAAGAAGAGGTGCAAGATGGAATTGTCCTTGGGCCCTCCCACCCACCCTTATGTTGTATAAACAGGACATGCACACTTTAACAAACCAATAATTTCTGCGACAGGGTCTGCCACACAACTGTGGCTGAAATGTGTGAAGAAAAAATACCAAGGTAGAATTGGCGCTGACAGGTGCTGTGAGACTTCCAGCTGCTGAATATAAAGGGCTAGTCAGACCTCATAGGTAAAACAAAAAAAAAAATAGAGAAATTCAGCGCTAAAGATAAGAACAATCAAAATTTATTCGATAGAGGTATTCCTAGTCATATATATCACATACATATATGGAAAAGTATATTATGTGTATAAATATACTGTTGCAAAATAAAAAATAAAAAAATAGATATGAATAAAAAACACCAATAGTGGTAGGGCAAGGAGCAACACTGCTAGATGATATAAAAACTTTTGTTTAGAATTGCTGGGAAAAATATTTTGAAAAAAGCCTGGTTCTTAGGGAAATTTTTTTGTACCAGAATTACCAGTTCCACTTGAACGAGTCCTCCAATAGGTTAGCACTCCTGTATAGCACTGGAGATCCTCTCACTGGTTAGTTTTTCTCATGCTGGTAATATGCAGTTCCACTTGAATGGATCCTCCAATAGGTTAGCACTCCTGTATGGCAATGGAGATCCTCTCACTGGTTGAGTTTTCCCATGTTGATACTGGGCTGCAAGTCATCCAGAGCAAGGTCTTTCACAGGGGCTTGCCAAATAGTGTCCCAAATAGACCGTGGTTCCCTATCGATAAGCAGCAGGGTGATAACAGAGTATAGGTCCCAGTCTTGTCACCGACGCGTTTCACTGCCTAAGCAGCTTTTTCAAGGTATGTGCCTGAAATCACTGGTTTGTTTGGGCCCCCACCAAAAAAGAAGCAATCAATCTCTCCTTGCACAAACTGGCTCTACAGAGGCAAGATGTCGACCTCATCTTCATCCTCCGATTCCTCACCCCTTTCACTGTGTACATCCCCCTCCTCACAGAGTATTAATTCGTACCCACTGGAATCCACCATCACAGGTCCCTGTGTACTTTCTGGAGACAATTGCTGGTCAAGGTCTTTCTGGAGGAATTTATAATTCATTTTGATGAACATCATCTCCACATTTTGTGGAAGTAACCTCCTATGCCTATCGCTGACAAGGTTATCGGCTGCACTAAACACTCTTTCAGAGTAAACACTGTAGGGGGGGGTGGGGGCAACTTAGGTAAAATAAAGCCAGTTTGTGCAAGGGCATCCAAATTGTCTCTTTTTCCTATCAGTATATTCCTACTTGGATGCTGTCACTCATATAATCCTCCACCGTTCTTTCAATGGTGAATCATATGCAGTGACAGTAGACATGTCAGTAATCGTTCTTATTCTAAAGATTTAAATCTGCACAGGATATAACAATTATAGATAGATAAATGGATAATGTTATTAGACCAACGTAAGAGCCTACTTAGGTAATTAGTTCAGCAAATGGTTGGTGGTGCTCCCGGGAGATAGTTATAACAACTATGAAACAACGGGTGTGGTCTTTTGGAAAGACAAAAGACAAAGAGCAACTATATGCCTTTTCCAGGGCACACTTGAAAATTGAAATAGTGAAATTATTAATACATAACTTTTATTATAGTATACTTAAAAAAAAGGCGAGAGCAAGCATTCATAATCTAAGTGCATTAGTACTCATACACATTAATATTCATATTTTAGGCAAAATAATGGTGTAAGTGAGCGAAAATAAGTGGTCCCTCATTCCAGAAAGGACGTATTCATATCCTCTATAATAGAGATTCTAATAGAATGAGGTCACTCCCTCGGGTCCGAAAGGGTCCAATAATTATTGGAACCTAGGGTCGATTCCTGACCGTGGGTCCTGAGGTTATAATGTGCGTGGGAGAATAAAATACCTACGGTACCTAGTATTCCCTGGTGGTTCCCCATCCAGGTACTGACCAGGCCCTGCAGTGCTTGGCTTCCAAGATCAGACGAGTTTGGGCATACTCAGTGCGGTCTGACCGTAGGTGGATAAGTCTCCCAGGTGCACCGTATTCCAAATATGTGGGGACCCACAGGTATCAGTAATAGTATCGGTAAGTATTGGGCTGGTTAATTTATAAAAAAATTGTCAAGAAATCAAGTTGTGGTAAGGATATTTCATTACTGTAAACTATCTCTTTGCATTGCATTCATTGATAATCCAAAGCCTCACCTTTGTGGCTTTGCAACAATTTGTTCAAAAAGAATATATAATAACCAAAGGGTTAACAAAACCCACACATAGGAGGCAATGCCAAAAATTTAAAAAAGGGGGGGAGCTCCCCCCCTTTTTTTGCTGACAACATTGCCTCATTCAAAACTGCTTGTAACATTTTCTTTTGGCATCTGCTCACAAATGTATGGGAAGTGGAGAGACCTTTAGGACATCTATATACTAAATTTAGCAGCATATTCTTTTACAGTGTTCCCCATTTCATTTGAGAAAGAATACATACTTGTGTTCAATACTTCTGTCTATGTTAATTTGGCATTGCCTCCTATGTGTGGGTTTTGTTAACCCTTTGGTTATTATATATTCTTTTTGAACAAATTGTTGCAAAGCCACAAGGGTGAGGCTTTGGATTATCAATGAATGCAATGCAAAGAGATAGTTTACAGTAATGAAATATCCTTACCACAACTTGATTTCTTGACAATTTTTTGATAAATTAACCAGCCCAATACTTACCGATACTATTACTTATACCTGTGGGTCCCCACATATTTGGAATACGGTGCACCTGGGAGACTTATCCACCTACGGTCAGACCGCACTGAGTATGCCCAAACTCGTCTGATCTTGGAAGCCAAGCACTGCAGGGCCTGGTCAGTACCTGGATGGGGAACCACCAGGGAATACTAGGTACCGTAGGTATTTTATTCTCCCACGCACAGTATAACCTCAGGACCCACGGTCAGGAATCGACCCTAGGTTCCAATAATTATTGGACCCTTTCAGACCCGAGGGAGTGACCTCATTCTATTAGAATCTCTATTATAGAGGATATGAATACGTCCTTTCTGGAATGAGGGACCACTTATTTTCGCTCACTTACACCATTATTTCGCCTAAAATATGAATATTAATGTGTATGAGTACTAATGCACTTAGATTATGAATGCTTGCTCTGCCTTTTTTTAAGTATACTATAATAAAAGTTATGTATTAATAATTTCACTATTTCAATTTTCAAGTGTGCCCTGGAAAAGGCATATAGTTGCTCTTTGTCTTTTGTCTTTCCAAAAGACCACACCCGTTGTTTCATGTCAGTAATCGTTGGCAGGTCCTTCAGTCCGGACCAGATGTCAACTTTCACTTTTGACTGCTGTCCAAGTCAAATGACTTTCTAATAAATATTTAAAATGCCAGCTCTAATATATACTGCGGACGCCAGGCGCATCTTATTACCATGTGCTATGAATGTGCGCTGTACGTCACAAAACACTACATCCCATAAGAGAAAAACAATACACCCACACATTATCTAAGTTCAAAAGCTCATTGATGTATATATTTGTTATTAAAAGGATATGTTTACAATATATCACATGTACAGTATATATATTTACATGGTTACAATTTACACAGTAAGCAGTTCTTACAAACAAATTCATTACAGACACGGCCAGCATACAATTACCCTCTCTCTCAATGCACTTTATGCACTAATCGCTCCAGTTCTTCCATCTTTAGCTCTGCCTCAACACCAGCTAACATCAGCAGAGTATCACCAACACACCATCTTGCTCTGGACCCAGGATAGTAATAGAACAGGAAACTCTTCTGTGTGGGATCAGCTATACTCTGAGTCTGTTGGGGGCGTACAGATCTCTCTGTTATTGGTCTAGGGGAGGGAACTTTCTCATTCATGATGAGTCATTGGTCAGTGTGAGGGCTTTTGTTCAAGGTTGCTGGTCTCTGGTTTCCTGTCCATCACATGCTTCTTTGAATATATTCTTTTGTTCCAGAAAAAGTGACTTCATATTCCTACATTTAATCATATCTACTCATGGCAATGTGCTACAATTTAATCACAGGCATCAAATTGACACACACATTAATCTGGTTACTTTGACACCAAGCACGACATGTCCATCTTGCTCCACTCCAACAAAACACATACATGACGTTATATTCCATTATATAATTTGAAACCTTATGATGTATGGTGCTTGATATTTTTAAATGTATGTGCTATATGAAATATGTGTTGAATATATCTTTGTGGCATGTCTGTGTAAATGTGTATGTTACCATATATTGCTGTGCTCGCTGCGTGGATTTGCAAGCATAGCAACTCATAATGTGTGGGGTTTGTATGTTCTCTCTATGTAATATTTTTGACTTCGACACTGCCCTGCATCACCGCCTGTGGGTGGGCTAGGAAATCTTATCCTTTTCCTTGTAGCCCCAGTGGTGGGAAAAATTGAAGGAGGAGCTGTTGATGGGTCACATTCCGCTTGAGTTGACAATTTACTCACCAGCAGGTCTTTGCACCTCTGCACACTTGTGTCTGCCGGAAAGAGAGATACAACGTAAGCATTAATTCTAGGATCGAGCACGGTGGCCAAAATGTAGTGCTCTGATTTCAACAGATTGACCACATTGAATCCTGGCAAAGCGAATGAAGGGCTCCATCCACAAGTCCCACATACTTAGCAGAATAGCACCATCTTAGCTCCTCCTTCAATTTCTCCAGCTGCTTCTGCAAAAGCCTGATGAGGAGAATGACCTGACTCAAGCTGGCAGTGTCTGAACTGACTTCATGTGTGGCAAGTTCAAGGGGTTGGAGAACCTTGCACAAGACAGAAATCATTCTCCACTGCACTTAAGTCAGGTGCATTCCCCCTCCTTTGCCTATATCGCAGGTGGATGTATAGGCTTGAATGGACTTTTATGATATTGGTGAATTCATAACATGCAACAGTAAAAATGTTGTATATCTTGTACAATGCAAATGTAACAAACAATATGTTGGGAGAACCACTAGAAAACTTAAAGAGAGAATGGGTGAACACCTGAGGAATATCAAGAAAGGACTGCTAACACATGGAATTTCAGCACATTTCAAAGAAGAACATGACTGCAAAACGTCAGAATTAGCCTCATTCTGTGGTATCCTAGCAATACTAGGGAACTGGAGAAAAGGCGACATTGAGAAAAGACTTGCCCGGACCGAGATGAGGAGCATATTTAATCTGGGCACCCTGAAACCTAAAGGTCTTAATTTAGAATTTGAGACTAAATGGTTCCTTTAAGAACAGCCAGATCACCTTGATTCCTTTTCAAAATTTTCCTTAGGACTTTTTTCAGTTCTCATCCCTCCTTTTTGCACCTGCAGATAAATATTCTGTTATCTGCTAGTTCACCCATTGTTGTCTTTTTAGCGTGTTAAATAATGCCCTCAACCACTCCATGCTTTTTTATTCTGTTTACTTATATACTTATTATTAGTGGTACCCGTACTTATAACCGGTGTATTAGATTTTCGTCTATGTATTTGCTTTTAAACATTATTTTATTTTAATTTTTTGTCAGACCTGCTTATATCTCTTTGCCCCTCCATTCTATCCATTTATTTTTATTCTGTCATTCATATATTATACTTTGATTGTCCCCTTGTCCAATGTGTATTACATGCTCCACACTTTCCACCCACCCCTGTTCCCATTGGAACGCATAGTCATTCTCTGCATTTCACGAACAGGAAGGATCCCGATTCCGGGGCCGGTGGAACGCATCCACGTCACTTCCTGTATATGCGGTCCACAGTATGACTGCATACACATCACTTCCTGGAACGCAAGCATGTTACGGAGGTGCTTGCTTGCGCTCTCATACATATGAAAATACATAATGTACACAATGTCCATTTAAGGTAGCCAACTTGGGCAATGTAGGGATTCTTAGCTATGTTTTTATACGGTTCAGTGGGTTCCTTTGTTCGGGGTGGAACGCATGAGCGTCACTTCCGGCACTTCATGCGTTCCACTGGACAGGAAGTGACTCATCTACCGCTTCAAACCTTTCAAAATGTTTTAAATAAGTTTTAAATACGGTATATTATTATTATATTAATGCTTACTCGCTAAGAATTTATTTCTGTATGTTGTATATAGGTTATTAGAATCGGTTTTATGTATGTAATTGCACAATGATGTAACCCCACCCCCACCACATGACTTCCTGTTGGGGGGTATAAATATCTGTACTAGTGCCCTCACTACACACCTTGAAAAAGACCTTTCTGTCGAAACGCGTTGGTGTGAGGGCCAGGACCACCAGTGATCAATCAGGACGGTATTAGCTAAAGTGAGGATATTCCGGACTCTTTTACATCTTGCACTCATCTTTGCAAAAACCTCCCCTGTTTTGACCACGGGTCCTTTGCCAGTTTTTTAATTTTTTGTGTTCAATAGATTTTTTGTGTGTTAATACTTCATTTCTGAATTATTGACACTCGGCTTTCCTCCCCACACGTACACCACCACCCACGAGAGGAGTGGAATTGGGGATCCGGGACATCTAGGACCATCCCAAAGATACCTTTATATACAGGTCTCAACACCTTTGAGTGTGAGTTGGGTACGCCCATTTCTCATGTATCATCTGTCTCGTTTAAGTGTGAGTGACTCTGAGTGATATAACTGGATTTATAAAAATACCAGTCCAAGGGAAAGATACCTTTATGCACTTTTGCCTTCCTTGTATGGATGTGAGTGTGGTACGCACCAAGTTATCAGTTTAGCATAAAGGTCACTCATCATTCTAACAGTCACATGACCACGTGTTGTTACGTACGTACTACACTACCAGTCGTTCTCTTTTTCCTCATCGCTGAGAATAAAACACAGATCCAGCGCTATCTCTGTGATAAAAGGAAGAAAGAAGAAGGACGAACAACGAAGGATCAAAGATACCTTTACATGCAAGACCGACCCTGACTTAACGTGAGTAAGGTACGCGTTAAATCACCACCCATTCCGAACACCTCCACTCCTACACCATTACCTGTAGAAAGGATGAAAATTCTGGATCACTAACCCCTAGAGCCACGTTGAATATACTCCATCACTTATTTTTATCCAGTGATCTCCTGCTTTCACGAACTTATTACACTATCAGTTGCTCCTCTGTCCCATTTTTTCCTTTCTCCAACCGCGAGGATAAGAACTTCCTACCTCGGAGAAGTGGGAGAAAAAAGAAAAAAGAACTAAGAAATCAAAGATACCTGTATACGAGGGACATACCACGACTCTATGTGAGTACGGTACGCATCGAGTCTTCCTATACCTAGCACTTCCGTTTTGAAAAAGAACTGAAGCAGAGACCAGAACTTTGTCATAGACTGATTGATTGAGAACTTACAATACTTCATTACTGTTTATTGTTGTTGGATGAGCGCAGAAGGGATTCCTCATTTTCTTGTGCATTATTGTTCCAGGGTGATTGAGTGATCACCCGTGGGTTTCCCCCACTGCAGCTCTCTGAGGCGCAGCAGTCCTCTATCGTCCTTTTTCTTTGAATGGACTTTTGCTGCTCCTCCATCCTCTGAAGCATATAGAGTGTTGAATTCCACCTCGTTACCACCTCTTGCTTCAGTTTATGGCAGGGTAGGTTCAGGAGTGTTTGCTGATGCTCCAGTCTTCGGCACGCAGTGGCAGAATGTTGAAAGTGGCCCGCAATTTTTCAGGCTACTGACAGCATCTCCTGTACACCCCTGTCATTTAAAAAAAATTCTGCACCACCAAATTAATTTTATGTGCAAAACATGGGACGTGCTGGAATTTGCCCAGATGTAATGCACACACAATATTGGTGGCATTGTCAGATATCACAAATCCCCAGGAGAGTCTAAGTGGGGTAAGCCAATGCGCGATGATGTCCCTCAGTTTCCATAAGAGGTTGTCAGCGATGTGCCTCTTATGGAAAGCGGTGATACACGGCGTAGCCTGCCTAGAAATTAGTTTTGATTTGCGAGATGTTGCTACTGGTGCTGCTGCTGTTGTTGCTGCGGGAGGCAATACATCTACCCAGTGGGCTGTCACAGTCGTATAGTCCTTAGTCTGCCCTGTTCCACTTGTCCACATGTCCGTGATTAAGTGGACACTGGATACAACCCAATTTTTTAGGACACTGGCGACACTTTTTCTGACGTCTCTGTACATTCCCGGAATCGCCTGCCTAGTGAAGTGGAACTTAGATGGGATTTGGGACCAGGGACACAATACCTCCATCAATTGTCTAAATCCCACTACACTAATGGCGGATACCGGATGCACATCTAACACCAACATAGCTGTCAAGGCCTCAGTTAACAGGATGACTGCTGTCATATTTCATCTTCCTCACAAAGGACTGTTGGACAGTCAATTGCTTAGTTGAAGTAGTAAAAGTGGTCTTCCGACTTCCCCTCTGGGATGACGATCGACTCCCAGCAGCAACAACAGCAGCGGCAGCAACAGCAGGCGTACCACTCAAGGATCCTCCAGAGGAATCCCGGTTAAGAGAGGACTCGTCAGTCTTGCCAGGGACATGGCCTGCAGGACTACTGACGTTCATGGCTGAGGAGGAAGTTGACATTGAGGGAGTTGGTGGTGTGCCTTGCAGGAGCTTGGGTACAAGAGGAAGAAGGGATTTAGTTGTCAATGGACTGCTTACGCTCTTACCCAAAGTTTCACAACTTGATACGGACTTCTGATGAATGCGCTGCAGGTGACGCATAAGGGAGGATGTTCCTAGGTGGTTAACATCCTTCCCCTTACTTATTACAGATTGACAGATGCAACACACGGCTTGACACCTGTTGTCCGTCCGGATTTGTGGAGAAATAATTCCACACCGAAGAGGAGGCCTTTTTGGTATTTTGCCCAGGCATCACAATGGGCTTCTTCATCCCACGGACAACAGGTGTCTTCCCTGGTTCCTCATTTAAACAAACCACATCACCATCAGAATCCTCATTGTCAACTTCCTCCTCAGCACCAGCAACACCAATATCCTCATCCTGGTGTACTTCAACAGTGACATCTTCAATTTCAATATCAGAAACTGGACTGTGGGTGCTCCTTCCAGCACTTGCAGGGGGCGTGCAAATGGTGGAAGGAGCCACCTCTTCCCATCCAGTGTTGGAAAGGTCAGGCATCGCAACCGCCGACACACTTGGACTCTCCTTGGGGATTTGTGATACCATCTCAGAACGCACAGTTCTTTTCTGTGCTTTTTCCAGCTTAACTCTTTTAATTTTTCTAGCGGGAGGATGAGGGCTTCGATCGTCATGTATAGCTGAACCACTAGTCAAGAACTTAGGCCAGGGCCTTAGCCGTTCCTTGCCACTCCATGTTGTAAATGGCATATTGGCAAGTTTACGTTTCTCCTCAGACGATTTAAATTTCTTTTTTTTGGACTTTTTACTGAACTTTGGCTTTTTGGATTTTACATGCCCTCTACTATCACACTAGGCATCGGCCTTGGCAGACAACGTTGATGGCATTTCATCATCTACATCATGGCTAGTGGCAGCAGCTTCAGCACTAGGAGGAAGTGGTTCTTGATCGTTCCCTATTTTATCCTCCAAATTTTTGTTCTCCATTATTTTACTGGAGTTATATAACACAATATGCAGCACAGGAGCACTGGACTTATGGCAGCAGAGGATACCAGTGTGACTGGTTTCTGGAACGACTGATGGCTGATGCACAGAACACTACCACTGGTCTGATGGAGGACAACACAGCAACACTGTAAGGGATTTGTTTTTATTATACAGCAGAACTGGACATATGGCAGCAGAGAATACCACTGTGACTGGTCACTGGAATGACTGATGGCTGATGCACAGGACACTACCACTGGTCTGATGCAGGACAACACAGCAACACTGTAAGGGACTTGTTTTTATTATACAGCAGAACTGGACATATGGCAGCAGAGAATACCACTGTGACTGGTCACTGGAATGACTGATGGCTGATGCACAGGATACTACCACTGGTCTGATGCAGGACAACACAGCAACACTGTAAGGGACTTGTTGTTGTTGTTGTTATTATTATTATTATTATTATACAGCAGCACTGGGCATATGGCAGCAGAGGATACCACTGTGACTGGTCACTGGAATGACTGATGTCTGATGCACAGGACACTACCACTGGACTGGTGCAGCACAATACACCACCACTGAACTGATGCAGCACAACACAGCACCCTATACAGCAGCACTGGACATATGGCAGCAGAGGACACCACCACTGTGACTGGACTGATGCAGCACAATACACCACCCCTAAGCTGATGCAGCACCACACAGCACCTTATACAGCAGCACTGGACATATGGCAGCAAGAGGACACAACCACTGTGACTGGACAGATGCAGCACAAGACACGGACACTGAGGACACTGATAGAACGGAGACATGTCCTCTCTGTACACTCTCCAATGCCGGAGTGAGAATGGCGTCGATGCGCGGCTCCTTATATGGAATCCAAACCCCACGAGAATCCGACAGTGGGATGATGACGTTTTGCCTCGTTCTGGTTTCCGAGTCAGGCGGGAAAACCCGAGCTCGACTCGGATCCGGGCTTGGAGCGTGAAGTCCGGTAGGGTTCGGTTCCCTGAGAACCGAACACGCTCATCTCTAATAATTAGGATGCACACCAAACACTCTGCCTAGGAAAACCATTGCTGGGTAATGTTTTCAATCCCTGGATTAAAGATTAAAAAACTCTCAATCCCCGGATTCCTGGGATACCCAGGATTGAAATAAAAAAATATTGCACGCCCATGACCGGGCCCCAACACCACATTGACAGGAATAAAATAAGTCATGCCTGCCCCCCACCCAACAGGAATAAAATAACTTCATGGTCCACCAGCCAACCCAGCACAGGCCCACAGAACAATGATTCACTGACTTGCCCTTTGCCTCTTCCTGCCCTCAGACAAGTGTTTCCACTCCAAAAACCAGACAGCACAGTCCAGAGCAGGCCAGAGGGACTTTGGCAGCTTCACTTCAGGTCCAGGCAGCAGCAAGCTGAAGCAATCAGGAGAATTAAGGGGGTCATTCCGAGTTGATCGCACATAGCAACTTTTTGCTGCCCATGCGATCAACTAGACGCCGCCTATGGGGGATGGTTTTTTGCATAGCAAGGCTGCAAATGCTTGTGCAGCCGAGCTATGCAAAAACATTTTGTGCAGTTTCTGAGTAGCTCTGGAGTTACTTACCTGCTGCGATGTCTTCAGCCTGTCAGGTCCCGGAATTGACGTCAGACACCCGCCCTGCAAATGCCTGGACACGCCTGCGTTCGCCGCACCACTCCCAGAAAACGGTCAGTTGATGCCCTGGAACTCCTTGCTCCTGTTAATCTTCTTGCGATCGCAGAAGCGATCGCTTTCTTCATTCTTCTTGTCATTGCCCAGCGACGGCCATCACTGGGCAACGGCGCGCCTGCGCATTGCAGCTGCCGCGCATGCACAGAACCGACCCATTCGCACTGCTGCAAAAAACAGCAGTGTGCGAACGGGTCGGAATAACCCCCCAAGTCCACTTCTCTACATGCAAAGTTGCACTGTTGCACCCAGCACAGCAGTAGTGCAGCACAGCCTTTGGCACTGCAGAGCAGGAGCAAGCAGGGCCAGACCAGGCACTTTCTGTGTGTCTGTCTCACTGGGCACAGGCGGGGTGGTGCTGGCAAGCCAGGCAGCAGCAGCAGCCCCTCTTTGGCTGCAGGGTAGCCACTGCTGGTGTGAGTGACACTGACCTGTTGTCCCTCACCACTTGGCTCTGGCGTCCTCCTCTGCTTAAGTGGGCTGCAAGGTGGGCATGGCTGAAGAGGCAGGCTGGTGTAACCTCTGACCTCACTCCGCACAGAGCCAGGCATTGTCTGCGGCTAAATCTACCAAGTGCTGCTACAAGTGAAAAAAATAAACAATTCTGTGCATGCGCCGCTTAATCCCACAAACAGTCCCTAACTGCAATCTGAATCCTAATCCTCTCTGCGGGCATCATGCCATTGGCATGTGTGCACCCATGCCACTCAGATAAATGTGCAGTAATAAAATCATTGGCCAACTGCATAAAAATCTGAATAGCGCACACCTCTGAATTAGCGCAATAGTCCACAGGTGCTCGGTTCTGTGGAAATTTAGAAAGCAATGTTTCAGCTCTTATCTCACCTCTCCAAAATGATCTCTTTCTCTCAATTAAGGAGTGTCCAGTTTATAATTGAACATCAGTTTTCACTAACTGCAGATTTGGGAAAAAGGTAGCTTCAGTATTGTCCTGTTCAACCATACCAACTAACAATAAATGTCCAATATAAACTTTTATTTAGAAAACTAGTCTTGTGGGGTGTTTCCAGTATGCAGTGGCTAGTACCTACCAAAAGCAGTCTAAGGAAGGACAGCTGGTGAACTGGCGACAAGGTCATCCAAGGCTCATTGATGCACATGGAGAGCGAAGGCTAGCCCTTCTGGTTCAATCAGGGCCACTTTTCACAGTGCAAACAGTAAAAAAAAAATTCTATGTTGTCTAGGGCAGGTTAGACTTTAGTAGTGGGGCTGGAGAAACTCAGCACCAACCTGTGTGGACTCATGGGCACGAGCCCTGTAAAAAGGCTGGCCTTGCTTAATCCTGCTTTGGGGTAGTTGCCGGGGAGGTCTGTGGCATAAGGAGCGGGGACTGAATGCTAAATACCTGAGTAGAAGTAGTCGGGCACCGGTGTGAGGTGTGAGTGAGCAGCACAGAGACCTTTCCCTAACCCTGGCAAGGACCCTCTAACAGTCTACATCCAGGTGCTGCATACACTGACAAACTGGAACTTACAGACAGCATCCTTAGTGCCAGAGCAGTGTACTGCAACCCTATCACAGCATGCGGTGGTGTCCGCGATTATGGGCCGGTCTTTGTAAAGCTGTGCAACAGCGGTGGCTGAGTTCTGGAAGAATTTCCAGAATTTCTGCTGACTTTATTTGGCCTCCTCCTTTGCCAGCTCTTCCTGCTCAGCCTTGGCCAAGCACTGAATCTCTCTCTTGGTGAACCAGTACTTGGGTCTGTGTCGCCTCACCACAGCAGCCAGAAGCCACCAGCTGGCAGGTAGCACTGTGGCTGGGGACTGCTAACTTCCAACAAGAGAAATCCAGTAGGCCGGAGGGGTGGTAAGTGCAGATGTGGTGGTGAGCCAGGAACAAGGCCAGCTTCAGCTCCACTGTGACCAACCCTCTTAAATCAGCTCTGGCTCATAGCACCAGTCATCTGTCCTAGGGCCACAGTGCTTCTCACTGTATACATCTGTGTGTGTGGTGCAAGCTGCCAGGTTGTGGTGGGGTGCCACAGGCCGCCTGATCACTGCTGACTGCAGTGATTGTTATGCATGCGGCTGCTGACAACAACAAAAAAACTCAGTACTTGACTATATTTATAATAGAGATGAGTGGGTTCAGTTCTCACAGAACCGAACCCCCACGAACTTCACGACCCGAGAGCAGAGTTAGGCTCGGGACTTCCCGACAGACTCAGATCCCAGAACGAGGCAAAATGTCATCATCCCGCTGTCGGATTCTCACGGGTTTTGGATCCTATATAAAAAGAGCCATACGTCACCACCATTTTCACTCCAGACTTGGAGAATGAGGGAGACAGACCTCTGTCTCTCTGCAGGTCAGTGTGTGCTCTCTAGGGGTGCTGTGCTGTCACTGTGGTGTCCCTGTGCTATTAGGGGTGCTGTCCTGTCACTGGTGTCATGTGCTGTTAGGGGTGCTGCAGCTGTACACGGGTGTTGCTGTCCTGGCTGTCACTGTGCTGCACAGGGGCACTGTCCTGTATGCTGTAAAAATTCAGGGGTGCTGTGAAAATAAAGGGGTTCTGACCCTGTCCTGTATGCTGTAAAAATACAGGGGTGCTGTTAAAATAAAATTACACTGGCCCTCTCTTGTATACTGTAAAATTACAGGGGTATTGTTCAAATACAGGGATACTGGTCCTGTCCTGTATGCTGTAAAAATACAGGAGTGCTGTTGTTAAAATAAAAGTACACTGGCCCAAATACAGGGGTGCTGTTGTTAAAATAAAATTATACTGACCCTGTCTTGTATACTGTCAAATTACAGGGGTGTTGTTCAAATACAGGGATGCTGACCCTGTCCTGTATGCTGTAAAAATACAGGGGTGCTGTTGTTAAAATAAAAGTACACTGGCCCTGTCCTGTATGCTGTAAAAATACAGGGTGCTGTTAAAATAAAAGTACACTGGCCCAAATACAGGGGTGCTGTTGTTAAAATAGAATTATACTGACCCGGTCTTGTATACTGTAAAATTACAGGGGTGTTGTTCAAATACAGGGGTGCTGACCCTGTCCTGTATGCTGTAAAAATACAGGGGTGCTGTTGTTAAAATAAAATTATACTGACCCTGTCTTGTATACTGTAAAATTACAGGGGTGTTGTTCAAATACAGGGGTGCTGACCCTGTCCTGTATGCTGTAAAAATACAGGGGTGCTGTTGTTAAAATAAAAGTACACTGGCCCTGTCCTGTATGCTGTTAAAATACAGGGTGCTGTTAAAATAAAAGTACACTGGCCCAAATATAGGGGTGCTGTTGTTAAAATAAAATTATACTGACCCTGTCTTGTATACTGTAAAATTACAGGGGTGTTGTTCAAATACAGGGGTTCTGACCCTGTCCTGTATGCTATAAAAATACAGGGGTGCTGTTGTTAAAATAAAAAGTACACTAGTTCTGTCCTGTATGCTGTAAAAATACAGGGGTGCTGTTGTTAAACTAAAAGTACACTGGCCCAAATACAGGGGTGCTGTTGTTAAAATGAAAGTACACTGGCCCTGTCTTGTATGCTAAAAATACAGGGGTGTTGTGAAAATAAAGGGGCACTGTTCTGTGTGCTTTAATAATAAAGGGTTGCTGTCCTATGAAATTGAGAACAAAAATTTGAAGGAAAAAATAGTGAAAGATCAGGAACCACTTCCAGTTCCTAGTACTAGTGCTGAAGCTGCTGCTGCCAACAGTCATGACATTGACGATGCAATTACATCAACATCGTCTGCTAAGGCCGATGCCCAAAATAATAGAGGGCATGTAAAATCCAAGAAGCAAAAATTAATAAACAGAAAAAAAAGAATTATCTGATAAGAAACGCAAAATTGGCAATATGCCATTCACGACACGAAGTGGCAAGGAAGAGCAAAGGCCTTGGCCTATGTTCATGACTGGTGGTTCAGCTTCTCATGAGGATAGAAGCCCTCCTTCCTCTTTAAAAATTTTTAAAAAATGAAGCTTCTTAAAGCACAGGAAAAAACAACTGTGCATTCAGAGATATCACAAATCCCCAAGGAGAGTACAAGTGTGTCCATGGTTGCGATGTCTAGGCCTGACCTTCCCGAGACTGTATAGGAAGAGGAGGCACCTACCACCATTTGCAAGTGCTGGGAGGAGCATTGCCCATCCAGTTGCTGATATTGAGATTGAGGATGTCACTGTAGAAGTACACCAGGATGAGGAGGATATTGGTATAGCTGGCGCTGAGGAAGAAGTTAACAATGAGGATTCTGATGGTGATGTGGTTTGTTTGAATAAGACACCATTGAAAACAGTTGTTGGCTATGGGATGAAAAAGCCCATTGTCATGCCTGGGCAAAATACCAAAAAAGCCATCTCTTCTGTGTGGAATTATTTCTCCACATATCCAGACAACAGGTGTCAAACCATGTGTTTCCTTTGTTAATCCATAATAAGTAGGGGTAAGTACGTTAACCACCTAACAACATCTTCCCTTATATGTCATCTGCAGCGCATTCATCAGAAGTCATGGTCACGTTCAGAAACTTTGGGTAATAGCGTAAGCAGTCCACTGACACCTAAATACCTTCTTCCAGTTGTACCCAAGCTCCTGCAATCCACACCACCAACGTCAATTTCACTCCTCATTCACGAACGTAAGTAGTCCAGCAGGCTCTGTCATTGGCATGACTGAGGAGTCCTCTCCTATCCGGGATTCCTCCGGAGGATCCTTGAGTGCTACGCCTTCTGATGTCGCTGCTGTTGTTGCTGCTAGGCATTGATCATCATCCCAGAGAGGAAGTCAGAAGACCACTTGTACTACTTCAACTAAGCAATTGACTGTCCAATAGTCCTTTGTGAGGAAGATGAAATATGACAGCAGTCATCCTGTTGTAAAGCGGATTACTGAGGCCATAACAACTGTGCGGGTGTTAGACGTGCATCCAGTATCCGCAATTAGTGCAGTGGGATTTAGACAGTTGATGGACATACTGTATACCCGGTACTAAATCCCGTCTAGATTACATTTCACTAGACAAGCGATTTCTGGACTGTACAGAGACATTAAGAAAAGTGTCCTCAGTGTCCTGAAAAATGCGATTGTACCCACTGTCCACTTAACCACGGACATGTGGACAAGTGGAGCAGGGGAAACTAAAGACTACATGAGTATGACAGCCCACTGGATAGATGTATTGCCTTCCGCAGCAACAACAGCAGCAGCACCAGCAGCAGGATTTCACAAACGCCAACTCGTTCTTAGGCAGGCTACGCTGTGTATCACCAGTTTCCGTAAGAGGCACACCGCTGACAACCTCTTACGGAAACTGAGAGACATCATCGTACAATGGATTAGCCCACTTAGACTCTCCTGGGGATTTGTGATATCTGACAATGCCACCAATATTGTGCGTGCATTACATCTGGGCAAATTCCAGCACGTCCCATGTTTTGCACATATAATTAATTTGGTGGTGAAGAATTTTTAGAAAAATGACAGTGAATTGCGGGCCACCTTCAACATTCAGCGACTGCGTGCCAAAGACTGGAGCGGCAGCAAACAGTCCTGAACCTTATCTGCAAGAGGTAGTAACGAGGTGGAATTCAAATGACATTGACTGGGAAGTTTTGTTTTAAGGCAAGGACACATCGGAAATGTGGGAGGCTTTGAAAGGGTTGCTTGAAAACAATATTCACAAATTCATTCCCATCAGCAGTAAACGCAGGAGTACTAAACAAAAACCAATGTGGCTTAATAAGGATGTCAAGGAAGAAATGGCTAATAAGAAATGTGCTTTCAAAACATTTAAATCTAATGGAGGGGTGGAGTCATTCTGGTATTACAAGGAATGCAATAAAAAATGTAAAAAAGCGAAAAGGGAAGCTAAAATTATAAATGGAAAAAAAAAATCGCTATGGAGAGTAAAACCAATCCTAAAAAGTTTTCTAAATATATAAACAGTAAAAGGTTAAAGGAGGAGAACGTAGGCCCTTTAAAAGATGAATTGGAAGCTTTGATAAATGATGACAAATTAAAAGCAGAAATATTGAACACATTTTTTTCATCAGTATTTACCATGGAGGATGAGCCGGTGACATTAGTGCATAAAAACAGTGAGGGTAATGAATCTTTGCTTGATGCTTGTTTAAGTGAGGAAGTAGTCCTGGAGAGACTAGGTAATGTGAAGATTAATAAATCACCAGGTCCAGACGGTATTTATTCAAGGATTATTATGGAGCTTAGGTTACAGCTAGCAAAACCCCTGTACTTAATTTTCCATAGTTTCATTATTTCAGGCATGGTAACAAGGAAATGGCGCATACAGTAGAGGAAGTAGTGCCTTTATTCAAAAAGGGAAATAAAAATGATCCTGGAAACTATAGACCAGTTAGTTTAACCTCTATAGTGGGTAAAATATTGGAAGGCATTTTGAGGGATAGCATAGGGGATCACCTACAGGCTACAATGTTTATTAGTAAAAGTCAACATGGGTTTGTAAGGGACAGATCACAGATCATGCAAAACCAACTTAATTAGCTGCTACGAGGAAGTCAGCAAGAATCTTGATCATGGAAAAGCAGTGGACGTGGTGTAGATTTTGCAAAAAGCCATCGATACAGTGCCTCATAGGAGACTGATCAACAAATTACGGGAACTTGACCTAGCTAACATTATTTGTACATGGATAAGTAATTGGCTAGATAACAGAGTGCAACGAGTAGTTGTCATAGGGATGTTTTCCAGTTGGGCACCAGTAGTCAGCGGAATACCACAATGGTCAGTTCTTGGCCCTCTGCTCTTCACTATATTTATCAATGATCTAGGAATAGGCCTGGAAAGCACAGTATCAATCTTTGCAGATGATACTAAACTGTGTAAGGTAATTAATTCAGTAGGTGATGTGGAGTCCTTACAGAATGACTTTGTTAAACTGGAAACCTGGGCATCTAAATGGGGAATGAGGTTTAATATAGACAAATGCAAAGTTATGCATTTTGGGGGAAAAAAAAACACACATGCATCCTACACTCTAGATGGGGAAAATATAGGGGTAACTATGGTGGAAAAATATTTGGGGGTGCTCATAGATAATAGGCGTAATAACAGTATGCAAAGTCAAAGTGCAGCAATGAAGGCAAGTAAAGTACTTGCGTGCATTAAACGAGGCATAGAGACAAGAGACGAGGATGTAATCCTGCCACTGTACAAATCATTGGTACGTCCACACCTGGAATATTGTGTTCAGTTCTGGGCACCGTATTATAAAAAAAGATATCGGAGAACCAGAAAAAGTTCAAAGAAGAGCTACTAAACTGATAAAATTGTTAGAAACACTGGCGTACGAGGAAAGGCTTACTAGGTTAAATATGTATACACTAGAAAAGAGGCGACTAAGAGGAGACATTATTAATATCTTCAAATATGTAAAGGGTAATTACAAGGAGCTAGCAGCGGAATTGTTTATTAAAAGAACTCTATATAGGACACGTGGGCACTCGCTTAGGTTAGAGGAGAGGAAATTCCGTACACAACATAGGAAAGGGTTCTTCACGGTAAGGGCAATAAAGATTTGAAACTCCCTGCCGGAGAGGGTAATAATGACAGACTCTATAAATGTATTTAAAAGCGGATTGGACAAATTCCTAACTGGTAAATGTATCCAGGGCTATAGCATGTAACATATTGACATTACATTATCTGGGAGTGGTAAGAATCATTGTTTTCATTTGGTACTAAGCCATTACTTCAGCATACACATTACAATATGAATAGATTAATACAGAATACAGGTTGAACCCGATGGGCAGTTTGCCTCTTTTCAACCTCACCGACTATGCAAACTATGTAAACCCTCTATATGCTTCAGAGGATGGAGGAGCAGCAAAAGTCCATTCAAGCCTATACATCTACCTATGATATAGGGAAAGGAGGGGGAATGCACCTGACTCAAGCGCAGTGGAGAATGATTTCCGTGTTGTACAAGGTTCTCTAACCCTTCAAACTTGCCACACGTGAAGTCAGTCCAGACGCTGCCAGCTCGAGTCAGGTCATTATCCTCATCAGGCTTTTGCAGAAGCAGCTGGAGAAATTGAAGGAGGCGCTAAGATGGAGCAATTCCGCTAAGTATGTGGGACTTGTGGATGGAGCCCTTCATTCACTTTGCCAGGATTCAAGGGTGGGAAATATGTTGAAATCAGAGCACTCCATTTGGCCACCGTGCTCAATCCTAGGTTTAAAGCCTACGTTGTATCTCTCTTTCCACTGTACACAAGTCTGCAGAGGTGCAAATACCTGCTGATGAGAAAATTGTCAACTCAAGCGGAAGGTGCCCCGTCAACAGTTCCTCCTTCATTTTCTCCCGCAACTGGGGCTGCGAGGAAAAGAATAAAATTTCCCAGCCCACCCAGTGGCGGATTCAGGGGGGGGCACCCAGGCACGTGCCCCCCCTGTCGTTTAGGATGATTTTTGAATCCTTTATATTAACTATACTGGCCGGAGCTGCGCGGCAGTGCGGGGGGTGAGTGGATATGGTGGAGAGCGTGGGCGTGATTTGGAGGCACTCCCTCTACCTCCCTTCAGCCCGGACTGCTGCTGCCGCCGGATCCCGCCACTGCCCGTACTCGGCACAGTGAAGCTCTCGTCTCCGGCGGAGGTGCGGCGGGGGGGACTGCTGCTGCCGCCGGATCCCGCCGCTGCCCGTACTCGGCACAGTGATGCTCTCGTCTCCGGCGGAGGTGCGGCAGGGGGGACTGCTGCTGCCGCCGGATCCCGCCGCTGCCCGCACAATGACAGGGTGAAGCTCTCATATCCAGCATTCCCTGTCACGCAGGCCGGGTGCTGGGCAGCTCAGGGTCTCCAAACTCCTCTCTGGTGCTCTCTCGCCTTTCTGGAGACCCCAGTTGATCAAGGAGCCAGAACCGGCATCTTAACCAACGGCTCCCCTAGTTCTGACCACTGTAAGTGAGATTGGTAAACCTCTGACTGCAAACCTCCGTGCCACCTCCCGCTCCGTGTCACTCATTGTATGGTTGGTTCTATTCTAGCATCTACCCTCATTGTATCCCACATCCTGCATTATTTGCATGCACACATGCTTCCTTACCCTGATTGCACCATACAGTGTCAACTAGCAGTGCAGAGGGGTGAGGAGGCATCCACAAAGCAGCACTGGACCTTTGGTAATATGGGGAGGGGGGGTCTTCTGTGCTTGGGAAGATTATCTATTTGGGGGGGTGGTCTTCAGTTTGCCAGCTGTCAGGATCCCAGCCAACAGTATACCGGCGCCAGAATCCCAACACTCGGCATACCGACACCTATTCTCCCTCTTGGGGGTCCACGACCCCCTTGGAGGGAGAATAGATAGCGTGGTGTGCCACCGCGCTCACCCAGCTGTCGGCATGCCGGTGGTCGGGATTCCGGAGCTGGTATGCTGGCTGCCGGGAGCCCAGCCACCGGCATACCAAACTACACCCATTTGGGGGTAGGGGGGGGGGTCTTCTGTGCTGTGAGGTGTGTAATGGAGGATATTGTAATTTGAATATTGAAGGAATGGGGGAGCTGTGATGTAATGAAGCGTGGAGAGTGCATTGAAGTGGAGTGCTGAGAGGTAGGCATTGAAGGGCGGGTAGCGGTGCTCTGCCCAGAACTAGTTACATACTCTCTCACCCTGTCACCCAAACATCTGCCCTACAGACACTCAACCTGACCCATACCAGACTGGTTCCCACACACTCACCCTGTCCCCTACCAGACCTGTCCCTGCACACTCACTCCTATCCCTACCAGACCTGTCCCTGCACACTCACCCTGTCCCCTACCAGACCTGTCCCTGCACACTCGCTCCGACCCCTACCAGATCTGTCCCTGCACACTCACCCTGTCCCCTACCAGGCCTGTACCTGCACACTCACTCTGTACCCTACCAAACCTGTCCTTGCACACTCACTCTGTCCCCTAGCAGACCTGTCCCCGCACATTCACCTTGTCCCCTACCAGACTTGTCATTTTGAGGTTGTGGCTCGTCGGCATGCCATTCCCTGTGAGGCCACAACCCTTGTTATGAGACCACATTCAGGAGCATGAGCAAAAGAACCCTCCCCCACCGACTTCCACTATCATGGTGCCCCCCATGTGGTGATGCAGGGCAGTTAGGAGTAAGTGTTAACATCTGGTCTGGCCTGAAGGAGCTGCCAACAATTACTGACATGTCTACTGTCACTGCATATGATGCTGTCACCATTGAAAGAATGGTGGAGGATTATATCGGTGACAGCATCCAAGTAGGCATGTCAGACAGTACGTATGTATACTGGCAGGAAAAAGTAGCAATTTGGAGGCCCTTGCACAAACTGACTTTATTTTACCAAAGTTGCCCCCCCTCCTCCAGTGTGTACTCTGAAAGAGCGTTTAATGCAGCCGGTAACCTTGTCAGTGATCGGCGTATGAGGTTACTTCCACAAAATGTGGAGAAGATGATGTTCATCAAAATAAATTATAAATTCCTCTGGGAAGACCTTTACCAGCAATTGCCTCCAGAAAGTACACAGGGACCTGTGATGGTGGATTCCAGTGGGTACGTATTAATACTCTGTGAGGATAAGGATGTAAATACTGAAACGGGGGAGGAATCTGAGTATTAGGATGAGGATGACATCTTGCCTCTGTAGAGCCAGTATGTGCAAGGAGAGATTAATTGCGTTTTTGGTGGAAGGATTAATTGCTTCATTTTTGGTGGGGGCCCATACAAACCAATCATTTCAGCCACAGTCGTGTGGCAGACCCTGCCACTGAAATGATTAGTTTGTTAAAGTGTGCATGTCCTGTTTATACAACATACAGGTGGGTGGGAGGGCCCAAGGACAATTCCATCTTGCATCTCTTTTTTTCTTTGCATTATGTGCTCTTTGGGGCTTAGTTTTTTAAACTGCCATCCTGGCTGCCACTGCAGTGCCACTCCTAGATGGGCCAGGTGTTTATGCCGCCCACTTGTGTCACTTAGCTTAGTCATCCAGCTACCTCGATGCACCCTTTTGGCCTACAAACAATATTGTGAGATGTGAGGTGTCCAGAATAGACTGGAAATTAGTAGAAATTAATGTAATTGAGGTTAATAATACCGTAGGATCAAAAATACCCCCAAATTCTATGATTGTAGCTGTTTTTATGTTTTTTCCCAAAAAATCCAGATCCATAACCAAAACCAAAACTCGATAGGGTGGTTTTGGCAAAACCAATCCAGATCCAAAACATGAACAGAGATCCAGATCCAAAAACCAAAACCCGAAACGTGTCCGCCGCACATCTCTAATTTATATACACAGTTGTGGATTATTTTGTTGGTACCCATAGAGCACTTTGATACATAGCTTCAGACCTCCTTAAAAGTGATAAAATGAAAAGCTATTGTCTCATATACCTGCATGCCTTAGCTATGTCATAGAATAAAGCAAAGACACTTTGTAAATAGATCAAATTATTGCATATTCTCCAAAGATATTCAAAAATGGCTGGATTTATCAGATTGGCTAGTGTTCTTTGGAAAATATAAATGATTGGATGATAATGATATTTCAAACTAATTGCTTTCTTGAATTAACACACGTCTTCAATCTTCTAATCTTTCATTCAGGGTTTTTACAGTGTGTGGAGAAAAGTCACTTTGCTGTTTGGTATCATTGTGTGTGACCAAAGAAAGGAAGGAGTTGTCTGAGATCAGAAAGAAAATTCTAGACAAGCATGTTAAAGGTAAATGCTATAAGACCATCTCTTCCTGTGAGTACAGTTACAAATATTATTAAGAAATTCAAGTCCGTGGGACTGTAGCAAACCTCAGTGACACAGCCGCAACAGGAATATTGACTTCAGATTAAACAGAAGAACAATGAGAATGGTAGATAAGGAAAACATCTAAAGAGTTACAAGTTGAACTTTAAAGTCATGGTATGTCAGTATCTGATCGCACCATTCAACACTTTTTGAGCAACAGTGGGCTCTATGGAAGAAGACCCAGAAAGACTGCACTCCAACTTAAAAATGCCTGGCTGGAATTTGCTAAAATGCATACTGACACAATACTTCTGGAGAGTGTTCTTTGGACAGATGAGTAAACACTGGTGCTTTTGGCAAGTCACTTCAGCTCTGTTCACAGGTAAAAAAAAAAGCTTTAATTAACAAAAAAACCCCACCACCATACCTGTTGTGGAACATGAAGAAGGCCCGTTCATGTTTTGGGGTTTGCTTTACTGCCTCTGGCATGGAGTGCCTTGAATCTGTGCAAGACACAATGAAGTCTCAAGACTATCAAGGGGTTCTGGAGTAAAACATAGTGCGCAGTGTCAGAAAGCTCTGTCTCAGGTGCTCTAACAGAATAACCACCTAACGCATACAGCTAAAATCACCCAAGAGTGGATAAGAACAGAACATTGGACTCTTCTTAAGTGGCTTTCTATGAGCCTGATCTGAATCTTATTTTACAAAGGAAAAGGGGTGGGGGATGGGAAAACTACTGCACTAGTACCATATTCTAAATTGAACAATGAAGAAACCCCAACTTGAAATTCATAACAATTCCTTGTCTTATGTATCAGCTGGGGGTGCTGCCAAACATATATTGTTGCCAATATATATATATAGATAGGTTTTGGAACAAGGAAGAAAAGATTGGTCTTAGGTTTCGCACTAATACAAATGATTTTACTTTTAAAATATATCTTTTATTTCATATACTTAAAAAGCCTGTAACTGTGAAATGTTAAAATAAATTAAAGAACAAGTGAAAGACAAAGTGCAACCTGTGATTATTAAAAAAACCACACACTACACCCACTATGCTGTGCAATGTCTTTATATAAAATACTTCAATTATTGTGTACAATGACCTCGATTATGAGTATGCGTGCTTATCAGAATAACAAAAGTTCCACCTAAGTGAACTGCAATTCTGTCAATCAATTTAATATGATATGGGCTCCTTAAGTGTTACTGTAACATGTATGTTATTAGACATTAAATCTGATAGGGTAGACCGGATAAGCTCAATATGTCCCAATTAGCTCCTTGCCTATCAAAATTGTGACTACATCATCCGATGTTCCCACAATATTCGCTATACCACTATCCTTCTTGATACCAATTGATCTCTTTATATTAACACATAATGCTCACCCACATGCTTTACTAAAATGTGCTTGTCAATGATATGTTCTTTATTCAGAATATGCGTTTTCTCACAGCCTGCGATGAGGTCCAAACTGCGCATGCGTATGCACCGCAATTCGCAGGTGCGACGGACCACAGCAACGGAGATCGATACATAGCGACGAGATGGTGCAAAAAAAAGCAATAAAAAAAAAAAAGACCTCTAACTTCTGACAGTGGCGCCGGCTTCAGCGGGCGCCCACACAGCCCACAGCGCCTGCTGCAGCCGGGGAGCGGGATGCGGGTGGGCGGCGGGCACCTGAGTGGTGACTGTGGTTGCGCCCGTGGGCAGCAGCGCCCCGGGTGCCCGCCCTGCCTAGAACCGCTCCTGTTTGTGTAGGAACTTTAGGAGTAATCACCCTCAGTTTATATTAGTTTATACTGAATATTTACTTAGTACATTCAAGTTTCCTTGTTTTCATGATGGACAACAGACCTTGCATTGGTTCAGCTTACCTAGTACAGTCATACATTGTTCTTTTGTTGTTTACACATTTTTGGAAAGTGCTGCCAAGAGCTTACCTTCACTTGGTGCATGTAAACCGCACAGTTGCTATTTTTGTATAGATTACTATACTATATATTATTACCTCAGCATTATACAGTAATCATAGTATTGTGATATTCTGTTTAAAGTGCAAGGAGTTTGTTTGGTGATCTTATCATCACCTACTGGGGCCCATACATCTGTGACCTATAGCAACAATTCCCCGTTTTGATGATGATTGGGCCTGATCATTGGCAAAATCCAACATGTTGGAAATCCTTGATTCACTGATCTGATCCAAACATGAGTAGATTCGTTGAGTTGGGCATTTTCAACATACTGGATTTTGCCGATTCAATGACAAATTGCTGATCATTAGAGTCCGCCGATTGGTGTATCGGATCAGCAGAATGAGGAATCGTTGCTTGGATGTATTGCCTACAAACTACTCTCTAGGAATGGCTAAAATGAAGTGTGCCACATCTAAGGGGCGAATCCTCATTTCACCGATGATGATAGACAGACTCGGATGACCGGCAATTTCTCAGGGCATTGTCAAAATCCATCATGTTAAAAATCCCTGACTCACTGATTCCAATCATTTTAGGGTTGGAATCAGTGAATCAAGATTGTAAAACATGTTGGATTTTACCGATCACCTGACCCAGGCATCAGCAGAGCGAGGATTGCACCTCATGAAACCTGCGAGTATATATATTTATTTTATTGAAGCATCACACATTAAACATAAGGCTTTACAGGACAGAAATAATGAGGTCAACAATTCACAATAATAAACTAGAACATGAAAGACAGTACTGTTTATTGATATACTTACGAATAAACAGTAAGATATTTTTCTGTAACTGTTTTCGGAATTCACAATTCAAGGACTTTTATCCTATATAATAAAAGGCTACGGCTGCTCCTCATCTCTGTTATGTGCACCGGCGGCCACTAGAAGCTGCGCCACACAGACCAAGAAACTCACAACTGAATCTGCAGGGAGACATTACAGCTTCCTACCCTGCTGCTTCTAATATTATTACAACTGATCTGTCACACTTGCTGAGAGGGGGCTGAGGAGAGAGAGAGAGTAGATAGGGGCAGATAGGGACTGGCGGGGTGGAGGGAGAGTGGGGTAGGGGCAGATAGGCACTGGGAAAAAAAGAGAGAGGGCGGTAGGGTTGTGGCAGATAGGGACTGGGACGGGAGAGAGGGGAAGGGGTTGGGATATATAGGGACTGGGGAGAGATTAAAGTTATAGGGACAGTGGAGAGATGCAGATTTTTTTCCACAGGAGGGTGCCCGACAGAGCTCTGATCGGGGCACGGACACACACCCTATGTACACTGCACCTATACACACTCTACCCCCATACACCTCCATATAGTATCCCCTATATAGAGCACCCCCTCCTCCATATACTGCTCCAGCCATATACCGCATTCTCTGCACCCTTTCCTCCATATACTATGCTGCAACTCCAGGTTACTTGCCATTACGGGACTCAGCAACAAGTAGCAGTAGTAACCAGGAAACTGATGGAGGAACCATCAGACGGTCCCACAGACACACGTGGGAACGAGGGTCAGTGCTGGGGCTGCAGATGATGCGGGTGAGGCAGAGACACGCCTCAGCTGCTTTATACTGTATATACTGTGCGGCAGCGGATGGCCGGAGTCCTGTGCTTGCCCCTCCCACACCCAACACAGGCCATGGACAGACCCCTCCAGCCAGCTGCTGGTGACTACTGGCCTCCTCTACCCCCAGACTGTCCAGTAGCTGTGCGGGGACTGGTGAGATTACACATACCAGGTCTGATTCCCCCACCCCCATGCACTTAGCATGAGAGAGCCTCGGCTCTCAGCAGCAGGACTTCCAGAAACCCGGCAGCTCCCCCCTATAATCCGGCCAGGGTGTCCTGGTGCTTTGACGGGCTTTTAACTAGTCTGCTATAATTACAATTTTTAGGATCAGTGTCCTGGCTCAAAATGTACTTGTTATACTAATTGCATCTACTCTTGGAACACTAATTAAGAGAGATAGGCGTCAGATCAGATCAATGTATATGAAGAGCCAAGTTTTTGTTTCTGCACTTCATTTACTTTCTCTCGAAACAGCAATTTCAGTAGTAGAAAATTCCTATGTCTAAAGGCCCATACACACTGGGCGATTTTGAGCTGAAAGCAGGTCACTTTTGGTGTTTTGAGCTGCTTTCAGCTCAAAGCCGCCCAGTGTGTATGCACAAGCAATGAGCGGTGAGCGCTAATGCGCGCTCCCGCTTCATCGCCAGCAGCCGCCGTTCATCTACTGGTATTACCAGTAGATGAACGGCGGGGTGAGTGGCTTTCCATGGCGTCCTGCTATGGAAAGCCGCTCACCACCACTGGCATCGCTGGGCAAGGGGGAAAAGCGCTCAGTGTGTATGCACTAAGCGCTTTTCAGCCCAGCGATGTCAGCGATCATCGCTGTGCATACACGCTGGGCAAAAACGCCTAGTGTGTATGCACCTTAAGTGAACAAAGTATTTGCAACACTTAAAGAGTTAGCTTGTCATACTAGTAGAGTGGTCATCCACTGTCTAATGCTACCAATCTTGTTACAAAATCAGGTAGGGGGTGTAATAAGGTCTGAGTTAGACAAAAGCCAACCTCGCTTTGTGCATACTATAAATAGAAAAAGCACTTTTGCAAACTCAGACTCTATTACACCCCCAATAGTCTTTATAGTGGGGCAATATAGCCATTATAATTTATTTTTTAACCCATGCATAGTTTTTGTTTTGTTTTTTATAAATGTGATGTAATTTATCAAAATAATTTAATTCCTTTGCTGTCCGTTTCACAAAATCTATTTAAAAAATACAAATTTTGAACTCGGGCACTTTGGATTTATCCTGAATTAAAACATGTATTTAAAAATCTTTATTAGGCATACAATAAAAAGGAATAATAATAATATTATTATTATTATTATTAATAATAATAATGTCTCAAACCTACTACAGGGCATGGGTTAAAAGATCAAAACTACAGTATATAATCAATAGGTGCCTAGCCCTAACCCCCCCTGGTGCCTAGCTCCAACTGTTCCCTTCTGCAACCTAACCCTAAGCCAAGTGCCTAACCTTAACTGTCCCCTTCTGCAGCCTAACCCTCTTCCAAGTGCCCAACCCTCACCCTAAAAATTATGAAAAATCATGTGTCAACCTTTTCTGTGTTTACTATTTGCATGTAAACCTTTTGGTCATATCAATTTAAGTTCATGTCGACTATTTAATTGTTGACACATTGACTGTCTATCTTCCATCCGGAAACCTCTAAACTGTCTATCTTCCATCAGAAGCCCCTCCCCTCTTTATCTATCTATCTAAGTTAAAATATGTATGTATGTATGTATATATATGTTCTTCATAGGCTCCTACATGGCTTGATGGATCTGGACCAAACTTGGTACACATACCCTTCATTATCCAATTTAAAATATTGGCCGGGTTTAAACTAAAAAAATCCACCTCTTTCAGGGCCAGGGCCATATATCTTACATAAAAAAATTAATTGGTATGTTTGTTTGTCTGTACAGTTATGCATTCGGACACCCCTCCACCGATTGGGATAAATCCAACGCGAGGCGGTCCAGTTAGAACCTGGCCAGGTTTTATGGAAGTTAGGGTCCCAGGTTGACCTCATTGTGAAATGTGCCAGATAGCATTTTGACCCAGAGAGTCTATTCTCAGCCTTCCATTGGATGGATGTGGGAGAAAACCTCACAAAGTGGAAACATTGCATCGCAGAAGACAAACTAGGGGGTTGGGGGTCAGTCATAGCCCACAGCGGAATACTCCAAGCAGTACTGTAACCTGGGAAGCCTGTTCTGGGCCTTCCACTTGATGGAATTGGAAGAAAACTCAAATAGGTAACGTTGGATCCCAGAAGACAAACTAGGGGGTTGGGCTTCCAGTCAGACTTCCTGTTGGTGTACGCTGGACAGAACTTTGAGCCTATTCTGGGCCATCCACAGGATGGATTTTGAGGAAAACTACAGAGTGGTAACATTAGATCCCAGAAAACATACTAGGGGGTTGGGGGTTTTGTCAGACCTCCTGTTGATGTACACTGGGTACAGCTTTGACACAAGGAGCCTGTTCTGGGCCTTCCACTGGATGGATTTGGATTAAAACTTTTTTGAACTGTAATAACTGACAGAATTCAATGACCTTAAATAACAATAAATCAATGCACTAAAATAACTGCCTGAAATGGAGGTGGGAAGACAAAACATGTTGCGTACCCAAAAGCCTTGGAATAGCAACACTGATAACAGAAGACAAAATTTAAACCCATCTCGCAATGAAAAGTGATTATAAACTGAACAGAAAGAAAAGCTGGGGATTAGCTACTGGCAACACCTCAAAAACAAAAGTGACACTGGGCAGCCACCTGGTTTGGAAGAACTAATTATTCTGAATGTGCAGACAGTTACGCCCAACTCATTGATAACTTAACTGGAAAATGTAAACCCCAGGCAATGCCGGTTTCTTCAGCTAGTTGTGAAATAAAATGTAGATGTGAAAAGTGTAGATTTACTACGGAGGCTTTATTTCATCATCATACCGACGCCAGGGTCCCAAAGACTGATAATGCCGCCAGCCACAATACCAGCTAATGGGCTATTCCCACTCGTGGGTGTCCACGACACCCATAGAGTGGGAATAGAACCTGTGGTGTGCCACCGAGCCCGCAAGGGGATCATTGAGCTTATGCCCTTGCCGGAATTCTGGTGGCCAGGATCCTGACATTGGTATGCTGAAGGCTGGGATACTGTGCGCCGGCCATGTAACCCCAACCCATGCAGCTATATGCCACACTTTCGTTAACTGCAAATTCGCTGATCTTTGTTTGCAGCCCCATATTTTGCTGTTATTTAAATAATGTATGCATTTTTTTTAATTCCACAAGATGGTGCTATATCTCATTCCTTTACTGTCTTCAACTTTTTAATGCATTGGTTTGTAGGACTGCAAACAGTTCATCTTTTCCAGGTCACTAAAGGATCCTTAAAACGTGAAAGTTGGCAACGACTAGGTGGTCTGGAAAATGTAAACTGTTATGAGTCCAGAGGACTGGGGTTGAGAAACACTGTGATAGTGCATGTCATTTTCTTGGCTTAAACAAGAATAGTTTTTTACACTTTCCATTTGAACCTCCAACCGTTTATTAGGTTCAAAATGGGTGCAGTTTTTTTCTTTAGTGACAATTTGGTGCCATTTATTACATTATTTTCTAGTCCCATACTTTTTTTTTTTATGTATGTCCTGAAGATTGTGCTATACCTCGTTTCTTATCAACCTCCAGCTGGCTTTGTAAAAATAGGATTTTAATTACTTACCGGTAAATCCTTTTCTCGTAGTCCGTAGAGGAAGCTGGGGTCCACATTAGAACCATGGGGTATAGACGGGTCCACCAGGAGCAATTGGCACTTTAAGAGTTTGAGAGTGTGGGCTGGCTCCTCTCTCTATGCCCCTCCTACCAGACTCAGTCTAGAAACTGCCCGAGGAGACGGACATCTTCGGGAGAAGGATTATACACAGATAGTGGCGAGATTCATACCAGCTCACACATACAAGGCAAACCAAGCTAACGAGCTTGAAACTCCGCAAAAGCTGAAACATTACTTAACCAAGTAACAAAGGCAGTACTTAACCAAGAACAAAGTTAAACTGAACCAGATAACCACTGTAGGATCCCGAAGCGCTGGGCGGGCGCCCAGCATCCTCTACGGACTACGAGAAAAGGATTTACCGGTAGGTAATTAAAATCCTATTTTCTCTTACGTCCTAGAGGATGCTGGGGTCCACATTAGTACCATGGGGATGTACCAAAGCTCCCAGAATGGGAGGGAGAGCGCGGAGGCTCCTGCAGTACTGACTTACCAAACTTTAGGTCCTCAGAGGCCAAAGTATCGAACTTGTAGAATTTAGCAAACGTGTTCGACCCTGGCCAAGTAGCCGCTCGGTAAAGTTGGAAAGCCGAGACACCCCGGGCAGCCGCCCAGGAAGAACCCACCTTACGAGTAGAGTGGGCCTTAACAGATTTTGGACACAGCAATCCTGCCATAGAATATGCAAGCTGGATAGTGAACCTAATCCAGCGAGAATTCGTCTGCTTAGAAGCAGGACACCCAATTTTCTTGGGATCATACAAGACAAACAAAGAGTCCGATTTTCTGTGATGAGCAGTCCTCTTCATATAGATCTTTAAAGCCCTCACCACGTCCAAGGACTTTGATGTAATTGTGGAGTCAGTAGCCACTGGCACCACAATAGATTGGTTGATATGAAAAGCCGACACAACCTTTGGAAGAAACTGCCGATGCGTCCTGAGCTCAGCTCTATCTTCATGGAAGATTAAATAGGGGCTTTTACAGGATAAAGCCCCCAACTCCGACACACGTCGAGCAGAAGCTAAGGCCAACAAAGTGATAGCATTCCACGTGAGAAATTGACCTCAACCTCCTGTAAAGGCTCAAACCAATCCGATTGCCGGAACTGCAACACCACGTTAAGATCCCAGGGTGCCGTCGGCGCCACAAAGGGAGGCTGGATGTGCTGAACCCCTTTTAAAAAGGTCTGAAACTCAGGGAGGGCAGCCAATTGTTTCTGAAAAAAATAGAGAAGGCCGAAATCTGGACCTTTATGGATCCAAAACGCAGACCCATATCCACATCTGCTTGCAGGAAGAGGAGAAACCGTCTAAGTTGAAACTTCACCGTAGGAAATTTCTTGGATTCACACCAAGACACATTTTTTCCAAATGCAATAGTAATGTTTAGACGTTACCCCTTTCCTAGCCTGTATCAGGGTAGGAATAACCTTACTCAGAATACACTTACGGGCTAAGATCTGGCGTTAAACCGTCATGCCGTCAAACGTAGCTGCGGTAAGTCCTGATAAGCGAATGGCCCCTGTTGCAGAAGGTCCTCGTGAAGAGGAAGAAGCCATGGTTCTTCCAGCAGTAGATCCAGAAGATCCGTGTACCAAGCTCGCCTTGGCCAGTCCGGAGCAATGAGAATTGCCTGAACCCTTGTTCTCTTTATGAGCTTTAGGATTCTTGGAATGAGTGGAAGTGGAGGGAACACATACACTGACTGGAACACTGACAGAGTTACCAGGGCATCCACCGCCACTGCTTGTGGGTCTCTGGACCTGGAACAGTATCTCCGAAGTTTCTTGTTGAGACGTGTGGCCATCATGTCTATTTGAGGCACGCCCCAACGACAGGTCACGTCTGTGAACACCTCCAGATGGAGGCTCCATTTCCCTGGATGGAGATCATGCCGGCTGAGGAAGTCTGCTTCCCAGTTGTCCACACCCAGAAGGAAGATCGCTGACAGCGCCAACGCGTGCCTTTCTGCCCAGAGTAGGGTTCTTGTCACCTCTGACATTGCAGCTCTGCTCTTTGTTCCTCCCTGTCGGTTTATATAGGCCACCGCCGTTACATTGTCTGACTGTACTTGAATCTCCCGATCTTGTAGAAGATGAGCCGCTTGGAGAAGACCGTTGTACACGGCTCTTAATTCCAGAATATTTATTGGAAGAATGGCTTCCTGATTTGACCATCTTCCTTGGAAGGTTTCCCCCTGGGTGACCGCTCTCCAACCTCTGAGACTTGCATCCGTGGTCAGAAGGATCCAGTTCTGAATTCCGAACCAGCGGCCCTTCATAAGGTGAGGCATTTGCAGCCACCAGAGGAGCGAAATCCTTGCCTTCGGCGACAGACGTATCCTCTGGTGCATGTGCAGATGAGACCATTTGTCCAAGAGATCCAGTTGGAAGGGTCGAGCATGGAATCTTCCGTACTGTAGAGCCTCGTATGAGACCACCATCTTCCCCAGAAGGCGAATGCACTGATGAACCGACACCCGGGCAGGCTTCAAGACATCCCGGACCATAGACTGCATCACCAACGCTTTCTCCCTCGGAAGAAACACCCTCTGCACTTCCGTGTTGAGGATCATCCCCAGGAAAGACAATCTCCTTGCCGACTCCAAATGTGATTTCGGAAGGTTGAGGATCCAACTGTGATTCCTGAGCAGTTGAGTCGTAAGAGTAATCGACTGTAACAACCTCTCCCTGGATACTGCCTTTATCAGCAGATCGTCCAGGTACGGAGTTATGTTTACTCCCTGCCTGCGGAGGAGAACCATCATCTCCGCCATCACCTTGGTGAACACCCTCGGTGCTGAGGAGAGGCCGAATGGCAGAGCCTGAAACTGATAGTGACTGTCTAACAGTGCAAATCTGAGATAAGCCTGGTGCGGCGGCCAAATTGGAATGTGGAGGTACGCATCCTTGATATCCAGGGATACCAGAAATTCTCCCTCCTCCAGACCTGAGATCACCACTCTCAGAGATTCCATTTTGAATTTGAACTCCCTCAGATAGGGGTTTAATGATTTCAAATTCAAAATTGGTCTGACCGAACCATCCGGTTTCGCTACCACGAAAAGGTTCGAATAGTAACCCTTGTGGAACTGGGACAATGACCTGTGACCCTGCTAATTTTTGGATGGCTTCCTGTAGGATAGCCCTGTGGGCAGCAAAGTTGGCAAGCCCGATTTGAAGAATCGGTGAGGCGGGAGCTCCTGAAATTCCAGCCTGTACCCCTGGGACACAATATCTTGCACCCAGGGGTCCAGGCCCGATGTCACCCAAACGTGACTGAACCTTCTGAGCCTCGCCCCCACCGGTCCTTCCTACAGGCCGTGCGGTCCACCATCATGCTGAGGATTTTGATGTACCAGAAGCAGGCTTCTGGTCCTGGGAGCTTGCAGCAGCAGGTTTTTAGGATTTTGCCCGCCCTCCTGAAGGTGTTATGTGGCTTTTTTGTTCTCGATTTAGGAGTCCGAAAGGACTGTGACGTAGCTGAAGAAAAGGCTTTCTTTGTGGCAGGTGCAGCTGAAGGAAGAAAAGGTGACTTACCCGCCGTTGCTGTGGAGATCCACGCATCTAGCGCTTCCCCAAATAGGGCCTGACCTGTGTAGGGTAGGTTCTCCACGCCTTTCCTGGATTCCATGTCGGCAGACCATTGGCGCAGCCAGAGTCCTCTACGAGCTGAGACCGACATGGAAGATATCCCAGCAGCCATCGAACCCAGGTCCTTCATGGATTCCAACGTAAATTCCGCAGAATCCTGTATGTTACGTAGGAACAATTCAATGTCACATTTATGCATTGAATCCAATTCCTCAAGTAACGTGCCTGACCACTTTACTATAGCTTTAGAAATCCAAGCAGAGGCAATAGTAGGCAATAATATCGCCCCTGAAGCCGTGTATATGGATTTGAGCGTAGTGTCAATTTTACGATCAGCCGGTTCTTTCAACACGGCAGATACCGGGACAGGTAAAACCACCTTTTTTGACAGCCTGGATAGCGATGCGTCAACTATAGGTGGGGTTTCCCATTTCTTTCTATCCTCCTCAGGGAAGGGGAATGCAACCAGAACCTTTCTTGGGATCTGGAATTTTTCTCTGGGTTTTCCCAGGATTTTTTGAATACAGCATTAACTTCTTTAGACGCAGGAAAGGTTAGCGAGGCTTTCTTCGTATCGGTGAAGTAAGCCTCCTCAACCTGCTCAGGTATTGTGTCAACAATATTTAACACATCTCTAATGGCTTCAATCATTAACTGCACCCCTTTTGCAAGAGATGCTGCCCCCCTCAGCACTTCCCCATCACCGTCTACCGTGTCGGAGTCTGTGTCGTCTTGCATAATCTGAGCAAGAGCACGTTTTTTAGAGTGAGTACCAGGGGGCCCTGAAGGTGCCGACCTGGACCAAACAGCCATAGAGGTCTGTAAAACCAGAGTTGCATTTTCATTTTGTGCTACTCTAGTAGAAATCACACTCTTGATAGAGGTTAACCACTCCGGTTCTCTTAATGGAATCTGTGCTAAACCAGAGCAATCCTGATTACATGGAATGGGATCATTCTGAGATGACATATCTTCCACAGCATGCGACACAGAATCGCTAGGCATGGCTTATGTGAGATAGCAAGCACCCCCCCCCCCCACACACACACAGGGAAATGGCAGACAGTTTCCCCACTAAGAATGCCAAGAGAGACACAGAGTTTGGAGCCAACCCACACACAGCACCTTGGGAGATAAGGACACCCCTTACCAGCGCTAACTGTGTACCTTACTAGGTTACACCGTCTAAATCACAGCCTCTCCCCCCTTCTACAACCCCCTGGTACCGTTACAAGGCAGCTGGAGTCGATGTGGAGGGACAGCTCTCCCCTGTCAGCGTCTGCATGCAGTAAAGATGGCGTTGAACGCTGCTGGGTCCTCTCCGAGAAGCTCCGCCCACTTCCATGGCGCTGGCACCCGCTCATATTTGAATTTTTATACTGGCCTGACGTGAAATGCTGGCGGTGATCCGGGGTACCCGACAGGCTGTGTGACCAGTTTAGGGTGTAGGCGCTGGCTCAGGGCTCCCCTTACAGCACCGCACCATGTACCACTGCGCTCCCTACCCTGTTGCTGCCATCTTCACACCGGCTCCTCGCTTGTCAGGGGGCCAGTGACTAACTCGCCACTGACGTCTGCTGGGGTGAGCGATCCCCTGTGGCGGCGATCGATCTGTCCCCTCAGTAGCTCAGTGTCCTGTCAGCGGAGATAGTGGCTCGCACCCCACAGGGCGGACACTACTCCCCCCCCCCCTTAGTCCTACGAAGCAGGGAGGCTGTTGCCAGCAGCCTCCCTGTGCCTAAACTCTATTCAAAAAATTTAAACTAAAGAAACTCCTATGGAGCTCCCCTAGTTGTGACCGGCTCCTCTGGGCACATTTTCTAAACTGAGTCTGGTAGGAGGGGCATAGAGGGAGGAGAAAGCCCACACTCTCAAACTCTTAAAGTGCCAATGGCTCCTGGTGGACCCGTCTATACCCCATGGTACTAATGTGGACTCCAGCATCCTCTAGGACGTAAGAGAAATAAATATAATTCCTTATCAACTTTCAGTTTTCTTTCACTGGAAAAATGCATGCTACAACAAGGAGCTATTACAAACTTTTTCAACCTCCAACCATCTGTTATTATTTAAAAAAATGGATGTCACTTTTTTTTTATAGTAATAATAGGATTTTAATATCTACCGGTAAATCCTTTTCTCTTAGTCTGTAGAGGATGCTGGGGTCACCATTAGAACCATTGGGTATAGACTGGATCCGCAGGAGACATGGGCACTTTAAGACTTTGAAAGGGTGTGAACTGGCTCCTCCCTCTATGCCCCTCCTCCAGACTTCAGTTATAGGAACTGTGCCCAGGGAGACGGACATTTCGAGGAAAGGATTTATTGTTAAACAAAGGTGAGATTCATACCAGCTCACACCTCAAGCATGCCGTACAACGTGGCATTCAACAGAACACAAGCCAACGACATGAACAAATGCAGCAACATGCTGACAATAACGTAATACAACATGTGTGTAACCACAACCACTAACTGCAGATACAGTACGCACTGGGACGGGCGCCCAGCATCCTCTACGGACTAAGAGAAAAGGATTTATCGGGAGGTATTAAAATCCAATTTTCTCATACGTCCTAGAGGATGCTGGGGTCACCATTAGAACCATGGGGTTATACCAAAGCTCTAGAACGGGCGGGAGAGTGCGGATGACTCTGCAGCACCGATTGACCAAACTTAAGGTCTTCATCGGCCAAAGTATCAAACTTGTAGAACTTTGTAAATGTGTTTGACCCCAACCAAGTAGCCGCTCGGCAAAGTTGCAATGCCGAGACCCCTCGGGCAGCCGCCCAGGATGAGCCCACCTTTCTAGGAGAATGGGCCTTCACCGATTCCGGTAACGGCAATCCAGCCGTGGAATGAGCATGCTGAATCGTGTTACAGATCCAGCGTGCAATGGTCTGCTTGGAAGCAGGACACCCAACCCTGTTGGGAGCAAACAGGACAAACACAGCCTCTGTTTTGCTAATCTGAGTCGTTCTGGTGACATAAATCTTCAAAGCTCTGACCACATCCAGAGATTTTGACTCAGCGAAGGCGTCAGTAGCCACGGGTACCACAATAGGTTGGTTTATGTGGAAAGAGGAAACCACCTTCGGTAGAAATTGTTGACGTGTCCTCACTTCAGCTCTATCTTCATTGAAGATCAAATAAGGGCTCTTGTGAGACAAGGCCGCTAACTCAGACACCTGCCTTGCAGATTCCAAGGCCAACAGGATGACCACTTTCCAAGTGAGGAATTTTAACTCCTCCTTCCGTAAAGGTTAAAACCAATGTGATTGAAGGAACTGCAACACCACATTAAGATCCCATGGTGCCACTGGAGGCACAAATGGAGGTTGGATGTGCAACACGCCCTTCACAAAAGTCTGAACTTCTGGAAGGGAGGCCAATAGTTTCTGAAAGAAAACCGATAAGACCGAAATCTGTACCTTAATTGAGCCCAATTTTTGGCCCGCATCCACACCTGCTTGTAGAAAATGGAAAAACCGTCCTAGTCGAAACTCTTCCATAGAAGCCCCCTTGGATTCACAACAAGAAACATATTTTCTCCAAATAAGGTGGTAATGTTTAGACGTAACCCCTTTTCTGGCCTGAATAAGTGTGGGAATGACTTCACTGGGAATACCCTTACGGGCTAGCATTTTGCGCTCAACCGCCATGCCGTCAAACGTAGTCGCGGTAAGTCCTGATACACGCACGGCCCCTGTTGTAACAGGTCCTCCCGCAGAGGAAGAGGCCAGGGATCTCCTATGAGTAATTCCTGAAGATCTGGATACCAAGCCCTCCTTGGCCAGTCTGGGACAATGAGGATCGCCCGGATCTTTGTTCTTCTTATGATCGTTAGAACCTTTAGAATGAGAAGTGGAGGAAATACATACACCGACTGAAACACCCACGGTGTCACCAGTGCATCCACTGCAATTGCTTGAGGGTCCCTTGACCTGGAACAATATCTCTGAAGCTTCTTGTTGAGACGAGATGCCATCATGTCTACTTGAGGAACTCCCCAACGACTTGTCACCTCTGCGAAGACTTCTTGGTGGAGGCCCCACTCTCTTGGATGGAGATCGTGTCTGCTGAGGAAGTCTGCTTCCCAGTTGTCCACTCCTGGAATGAAGATCGCTGACAGAGCGCCAGTATGCTTTTCCGCCCAGCGGAAAATCCTTGTGGCTTCTGACATTGCCGCTCTGCTTTTCGTTCCGCCCTGCCGGTTTATGTACGCTACTGCTGTTACATTGTTCAACTGGATCAGTACAGGCAGATCTCGAAGAAGATGTTCCGCTTGCAGAAGACCGTTGTAAATGGCCCTTAACTCCAGAACATTTATGTGGAGACAAGTTTCCTGACTTGACCATCTTCCTTGGAAGTTTCTCCCCTTGTGACTGCCCCCCAGCCTCGGAGGCTTGCATCCGTGGTCACTAGGATCCAGTCCTGTATCCCGAACCTGCGCCCCTCTAGGAGGTGAGAGCTGTGCATCCACCACAGGAGTGATACCCTGGTCTTGGAAGACAGGATTATCCTCCGGTGCATGTGTAGGTGGGACTTGGACCACTTGTCTAACAGGTCCCACTGGAAAACTCTGGCATGGAACCTGCCAAACTGAATGGCCTCATAGGCCGCAACCATCTTCCCCAGCAACCGAATGCATTGATGGATGGACACTCTTGCTGGTTTCAGAATTTGTTTGACCAGACTCCGAAGTTCCAGAGCCTTTTCCACTGGAAGAAAGACTCTCTGTAGTTCTGTGTCCAATATCATTCCCAAAAAACGACAACCGCGTCGTCGGAATCAACTGTGATTTTGGCAAGTTTAGGAGCCAACCATGTTGCTGAAGAACTGTCAGGGAGAGTGCAACTTTTTGCACCAACTGGTCCCTGGATCTCGCCTTTATCAGGAGATCGTCCAAGTATGGGATAATAGTGACTCCTTGCTTGCGAAGGAGAACCATCATCTCCGCCATCACTTTGGTGAAAATCCTCGGAGCCGTGGACCAAACGGCAACGTTTGAAATTGGTAATGACAATCCTGAATTGCAATCCTCAGGTAAGCCTGATGCGGGGGATAAATGGGAACATGCAAGTAGGCATCCTTTATGTCCATCGACACCATAAAATCCCCTTCCTCCAGACTGGAGATCACTGCTCGGAGAGACTCCATCTTGAATTTGAATTTCTTTAGGTAGAAATTTAGGGATTTCAGGTTTAGGATTGGTCTGACCGAGCCGTCCGGCTTCGGGACCACAAACAGGCTTGAATAAAAACCTTCTCCCTGTTGTGACTGGGAAACCCTGACGATAACTTGATTTTGACACAACTTTTGTATATTGCGTCGCAAACTACCTCCCTGTCCGGAAGAGAAGCTGGTAAAGCCGATTTAAAAAAACGGCGAGGGGGAACGTCTTGAAACTCCAACTTGTACCCTTGGGATACTATTTGTAAAACCCATGGGTCTAGGTCTGAACGAACCCAAAACTGACTGAAGAGTTTGAGATGCACCCCCACCGGTGCGGACTCCCGCATAGGAGCCCCAACGTCATGCGGTGGAATTAGCAGAAGCCTGGGAGGACTTCTGCTCCTGGGAACCTGACAAGGCTGGTGATCGTTTACATCTTTCCCTTCCTCTAGTAGCAAGGAAGGAAGAACCTCAGCCTCAGACATGACGTGTACGAAACACCCACAGACACACTGGGCTTATAGGGGACAGACCCACAGAAAGCCTGTCAGAGAGACACAGAGGGAATTTGCTAGCTCACACCCCAGCGCCAAATCAAAGGGTCTGAAGCGATTACCAAAATGCCCCAGACCTGTAGCGCTTTTTATATTATATTATTGCACCAAATAACCTGGGTCCCACCCCGTTTTGCACCCCGATACTTGTTCAGTAGTGTGAGGAAGGACCAGCGTCTCTGCAGCCAGCAGAGATGAAATGGCGCCAAGTGAGCTGTGGGGACGAAGCTCTGCCCCCTTAATGGCGCGCTTCCGTCCCACTCTTTGTAATACTGATTATACTGGCGGGGGTTAGGACAGTGCCTTTGCACTAATGTCCTCTCTTGCCAGTTTATGCTAAGGATTTTTAGCTGCCCAGGGTGCCCCCCCGCGCCCTGCACCCAGTAGTGCTGTGTGTGTGCGGGAGCTTGGCGCGCAGCGTCCGCTCGCTGTGCGGTACCTCGGGGAAATGCTGTCACTGAAGTCTTCTTTCTTCTTCTACTCACCTGTCTTCTGGCTCTGTAAGGGGGGTGACGGTCGGCTGTGGGAGCGAGCATCTAAGCGTAACCCAGCGATCAAACCCTCAGGAGCTAATGGTGTCCTGTAGCCAGAAGCAGAGCCATTAAACTCACTAGAAGTTGGTCATACTTCTCTCCCCTCAGTCCCACGAAGCAGGGAGGTTGTTGTCAGCAGCCTCCCTGAACATAAAAAACCTAACAAAAAGTATTTTCAGAGAAACTCAGTAGAGCTCCCTGTAGTGCGTCCAGTCTCACTTGGCACAATTCTAAAACTGGAGTCTGGAGGAGGGGCATAGGGGGAGGAGCCAGTTCACACCCTTTCAAAGTCTTAAAGTGCCCATGTCTCCTGCGGATCCCGTCTATACCCCATGGTTCTAATGGTGACCGCAGCATCCTCTAGGACGTATGAGAAATAGTAATGCATGCAGTATTACTCTTTCCAATATACAGTATCCGCTTACTACATCTACACGACTTTCTGCTGTTTTATATTTTACTTGGTTTATATAAAGTAATTTTAACTTGTTATGTACATGTTGTTTTATACATTCTATCAACTTTGGTGACTATTGTATTGGCCAATGAGGCCTTTTGTGTGCAGTTTCACTTATTGTGTTTACCATCTTACTGTGTCTGGTTTTATTACAGATTTGCTCATAATTGTACAGCAGTATATATTGATGCTATATAAATATTTAATAAAGAATGCTAATTGTCTGCAATTTTCCCAAAATTTTAAAAATGCATGCTCATGAAAAAAAAATCCACAAGATGGTGCTATTGCTCTTATTCCCTTAATGTCAAACTCATATATTATAATGCCTGCACTTTTTTTAAAAAAAATTCACAAGATGGTGCTATACAGGGTGAGTATACCTTATCCAAAATCCCACAATTTTGGGTCCCCTACTGAGTAATAACATATATATAGATATATTATATAGATATATAATATCTACTGAGTAATAACATATATATAGATATATTATATAGATAAATAATATCTATATATATGTGTCATTATCTCAGTAGGGGACCCAAAAATGTGTGATTTAGGATAAGGGATACTTAACCCTGTATCACTTTTCTGCATTTCCAGTCTCCAAATGCAATATTTTATTATAATACTTTAATTCAGACACTTCTCTATAAGATTGCACAAAACGTGCTACGACATTCCTTCGCTACCTCAAGTTTTATTTTAATATTACATGATGTTCTAAGGCAGGGGTGGGGAACCTCCGGCCCGCGGGCCGTATAAGGCCCGCGAAGCCGTTTGGTCCGGCCCACCCGCTCCTCTCAGTGAGACACGCCGCCACACAGTCCGGCGGCAGCGTGTCTCAGCTGTCACCACACGGAGGAGAGCGCGGCTATTGTCGGGCGGCGGCGGCGTGTAGGACTTGAAACCAGCCGCCGGTTCGTGAGCCAATCAGAGCCCGCGGGCCGGCAGCCAATCAGGAGCCGCGGCTGCCGGTCCGTGAGCTCTGATTGGCTCTCGAACCGGCGGCTGGTTTCAAGTCTTACACGCCGCCGCCCAACATAGCCGTGCTCTCCTCCGTGTACCCGCCGAAAGGAGCGGTAAGCGGGATGGGGGGGGGGGGCATCTGCATACCTGGCACTGTGGGGGGTCATCTGTATATCTGGCACTGTGGGGGCATCTGTATACCTGGCACTGTGGGGGCATCTGTATACCTGGCACTGTGAGGGGCATCTGTATACCTGGCACTGTGGGGGCATCTGTATACCTGGCACTGTGGGGACATCTGTATACCTGGCACTGTGGGGGCATCTGTATACCTGGCACTGAGGGGACATCTGTATACCTGGCACTGAGGGGGATTTGTATACCTGGCACTGTGGGAACATCTGTATACCTGGCACTGTGGGGGCATCTGTATACCTGGCACTGTGAGAGGCATTTGTATACCTGGCATTGTGGGGGCATCTGTATACCTGGCACTGTGAGGGGTATTTGTATACCTGGCACTGTGGGGGCAATTGTGGATCTGGCACTGCACTATTGGGGGCATATGTGTATCACGTCCCATTTTAACTGGCCTCACCCATTTTTTTGGCACGCGCGGGGCAGACTTGTATGGCTCCCGAAGGATTTTATAAATATCCAAATGGCCCTCGGTAGAAAAAAGATTCCCCACCCCTGGACTAGGGCGTATGGGGTACATGACCAGACTGGGTGTGGATCATTAGATCGACAGTGTCTAGGTCGACAGGGTCAGAAGGTCGACATGTTCTAGGTCAAAAGGTCGACATGAGTTTTTTTAGGTGTTGTTTTCTTCGTAGAGTGACCGGGAACCCCAATTAGTGCACTGTGTTCCCTCGCATGCTTCGGGCAAGGTGCTTCGCTTTGCTCGGCACAGATTACCATTCCAATCGTAGTCCACGTGGATCGTTAAGTATGAAAAAGTCAAAAAAATTATTTAAAAACAAAACAAAACTCATGTCGACCTTTTGACTTAGAACATGTCGACCTTCTGACCCTGTCGACCTACTGACTGTCGATCTGTAGTGGTCGACCTAGACACTGTCGATCTTCAGACCGGATCCCGACCAGACTGTGCAAGGGGCTAATATAGTAAAGGGAATAATGAAATACAGGGCACGGGATGCGGTCAAGATGCCGGGGGTCAGGATATTGACGCAGGAACCCAGACATCCGTCAGAATGTCTACGTTGGAATACCTTGTGCTATACACGCTGCATTCACTATTAAAAGAAGAGAACATTGGAGATTGGAATGGAATGTATTATAGCTTCCCTTTTGGAATTCCCTTAGAACAGGGGTGGGGAACCTTTTTTTCTACCAAGGGCCATTTGGATATTTATAAATCCTTTGGGGGCCATACAAAAATTATCAACTTAAAAATTAGCCTGCCCCCATTAGATATGACCCCTAGTAGCGCTGCTTACACACACACACATTAAAAGAAAGAAAAAACACATTACTCACCAGCCCCGCTCCTGCTTCCAGACCCTTGCCCTCTGCCTGGCTGCCCGCTCCTCAGAACTATGGGAGAGACGTCATGACATCTCTCCCATTGCACCGCACAGGCACACACTGCCAGAACCGGAAGCCGGAGCTCAGGAGTGAGCTCCTACCTCCAGCTGCTGCTGAGGGGAAGAAGCCGGGTGCCCGCTAGTAACAAAATCTCAGCGGGCGCCTGGCATCTCCCTTGGTTAGGTGAGCCTGTGAGGGCCAGATTAAGTGGCTTTGCGGGCCTTCTACTGCCCGCGGGTCTGAGGTTCCCCACCCCTGCTCTACCATGTTTCAAGCCGACACCATCAGGCCTAGTACTTGCACCCCTGAGTGTATCGACACTCTTGGGCAAGAGAGGAAGTATCTTATCCTGTCCTGAAGCTTCAGGACCTTCTCTGGAGACAGATACAGCCGTTGACTGTGTGTGTCCAGCAGTGCCCCCAGGTGCACCATGCTCCGAGCAGGGACCAGCGAGTACTTCTTCCAGTTAATGAGCCATCTGTGGGCTTGTAGGAAGTTTACAGTCAGTTGCAGATGACTGAGGAGGACATCGTGGGAGTTTGCCAGGATCAGCAAGTCATTCAGATACGGCAGGATTCTGGCGACGGAGATGGGCCGGCATCACAACCATAACATTGGTGAAGATCCGAGGGGCCGTGGCCAGTTCAAATGGCAGAGCCTGGAAATGATAGTAAAGGTTACCAATAGCAAACCGCAGATATTGCTGATGCAATATGGCAATAGGTATTATGCAGGTAAGCATCTTGTATATCCAGGGATACCATATAATCTCCGGGTTCCATGGCCAGTACAATTGAGTGCAGTGTTTCCATACGGAACTTGGATACTCTCACAAACTTTGATTTGAGGTTGAGTATAGGCCGGAAAGACCCATTGGGTTTCGGTACTATATACAGGGTGGAGTAGTATCATCTGCCTCTCTGGGATAGAGGTATCGGCACCACCACTCTTGGTCGTGAGCTCCCTCCTGGAAACATTTCCAGAGCTTGTGCCTGTAACGGATCTGAAGGGATAACTGTTGTGCAGAACTGGCGAGAGAGATGTCTCTTGAAATAGACTACATACCTGTGAGAGACAACTTCTCGCACCCTTGCATCTGAAGTGGTCTTTAACCAGACCTGGGTGAATAGCACAAGTCGACCTGCCACCCTGGGGTCCTCCAGGGGGAGGCTTGTCCCATCATGCAGCAGGCTTGTCATGTTTAGAAACAGACTGACGGGTTGCCCAGGATTGTTTAGCCTTGGGCTTTGAAAGCATGAGATTGTCTCAGGCATGCCTGACCTTTTGCTTTCCCTTGAGGCCTAAAGGAGTGAATAGTGGTACCTTTTGCCTTCTGTGCAGAAGGAGTAGTGTAAGGGAGAAAGGCAGTCTCAGCAGCCGCCAGGTCAGTCACAATTTTATTGAGGTCTTCCCCAAACAGGATGTCTTCCTTAAAAGGGAGTACCTCCAAGTTCTTTTTGGAGTCCAGGTCCACCTTCCATGACCTCACAGAATATGGCGAGCCAGGATGGACGTAGTCGATGCCTTGGCCGTCAACACACCTGCCTCACATGATGCATCCTGAATGTAATAAGCGGCGGTGGTCATGTGAGACAAGTACTGTCTGGCAATGTCAGATATTTCCTGAGGCAGCTCTTCCTCTAATGCCTGAACCCATGCTTCAATTCCTTTTTGCAGCCCAAGAGGCTACTATAGTGGGTCTATGTACAGCACCTGTAAGGGAGTAAATAGCCTTCAGGCATCCTTCCACACGCTTATCTGTCAGTTCCTTCAGTGAGGTGACAGGCAGTGTAGATGACACCACTAGACGGATGACATGGGAATCCACTGGTGGTGAATTTTCCCACTTGTTACACAACTCTGTAGGGAGAGGATATTGAGCTACCATCCTTTTAGACAGGGAGAATTTAATTCCTGAAAAAGACCAGGGTTCTTGTTGTATGTCCAATAGATGGTCAGAAGTAATAACGTTTTAGTTACCTGCTGACGTTCAAACCTATCTGGTTTCTTAGACACCGTAGTGAAATCCTCGTCATCATCAGTGATTTGTAGGATCTGTTTAATAGCAACCACTAAGTTAGGAACATCAACCTTAGTAGATTCCTCGTCAGAAGCAGCTGTGTCAGTGTCTGACGGAACAGTATACTCCCCATCCTCTTCAGAAGAATCTTCTGACAGATTAGTGGATTGTGAGGAGGAAGTAGCCCGCTTAGATGACCCCATGACGCGAGCGTTACTTGGGGCAGTTTTATGTCTAACCAAGGAGTGACTCCATTGTTGCAACTGAGCAGACAAATTATCCGCCGAAGGCGGATTTACCATAGGGACAATATGTGGCTGTAATTGCACAGGAGGTTCCATAGTCACAAGCGTATTGAGCATAGTTGAGTACGCCACCCAAGGTGGCTCCTGATTGGTTACAGGAGCCGCGGACTGACTAGGAGATGTATGGCACATAGTACACAGACCGTCATACAAAACCTCCCCCTCAGGCAAATCCTTGGCGCATGTGCTGCAGGAGCGTCCTCGGATTTCCCATGTGTGTTAGACATTAGTGAATGCAACCACAGAGTGTATTAGTACGATACAGCCAGAGTACAATACCTGCGAATAAATACCCTAGTATGTGACTGCGTACACAGTACACAAACACCAGCGAATAAGTCCGGTATTAAGCGACTGAGCCCGCAGTACACACCAGCGATTAAATCCGGTATTAGGTGACTGAGTACACAGTAGAGTACACTTTAATCGGAAAATACTGTGACGCACTATATATGGACCCTGATGCACCTAGTCCCCTAGGGTACAGAATACAGTGACAGATATAGCTGGGATACACTGAAAGTGAAATCCACACAGCAGATACAGGCACACACAGTCACAGTGACAATGCAGATAAATATTTTAGTAATACAATAAAACTGCACTGGACTAGTATATGTATATTATAATAAGAATTTACTCACCGGTAATTCTATTTCTCGTAGTCCGTAGTGGATGCTGGGTACTCCGTAAGGACCATGGGGTATAGACGGGCTCCGCAGGAGACTGGGCACTCTTAAAAGAAAGATTAGGTACTATATCTGGTGTGCACTGGCTCCTCCCTCTATGCCCCTCCTCCAGACCTCAGTTAGGGAAACTGTGCCCGGAAGAGCTGACATTACTAGGAAAGGATTTGGAATCCAGGGTAAGACTCATACCAGCCACACCAATCACACTGTACAACTCGTGATAACTATACCCAGTTAACAGTATGAACAATAACTGAGCCTCTCTCAACAGATGGCTCATACAATAACCCTTTAGTTAAGCAATAACTATATACATGTATTGCAGAGTCCGCACTTAAGACGGGCTCCCAGCATCCACTACGGACTACGAGAAATAGAATTACCGGTGAGTAAATTCTTATTTTCTCGGACGTCCTAGTGGATGCTGGGTACTCCGTAAGGACCATGGGGATTATACCAAAGCTCCCAAACGGGCGGGAGAGTGCGGATGACTCTGCAGCACCGAATGAGCAAACTCAAGGTCCTCCTCAGCCAGGGTATCAAACTTGTAGAATTTTGCAAAAGTGTTTGAACCCGACCAAGTAGCAGCTCGGCAAAGTTGTAAAGCCGAGACCCCTCGGGCAGCCGCCCAAGAAGAGCCCACCTTCCTCGTGGAATGGGCTTTTACTGATTTAGGATGCGGCAGTCTAGCCGCAGAATGTGCAAGCTGAATGGTGCTACAGATCCAGCGAGCAATAGTCTGCTTTGAAGCAGGAGCACCCAGCTTGTTGGGTGCATGCAGGATAAATAGCGAGTCAGTTTTTCTGACTCTAGCCGTCCTGGAAACAAAGTTTCAGGGCCCGGACTACGTCCAGCAACTTGGAATCCTCCAAGTCCCTAGTAGCCGCAGGCACCACAATAGGTTGGTTCAAATGAAACGATGATACCACCTTAGGGAGAAATTGGGGACGAGTCCTCCATTCTGCCCTTTCCATATGGAAGATCAGATATGGGCTTTTACATGACAAAGCCGCCAATTCTGACACACGCCTAGTCCAAGCTAAGGCCAAAAGCATGACCACTTTCCACGTGAGATATTTTAGCTCCACGGTCTTAAGTGGCTCAAACCAGTGGGAATTTAGGAATCCAACACACGTTAAGATCCCAAGGTGCCACTGGAGGCACAAAAGGGGCTGAATATGCAGCACCCCTGTAACAACGTCCGAACTTCAGGCAGTGAAGCCAGTTCTTTTTGAGAGAAAAAGGGATAGGGCCGAAATCTTGGCCTTTATGGATCCTAATTTTAGGCCCATAGTCACTCCTGACTGTAGGAAGTGCAGGAATCGACCCCCCTGGAATTCCTCTGTAGGGCCTTCCCGGCCACACACCAAGCAACCTATTTTCGCCATATACAGTGAAAAAGTCTTGCTGTCACGTCTTTCCTAGCCTTTATCAGCGTAGGAATAACTGCATCCGGAATGCCCTTTTCCGTTAGGATCCGGCGTTCAACCGCCATGCCGTCCAACGTAGCCGCGGTAAGTCTTGGATCAGACAGGGTCCCTGTTGCAACATGTCCTGACTGAGAGGCAGAGGCCATGGGTCCTCTGAGAGCATTTCTTGCAGTTCTGGGTACCGAGTCCTTCTTGGCCAATCCGGAGCAAAGAATATTGTTCACACTCCTCCGTTTATTACAGTTCTCAGCCCTTGGGTCTGAGAGGAAGAGGAGGGAATATATAGACCGACTGGAACACCCACGGTGTTACTAGTGCGACCACAGCTATCGCCTGAGAGTCCCTTGACCCAGCGTAAAACCTTTTTTATCTTTATTATTGAGGTGGGACGCCATGTAGTCCACCTGAGGCAGTTTCCATCAATTTGCAAAACTGCGTGAAGACTTCCTGATGAAGTCACCACTTTCCCGGGTGGAGGTCGTGTCCACTCCCGGAATGAACACTGCTGACAGTGCGCTTACTTGATTCTCCGCCCAGCGAAGAATTCTGGTGGCTTCTACCCTCGCCACCCTGCTCCTTGTGCCGCCCTGGCGGTTTACATGAGCCCCTGCGGTCTGACTAGATCAGAACCGGTTGGTCGCGAAGCAGGAACTCCGCTTGACTTAGGGCGTTGTATATGGCCCTTAGTTCCAGGATATTGATGTGAAGGAAAGTCTGTTGGCTTGACCACAAACCTTGGAATTTTCTTCCCTGTGTAACTGCCCCCCACCCTCGGAGGCTTGCATCCGTGGTCACCAGGACCCAGTCCTGAATGCCGAATCTGCGGCCCTCGAGAAGGTGAGCACTCCGCAGCCACCACAGGAGAGACACCCTGGCCCTGGGGGATAGGGTGATTAAACGATGCATCTGAAGATGTGATCCGGACCACTTGTCCAGTAAGTTCCATTGTCCTTGCATGGAACCAGCCGAAGGGGATGGCCTCGTATGATGCCATCATCCTTCCCAGGACTCGAGTGCAGTGATGCACCGACACCTGTTTTGGTTTTCAATGGATTCCTGACCAGTGTCATGAGCTCCTGAGCTCTCTCTATCGGGAGATAAACCCTCTTCTGGTCTGTGTCTAGGATCATGCCTAGGCGAGGCAGATGAGCTGTAGGAACCAACTGCGACTTTGGAATATATAGAATCCAGTCGTGTTGCCGTTTCACTTCCAGAAAAGGTGATACGCTGTCCAGCAACTGCTCTCTTGATCTCGCTTTTATGAGATCATCCAAGTATGTGATAATAGTGACACCTTGCTTCCGCAGGAGCACCATCATATCCGCCATTACCTTGGTGAAATTGGTAATGACAATCCCGTACCGCAATTCTGAGGTACGCCTGATGAGGTGGATAAATGGGGACACGAAGGTATGCATCCCTTATGTCCCGATTCATTTCAGGCATGCAATGACCGCTCTTAGCGATTCCATCTTGAACCTGAACCTTTTCAGGTATATGTTCAGGGATTTTAATTCAATATGGGTCTAACCGAACTGTCTGGTTTCGGGATTATAACATGGTCGAATAATAACACCCTCTTGTTGAAGGAGGGGACCCTTGACCACCACCTGTTGAAGATACAAATTACGAATTGCAGTTAACACTGGCTCCCTCTCTTGGGGGGAAGCCCGCCGGGTCCTCGGTGAGGGGGCATCTTCTCACAGTCCAGCCTGTATCCCTGCGATACAATTTCTATTGCCCAGGGATCTAACAGGGAGTGAACCCACTTGTGGCTGAACTTACGAAGGCGTGTCCCCACTGGGCCTAGCTCCGCCTGTGGAGCCCCAGCGACATGCGGTGGATTTTTGTAGAGGCCGGGGAGGACTTCTGTTCCTGGGGACTAGCTGTGTTGTACAGCTTCTTTCCTCTGCCCCCGGCTCTGACAAGAAAGGACGCACCTCAGGCTTTCTTGTTTCTTTATTCGAAAAGCTGCATTTAATAATGTCGTGCTTTCCTAGGCTGTGCAGGAATATAAGGCAAACTATCAGAATTACCAGCTATAACTGTGGAGACCAGGCCCGAGAACCTTTCTCCACACAATCCTCAGCCTTCCATATGCCTCTTAAGTCGGCATCATCTGTCCAATGTATATTCTACAGGACACGTCAAGCAGAAATCGACATAGCTTTTGTCTCTAGGACCCAGTATACTCATGTCCCTTTGGGCATGCTTTATAATTATATATCTATCACTTAAGACAGCATCTTAAAATATTTATATGCATACTAGGGTCTCAATCTCTGCTGATAAGGTACCTGTCCACGCTGCCACAGCGCTATAAACCCATGCCGACACAATCGCCGGTCTGGGTAGTATACTAGAATGTGCACGCTATCTGCAGGATCCCTGAGAATAGCTAGTGCAAACAGGACACCCAAGGGGAAGATTCTCAACACATCCTGGCCCTAGTGGGGAAAGGATACAGCCTGAGAATTCTCTTGTGGGAAGCTGCCGTCTCTTGTCTGGAGATTCCCGCTCTTTTTCCTCATGAGAGGAGGGAAATTCACCTCAGCATTCTTCCCCTTAACATGTGTACTCTCGTGTCAGGGACAGATGAGTCATCAGTGATATGCAAATCATCTTTTATTCCAATAATCATATATTGAATATCTTATAGCCCTCTTGGCTGTAACTTTGCATTATCGTAGTCGACAGTGGAGTTAAACTCCGTGTCGATACTTTGTTATTTTGGATAGTGAACATAGAGAGACTCTGAAGGACTCTGTGACATAGGGACAGACCAGGGTAGATTTCCTTTCTGTTCCCTAACCTTTTGTGCAATAATTTTACCTCAGCACTTACACATATCCAAACAGGTGTCGGCGTTGTTGACGGAGACACCCTCCCACACACTTATCCGCTCTATCACCTCCTTAGAGGAGCCTTTTACCTCAGACATGTCGACACACGCGTACCGACACACCACACACACAGGGGATGCTCTATTTGAAGACAGTTCCCCCACCAGGCCCTTTGGAGAGACAGAGAGTATGCCAGCACACACCACAGCGCTATATAATACAGGGATGTACACTATACTGAGTGATTTTTCCCCTATAGCAGCTTATATACACAGTTTTGCGCCTAAATTTATGTGCCCCCCCCTCTCTTTTTTACCCTTTGTGTACCAGGATACTGCAGGGGAGAGCCTGGGGAGCTTCCTTCCAGCTGAGCTGTGAAGAGAAAATGGCGCCGGTGTGCTGAGGAAGAAGGCCCGGCCCCCTCAGCGGCGGGCTTCTGTCCTTTTATGTACTTTAATGGCGGGGGTTAATGCACATATACAGTTTATCAGACTGTATTATGTGCTTTTCGCCAAGTAAGGTAATCTAATTGCTGCCCAGGGCGCCCCCCCCCAGCGCCCTGCACCCATCAGTGACCGGAGTGTGTGGTGTGCTAAGGGAGCAATGGCGCACAGCTGCAGTGCTGTGCGCTACCTTAATGAAGACCAGAGTCTTCAGCCGCCGATTTTCAACTTCTCTTCGTTCTTCTGGCTCTGCAAGGGGGACGGCGGCGCGGCTCCGCGACCGGACGACCGAGGACTGGGCCTGTGTTCGATCCCTCTGGAGCTAATGGTGTCCAGTAGCCTTAGAAGCCCAAGCTAGCTGCAAGCAGGTAGGTTCGCTTCTCTCCCCTCAGTCCCACGTAGCAGTGAGTCTGTTGCCAGCAGATCTCACTGAAAATAAAAAACCTAACAAATACTTTATTTTCTAGGAAGCTCAGGAGAGCCCCTAGGGTGCATCCAGCTCTGGCCGGGCACAGAACCTAACTGAGGTCTGGAGGAGGGGCATAGAGGGAGGAGCCAGTGCACACCAGATATAGTACCTAATCTTTCTTTTAAGAGTGCCCAGTCTCCTGCGGAGCCCGTCTATACCCCATGGTCCTTACGGAGTACCCAGCATCCACTAGGACGTCAGAGAAATATAACAATGCACGGTCTGAGACCGGATGTATAGATCAGAATACTCGTACAATATGTTCTGGCACAGGTACACTTGTTCTTAACTAATGCTGTCCTAATATCAACATGTAGAATACTTAAGTGCTTGTAAAACCATGGCACTGATGTACAGGAGGGTTTACAAAGGAGACCATATCCTGCAGTCCCGGAGACCAGTCGCATCTATTTTAGAAAATGGCGCCCAGCGTCTCAGTCAGGGAGTGAGGGAGAGTGTGAGGCAGCTCCAGGGCGGGAACACCAGCAGTAGATGGCGCCCTGAGCTGGGGGAGGGGCTACAGGTCAATCGCCGGTTCCCCTATGCTGGACTTCACCACCTGGTACTATGGAGTCTTATTAAAATGGATATTAGTATATCAGACCTGTACTCCTATGCCCTGATGGATGGTATCCGGTTGCTAGATAGACAGTGTCTAGTTAGACAGTCAATAGATAGACACCATATGAGAGACCGACATTAGGTCGACAGGGTCAAAAGGTCGACATAAAAAAGGTACACAGTACAAAAGGTCGACATGAAAATGGTCAACATAAAAAAGGTAGGCAAATGTTTTTTTTTTTTTTTTTTTTTTATTTAACATGTTTTTGGACTATTTCATACCTTCTCTATCCATGTCGGCATAGAGTTGGTTATAAAGCTTGTGGCGAGCGTAGCCAGCCACCGAGCCCGAAGAGTGGCGAGCGAAGCGAGCCCCGCGAGGGTATGCCTTTATTCACTTGGGGGTCCCAGATGACAAAACTATCCACACAAACCACAAAAATGAAAAACAAAAAAACATAGTGTCTACCTCTTTTATGTCGACCTTTTGACCGTCAACCTTTTATAATGTCTACCTTTTTCATGTCGACCATTTGACCCTGTCAACCTTTTGACCCTGTTGACCTAATGTCTGTCTAACATATGGTGTCTATCTATTGACTGTCTAACTAGACACTGTCTATCTTTTATACCACACCCCTGGTGGATATAGTGGGGTCCCTGTTCGGTTAGTGTCCATGCCAGCGTCACAGTCCATCTCCCTTTTTCAGGGCTGCCAGTGCAGCCCTCCTTTTAGTGACTGCTTCTACAGGCACCAACTCAAAACTAAGCTCACAGTGCCTGGAAACAGGGTTATAGAGGAGGCCCCACAGTGCATCCTGGGACAGCCTAAAGCTTTAGCCTGTTGGTGCCTCTCTGGATCAAGATCCACTCTACACCTGATGTTTCCCTGTGGAAACCAATGTACCCTGCTGCAGAAATATAACAATACAGTATATAGATGCAGCCACTCTCATCTATGCGCATGTACAGTGCGGCTAGCGTGCCCGCGAATGAATGCACACGTGCGTTTGCACGCATCCATTCATTCCTATGGGAGAATGCCGGCGGTGATGCTGTAGTTCAGCCTTCCGCAATGCATATGCATCGCGGCAACTATGAGGCTGGCTACATCTGTATGGTGCAGAAATCTCACTAGAAGAGGGGATAGTGGACCAACAATGAGATGAGTGATTTTGCTTTTTACTACCATACATATAACTGTACACTATGATGTTGTAAAAACTAAAATCATTTTACAAATTTGCATTTCACTTCATCCATCCATGCTTCAAAGTTGAAACTATTTCTATTTAAAAAAAATTAATATTCACATTTTGTACAGTTCTGCATCACAAATTGATTCCGAGTCACATGCAATGCGTGGATGGTGTAATGGTTAGCATCACTGTCTCACAGCACTGAGGTCATGGCTTAGATTCCCACCATTGCTCTAATTGTGTGGAGTTTTTATATTCTTCCCGTGCTTGCGCAGGTTACCTCCAGATACTCCGGCTGAGTATGTACATGTGGTAGGAAACAGAGTCTAAGCAGAATTGGCATGACGAATGTCTCTTTAAATGTATTGTAATAGGAAATTTTTAAAGTCTCTGACCAAATTGTTGGCATATAAATCATGCTTCAGGTACATAAACACAATTATTTTGCTAAGCCAACATTTATGATGTTGCATGCGCAGAAGTGAATTTAGCTATTTTTGTTCATGTCATGCTATTCTGAGACGCAACTTGGCTGTGAAATAGGGCGGGAACCAGGTGGTGGCACTGTGATTGCAGATAACCACTCTGACTTTTGGGACTGGCATTGAATTTCAGGTGCGTGTACTAAAAGCTCAGCCATGCGTACAGGAAAGGGAAGCCTGTTTCTGACATTGTTCTTGCACCTAGCATGGAGTTGGTGCAAGTGCAAATACCACTCATGACAATTGTGGAAGCCAGCGTTATATGGATGTACGACATTGCGTGCAGCACTCTACAGCTAAAAATAAGGGAGCATTTAGTAATGGGTATTATTAACCATTAGGCATACACACACAGAAAATAGGATTTTAATACCTACTGGTAAATCCTTTTGGGCAAAACTAGTATTGGGCAAAACTAGTACGATGGGGTATAGACGGGGTCCAAAGGAACCAGTGCACTTTAAACTTCAACTGGGTGTGCTGGCTCCTCCCCTCTATGCCCCCTCCCACAGGCAGTTATAGGTAATAATGTGCCCGAAGGAGAAAGGACATATATGAGAGAAGGAACATGATAACAAAAGGTGGTGAGATTTACATATCAGCACACCACTAACACAAAACAACCAGCAACAGCTGGTAACAGCAGCAGCAACGGCTGAACAGGTAACTATAGAACAAGAAAAGTCAACGCACTGAGGCGGGTGCCCAATATCCCTTATGGACTACGAGAAAAGGATTTACCGGTAGGTATTAAAATCCTATTTTCTCTAGCATCCATAAGGGATATTGGGTAAAACTAGTATGATGGGGACGTCCCAAAGCTTCCAGAATGGGCTAGAACGTGCAGAGACTTCTGCAGCACCACCTGCCCAAACTGGGTATCCTCTTGGGCCAGGTTATCAAACTTGTAGTACTTCACAAAGGCGTTCTTCCTCAACCAGGTAGCAGCTCGGCATAGTTGTAAGGCCGAGACTCCATGGGCAGCCACCCAGGAAGCGCCCACCGATTTTGTAGAGTGGGCCTCAGAGACTTCGGAACAGGCAAGGCTGCCGACACGTAGGCCTGTTGGATAGTAAGCCTAATCCAATGAACAATGGACTGCTTAGAAGCAGGGCAACCCTCCTTCTGCTCATCATAGAGCACGAACAAGGAATACGTATTTCTGACCCGAGCCGTGCGTTTGACATAGAACTTCAAGGCACGCACAGCATCCAATGCCTCCGGAGGAGCAGAAGCGTCAGAACTGGACGGAATTACAATAGGTTGATTCAGGTGAAACGCGAAGACAACCTTCGGCAGGAACTGCGGTCTAGTCCGAAGCACCTCGTAAAAAAGCCCAAGTATGGACTTTTACACGATAAGGCCTCCAATTCTGAGACATGTCGAGCAGAAGCCAGGGCCAGTAACATCACCGCCGTCCACGTGAGGTACTTGTCTTCTACCGTCAGGTTTAAACCAGGAGGTTGTATGTGGAGTACCCCTTGTAAGAAGGTTTGAACTTCTGGCAACACTGCCAATTTCTTCTGAAAGAAAATGGAGAGAGCTGAAATCTGGACCTTAATGGAACCCAGACGTAAGCCCTTATCCACACCAGCCTGCAGGAAACGTAGGAATCGTCCCAAGTGAAACTCTGCAGGCGGAATCGTGTGTTCCTCGCACCATGTGACATATCTCCTCCAGATATGATGATAGTTTTTTGACGTCACAGGTTTCCTGGCCTGAACCATGGTTGCAATAACCTTCTTGGAAAGGCCCATGTGAGCTAGGATGTTCCGCTCAACCTCCATGCCATCAAACAAAGTCGCCGTAAGTCCGGTTAGACGAACGGTCTTTGTTGAAGAAATCTTCTGAGTGGTAGAGACCAAGGGTCTTCAACGGACATATCCAGAAGATCCGCGTACTACGCCCTCCGAGGCGCCAAGGCGATGCCAGTGCGTCCACTGCCCTCACATGAGAGTCCCTGGTCCGTGAGCAATACCAGGGCAGTTTCTTGTTGAGACGAGAAGCCATCATGTCTATTTGTGGGCAACCCCACTGGTCTATGATCTGCTGGAACACCAGATGGTGGAGGCCCCACTCCCTCGGGTGGAGATTGTGATGACTCAAGAAGTCCACCTCCCAGTTGTCTACACTCTGAATGAAGATAGCTGTTTCTTTCCGCCCAGAGGAGTATCTTTAACACCTCTCGCATGCAGACGCTGCTTTTTGTTCCGTCATGTCGATTGATATATGCCACCGCCGTGGTGTTGTCTGACTGTACCTGGATCGCTTGATCCCTGTGCAGAGGCGAGGCCTGAAGCAGAGCATTGTAGATCGCCCGAAGTTCCAGAATGTTCATTGGAAGGAGGCTTTCGCGGGCTGACCACTTGCCCTGGAACTGGGTGACAGTTCCCCATCCTCTCAGACTAACATCCGTCGTGAGGAGGGTCCAATCCTGAAACTCCTGCCCTCCAGGAGATTGGAGGACTGCAGCCACCACAAGAGGGAAATCCTGGCCTGAGGTGACAGCTGAATCATCCGGTGTATCTGGAGATGCGATCCGGACTACTTGCTCAGGAGATCCAACTGAAACGTTCTGGCATGGAACCTCCCATACTGGATCGCCTCATATGAGGCAACCATCTTTCCTAACAATCTCATGCAAAGATGTACGGACACCTGAATAGGTCGAAGCACCATGCGGACCATCTGCTGAAGTGTTTTTGTTTTGTCCTCTGCTAGAAACAACTTCTAGGCCACAGTATCCAGCAACATCCCCAGGAACAGGAGCCTCTGAGTTGGCTCCAGGTGGGACTTCTGTAAGTTGAGGATCCACACATGGTCGGACAGAAGACGGATGGTGCGGTCGATATGGAGCAACAAAAGCTCCCTGGATCTTGCCTTTATCAGAAGATTGTCCAGATAAGAGACCGCATTGACCCCCTGGACCTGGAGTTGAAGCATCATCTCCGTCATCACCTTCGTGAATACCGTCGGGGCTGTAGACAGGCCGAAGGGCAGAGCCTGGAATTGGAAGTGATCGTAAAGCAGGGCAAACTGCAGGTACACCAGATAAGGAGGGCAAATCGGAATATGGACATAGGCATCCTTGATATCCAAAGAGACCATAAATTCCTGTTCTTCCAGGCCCGCAATCACTGCTCGCAGGGATTCCATTTTGAACTTGAACACGTTCAAATAAGGATTTCAGATTCAGAATGGGTCTGACCAAACAATCCGGCACCACAAACAGGTTTGAATAAAACCCCTTCCGGCATTTGTGATAGTGGTACTGGAACAATGACGTGGGACTGGAGCAAAAATAAGATTTTACTTACCGGTAAATCTATTTCTCGTAGTCCGTAGTGGATGCTGGGGACTCCGTAAGGACCATGGGGAATAGACGGGCTTCGCAGGAGACAGGGCACTCTAAGAAAGAATTAGGACTACTGGTGTGCACTGGCTCCTCCCTCTATGTCCCTCCTCCAGACCTCAGTTAAGGAAACTGTGCCCGGAAGAGCTGACAGTACAAGGAAAGGATTTTGGAATCCAGGGTAAGACTCATACCAGCCACACCAATCACACCGTATAACTTGTGATAACTTACCCAGTTAACAGTATGAACAACAACAGAGCATCAGACAACCTGACGCAAACATAACATAACCCTTAGTTAAGCAATAACTATATACAAGTATTGCAGAAGTAGTCCGCACTTGGGACGGGCGCCCAGCATCCACTACGGACTACGAGAAATAGATTTACCGGTAAGTAAAATCTTATTTTCTCTAACGTCCTAGTGGATGCTGGGGACTCCGTAAGGACCATGGGGATTATACCAAAGCTCCCAAACGGGCGGGAGAGTGCGGATGACTCTGCAGCACCGAATGAGCAAACACAAGGTCCTCCTCAGCCAGGGTATCAAACTTGTAGAATTTTGCAAACGTGTTTGAACCCGACCAAGTAGCTGCTCGGCAAAGCTGTAATGCCGAGACCCCTTGGGCAGCCGCCCAAGAAGAGCCCACCCTTCCTTGTGGAATGGGCTTTTACAGATTTTGGATGCAGCAATCCAGCCGCAGAATGAGCCTGCTGAATCGTATTACAGATCCAGCGAGCAATAGTTTGCTTTGAAGCAGGAGCACCCAGCTTGTTGGATGCATACAGGATAAACAGCGAGTCAGTTTTCCTGACTCCAGCCGTCCTGGAAACATAAATCTTCAAAGCCCTGACTACATCTAGTAACTTGGAATCCTCCAAGTCACGAGTAGCCGCAGGCACCACAATAGGTTGGTTCAAATGAAAAGATGACACCACCTTCGGCAGAAATTGTGGACGAGTCCGTAATTCTGCGCTGTCCATATGGAAAACCAGATAGGGGCTTTTACATGACAAAGCTGCCAATTCTGACACACGCCTAGCCGAAGCTAAGGCCAATAGCATGACCACTTTCCACGTGAGATACTTTAACTCCACGGTCTTAAGTGGCTCAAACCAGTGAGATTTCAGGAAACTCAACACCACGTTAAGATCCCAAGGTGCCACTGGTGGCACAAAAAGGGGCTGAATATGCAGCACTCCCTTTACAAACGTCTGAACCTCAGGAAGAGAAGCCAGTTCCTTTTGAAAGAAAATGGATAGGGCCGAAATCTGGACCTTTATGGACCCTAATTTTAAGCCCATAGTCACTCCCGACTGTAGGAAGTGAAGGAACCGGCCCAGCTGGAATTCCTCTGTAGGGGCCTTCCTGGCCTCACACCAAGCAACATATTTTCGCCATATACGGTGATAATGTTTTGCTGTCACGTCCTTCCTAGCCTTTATCAGCGTAGGAATAACTTCATCCGGAATGCCTTTTTCCGCTAGGATCCGGCGTTCAACCGCCATGCCGTCAAACGCAGCCACGGTAAGTCTTGGAACAGACAGGGCCCCTGTTGCAACAGATCCTGTCTGAGAGGCAGAGGCCATGGGTCCTCTGTGAGCATTTCTTGCAGTTCCGGGTACCAAGTCTTCTTGGCCAATCCGGAACAATGAGTATTGTTCTCACTCCTCTTTTTCTTACGATTCTCAGCACCTTGGGTATGAGAGGAAGAGGAGGAAACACATAGACCGACTGGAACACCCACGGTGTTACTAGTGCGTCCACAGCTATCGCCTGAGGGTCTCTTGACCTGGCGCAATACTTTTGTAGCTTTTTGTTGAGGCGGGTTGCCATCATGTCCACCTGTGGCAGTTCCCATCGATTTGTAATCTGTGTGAAGACTTCTTGATGAAGTCCCCACTCTCCCGGGTGGAGGTCGTGCCTGCTGAGGAAGTCTGCTTCCCAGTTGTCCACTCCCGGAATGAACACTGCTGACAGTGCTTGCACGTGATTCTCCGCCCAACGAAGAATCCTGGTGGCTTCTGCCATCGCCACCCTGCTTCTTGTGCCGCCCTGGCAGTTTACATGAGCCACTGCGGTGATGTTGTCTGATTGAATCAGCACCGGTTGGTTGCGAAGCAGAGGCTCCGCTTGACTCAGGGCGTTGTATATGGCCCTTAGTTCCAGGATATTGATGTGCAGACAAGCCTCCTGACTTGACCACAGCCCTTGAAAGTTTCTTCCCTGAGTGACTGCCCCCAACCCTCGGAGGCTTGCGTCCGTGGTCACCAGGACCCAGTCCTGTATGCCGAACCTGCGGCCCTCGAGAAGGTGAGCACTCTGCAGCCACCACAGAAGAGACACCCTGGCCCTGGGGGATAGGGTGATCAGCCGATGCATCTGAAGATGCGATCCGGACCACTTGTCCAACAGATCCCACTGAAAGTTCCTCGCATGGAACCTGCCGAATGGAATGGCTTCGTATGACGCCACCATCTTTCCCAGGACTCGCGTGCATTGATGCACCGACACCTGTTTTGGTTTTAAGAGGTCTCTGACCAGAGTCACGAGCTCCTGGGCCTTCTCCTCCGGGAGAAACACCTTCTTCTGGTCTGTGTCCAGAATCATGCCCAGGAAGGGCAGTCTCGTCGTAGGAATCAGCTGCGACTTTGGAATATTCAGAATCCAGCCGTGCTGTTGTAACACCTCCTGAGAGTGTGCTACACTGATCAGCAACTGCTCTCTGGACCTCGCCTTTATGAGGAGATCGTCCAAGTATGGGATAATTGTGACTCCTTGCTTTCGCAGGAGCATCATCATTTCCGCCATTACCTTGGTAAATATTCTTGGTGCCGTGGACAGACCAAACGGCAACGTCTGGAATTGGTAATGACAGTCCTGTACCACAAATCTGAGGTACTCCTGATGAGGTGGATAAATGGGGACATGCAGGTAAGCATCCTTTATGTCCAGAGACACCATAAAATCCCCTTCTTCCAGGCTTGCGATGACCGCTCTCAGCGATTCCATCTTGAACTTGAACCTTTTCAGGTAAATGTTCGGGGATTTTAAATTCAATATGGGTCTGACCGAACCGTCCGGTTTCGGAACCACAAACATTGTGGAATAGTAACCCCTTCCCTGTTGAGGGAGGGGAACCTGTACCACCACCTGCTGGAGATATAATTTGTGAATTGCCGCTAACACTACTTCCCTTTCTAAGGGGGAAGCTGGCAGGGCCGATTTGAGGTAACGGTGAGGGGGCATCACTTCGAATACCAGCTTGTATCCCTGAGACACAATCTGTATAGCCCAGGGATCCACCTGTGAGCGAACCCACTGGTGGCTGAAATTTCGGAGACGCGCCCCCACCGCTCCTGGCTCAACCTGTGGAGCCCCAGCGTCATGCGGTGGATTTTGTGGAAGCCGGGGAGGACTTCTGTTCCTGGGAACTAGCTGTATTGTGCAGCTTTTTTCCTCTACCCCTGCCTCTGGCAAGAAAAGACGCACCTCGGACTTTCTTGCCTCTGTGCGATCGAAAGGACTGCATTTGGTAATACGGTGCTTTCTTAGGTTGTGAGGGAATATATGGCAAAAAATTTGACTTCCCAGCCGTAGCTGTGGAAACTAGGTCCGAGAGACCGTCCCCAAACAATTCCTCACCCTTATAAGGTAAAACCTCCATGTGCTTTTTTGAGTCGGCATCACCTGTCCATTGCAGAGTCCACAGGACCCTTCTGGCAGAAATTGACATTGCATTTATTCTAGAGCCCAGTAGGCAAATGTCTCTCTGGGCATCCCTCATATATAGGACAGCGTCTTTTATATGCCCCAGGGTCAGTAATATAGTATCCTTGTCCAAGGTATCAAGTTCCTCAGACAGAGTATCTGTCCATGCTGCTACAGCATTACACATCCAGGCCGACGCAATTGCCGGCCTCAGTAGGGTACCTGAATGTGTATAAACGGACTTCAGGATACCTTCCTGCTTCCTATCCGCAGGATCTTTTAGGGAGGCCGTATCCTGTGACGGCAGGGCCACCTTCTTAGATAAGCGTGTTAAAGCTTTGTCTACCCTAGGGGAGGATTCCCAGCGTAACCTGTCCGTTGGCGGGAAAGGATACGCCATAAGTAACCGTTTGGAAATCTGCACTTTCCTATCAGGAGAATCCCAAGCTTTTTCACATAACTCATTTAACTCATGTGAAGGGGGAAAAGTCACTTCTTGCCTTTTCCCCCCAAACATATAAACCCTCTTGTCAGAGACCGGGTTTACCTCTGAAATGTGCAATACATCCTTCATTGCTATAATCATGTAGCGGATGGCTTTAGCCATTTTAGGCTGCAACTTTGCATCATCGCCATCGACACTGGAGTCAGAATCCGTGTCGATATGTGTCAACAATCTGGGATAGTGGGCGCTTCTGAGACCCTGACGGCCTCTGCGTTGTAGGATCAGGCATGGGTTGAGACCCTGACTGTCCCAAGGCTTCAGCTTTATCCAACCTTTTATGCAAGGAGATAACATTATCATTTAACACCTTCCGGCGACTCCACATTCATCTGCACCTGCTCTGCTTCCACATAGCCTTCCTCGTCAAACATGTCGACACAATCGTACAGACACACCACACACACAGGGGATGCTCTATTTGAGGACAGAACCCCCACAAGGCCTTTTGGAGAGACAGAGAGAGTATGCCAGCACACACCCCAGCGCTATATAACCCAGGAATTACACAGTAACTTAGTGTTTACCCAGTAGCTGCTGTATTAGTGATTTTGCGCTAAATTTATGTTCCCCCCCCTCTCTTTTTACCCTCTTTCTACCGTGATTCTGCAGGGGAGAGCATGGGGAGCTTCCTCTCAGCGGAGCTGTGGAGAGAAAATGGCGCTGGTGAGTGCTGAGGAAGAAGCCCCGCCCCCTCAGCGACGGGCATCTGTCCCGCGATTTTGTGTAAAATAATGGTGGGGGCTCATGCATATATACAGTGCCCAGCTGTATATATGCTCTATTATGCCAGGAGGTACTCAATTGCTGCCCAGGGCGCCCCCCCCCTGCGCCCTGCACCCTACAGTGACCGGAGTGTGCGGGTTTAATGTGGGAGCAATGGCGCACAGCTGCAGTGCTGTGCGCTACCTCATATGAAGACAGGAGTCTTCTGCCGCCGTTTTTGAAGTCTTCTTGCTTCTCTCGCCGGCTTCTGTCTTCTGGCTCTGCGAGGGGGACGGCGGCGCGGCTCCGGGATCGGACGACCAAGGGTGAGTTCCTGTGTTCGATCCCTCTGGAGCTAATGGTGTCCAGTAGCCTAAGAAGCACGACCTATCCGCAGTTAGTAGGTTTGCTTCTCTCCCCTCAGTCCCACGTAGCAGAGAGTCTGTTGCCAGCAGATCTCTCTGGAAAAAAAAAAAAAAAAAAATCCTAATAAAATACTTTCTTATTAGCAAGCTCAGGAGAGCTCACTAAAGTGCACCCAGCTCTGACCGGGCACAGATTCTAACTGAGGTCTGGAGGAGGGACATAGAGGGAGGAGCCAGTGCACACCAGTAGTCCTAATTCTTTCTTAGAGTGCCCTGTCTCCTGCGGAGCCCGTCTATTCCCCATGGTCCTTACGGAGTCCCCAGCAACCACTAGGACGTTAGAGAAATTCGGATAGCCTGTTGCAACGTAACTTGCATATCCTCCAAAGCTGGAACGCTTGATTTGAAAAATCGTTGGAGGGGGAGAGGAGTACTGTTGAACTCCGGCTTGTAGCCTTGAGAAATGAGCTCCCTGACCCAGGCATCCTGGCAGGAGGTCTCCCAGATGCGCCTGAAGTGATGCAGTCGGGTTCCACCTCGAGGTCCCCTCAGGGTGGGTGGGCAACATCATGCTGAGCGATTAGTGGAAGCAGAACTGGTGGACTGTTCCTGAGAACTGTTACTTGCAGGTTTTCTAGACTTACCTCTGGTGCCTCTAGCCGCATTGGAGGCACCTGTGGCCTTTGATCAAAATGTGCGAGACCGAAAGGACAGGACAGACAGTCCTGGATAGGAGCGTCTCGCCGGCGGGGCCCCAGAGGGGAGAAACGTGGATTTCCCAGCCGTAACTTTGGAAATCCATGCATCCAGTTCAACCCCAAAGCCATTCCCCAGAAAAAGGGAGGGATTCCACATTATGTTTGGATTCTGCGTCCGCAATCCACTGATGCAACCACAAGGCCCTGCGCGCCGACACTTCCATAGCAGAAGTCCAAGCATTAATGTTCCTTATCTCCGTGAGGGAATCACAGAGGACACGGGTAGTGTCCTGAATGTGCTTTAGGAGGTTTGCCATAGTAACTAAGGGCATATCTCCCGAGAGGCCCCCCCTGAATTTGCGTGGCCCAAGAATGAATAGCATGGGTCATCCAGCAACCCGCAATGACCGGTCTTTGTGAAAGGCCAGCTGCAGTGTATATAGATTTTAGGGTAGTCTCTATCTTTCGATCCCCAGGATCCTTCATAGTAAAGGCGCCCGGGGCAGGCAGCACCGCCTTCTTAGACAGGCAAGAGACAGACATCCACCCCAGGGGGTTCCTCCCAAAATTTTCTAGTTTGAGGAGCAAATGGGAAAGTGCACAACATTTTTTTGGACACTTGGAATTTTTTGTCTGGATTTTTCCAGACCTGTTTGATTAAGTCATCTAACTCTGGATAATCAGGGAAAGTGACATTGGGCTTGTTTTGGACAAAGAAAAACGACTGCTGTGATGCAATACCCTGAGTAGAATCGGGATCCCCACTAATGAAACATAGAATTTGACAGCAGATCAGAACCACTTGGCCCATCTAGTCTGCACCCCCCCCCCTTTTTTTTTACATTATTTTTTATCTCTAACCTTATCTCCTTGTAAGGATATCCTTGTCTATCCGGGTGGTCTTCAGTATGCCGGCTTTCGGGATCCCGGCGCACAGTATACCGGCGCCGGAATCCAGACAGCCGGCATACCGACACTTATTCTCCCTCGGGGGGGTCCACGACCCCCCTGGAGGGAGAATAAAATAGCGTACCGTAGCGAGCGCAGTGAGCCCGCAAGAGGCTCATTTGCGCTCGCCACACTGTCGGTATGCCCGTCTATCCCATGCATGTTTAAATTGCTCTACTGTCTTAGCCTCTACCACCTCTGATGGGAGACTATTCCACTTGTCTACTAAGCTTTCTGTGAAGTAATTTTTCCTCAAATTTTCCCTGAACCTCCCCCCCTCCAGTCTCAGTGCATGTCCTCATATCCTATTGCTTCTCTTCATTTGGAGAATGTTTCCCTCCTGGACTTTGTTAAAACCCTTGATATATTTGAAAGTTTCTTTCAAGTCCCCACTTTCCCTTCTCTGTTCCAAACTATACATATTGATGGGAATCCACGTCATCCCCATCATCTTGAATATCATCATCTGTATCTGATACCAGAGCAAGTAAACCACGCTTTGTGGACCAGCATGAGAGGGGGGAAGGGGGGGGAGGCTGTGCATCTGCCCTAGCAGCTAATTCTGCAACAGCTTGTTGTAGTAGCTGAGTTTTCTGTACATTAGCAGTGAGCTGGGATGACATATCAGACATCATAGTCTTAAGAGACCCTAACCAGAGGGGCCAGGGAACCTCTCCCCCAGCCCCTTCACTGATTTGTGTAGATTGACTGCATTGTTCACAGGAAGCAGAATCATTAGATAATGGAGAGAATCTGGTGTGACATACACTGCACAGCTTGTGTTTACCCATATTTCACAGTAAGCACAATAACATACACAGTTATAATGCAAGCCTGCCCTACTGTATGTGAGGAGATACAGTTGAGAGAGGACACCAGCACACCCCGAGCTACACAGCCCCAGTGAGGCTGTCAGCTTTCTAAACACAGTAAACACTAACAATTTAAGTACTACAGAGGATCAGGATAGTGTACACAAGCGGCTCTCCCCCTTTGCTACACCCTGTACCAGTTTTCCAGCGTGTCCTGTGAGGCAGTAAGCACTGTGTGTGCTGTAGATGGCTGCTGTAAGCAGAGGAAGGTACCAAAACGCCTCAGGTTCCGCTCTGAGTTAGCTCCGCCCCCTCTTATGGCGCCGGAGCTATAATGAATATTTATACTGGCAAAGTCTCCTTCATAGCTTAAAACATCACACAAGTGCTAGTCAAGCCCTTTTGTGCCAGTTCTATACGGGGAATCTTAGCGGGCCCCCCCTTACCCCCGGAGGGTCCCATATGCCACACCCGTGGTCAGCCGCACTTTGAACCGGGGGCCCCGGTTTGTAACCACCACGATGTCACCTTCAGGCATCGTTAGGGGAATGCTGTGTCTGTGACAGCCAAGGCGCAGTATCCCGCTTAACAACAACCCCTCAGGATGGTGGTCCTGCAGCGGGGAAGCGGCTCTGCACCTCGTAAGGCCGGTGACTATCCCCCCCTAGCTCCCACGGTGCAGGTATGCTGCTGCCCAGACAGCATACTGAAAATAATAAAAGTTTAAAAGAAAATTGAAGAAAACTCTCTGGAGCTGCTTTTTTCTAAACTGCCTGTGGGAGGGAGCATAGAGGGGAGGAGCCAGAACATCCAGTTGAAGAAATTTAAAGTGCACTGGCTTCTTTGGACCCCGTCTATACCCCATCGTACTAGTTTTCCACAATATCCCTTATGGATGCTTGAGAAATATATTATATGTACATATATAATTTTTACGCCATGACTTTGGAAAACATAAGTTGGACATCTCTTCACTTTGACTAACCTCCTGCGTGGCTTATTATTTTATTAAACTTTAACATTCACTCCTGCTATATTCCAGTTGAGAAGAATAATTTAAACCAGTGAATCCCGAACACGGTCCTCAAGGCACCCCAACAATCCAGGTATTAAGGATATCCATGGGTTAGCACAGATGCTTAAATGAAAATGACATCATTAATTCACCTGTGCTGAATCATGGATAAGCTTAAAACATGGACTGCTGGGGTGCCTCGAGGACCACACTGGGAAACCACTGATTTAAACTATTGCAATAACTGGGTGGGGTAAACCCCCTGTACACTGAACTGTGCAGAAGCAGCAAGTACCAACATTGAATAATGATGTTCCATCTGCAGCATAGACTTTTGGAGCAAAATTTTAATAATTTAGATGATCCTCTCTGTTTCAAGATACCATAGGAGGTGGTTAAGAAGTCTTAAGAAGACAGCTGTAAGAAATCTGCTGTAAGAATAAAAGCTGGAAGTACCATCAGGAACACCATCTTACAAGCCAAAGTGCTAAATATAGTATTACATTTCTATGTTGCAAATGTAAATATTTCATGGTATGGGACATACTTGCCTACTTTTGGAAACTAGTTTCAGGGAGATTCAAGATGGTATGAGAGCTTGCATGGCACGCCACTGAAGGGGCGTGTCATGCTCCACCTAAAGGGTGTGTCTAGCTCCACCTGTGGATGTGTCTATTGCCATTCAGGGGGATGTCCTGCAGGTAGAAACTAAATTACTTAGAGCAGCATGCTGCCAGGGGGTGCGTGTGTATGGGTGGCATATGTAGTTGCACATACAGGAGTCAGTGCCAGCCTACACGCAGGAGTCGGTGCCAGCCTACACGCAGGAGTCGGTGCCAGCCTACACACAAAAACACACACACGGGTCAGTGCCATTCCTACACATATACACATTGTTCAGTGCCAGTATACAAACAGGAATCAGTGCCAGCCTACACACACACACCAAACAGGACAATATTAACCTACACACAGTGCCGGCATATGAGGCCACTGAGGTAGAACCACATACACTCACTTTGGGATTGGGCACTCCTCATAGAAACATAGATTTGATGGCAGATAAGAACCACTTGGCACATCTAGTCTGCCCATGTATACTCTAGGGTTATTTATATATTTTTTCGGGAGGCAATTAACCTACCAGTATATTTTTGGACTGTGGCAGATATCGCCATTACCGATAGCCAAAGATACATTGCATCTCAATCAGTTTATCACCCTTATGGAAAGAATGAATATTATGTGTTAGATATCCTTGGTAACACTGCAGCCTGAATCTCCGAAGTGTCTATTAGATTGTTCAATAGTAAATTGGCAACACAGTGATAGTAACAGTAACAGTTATATAGTTGTTAAAGAATTAAAGTATGGTTATTATGTTGCAATGCCTCATATAAACTTCACTGTGCTGCTAAAAGGAGATAGTGTCAAAGTCAGAAAAATATCACGCTGCACGTTGCCATATATGCACCTCATGCGCGTGCGTGCTGCACGTGCACATTCTCTCCCGTGCGTGTGGATATACGCAGCCGCGTGATGGCGCCTCGGCCATGCGCTCGAGCGCGTGGTATGTGCATTTACGGTAGACTTTGTGTGCGTCAAGCGGGCGACTCAATCGTTTAATAATAGAACCAAATAGCTCGTTTTATAGATAATGTTCCCCTAAATGATAACTGTAAGTTTGGTTAATGTGACTTGTTCACGGACTTGGGAATCCCTCTTTACGTGGTACAAAGGGTCTGATTAAGGTTGAACAGCTGTGTCTGGTACCTAACCGAAGAGTATTTTAATAGCAATAATCCGGTGTTGGTTAGGTAAAGATTAATCGCTCCTGCGTGTAGTTATGACCATTAGTAGTTTCTGGACATATTCTATATTTGCAGTTCATTATCCATGCGGCGGGAATCCGGAGATTCCCACCCACCTGAGCTGTTTGAAATAGTCACAGCCCACCTGTTCAAACTAACCTATGACCTTTTGCTATAGTGCAGAGAGACATTCCTGTGTCCAATGAACAATAAGGTTGTAGGGCCCTTTGAAGTACACTGTATGTTGTGTATATAACGGTCACTGTCCCCAGACCGGCCAGTACTCTCTCTTCAACAGTTATCGCTGATAATTGGAGGACTGGATTCCGGTTGCGCCTGCGAGTGTTCCCCGTATGGTATGTTTCTCTGTTGCCACTTTGTTACCCGTGTAATGTTAGCCATTCACTCTTAGTCTATGTATTTGTATTTGCGATTGTTTACTATTGTGTATATTTCTGTCTAGATATCCTGTTAGAATTATATGTTAGCCTGTAGTGTATGACTTGTTAACTGTTTCTCTTTTCGATATAACTAAAAGCTTGTTAGTAAAGGTGTTGGATCCTTAACACGGTATCGTGTGTTCATTACATTGCAGAGAGTAATAGGAGCGTCTCGATCGCTCAAACAGCTTTAGTGTTAACAAGGTTAAGCAGCGTTATATCGCTACAGTGTTTCAGTACAAGGTTTACAGTATAAGAATATCCTTTCTGTGTGTTACATTCAAGGTTTACTGATTGTCATCTTGTGAGCGTCCGCGCCGCTCATGATCTCCTCGTGGTCTCGAGCGTCCGCTATGCTGATAGCGTAGCATTACGGTTGTCGCTCGCCTATAGCGTGCTCGACACCACGCATTAAGCTGTGAGCGAGCGTGCCGCATGTGCGTCTCGATCACGGCCTAGCGTATGCTACGCTAAATACGTACCCTTACGGTACCCCATATGCCAATTGCGTACTGTGTCTCTTACCCATTATTGTAAAGTTATAAGGTAATTTAAATCAGCATTATCAATTGAGGGCTCGTCCGTCCTCCACATATCCTCACTACTGTAATCAGACTTTATCTGTCAGCAAAGGGCGGGAACGCAGTATCCCTTCGTATCCGTATTAGTGGTGAGGGATACAGTGGTGCTGACTAGATAAGCGTCTGTTACGCTACGCTGTAGGAGTGCTGGGGTGGAATCGTAAGAACAATACGTTAGTATCTTTTAAAACTGTTTATTTCTGTTTTTGCATACGCACACACGCACACACACATCTACATTGTTGCAGCTCACTTTCTAGTTGCCATTAGAATTGATTATTAGACACGTGCTGAAGAAACCTGGTGCTATTTAGTTGAGATTAAATAGGATAATTGTTAAGGGAATCATTGTAAAGGACACGCACACAGCATAGCAAATACTGTGTGGTGTACGGTAAGCGATTATAGTTGAATATCGTTTACATTGATAAAAGCGTGTTGATTGTGTCGCTGTGGGCATATCTGCACTTTGTGCATACGTGTCTCGGACAACGTGCGAGATCACGTACGTGACGCAAAGGCATACGCACGCGGCGTGTTTTACGCAACGGAGTGTACGGATACGCCCACTGAGACTCAAATCACACAATAACCTTGTTTAGGGTGGGCGGTATAGTACAGCCACCTGATAATAGCACACGGTTGTTCAGTTTTTCCAAAAAGTATTAGTTAAAAGAGAACCTTTTTCTATTGCAAAACCCAGGGATTGGACTCCTGCCTGTATGAAAGGAATTTCTGTACAGAAAGATCAGTATGCATATGAGTGAGTAGGAGTGAGTGTGGAACTTAAGGTATTATTTTTGTGAACCCACAAATCGGGATCCCGTCGGAGACCACATCAGGTGAGTGGACACTTGGTGGCGTGGACTGGCTTGCCCGCGTTAACATTGTAAAAGGTAAAAGGAGCAAGTAGTTTCCGCAGACAAAAGGACTGCGAGGTATTTAAGCGCAGCCCGAGGGGTTTGGCGTAGCACCCATATAGTCAAGTTAAAAGCTCCGGCTGAAGGTTTCGCAGCCTAAACAACCGATTCCATTGGTCGTAAAGCGTATAAATATTTAGTTATTTATGCGCTGTGCGACTGGACCGCACGTAATTGTGTGCATTAGTTTGTTACCTTGATACCCATTAAAAAATTTATTGTGGGATCATAAACGCTATTTGTACATTCTAACGTGATTTGTGTAGGTTTTTGTTATTTTAAGGGAGTTTCGCTGTTCACTAAGGAAATCTCCAACAACCAATACTTACTGGGGAGGGATCGCATACTCCCACGCGCCCCAGTAAATAGAGGTTACAAAAGATCCCACGGATTGGATAGGCCAATTGGGGCGCAGAGTGAGTGAAGGCACTAGTTGAACTTTCACCGTCGCCTTACCGAGGGCAAGTTGGTCTGTTTGTAAGAATTAGCTAAGACCGCAATATCTGCAAACGATGGGGGCCAGTTGTTCAAAGAAGGGACGTCCAACAAGGGTTCACGTTGGTAGTTGCTGGCCCAAAGGGTCTGCACGGTATATAATGTGTGAAAAATACGGATCACACACACACAGGTATTATGCAAAGAATGGGAACGTATGACAGAGGATGATGGGGAACAGTTTCCCCGGGTAGGCAGTCTGAACCCTGATGTATTGCAGAATCTAAGAAAAAGGATAGGTCTAATAAAATCTGCAAAGCAGAGGATTAGACATTATGATTGTTTACAGATATGGCAACAGGAAAGTGAAATACAACAGGAATTAGCTCAGAAAGCAATTCCAAATCTTGGTAGAAATCTAATAGCAACGGCACCATTACCATATATAGTAGGGGACAAAGTGGCTACAGAGAATGACAAGCGGGTGTACGATAAGAGTGCACTTAATCAATGTAGTAGTGATAAGGTTAAGATAAAAGTTAATGCAAATGTTGATACTAACGCTAACCCATGCAAGTTGTATCCTATGTTAAACTTCCCCCAGGAATACGACCAAGAAGATGAGCCCACTACGATTTCAGCTCTCTCTCTAGCGGCAACCATAAGCGATACTTCAGTGGGCATCGCCCAACCAGTAAGATTGGCATCTAAAGCCCATAGCTCAGGGACAGGTGAGGTTGTGTCTACAGGTAAGTACGGCACTGTACAATATGCTGAAACTATTGCACCATACACTGAAGAATCAAACCAGAGTGAAGTAATTAATATTAACCCTGTTAGAGTAATAGCGGTTCCCAATGGTAAGACTGACACAAATGGAGCCACACCCATTAGGAATATTGCTATGCACTGTCCCTGGTCCCTAGCAGAATTAAGAACAATTTTGTCTGAATTTCCTGATCCCAGAAAAGATTTAGCCGCATGTCAGAGGTTCATTAAGGACCTAGGTAACTCCACTGAACCTAACAACAAAGATTGGCGGACACTACTGCGGGCATGTCTGCCCTCTAGTATTGACCCCATAAAGTTTATAGCCGACTGTAAATTAGATGAGGAGGTACCCCTTACGGACGAATATAATCAAGACAATGTAACCAGAATCAATCTGCAGTTGGGAATATACTTCCCAGCTGTAGTAAAATGGAACAAAATATTCTGCATTAAACAAATGGAAGGGGAAACTGCCCCTGACTATTTCCACAGGTCATTAGAGGAAATGGCTAAATATACTGGGATCGTGGACATTGAGGCAAATATACACCATAGAGAGGTAGCGGTGTCCGTCTTGATGGACGGTTTAAAGGAGGTATTAAGGAGTAGAGTACAAACTACTCAACCTAACTGGAGAGGTATGTCGGTGGCCGCCTTAAGAGAGACTGCTGTTGGGCACGACAGGAACATCACAAGACGCAGGGAGTCAGAGTGATAGACTGATGGCAATAAGTATCCAGGCCCTTACAACAAGGCCGCCTCAGTCCCGATCACAGACCCCTGGTGGTAAGCCGTATGTGGTAAAATGTTACAATTGTAACAGGGAAGGACATTTTGCACGTAACTGTACAAATAACTCACATAATGCACATAAAAACCCTAGACAACGATATGACATACGAAATTGGGATCAAGGACCGCAGAGACGGAGTTATGAGCCACACGCAGGGGAAACAAGAAGGTATCCCCCAAAAAGAGACTGGCAAGTCTCTGATAATACCCATTTACCCCCTTCACAGGTAATAGCTGCCACTGCAATGCAGGGAGGTCACCACGCACCATAGGGGTGTGGTCACACCTGTAATCTGCAGCCAGTGAAATTGATTGCGAGCCTTGGAAGTGAACCCGAGGTTACAATTGATGTAGCTGGTAAATCTCTAAATGTCCTTGTAGATACGGGGGCGGCCAAGTCGGTGATAAATTCGACCGTGGGCATGAGAACCAATGGTAAAACAATTCCAGCCATGGGAGTAACAGGAGTAGTACGACAATACCCTTTAAGCAAACCAACAGAGGTTACGATAGGGCCTTTGCATACCAAGCATTCTTTTCTGCTGGCTGCATCGGCTCCGACTAATCTCTTAGGGAGAGATTTACTGTGCAAAATGGGATGCGTCATATATTGTACTCCTGAAGGTGTGTTCTTGGACATACCCGAAAACCACGCTCAGGAAGCACAAGATATGTTAGACTCCCCAACAAGATTAATGTCACACACTGTTGTTGTAAATAGGTGTCCGTCCAAGGTAGAAGAAATGATTTCCCAGATACCGGAATCACTTTGGACCAAGGACGGACAAGACACTGGATTGATGGCAAATGTAGCCCCAGTAGTTGTGCAAGTAAAAGATGGTAGGATAGCTCCAAAAATCCCACAGTACCCTCTGAAGCCAGAGGTGGAGTTAGGAGTTTTTCCTGTAATAGAGCGCTTGCTACAACAGGGCATTCTGGTAAGGACGTCCAGCACTGCAAATAGTCCCATCTTCCCTGTTAAAAAGAGTGGGGGGAGGGGTTACAGATTAGTGCAGGATCTAAGAGGGATCAACAAAATAGTTGAGAGTCAATTCCCCGTAGTGCCAAATCCAGCTGTCATTCTTATGCAAATCCCTCCCACTGCCAAATTTTTCACTGTAATTGACCTCTGCTCCGCTTTCTTCTCGGTACCTCTGCACACTGACAGTCAATACTTATTTGCATTCACATACAGGGGAGTTCAGCATACCTGGACTCGCTTGCCACAAGGGTTCATAGACAGTCCAAGTATTTTCTCACAAGCCCTGCATGATTGTTTACAGTCTTTCCAACCAGTGAGTGGATCAGTATTGATACAGTACGTGGACGATTTACTACTGTGTTCAGATTCATTGGAAGCGTCCCTGAGAGATACGAAACAGCTCCTGTCTCCTCTTTCAGACACAGGACACAAGGTTTCCAAAGACAAGTTACAATTATGCCAGACCCGTGTGAAGTATTTGGGACACTGTCTAACACAAGGACTGAGACACCTTACCGCTGATAGAATTCAAGCAATTCGTGACATGACCCTACCACAAACCCAGCAACAGATTAGAACGTTTTTAGGAATGTGTGGGTATTGCCGTAACTGGATCCCAGGTTTTTCCATACTAGCCCTACCTTTACAGGAGATGGTCTCATCAAGTAAACCTGATCGGATCTCGCACACAGACAAATCCAAGATGGCATTTGAGAGACTTAAACAGTGCCTAACGCAGGCACCGGCATTAGGTATGCCTGACTATGGGAAACCCTTTGAGCTGTACGGAACAGAGAGTGCTGGTTGCGCAGCAGGTGTCCTAACCCAGAAGCATGGTGATGCCAGCAGGCCGGTAGCTTACTACAGCGCTCAGCTTGACACGGTAGCGCGATCCCTCCCCACATGCTTGCGAAGTGTTGCAGCGATAGCATTGCTAGTTACAAAAAGCGAAGATGTAGTGCTAGGACACAACCTCACAATCCATACACCACATGCAGTGTCAGCCTTACTAAATTCTGCCCAAACCAGACACGTCTCATCAGCGCGGTTTACAAGATGGGAATTGGCACTGATGGCCCCCGTAAACATCACCATAAGGAGATGCAGCGCATTAAATCCTGCAACGTATCTCCCAGGTGTGCCTGGACAGGCACAAAGGGTGGAGGATGAGAGTGGTGGTGAAGGAGGATTTAATACAGAGGATGACACACATGATTGTATGGAATATTTGACCCAAAATTTCACGGCAAGGCCTGACATCAGTGACAACCCACTGGAAGATGTAGATTTTACTTTCTACACTGACGGTAGTTGTCACAGACAGACGGACTCGGGAGACTTGTGTACTGGATACGCAGTCGTAGATGACCAAGGTACCATAGAAGCAGAACCGCTAGGCCCACCTCACTCAGCACAAGTTGCTGAACTGGTCGCCCTAACCAGAGCATGTGAATTGGCTAAGGGCAAGTCAGCCAATATTTACACAGATTCTAGGTACGCATTCGGAGTAGTCCATGATTTCGGAGCCCTATGGCACCTCAGAAATTTCATGACGGCAGCTGGCACACCCGTAGCGCATGCAGCCCACATCAAAAGACTTCTAACAGCGATACAGGAACCCGACAGAGTGGCTGTTATCAAGTGTAAAGCTCACACATATAGCCAAGACCCGGTATCACTTGGTAACAGCCGAGCAGACGAAGCTGCTAAATCAGCAGCTAGTAACCCCATACAAACAGATAGTACACGACTGATGGTATTTAACACTGTAAACACACAGAAATTGTGTGAAATGCAAAATGTGTCCTCCACAGGAAAAGGCAGTTTGGAAGTCAAAAGGATATGGCCAGGAGTCCTCAGGACTCTGGACAGATGGACATGGTAAACCAGTGGCACCAAGAGCATACCTTCCAAGTCTAGCGGAAGCAGCACATGGGCTGACTCATCTAGGCAAAGAAGGGATGTGCAAGCTAGTAAGAGCTTATTGGTGCGCCCCAGGATTTTCTTCCCATGCGGGTAAGAGAGCGATGACATGCCTCACCTGCTTGAGGAAGAACATCGGAAAGGCAATACCAACAGAGCCATCTCATATCCCTCCAACAGATGGCCCTTTCCAGGTGATACAAATTGATTTCATACAATTGCCACCTTGTAGAAATTTAAAGTATGTTTTGGTCTGTATTGATGTGTTCTCAAATTGGGTCGAAGCATTTCCTGCGGCCACAAATACCGCTGTATTTACTGCAAAGAAAATAGTGCAGGAATGTGTGTGTAGGTACGGTATCCCTAGAATAATTGAAAGTGATAGGGGTACCCACTTTACAGGTGAAGTCTTTCAAACAATGTGTAAGTTGATGGGAATTAATAGTAAGCTGCATACTCCGTACCGCCCCCAGGCGAGCGCGAAGGTGGAAAGAGTAAACAGCACTATTAAAAATAAATTGAGCAAGGTAATGACTGAAACAGGACTGTTATGGCCTGAAGCTTTACCAATCGTAGTATACAGCATCAGAACCACTCCCAGTTCCCCTCTTAATCTGTCTCCTTTTGAAATTCTGTTTGGTCGACAACCCCATGTTATGATTAACCCCCAGGATGATTTGAAATGTAACAATGAAGTAACCGTAAAGTACTTGGTTAAGATGAGTAAGCAATTGAGGAATCAGAATGATAATCTAAAGTTGGTGATTCCTGATTTGCCAGACAGTAATTGTCATGACATTGAACCTGGGGATTATGTAATGATACGGAATTTTCTACGCTCAGGTTGCCTTATTGACAGATGGGAAGGACCATATCAAGTCTTATTGACCAGCACAACTGCTTTGAAGGTTGCCGAGAGAGACACTTGGGTCCATTCGTCTCATTGTAAAAAGGTCACTGACCCAGAGAGGTCCCGTGATAAAGAACAGACGGTTGAGGTTGTATCACTAGAGTGTCTATTCAGGGAGGATTGAGACGACACCTGAGCGCTGAGAATAACAAGACCGGAAGCTTGTCGAGCCAGATTTCTTTTTCCCATTTATTATTTTCTCCAGTTCCCACCTCCCTCCTATTTCCTTTCCCCCTTCTTATTTTTCTCCTTTTACTCCTCAAAGATGGACTTGCCCCAAGAGACTGTGATCCGGATTTTCCTGTTGACCATGATGTTGACCAGAGCAGTCTGTTTCGGTGAGAGTACCATGGAGGTCGAGAAAGGATCAGGAATGGGTTCTGATGACCAGGATGCAGGCGTAGATTTCCAAGAACAACATAATCTCCGAGTAAAGGCGAGTATCAGAAAACGATCTGGTAGCATTGACAATAGAAGGAATTGTGAAGGATTGTTAGCTGAAGAGAACTGCATCTGTAGGCATTGTGACAATATAGTTGAGGATGGGTGCATAAAGAAATGTCAGTCCAGTTTTAATGTCCACATGGACCGGCATCCATTGAGTGACTATCACTCCTTAGTGGGTAAGGTGTTAAATCAGACAGATTGTTGGGTATGCTCTCAAGTACCTCAAGCCCATAGCAAATCAGGACTAGTACCATTCCCTTTAACGGTAGGAGAGGTACTTGAGCTAAGTGGTGGGAGGCCGGTGGACAAGAGGTTTAATATCTCTAGTCCTCCTAGTTTGAAGCTCCACCAATATCATTGCGGATAGGTCCTTAGTGTGCTTTAACATTTCCAATCCCCGAAAGCCGGGAAATTGGGAAGTGTCATGGAGTAATCAAACCATGACATTCTCACATAGAGCCGACAGATTGCCCATAGACACAGAACTTATACGCCAGATAGCCGACCATAGGAAATTCTTTCGGTATAGGTACACCTTAGGAAGTAGGATCATGCGAGTTGGAGAAGTATCACCAGGATACTGTACACAGATCGTACAAACTGATACGTGTACTAAACAGATGGAAGAATTAGGGCTAGGAGAGTTCACATGGAAAGTTTGTAATATGGTTATGTCACACTCCGTCCCATATGTTCTCCCCGATGATGCATACTTCATATGCGGGAGGAAGGCGTATAAGTGGCTTGCCCCAAATTCAGAAGGGTTATGTTATATTGGAAAAGTACTGCCTGAGGTAATGACTGTATCCCACACTAAAATGAAAGATATTCACCGTGGTGCCCAGCTCCTTATACTCACACTCATTACGAGCACATCGTTAAACGGCACTTGATAGAAAGAACAGAGCATTCAGCCTCTGACCTGATCCATGAATCCACCGGGATTCAATTCCTACTCGCGTTAGATATCACTCGTACCACTAGAGGAGTGATAAATTATAAATATATATCTGCGCTTGCAAATTTATTAGACAATATCACCGAAATGTATGACGACACATTCAGGTACACTGGGAAAGAGTTACAAGCCTACAAAACAGAACTGGTTCAGCATAGGATGATTCTCAATTATCTCACAGCTGTGACAGGCGGGTATTGTGTTACCCTGGCAACTCAATATGGAATCAAGTGCTGCACGTACATTACAAACAGCACGGAGGACCCAGCCGAGGTCATAGACCAAAAGATGGATGACATTTTACAATTAAAATGGGAGTTCCGAAGGAAACACAATCTCACCCTGGCTGCTGTGGGTAATGAGCTGACCAGTTGGGTGTCATGGTTGAACCCACAAAATTGGTTCTCTGGTTTAGGAGAATGGGCTCAAGGTATTATCATGGATGTAGGGAAATTTCTTTTGTGTATTCTGGGTGTCATCATATTGGTCGGTCTGATATTTAGATGCGTTCGGGTTTTAACGAAGTATAAACGTAATGCCCGAGTGATGAGTTTAAGAAGTGAAGATACTGCAACAACAACGACTAATTTGATTTATGACCCAACAATAGAGATAATGTTGTGATGAAAATGTGATTCCACGGTCCGTTTCTTTCACCCGTTTCTCCTTTGTTTTCCTCCAAGGTACAAAGACATCTGCTTGGAAGAAGAATTTGACAACCTTTTACACAGACCATTGATGGACAATGCCATAGACCCCCAATATCCCTAGCGATTTTAAAATTTTACGATAGCCCAACACTTTTGTAAGTCTATGGACATTGAGAAAGCTTTTTGCTCAAGCAATTATAGCAAAAGCATCGGGAGACTACAGTCAACATGTACATCGAGACAAGACACAAGACAAGACCTCAATCAACAAATGTATATTAAACTCACATAGTTTATGACTGCATTTACCATAATTGCTTCTTATCTTCATTTCTACAACCTTCAGGTAATGACACACATAGTCGATAGGGAATATAGGCACAGATATCAGCACTCACATATCCCCCCATTCATGTATCATCAACTAAAATGTGCTCCCCAATTTTGTTGCAACCAAAAGCCGAAAAGAGCTCGGTAAAGTTTGACAGCCCATCCACAGACCCGTACCACGGGATAAGAAGGAATTCAAATGTATACTTCTCAATACCTCGAAGCTTGATTTAAAACACATACGGCACGATGATACATGACCCCTCAAACATGGACTCATACATACATGCTTCTACTATATCACTAGGTCATACCTTTTTCCCACCTTCTTCTCTTCTCCCTTACCCAATCATAGAAATGTATTATACATGACATATATTTTTCTCTTTTTGAACTGTTTTAGGAAGTGGCAGTTATTGATGACTGCCAAAGGGTGGACTGTCAAAGTCAGAAAAATATCACGCTGCACGTTGCCATATATGCACCTCATGCGCGTGCCTGCTGCACGTGCACATTCTCTCCCGTGCGTGTGGATATACGCAGCCGCGTGATGGCGCCTCGGCCATGCGCTCGAGCGCGTGGTATGTGCATTTACGGTAGACACTGTGTGCGTCTAGCGGGCGACTCAATCGTTTAATAATAGAACCAAATAGCTTGTTTTATAGATAATGTTCCCCTAAATGATAACTGTAAGTTTGGTTAATGTGACTTGTTCACGGACTTGGGAATCCCTCTTTACGTGGTACAAAGGGTCTGATTAAGGTTGAACAGCTGTGTCTGGTACCTAACCGAAGAGTATTTTAATAGCAATAATCCGGTGTTGGTTAGGTAAAGATTAATCCATCCTGCGTGTAGTTATGACCATTAGTAGTTTCTGGACATATTCTATATTTGCAGTTCATTATCCATGCGGCGGGAATCCAGAGATTCCCGCCCACCTGTTCAAACTAACCTATGACCTTTTGATATAGTGCAGAGAGACATTCCTGTGTCCAATGAACAATAAGGTTGTAGGGCCCTTTGAAGTACACTGTATGTTGTGTATATAAGGGTCACTGTCCCCAGACCGGCCAGTACTCTCTCTTCAACAGTTATCGCTGATAATTGGAGGACTGGATTCCGGTTGCGCCTGCGAGTGTTCCCCGTATGGTATGTTTCTCTGTTGCCACTTTGTTACCCGTGTAATGTTAGCCATTCACTCTTAGTCTATGTATTTGCGATTGTTTACTATTGTGTATATTTCTGTCTAGATATCCTGTTAGAATTATATGTTGGCCTGTAGTGAATGACTTGTTAACTGTTTCTCTTTTCGATATAACTAAAAGCTTGTTAGTAAAGGTGTTGGATCCTTAACACGGTATCGTGTGTTCATTACATTGCAGAGAGTAATAGGAGCGTCTCGATCGCTCAAACAGCTTTAGTGTTAACAAGGTTAAGCAGCGTTATATCGCTAGTGTTTCAGTACAAGGTTTACAGTATAAGAATATCTTTTCTGTGTGTTACATTCAAGGTTTACTGATTGTCATCTTGTGAGCGTCCGCGCCGCTCGTGATCTCCTCGTGGTCTCGAGCGTCCGCTATGCTGATAGCGTAGCATTACGGTTGTCGCTCGCCTATAGCGTGCTCGACACCACGCATTAAGCTGTGAGCGAGCGTGCCGCATGTGTGTCTCGATCACGGCCTAGCGTATGCTACGCTAAATACGTACCCTTACGGTACCCCATATGCCAATTGCGTACTGTGTCTCTTACCCATTATTGTAAAGTTATAAGGTAATTTAAATCAGCATTATCAATAGATAGATAGATAGATAAAAAAAAAAATATTATTCGCTGTATAGACTGCTAATATATTGCCACCGTAGAGCATGGGACAGTGTGTGTCTGGATTGGAATCGCACACTGTGGGTATACTACATTATATAGGTAATTAACATTATAGAGTACAGGGTAAATAGAGTGTTCAATTGTTCAGTAGATGTGTACCAATCAGATCAGTGCATTTAGTAACCAGTAATAATTACAAATCTTGTTGTTCTTGGTGAATATTATGTTGCTAAATATATAGTGCCAGTCCCTGGATGAAATAATAACAGCTAACCCTAAACTGAGAGTTACACACAAGGGTAAGGAATAGGAGGGACTGTTTAATCTCCCAGCACGGAAGGCAGAGATCGGGAAGGTCATGTTAAGTTTACTGAACCACATGCAGCAGCGGGTGCCCGGCCAGTCTGCAGTTGGAGGCCAGAGGTCACATCTGATACGTGCAAGAGTATTCTCCTGCCGGCCCCGGACTGTCAATCGTCCCACCAAGCAAGTTCATCCATCACTCACCCCTCCTAGATGATGTCTCACTGCCCGCAGGTCTGCATGCTAGGGGGGAGATGCGGAGGGATCAGTAGCTGCTGCCACGGCCAATGGAGATGGAAACTGCGCGGTAAGGTGTCCATAGTGGCTGTCCGCTCGCAGACTCTGCAGGACTGGCTCTCCGCGATGCTGTCCATGCCCCCTCACCGTGCATTCCCAACCTATTTTGCATGCTCACTTCAAACTCTGCTCCCTTGGTGGCCGGACTTGCGCATGCGCCGTTCAGGTTTCTTGCGGGGCTAGGGGATTCCGGGGGATTGGGAGGGCTGTGTGGGGCAGCGGGAGAATGTTTGCAGGATCGGGAGCCTCCCGCAGAATGCGGGAGTGTTGGCAAGTATGGTATGTAGTCACAAGGTCGACAAAGTCAACACTGTTAAAATGTCAGCAGGCAACGTGTTGACATCCTCAGACATTAGGGTTAGGCGGCAGGGGGGTGGTGTGTGTTAGGAACTTTAGGGATGTTTAGGGGAGAAATACACATCTGAACGTCAGCAGATCAGACCTGGTAGTCATAGTCACAACACCACAGGGACTCAAAAGACCCCGCTGCTGCAGTCAGGAGCAGGTAAGTCACTGCTGGGCAACCAGGGACTATATGTCAAACTTCTAATAATTCGTCATTTCATTATAGTCTACATGATGAATGTTGAAATTATGACCATCATACCCAATGGAACAACATCCAACTTCTATTTAGTAATAAGGCATGTGGCCTAGAATAGTTACTGAGCTTTGGTTAAAAGCCCTAAAGCCTTATAATTGAACATATAATGTATGGTGCTATCAGTGGATTGTCAGTAATGAAACAAAATTATTTTTCATTCACATCGAAAGGTTTCATTTTTTTTTTGTAGCCCTTGGGAAAAAATAAGAATTTACTCACCGGTAATTCTATTTCTCGTAGTCCGTAGTGGATGCTGGGAACTCCGTAAGGACCATGGGGAATAGCGGGCTCCGAAGGAGGCTGGGCACTCTAGAAAGATTTATGACTACCTGGTGTGCACTGGCTCCTCCCACTATGACCCTCCTCCTAGCCTCAGTTAAGACACTGTGCCCGGACGAGCAGACATAATAAGGAAGGATTTAGAATCCCGGGTAAGACTCTTACCAGCCACACCAATCACACCGTACAACTCGTGATACTATATCCAGTTTGACAGTATGAAAACAACTGAGCCTCTCAACAGATGGCTCAACAATAACCCTTTAGTGAACAATAACTATTTACAAGTATTGCAGACAATCCGCACTTGGGATGGGCGCCCAGCATCCACTACGGACTACGAGAAATAGAATTACCGGTGAGTAAATTCTTATTTTCTCTAACGTCCTAGTGGATGCTGGGAACTCCATAAGGACCATGGGGATTATACCAAAGCTCCCAAACGGGCGGGAGAGTGCGGATGACTCTGTAGCACCGAATGAGAGAACTCCAGGTCCTCCTCAGCCAGGGTATCAAATTTGTAGAATTTTGCAAATGTGTTTGCCCCTGACCAAGTAGCTGCTCGGCAAAGTTGTAAAGCCGAGACCCCTCGGGCAGCCGCCCAAGATGAGCCCACCTTCCTTGTGGAATGGGCATTTACAGATTTTGGCTGTGGTATGCCTGCCACAGAATGTGCAAGCTGAATTGTACTACAAATCCAGCGAGCAATAGACTGCTTAGAAGCAGGAGCACCCAGCTTGTTGGGTGCATACAGGATAAACAGCGAGTCAGATTTTCTGACTCCAGCCGTCCTGGAAACATATATTTTCAGGGCCCTGACAACGTCTAGCAACTTGGAGTCCTCCAATTCACTAGTAGCCGCCGGCACCACAATAGGCTGGTTCAGGTGAAACGCTGACACCACCTTAGGGAGAAATTGGGGACGAGTCCTCAACTCTGCCCTATCCATATGGAAAATCAGATAAGGGCTTTTACATGATAAAGCCGCCAATTCTGACACTCGCCTGGCTGAAGCCAAGGCTAATAACATGACCACTTTCCACGTGAGATATTTCAGATCCACGGTTTTTAGTGGCTCAAACCAATGTGATTTTAAGAAACTCAACATCACGTTGAGATCCCAAGGTGCCACCGGAGGCACAAACGGGGGCTGAATATGCAGCACTCCTTTTACAAAAGTCTGAACTTCAGGTACTGAAGCTAGTTCTTTTTGAAAGAAAATCGACAGAGCCGAGATCTGTACTTTAATGGAGCCTAGTTTTAGGCCCATATCCACTCCTGCTTGCAGGAAATGCAGAAATCGACCTAGTTGAAATTCCTCTGTTGGGGCCTTATTGGCCTCGCACCATGCAACATATTTTCGCCATATGCGGTGATAATGCGTTGCCGTAACATCTTTCCTGGCCTTAATAAGCGTAGGAATGACTTCTTCCGGAATACCCTTTTCCTTTAGGATCCGGTGTTCAACCGCCATGCCGTCAAACGCAGCCGCGGTAAGTCTTGGAACAGACAGGGCCCCTGCTGTATCAGGTCCTGTCTGAGCGGTAGAGGCCACGGGTCCTCTGAGAGCATCTCTTGAAGTTCCGGGTACCACGCTCGTCTTGGCCAATCCGGAACCACGAGAATTGTGTTTACTCCTCGCTTTCTTATTATTCTCAATACCTTTGGAATGAGAGGCAGAGGAGGGAACACATAAACCGACTGGTACACCCACGGTGTCACTAGAGCGTCCACAGCTATCGCCTGAGGGTCCCTTGACCTGGCGCAATATCTTTTTAACTTTTTGTTGAGACGGGACGTCATCATGTCCACCTGTGGTTTTTCCCAACGGTTTACCAGCATCTGGAAGACTTCTGGGTGAAGTCCCCACTCTCCCGGGTGGAGGTCGTGTCTGCTGAGGAAGTCTGCTTCCCAGTTGTCCACTCCCGGAATGAACACTGCTAACAGTGCTAGTACATGATTCTCCGCCCATCGGAGAATTTTTGTGGCTTCTGCCATCGCCATCCTGCTTCTTGTGCCGCCCTGTCGATTTACATGGGCGACTGCCGTGATGTTGTCTGACTGGATCAGCACCGGCTGGTGTAGGAGCAGGGCTTTTGCTCGACTTAGGGCATTGTAGATGGCCCTTCGTTCCAGAATATTTATGTGAATTACTGCCCCCCAGCCTCGAAGGCTGGCATCCGTGGTCACCAGGACCCAGTCCTGTATTCCGAACCTGCGGCCCTCTAGAAGATGGGCACTCTGCAGCCACCACAGTAGAGACACCCTGGTTCTTGGAGACAGGGTTATTAAGCGATGCATCTGAAGATGCGATCCGGACCACTGGTCCAACAGGTCCCACTGAAAGATTCTGGCATGGAACCTGCCGAAGGGAATTGCTTCGTAAGAAGCTACCATCTTTCCCAGGACCCGTGTGCAGCGATGCACTGATACCTGTTTTGGTTTCAGGAGGTCTCTGACTAGAGATGACAACTCCCTGGCTTTCTCCTCCGGGAGAAACACTTTCTTCTGGACTGTATCCAGAATCATACCCAGGAACAGTAGTCGTGTCGTCGGAACCAGCTGTGACTTTGGGATATTCAAAATCCAGCCGTGCTGGTGCAGCACCTCCTGAGATAGTGCTACTCCCACCAACAACTGTTCCTTGGACCTCGCTTTTATTAGGAGATCGTCCAAGTACGGGATAATTAAAACTCCCTTTCTTCGAAGGAGTATCATCATTTCCGCCATAACTTTGGTAAATACCCTCGGTGCCGTGGACAGTCCAAACGGCAGCGTCTGGAATTGGTAATAACAATCCTGTACCACAAATCTGAGGTACTCCTGGTGAGGATGGTAAATGGGGACATGCAAGTAAGCATCCTTGATGTCCAGGGATACCATGTAATCCCCCTCGTCCAGGCTTGCAATAACCGCCCTGAACGATTCCATCTTGAACTTGAATTTCTTTATGTACGTGTTCAAGGATTTCAAATTTAGAATGGGTCTCACCGAACCGTCCGGTTTCGGTACCACAAATAGTGTGGAATAATAACCCCGGCCTTGTTGAAGTAGGGGTACCTTGATTATCACCTGCTGGGAATACAGCTTGTGAATTGCCGCTAGCACCGCCTCCCTGTCTGAGGGAGCAATCGGCAAGGCAGATTTTAGGAACCGGTGGGGTGGGGACGCCTCGAATTCCAGCTTGTACCCCTGAGATACTATTTGCAGGATCCAGGGATCCACCTGTGAGCGAACCCACTGATCGCTGAAATTTTTGAGGCGACCCCCCACCGTACCTGGCTCCGCCTGTGGAGCCCCACCGTCATGCGGCGGACTTGGAAGAAGAAGAAGCGGGGGAGGACTTTTGCTCCTGGGAACCTGCTGTTTGTTGCAGCCTTTTTCCCCTACCTCTGCCTCTGGACAGAAAGGACCCGCCTTTTCCACGCCTGTTTTTCTGGGTCCGAAAGGACTGAACCTGATAAAACGGCGCCTTCTTAGGCTGTGAGGGGACATGGGGTAAAAATGCTGACTTCCCAGACGTTGCTGTGGAAACTAGGTCCGAGAGACCATCCCCAAATAATTCCTCACCCTTATATGGTAACACTTCCATGTGCTTTTTTGAATCTGCATCTCCTGTCCACTGGCGAGTCCATAAGCCTCTCCTAGCAGAAATGGACAATGCACTTACTTTAGATGCCAGTCGGCAGATTTCCCTTTGTGCATCTCTCATATATAAGACTGAGTCTTTTATATGGTCTATGGTTAACAGGATCGTGTCTCTGTCTAATGTGTCAATATTTTCTGACAGTTTATCTGACCACGCAGCGGCAGCACTGCACATCCAAGCTGACGCAATAGCTGGCCTAAGTATAATGCCTGTGTGTGTATATACAGACTTCAGGATCGCCTCCTGCTTTCTATCAGCAGGTTCCTTGAGGGCGGCCGTATCCGGAGACGGTAGTGCCACCTTTTTAGACAAACGTGTGAGCGCTTTATCCACTCTAGGGGGTGTTTCCCAACGTGACCTATCCTCTGGCGGGAAAGGGAACGCCATTAGTACCTTCTTAGGAATTACCAATTTTTTATCAGGGAAAGCCCACGCTTCTTCACACACTTCATTTAATTCATCCGATGGGGGAAAAACTACGGGTAGTTTTTTCTCCCCAAACATAATACCCTTTTTAGTGGTACCTGTAGTTATATCAGAAATGTGTAACACCTCTTTCATTGCCTCAATCATGCAGTGAATGGCCTTAGTGGGCATCAGGTTAGACTCATCGTCGTCGACACTGGTGTCAGTATCAGTGTCGACATCTGGGTCTGCTTGAGGTAGCGGGCGTTTTAGAGCCCCTGACGACCCATGCGACGCCTGGGCAGGCACGAGCTGAGAAGTCGGCTGTCCCACATTTGGCATGTCGTCGATTTTCTTATATAAGGAGTCTATACGTGCACTCATTACTTTCCATAAGCCCATCCACTCAGGTGTCTGCCCCGCAGGGGGTGACATCCCTTCTAAAGGCATCTGCTCCGCCTCCACATCATTATCCTCATCAAACATGTCGACACAGCCGTACCGACACACACACAAGGAATGCTCCGACTGAGGACAGGACCCACAAAAGCCCTTTGGGGGGACAGAGTGAGAGTATGCCAGCACACACCAGAGCGCTATATAATGCCGGGACTAACTGAGTTATGTCCCCTATAGCTGCTTTTTATACTATATATATATTGCGCCTAAATTTAGTGCCCCCCCTTTCTGTTTTTACCCTGTTCTGTAGTGTAGACTGCAGGGGAGAGCCAGGGAGCTTCCTTCCAGCGGATCTGTGAAGGAGAAATGGCGCCAGTGTGCTGCAGGAGATAGCTCCGCCCCTTTTCCGCGGACTATTCTCCCGCTTTTTTCCATATTCTGGCAGGGGTATTTTCCACATATATAGCCTCTGGAACTATATATTGTGGAGTTTTTGCCAGCCAAGGTGTTATTATTGCTTCTCAGGGCGCCCCCCCCCAGCGCCCTGCACCCTCAGTGACCGGAGTATGAAGTGTGTATGAGGAGCAATGGCGCACAGCTGCAATGCTGTGAGCTACCTTGGTGAGGACTGATGTCTTCTGCCGCCGTTTTTCCGGACCTCTTCTTGCTTCTGGCTCTGTAAGGGGGACGGCGGCGCGGCTCCGGGACCGAACACCAAGGACTGGGCCTGCGGTCGATCCCTCTGGAGCTAATGGTGTCCAGTAGCCTAAGAAGCCCAATCCGGCTGCAAGCAGGCGAGTTCGCTTCTTCTCCCCTTAGTCCCTCGCTGCAGTGAGCCTGTTGCCAGCAGGTCTCACTGAAAATAAAAAACCTAAACTATACTTTCTTTCTAAGGGCTCAGGAGAGCCCCTAGTGTGCATCCAACCTCGGCCGGGCACGAAATCTAACTGAGGCTTGGAGGAGGGTCATAGTGGGAGGAGCCAGTGCACACCAGGTAGTCATAAATCTTTCTAGAGTGCCCAGCCTCCTTCGGAGCCCGCTATTCCCCATGGTCCTTACGGAGTTCCCAGCATCCACTAGGACGTTAGAGAAAAGCTGCAGTGTCATAGACCAAGGGATGATGCATTTCATATTCAAATAGTTACCAGATATGAAAAAAATGCTCCACAACTGCTAGAAAAAACGTATTACATGTATACAAGGGTTCAATATGATTTACTGGCGGACGCGATGCCGGATATCAATATCCCAACAACCTGTATACAAGACACATTGACGATTCAAGAGTAATCAGACTGATCCGTTGTTTGAAATGACCCCTTTATTTGGATTAAGCACCTGCAAATACTTTAGTGTTTTTTTTGTGCAGAGAAAAACCAGCATATTTAAATTGCTAAATAAAATTGCCAACAATAATTATTATAAATTGCCTTATCTACAAAGCATCTTAAATGTTTAAACAAAAGTGCCACTCATCTGTGAGAAAGAGCCATAAACTGCATTGTATTCTAAAAGCTGTGATCTTCAAAGAAATCTACTACCCTGAATTAGAGCTTTAACACGCTTACATATAAACCAACCACTTCAGTTGCATCAATGGACCATCAGAGAGAAAAAAAAAGTAATCTACCATCATGCCATGTCTATCTGCAAGGAATGTGTCTTATTGAAATAAATGGCATGACCACTAACCTACAAATACAGATGGGTCCTTATCTTACCAGTGATGTGCATGCATCACGGTAAGACAGTTGCGGCAAGTGTGTCCGTGAACGGGAACATGCGTACTCTTGCACCCGTGACTCATTCGCACAGCATTACAATAGCTGCATATAGTCACGAGAGCGACTATACGCAGCTCTTCGTGGCTAATCTTACACGCATTGCGTGTAAGATGAGGGAGGACACATCTTTGTACGTGTGAGATAGCTACTGTACACACGGCAATATGATTCTGCACATTTTTTTCATACTAATATGCATGTTTATTATGTACAATGTACTGGAACTAAATGACTATATATCATAGGGTCAATTCAATTACAAGCGAAGAGAGCCAGTTGCCAATGCCGCCACTGACAGCTGAACTTGCCACGCTCATAACACGATCTCGCTGAATTTTCTACGCATATAGCTACACTTTGCCACCCAGACTGGGGAGTCTAGAGCTACTGTAAGGATATAGCCACACTTTCTCGCCCAGAATCGAAAGGGAGGAGAAGACATTTAACGGAATTGACCCACATGAGTTATAGCTGCCTTGGGTGGTTTCACTACCATGAACCGCTGCATTAGCGTATGAAAAAATGGTGTAGAATAATACTCCTAAAGATAACCAATTAGGCTCGTTTTAGGGTTTACAAATACGCAACAAACTTAAATCAGACGTATGAGAAAACCTTTAAACTGTATTTTCACCAGCTTAATGAAAACAAACCCATGTAAAGGATGCGACTGATATCCTTACTCCACCTACATAGCCAATACCCACTTTTTGACACTTGCTAAGCCTTATTATGACTCTAAGTTGCCCACTACGCTTTTGCCAGGATCAGGAACCCAATGGAGCAGGCTGCCAGGGCTGGAGGCCAACCGAGCTGCAGGGCCTAGAGCAACTGTTGTTGAACTCCTAGCAATTTTGAACATTTGAAATCCCATAAGTGGGTTGCCCCCTTGTGTTGTTTGAAGAATTGAGGTTTCATCCAACAGAACAAAAGTATTTTTCACAGCTGGATTTTCTTCTGCTGGTAATGGCGAACAGCGATCTGCAGAGATAAAAACAGTGTTTCTTCAAAATTCAGATTTTAACCCACATTCCGAGCAAGTGTTCCTTCCAAAATATGGATAAAAAAGGTACACTGTAAATGCCTCACATGGTTACTACCGCATATAATATATAGTGTATATTAGTCCTAATTTACAGGATTGTTTGGGGTCTTTTCCAACAACATAGTATCTGTAATTGCCCGCGCTACAGTTGTATGGTAAACTTTATTATTCTCAGGGATTTCAAAATCCCCACAGACATTCCTCTCAGTATTGCTGATCCCAAATGCCTCACAATTATTATTACCCAAACATTGTGGTTGTTACTCCAGCATCATCTTCAATACCAATCTCAGTGGCATCTCCAACTCTTCCCCCACTTGGGCAAGCTACTCTTTGATATACTGTACCCAAAGCTGTTCACACTCAGTATCGTCCTAAAAACCTTGATCAACGCAACCTCTCTTGAACCCATCTTGACTTCCATCTCCTCCCAATTCTGTCATCTCTCTCTGAACAACTCTAACCAAAAGCTCTTGAGGAGGCCCACAGCAACCTAACCTACTTTACCTCTGCATAACTAAACCCCAATTCTATAATCTTGGTAAGACCAAAAAGTTCACCAATGGAAGAAATGCTGCATGGATGTAGACTACACTCACTTCAGCTAATTCTCTCCTCCAACTACACTGTCTTACTTACCAAACACAATCATAATTAAAATCTCTTATATCCACCATAACCAACAAACATCCCCTCAACTCTTCACCAACATAAACTAGCTTCTCTGTGCTTCCACCCTCAACTGTTAATGACTGCAGACTACTTCACCACCAAATCAGCCTTCCTCTACTCACTGCCCGTTCTCTTCAGCAATCATTCAGAGATCCCCTTTCCTAGTGGTGGATTCTCTACTAGTTGGCTCTTTGAGAAGGTTCCCTCTATATACTTTTTCTCCCACTTCTCAAAATGACTGCCGTCCCTTCACACACCTCTTCAACCTTTCTCTTTCCACACTGGCATCTTCCTCACAAGAAACCCTCTATTAACTCATTCGGCCTCTCTATCATGTCATCTCTCTTTAATAATAATAATAATAATATACTTAGTCACCAACAAAACGGTCAAGAAATGTCACTGAAATTTCTGTATGAGCACTCTGTACAATGGAACAAGCAATAAGCATATTTCATATTAAAAATTGGCCCTAATCCTTTTGTTCATTTAACAAACAAACAGCTTTAGGAAAAAAACTATTTAAAATACGCTTTGTGTGTACGCGTATACTCCTAAAACGTTTTAGGGATGGCAATCGTTCAAAAACCAAATAATTTGGATGACTAGGATCAGATAATATGCATGGATTTTCTTAATACTTTATTTACATAAATATCATTCATGCAGGGTAAGGACACTCCAATAATCCTACTAGCAGTTCTAACCACACGTTCTAGGGCAATCTGCTCGGCTACAGTGCAGTTCCCAAACTACACTGTGACCCTGTACGTCAGAATACTCTCCACATTGCTTCGATAAAACCTGACTAACGTGTTCGCACTCAGACAGACAGCCCTAAGTCTCCTTAGAAAGAAAAGGCGCTGCTGTGCCTTCTTAATCAAAGAAGTACAATTTAAAGACCAAGTTAAGTCATTTGCAATATACATGCCCAAGAATTTAAATGAGGCCACCTCCTCTATTGGCCTATCATCTAGAAATACGGGAAGTAACGGTCTACTACTACCCCGTCTAAAATCAATTACCATTTCCTTTGTTTTTGATGTATTTAAAAATCAAGCAATTTTCTTTACTCCATTCTAATAAACGTAAAACTTCACATCTGTAGGCAGCCTCATCATTATTGCTTATCAGACAGACAACAGCTGTGTCATCTGCGAATTTCACCACTTTAACAGAATTAGAAACTGAAAAACAGTCATACGTAAATAGCGAATATAATAATGGGCTCAGGACGCACCCCTGTGGAACACCAGTTCCTACTCGAACTTCACCAGACACAGATTTACCTAATTTCACTACTTGAGGCCTATCAGTCAAAAAATATACGTTATGGTAAGAACTTACCGTTGATAACGTGATTTCTCTTATGTCCACAGGATAACATTGGGATATGCCGGAGCGACAGCAGAAATGGTAACAAACGGTCACAAGCTTTCTGGCCTCCTAGGATGCATAGGGGCTTCTCCATATAATCCCGCCCATTGACTCAGTCAAATCAGTTCTTTCCACAGCAATTAGACAGGAGCATCAGGTAGAAACCTATTCAGGCGATAAGAACACACATGCACACCCTTCCATGCAAATCAGGTGCGTCATGGTGGGATCCCTGTGGACATAAGAGAATTCACGTTATCAACGGTAAGTTCTTACCATAACGTATATTTCTCTGGCTGGGTCCACAGGATAACATTGGGATTCCCAAAGCCGGTTTAAGTGGTGGGGACGCTCCTGATTAGACAGGAGAACCTTTCGCCCGAATTCTGCGTCATGAGAGGCAAAAGTATCCAAGGCATAATGTCTAATGAATGTGTTAATGGAAGACCATGTGGCTGCCTTACAAATCTGTTCTGCTGAAGCAACATGTTGTGCTCCCCATGAAGGACCTACCTTACGTGTAGAGTGAGCAGAGACATTAGCTGGAGTAGGGAGATCAGCACGATAATAAGCTTCTGAAATTACCATTCGGAGCCATCTTGCCAGCGTCTGTTTACTAGCAGGCCATCCTCTTCTATGAAATCCGTAGAGGATGAAGAGAGAGTCTGTTTTTCTGATGGCACTAGTACGATCTATGTAGATTCTTAATGCTCGGACCACGTCCAGCGACGCTTCTCCCGCAGAAAGTCCCGATACCTGAAAAGCTGGGACTACAATCTCTTTGTTAAGGTGAAACTTTGAAACCACCTTCGGAAGATACCCAGATCTAGTTCTGAGAACTGCTTTATCTGGAAAAAAATGTAGGAAAGGAGACTTACACGACAGTGCTCCTAAAACTGACACTCTTCTAGCTGACGCCATTGCCAGTAGAAAGAGTACTTTAGCCGTTAACCATTTAAGATCTGCTCTCTTAAGTGGTTCAAACGGAGGTCCCTGAAGGATTTTAAGAACCAGATTCAAATCCCAGGGAGCTGCAGGAGGAACAAATGGAGGTTGAATATGTACAACTCCCTGAAAAAGTACGCACATCCTGTAAGTCAGCAATCTTTCTCTGAAACCATACAGTTAATGCTGATACTTGAACTCTCAAGGAAGCTACCTTCAATCCCTTATCCAATCCTGCTTGAAGAAAATCCAGAATCCTGGATACTTTAAAAGATCTTGGATTCAAACTTTTGTCACTACACCAATGAATATAAGCTTGCCATATTCGATGATAAATACGAGCTGAAGGCTTTCTTGCTCTAAGCATAGTTTGAATTACTTGTTTTGAAAATCCTCTAGCTTCTAGGATAGAGGTTTCAACAGCCACGCCGTCAAAGACAGACGATCCAGATGGCTGTGACAACAAGGACCCTGCATTAGCAGATCTGGACGTTGAGGGAGCAGTATCGGTGCTTCCACGGACATCCTTAGTAGATCTGTGTACCAATACCTTCTTGGCCAAGCTGGAGCTATTAGAATTATGGCTCCCTTTTCTTGATTCATTTTCCTCACTACTCTGGGTAAACGAGAGATTGGAGGGAACAGATATGCCAGATGAAATTTCCATTTTACTGACAGTGCGTCTACAAGGACCGCTCCGGGATCCTTTGTTCTTGATCCGTACCTCGGAACTTTGTTGTTTAAACAAGACGCCATGAGGTCTATCTCTGGTAGACCCCATCTGTTCACTATAGTCTTAAACACTTCTGGGTGTAATGCCCATTCGGTTTCCTGAATGGTGTGTCGACTGAGAAAATCCGCTTCCCAGTTCAGTACACCTGGAACAAACACTGCTGACAATACTGGAAGATGGAGCTCTGCCCACCTTAGTATGGGAGTTACTTCCCCCATCAATCTTTTGCTGTGAGTTACGCCTTGATGATTGAGGTACGCTACTGCTGTTGCATTGTCCGAGCGAATCTGGACCGGTCTTCCTTGCAGACTGTCCTTTGTCTGAACTAGAGCCATATAAATGGCTCTTATTTCCAACAGATTTATTGGCAGGCGACTTTCCCTTGCAGTCCATTTTCCCTGGAACCACAGGCTTCCGAGTACCGCACCCCAGCCTTGCAGACTGGCATCTGTTGTCAGGACTTGCCATTCTTTTATCCAAAAGGGTCTCCCCTTGTTTAAATGGTCCCTCTGTAGCCAAGCTAGAGACCTTATTACGTTTACCGGAAACTTTATCATCTGTCTTTTTATTGTCTGATGATTTCCGTTCCATTTGGTCAGAATAAGGTGCTGTAGAGGTCTGGAGTGGAATTGTGCATATTCCATCATGTTGAAGGTTGACACCATCAGACCCAACAGTCGCATTGCTGCATGGACTGACATTGTCTGAGTGTGCAACGCCTCCTGAGTCATGACCTGCACCGTTGCTATCTTTTTCTCTGGTAAGAAAATTCTCTGTAGACCTGAATCCAATATGGCCCCCAAATGAACCATCCGCTGTGACGGATTCAGAGACGACTTTTCCCAATTTATGAGCCACCCGTGTCTTTGTAGACAAACTACAGTCTGTTGAAGATGGCTCAAAAGTAATTCCTGCGAATGTGCTAGGATTAAAAGGTCGTCGAGGTATGGAAATATGCTTATCCCCTGCTTGCGGAGATAAGCTGTCATAACCACCGTAATTTTGGTAAACACCCTGGGTGCTGTTGCTAGCCCGAAGGGCAAGGCTTGGAACTGAAAATGTTGCTGGAGGATGGCAAACCTGAGGTAACATTGAAGAGACCTTGCTATAGGCACATGTAGGTAAGCATCCTGTATATCCAGATATACCATGTAATCTCCCGGTTCCATAGCCAACACTATGGAGCGTAACGTCTCCATGTGGAACCTTTGAATCCAAATGTATTTATTTGTTTAACATTTTGAGATTGAGAATTGGTCGGAATGACCCATTTGGCTTCTGAATCAAAAATAGATTGGAGTAAAAACCCTGTCCCCGTTGTGATGGGGGCACCGGGATAATCACACCCGACTGAAGCAATTTCTGAACTGCCTCTTGCAGGGCATTGGCCCTTGAATCTATACGAGACGGGCTGGTGCAAAAAAACCTTTGAGGAGGCTGCCTCCTGAATGGGAACCCATAACCGAGAGATACCACCTTCTGCACCCAAGCATCTGTCGTTGAATCCTCCAGGCGGAAGCCCGTCTCTTCAGGCTGATGGTTTCTGTTCAGGCTTGGAAGCTAGCTTTCTACTAGCCCATTGCTTCCTACCCCTGGCTGATCTATTGAACTGGGATTGCTTAGACTCCTCTTTAGCCTTTGCTTTGCCATCGAAATGGCCGAAACTTTTAACCCTTAGTCTTAGGGTTATAACTAGCCGGAAATCTGACTTTTTTGGATTCAGCTTCCGATTCTAGAATATCTGACAATTGTTTCCCAAACAATAAATTACCAATGAAAGGCAATGCTTCCAACTCTTTCTTGGAATCTGCATCTGCTTTCCAAGTGCGTAGCCAAACTGCTCTACGAGCAGCTACTGTCAAGGTTGATGCTTTAGAAGCAATCGTACCCATATCAATTGCGGCTTCTTCCAAATATTGGGCAGCTTGTCTTAAACGTCCTAAATGATACTCCTGCTCCCTATTAGGAGGGGAGAGGCCATTCTCTAGTTCCTCTATTCATTCTCCCATTGCCTTTGCCATCCAGGCTGAAGCCATAGCAGGCCTTACCACTGCTCCTGAGAGAGAAAATATATTTTTCAAGAAGCTATCTACCCTTCTGTCTGTGACATCATTTAATGAGGTAGAAGACAATGGCAAAGCAGATTTATGCACAAGTCGCAGTACATGTGCATCTACTTTAGGAGGAACTTCTCTTTTTGAACAATCCGCAGCTGGAAATGGATAAGAATCCCATTTTTTCGGAATCTTATATTTCTTACTGGGCGTCGGCCAAGATTCTTCCATCATTTCCGTCAGATCCTCTTACGCTGGGAATTCAGTCTTAACTGTTTTTGTTCGTTTAAACACAGGTGGTTTAGATTTTGACACTGTTTTGGCTGATTCCTCCAAAGAGAGAATAGCCTTCATAGCATCAATAAGTTCAGCTACATCCTCTGAGCTGAAACTCTGCGACTGATCATCATACGGAGTATTTGAATAAACTGTATCATCATCTGTTGTATCATCTTGTGTAGTCTGCAACATAGACGTATCTGTCTTAGTCTTACCTGTACCCTGGTTAATAGCCTGGTTACTTGTAGAAGTTACTGGAACCAAACCATAGGAAGGGAGCTGCATGTATGGGTTAATAGTGTAACCTATCCCCTGGGGTGGAACTGCAGGAGTTAATCTGTCCGCTATTAAGGACAAAGTCTGTGCGAACATACTCCATGGTGGTTCTGCTGGTTGTTGAACCAATTCCTGTTTTTTTACTCTGCTGAAAAGCAAAACAGTTTGCACATAACCCCTCATAAGTGACCAACTGACCTATTTCCATTAACCCTGTTTTACAAGATAAACATGTTAAATTCTCCTTGTCACTTTTGCTGCTCACAGACATGGTAATATTCTGTTTTTGACTACACAATTTGTGACTGAAAATCACCTATATATACATATATAGAAGTGAGATCAATCTGACCACAACCGTGCACCTGAATTGAGGTTCAGAACAGGACTGACAACATATAAAAGTCAGCACACATACTAGCAGTCAGTCACATGTTAAAATATTAGACATTGTCATATGAGAATACAATCACCATCATAATAACTTACAAGTAAGTGGGTACAATTGTATTTCTGTTTTTAACCAGTTTTTTCAAACATATCATGCAGAAAATAAGATTTTAACCCTACCGGTAAATCTTTTTCTCGTAGTCCGTAGAGGATGCTGGGGACTCCGTAAGGACCAAAGGGATAGACGGGCTCCGCAGGAGACATGGGCACTTTAAGACTTTGGATCTGGGTGTGCACTGGCTCCTCCCTCTATGCCCCTCCTCCAGACCTTAGTTAGAGAAACTGTGCCCAGAGGAGACGGAGAGTACGAGGAAAGGATTTTAGTTAATCCAAGGGCAAGATTCATACCAGCCACACCAATCACACCGTATAACTTGTGATATACTATCTAGTTAACAGTATGAAAAAACAACAGAGCATTGGTCCAAAACCGATGAAACTATAACATAACCCTTATGTAAGCAATAACTATATACAAGTCTTGCAGAAGTAGTCCGCACTTGGGACGGGCGCCCAGCATCCTCTACGGACTAGTAGAAAAATATTTACCGGTAGGTTTAAAATCTTATGTTCTCTAATGTCCTAGAGGATGCTGGGGACTCCGTAAGGACCATGGGGATTATACCAAAGCTCCCAAACGGGCGGGAGAGTGCGGATGACTCTGCAGCACCGATTGAGCAAACAGGAGGTCCTCCTCAGCCAGGGTATCAAACTTATAGAACTTTGCAAAGGTGTTTGACCCCGACCAAGTAGCAGCTTGGCACAGCTGTAGTGCCGAGACCCCTCGGGCAGCTGCCCAAGAAGAGCCCACCTTCCTAGTGGAATGGGCCTTAACCGATTTTGGTAACGGCAATCCTGCCGTAGAATGCGCCTGCTGAATCGTGTTACAGATCCAGCGAGCAATAGTCTGCTTTGAAGCGGGAGCGCCAACCTTGTTGGCTGCATACAGGACAAACAGTGCTTCTTTCTTCCTGACTCTAGCCGTTCTGGCCACGTAAATTTTCAAAGCCCTGACCACATCAAGGGACTCGGAATCCTCCAAGTCACGCGTCGCCACAGGCACGACAATAGGTTGGTTCATATGAAAAGATGAGACCACTTTAGGTAGGAATTGAGGACGAGTCCGCAATTCCGCCCTATCCATATGGAAAACCAGATAGGGGCTTTTATGTGATAAAGCCGCTAATTCCGAAACTCGCCTAACCGAAGCCAAGGCTAACAACATGACTACCTTCCAAGTGAGATATTTCAACTCCACCGTTTTAAGTGGTTCAAACCAATGTGACTTAAGGAAACTTAACACCACGTTAAGGTCCCAAGGCGCCACCGGAGGTACAAAAGGAGGCTGAATATGCAGTAAACCCTTCACAAACGTCTGTACTTCTGGGAGAGAGGACAATTCCTTTTGAAAGAGAATGGATAAGGCCGAAATCTGAACCTTAATAGATCCTAATTTTAGGCCCAACTTCACTCCAGTTTGTAGGAAGTGAAGAAAACGGCCCAGATGGAATTCTTCCGTAGGAGCATTCCTGGCCTCACACCAAGAAACATATTTTCGCCATATTCGGTGATAATGTTTTGATGTCACGTCCTTCCTAGCCTTTATTAGTGTAGGAATGACCTCATCCGGAATACCTTTTTCCGCTAGGATCCGGCGTTCAACCGCCATGCCGTCAAACGCAGCCGCGGTAAGTCTTGGAACAGACAGGGCCCCTGTTGCAAAAGGTCCTGTCTTAGAGGAAGAGGCCACGGATCTTCTGTGAGCATCTCCTGCAGATCCGGATACCAGGTCCTTTGTGGCCAATCTGGAACGATGAGGATTGTTCTCACTCCTCTTTTTCTTATTATTCTCAACACCTTGGGTATGAGAGGAAGAGAAGGAAATACATAGACCGACCGGAACACCCACGGTGTCACTAGGGCGTTCACAGCTACCGCCTGAGGGTCTCTTGACCTGGCGCAATATCTTTGTAGCTTTTTGTTGAGACGGGACGCCATCATGTCTTTTTGGGGCAGTCCCCATTGACTTGCAATCTGCGCGAAGACTTCCTGATAAAGTCCCCACTCTCCCGGATGTAGGTCGTGTCTGCTGAGGAAGTCTGCTTCCCACTTGTCCACTCCCGGAATGAACACTGCTGACAGTGCGCTTACATGATTCTCCACCCAGCGAAGAATTCTGGTGGCTTCCGCCATTGCCACTCTGCTCCTTGTGCCGCCTTGGCGGTTTACATGTGCTACTGCGGTGACGTTGTCTGACTGGATCAGAACTGGTTGGTCGCGAAGTAATGCCTCCACTTGACGTAGGGCGTTGTATATGGCCCTCAGTTCCAGGATGTTGATGTGGAGACAAGTCTCTAGACTTGACCAAAGACCTTGGAAATTTCTTCCCTGTGTGACTGCTCCCCAACCTCGGAGGCTCGCGTCCGTGGTCACCAGGATCCAGTCCTGAATGCCGAACCTGCGGCCCTCTAGGAGGTGAGCACTCTGCAGCCACCACAGGAGAGATATCCTGGCTCTGGGGGACAGGGTGATCCGCTGATGAATTTGTAGATGTGACCCGGACCACTTGTCCAGTAGGTCCCGTTGGAAAGTCCTTGCATAGAAACTGCCGAAGGGAATGGCTTCGTATGATGCCACCATCTTTCCCAGGACTCGAGTGCAGTGATGCACTGACACCTGTTTTGGCTTCAATAAGTTCCTGACCAGAGTCATGAGTTCTTGAGCTTTTTCTGTTGGAAGAAAAACCCTTTTCTGGTCTGTGTCCAGAATCATGCCCACGTACTGTCTTTTAGGATTCAGCTGCGACTTTGGAATATTGAGAATCCAGCCGTGTTGCTGTAACACCTTCAGTGAAAGTGATACGCTGTTCAGCAACTTCTCCCGTGATCTCGCTTTTATGAGGAGATCGACCAAGTATGGGATAATTGTGACACCCTGCTTGCGCAGGAGCACCATCATTTCCGCCATTACCTTGGTGAAAATCCTCGGGGCCGTGGAAAGCCCAAATGGCAACGTCTGAAATTGGTAATGACAATCCTGTACCGTAAATCTCAGGTACGCCTGATGAGGAGGATATATGGGAACATGCAGGTATGCATCCTTTATGTCCAGAGATACCATAAAATCTCCCCCTTCCAGGCTGGCGATGACCGCTCTGAGCAATTCCATTTTTAACTTGAACCGTTTTAAGTAAAGGTTCAGGGATTTTAAATTCAAAATGGGTCTGACCGAACCGTCCGGTTTCGGGACCACAAACAGAGTTGAGTAGTATCCCTTCCCTCTTTGAAGCAGCGGAACCTCGACCACCACTTGTTGAAGACACAATTTGTGAATCGCATGTAACACTATCTCCCTTTCTAAGGGAGAAGTCGGTAGCGCCGATTTGAAAAACCGGCGAGGGGGCACCTCTTCGAATTCCAGCTTGTATCCCTGAGAAACAATTTCTATTGCCCAGGGATCCACCTGTGAGTGAACCCAGATGTGGCTGAAAAGTCGAAGACGTGCCCCCACTGGAGCGGACTCCCTCAGGGGAGCCCCAGCGTCATGCGGTGGATTTTGCAGAGGCCAGGGAGGACTACTGTTCTTGGGAACTAGCTGTGTTGTGCAGCTTTTTCCCTCTGCCCTTACCTCTGGCAAGAAAGGACGATCCACGTACTCTTTTGCTTTTATTTGAACTAAAGGACTGCATTTGATAATGAGGCACTTTCTTAGGTTGTGAGGGAACATAAGGCAAAAAACTCGATTTACCTGCCGTAGCTGTGGAGACTAGGTCCGAGAGGCCTTCTCCAAATAATTCCTCACCCTTGTAAGGTAAAAACTCCATATGCCTCTTTGGGTCGGCATCATCTGTCCACTGTCGGGTCCATAAGACTCGCCTAGCAGAAATAGACATAGCGTTTATTCTGGAACCCAGTAAACTAATGTCTCTTTAAGCATCCCTCATATATAAGACAGCCTCTTTTATATGCCCGAGGGTCATTAAAATGGTATCCTTATCTAGGGTCTCAATTTCCGCTGATAAGGAATCTGTCCATGCTGCTACAGCACTACAAACCCAGGCCGACGCAATTGTCGGTCTGAGTATCGTACCAGAATGTGTGTAAATGGACTTCAAGGTAACCTCTTGCTTGCAGTCAGCAGGATCCTTGAGGGTAGCCGTATCTTGGGATGGCAGCGCTATCTTTTTTGATAAGCGTGTCAATGCTTTGTCTACCCTAGGGGAGGATTCCCACCGTATTCTGTCCTTTGGCGGGAAAGGATACGCCATAAGAATCCTTTTGGGAATCTGCAGTTTTTTGTCTGGAGTTTCCCAAGCTTTTTCGCATAATTCGTTCAGCTCATGTGAGGATGGAAAGATGACCTCAGGCTGCTTTCCTTTATACATGTGTACCCTCGTGTCAGAGACAGGGGGTTCCTCTGTGATATGCAAAACATCTTTTATTGCAATAATCATATATCGAATACATTTAGCCACTTTTGGCTGTAATTTTGCATCATCGTAGTCGACACTGGAATCTGAATCCGTGTCGGTATCTGTGTCAACTATTTGGGATAGTGTGCGCTTCTGAAACCCCGAAGGTCCCGGCGACATTGGGACAGACATAGTTTGACTCCCTGACTGTTCCCTAGCCTCAGCTTTGTCTAATCTTTTGTGCAATAAATTTACATTAGCACTTAAGACATTCCACATATCCAGCCAGTCAAGTGTCGGCGCTGCCGACGGAGACCTTACATTCATACACTCCCCTTCCTCCTTAGGTGAGCCTTCAACTTCAGACATGTCAACACACGCGTACCGACACACCACACTCACACAGGGAAGCTCTTTTCTGAAGACAGGTTCCCCACCAGGCCATTTGGAGAGACAGAGAGAGAGAGTATGCCAGCACACACCCCAGCGCTATATGACCCAGGAAAAACACAGAATGTTTACCCAGTAGCGCCTTTATGTATGTATATGCGCCAATTATGTAACCCCCTCTTGAAAACCCTCTGTCACCGTGAGTAAGCAGGGGAGAGTCCGGGGAGCTTCCTCTCAGCGCTGTGCTGTGGAGAAAATGGCGCTGGTGAGTGCTGAGGGAGAAGCCCCGCCCCCTCGGTGGCGGGCTTCTGTCCCGCTCAAAATTCTTAAAAACATGGCGGGGGCTCTTTATATACATGTACAGTGCCCAGCTGTACATGTATATATGTACTTTTGCCACAGGAGAGGTTTTAATATTGCTGCCCAGGGTGCCCCCCCTGCGCCCTGCACCCTTACAGTGACAGATGTGTGTGAGGTGAATGGGAGCAATGGCGCACAGCTTCACTGCTGTGCGTTACCTCTATGAAGATCAAGATGTCTTCTGCCGCCTATGAAGTCTTCTTTTCTTCTCATACTCACCCGGCTTCTATCTTCTGGCTCTGCGAGGAGGACGGCGGCGCGGCTCTGGGACGGACGGCGAGGATGAGACCTGCGTACCAATCCCTCTGGAGCTTTTGGTGTCCAGTAGCCTAGGAAACAGAGCCTTGAAACTCAGAGAAGTAGGTCTGTTTCTCTCTCCTCAGTCCCTCGATGCAGGGAGTCTGTTGCCAGCAGGCTCCCTGAAAATAAAAAACCTAACTAAAATACTTTCTGACAGGAAACTCAGGAGAGCTCCCTGAAAGCACCCAGTCTCCACTGGGCACAGTATCAAACTGAGGTCTGGAGGAGGGGCATAGAGGGAGGAGCCAGTGCACACCCAGATTCAAAGTCTTTCTTAAAGTGCCCATGTCTCCTGCGGAGCCCGTCTATCCCCTTGGTCCTTACGGAGTCCCCAGCATCCTCTAGGACCTTAGCGAAAACAACAGTAATATACAGGCCTCATATGCAATATGTACCCAAAATTAACAATTCATACTAACAAGTAGAGAGAATTTTTAGTACTGTATAACTCATTTCTCCGTAGAGTGGGATACAGGGAGACTCACCACACTTCCATATCCATCAATACGCTCGCAAGACGCTGAGTGGATTCAGACGCTACTGGTGTACACTGCCGCTCCGATAACTGATGAGAGACACGGACGCTCACTAACGGACACAGACGTTCAGTGAATTCTACGTGTATGCTGACGCTACGGCCTGCGACTCGGTCTAGGCGGCAACTCTAGTGTACACAACCGCAGCGTCTAAGCTGCGACCGAGTACCCTCGTGGTAGCGTCTGAGACAGAAGTGAGGACATTTAGTTCATGGACGGGAGACGCGCGGAAACTGGTCATGAACTTGGGGGAGGGGCGACCAGGAGAGCATCTAACTCCCCCTGTTGACTTAAACTCTAAGGATCGCGGCCTCAACCTAGTCCTGGCGCCTATGATCCCTAAAGCATAGCGCAGTCGCACCTAAGAGTGGTCGGCGCATCAACGCACTGTTTATAGTCTCCTCTAATACAGTGTAGCTGTGTCCAGAACCCCTAGTAAGAGGCACTGATGTCTTACCTTCTCCCCATGCTCCGGCCACAGCCTGGTTACATCTGCTGGACCTGCTAGAATCATCCGACACAGACTCCCGTCGAGACAGCACTATACCGCGAAGGTAAGCGTTGTTGCGACCCGGTGGAGAGTTGTTGGAGCGACTCTTTCTAATATGCGTTTAAGACGCTGTTTAAGAAAAGTCACTCAGAGAAAAAAAAAACATAGTAAGACTATAAAAAATAAAATAATAAAAGCTTCAGGCTGCTTTAACAGCAGCCCTGTGACCATGGTCCGGCTCCTGCCGCACCAAACAAAAAACTGATTTGACAGAGTCAGTGGGCGGGATTATATGGAGAAGCCCCGATGCATCCTGGGAGGCCAGAAAGCTCGTGACCGTTTGGTGCCATTTCCGCTGTCGCTCCGGCATATCCCAATGTTATCCTGTGGATAACCTGTGGACCCAGCCAGAGAAAATTAAAATCCAATTGCACATAAACCCATTTAAGCCTAAATTAAAAATCTTAAGAACCAAAGATGCCGGTATTATTGTATTAAACGCAGATCTAAAATCCACAAATAAAATTCTAACATATGCGCCCTTCTTCTCTAAGTGATTCTGCGCCTGGTACAAAACAGTCAAAGCTGCATCATCCGTAGACCGGTTCTGCCTATATGCAAATTGAAGCGGGTCAAAATTGGCAGAAAAATTAGATTTGATATGACTTGACATCAGGCGTTCAAAGCACTTCATAACTAATGACGTTAATGCAATAGGACGATAATCGTCTAAGCATTTAGGCATGCTCCTTTTTGGTACAGGAATAATTTTTGTAACCTTAAAACATTTAGGAATTTTACAAATCTGTAATGAGACATTAAACAATAACGTAAAAATCCCAGCTAGTTGATTACAACAATAACGGAGAACTTTACCTTGAATCCCATCTGGACCAGCAGCCTTCCCTATGCTGACACCTCACAGGCACTTCAAAACCTCTTGTTCATCTAATACTACAGGGACCTCACTAGATCTAGTCTCAACGTCTTTGTTAATAGTCATATTATTCCTATCATATCTAGAATAAAAAACATTAAGATCTTCCACCACAGTACTATTAGCTGCTCCTCCTTTTTAGGTTCATAATCAGTAATATCTTGCAGACTCTGCCACATACTCTTGGAATCATTGCACTGTTTGAACTTATCCTCCATTCTTATAGAAAACTAAATTTTTGCCTTTTTTATCCCTCTCCTCAAGTCTGCCCTGGCTACTGTGTATGCGACTCTATCCGTCATTTTAAAAGCCCTATCGCTTGCCTTCATTAGAGAACGCACCTCAGCATTCAGCCATGGTTTCTCCTTTGCGTAGACTTTAAAGCAATTCTTAGTAGTTCATTTTCGAATGGCTAGTTTTAAACTGTTTGACTTCATTTATTTCTTCTCATTACCTTCTCGATCCAATGCAGTCTGTCTGTCTTTCACTCACCACACTCACTTGCTACCATATTATTCCTACATATACTGTAGCTGGAGTTTAAATTGAGATGGGGAAAAATTGCAATAAAAAACATTATGCCTGGTGGCGTGGCTTAGCTGGCTGCCAGAGCGGACGTCCAACAAAGAAGCTCCTGCTTTATTCCTTTTTTAAAGGGCTTACTCAGCATTAAATAGCCCTGTTGTGGAACACTTTCTCCTGCAACACCCTGGTGGCACCCACGGGAACCAGCGACGACCTCTCCTGCAAGCCTGAGCTGTGTTTGTATCCTGGATGCATCCACGGCCTCAGGTGGAGACGCCCTTCCCCGCATTTGTTCTAGCGGTACCGCCTGTAAGGTCGCGCAGCACCTCGCCCGGAGCGGCGCCGTGTCCTGCTGCCTGACTCCCTCCCTCCTGCACCATACCTGGAGAGATGGGCTGAGCTAGACGCCCACGCGATTGGAGCTTAGGTGCTCCGGAGCCGCCTGCCACTAGCGATTCCCCTGCCTCTTCTGCCGGGCGGGCGTGGCTCTCTGGCTCTGCTAACGGACACTGGGAGGGAGGGGACCCGCTGCCACCACTGACGTACTGGGCTGCTGCTGATCTCCCTCAGCCCTGCTGCTCACTTTCAAGCCCTGGAGCAGCTGCTGGGTTGGAGTGCTGCACTTACTGTTTGTGCAACTACTAATCTGGCTCCTCTTTTACCTGCAGCTCCCACAGCACTTTTAATTGTGGCATTAGCCTAATAAGCCACTCTGCCTCTGCATGCCCTAACTTAGCAGCACTTTATGACCAACACACTAATAACTAAAAAGAAAAAAAAAAGAAGGAAGAATACAAAGCCATCTTGCCTATCGGCGCCGGGAGCCGCTGCTGCCCTTCCAGGAGAGGTGCCTGGTCACTGGCTGGACCGTGATCGGTAACCCCCATCTGTCCACATATCTGGAAGTCCTAGGGGACTTCAACTGCGCTTTTTGTTGCTCATCCGATGCACTGAAGAGGCTATGAGGCGTACTTGAAATTCTTCACATGGCTGACCTGTCCTACTGATACTCCATCCTGTGTCACCTGCTGGGACTCCCATTTCCCTCCCTTACCCCTCCAACTCGCCTGTCTTCCATTGATCTCGCTCTTCTCTTCACTGGAACTATGGCTCAGAAAAATAAGAAATCTCAACAGGCTTCAGCATACTTTTTCGGGAATAAATCTAAAGGTGTTCAGAAGAAAATGTCGTCCCCTGCATCTCCTTCCTCCCCTCGGTCTTCGGGCACAGATATCGACCCACAGATTCAAGCAGTTATGACGGGGCTCCTTGAAGGTGTACAAACAGCCTTTAAACAAGAACTATCTAAGGTAATCTCTGAATTCAGATCGGAGATTACGTCTCTTGGCGACAGAACGGACTCTTTGGAAACGAAGACTGATGATCTATGTCGGCAGCAACAGCGTTTTGATACGGAAGTCACGAGGCTCCATGAGGAAGTTGAACTGCTGAAGGAACGGCAAGAGGACCAAGAGAATCGCTCTCACCGTAATAATCTCAGAATACGCAACGTGATGGAGACGGTTCAGAGTTCCACTTTGCCGGCCTTTTTACAAGACCTTTTTCAATTTTTAGTGCCTGACCTTACAGATGAGGAATGTCTCTGCGATAGGGCACACAGAGCCCTGCGCTCCAAGCCTTCTGCTTCTCAACCACCTAGAGACATAATAGTCCGCCTTCATTACTATAGATCGAAAGAAAGAGTCCTGGCTGCGACTCGGGACGTCCAGGACATATCTTTTCAGGAGATGCAATTACAAATCTTTCAAGATCTAGCCCCGTTGACAATCCAGAAACGCCGGGATCTTCAACCGGTCACAAAACTCCTTCGTCACCACCAAATTAGATATCGTTGGGGATTCCCTTCTATGCTGCAAGTCTTTGCCAAGAATTCTGTACAAGCTGTAAAAACTTTATCGCAAGGACAGGAACTAACATCTAAACTTGATATCCTCCCCGAAGCGACCACTGTTCCCTCCTCTTCCGGTTTCTCCGAAACCTCAGCGATCCAGACCACCACTCCCAGAATGGTCAAGAGTGAATCGCACCCAGAACTCAGATGGTGCTCCTACTTGAACCCTGGGGTTACTGACCAGTGCCCCTCTTGATATATGGTTGCTTGATACTCCCGGTGATTACTTTATACAGTGGGCAGGCTTGTCCTCAGCCTCACTCGGAGCGAACTCGTGATATCCTTTTTTCAGTATTAATGTTGGGCATTCAGTTTTATATTACAATATGTTCTTAACTTTATAATTTGTGTTCCCCGGAAGTGTCCCGGCCGGGACACATTGCTACTGTTACGTTTGTCTTCCCTCACCTCCCTTACTCCCTCTCCCTTCCCTCATTCCTTCTCCCTTCCCTCCCCCTCCCCCCAGTCTCTGGATTGATGCAGGTGAAAGGCCCACTGTAGGGCTTAGTTTTGATGTTCCAACATACAGATTGTTAAGGATTAGGTTTACAATGCCATGTTTCTTGTTATCAATCTACAAGTTTTTGTAACTGTCCTACATAAGGACCTTTCTTTACAGGGTTTTTGCCTTTATTGGCGCCTTTGCTTCTTTAGTCTTTCTCAAATTTCTTATCTTTGTTATTCTCGTCTTCCTTTCTCTTCTCTCCACCTGCTCCGGCGGGGTGGTCCCCAAGAGGTCTGGTTTTCATTCAGGGTTTTTTTTAAAATTGTGATTCCTGCATAGCGCCCCGATTAATCTTATCCCATGGCCCTTAAGTTGTTATCTGTCAATGTAAACGGACTCAACTCACCCAAAAAGCGCACCATATTGTTGAGCGCTTGCAGAAGGGAGAGGGCCAATATTGTGTTTCTTCAAGAGACTCACTTTACGGGCCTTCACTTGAAGCTTCAGGGTAAACAATTCACTCAATCCTTTTTTGCATCCGCTAACTGTTAAAAAAAGGGGTGTCGCTGTTCTAATAAATCGTAAAATTCCTTTTGTGCACATTAAAATAGTGACTGACCCAGAAGGGCGCTACATAATGGTTGTTGGCACTTTGCGCTCTGAAACACTGACCTTAATTTCAGTTTATGCCCCTAATCAAGAACAATCCCAGTTCTTTCAATCATTGTTTCGACATGTTGGTAGGATCACTCGAGGACATATAATTTTAGGGGGAAACTTTAATGCTGTACTTGACCCTCTTATTGATAGATCTACCCCCGCTCCTCGTAAGACAGCTGCTCCCTTAATTAAGGCCTCTCATACCCTTCTCTCCTCCCTCCAACAGTATAATTTCCGTGACTCCTGGCGCCTGAAACATGTTCTAGCCAAAGACTACACTAATTTCTCCGCTCCACACCAACGTTACTCCCGTATCGACATGATACACATATCCCAATCTTTAACGTCCCTGATCGCAGATGCCGGGATTGTCCCATTCACGTGGACCGATCACTCAGGGACATATATTTTACTAGATATCTATGATCACGTGGACCGATCACTCAGGAACATATATTTTACTAGATATCTATGATGCCCCCAGGGGAGATCGGAAATGGTGCCTGAATGATTCCCTTCTACAACACCCATCCTCCCAAGCTGAAATAAGGGTTGCAATTCAGTACTACTTTGTAGAAAACGTCTCACGATATCTCTCCTGGAATTATCTGGGAGGCGTATAAGGCCAGTCTTAGGGTCGAAACACACGAGGCGGCTGGTGCAGCCCGGCAAACACCCGGCCGGCTTTAAACCGCTGCCGTGATGTAAAGACACATGTAGCGCAATGTGTCCTAACACACGGCACGGTCCCGGCCCGGCTGCCGGGTTGCAGCCGGGTCTCACCACTGGAAGGTCCGGCTGCCGGGCGAGCGCCTGGCCGTCTTTGCAGCCAGTAAACCGTGTGTGTGAAGGGGAGCTTTCACACACACAACGGTTTTTCCCCCAAGCCGTTTCTAATGCTGTGCATGCGCACAGCATCACACACGGCTCAAAGCCGTCCTGTGTGACAGACTCTGCCGGTTTCTCCCGGATGGCAAAAAGCCGGACAAAGTTTGTCCGGCTTTTTGCCATCCGGGAAAAAATAAGAATTTACTCACCGGTAATTCTATTTCTCGTAGTCCGTAGTGGATGCTGGGTACTCCGTAAGGACCATGGGGAATAGACGGGCTCCGCAGGAGACTGGGCACTCTTTAAAGAAAGATTAGGTACTACATCTGGTGTGCACTGGCTCCTCCCTCTATGCCCCTCCTCCAGACCCCAGTTAGGGAAACTGTGCCCGCAAGAGCTGACATTACTAGGAAAGGATTTGGAATCCAGGGTAAGACTCATACCAGCCACACCAATCACACCGTACAACTTGTGATAACTATACCCAGTTAACAGTATGAACAACAGCTGAGCCTCATTCAACAGATGGCTCAGAACAATAACCCTATAGTTAAGCAATAACTATATTCAAGTATTGCAGAAGTCCTCACTTGGAACGGGCTCCCAGCATCCACTACGGACTACGAGAAATAGAATTACCGGTGAGTAAATTCTTATTTTCTCTGACGTCCTAGTGGATGCTGGGTACTCCGTAAGGACCATGGGGATTATACCAAAGCTCCCAAACGGGCGGGAGAGTGCGGATGACTCTGCAGCACCGAATGAGCAAACTCAAGGTCCTCCTCAGCCAGGGTATCAAACTTGTAGAATTTTGCAAACGTGTTTGATCCCGACCAGGTAGCAGCTCGGCAAAGTTGTAAAGCCGAGACCCCTCGGGCAGCCGCCCAAGAAGAGCCCACCTTCCTCGTGGAATGGGCTTTTACTGATTTAGGATGCGGCAGTCCAGCCGCAGAATGTGCAAGTTGAATCGTGCTACAGATCCAGCGAGCAATAGTCTGCTTAGAAGCAGGAGCACCCAGCTTGTTGGGTGCATGCAGGATAAACAGCGAGTCAGTTTTTCTGACTCTAGCCGTCCTGGAAACATAGATTTTTAGGGCCCGGACTACGTCCAGCAACTTGGAAGCCTCCAAGTCCCGAGTAGCCGCAGGCACCACAATAGGTTGGTTCAAATGAAACGCTGATACCACCTTAGGGAGAAATTGGGGACGAGTCCTCAATTCTGCCCTGTCCATATGGAAGATCAGATAAGGGCTTTTACATGACAAAGCCGCCAATTCTGACACCCGCCTAGCCGAAGCCAAGGCCAAAAGCATGACCACTTTCCACGTGAGATATTTCAACTCCACGGTCTGAAGTGGCTCAAACCAATGTGATTTTAGGAAATCCAACACTACGTTGAGATCCCAAGGTGCCACTGAAGGCACAAAAGGGGGCTGAATATGCAGCACTCCCTTAACAAACGTCTGAACTTCAGGCAGTGAAGCCAGTTCTTTTTGAAAGAAAATAGACAGGGCCGAAATCTGGACTTTTATGGATCCCAATTTTAGGCCCATAGTCACTCCTGACTGTAGGAAGTGCAGAAATCGACCCAGCTGAAATTCCTCTGTTGGGGCCTTCATAGCCTCACACCAAGCAACATATTTTCGCCATATGCGGTGATAATGTTTTGCTGTCACATCCTTCCTAGCTTTTATCAGCGTAGGAATGACTTCAACCGGAATGCCCTTTTCCATCATGATCCGGCGTTCAACCGCCATGCCGTCAAACGCAGCCGCGGTAAGTCTTGGAACAGACAGGGCCCCTGCTGTAGCAGGTCCTGTCGGAGCGGCAGAGGCCAAGGGTCCTCTGAGATCATTTCTTGTAGTTCCGGGTACCAAGTTCTTCTTGGCCAATCCGGAACGATGAGTATAGTTCTTACTCCTCTCTTTCTTATTATCCTCAGTACCTTTGGTATGAGAGGAAGAGGAGGGAACACATAAACCGACTGGTACACCCACGGTGTCACTAGAGCGTCCACAGCTATCACCTGAGGGTCCCTTGACCTGGCACAATATCTTTTTAGCTTTTTGTTGAGGCGGGACGCCATCATGTCCACCTGTGGCCTTTCCCAACGATTTACAATCAGCTGGAAGACTTCTGGATGAAGTCCCCACTCTCCCGGGTGGAGGTCGTGCCTGCTGAGGAAGTCTGCTTCCCAGTTGTCCACTCCCGGAATGAACACTGCTGACAGTGCTATCACGTGATTCTCCGCCCATCGGAGAATCCTTGTGGCTTCTGCCATTGCCATCCTGCTTCTTGTGCCGCCCTGTCGGTTTACATGGGCGACCGCCGTGATGTTGTCTGACTGAATCAGCACCGGCTGGTTTTGAAGCAGGGGTTTTGCTTGACTTAGGGCATTGTAAATGGCCCTTAGTTCCAGAATATTTATGTGTAGGGAAGTCTCCTGACTCGACCATTGTCCTTGGAAGTTTCTTCCCTGAGTGACTGCCCCCCAACCTCGGAGGCTTGCATCCGTGGTCACCAGGACCCAGTCCTGAATGCCGAATCTGCGGCCCTCGAGAAGATGAACACTCTGCAGCCACCACAGCAGAGACACCCTGGCCCTCGGGGACAGGGTGATCAACCGATGCATCTGAAGATGCGATCCGGACCACTTGTCTAACAGATCCCACTGAAAGATCCTTGCATGGAACCTGCCGAAGGGAATTGCTTCGTAAGAAGCTACCATCTTTCCCAGGACTCGCGTGCAGTGATGCACCGACACCTGGTTTGGTTTCAGGAGGTCTCTGACCAGAGATGACAACTCCTTGGCCTTCTCCTCCGGGAGAAACACCTTCTTCTGTTCTGTGTCCAGAATCATACCCAAGAACAGCAGACGCGTCGTAGGAACCAGCTGCGACTTTGGGATATTCAGAATCCAGCCGTGCTGTTGTAGCACTTCCTGAGATAGTGCTACTCCGACCAACAACTGCTCCTTGGACCTCGCCTTTATAAGGAGATCGTCCAAGTACGGGATAATTATAACTCCCTTCTTTCGAAGGAGTATCATCATTTCGGCCATTACCTTGGTAAATACCCTCGGTGCCGTGGACAGACCAAACGGCAACGTCTGGAATTTGTAATGGCAGTCCTGTACCACAAATCGGAGGTACTCCTGGTGAGGTGGGTAAATGGGGACATGTAGGTAAGCATCCTTGATGTCCAGTGATACCATATAATCCCCCTCTTCCAGGCTTGCAATAACCGCCCTGAGCGATTCCATTTTGAACTTGAACTTCCTTATATAAGTGTTCAAGGATTTCAAATTTAGAATGGGTCTCACCGAACCGTCTGGTTTCGGTACCACAAACATTGTGGAATAGTAACCCCGTCCCTGTTGAAGGAGGGGAACTTTGATTATCACCTGCTGGAGGTACAGCTTGTGAACTGCCGCCAGTACTACCTCCCTTTCCTTGGGAGTAGCTGGCAAGGCTGATTTGAGGTAATGGCGAGGGGGAGACGCCTCGAACTCCAGCTTGTATCCCTGAGATACCACTTGTAGAACCCAGAGATCCACCTGTGAGCGAACCCACTGGTCGCTGAAGTTCCGGAGACGGGCCCCCACCGCACCTGGCTCCACCTGTGGAGCCCCAGCGTCATGCGGTGGACTTAGTGGAAGCAGGGGAGGATTTTTGTTCCTGGGAACTGGCTGTCTGGTGCAGCTTTTTCCCTCTACCCCTGCCTCTGGGCAGAAAGGACGCGCCTCTGACCCGCTTGCCTTTCTGAGGCCGAAAGGACTGTACTTGATAACACGGTGCTTTCTTAGGCTGTGAGGGAACCTGAGGTAAAAAAGTCGACTTCCCAGCTGTTGCTGTGGATACGAGGTCCGAGAGACCGTCCCCAAACAATTCCTCACCCTTATAAGGCAAAACCTCCATGTGCCTTTTAGAATCAGCATCACCTGTCCACTGCCGAGTCCATAATACTCTCCTGGCAGAAATGGACATTGCATTAATTCTAGATGTCAGCCGGCAAATGTCCCTCTGTGCATCCCTCATATATAAGACTACGTCTTTAATATGCTCTATGGTTAGCAAAATAGTGTCCCTGTCAAGGGAATCAATGTTATCAGACAGGGAATCAGACCATGCTGCTGCAGCACTACACATCCATGCTGAAGCAATAGCAGGTCTCAGTATAGTACCTGAGTGTGTATACACAGACTTCAGGATAGCCTCCTGCTTTCTATCTGCAGGCTCCTTTAAGGCGGCCGTATCCTGAGACGGCAGTGCCACCTTCTTTGATAAGCGTGTGAGCGCCTTGTCCACCCTAGGGGATGTCTCCCAGCGTAACCTATCCGTTGGCGGAAAAGGGTACGCCATTAGTAACCGCTTAGAAATCACTAGTTTCTTATCTGGGGAACCCCACGCTTCTTCACACAATTCATTTAACTTATCAGATGGGGGAAAAGTCACTGGCTGCTTTGTCTCCCCAAACATAATACCCTTTTTTGTGGTAACCGGGTTAATGTCAGAAATGTGCAACACATTTTTCATTGCCGTAATCATGCATCGGATGGCCCTTGTGGATTGTACATTTGTCTCATCCTCGTCGACACTGGAGTCAGTCAGACTCCGTGTCGACATCTGTGCCTGCCATCTGAGGTAGCGGGCGTTTTTGAGCCCCTGATGGCCTCTGAGATGCCTGGGCAGGCGCGGGCTGAGATGCCGGCTGTCCCAAAGCTGCGTCATCGAACCTTTTATGCAAGGAGTTGACACTGTCGGTTAATACCTTCCACATATCCATACACTCTGGTGTCGGCCCCGCAGGGGGCGACATCACACTTATCGGCACCTGCTCCACCTCCACGTAAGCGTCCTCATCAAACATGTCGACACAGCCGTACCGACACACCGCACACACACACACAGGGAATGCTCTGACTGAGGACAGGACCGCACAAAGTCCTTTGGGGAGACAGAGAGAGAGTATGCCAGCACACACCAGAGCGCTATATAACAGAGGGATTTACACTATACACAAAGTGAATTTTCCCCCAATAGCTGCTTATATCACAATTTGCGCCTAAATTTATGTGCCCCCCCTCTTTTTTACCCTTTCCGTAGTGAATACTGCAGAGGAGAGCCTGGGGATCGTCCTTCCAGCGGAGCTGTGAAGAGAAAATGGCGCTGGCTGTGCTGAGGAAGATAGCCCCGCCCCTTCAGCGTCGGGCTTCTTCCGCTTTTTTAATAATAATTATGGCGGGGGATTAGGCACATATACAGTTTAGAACTGTATTATGTGCATTTTGCCACTTAAGGTATACTAATTGCAGCACAGGGCGCCCCCCCCAGCGCCCTGCACCCACCAGTGACCGGAGCGTGTGGTGTGCTGTGGGAGCAATGGCGCACAGCTGCAGTGCTGTGCGCTACCTTATTGAAGACCGGAGTCTTCAGCCGCGCGGCTCCGGGAACGGACGATCGAGGTCGGGCCCTGTGTTCGATCCCTCTGGAGCTAATGGTGTCCAGTAGCCTTAGAAGCACAAGCTAGCTGCAAGCAGGTAGGTTTGCTTCTCTCCCCTAAGTCCCACGTAGCAATGAGTCTGTTGCCAGCAGATCTCACTGAAAATAAAAAACCTAACAAATACTTTCTTTTTAGTGAACTCAGGAGAGCCCACTAAGTGCATCCAGCTCTGGCCGGGCACAGATTCTAACTGGGGTCTGGAGGAGGGGCATAGAGGAAGGAGCCAGTGCACACCAGATGTAGTACCTAATCTTTCTTTAAAGAGTGCCCAGTCTCCTGCGGAGCCCGTCTATTCCCCATGGTCCTTACGGAGTACCCAGCATCCACTAGGACGTCAGAGAAACCGGAGTGTGTGTTATAGCCCTTAGAGGCCAATTGATGGGCAAGTCCTCTGCTGTTCGAAGAAAAACTGCGCAGGAAATAGCGTTGCTTGAATCTCAAATTGCCACTTTGACCTCCCAGTATAAACAATCTCCATGTACCGCTATGCTCCAACGCATACAAAATCTTAAGGGTCAATTAAATGCTCTCCTTTCCCACCGCGCAGCAATTATTTTACAAAAATTACACCAGCGTTTTTATGACAAAGCTGACAAGATTGATGCTGTTCTGGCGAATAAACTGAGACGTAAACAAGCATTAGGTTCAACTCATAAAATATACTCTAACAAATTGGGGTCCCTTACTTATGATCCTACGGTAATGGTGGACAAATTTAAAGACTGTTATGAATCACTCTACAACCTTTCAGAGTCCACCTCTTCCCACCGCATTGGGTCTGAGGGAGTGCGTTCATACCTTTCGACGGTTCCTCTACCCTGTATTACGGACGACCATCTCTTAGATTTGAACAAAGCTATCTCGGTGGATGAAACTATTGCAGCTATTAAGTCCATGAGGTCCTCAGCAGCCCCGGGCCCTGATGGGTTCACAGCCCAATATTACAAACTATTTGCCGCAGACCTTGCCCCACACCTTACTTCCCTCTTTAATAATGTTATAGAAGGGGCATCATTTGCCCTGGCTACAACCCAGGCTGATATCGTGGTTATCCCGAAACCGGACAGAGACCCTACATTATGTCAAAATTACAGGCCTATTTCCTTACTAAATGTTGACCTGAAGATATACGCCAAGGTTCTGGCTTCTCGATTGGCTCCTCTTCTTCCACTCCTGATTCACCCAGATCAGGTGAGTTTCATACCAGGGCGCCAAGCGCCTGACAATACAAAAAGAACCATTGATTTAATTCACTCTATCAATAAAACAGAAACTGCCTGCAGTTATACTGGCATTGGACGCCGAAAAGGCGTTTGACCGAATTTCGTGGTCTTTTGCCTTTGAAGTTTTACAAAAATTTGTTTTTTCTGGAAGAATTTATGAGGGGATTTCAGCATTGTACCGTTCCCCTTCAGCAAGGGTCTCTGTCAACCAATCCTCCTCCTCTACCTTCAGGATCGCTAACGGTATTAGACAGGGTTGCCGGCTCTCGCCCCTGATCTTTGCTTTAACGATGGAACCTCTACCTGCGAGGATCCGTTGTAATGCGGCGATCACAGGGGTTACAGCGGGTCTCAAAGAACATAAAATAGCATTATATCCGGACGATGTCCTAATCTCCCTTTCTGACCCTGCCCATTCTATGGCACCACTTTTCTCCGAAATTAACACCTACTCTACGTACTCCGGTTATAAAATTAATAACAGTAAAACGGAAGTACTTGATTTTTATGTTCCTGCTACTATTAAGCATACTTTAGAAGTCTCATTTCCGTTCGCATGGCATAAACAAAAAATTAAGTATTTGGGAGTCTTCCTGACTCGCAACCACCACCAGCTTTTCCAAGCTAATTTTCCTTGTTTATTGGACCAAATCAAGTTTGATCTTCACTCATGGTCCAACCAATTTATCTCATGGATTGGCCGCGTGAACTCTGTGAAAATGAACGTATTCCCTTGGCTCCTATACCTTTTTCAAACCCTTCCTATATATATTCCTCCTTATGTGTTTAAATTTTTGCAATCTCATACGTCTCACTTTGTTTGGGCCGGTAAACGTCCTAAGGTAAAACTGAGTGTATTGCAACATCCTTCCCGCAGTGGAGATTTAGGTATCACAGACTTCAAAAAACATTACTTGGCAGCTCAACTTACTCACTGTGTGCAATCCTGAGGTGAGAAAGCTGTGGGTTGATATTGAGGCGGATGACTTGGGCCTTTCCTCGCTCTCTTCCCTACTATAGCTCCCTAAAACACGTCGCCCCAGATCGGTGCTTTCTCACCCGATAGTTTTGCGCACCTTATCCATTTGGGACTATGTCAATAGGAAATACAAATTAGCTTCCAGCCCGTCCCCTTTAATCCCTCTATTCCATAATCCTGATTTCCCTCCGGTTTTGATTAGATCGGCTTTTTCTCTGTGGAAGAGGGGTAATATTCTATATCTTAATGACATTACTACAGATGTTAGCTTCCCCCAATTTTCCCAGATTCGGGAACGGACTGAGTTCCTCCCTGCAAACTTTTATCAATACCTACAGATCAGAAATTTCCACTCTAAAATGGGAAATCTCCTTATTCAAAGGCCACTCACGAGCTTTGAGACACTCTGTTGGAAACGCTCCTCAACTAAAGGCTTAATATCCAATCTTTCCGCACTATTGGGCGGGGAGGCTTCTGCCACAGTAGACTCTCACGAGATTGCGAGGGGGAGGGACTTAGGTTCTGACCTGACCCCTGAAGATTGGTCGGAGATTTGGGACAATGCTGCCTCTAGCTCAAGATGTGTCAAAATTAAGGAAAACGTATACAAATTGATCTATAGGTGGTATTATGTACCCTCCAGGCTGCGAGCTATGTTTCCTGATACCTCCGACAGATGCTGGAGGCGATGTTCTGAAGAGGGTACCTTTATGCATATTTGGTGGCAATGCCCTAAAATCACTAAACTCTGGAAAGAGATTATATTCCTAATTTCCAGTGTTCTTGAGGTTCCCGTCCCCTATGACCCACTGGGGTTTACTGATTTAACTAGACATCAAAACACACTGGCGCGACATATTATAAATGCTACGACATGTCAAATAGCAACTGATTGGAAGAAGCCCTCTCCTCCCTCTTTAAACTCTATTATCTCTCGTATTTGGTTTAACTATAAAATGGAATATATGACGAGCATAATTAAACACTCTGCCAAATCCTTTGATAAGGTTTGGAGCCCTTGGTTGACATCTCAACATGCCCCCTCCCCATTTTTCGGCTAATATCCCACACAAGATAGACATTATATATTTATTTATTTTAATATATATATAATTTTCCCCATTTGGTTGTGACCGTCCTCTCGGGGTCCCCCCGCAATGGTATCACTCTACTCTTCTTATTTTTCTTCTCTTTATCTATTTCTCATACCTTGTCTTCTAAGGGTTTGATCACCGTCCTTTGTGAGAACACTCTCCTCTCTCCGTAAACAAAATGGATCACTCAGTAGATTGTTATGACTTAGCTTTGTTGCATACTCTTTTAACTAAGTGAATATATTTCGCTGTTATGTATAATCCTTTGTATTGCACTGTGATCTCTTTAATAAAAAGTTTATAAAAAAATAAATAAATAATCTTCAAAGTGCTCCAAAAAAAAAACAAAAAAAAAAAAAACCATTATGCCTGCTTTTTTGTTATTTTGTAAAGGTGGATCAAGGACCAAACAAGTTCTAGAAAGTATTACTTTTTGGTATTTAAAAATAAATAAATAATAATAATAATAATAATAATAATAAAAAAATCATGTTTGCTTTTGGCTTACTTTATTGAATATTGAATAAAAAAAAATAAACTTTTGCCCAATGTCAAAAAATGGCTTCAGCACGGGGGCGAGAAGCCCCTCAGCAGCAAAAGGATTAAGGAACCCCACATCAGAGCAAGTAAATATAATTGTGGCTCTTTCTCTTCCCATCCCCAAATTAGACATAACTTAAATTTGTTTCTCAAAAAAACTACAACCGCAGTCTAGTTAAAGTATTAGGAGGGAGACTAGAAACTAAAGTTAAAAAGCAGTATAGATGTGTCCTCTTACAGTAAATATTTTCTTCATTCGCTACAAGTCGCGTAGCGGGTGAGCGCTGTGTGACTCGGTAGCGTTGAGCATCTTTTTTTGCATTTTTTCAGAAAATATGCGTCTTAGCTGACGAAATGATATGCAGCGCGCCTATATTCTGTGCGTGAGTTCAACTGTATTTGCTATAAAATGCTATGCTACAGTGTTTTCATGGAAAACACTAACGTGGCATTTTGGATGCAGACAGAGCTGCAATTACACACAGAATATAGGCATGCTGCATATCATTTTAGTGCAGAAAGGCTGCCTAAATGCCCTTGATTGAGCACCGTACAAGCGGGATGCCAGGGGATCTAGGTCAAGCCTTCCTTACACAGATGAACTGTGTGGCGGCTGAGGAATTCCGCCTCCAGTTGTCCACTCATGGAATGCAAATGGGCAGTATGGCGGGAATCCAAAGTTCTGCCTAATGGATGATGTGAGACACCTCCCTCATGGCTCGCCCACTCTGAGCGCTGCCCTGTTTGAGGATGCAGGCCACAGCTGTGGCATTGTCCGACTGGCTGAAAACAGGATGGCCTTGTAGAAACCGCTACGCATGGACCAACGGCATTCCGGATCGCCCTCAACTCCAGGATGAGAGCAACTTCCGTGGTGGACCAGGTACATTGAAAATGCCTGTCCTGAATGACTGCGCCCCAACCTGTCAGGCTGGCATCCATGGTAACAAGCACCCAATTCCACACTGAAATGGGGATCCCTTGGTCACATTTCAGTCTGTGTAGCCACCACAGTAGGGGCTGACTAGTTTGAAGAGAAAGCCGGGGTATCTGTCTGTCCAGATGTGTACCCATCTTTGAGGGAAGAAGGATCCGATGAGTCAAAGAGGAGACCCATACTTTGTGATTGAGGAGGTTGGACTTGGGAAAGTATACGATCCATCTGTTTCCAATATCAGAGCCACAGAAGGGACTCTGAAGTAATGTGACACCCACATATGGAACAATAGTGACCCCCATATCTCTCAGCAAAAATACCATATGGGACGTGACCTTTGAACATCCTAGGAGCCGTGGAGAGACCAAAAGGCAAGGCTGGGAACATACCAGTTTACTACTGCAAATCCTAGAAGGTCGATGATCCTTTCATATAAGGACATAGAGATAAGTATCAAGTATGTCTACTGAAGGCAAAAACAAGATTTATGGTAAGAATTTACCGTTGTTAAATCTCTTTCTGCGAGGTACACTGGGCTCCACAAGGATTCACATCGGGGGTGTAGAGTAGGATCTTGAGCCGAGGCACAAACAGGCTCAAAGCTTTTGACTGTTCCCAAGATGCTCAGCGCCGCCTCCTCTACAACCCCGCCTCCATGCACAGGGAGCTCAGTTTCGTTAACCAGCCCAATGCAGTAGCAGGTACCAGAGACGACAACCGCTCGTAGCCAAGTGCACCTCACACTCACCACAGGAGAGGGTGTCAGTGGCTATGCCAATACCAACCCAAAGAAGCTAAGTGTGTCAGGGTGGGCGCCTTGTGGAGCCCAGTGTACCTCGCAGGATGAGATTTAACAATGGTAAGTTCTTACCATAAATCTTGTTTTCTGCTGCGGGGTACACTGGGCTCCACAAGGATTCACATCGAGGATGTCCCAAAGCAGTTCCTTACGGGAGGGGACGCTCTGTAGCGGGCACAAGAACCTGGCATCCAAAGGAAGCATCCTGGGAAGCGGTGGTATCAAAGGCACAGAACCTTATAAACGTGGTCCCGGAGGATCACGTGGCCGTCTTGCACAACTGTGCAAGGGTCGCACCACGGTGGGCCGCCCAAGAAGGTCCAACCGACCGAGTAGAATGGTCCTTAATGGTAACAGGAGCTGGACGACCAGCCTGTACATAAGCATGTGCAATCACCATTCTAATCCATCTGGCCAAAGTCTGCTTGGAAGCAGGCCAGCCACGTTTGTGAAAACCAAACACCACAAAAAGAGAATCAGATTTCCTAATGGAGGAAGTTCTCTTCACATAGATACGGAGAGCCCGTACCGCATCCAAAGACCGTTCTTTGGGAAACAACTCAGGAGAATTAAAGGCCGGAACCACAATCTCCTGGTTAAGGTGGAAAGAAGACACCACCTTAGGTAAATAACCTGGCCGAGTTCTAAGAACCGCCCGGTCACGTGAAAAATCAAATAAGGAGACTGACAGGATAAAGCACCCAAGTCCGAGACCCTTCTAGCTGAAGCAATCGCCAGCAAGAATATGACCTTAAGGGAAAGCGACTTAAGGTCAGCAGAGGCAAGAGGCTCAAATGGAGACACTTGCAAGGCCTCCAAAACCACCGACAAGTCCCAAGGGGCCACAGGTGGCACATAAGGAGGCTGAATCCTCAACACACCCTGAGTGAATGTATGGACATTAGGTAGGGTGGCAATCTTTCTCTGAAACCAAACCGAAAAGGCACAGATGTGAACCTTGAGTGAGGCCAGACGCAAGCCTAAGTCCAGGCCCTGTTGCAGAAAGGCCAATAATTTGGCCGTACTAAACTTGAAAACGTCATGATTGTGAGACGCACACCAAGTAAAGTAAGCATTCCAGACCCTATGGTAGATCCGAGCAGAAGCCGGCTTACGGCCTTCAACATAGTTTGAACGACCGCTTCCGAACAACCATACGTGCCACATGAGAATCTACAGGCGGAGGGGTTTCCCAATATTTACATACCTCCGCAGAGAGAGGATAGCGAGCCAACAGTCTCTTATTCGGTGTAAATTTTGTCCCCGGATTTTCCCAGGATTCCTGACGTATATCAACCAGGTGTTCAGAATGGGGTAAAACTTGTTTAACCACCCTCTTATGTTTAAACCTATCCAGTTTCTTGGAGACAGTCTCAGGCTCATCAGCCACCTGAAGAATGAGTCTGACTGCCTCAGTCAAATCCGGGACATCCACCAGTGACCTCCTTTCCCCATCAGAAACATGTGTCAGTGTCTGTGGGCTCAGTATATGCACCATCCTCGTCAGAGGACGTGTCTGGAATAGCAGTGGATTGGGAGGAGGTAATGGCCCGTTTAGAAGATGACTTAGTCTTAGGCGGGCGAGAGTGACACTTAGATCTAGTCATAGATCAGTTCAAATGCTGTAACTGAGTGGAAAGCTGATCCGCCCCTGACGGCTTTACAGCAGGGACCATAAACTGCTGCAGTGGCACAGGTGGTCCCACAGGGGGCGTCAATTTAGTCACAAGCGTGTTAAACAATGTGGAAAATGTAGCCCTAAGTGGGTCTTGTGAAGCCCCAGGTGCTCCTGACCCACTGTGGGGTAAGGAACCCCCTGAACCTGAACTCTCAGCTGCCATATTATCCTCCGTTACGTCCGCGGCCTCACTACCACGCAGTGTGGGAGAAGTCCCAGCATCGTTGCCACGTGTAGCAGACACAACTATGTGCACAATTTAGGGCAACCTGGTACAAAGTGTAGCAGCACTATACCTAGAAAGAACTCTCAGTAAAGCGTGCCTATGATAGCACAGACCAGGAGTTCAAAAGATATAGATTATATGGTGACTATAAATCACAAGTAAAAACACACTGTCAGTACAGTATATCTTGTGATACAATCCTATATTAAACAAAGAAAAACCTGAAACACTTGGCCCCCCCAGGTATAGCAATATAGGAATAGCCCATTGAGTGAAATACCCTGCAATAAGGCAACCACGCAGCAGCTACATGCACGCACACGTATATAGTCACAAGCGTACCATGCAGAAATTATGTACCATAAACTGCACTGGATTAGCAATACAAAGTAATACTCGGTATGGCTATATGTGATAACAATAGATAAAACAACGCACAGTAATCACTGGATGTATATCACAGGGCGTTTGTACCACACAACCCTGAATGTATGCACTCTTTCTTAACTAACACTGTCCCAGTGACAGGTAGAATACTTAAGTGTCCTGTAGGAAGCACAGCACTGGCAATCAGGCGGTTCCACAGAGGAGGATTTGCCCTAGCAGTCCCAGGAACAGCAAGGCTCTGTCTGTAATGGCTGCTGACCGGGAGTGAGGGAGAGAGAAGCAGCTCCAGGGCGGGAACATTGCTTAAATGGCGCCCTGGGGCTGGGGGGAGGGGCCTCAGGTCCGACCTGCTCCCCTTGCTGGCATCCCCACCGGGTGCTTGCGAGCAGTGTAAAAATGGAGGTTTATATAAAATTTCCCCCTGACCTGTGCCCATGAGTCGATCCTGGTGGCTAGTGGAGCGGATGCACAGTATTCAGTGTCCACGCCAGCGCGTGCGTGGCCCGCCTCCTACGGCCTCGCTGGATCACGGTAAATAGCAGGCACAGGAGCCCCTTACCTCCCCCTTGTTTGCGGCCCCGCGATCCGGGAGATGGCGGCGTGTGTGAGACTCACGTTTAGAAGAAGCCGGCGCATCCGCTGCAGTGACCCGCCAACCAGGGCGCAGGAGTATACAGCGCCGCTGGGGGTAACGGAGCTGCACGCAGGGAAGTCTATGAGACTTTGCCTGCAGCAGCCCTGTAGTTTCTGTACAAGCATTTGTTCCGTTTCTTCTAAAATTAAGCTCTGAATAGGCTGCCTACGGCAGCCCCCTGTTAAGTGCCTGCATACTGCATGACACCAACTTACAAACTGAGCTCCCTGTGCATGAAGGCGGGGTTGTAGAGGCGGCAGCACTGAGCATCTTGGGAACAGTGAAAAGCTTTGAGCCATTATATCAAACACTAAAGTTTGGGAGACTTTGGGTAACAGTGATCACTATATGATCACATTCGACATCAGTTTCAGGAAACATAGCTACAGGGGTTCCACCAAAACTTGTAACTTTAGGAAGGCTAATTTCAGTATGGTTAGATGTGCACTTAACGACATAGTACTACTGGAAAAAACAATATTCTGTCATTTTACTCAAGGCTATCAGCCACCCATCCGCAGCCCTTGGATGGGGGGACAGCCTCGGGCTTCACCCCTGGCCCTTGGGTGGCTGGGGGGGGGGGACCCCTTGATTGAAGGGGTCCCCACTCCCCCAGGGTACCCCGGCCAGGGGTGACTAGTTGGATATTTAATGCCACGGCCGCAGGGCACTGTATAAAAGTGACCCCCGGCTGTGGCATTATCTGTCCAGCTAGTGGAGCCCGATGCTGGTGTGAAAAATACGGGGGACCCCTACTCTTTTTGTCCCCCGTATTTTTTGCACCAGCATCAGGCGCAGAGCCCGGTGCTGGTTTTAAAAATACGGGGGAACCCCTGTCAATTTCCCCCCCGCATTTTTAGAACCAGGACCAGCTCGAAGAGCCCGAGGCTGGTTATGCTTTGGAGGGGGGACCCCACGCCATTTTTTTCCAGGGATTTTACCATTCCATCAAAAAAAAAAAAAAAAAAAATATTATTTTTAAAAATATATAAATAATACTTGTGCCTCCAAAAAAGACAAACCAAGTACCTAATCCCTTCTAATATAAATAGATATGATATTACCAAGAAAAAAAAACCACAAAAAAAACATGTTTTAAATTTTTTTTATTAGTTTCACCCTCCAAAGTGTGTCGGATTGAAAATGACGAATTTACTGTCTAAAAGCACTGTTGTCGAATTTCCAAACTTCCATTGAATAGACTTTGGTCGAATTGCAGCATGAGTATCATTGCAAAAAAGTCGAATTTGTCAAAAGTCGAATTTCAAAAAGTCGAATTTCAAAAAGTCGAATTTGTCAAAAGTCGAATTTGTCAAAAGTCGAATTTCAAAAAGTCGAATTTTGAAAGTCCGTTTTTTTGTCGGAAAGTACTGAATTGCATTGTCGAATTTTTTTTTTTTGGCGAAAAATTCCCGAAATTCGACAATTTCGGGAATTCGACCGCAATTGCATATACCCCATAGAGTGGGAGGTTCTGTTTAATAACAAGAACACTTCGGAAATGTGGGATGTTTTAAAAGGGTTGCTAGATACCAATATTCATAACTTTATTCCCATGGACAGTAAACGCAGGAGTGTATTAAACTCAAACCGATGTGGTTTAACAAGAAGGTTAAGGCAGAAATGGATTTAAAAAAAAAACGTGCTTTCAAGGCATTTAAATCTAATGGAGAGGAGGAGTCTTTCAAGTATTACAAGGAGTGTAATAAGAAATGCAAAAAAGCAGTAAGAGCAGCTAAAATGGAAAATGAAAAGCAAATCGCTATAGAGTAAAACCAATCCTAAAAAGTTTTTTAAATACATAAACGGTTAAAAAAGGAGAATATAGGTCCATTAAAAGATGAATTAGGAGAATTGATAAATGATGACGAAATAAAAGCGGAAATACTGAACAAATTCTTTTCATCAGTATTCACCAGTGAAGAACTGATGGTGGGAGTAGAGCATAACAATTGTGACAGTAATGATTCATGGTTAGATACTTGTTTAAGCGAAGAAGTAGTCTGGGAGAGACTAAGCAAAATTAAGATTAATAAATCACCTGGTCCTGATGGACTTCACCCGAGGGTTCTTATGGAGCTTAGTTCACAACTAGCACGACCCCTATACTTGATTTTCAATAGTTCAATTAGACCAGGCATGGTACCGAAGGATTGGCGTATAGCTGAGGTAGTGCCATTTAAAAAGGGATCCAAAAATCTTCCGGGAAACCACAGACCAGTTAGTTTAACATCTATAGTGGGGAAAATATTGGAAGGAATTCTAAGGGACGTCATACAGGAGTATCTATAGTCCGCTAGGATTATTAGCAAGAACCAGCATGGGATTGTGAGGGACAGGTCATGTCAGACTAACTTAATTAGCTTCTACGAGGAAGTGAGCAATAATCTTGATCAAGGAAAAGCAGTGGATGTGGTCTTCCTAGATTTTGCAAAAGCCTTTGATACAGTTCCTCACAGGAGACTGATGATCAAATTAAAGAAGATTGGCCTAGGAAAAACTATTTGCACATGGATAAGCAGCTGGTTGGATAGCAGGGTACAGCGAGTAGTGGTCAACGGGAAGTCCTCAACCTGGTCCCCAGTAGTCAGCGGAATACCACAAGGGTCTGTACTCGGACCACTACTGTTCAACATATTTATCAATGACCTAGACATAGGCCTGGAAAGCACAGTGTCAATCTTTGCAGATGATACTAAACTGTGTAAGGTAATTAATTCAGAATTGGATGTGGAGTCCTTGCAGAATGATCTATCTAAACTTGAACTCTGGGCGTCTAAATAGAAAATGAGGTTCGATACAGACAAATGCAAGGTTATGCATTTTGGAACTAAAAACAAACTTGCATCCTACATATTAAATGGGGAACGCCTAGGGGAAACAGAGTTGGAAAAAGATTTGGGGGTATTCATTGATAATAGGCTTAATAACCGTACACAATGTCAAAATGCAGTAAAGAAGGCAAGTAAGGTGCTAGCGTGCGTAAAAACGGGAATTGAGACAAGGGACTCGGATGTAATCATGCCGCTGTATAAGGCATTGGTATGTCCGCACCTGGAATAGTGTGTTCAGTTTTGGGCACCATTGTATAAAAAAAAGACATCAGTGAACTCGAAAGTGTTCAAAGGCGAGCTACTAAATTGATTAAAGGCCTAGAAGGACTGGACTATAAGGAAAGACTTACTAGGCTGAATATGTATACACTAGAAAAGAGGTGCCTAAGAGGAGATATTATTAATATCTTCAAATATGTAAAGGGACATCACAAAGAGTTATCAGAGGAATTATTTATTAAAAGAACACAGTTTAGGACACGTGGGTACTCGCTGGAGGAGAGAAAGTTCAGAACGCAACGAAGGAAAGGGTTCTTCACTGTTAGGGCAATCAGGATGTGGAATTTCCTACCAGGGAAGGTGGTAATGACGGACTCTGTAATTGGATTTAAAAAAGGAATGGATTAATTTCTGAATGAAAAATCTATCCAAGGTTATAATACTTAAAATATCAACGTGGTTAATCCGGGGGTAACATGAGCTATAGTAGCTAACTAGTCATGAAACATTATTTAGCAAGTATGTAGAATCATCACAACATAAAACAGGTCGAACACAATGGGCAATTTGCCTCTATTCAACCTCAAATACTATGTTACTATGAGCCTGTTGGTGCCTCGGATCAAGATCCTACTCTACACCCCCGATGTGAATCCTTGTGGAGCCCAGTGTACCCCGCAGCAGAAACTTCCTTGCTTCCATGGTGCTAATGACAGGACGAACTTGCTCCATCATGAACTTCTCGAAGGAGAGGTAAGTGCTTAAAAACTATGAATTGAGAATTGGTCTGAAAGAACCATCCACTAGAAAAAAAAAAAAGGTTGGAATAAAACCCAGGTCTTGTTGTTGAACTAGAACTGGAATAATTACTCGGGAGGCTGAAACAGAGGAAATCGCCTGTATGAGAGCCCTCCATTTGGATGGATCCTCTGGAGTAAAAAAAACAATGTTTCGCCATTAGATCTGCGAGGTACAAAAAAGTCACCTCTGGACCCAATATTGCTCACCCAGAGGTTCAGAGCAGACTGAAGTCAAATGTCCCAGAACCTGAGAAAAAGTGCTCCCACTACCTGAGGGTAAACAGGGGCTATCGGAAGATTGTGCAGACACAGTTGCACTTATCCTATCCATGTGGGCCCTTCATGTAACGAACTCAACTGTAGGGATAACTTTCGCTAACCTGGCAATAGGTGTCCCAAGGTCGGGTGTCCTCAGCTGCAAAAGGATAAAAAAAAATGATATTTAAACCTCTTGGTGGCCTGAAATTTTGTGCCTGGCTTGAGCCAAGCCTCCTTTAATACATCTCTAAAATGGAACAAAGCTAGTAAAAAACACCTGCTTCATTTTATGATTAAAGAAAACAGCAGAGATGGCATCAGAAACTGCAAAATCTTGCAGCTTTATTGACCAACTGCATCAATTAAATGGCGGACACCAGAACTAGACTGTGACTCCTACCCCAGCCAGAGGTATCCACCCAATTAGGATCTACCTTCCCCTACTCTTGAAAGGAGTGGCAGAGTCTGAATCAAGCACAGGCCAATACGCTGTCCTATCTGATGACTGTTAAGTGCATATACACACTTGCCAATCACCGGCCCCATGTGTCGTGCCTGATGTCACATATGGGTGGGCATTTGCATGTGCCCGTCCAGTTGTCATGTCAGTCACCAGAGGCCTCTGCAGCCAGTACACGGGCGGTTAGCAGACTGCCAGTACACACAGCACGATGCGCCTATATATCTGCAGATATATCGGCTATTGGCTGCATAGCCGACTTGATATATACCGCTGGTACAAACCCGCCGTTTCTGAAAGTGTTTTTCTACTGACACACACCCTCTTCGTGGTAGTAATGGTCCTTAAACAGCAGAGTAGCACCTGAAAAAGCAGCAGAGTGTGCTGGAGTAGCAGCAGAGAGACCCGGTCAAAGTCCTATATGGCGCAGGGTAGCCTGTGGCTGCTCTTACCAGAGACGGGGCCTCCTCGGAGTGTGGTCTGGCAACAGCAGACCCCCAGCGACCAGTTTTGTTTTTACTCTTTTAGTGACAAACTCCATAAGCTACACTTTAACCCACATGTAATGGCTAAACGCAGTATTCCCCAGATGGATGCAAGAGGTAAAAAGGGGATTTATGGTCAAACCTTGATAAATCCTTTTCTTTGAGTTCATAGGGGGCACAGGAGCATTACGCTGGGTATAGACTGGCTGGGAGGTAGGCAGGCACAAAAGGAGTTACTTTGAATTACCCAGCAGGCCCTGCCTCCCTGTCCCCTATACCTACCACCAGTTTGAATAGCAAGCCAAAGGCAGAAGCAGGCAGGAAGAGGAAGGAAGACACGTCACACAGAGACACATACTGAGAAGACGAATGGCCACACACCACTAATACAGGGAACAGTTCCACAGACAGATGCGTCAGGGAGGGCGTCATGTGCCCCCTATGGACACAAAGAAAAGGATTTTTCAAGGTTAGACCATAAATCCCCTTTTCTTCAACGTCCACTAGGGGGGCACAGGAGCATTACGTTGGGACGTCCAAAAGCGGTCCCTTCATAGGATGGGACGCTCCTGGACTGCACTAAGGACCCTACGCCCGAAGGCTGTGTCAGCCGACGCAAAGGTGTCAAACGCATAAAATTTTATTAAGGTCTGGGCAGAGAACACGTGGCCGCCTTACAAAGCTGTTCAGCCGAGGAACAACAAGAGCCTGCCCAGGAAGCCCCCACAGCATGCATGGAATGTGCAGTAACACCCCACAGGGGTAGGAAGTTTCGCCATACGGAGACGGAGTCACCTGGCCAAGGCCTGTTTAGACGCCGGCCAACCCTGTTCGTGAGAATTAAGCAAGACAAACGGGGAATCCGGGCACTGGATATCCCGCGTCCTGCTGACATAAAAGCGGAGAGCCCGCACCACATCCAAGGAGGCATCCTGCAAGGCAGGTACCACTATCTCCTGATTCAGATGAAAGTGGGAAACCAAGTGAGTGCAAAGGACCGCTCTATCCAGGTGAAACACCAGAAAAGGTGAGTGCCAAGAAAAGGCACTAAGGTCCAAGACCCGCCAGGCCAAAGAAATAGCCAAGAGGAACAAGCTCTTCCAGGTACACCAACGTAGGTCAACCAAGTCCAATGGCTCAAAGGGAGCCGATTGGAAAACCCGCAGCACCAGGGAAAGATCCCAAGGAGCCACCGGAACCAAAAAGGGTAGCTGAACTTGAAGGACTCCCTGGAGAAACGTCTTCACATCTGGTAAGGTAGCTAGCTGTCATTGAAATAGCACAGAGAGTGCTGACACTTGAACCTTGAGGGACGACAATCTAAGACCTAGGTCCAAGCCCGACTGAAGAAAGGCTAAAATATACGTTATGGTAAGAACTTACCGTTGATAACGGTATTTCTCCTAAGTCCACAGGATCCAAAGGATAACAATGGGAGCAGGTACATTAGCTGGAACAGGGAGATCAGCCTGAGAATATGCTTCTGAAATCATCATCCTAAGCCATCTTGCCAGCGTCTGCTCATCAGCAGGCCAACCTCTCTTGTGAAATACGTAGAGAATGAAGAGAGAATCTGTCTTTCTGATGGCACTGGTACGATCCACGTAGATGACCACGTCCAGCGATGCATCTCCCGCAGAAAGGCCCGGTACCTGGAAAGCTGGGACTACAATTTCTTCATTAAGATGGAATTTAGACACTACCTTCTGAAGATACCCAGTTCTAGTTCTGAGAACTGCTTTATCTGGATAAAAAAATCAGAAATGGGGAATGACATGATAACGCCCCTAAATCTGATACTCTTCTAGCTGACGCCACAGTCAGTAGAAAGAGAACTTTAGCTGTTAACCATTTAAAATCCACTTTATCAAGTGGTTCAAACGGGGCAACTTGAAGGGCTTTCAGGACTAGACTTAAGTCCCAAGGCACTGTAGGAGGAACAAAAGGAGGTTGAAGACGCAGCATTCATTGGAAAAAAATACGCACATCCTGTAAATTGGTAATTTTCTTTTGGAACCATACAGTCAATGCCGACACTTGCACTCTCAAGGAAGCCACCTTCAAACCTTTATGCATTCCTGCCTGAAGGAATGCGAAGACCCTGGAAACTCTGAAAGAGGTAGGGACCATTTTCCGTTCACTGCACCAATGAATATAGATTTGCCATATTCGGTGATAAATGCGAATTGAGGAAGGTTTCCTTGCTCTGATCATAGTTTGAATTACCGGTTGTGAGAATCCTCTTGACTTTAGGATAGAGATTTCAAGAGCCACGCCATCAAAGACAGTCGATCCAGATGTCTGTGATAACAAGGACCCTGCGTCAGTGGATCTGGACGTTGAGGCAGCAGAAGTGGAACATCCATCGACATCCTCTGCAGATCTGTGTACCAATGACTTCTGGGCCAAGTCAGAGCTATTAGTATCAAGGCACCTTTTCCTTGCTTTATCTTTCTCAGCACCCTGGCTAATAGGGTGATTGGAGGAAACACATAAGCCAGATGAAAGTCCCATCTCACCGACAGGGCATCCACAAAGATCGCTCTGGTATCCTTTGTTCTTGACCTGTTTGTTGTTCAGATGGGACGCCATGAGATCTCTCTCTGGCAACCCCCACTTGTCTACTAGAGTCTGGAATACCTCCGGCTGTAGAGCCCATTCACTTGCCTGAATGGCTTGTCAACTGAGAAAGTCCGCTTCCCAGTTTAGGTCTCCCGGAACAAACACTGCGGACAAGGCTGGATGATGAAGTTCTGCCCACTTTAGTATGTGACTTACCTCCTTCATCGCTTTTCAGCTGCGAGTTCCTACCTGATGGTTGAGGTACGCTACTGCCGTCGCATTGTCTGAGCGGATCTGGCCCGGTTTTGCCCCGAAGAATGTCCTTTGCCTGAATTTATGGCATGTATATGGCCCAAAGTTCAAATATATTTATTGGCAGGCAACTTTCTTCCTTGGTCCATTGCCCCTGGAATCACAACCTTCCTGCCACTGCTCCCCAGCCCTGGAGACTAGCATCTGTTGTCAGAATTTCCCAATCTGATATCCAAAAGGGTCTCCCCTTGTCCAGATGGGATGTCTGCAGCCACCAGGCTAATGACTTTCTTACTTCTAACTAGGGAGGCCAATCCCTGGATCGGCGGGATCCCGGGATTTAGGTCCAAAAACGGCCGGGATTCAATCCCGGGATTGGAAGCTCCAATCCCGGGGATTGAGGGATCAGCGTTGAGCGTCCTCAGGACGCTCAGACGCTGCCCGGCTCCCTCCTCCTGTCTCCCCATGCGCAGCGTGACCTGTGCCTGTGAGGTCACGCTGCGCTGTCAGCAGCCGCAGAGCCGGAAAGTACGACTGACTTCACCCACCGCTTCGTTCCGGCTCCCCCTGCATTCACCCGCCGCCTCCTCCCGGCTCCCCAGCACTCACATGCCAGCTCCCCAGCACTCACCCGCCGGATCCTCCTCACCCGCTACCTCGCTGTGCAGGTTTGTAGGTTTTTTTTTATGTCCGCAGGGCAGGAGGGGAGGGGCGGGGCGATGGCCGGACACAGTCTAAAGCCAATCCCGGGATTGACCATTTTTTAATCCCGATACCCGGGATTGAAAAAATGGCCCGGGATTGGCTTCCCTACTTCTAACGTAAGAACCATAGTCTGTGTTTTTATCGTCTGATGCAACCCATTCCATTTGGCAAGAATCAAACGCTGCAGAGGCCTCGAGTGGAATTGTACATACTTCACCATGTCGAATGTTGACACCATCAAACCCAACAAGTGCATTGCTACGTGAATGGAAACCTTTTGACTGTGTAACAAGTCCTGAATCCTTGACTGAACCTTGGATATATTGTTCAGAGGTAACATTACTCTCTGAAGACTTGAATCCAGCACAGCCCCCAAGTGAGTCATCCGCTGTGACGGAACCAGAGACGATTTTGCCCAATTTATGAGCCACCCGTAGTTCTGCAGACGCGTTATTGTCTGTTGCAGATGACATAAGAGCAATTCCTGCGTCAGTGCCAGGATTAAAAGATCATCGAGGTATGGAAATATTCTTATCCCCTGAAGGTGGAGATAAGCTGCCATTACCACCATAATCTTGGTAAATACTCTGGGGGCTGTGGCTAACCCAAAAGGTAGGGCCTGGAACAGAAAATGCTGTTGGGAGGATAGCGAACCTGAGATAGCACTGATGGGACAGTGCTATAGGAACATGTAGGTAAGCATCCTGTATATCCAGGAATACCATATAATCCCCTGGCTCCATGGCCAAAATGATGGAACGTTAACGTCTCCATGTGAAACCGAGGTACCCAAATGTATTTGTTCAGCACTTTGAGATTGAGAATGGGACGAAATGACCAATTTGGCTTCTGAACTAAAAACAGGTTGGAGTAAAAACCCTGTCCTCGTTGTGCAGGAGGAACTGGAAAGATTACTCCTGACTGAAGCAATTTCTGGACTACCTCTAACAAAGCCCTGGCCTTCGTCTCTACCCGAGACGGGCTGGTACAAAAAAAACCTTCGAGGAGGGTGCTTCTTGAAGGCAAACGCATAACCTGGAGATACCGCTTACTGTACCCAGGCATCTGTTGTAAACTGCTGCCAGATCTGTGCAAACTGAAGAAGTCGGCCCCCCCACCCTGGGGTCCCCCAGGTGGAGGCCTGCACCATCAGGCTGATGGCTTATTATCTGTTTTCCCAACAGGTTCTCTGGTAGCCCAATGCTTTATAGTCCTACCAGACTGGTTGTATTGGGGCTGCTTGCCATCACTTTTTCCTTTAGCTTTTCCTTGAGACTGAAAGGGCCGAAAAGCCAGAACTTTAGGTTTGAAATTGTATGTGAAAGGAAACTTGACCTTCTTGGAGTCTGCTTCTGACTCCAGAATATCTGTCAATTCTTTACCAAAAAGAATATCTCCAAAAAATGGCAAAGATTCCAAAACCTTCTTAGATTCTGAATCAGCTTTCCACGTACGTAGCCAAACTGCTCTGCGAGCAACTATTGTTGAAGCTGATGCCCTGGAGGCAATAGTACCCATATCCAATGCTGCTTCTTCCAAGAACATTGCAGCCTGTTTTATATGTGCTATATGGGATTTTTGCTCTCTTTGAAGCTATTGAAAAATCCCCCTCCAATGCATCAGGCCATGCAGCCACTGCCTTTGCCATCCAAGGTGAAGCCATGGCTGGCCTTATGACTGCCCGAGAGAAAAAAGTTATTTTAGAAAACCATTCACTCTCCTATCCGTGACATCATTTAATGATGTTGAAGGCAAAGGTAATGTAGATCTACTTTAGGAGCCACCTCTCTTTTTAAACAATCCCCAGCTGGAAGAGGATAAATGGAATTCCATTTCATAGGAATTCTAAACTTATTAGGTGTAGCCCAAGCATCTTCCATGATTTCCTGATCTGACCCTGGAACCTCAGTCTTAACTGTTTTGGGATGTTTAAACACAGGTGCCTTGGTTTTTAACACAGCTCTGCTGAATCCTCTAAGAACAGAATGGCTTTCATAGCTTTAATTAACTCAGCTATATTCACTGAGCCGAGACCTTCCTCCTCTTCTTCGTATGCCGAAGTAGAATTAATTGAGCTTTCATCTCCCGATGAATCCTCATCTGAATCATGTGTAGCCTGTGAGGGTTAAGATTTACTTACCACCGGCTTATCAGCTTGATTCTTTTGAGAGGCTGCTGCTGGAAGTGATACACAATAGGTGGGGAGCTGCATGTAAGGGTTAATAGTGTAACCTATCCCTGGTACAGGAGTTGGAGTAATTATCCTATACTGGATAAAGTCTGTGCAAACATAGCCCAAGGTGGATCCATCTGCACCTGAATCTGCCTTATATTTTTCAACAACCCCTGGTGAAAGCTAACACAATTTGCACACAAACCATCCTGAACCAGAGGGTAACACAGCTTTGCATGACAAATATGATATGAGTGTTGGTGTTGATGTGAGTGTACCTTCCTCACCTTTGCCGCTCTTAGACATGATAAATAGTCAACACTTCCCAGTGTACTACACAATTTGTGACTGTTATCACTTTAAACTACTTAAAGTGACATACAATCCGACCCTACCCATGCACCAGCATTGAGGATCGGAATAAATAAAACTGACAGAAATATAGTAAAGTCAGCAATCACACTAGCAGTCAGTCACATGTTATACATTAGCATAATAAGCAATATTAGCACATCATCAACTACATTTTAAGTATGTAGAACATATTACTGCATCAGACGCATTGCGAAAGACACAACAGTAAATGTATACAGACTCGTATGCAATAGGCATCTAACTATTTGTACTCAAAAGGGTAGATAGAGACTTCGTGCTGTATTATCCATACTCAGTAGAGTGGGATACAGGAAGACTCACCTTGCTTCCAGGACCGATCAATACGTTAGTGAACGCTGAGTGGATCCAGACGCTACTAGTGTACACTGACGTTCCATGAACCTATAGTGAACACAGATGCACCAGTCACACAGCGTCTGAGACGGAAGCGGGAAACAGTTCATGGCGGGAGACTCGGAGGAAACTGGTCATGAACCGGGAGGAGGGGCGACCAGTAGAGCATCTGACTCCCTACTGCTGACAAAACGCTAGGGATCGTGGCCTCATACTATTCCTATAGCATATGATCCCCAAGGCCTAGCGCTAGTGCACCCGGGGTGGCAGCCGCGTCATCGACTGTTTGGTAGTTTCCTCCCAAAACAGTGCGCTTGTGTCCGTGTTCCCCTAAGCGGAACCGATGCCTTACCTTCTCCCCATGTCTGGCCACAGCCTGGTATCGTCTGCTGGACCTGCTAGTATACCCGACACAGACACCTGCCGAAACACCACTGTACTAGTGGGTAAGCATTGTCGCGACCCGGCGGAGAGTTGTTGGAGCAACTCTTTCTAAGGTACATATAAGACGCTGTTTAGAAAGATCACTCAAGAAAAAAATAGACTATAAAAATAAAAAAAGAAAGCTTAGGGCTGCTAAAAGCCAGCAGCCCTCTGACCATGGTCCGGCTCCTGCCGCACCAAACAGAAAACTGATTTGCCTGAGCCAGGAGGCGGGGATATATGGACGGGCCCACTGCATGCTGGGAGGCCGGAAAAGTTTTGACCGATTGGTGCAAATCCACTGTCGCTTCATCATATCCCATTGTTATCCTGTGGACCCTGCCGGAGAAAGACTGGCTAGACAAAAGGACCGAGGACTGAATTGACGAGATGCACACCATGAAGAGACAGACAAACTTCCAGAGTCAAGGAAATCACGTGAGACCTGATCCGGTGAGGCAGGCCGTCCCACTTGGAAAGGATTAACCGCTGCAAAGGGCGAGAATGAAATTGAGCATACTCTACCATGTCTAAAGCCGACACTATGAGGCCTAGTACTTGCATTGCTGAATGTATCGACATACGAGGGCGAGAGAGGAAACATTGCCCTAAAGATTCAGGACCTTCTCCGGAGACGAGAACAACCGTTGGTTGTGTGTGTCCAGTAACGCCCCCAGGTGTACCATGCTCTGAGCAGGAACCAGCGAGGATTTCTTTCAGTTGATGAGCCACCCGTGGGCTCGCAGGAATTGGACCGTCAGCTCCAGATGACGGATGAGAACCTCTGGGGAGTTCGCCAGGATCAACAAGTCATCCAGATATGGCAGGATCATGACACCCTGACGGCGGAGAAGGGCCGTCATGACCTTGGTGAAGATTCGCGGAGCCGTGGTCAGTCCAAAAGGCAAGGCCTGGAATTGATAATGTAGGTTGCCAATAGCAAACCACAGATATTGCTGATGCGACATGGCAACAGGTATATGTAAGTAAGCATCCTGTGTGTCCAGGGATACCATATAGTCCTTGGGCTCCAAGGCCATAACAATAGAGCGAAGAGTTTCCATACGGAATTTGGATACCTTCACAAATTTGTTCAAAGACTTGAGGTTGAGAAAGGACGGTGAGGTTCCATTCGGTTTCGGAACTAGGAACAGCGTTGAATAGTACCCCCTGCCTCTCTAAACTAGAGGCACCGGCACTATAACTCCTGTGTCCAGGAGGGATTGTACCACCAAATGTAGAGTTTTTGCTTTCAACGGATCCGAAGGGATAATTGTCGAGCAAAACTGACGAGGAGGACATTTCTTGAAAGAGATGGCGTATCCGTGAGTGACGACTTCCCTCACCCAGGCGTCTGAAGTGGTCTGTAACCATACCAGGGCGAACCGCAGAAGCCGGCCTCACACCCTGGGGTCCACCAGGGGGAGGCCCGCCTCGTCATGAAGCAGGCTTGTCTGGTTTGGAAGCAGGCTGACGGGAAGCCCAGGAACATTTAGGTTTGGGCTGAGAGGTTTTGGAAGTGCGAGCCTGTTTCGAGTACGCCTGACCCTTTGCTTTACTTGGAGGTCGAAAGGAAAAAAAGGTGGTACTTTTAGCTTTCGGAGCCGAAGGATTAGTATTCGGCAGACATGCAGTTTTAGCAGATGCTAAGTCAGCAACAATCTTGTTCAGATCTTCCCCAAAAAGGATGTCTCCCTTAAAAGGGATAACCTCCAAGGTCTTTTTAGAGTCCAGATTCACAGACCAGTACCGCAACCACAGAATCCGGCGAGCCAGAATGGACGCAGTAGACGCTTTGGCCGCAAGGACACCGGCATGAGAGGCCGCCTCCTGAATATAATGACAGGCTGTGATAATATATCAAAGACACTGTCTGGCATTATCAGAAAAATTAGAAGGTAGCTCCGCTTCAACTTCTTGAACCCAGGCTTCAATAGCCTTCGCAGCCCAAGAAGCCGCTATAGTGGGTGTATGCACAGCACCTGCAAGGGTGTAAATAGACTTCAAGCAACCCTCCACACGCTTATCCGTCGGTTCCTTCAGAGAGGAGACGGTAGTGACAAGCAGAGTAGAGGACACGACCAGACGCGCGACATGTGAGTCCACTGGCGGCGGTGTTTACCAATTTTTACTTAACTCTGCAGCGAGGGGATAACAAGCTAGTATCTTCTTAGACGGAGACTTTCTTTCCGGGAGACTCCCAGGATTCCGGACGTATGTCAACTAAATGGTCAGAATGGGGCAAAACTAATTTAGTGACCTTCTGACGTTTGAACTTATCGGGTTTCTTAGACGTATCTGGAGGTTCAGATTCATCAATCTGAAGAATCAGTTTGATAGCCTCCAAGAGGTCAGGAACATCCACCTGTGAAATGGATTCCGCATCAGAAGCATCTGCATCAGTGTCTGATGGATCAGTGTATACGCCATCTGGAATATTTTCCTCAGGTATATCCGCGGCGTCAGCACTGCATGACGCAGGATCAGCCACGGATCTCCCGCCCTGTGTAGCAGACATTATTTGGAAAGGTAGCCTTAGGGCGTAACAGTACAATATAGCCAAAGTACCAGACAAAAAACCCCTATGGAGTGTGCCTGCAGATGAAGAACAAAAACAGAGGATATATGGTGACTGAAATACACAAAGAAAAATACCAAGGTAGTATATCCCGTGAAACACTATATAAAGACATATATATTATGTGTACATATAGATATATTATATACCGTAGATATAATAGGATTTTAATACCTACTGGTAAATCCTTTTCTCCTACTCCGTAGAGGATGCTGGGGACTCCAAAAGGACCATGGGGCATAGACGGGATCCGCAGGAGCTTGGGCACACTATATAGACTTAAACTGGGTGTAAACTGGCTCCTCCCTCTATGCCCCTCCTCCAGACTTCAGTTATAGGAACTGTGCCCAGAAGAGACGGACATTTCGAGGAAAGGATTTTTGTTTAAACAAAGGGTGAGAAACATACCAGCCCACACCACAACATACCGTACAAGTGGAGTAATATGAAACCAGATAACCGTATGAATTAACAACAGCAACAAGCTGAATAAACAAATACACAACCCATGTGTAAACAATACAACCAGTAATACTACAACTGCAAGTAACAGTCCGCACTGGGATGGGCGCCCAGCATCCTCTACGGACTAGGAGAAAAGGATTTTCCGGTAGGTATTAAAATCCTATTTTCTCTTACGTCCTAGAGGATGCTGGGGACTCCAAAAGGACCATGGGGTCTATACCAAAGCTCCAGACCAGGCAGGAGAGTGCGGACGACTCTGCAGCACCGATTGAGCAAACATGAGGTCCTCATCAGCCGGGGTATCAAACTTGTAAAACTTAGCAAATGTGTTTGAACCCGACCACGTAGCTGCTCGGCAAAGCTGAAGTGCCGAGACCACTCGGGCAGCCGCCCAAGAAGAGCCCACCTTCCTAGTAGAATGGGCCTTTACAGACTTCGGCTGGCCTTCCGTTGCCGAAGAATGAGCCTGCTGAATCGTAGTACAAATCCAGCGAGCAATAGTTTGTTTAGAAGCAGGATTTCCAATCTTGTTGGAAGCATACAGGACAAACAAAGCTTCTGTTTTCCTGGTACGAGTCGTTCTAGCGACATAAATTTTCAAAGCTCTTACAACATCAAGAGACTTTGGAAGCACCACAACCTCCGTAGCCACAGGCACCACAATAGGTTGGTTAATGTGGAACGAAGAAACCACCTTCGGCTGAAATTGTTGACGAGTCCTCAATTCTGCTCTATCCGAATGGAAAATCAAATACGGGCTCTTGTGAGACAAGGCCGCCAACTCTGACACTCGCCTGGCCGACGCCAGAGCCAAAAGCATGACCACTTTCCAAGTGAGAAACTTTAACTCAACCTTACGCAAAGGTTCAAACCAGTGAGACATAAGGAACTGCAAGACCACTTCAAGATCCCACGGCGCCATAAATGGAGGGTGGATATGCAACACTCCCTTCACAAAAGTCTGAACCTCGGGAAGGACGGCCAATTCTTTCTGAAAGAAAATAGATAAAGCCGAAATCTGCACTTTTATGGAACTCAATTTCAGGCCTGCATCTACGCCTGCCTGCAAAAAATGGAGAAATCGACCCAAGTGAAACTCCTCCGTCAGAGCTGCTTTGGTCTCACACCATGAAACATATTTCCTCCAAATACGGTGATAATGTTTTGCCGTAACTTCCTTCCTAGCTTTAAGGAGAGTGGGGATGACCTCCCCTGGAATACCCTTCCGAGCTAAGATTTGGCGCTCAACTTCCACGCCGTCAAACGCAGCCGCGGTAAGTCCAGAAACACGCAGGGCCCCTGCAACAGGTCCTCTCGTAGAGGAAGCGGCCAGGGATCTTCCACTAATAATTCTTGAAAATCCGGATACGAGGCCCTCCGTGGCCAATCTGGAACGACGAGTATCGCCTGAACCCCTGTACGTCAAACGATCCTCAGCATCTTCGGAATGAGAGGGAGCGGAGGGAACACATACACCGAATGAAACACCCACGGAGTCACCAGGGCGTCCACTGCGCTGGCTTGGGGGTCCCTTGACCTGGAACAATACCTCGGAAGCTTCTTGTTGAAGCGAGACGCCATCATGTCTATCAGAGGAAGTCCCCAACGGTTTGTCACTTCTGCAAATACCTCTTGATGAAGAGCCCACTCTCCCGGATGTAGATCGTGTCTGCTGAGGCAGTCTGCTTCCCAGTTGTCTACTCCCGGGAGAAAGACTGCTGACAGAGCGCACACGTGCTGTTCTGCTGAGCGAAGGATTCTTGTGGCCTCCTCCATAGCCACCCTGCTCCTTGTTCCGCCTTGGTGGTTTACGTACGTCACTGCTGTTATGTTGTCCGACTGGATTAGGACAGGGAGACCCTGAAGAAGGTTCTTTGCTTGCAGCAGGCCTTTGTAAATGGCTCTCAACTCGAGAACATTTATGTGGAGACAAGATTCCTGGCTTGACCACTTTCCCTGGAAATTTCTTCCTTGTGTGACTGCCCCCCAACCTCATAGACTTGCATCTGTTGTCAGCAGAACCCAGTCCTGGATTCCGAATCGGCATCCCTCTAGAAGGTGAAAGCCTTGCAGCCACCACAGGAGAGAAATCCTGGCTCTGGAAGATAGAGTTATTTTCCGGTGCATGTGCAGGTGAGACCCGGACCATTTTTTCAGCAGATCCCACTGACACACCCGGGCATGAAACCTGCCAAACGGAATGGCTTCGTAAGCCGCAACCATCTTCCCTAGTACCCGAGTGCATTGATGATTCGACACACTTGTCGGCCTCAGGAGCTCACTGACCATGTTCTGGATTTCCAGAGCTTTGACCTCCGGAAGAAACACTCTCTGTATCTCCGTGTCCAGGACCATGCCCAGGAAGGGCAGCCGAGTGGTCGGGAACAACTGAGACTTTGGCAAATTTAGTATCCAACCGTGATGTCGCAAAACCAACAGGGAGAGATCCACATTTCTTAACAACTGCTCCTTGGACCTCGCCTTTATCAGGAGATCGTCCAAGTACGGGATAATTGTGACCCCTTGCTTGCGCAGGAGGACCATCATCTCTGCCATTACCTTGGTGAAGACCCTTGGGGCCGTGGAAAGCCCAAACGGCAACTCCTGAAATTGGTAATGACACTCCTGTACTGCGAACCTCAGGACTGACGCCATAAAATCTCCCCCTTCGAGGCTGGAGATCACCGCTCGAAGAGACTCCATCTTGAACTTGAAAGTTTTCAAGTATGGATTGAGGGATTTTAGGTTCAGAATCGGTCTGACCGAACCGTCCACAAAGAGGCTCGAATAGAACCCTTTCCCCCGATCTGACGGGGGAACCGGCACCACGACCCTCTGTTGACACAACTTTTGTATCGCATCCCTTACCACCTCTCTTTCGGGAAGAGAAGTTGGCAAGGCCGACACGAAAAACCGGTTGGGGAACATCTCCTGAAACTCCAGTCTGTACCCTTGGGACACTATGTCTAAGACCTAAGGATCCAGAGCCGAACGAACCCAGACCTGACTGAAGAATCGGAGACGGCCCCCCACCGGTAGGGACTTCCCCAGGAGATCCCCAGCGTCATGCGGTGGACTTGGTAGAGGCAGGGGAGGTCTTTTGGTCCTGGGTGCCCGATACTGCAGGCGACTTCCTTCCCCTACCTCTACCCTTTGAAGCGAGGAAGGATGAGCCCTTACCTCTTTTGGATTTATTAGGCTGAAAGGACTGCATCTGCTGGTGGGGTGCCGCCTTCTGTTGTGTGGGAACATAAGGAAGAAAAGATGACTTACCCGCCGTAGCGGTCGACACCAGGTCAGCCAGGTCTTCACCGAACAAGACACTACCTTTAAAAGGAAGAGCTTCCATATTCTTCTTGGAGTCGGCATCAGCATTCAATTGGTGAATCCACAGCGCCCTCCTGGCGGAAATCGACATGGCATTGGCTCTTGATCCCAAGAGGCCAACATCCCTCGCCGCATCCTTTAGGTAACCTGCAGCGTCCTTAATATAACCAAGAGTCAGAAGAATATTATCTTTATCAAGAGCATCCATATCAGAAGCCAAATTTTCAGCCCACTTTGCAATAGCAATACTCACCCATACCGATGCCACAGCAGGTCTGAGCAATGCACCAGTATTGACGAAAATGGACTTCGAAGTCGTCTCCAGCTTACGATCCGCCGGATCCTTGAGGGCAGCCGTGTCAGGAGACGGAAGTGCCACCTTCTTGGACAACCGTGATAGAGCCTTGTCCACATTTGGAGACGACTCCCATTTTTCCCTATCGTCAGAGGGAAAAGGATATGTCATCAAAATTCGCTTGGGAATCTGCCACCTTTTTTCAGGCGACTCCCAAGCCTTTTCACAAAGTGCATTCACTGTATAGCCCGTTTTTTGCCAGCCAAAACCTCCGTAACTGCTGCCCAGGGCGCTCCCCCCTAGCGCCCTGCACCCTGTGAGTGCCGTTGGTGAAGTGTGTGGGAGCTAAAGTCTTCTGCCGTCACTGAAGTCTTCGGTTCTTCTAATACTCACCCGGCTTCTCTCTTCTGGCTTCTGTGAGAGGGGTGATGGCGCTGCTCCGGGAACAAGCAGCTAGGCGAACCAAGTGATCGAACCCTCTGGAGCTAATGGTGTCCAGTAGCCTAAGAAGCAGAACCCTTAACTAAGAAGAAGTAGGTCTGACTTCTCTCCCCTCAGTCCCACGATGCAGGGAGCCTGTAGCCAGCAGGTCTCCCTGAAAATAAAAAACCTAACAAAAGTCTTTTTCCAGAGAAACTCTGTAGAGCTCCCCTAGTGTGTGTCCAGTCACTCCTGGGCACAAAGTCTAACTGAGGTCTGGAGGAGGGGCATAGAGGGAGGAGCCAGTTCACACCCAGTTTAAGTCTTTATAGTGTGCTCAAGCTCCTGCGGATCCCGTCTATACCCCATGGTCCTTTTTGAGTCCCCAGCATCCTCTAGGACGTAAGAGAAATAATATAATATACATATATATGTCATTATATCAGTAGGGGAACCAAAAATGTGGGATTTTGAATAAGGGATACTCAAATATATACATATACATTTATATACATTTATCTTGACCTTTAATAGGATTGACTGAGACTGGGCAGTCAGACTTAATCCCCTGCTGTGATGACTAAATCCCCTGCTGTATTGTTCTCTGTATTGTAATGCAGCTGAAAACAATAGATGAAGGGTTTCTGTTAATAAACCATGTTGTGCCTAGGCGCAGCAAACTAGCCAAGATAACTGTGGACCCATCTGTATGACCCTGAGACACTTATCCCCCTCAGGGTATAGAATATAGGGATAGCAATATGTGTGAGATACACGGAATAGGAACCACACAGCAGCTATTGGCACACACAGTCACATGTACAATGCAGAGATTATTACAAACGACAATAAAACTGCACTGGACTAGCAATACTAAGTAAAGCTATGTATGTATACAGATATAACAATGCACAGTAAATACTGGATGTATATCACAGAATACTTGTACTAAATATCCCTGTAGTTATGCAATTTTTCTTAACGAACACTGTCTAAACGACAAGTGATGCAGGTGGCTTTACAGAGGAGACAGTGCCCAGCAGTCCTAGTATTAGCGCAGCTCAGTGTAATGGCGGCCAAACGCTGACAGGGAGTAAGGGACAGAGAGAGATGCAGCTCTAGGGTGGGAACATCTGCTGTAGATGGCGCCTGGGGCTACAGGTCAGAGCCTTATCCCCTCTGCTGGACTTCACCACCGGGTACTGCGGTGCCTATACCAAACGGATTTTAGTAAATCCGACCTGTGCCCCTTGCCCTGGTGGATATAGTGGGATCCCTGCACGGGCAGTGTCCACGCCAGCGTCTCCGGAGACCGCGTCGGGTTGCGATTTCGGTGGTTCCTGCTTGGGAGACACTCTTACCGCCTCCCGATGATGCGGCCACGCGATCCAGGAGAGCAGCGGCTGTATGTGTGCCTGAAGGGACCAGAGCGCCTCCGCTGTAATACCCGGCAACCAGGGTGCGGGAGTATACAGTGCCGCTGGGGGAGGTGAGGGAGCTACAGCACGATATGTCAGCATGACATATAGCAACTAGTGCCTGTGCCCTTGAAGTCTTCTTTCTTGTCAGTGTCCACGCCAGCGCGCGCGGTCCGCCTCCGGAGACCGCGCCGGTTCGCGATTTCAGAGGGCCCCGTCTGGGGGACCCTCTTACCTCCTCCCAAAGATGCTGCCACGCGATCCAGGAGAGCAGCGGCGGGTGTGTACCTGAATTAACCGGAGGCCTCCGCTTTAAGTACCCGGCAACCAGGGCGTGGGAGTATACAGCGCCGCTGGGGGAGGTGAGGGAGCCGCAGCACGATATGTCAGACTGACATATAGCACTTCTAAGTGCATGTGCTGCGGCCCTTGAAGTCTACTTTTCTTCAGAAAGCTCTTTTTCAGGGCTGCCTAGCGCAGCCCTCCCGGTTAGCTGCCTGCACTGCAGGCACCAACTTACAAACTGAGCTCCAGTGCCTGAAGGCGGGGATATAGAGGAGGTGGCGCAAGGCATCCTGGGAACAGTCAAAGCTTTAGCCTGTTGAAACCTCGGATCAAGATCCAACTCTACACTCCGATGTTATTCCCTGTGGAATACCAGTGTACCCCGCTACAGAAATAATAGATTTCAAAAATGAATAAGAAATGACTGATTGGATATAAGTGTTTAAAAATGGAAATTACCATATAATGGTTCTGGGACAGGTGGATTTGTCTTCTGAGCCGGGCCACATTCAATCACCGGAGAATTTGGAACTGCACACTTTTCTAGAGTGTTCCTAGACTCAATTAGAGATATGTAGAATTCCTCCAAGGGGATGGACAGAAGATTTAGATCATTAGCTTTCACAAAATCATTTACTTGCTGTAAACAGATCAAAAAGAATTGTTCACGTTAGTTAATTTAAAGTTTTACATTTCTGCCTATAAACAAAAACCTGCAAGTCTTATGTCACCAAGCCGATACAGACCTCTTCTTTAGGTTTCTCCTCCTCCTGATTTTTATCTAGGTTTACAGAATGCGGCTTTAGCACGTCAAGAGTCATCGTATTGCTTGAAAAAGACCAATTCTCATCCCATACATCTTCACCAGTGGGGATGGCTTCTAAGTATGGCATCTCAGATTCAGCCTCCTCTTTTACCTGAATAAAGATGAAAATGTTTATATTCTTTCCAGTACCAGGTATCCCCAGGAAGATCAACATTCTCCATCTCCCATGAACTAAAGCCATTTTAAAATAGCTTAAGGTACTTCTAAAAGATTCTGTGCACCAAAAGGATCACATATTATGATTATGGTGGGTAGCTGAATTCTGGAACAATACGGAATTAAACAAACCAGAATCTTCAGGCAAAGACTAAACTCAATCCTGGGTTGGCTGAACCCCTAGTGTGAACCAACAGTAGAGGGGAATGGACAGAATTACATTATGTATGTATTTGTAATTAGTGATGTGGTCATAGATTTGCCACTATGTTAAAACGGCTAATTTTGTGTCAGCTTTGAATGGAAGAAGATAGGAGTGATGAGGGACTAATATTTAATAAGAAAAAAATGGAATCATGGAAAGTATAGATCTGCAAGTCTGATATCCTTTGTTGGCAATATCCTGCAAGGCAAAGACGAATGTAAAAAAATAAGAATTTACTAACCGGTAATTCTATTTCTCGTAGTCCGTAGTGGATGCTGGAAACTCCGAAAAGACCATGGGGAATAGCGGCTCCGCAGGAGTCTGGGCACAACTAAAAGAAAGCTTTTAGACTACCTGGTGTGCACTGGCTCCTCCCACTATGACCCTCCTCCAAGCCTCAGTTAGGATACTGTGCCCGGAAGAGCTGACACAATAAGGAAGGATGTTGAATCCCGGGTAAGACTCATACCAGCCACACCAATCACACCGTATAACTCGTGATACCATATCCAGTTAACAGTATGAAATTTAACTGAGCCTCTCAACAGATGGCTCATAACAATAACCCTTTTGTGAACAACAACTATGTACAAGTATTGCAGACAATCCGCACTTGGGACGGGCGCCCAGCATCCACTACGGACTACGAGAAATAGAATTACCGGTGAGTAAATTCTTATTTTCTCTGACGTCCTAGTGGATGCTGGGAACTCCGAAAGGACCATGGGGATTATACCAAAGCTCCCAAACGGGCGGGAGAGTGCGGATGACTCTGCAGCACCGAATGAGAGAACTCAAGGTCCTCCTCAGCCAGGGTATCAAATTTGTAGAATTTTGCAAACGTGTTTGCCCGACCAAGTAGCAGCTCGGCAAAGTTGTAAAGCAGAGACCCCTCGGGCAGCCGCCCAAGATGAGCCCACCTTCCTTGTAGAATGGGCTTTTACTGATTTAGGATGCAGCAGTACAGCCGCAGAATGCGCCAGCTGAATTGTGCTACAAATCCAGCGAGCAATAGTCTGCTTAGAAGCAGGAGCACCCAGTTTGTTGGGTGCATACAGGATAAATAGCGAGTCAGTTTTCCTGACTCCAGCCGTCCTGGAAACATAAATTTTCAAGGCCCTGACTACGTCCAGTAACTTGGAATCCTCCAAGTCGCTAGTAGCCGCAGGCACTACAATAGGTTGGTTCAAGTGAAAAGCAGATACCACCTTAGGGAGAAACTGGGGACGAGTCCTCAATTCTGCCCTATCCATATGGAAAATCAGATAAGGACTTTTAAATGACAAAGCCGCCAATTCTGATACACGCCTGGCCGAAGCCAAGGCCAATAACATGACCACTTTCCACGTGAGATATTTTAGATCCACGGTCTTTAGTGGCTCAAACCAATGTGATTTTAGGAAATTCAACACCACGTTGAGATCCCAGGGTGCCACTGGAGGCACAAAGGGGGGCTGAATATGCAGCACTCCTTTTACAAATGTCTGAACTTCAGGTAGTGAAGCTAGTTCTTTTTGGAAAAAAATCGACAGAGCCGATATCTGTACCTTAATGGAGCCTAATTTTAGGCCCATAGTCACTCCTGCCTGTAGGAAGTGCAGAAATCGACCCAGCTGAAATTCCTCTGTTGGGGCCTTATTGGCCTCACACCAAGCAACATATTTCCGCCATATGCGGTGATAATGTTTTACCGTTACATCTTTCCTGGCTTTAATCAGCGTAGGCATGACATCCTCCGGAATGCCCTTTTCCTTTAGGATCCGGCGTTCAACCGCCATGCCGTCAAACGCAGCCGCGGTAAGTCTTGGAACAGACAGGGCCCCTGCTGCAACAGGTCCTGTCTGAGCGGCAGAGGCCATGGGTCCTCTGAGATCATCTCTTGAAGTTCCGGGTACCAAGCTCTTCTTGGCCAATCCGGAACCACGAGTATTGTCCTTACTCCTCGTTGTCTTATTATTCTCAGTACCTTTGGTATGAGAGGCAGAGGAGGGAACACATAAACTGACTGGTACACCCACGGTGTCACTAGAGCGTCCACCGCTATCGCCTGAGGGTCCCTTGACCTGGCGCAATATCTCTCCAGTTTTTTTGTTTAGGCGGGACGCCATCATGTCCACCTGTGGCCGTTCCCAACGATTTACAATCAGTGTGAAGACTTCTGGATGAAGTCCCCACTCTCCCGGGTGGAGGTCGTGCCTGCTGAGGAAGTCTGCTTCCCAGTTGTCCACTCCCGGAATGAACACTGCTGACAGTGCTAGCACGTGATTTTCCGCCCATCGGAGAATCCTTGTGGCTTCTGCCATTGCCGTCCTGCTTCTTGTGCCGCCCTGTCGGTTTACATGGGCGACCGCCGTGATGTTGTCTGACTGGATCAGTACCGGCTGGTGTAGAAGCAGGGGTTTTGTCTGACTTAGGGCATTGTAAATGGCCCTTAGTTCTAGAATATTTATGTGCAAGGAAGTCTCCTGACTCGACCATAGTCCTTGGAAGTTTCTTCCCTGTGTGACTGCCCCCCAGCCTCGAAGGCTGGCATCCGTGGTCACCAGGACCCAGTCCTGTATGCCGAATCTGCGGCCCTCTAGGAGATGAGCACTCTGCAGCCACCACAGCAGAGACACCCTGGCTCTTGGAGACAGGGTTATTAGCCGATGCATCTGAAGATGCGATCCGGACAGGTCCCACTGAAAGATTCTGGCATGGAACCTGCCGAAAGGAATTGCTTCGTAAGAAGCCACCATCTTTCCCAGGACTCGCGTGCAGTGATGCACCGACACCTGTTTTGGTTTCAGGAGGTCTCTGACTAGAGATGACAGCTCCTGGGCTTTCTCCTCCGGGAGAAACACTTTTTTCTGGACTGTGTCCAAAATCATTCCCAGGAACAGTAGACGTGTCGTCGGAACCAGCTGTGACTTTGGAATATTCAGAATCCAACCGTGCTGGTGTAGCACCTCCTGAGATAGTGCTACTCCTACCAACAACTGCTCCCTGGATCTCGCCTTTATTAGGAGATCGTCCAAGTACGGGATAATTAAAACTCCCTTTTTTCGAAGGAGTATCATCATTTCCGCCATTACCTTGGTAAACACCCTCGGTGCCGTGGACAGTCCAAACGGCAGCGTCTGGAATTGGTAATGGCAATTTTGTACCGCATATCTGAGGTACTCCTGGTGAGGATGATAAATGGGGACATGCAGGTAAGCATCCTTGATGTCCAGGGATACCATGTAATCCCCCTCGTCCAGGCTTGCAATAACCGCCCTGAGCGATTCCATCTTGAACTTGAACTTATTTATGTATGTGTTCAAGGATTTCAAATTTAAAATGGGTCTCACCGAACCGTCCGGTTTCGGTACCACAAACAGTGTGGAATAGTAACCCCGGCCTTGTTGAAGTAGGGGCACCTTGACTATCACCTGCTGGGAATACAGCTTGTGAATTGCCTCTAGCACAGCCTCCCTGCCTGAGGGAGTCGTTGGCAAGGCAGATTTGAGGAAACGGCGGGGGGGAGACGCCTCGAATTCCAGTTTGTACCCCTGAGATACTACTTGCAAGATCCAGGGATCCACCTGTGAGCGAGCCCACTGATCGCTGAAATTTTTGAGGCGGCCCCCCACCGTACCTGGCTCCGCCTGTGGAGCCCCACCGTCATACGGCGGACTTGGAAGAAGCGGGGGAGGACTTTTGCTCCTGGGAACCTGCTGTTTGTTGCAGCCTTTTTCCCCTACCTCTGCCTCTGGACAGAAAGGACCCGCCTTTTCCTCGCCTGTTTCTCTGGGTCCGAAAGGACTGTACTTGATAAAACTGCGCTTTTTTAGGCTGTGAGGGAACCTGGGGTAAAAATGCTGATTTCCCAGCTGTCGCTGTGGAAACTAGGTCTGAGAGACCATCCCCGAATAACTCCTCACCCTTATAAGGCAAAACTTCCATGTGCCTTTTGGAATTTGCATCCACTGTCCACTGCCGAGTCCATAAGCCTCTCCAAGCAGAAATGGACAATGCACTTATTTTAGATGCCAGCCGGCAGATCTCCCTCTGTGCATCTCTCATGTATAAGACTGAGTCTTTTATATGCTCTATGGTTAGGAGAATAGTGTCCCTGTCTAGGGTGTCAATATTTTCTGACAGGGAATCTGACCATGCAGCGGCAGCACTGCACATCCATGCTGACGCAATAGCTGGTCTAAGTATAATGCCTGAGTGTGTATATACAGACTTCAGGATCGCCTCCTGCTTTCTATCCGCAGGCTCCTTTAGGGCGGCCGTATCCGGAGACGGAAGTGCCACCTTTTTAGACAAACGTGTGAGCGCTTTATCCACCCTAGGAGGTGTTTCCCAACGTGCCCTATCCTCTGGCGGGAAAGGGAACACCATTAGTAATTTTTTAGGGATTACCAATCTTTTATCGGGGAAAGCCCACGCTTCTTCACACACTTCATTTAATTCTTCAGATGGGGGAAAAACTACGGGTAGTTTTTTACTCCCCAAACATAATACCCTTTTTAGTGGTACCTGGGTTTATATCCGAAATGTGTAATACCTCCTTCATTGCCTCAATCATGCAACGAATGGCCCTAGTGGACATTAGATTTGACTCATCGTCGTCGACACTGGTATCAGTATCCGTGTCGACATCTGCGTCTGCCATCTGAGGTAGCGGGCGTTTTAGAGCCCCTGATGGCCTTTGAGACACCTGGGCAGGCACGAGCTGAGAAGCCGGCTGTCCCGCATTTGGCATGTCGTCAAATTTTTTGTGTAAGGAGTCGACACTTGCACGTAATTCCTTCCATAAAACCATCCACTCAGGTGTCTGCCCCGCAGGGGGTGACATCACTTCTATGGGCATCTGCTCCGCCTCCACATAATTTTCCTCATCAAACATGTCGACACAGCCGTACAGATACAACGCACACACACCGGGAATGCTCTAATAGAGGACAGGACCCCACAGAAGCCCTTTGGGGAGACAGAGAGAGAGTATGCCAGCACACACCAGAGCGCTATATAATGCAGGGACTAACTGAATTATGTCCCCTATAGCTGCTATAATATTTACTGCGCCTAAATTTAGTGCCCCCCCTCTCTTTTTTACCCTTTTCTGTAGTGTAAACTGCAGGGGAGAGCCAGGAAGCTTCCTTCCAGCGGAACCGTGAGGGAGAAATGGCGCCAGTGTGCTGAGAGAGATAGCTCCGCCCCTTTTTCGCGGACTTTTCTCCCGCTTTTTTAATGATTCTGGCAGGGGTAATTATCACATATATAGCCTCTGGGGCTATATATTGTGATTGTTTTGCCAGCCAAGGTGTTTTTATTGCTGCTCAGGGCGCCCCCCCCCAGCGCCCTGCACCCTCAGTGACCGGAGTGTGAAGTGTGTATGAGGAGCAATGGCGCACAGCTGCAGTACTGTGCGCTACCTTGGTGAAGACAGAAGTCTTCATGCCGCCGTTTTTCCGGACTTCTTCTTGCTTCTGGCTCTGTAAGGGGGACGGCGGCGCGGCTCCGGGACCGAACACCAAGGCCAGTTCCATGCGGTCGATCCCTCTGGAGCTAATGGTGTCCAGTAGCCTAAGAAGCCCAAGCTAGCTGCAAGCAGGTAGGTTCGCTTCTTCTCCCCTTAGTCCCTCGTTGCAGTGAGCCTGTTGCCAGCAGGTCTCACTGTAAAATAAAAAACCTAAATTATACTTTCTTTCTAAGAGCTCAGGAGAGCCCCTAGTGTGCATCCAGCTCGGCCGGGCACAAAAATCTAACTGAGGCTTGGAGGAGGGTCATAGTGGGAGGAGCCAGTGCACACCAGGTAGTCTAAAAGCTTTCTTTTAGTTGTGCCCAGACTCCTGTGGAGCCGCTATTCCCCATGGTCCTTTCGGAGTTCCCAGCATCCACTAGGACGTCAGAGAAATATTAAGTACAAAGAAAGAAATAGACTGAAAACAGAAATATTGAAATTTGAGGGGTAAGAGCTGTAGATGACCATGAGTGTAACGAGATCCTGCATAAATGGGAACTATACATTATGGTAAGAACTTACCGTTGATAACGGTATTTCTCCTATGTCCACAAGATAACAATGGGATATGATGGAGCGATAGCGGATTGACACCAATGATCACAAGCTTTCAGTCCTCCCAGGATGCAACGGGCCCATCCATATATCCCCGCCCACTGGCTCAGGCAAATCAGTTGGATTCCAAAGCATTTAAGCAGGAGCATTAAGTAGAACCCTATTCAGACGAGAAGAACATACATGCACACCCTTCCATGCAAGAGGGAGGAGTTTAGCGAGTATAAAGATCATCAAATCAGGTGAGACAGGGTGGGTTCCCTGTGGACATAGGAGAAATACAGTTATCAACGGTAAATTCTTACCATAACATATATTTCTCCGGCAGGGTCCACAGGTTATCCACAGGATAAAAATGGGATTTCCCAAAGCAATTTTTAGTGGTGGGGACGCTCCTGATTCGACAGGAGAACCTTACGCCCGAATTCAGAGTCATGAGAGGCAAAAGTATCAAAGGCATAATGAATTATAGAACAAGAGTGACAGAAAATAAATCACAATGCGCTAGAAACAAGTGTGATACAAATATATATAACTGAATACGTTCACCAATTTTTCCTCCTCCACGTTTGCGTATGTGGATATATTCCTCATGTGCATGTAAGGAAATCGAAGAAAAAATATGCCATATGGTGAAGTACAGTTTAATACATTAAAAACATAATTTCCAACATCAATCATTAAAAAAAAGTGCAAGTGCAATGTAATAATAACAGCAAGTGTGGGGAATCCTCTGGAGGCTGCAAAAATGAACAATTACCGGCTGGATGCAAGACTATTCACATAGAACAATCCTGGCAGTGCATAAGTCCATTGGATAGCCCGGGTTCCATAGACCACGTCTGCAGATAACTTTCCTGTCGGGTCTTAGTCCAGTCAGCTGCCTCCGTCACCCCACACGTCCACCAACGCGTTTCAACCCGCTCAATCGGGTCTTTTTCAAGGTGTGTGTCCAGAAGAGAAGCGGACGTGTGGGGTGACGGAGGCAGCTGACTGGACTAAGACCCGACAGGAAAGCCATCTGCAGACGTGGTCTATGGAACCCGGGCTATCCAATGGACTTATGCACTGCCAGGATTGTTCTATGTGAATAGTCTTGCATCCAGCCGGTAATTGTTCATTTTTGCAGCCTCCAGAGGATTCCCCACACTTGCTGTTATTATTACATTGCACTTGCACTTTTTTTGAATGATTGATGTTGGAAATTATGTTTTTAATGTATTAAACTGTACTTCACCATATGGCATATTTTTTCTTCGATTTCCTTACATGCACATGAGGAATATATCCACATACGCAAACGTGGAGGAGGAAAAATTGGTGAACGTATTCAGTTATATATATTTGTATCACACTTGTTTCTAGCGCATTGTGATTTATTTTCTGTCACTCTTGTTCTATAATTCTCTATGTGGTGGAGGTTGAGAGTACCCTCCAAGACAGAATTTTAACACACCTGCTGCTGTTTCTAAGCGCACTCCTATACCCTTTCCTCCACCCCTTGGTTTCACTGTATTCATCAAAGGCATAATGTCTAATGAATGTGTTAATGGAAGACTATGTGGCTGCCTTACATATCTGTTCTGCTGAAGCACCACGTTGTGCTGCCCATGATGGACCTACCTTACGAGCAGAGTGAGCAGAGACATTAGTTGGAACAGGGAGATCAGCCTGAGAATATGCTTCTGAAATCATCATCCGAAGCCATCTTGCCAGCGTCTGCTTATCCGTAGGTCATCCTATCTTGTGAAATACGTAGAGAATGAAGAGAGAATCTGTCTTTCTGATGGCACTGATATGATCCACGTAGATCCTTAATGCCCGGACTACGTCCAGTGACGCTTCACCCGCAGAAAGTCCCGATACCTGAAAAGCCGGGTCTACAATTTCTTCGTTAAGGTGAAATTTAGATACCACCTTAGGAAGATAACCAGACCTAGTTCTGAGAACTGCTTTATCTGGATAAAAAAAAAATCAGAAAAGGAGATTTACATGACAGCGCTCCTAAATCTTCTATTTGATGCCATAGTCAGTAGAAAGAGAACTTTAGCTGTCAACCATTTAAAATCCACTTTATTAAGTGTTTCAAACGGAGCAACTTGAAGGGCTTTGAGGTCTAGACTTAAGTCCCAAGGCACTGCAGGAGGAACAAAAGGCAGTTGAATGCGCAGCATTCCCTGGAAAAAAGTACGCACATCCTGTAAATTGGCAATTTTCTTTTGAAACCATACAGTCAATGCTGATACTTGCACTCTCAAGGAAGCCAACTTCAAACCCTTATCCATTCCTGCCTGAAGGAAATCTAAGACCCTGGATACTCTGAAAGATTTTGGGTCCATACTTCTTTCAGTGCACCAATGAATATAGGCTTGCCATATTCGGTGATAAATGCGAGCTGAGGAGGATTTCCTTGCTCTGAGCATAGTTTGAATTACCTGTTGTGAGAATCTTCTTGACTTCAGGATAGAGGTTTCAATAGCCACGCCGTCAAAGACAGTTGATCCAGATGCCTGTGATAACAAGGACCCTGCATTAGTAGATCTGGACGTTGAGGGAGCAGAATTGGAGCATCCATCGACATCCTTTGTAGATCTATGTACCAATGCCTTCTGGGCCAAGCCGGAGCTATTAGAATCATGGCACCCTTTGCTTGTTTTATTTTCCTCGCCACCCTGGGTAGCAGGATGATCGGAGGAAACAGATATGCCAGATGAAAGTCCCATTTCACTGACAGTGCGTCCACAAGGATCGCTCCGGGATCCTTTGTTCTTGACACGTATGCTGGTACTTTGTTGTTCAGACGGAACGCCATGAGATCTATCTCTGGCAAACCCCACTTGTCTACCAGTGTCTGAAATACTTCCGGGTGTAAAGGCCATTCGCTTGCTTGAATGGTGTGTCGACTGAGAAAGTCCGCTTCCCAGTTTAGGACTCCTGGAACGAACACTGCGGACAATGCTGGAAGATGGAGTTCTGCCCACTTTAGTATGCGACTTACCGCCTTCATTGCTTTTTGGCTGCGAGTTTCTCCAGGATTGGTTGAGGTACGCTACTGCCGTTGCATTATCCGAGCGGATCTGGACTGGTTTTCCTTGCAGAGTGTCCTTTGCCTGAATCAGTGCCATGAATATGGCCCGAAGTTCCAACAGGTTAATTGGCAGGCAACTTTCTTTTTTAGTCCATTGACCCTGGAACCATAATTTTCCTGACACTGCTCTACAGCCCTGGAGTCTGGCATCTGTTGTCAGGATCTCCCAATCTGATATGCAAAAGGGTCTCCCCTTGTCTAGATGGGATGTCTGTAGCCACCAGGCTAATGACCGTTTTACCTTTTCTGAAAGTACTATGGTCTGTTTCTTTATTGTCTGATGTACTCCATTACATCTGGCCAGAATTGGACGCTGCAGCGGTCTTGAGTGGAATTGTGCATACTCCACCATGTCGAATGTTCACACCATCAAACCCATCACTCGCACTGCTGCGTGAATTGATATTGTTTGACTGTGTAACAACTCCTGAGTCCTTAACTGCACCTTGGATATCTTGTTCTGAGGTAAAAATATTCTCTGCAGACTTGAATCCAATAAAGCCCTCAAGTGAATCATCCATTGTGACGGAATCAGAGATGACTTTGCCTAATTTATGAGCCATCCATGCTTCTGTAGACAAGTTATTGTCTGTTGAAGATGGACCGAGAGCAATTCCTGGGATTGTGCCAGGATTAAAAGATCGTCGAGGTATGGAAAAATTCTTATCCCCTGCTTGCGGAGATAAGTTGCCATAACCACCATAATCTTGGCAAATACTCTGGGGGCTGTGGCTAACCCAAAGGATAAGGCCTGGAACTGAAAATGTTGCTGGAGGATGGCGAACCTGAGGTAACACTGATGAGACAATGCTATAGGAACATGCAGGTAAGCATCCTGTACATCCAGAGATTCCATGTAATCCCCTGATTCCATGGCCAAAGCTATGGAGCATAACGTCTCCATGTGGAACAGTGGTACTGAAATGTATTTGTTTAACATTTTGAGATTGAGAATGGGCCGAAACGACCCATTTGGCTTCTGAACCAAAAACGGGTTGGAGTAAAAACCCTGTCCACGTTGTGCAGGTGGTACTGGAATAATTACTCCTGACTGAAGCAATTTCTGAACTGCTTCTTGCAGGTCTCTGGCCTTCTCCTCTATTCGAGACGGACTGGTGCAGAAGAACCTTTGAGGAGGCTGCTTCTTGAAGGGGAAACCATAACCCAGAGCTACCGCTTCTTGCACCCAAGCATCTGTTGTCGACTGCTGCCATATGTGTGCAAACTGAAGTCGGCCCCCTACCCTGGGGTCCCCCAGGCGGAGGACCGCACCATCAGGCTGATGGCTTTTCTTCTGGTTTGGAAGCAGGCCCTCTGGTGGCCCATTGCTTCTTTGCCCTACCAAACTTATTGTATTGGGACTGCTTATTTTTCCCTTTTTGTTTTTCCTTGCGACCGAAATGGCCGGAAAAGCGAACCCCCCAACAAAAGGCAAAGATTGCAGAACCTTCTTAGATTCTGAATCAGCTTTCTATGTACGCAGCCAAATTGCTCTGTGAGCAGCTACCGTTAAGGCTGACGCTTTGGAAGCAATAGTACCCATATCTATTGCCGCTTCTTCTAAGAATACCGCAGCCTGCTTCATGTGAGCTATATGGGATTCCTGCTCCCCAGTAGGTGCTGAAAGCCCGTCTTCCAGTACCTCAGCCCATTCAGCTACCGCCTCTGCCATCCAAGCTAAAGCCATAGCTGGCCTTATGACTGCCCCTGACAGAGAAAATATGGTTTTAAAAAACCAATCCACTCTTCTGTCTGTGACATCATTTAATGATGTTGACAGTAAAGGCAATATAGATTTTCCCACTAATCGAATGACATGCGTATCTACCTTATGAGGCACTTCTCTTTTTAAACAGTTCCCAGTTGGAAAAGGGTAATAGGAATCCCATTTTCTTTGGAATTCTATATTTTTTATTGGGTGTAGCTCAATCTTCCTCCATGATTTCCGTCAGCTGATCTGACCCTGGAAACTCTATCCTAACTGTTTTGGGACGTTTAAACACAGGTGCCTTAGTTTTTAACACCGGCTCTGCTGAATCCTCTAAGGATATAATAGCCTTCATTACTCCAATTAATTCAGCAATATCCTCTGAGCTGATACCTTCTACCTGTTCTTCATATGCTGAAGCAGAATATACAGTGCTATCTTCATCTGATGTATCATCCGGTGTAGCCTGTGAATTTGATGATATATTTACACTCGGTTTATCAGCTTGTTTTCTTGGAGAAGCTGTTGGGGATATACCGTAAGAAGGGAGCTGCATGTATGGGTTAATAGTGTACCTTACTCCTGGGATTGAAGCTGTAGGGATTTCCCGTTCAGATATACTGGACACGGTCTGTGCAAACATAACCCAAGGTAGATCTACCTGCCGTTGAACAGGGATCTGCCTTGCAATCTGCTGAAACGCGAAACAATTTGTACATAAACCATCATGTGCCAGATCCTGAGAGGATAATCCCACTTTGCAGGACAAATGTTATGAGTGTTGGTGTTACTGTTAATGTAACCTCTTCACCTTTGTTGCTCTTAGACATGATAATAATCAGCTTTTCACAGTGTACTACACAATTTGTGACTGTAATCACTTTACTATATTAAAGTGATATCAATCTGACCTCATCCCATGCAACAGCATTGAGGCTCAGAAGAAACCACTGACAAACATATATAAAGTCAGCAATCACACTAGCAGTCATATGTTATATATTAGTCATATGAGCATATTATAAACTACAAACACATTTCAAAGTATGTAGGAATACATATTACTGAATTCTGTTTTATACAGATCTTAACGTATTCAGACGTATTGCGAAGAAAACCACAGTAATGTACACAGACTCTCATGCAATAGGCACTAAACTTAACTATTCATACTAACAAAAAGTAGATTAGAAATTTAGTGCTGTATAACCCGTACTCAGTAGAGTGGGATACAGGGAGACTCACCCCACTTCCAAGATCGATCAATACGTTAGCGAACGCTGAGTGGATCCAGACACTACTAGTGTACACTGCCGCTCCGGGAACTTTTAGTGAACACAGACGCACTGTGAATGCAGACGCACCGGTCATACAGACGCCTGTACTGGGACCGAGTCTCCACGCGGTATCGCTTAGTGTACACAGACGCAGTGGCTACGCTGCGACAGAGACCCCTCGTGGTAGCGTCTGAGACGGAAGTTAGGCAATCAGTTCATGGCGGGAGACCGACAGAAACTGGTCATGTACTGGGGGGAGGGGCGACCAGGAGAGCGCCTGACTCCCCACCACTGACATCAACCCTAGGGATCGCAGCCTCATACTATTCCTGGTGCCTTATGATCACTAAGGCCTAGCGCTGGAACACCCGTGGTGGCGGCGTGCCAGTTACTGTTTGGTAGTCTCCTCCCAATACAGTGCGGCTGTGTCCGTTATTCCCCTTCTAAGTGGAACCAATGCCTTACCTTCTCCCTGTGCTCCGGCCACAGCCTGGTAACGTCTGCTGGACCTGCTAGTATATCCGACACAGACGCCCGTCGAGACAGCACTTGTACCGTGGGTAAGCGTTGTTGCGACCCGGCAGAGAGTTGTTGGGAGCGACTCTTTCCAATATGCGTGTAAGACGCTGTTAGGAAAGATCACTCAGAGAACGTAGTAGGACTATAAAAATAAAATAAGAAAGCTTAGGGCTGCCAAAAACAGCAGCCCTGTGACCATGGACCGGCTCCTGCTGCACCAAACAAAAAACTGATTTGCCTGAGCCAGTGGGCGGGGATATATATATATATATATATATATATATATATACATATATATATATATATATATATATATATATATATAGACGGGCCCATTGCATCCTGGGAGGACTAAAAGCTTGTGATCGTTTGGTGCCAATCCGCTTATCGCTCCATCATATCCCATTGTTATCTTGTGGATAACCTGTGGACCCTGCCGGAGAAAGTGGTGAATATTAGCATATAGTCCTGCTTAAAGCAATTACTACTGCCCAAACATGTATTGATAGGTAAACGCTCTTCTCCTTAAACCTACAGATAGAGCATTCTTTAGCTTGGCCTTTAATAGGATTAATTGAGCCAGGGCAGTCGGACTTAATCCCCTGCTGTATTGTTCTCTCTTAAGGCCAGTACTCACTGGCAGATGTGGGGAGAGATGTGTGCTGAGCGAACCGCTCAGCACACATCTCTCTCCCCGCTCAGCACAGCGCAATGTGTGCTAAGCGTGCGGGGGGAGCGGGTGCTCATTTCACCCAGCGGGTGAAGTGAGCGACCCGCTAGATTGGCCTGCATGCATGCCAATCTAGCACCAACGATAGCGATGAGGGGGTACACACGGAGAGATCACTGCTTAAAATCTAAGCAATCTAGTCAGATTGCTTAGATTTTAAGCAGCGATCGCTCCGTGAGTACCCCCCTTTACTGTATTGCAGCCGAGAATAATAGATGAAAGGATTATGCTAATAAATCATGGTGACTAGGCGCAGCATAGAAGCCAAGATGATCGTGGCTCCATCTGTACACAGCTTTCAACGTTTTAATCTGAACAACAACTTCATCAGCAGAATATATCACCCAAACTAATGAACCAACATGCCATATCAGCAGTGAAAAGATATTGCATTTACTAACTACTGTAATACAACGTCACATCTTTCTATAGACGTTTTACAAATAAGTGATACATACTGTTTGGAATGATATGTCTTGCAGCAAGGCTTCTTGGTCATTTATTGGCTCTACTGTTGGCTTTACTGTTTGCTTTTCAGTCTGCATTGAATCATCCTGTAGATCTTCTTGTGGCTTCTCTATAGACTTGAATAGGTAGTGCACAAATGGGTTACACTTATGCAAATCCTGCAAGAGAAGCAAGGTAAGCTTTCTGGCAGTGCTGTTTATGTAATAACATCTAATTTGCAATTATTTAGTATTTGTTTTAATTAAGGATACACAAAATTAGATTTGGGTGGGGTTTGTTCAAATTTAAATCTAAATTGCAAAGTAAAATTAAAGCTAACACTTGTGGGCTACATGCAAAAGCAGCCAGTATTTACCCTACACAGAAAAAAATAAGAATTTACTCACCGGTAATTCTATTTCTCGTAGTCCGTAGTGGATGCTGGGTACTCCGTAAGGACCATGGGGTATAGACGGGCTCCGCAGGAGACTGGGCACCCTTAAAAGAAAGATTAGGTACTATATCTGGTGTGCACTGGCTCCTCCTCCAGACCTCAGTTAGGGAAACTGTGCCCGGAAGAGCTGACATTACTAGGAAAGGATTTGGAATCCAGGGTAAGACTCATACCAGCCACACCAATCACACTGTACAACTCGTGATAACTATACACAGTTAACAGTATGAACAATAACTGAGCCTCTCTCAACAGATGGCTCATACAATAACCCTTTAGTTAAGCAATAACTATATACATGTATTGCAGAGTCTCCGCACTTGGGACGGGCTCCCAGCATCCACTACGGACTACGAGAAATAGAATTACCGGTGAGTAAATTCTTATTTTCTCTGACGTCCTAGTGGATGCTGGGTACTCCATAAGGACCATGGGGATTATACCAAAGCTCCCAAACGGGCGGGAGAGTGCGGATGACTCTGCAGCACCGAATGAGCAAACACAAGGTCCTGCTCAGCCAGGGTATCAAACTTGTAGAATTTTGCAAAAGTGTTTGAACCCGACCAAGTAGCAGCTCGGCAAAGTTGTAAAGCCGAGACCCCTCGGGCAGCAGCCCAAGAAGAGCCCACCTTCCTCGTGGAATGGGCTTTTACTGATTTAGGATGCGGCAGTCCAGCCGCAGAATGTGCAAGCTGAATGGTGCTACAGATCCAGCGAGCAATAGTCTGCTTTGAAGCAGGAGCACCCAGCTTGTTGGGTGCATGCAGGATAAATAGCGAGTCAGTTTTTCTGACTCTAGCTGTTCTGGAAACAAAGTTTCAGGGCCCGGACTACGTCCAGCAACTTGGAATCCTCCAAGTCCCTAGTAGCCGCAGGCACCACAATAGGTTGGTTCAAATGAAACGATACCACCTTAGGGAGAAATTGGGGACAAGTCCTCCATTCTGCCCTTTCCATATGGAAGATCAGATATGGGCTTTTACATGACAAAGCCGCCAATTCTGACACACGCCTAGTCCAAGCTAAGGCCAAAAGCATGACCACTTTCCACGTGAGATATTTTAGCTCCACGGTCTTAAGTGGCTCAAACCAGTGGGATTTTAGGAATCCAACACACGTTAAGGTCCCAAGGTGCCACTGGAGGCACAAAAGGGGCTGAATATGCAGCACCCCTGTAACAACGTCCGAACTTCAGGCAGGGAAGCCAGTTCTTTTTGAGAGAAAAAGGGATAGGGCCGAAATCTTGGCCTTTATGGATCCTAATTTTAGGCCCATAGTCACTCCTGACTGTAGGAAGTGCAGGAATCGACCCCCCTGGAATTCCTCTGTAGGGCTTTCCCGGCCACACACCAAGCAACCTATTTTCGCCATATACAGTGAAAAAGTCTTGCTGTCACGTCTTTCCTAGCCTTCATCAGCGTAGGAATAACTGCATCCGGAATGCCCTTTTCCGCTAGGATCCGGCGTTCAACCGCCATGCCGTCCAACGCAGCCGCGGTAAGTCTTGGATCAGACAGGGTCCCTGTTGCAACATGTCCTGACTGAGAGGCAGAGGCCATGGGTCCTCTGAGAGCATTTCTTGCAGTTCCGGGTACCGAGTCCTTCTTGGCCAATCCGGAGCAAAGAATATTGTTCACACTCCTCCGTTTATTACAATTCTCAGCCCTTGGGTCTGAGAGGAAGAAATATATAGACCGACTGGAACACCCACAGTGTGGCTAGTGCGACCACAGCTATCGCCTGAGAGTCCCTTGACCCAGCGTAAAACCTTTTTTATTTTTTTATTGAGGTGGGACGCCATGTAGTCCACCTAAGGCAGTTTCCATCAATTTGCAAAACTGCGTGAAGACTTCCTGATGAAGTCACCACTTTCCCGGGTGGAGGTCGTGTCCACTCCCGGAATGAACACTGCTGACAGTGCGCTTACTTGATTCTCCGCCCAGCGAAGAATTCTGGTGGCTTCTACCCTCGCCACCCTGCTCCTTGTGCCGCCCTGGCGGTTTACATGACCCCTGCGGTCTGACTGCATCAGAACCGGTTGGTCGCGAAGCAGGAACTCCGCTTGACTTAGGGCGTTGTATATGGCCCTTAGTTCCAGGATATTGATGTGAAGGCAAGTCTGTTGGCTTGACCACAAACCTTGGAATTTTCTTCCCTGTGTAACTGCCCCCCACCCTCGGAGGCTTGCATCCGTGGTCTCCAGGACCCAGTCCTGAATGCCGAATCTGCGGCCCTTGAGAAGGTGAGCACTCCGCAGCCACCACAGGAGAGACACCCTGGCCCTGGGGGATAGGGTGATTAACCGATGCATCTGAAGATGTGATCCGGACCACTTGTCCAGTAAGTTCCATTGTCCTTGCATGGAACCAGCCGAAGGGGATGGCCTCGTATGATGCCATCATCCTTCCCAGGACTCGAGTGCAGTGATGCACTGACACCTGTTTTGGTTTTCAATGGATTCCTGACCAGTGTCATGAGCTCCTGAGCTCTCTATCGGGAGATAAACCCTCTTCTGGTCTGTGTCTAGGATCATGTCTAGGCGAGGCAGATGAGCTGTAGTAACCAACTGCGACTTTGGAATATATAGAATCCAGTCGTGTTGCCGTTTCACTTCCAGATAAGGTGATACGCTGTCCAGCAACTGCTCTCTTGATCTCGCTTTTATGAGGAGATCATCCAAGTATGTGATAATAGAGACACCTTGCTTCCGCAGGAGCACCATCATATCCGCCATTACCTTGGTGAAATTGGTAATTACAATCCCGTACCGCAATTCTGAGGTACGCCTGATGAGGTGGATAAATGGGGACATGAAGGTATGCATCCCTTATGTCCCGATTCATTTCAGGCATGCAATGACCGCTCTTAGCGATTCCATCTTGAACCTGAACCTTTTCAGGTATATGTTCAGGGATTTTAATTCAATATGGGTCTAACCGAACCGTCTGGTTTCGGAATTATAACATGGTCGAATAATAACACCCTCTTGTTGAAGGAGGGGACCCTTGACCACCACCTGTTGAAGATACAATTTACGAATTGCAGTTAACACTGGCTCCCTCTCTTGGGGGGAAGCCCGCCGGGTCCTCGGTGAGGGGGCATCTTCTCACAGTCCAGCCTGTATCCCTGCGATACAATTTCTATTGCCCAGGGATCTAACAGGGAGTGAACCCACTTGTGGCTGAACTTACGAAGGCGTGTCCCCACCGGGCCTAGCTCCGCCTGTGGAGCCCCAGCGACATGCGGTGGATTTTTGTAGAGGCCGGGGAGGACTTCTGTTCCTGGGGACTAGCTGTGTTGCACAGCTTCTTTCCTCTGCCCCCGGCTCTGACAAGAAAGGACGCACCTCAGACTTTCTTGTTTCTTTATTCGAAAAGCTGCATTTAATAATGTCGTGCTTTCCTAGGCTGTGCAGGAATATAAGGCAAAATATCAGAATTACCAGCTATAACTGTGGAGACCAGGCCCGAGAACCTTTCTCCACACAATCCTCAGCCTTCCATATGCCTCTTAAGTCAGCATCATCTGTCCAATATATATTCTACAGGACACGTCAAGCAGAAATCGACATAGCTTTTGTCTCTAGGACCCAGTATACTCATGTCCCTTTGGGCATGCTTTATAATTATATATCTATCACTTAAGACAGCATCTTAAATATTTATATGCATACTAGGGTCTCAATCTCTGCTGATAAGGTACCTGTCCATGCTGCCACAGCGCTATAAACCCATGCCGACACAATCGCCGGTCTGGGTAGTATACTAGAATGTGCACGCTATCTGCAGGATCCCTGAGAATAGCACCCAAGGGGAAGATTCTCAACACATCCTGGCCCTAGTGGGGAAAGGATACAGCCTGAGAATTCTCTTGTGGGAAGCTGCCGTCTCTTGTCTGGAGATTCCCGCTCTTTTTCCTCATGAGAGGAGGGAAATTTACCTCAGCATTCTTCCCCTTAACATGTGTACACTCGTGTCAGGGACAGATGAGTCATCAGTGATATGCAAATCATCTTTTATTCCAATAATCATATATTGAATATCTTTTAGCCCTCTTGGCTGTAACTTTGCATTATCGTAGTCGACAGTGGAGTTAAACTCCGTGTCGATACTTTGTTATTTTGGATAGTGAACATAGAGAGACTCTGAAGGACTCTGTGACATAGGGACAGACCAGGGTAGATTTCCTTTCTGTTCCCTAACCTTTTTTGAGCAATAATTTTACCTCAGCACTTACACATATCCAAACAGGTGTCGGCGTTGTTGACGGAGACACCCTCCCACACACTTATCCGCTCTATCACCTCCCTAGAGGAGCCTTTTACCTCAGACATGTCGACACACGCGTACCGACACACCACACACACAGGGGATGCTCTATTTGAAGACAGTTCCCCCACCAGGCCCTTTGGAGAGACAGAGAGAGAGTATGCCAGCACACACCTCAGCGCTATATAATACAGGGATGTACAATATACTGAGTGATTTTTCCCCTATAGCAGCTTATATACACAGTTTTGCGCCTAAATTTGTGCCCCCCCCTCTTTTTTACCCTTTGTGTACCAGGATACTGCAGGGGAGAGCCTGGGGAGCTTCCTTCCAGCTGAGCTGTGAAGAGAAAATGGCGCCGGTGTGCTGAGGAAGAAGGCCCGGCCCCCTCAGCGGCGGGCTTCTGTCCTTTTATGTACTTTAATGGCGGGGGTTAATGCACATATACAGTTTATCAGACTGTATTATGTGCTTTTCGCCAAGTAAGGTAATCTAATTGCTGCCCAGGGCGCCCCCCCCCAGCGCCCTGTACCCATCAGTGACCGGAGTGTGTGATTTGCTAAGGGAGCAATGGCGCACAGCTGCAGTGCTGTGCGCTACCTTAATGAAAACCGGAGTCTTCAGCCGCCGATTTTCAACTTCTCTTCGTTCTTCTGGCTCTGCAAGGGGGACAGCGGCGCGGCTCCGGGACCGGACGACCGAGGACTGGGCCTGTGTTCGATCCCTCTGGAGCTAATGGTGTCCAGTAGCATTAGAAGCCCAAGCTAGCTGCAAGCAGGTAGGTTCGCTTCTCTCCCCTCAGTCCCACGTAGCAGTGAGTCTGTTGCCAGCAGATCTCACTGAAAATAAAAAACCTAACAAATACTTTCTTTTCTAGGAAGCTCAGGAGAGCCCCTAGGGTGCATCCAGCTCTGGCCGGGCACAGATACTAACTAACTGAGGTCTGGAGGGGGGGCATAGAGGGAGGAGCCAGTGCACACCAGATATAGTACCTAATCTTTCTTTTAAGAGTGCCCAGTCTCCTGCGGAGCCCGTCTATACCCCATGGTCCTTACGGAGTACCCACCATCCACTAGGACGTCAGAGAAATATACATTTATTTGCCCACCTTGCATGGCAACATGGTTTGTTCCAGACATAAAGTTACTTGCTTTTGTTGTTTTACTTACAAATCTGAATCGGGACAGAATACTTTACCATTGGAATCTGATTTTTTTTTTTTATTGTTGCCTGTGAAATGAAAGCTTTGTACTAGCTCATTGATTAAACATTAGTGTCGTACTGTAGAATAACAATTTTTATAGGAAGATACCAAAATATATTGTGTTTCTTTGCACTATACATAGTCGGGATTATTATAAACATAAGACGTTTTATCTACAGAATTGAGGGATTGATCTGTGGCACATATCCAGTCAATTAGTTTAAGGGCTATTGAGAACGTAAATTATTTTTATATTTTTAACAATGCAATTTAAACCTTTATTCAGAGATGGCATTGATAAACAATACAATAAAACTATAAAGACTGAAAAGGAATCCCACCATCTTTACTTAGTAAAAATAAGATTTTACTCACCGGTAAATCTATTTCTCGTAGTCCGTAGTGGATGCTGGGAACTCCGTAAGGACCATGGGGAATAGCGGCTCCGCAGGAGACTGGGCACAACTAAAAGAAAGCTTTTAGACTACCTGGTGTGCACTGGCTCCTCCCACTATGACCCTCCTCCAAGCCTCAGTTAGGATACTGTGCCCGGAAGAGCTGACACAATAAGGAAGGATTTTGAATCCCGGGTAAGACTCATACCAGCCACACCAATCACACCGTATAACTTGTGGTACTATACCCAGTTAACAGTATGAAATATAACTGAGCCTCTCAACAGATGGCTCAACAATAACCCTCAGTTAGGCAATAACTACATACAAGTATTGCAGACAATCCGCACTTGGGATGGGCGCCCAGCATCCACTACGGACTACGAGAAATAGATTTACCGGTGAGTAAAATCTTATTTTCTCTGACGTTCTAGTGGATGCTGGGAACTCCGTAAGGACCATGGGGATTATACCAAAGCTCCCAAACGGGCGGGAGAGTGCGGATGACTCTGCAGCACCGAATGAGCAAAGGCAAGGTCCTCCTCAGCCAGGGTATCAAACTTGTAGAACTTAGCAAATGTGTTTGAACCCGACCAAGTAGCAGCTCGGCAAAGCTGTAAAGCCGAGACCCCTCGGGCTGCCGCCCAAGAAAAGTCCACCTTCCTTGTGGAATGGGCTTTTACTGATTTAGGGTGCTTAGAAGCAGGAGCACCTATTTTGTTGGGTGCCTACAGGATAAAAAGCGAGTCAATTTTCCTGACTCCAGCCGTCCTGGAAATATAAATTTTTAAGGCCCTGACTACGTCCAGTAACTTGGAATCTTCCAAGTCCCTAGTAGCCGCAGGCACTACAATAGGTTGGTTCAAGTGAAAAGCTGATACCACCTTAGGGAGAAACTGGGGACGAGTCCTCAATTCTGCCCTATCCATATGGAAAATCAGATAAGGGCTTTTACATGACAAAGCCGCCAATTCTGACACACGCCTGGCCGAAGCCAAGGCCAATAACATGACCACTTTCCACGTGAAATATTTCAAATCTACAGTTTTAAGTGGCTCAAACCAATGTGAAGCCAGTTCTTTCTGGAAGAAAATCGACAGAGCCGAAATCTGGACCTTAATGGAACCCAAGTTTAGGCCCATAGTCACTCCTGACTGTAGGAAGTGCAGAAAACGACCCAGCTGAAATTCCTCTGTTGGGGCCTTCCTGGCCTCACACCACGCAACATATTTTCGCCAAATACGGTGATAATGGTTTGCGGTTACTTCTTTCCTGGCTTTTATCAGCGTAGGAATGACTTCCTCTGGAATGCCCTTTTCCTTTAGGATCCGGAATTCAACCGCCATGCCGTCAAACGCAGCCGCGGTAAGTCTTGGAACAGACAGGGCCCCTGCTGTAGCAGATCCTGTCTAAGCGGTAGAGGCCATGGGTCCTCTGATATAATTTCTTGAAGTTCTGGGTACCAAGCTCTTCTTGGCCCATCCGGAACCACGAGTATCGTTCTTACTCCTCGTCTTCTTATTATTCTCAGTACCTTTGGTATGAGAGGCAGAGGAGGGAATACATAAACCGACTGGTACACCCACGGTGTCACTAGAGCGTCCACAGCTATCGCCTGAGGGTCCCTTGACCTGGCGCAATATCTAGTTTTTTTGTTTAGGCGGGACGCCATCATGTCCACCTGTGGTCTTTCCCAACAGTTGGAAGACTTCTGGATGAAGTCCCCACTCTCCCGGGTGTAGGTCGTGTCTGCTGAGGAAGTCTGCTTCCCAGTTGACCACTCCCGGAATGAACACTGCTGACAGTGCTAAGACGTGATTTTCCGCCCATCGGAGAATCCTTGTGGCTTCTGCCATCGCCATCCTGCTTCTTGTGCCGCCCTGTCGGTTTACATGGGCGACTGCCGTGATGTTGTCTGATTGGATCAGTACCGGCTGGTTTTGAAGCAGAGGCCTTGCCAGACTTAGGGCATTGTAAATGGCCCTCAGTTCCAGAATATTTATGTGTAGGGACGACTCCTGACTTGACCAAAGTCCTTGGAAATTTCTTCCCTGTGTGACTGCCCCCCAGCCTCGAAGGCTGGCATCCGTGGTTACCAGGACCCAGTCCTGTATGCCGACTCTATGCGGCCCTCTTGAAGATGAGCACTCTGCAGCCACCACAGTAGAGATACCCTGGTCCTTGGAGACAGGGTTATCAGCCGATACATCTGAAGATGCGATCCCGACCACTTGTCCAAGAGGTCCCACTGAAAGGTTCTTGCATGGAACCTGCCGAATGGAATTCTGCTTCGTAAGAAGCTATCATTTTTCCCAGGACTCGTGTGCAGTGATGCACCGATACCTGTTTTAGTTTCAGGAGGTCTCTGACTAGAGATGACAGCTCCTTGGCTTTCTCCTGCGGGAGAAATACTTTTTTCTGTTCTGTGTCCAGAACCATCCCCAGGAACAGTAGGCGTGTGGTAGGAACCAGCTGTGACTTTGGAATGTATAGAATCCATCCGTGCTGTTGTAGCACTTCCCGAGATAGTGCTATTCCGACCAACAACTGCTCCGACCTCGCCTTTATAAGGAGATCGTCCAAGTACGGGATAATTAAAACTCCCTTTTTTCGAAGGAGTATCATCATTTCTGCCATTACCTTGGTAAAGACCCTCGGTGCCGTGGACAGTCCAAACGGCAGTGTTTGGAATTGGTAATGGCAATCCTGTACCACAAATCTGAGGTACTCCTGGTGAGGATGGTAAATGGGGACATGTAGGTAAGCATCCTTGATGTCCAGGGATACCATGTAATCCCCCTCCTCCAGGCTTGCAATAACCGCCCTGAGCGATTCCATCTTGAACTTGAATTTTTTTATGTATGTGTAAAAGGATTTTAAATTTAACATGGGTCTCACCGAACCGTCCGGTTTCGGTACCACAAACAGTGTGGAATAGTAACCCCGTCCTTGTTGAAGTAGGGGCACCTTGACTATCACCTGCTGGGAATACTGCTTGTGAATTGCCTCTAGCACAGCCTCCCTGCCTGAGGGAGTTGTCGGCAAGGCAGATTTGAGGAAACGGCGGGGGGGAGACGCCTCGAATTCCAGCTTGTACCCCAGAGATACTACTTGAAGGATCCAGGGATCCACCTGTGAGCGAGCCCACTGATCGATGAAATTTTTGAGGCGGCCCCCCACCGTAACTAGCTACGCCTGTGGAGCCCCCGCGTCATGCGGTGGACTTAGAGGAAGCGGGGGAAGAATTTTGATTCTGGGAACTGGCTGACTGGTGCAGCTTTTTCCCTCTTCCCTCGACTCTGTGCAGAAAGGAATCGCCTTTGACCCGCTTGCTTTTCTGAAGCCGAAAGGACTGTACCTGATAATACAGTGCTTTCTTAGGCTGTGAGGAAACCTGAGGTAAAATTTTTTATTCCCAGCTGTTGCTGTGGATACGAGGTCCCAGAGACCATCCCCAAACAATTCCTCACCCTTATAAGGCTCTATGTGCCTTTTAAAGTCAGCATCACCTGTCCAGTGTCGGGTCTCTAATACCCTCCTGACAGAATGGACATTGCATTAATTCTGGATGCCAGCCGGCAAAATATCCCTCTGTGCATCCCTCATATATAAGACGACGTCTTTAATATGCTCTTATGTTCGCAAAATAGTATCCCTGTTTGACAGGGTCACAGACCACGCTGCAGCAGCACTATCTGCAGGTCTCAGTCTAGTACCTGAGTGTGTAAATACAGACTTCAGGATAGCCTCCTGCTTTTTATCAGCAGGTACCTTCAAAGTGGCCGTATCCTAAGACGGCAGTGCCACCTTTTTTGACAAACGTGTGAGCGCCTTATCCACCCTAGGGGATATCTCCCAGTGTAACTGATCCTCTGGCGGGAAAGGGTACGCCATCAGTAACTTTTTAGAAATTACCAGTTTCTTATCGGGGGAACCCACACTTTTTCACACTTCATTCACTCATTTGATGGGGGAACAAAACACTGCCTGCTTTTTCTCCCCACACATAAAACCCTTTTTTAGTGGTACTTGGGTTAATGTCAGAAATGTGTAACACATTTTTTATTGCCGGGATCATGTAACGGATGTTCCTAGTGGATTGTGTATATGTCTCAACCTCGTCGACACTGGAGTCAGACTCCGTGTCGACATCTGTGTCTGCCATCTGAGGGAGCGGGCGTTTTTGAGCCCCTGATGGTCTTTGAGATGCCTGGGCAGGCACGGCTGAGAAGCCGGCTGTCCCACAGCTGTTACGTCATCCAGCCTTTTATGTAAGGAGTTGACACTGTCTGTTTATACCTTCCACCTATCCATCCACTCTGGTGTCGGCCCCACAGGGGGCGACATCACATTTATCGGCATCTGCTCTGCCACCACATAAGCCTCCTCATCAAACGTGTCGACACAGCCGTACCGACACACCGCACACACACAGGGAATGCTCTGACTGAGGACAGGACCCCACACAGCCCTTTGGGGAGACAGAGAGAGAGTATGCCAGCACACACCAGAGCGCTATATAATTTAGGGATTAACACTATATTGAGTGAATTTTTCCCAATAGCTGCTTGTATATACAATATTGCGCCTAAATTTAGTGCCCCCTCTCTCTTTTTAACCCTTTGAGCCTGCAAACTACAGGGGAGAGCCTGGGGAGCTGTCTTCCAGCTGCACTGTGAAGAGAAAATGGCGCCAGTGTGCTGAGGGAGATAGCTCCGCCCCTTTTTCAGCTGACTTTTCTCCCGCTTTTTTATGGATTCTGGCAGGGGTAATTATCACATATATAGCCTCTGGGGCTATATATTGTGATATATTTGCCAGCCAAGGTGTTTTTATTGCTGCTCAGGGCGCGCCCCCCCCCCCCCCCCCCCCCCCAGCGCCCTGCACTCAGTGACCGGAGTGTGAAGTGTGCATGAGGAGCAATGGCGCACAGCTGCAGTGCTGTGCGCTACCTTGGTGAAGACTGATGTCTTCTGCCGCCGATTTTACGGACCTCTTCTTGCTTCTGGCTCTGTAAGGGGGACGGCGGCGCGGCTCCGGGAACGAACACCAAGGCCAGTTCCATGCGGTCGATCCCTCTGGAGCTAATGGTGTCCAGTAGCCTAAGAAGCCCAAGCTAGCTGCAAGCAGGTAGGTTCGCTTCTTCTCCCCTTAGTCCCTCGATGCAGTGAGCCTGTTGCCAGCAGGTCTCACTGTAAAATAAAAAAACTAAAATAAACTTTCTTTCTAGGAGCTCAGGAGAGCCCCTAGTGTGCACCCAGCTCGGCCGGGCACAGAAATCTAACTGAGGCTTGGAGGAGGGTCATAGTGGGAGGAGCCAGTGCACACCAGGTAGTCTAAAAGCTTTCTTTTAGTTGTGCCCAGTCTCCTGCGGAGCCGCTATTCCCCATGGTCCTTACGGAGTTCCCAGCATCCACTAGGACGTCAGAGAAATAAAACAGAGCTTGATCATGTAAAATGCAAAACTACAGTATGTTTAGTGATCAGGAATAAAAGAAAAATCAGATCTAACTTTGCTAATTAATGTGTATTTTCAGTGTGTTCAGGGCCTCAGTGTTCCCATGCTCCCCAGCCACAGACACAAGCTATTTTATATTTTGAAGAAATATTTTTAATCAGACACTTTCAGTCACAGCTGCAGATGTTCTTCAATGTATGTATAAAAGTAATTTGTGTGTCTGCCTATGTGTGTATATATGAGACATAGTGACATCACATTAACATAATGATATGGAACATCATGGGAATGGACAAAGTTAATGTGGCATCATTCAACACAATTACCATAATTAGAAAACCCCTGGAGTACGCGGTTTAGAATGATTTTTATACTTACATTAAATCCTTTTCTTAGTCTATGGATAGACACTATACAATTCAGTCATGAGGTAGAAGCAAGGAGCCTGAGCACTTGGCATCTTTGTACACATAATAGTAAAACCATAAAATACAGTAAAGGTGTACATCAAAGACCAAGTGGTCAACTGGCCCAAGAGAGAGACTGCACAGCGCAAGTTGCATCCGACAATCTGGAGGAATGCGCACTCACAGGTTCTGAACGGGCAGTCGTGCCATTGTAATGACCTATTAATACAGAATCAACAGGTCAGCCGTTTATGCAAGACCCAGATTTGCAAACCCCTAAAAATGTTCAGAGAACGAAAAGATCCCACTTCTTCTGGAAACCTATTGCAGTCCAAAGACGGGATCCCAGGTTTCTGAATCAAATTTAGCAAAGTGATCAAGCTCCAGCTCGTAGCTCTCCTAGATGACAAGATAAACAGGAAAGCAAACAAGAAAGGAACATCAACTCCAATTAATCCAAATGTTCATGAGGAGGATGTTGCATAGCAATCAGCACCAGGTTGAGAGCAAAAGAAAGTACAGGAGGGATAAATGAAGGCTTAAAGACCAGTACTCACTGGCCGATGCGGGAGAGATGTGTGCTGAGCGTGCGGGGGGAGACGGGGGGGCGCTTATTTCACCCAGCAGGTGAAATGAGCGACCCGCTAGATTGGCCTGCACAGCAGGCCAATCTAGCACCAACGATAGCGATACGCGGGGCTGCGCATCGCTATCGCTGAGGGGGCTACACACGGAGCGATCAGGCTTAAAATCTAAGCAATGTAGTCAGATTGCTTAGATTTTAAGCAGCGATCACTCCGTGAGTACCCCCCTTAACATGCAGAACTCCCTATAATAATGTCTGCACTTCAGGCAAGACACTGTTCTCTCTTCAAAACTGTGCAAGTGTACCTAGAAGAATTAATGCAGTTCTGAAGGCAAAGGGTGGTCACACCAAATATTGATTTGATTTAGATCTCTCTTCATTCACTTTGCTTTTTGTTAATTGACAAAAATAAACTATTAACATTTCTAAGGGCCTAATTTAGACCTGATCGCAGCATCAACATTTTTATCTAATGAGAGTTAGATTTGGGTGGGGTGTGTTCAAACTGAAATCTAAATTCCAGTGTAAAAATAAAACAGGCAATATTTATCCCACAAAGAGCCAAATTAACCCACCCAAATCTTAAGGGGGATACTCACGGGAGAGATGTGTGCTGAACGATCTTAACACAGACCGCTCAGCACACATCTCTCACCCCGCTCAGCACAGCGTGATGTGCTGAGCGAGGGGGAAAGCCGACGGGGGGCCGCTCACTTCACACAACGGTGAAGTGAGCGACCCGCTAGATTGAGCCTGCATGCAGCTCAATCTAGCATCGGCGATAGCGATGCGCGGGGCCGCGCATCGCTATCGCTGGAGGGCATACACACGGCAGATCCGTGCTTAAAATCTAAGCAATCTAGCAAGATTGCTTAGATTTTAAGCACGGATCTCTCCGTGTGTACCCCCCTTTAAGGAGGGTACTGACGGGAGAGATGTGTGCTGAGCGATCTTAACACAGACCGCTCAGCACACATCTCTCCCCCCGCTCAGCACAGCGCGAGTGGGGGCGACGACAGAAGTCCGCTCACTTCACACAATAGTGAAGTGAGCGACCCGCTAGATTGAGCCTGCATGCAGGCGGCTAGCATCGGCTATTGCTGGGGGTATACACACAGCAGATCCGTGCTTGAAATCTAAGCAATCTAGTCAGATTGCTTAGATTTTAAACACGGATCTCTCCGTGTGTAACCCCCTTAACACACTCTGCACATGTTATATCTGTCCCACCTGCAGTGCACATGGTTTTGCCCATTAGAGAAAGATCTTGCTGCTGTAATCAGGTCTGAATTAGGCCCTATTTTTGAAAGTATTCTTACTTTGAGCATTTTTCCCACACCTGCCTAAAACTTCTGCATAGTACTGCTGAATATTCAAGAAACAGATTTTTAAACCACCTTCCTGAAGATTACGCAGAAACCGTAGCAGCTAGCCAAAGCAAAAATAATCGTTATGGTAGACTTACCATTGATAACTGTATTTCTAAGTCCACAACACCCACAGGATAACATTGGGATATGAGGTAGCGACAGCGGATTGGCACCAAACGATCAAAGCTTTCGGCCTCCCAGAATGCAACAGGCCCGTCCCTATATCCCTGCCTCCTGGCTCAGGCAATTCAGTTGTTTTCCAAAGCTCAAGGCAGGAGCATCATAGAGAGCTCTAATCAGGTGAGAAGAACACACATGCATACCCTTCCGTACAAGAAGGAAGAGGTTAGTAAGTGAAAGGATCCTCAAATCAGGTGCGTCAGGGTGGGATCCTGTGGACTTAGGAGAAATACAGTTATCAACGGTAAGTCTACCATAACGATTATTTCTCATGCAGGGTCCACAGGTTATCCACAAGGATAACAATGGGATGTCCCAAAGCAATTTAGTGGTGAGGACACTCCTGATTGGACAGGAGAATTATTTGCCTAAATTCAGCATCCTAAGAGGCAAAGGTATCAAAAGCATAATGTCTAATGAAGGTGTTAATGGAAAACCATGTGGCTGCCTTACATATCTGTTCTGCTGAAGCACCATGTTGTGCTGCCCATGACGAACCTACCTTATAAGTAGAGTGAGCAGAGACATTTGCCGGAAAAGTGAGATCAGCTTGAGAATATGCTTCTGAAAATAAGAATTTACTTACCGATAATTCTATTTCTCGGAGTCCGTAGTGGATGCTGGGGTTCCTGAAAGGACCATGGGGAATAGCGGCTCCGCAGGAGACAGGGCACAAAAAGTAAAGCTTTAGGATCAGGTGGTGTGCACTGGCTCCTCCCCCTATGACCCTCCTCCAAGCCTCAGTTAGGATACTGTGCCCGGACGAGCGTACACAATAAGGAAGGATTTTGAATCCCGGGTAAGACTCATACCAGCCACACCAATCACACTGTACAACCTGTGATCTGAACCCAGTTAACAGTATGATAACAGCGGAGCCTCTGAAAAGATGGCTCACAACAATAATAACCCGATTTTTGTAACTATGTACAAGTAATGCAGATAATCCGCACTTGGGATGGGCGCCCAGCATCCACTACGGACTCCGAGAAATAGAATTATCGGTAAGTAAATTCTTATGTTCTCTATCGTCCTAGTGGATGCTGGGGTTCCTGAAAGGACCATGGGGATTATACCAAAGCTCCCAAACGGGCGGGAGAGTGCGGATGACTCTGCAGCACCGAATGAGAGAACTCCATGTCCTCCTTAGCCAGGGTATCAAATTTGTAGGATTTTACAAACGTGTTTGCCCCTGACTAAATAGCCGCTCGGCAAAGTTGTAAAGCCGAGACCCCTCGGGCAGCCGCCCAAGATGAGCCCACCTTCCTTGTGGAATGGGCATTTACATATTTTGGCTGTGGCAGGCCTGCCACAGAATGTGCAAGCTGAATTGTATTACACATCCAACTAGCAATAGTCTGCTTAGAAGCAAGAGCACCCAGTTTGTTGGGTGCATACAGGATAACAGCAAGTCAGTTTTCCTGACTCCAGCCGTCCTGGAACCTATACTTTCAGGGCCCTGACAACATCCAGCAACTTGGAGTCCTCCAAGTCCCTAGTAGGCGCAAGGCACCACAATAAGCTGGTTCAGGTGAAACACTGACACCACCTTAGGGAGAGAACTGGGGACGAGTCCGCAGCTCTGCCCTGTCCGAATGGACAAATAGATATGGGCTTTTTTGAGAAAAAAACCCACCAATTTGACACTCGCCTGGCCCAGGCCAGAACCAAGAGCATGGTCACTTTTCATGTGAGATGCTTCAAATCCACAGATTTGACTGGTTTTAAACCAATGTGATTTGAGGAATCCCAGAACTACGTTGAGATCCCACAGTGCCACTGGAGGCACAAAAGGGGGTTGTATATGCAATACTCCCTTGACAAACTTCTGGACTTCAGGAACTGAAGCCAATTCTTTCTGGAAGAAAATCGACAGGGCCGAAATTTGAACCTTAATGGGCCCCAATTTGAGGCCCATAGACACTCCTGTTTGCAGGAAATGCAGGAATCGACCGAGTTGAAATTTCTTCGTGGGGCCTTCCTGGCCTCACACCACGCAACATATTTTCGCCACATGTGGTGATAATGTTGTGCGGTCACCTCCTTCCTGGCTTTGACCAGGGTAGGAATGACCTCTTCCGGAATGCCTTTTTCCCTTAGGATCCGGCGTTCCACCGCCATGCCGTCAAACGCAGCTGCGGTAAGTCTTGGAACAGACATGGTACTTGCTGAAGCAAGTCCCTTCTTAGCGGCAGAGGCCATAAGTCCTCTGTGAGCATCTCTTGAAGTTCCGGGTACCAAGTCCTTCTTGGCCAATCCGGAGCCATGAGTACAGTTCTTACTCCTCTACGTCTTATAATTTTCAGTACCTTAGGTATGAGAAGCAGAGGAGGGAACACATACACCGACTGGTACACCCACGGTGTTACCAGAACGTCCACAGCTATTGCCTGAGGGTCTCTTGACCTGGCGCAATACCTGTCCCGTTTTTTGTTTAGACGGGACGCCATCATGTCCACCTTTGGTATTTCCCAACGGTTCACAATCATGTGGAAAAACTTCCCGATGAAGTTTCCACTCTCCCGGGTGGAGGTCGTGCCTGCTGAGGAAGTCTGCTTCCCAGTTTCCACTCCCGGAATGAAACACTGCTGACAGTGCTATCACATGATTTTCCGCCCAGCGAAAAGTCCTTGCAGTTTTTGCCATTGCCCTCCTGCTTCTTGTGCCGCCCTGTCTGTTTACGTGGGCGACTGCCGTGATGTTTTTCCCACTGGATCAATACCGGCTGACCTTGAAGCAGAGGTCTTGCTAAGCTTAGAGCATTATAAATTTACCCTTAGCTCCAGTATATTTATGTGGAGAAAAGTCTCCAGACTTGATCACACTCCCTGGAAATTTTTTCCTTGTGTGACTGCTCCCCAGCCTCTCGGGCTGGCCTCCGTGGTCACCAGCATCCAATCCTGAATGCCGAATCTGCGGCCCTCTAGAAGATGAGCACTCTGTAACCACCACAGGAGAGACACCCTTGTCCTTGGATATAGGGTTATCCGCTGATGCATCTGAAGATGCGATCCGGACCATTTGTCCAGCAGATCCCACTGAAAAGTTCTTGCGTGAAATCTGCCGAATGGAATTGCTTCGTAGGAAGCCACCATTTTTACCAGGACCCTTGTGCAATGATGCACTGACACTTTTCCTGGTTTTAGGAGGTTCTTGACTAGCTCGGAAAACTCCCTGGCTTTCTCTTCCGGGAGAAACACCTTTTTCTGGACTGTGTCCAGAATCATCCCTAGGCACAGCAGACGTGTCGTCAGGATCAGCTGCGATTTTGGAATATTTAGAATCCATCCGTGCTGTTGTAGCAGTATCCGAGATAGTGCTACTCCGACCTCCAACTGTTCCCTGGACTTTGCCCTTATCAGGAGATCGTCCAAGTAAGGGGTAATTAAGACGCTTTTTCTTCGAAGAAGAATCATCATTTCGGCCATTACCTTGGTAAAGACCCGGGGTGCCGTGGACAATCCAAACGGCAGCGTCTGAAACTGACAGTGACAGTTCTATACCACGAACCTGAGGTACCCTTAGTGAGAAGGGCAAATTTGGGACATGGAGGTAAGCATCCCTGATGTTCCGGGACACTATATAGTCCCCTTCTTCCTGGTTCGTTATCACTGCTCTGAGTGACTCCATCTTGATTTGAACCTTTGTAAGTGTTCAAAATTTTTTTAGATTTAGAATAGGTCTCACCTAGCCTTCTGGCTTCAGTACCACAATATAGTGTGGAATAATACCCCTTTCCTTGTTGTAGGAGGGGTAATTTGATTATCACCTGCTGGGAATACAGCTTGTGAATTTTTTCCCATACTGCCTCCTTGTCGGAGGGATACCTTGGTAAAGCAGACTTCAGGAGCCTGCGAGGGGGAAACGTTTCGACATTCCAATCTGTACCCCTGGGATACTACTTGTAGGATCCAGGGGTCCTGTACGGTCCCAGCGTCATGCTGAGAGCTTGGCAGAAGCGGTGGAAGGCTTCTGTTCCTGGGAATGGGCTGCCTGCTGCAGTCTTCTTCCCTTTCCTCTATCCCTGGGCAAATATGACTCTTATAGGGACGAAAGGACTGAGGCTGAAAAGACGGTGTCTTTTTCTGCAGAGATGTGACTTAGGGTAAAAACGGTGGATTTTCCAGCAGTTGCCGTGGCCACCAAGTCCGATGGACCGACCCCAAATAACTCCTCTTCCTTTATACGGCAATACACCTTTGTGCCGTTTGGAATCTGCATCACCTGACCACTGTCGTGTCCATTCTATAGTCAATAAAATACTGTCCCTGTCAAGGGTATCAATATTTTTAGTCAGGGAATCCGACCAAGCCACCCCAGCTCTGCACATCCAGGCTGAGGCGATCGCTGGTCGCAGTATAACACCAGTATGTGTGTATATACTTTTATATGATATTTTCCAGCCTCCTGTCAGCTGGCTCCTTGAGGACGGCCCTATCTATAGACGGTACCGCCACTTGTTTTGATAAGCGTGTGAGCGCCTTATCCACCCTAAGGGGTGTTTCCCAACGCACCCTAACTTCTGGCGGGAAAGGGTATACCGCCAATAATTTTCTATCGGGGGGAACCCACGCATCATCACACACTTCATTTAATTTATCTGATTCAGGAAAAACTACAGGTAGTTTTTTCACATCCCACATAATACCCTCTTTTGTGGTACTTGTAGTATCAGAAATATGTAACACCTCCTTCATTGCCCTTAACGTGTGGCCCTAATAAGGAATACGTTTGTTTATTCACCGTCGACACTGGATTCAGTGTCCGTGTCTGTGTCGACCGACTAAGGTAAACGGGCGTTTTAAAACCCCTGACGGTGTTTTTGAGACGTCTGGACCGGTACTAATTGTTTGTCGGCCGTCTCATGTCGTCAACCGACCTTGCAGCGTGTTGACATTATCACGTAATTCCCTAAATAAGCCATCCATTCCGGTGTCGACTCCCTAGAGAGTGACATCACCATTACAGGCAATTGCTCCGCCTCCTCACCAACATCGTCCTCATACATGTCGACACACACGTACCGACACACAGCACACACACAGGGAATGCTCTGATAGAGGACAGGACCCACTAGCCCTTTGGAGAGACAGAGGGAGAGTTTGCCAGCACACACAAAAAAACGCTATAATTATATAGGGACAACCTTATATAAGTGTTTTCCCTTATAGCATCTTTTTATATATTTCTAACGCCAAATTAGTGCCCCCCCTCTCTGTTTTAACCCTGTTTCTGTAGTGCAGTGCAGGGGAGAGCCTGGGAGCCTTCCCTCCAGCCTTTCTGTGAGGGAAAATGGCGCTGTGTGCTGAGGAGATAGGCCCCGCCCCTTTTTCGGCGGGCTCGTCTCCCGCTCTTAACGGATTCTGGCAGGGGTTAAATATCTCCATATAGCCTCCGGAGGCTATATGTGAGGTATTTTTAGCCAAAATAGGTTTACATTGCCTCCCAGGGCGCCCCCCTCCCAGCGCCCTGCACCCTCAGTGACTGCCGTGTGAAGTGTGCTGAGAGCAATGGCGCACAGCTGCAGTGCTGTGCGCTACCTTAAGAAGACTGAGGAGTCTTCTGCCGCCGATTCTGGACCTTCTTCTCTTTTCAGCATCTGCAAGGGGGCCGGCGGCGAGGCTCCGGTGACCATCCAGGCGGTACCTGTGATCGTCCCTCTGGAGCTAATGTCCAGTAGCCAAAGAAGCCAATCCATCCTGCACGCAGGTGAGTTCACTTCTTCTCCCCTAAGTCCCTCGTTGCAGTGATCCTGTTGCCAGCAGGACTCACTGTAAAATAAAAAACCTAAGCTAAACTTTTCTAAGCAGCTCTTTAGGAGAGCCACCTAGATTGCACCCTTCTCGGCCGGGCACAAAAATCTAACTGAGGCTTGGAGGAGGGTCATAGGGGGAGGAGCCAGTGCACACCACCTGATCCTAAAGCTTTACTTTTTGTGCCCTGTCTCCTGCGGAGCCGCTATTCCCCATGGTCCTTTCAGGAACCCCAGCATCCACTAGGACGATAGAGAAATAGTCATTAGAAGCCACCTCGCCAGTGTCTGCTTGTTAGCAGGCTATCCTCTCTTTTGAAATCCGTAGAGAACGAAGAGTGTGTGTTTTTCTGATGGCACTGGTACGATCCATGTAGATCCTTAAAGCACAGACTACGTCCAACGATGCATCTCCAGCAGAAAGATCCAGCTCTTGGAAGGCCGGGACTACAATTTCTTCGATAAGGTGGACTTTAGACGCCTTAGGAAGATATATACGTTATGGTAAGAACTTACCGTTGATAACGTGATTTCTCTTATGTCCACAGGTATCCACAGGATAACATTGGGATATGCCGGAGCAACAGCGGAAATGGCACCAAACGGTCACGAGCTTTCTGGCCTCCCAGGACGCATCAGGGCTTCACCATATAATTCCGCCCACTGACTCAGTCAAATCAGTTCTTTCCACAGCAATTAGGCAGGAGCATCAGGTAGAAACCTATTCAGGCGATAAGAACACACATGCACACCCTTCCATACAAGAAGGAAGAGGTTTAGTGATTGTAAAGATCCTCAAATCAGGTGCGTCAGGGTGGGACCCCTGTGGACATAAGAAAAATCACGTTATCAATGGTAAGTTCTTACCATAACGTATATTTCTCTGGCTGGGTCCACAGGAAAACATTGGGATTCCCAAAGCTAGTTTTAGTGTTGGGGACGCTACAAATTAGACAGGAGAACCTTTTGCCCAAATTCAGCGTCATGTGAGGCATAAGTATCCAAGGCATAATGTCTGATGAATGTGTTAATGGAAGACCATGTGGCTGCCTTACAAATCTGTTCTGCTGAAGCACCCTGTTGTGCTGCCCATGAAGGACCTACCTTACGCGTAGAGTGAGCAGAGACATTAGCTGGAGTAGGGAGATCAGCACGAGAATAAGCTTCTGATATTACCATTCGGAGCCATCTTGCCAGTGTATGTTTACTAGCAGGCCATCCTCTTCTATGAAATCCGTAGAGGATGAAGAGAGAATCTGTTTTACTGATGGCACTAGTACGATCTATGTAGATTCTTAACGCCCGGACTACGTCCAGCGACGCTTCTCCCGCAGAAAGTCCCGATACATGAGAAGCTGGGACTACAATTTCTTTGTTAAGGTGAAATTTTGAAACCACCTACGGAAGATAACCAGATCTAGTTCTGAGAACTGCTTTATCTGGAAAAAAACATAGGAAAGGAGACTTACACGACAGTGCTCCTAAATCTGATACTCTTCTAGCTGACGCCATTGCCAGTAGAAAGAGTACTTTAGCCGTTAACCACTTAAGATCTGCTCTCTTAAGTGGTTCAAACGAAGGTCCCTGAAGGAATTTAAGAACTAGATTCAAATCCCAGGGAGCTGCAGGAGGAACAAATGGAGGTTGAATATGTACAACTCCCTGAAAGAAAGTACGTACGCACATCCTGTAGGTCAGCAATCTTTTCTGAAACCATACAGTTAATGCTGATACTTGAACCCTCAAGGAAGCTACTTTCAATCCCTTATCCAATCCTGCTTGAAGAAAATCCCAAATCCTGGATACTTTAAAAGATCTTGGATTCAAACTTTTTTCACTACACCAATGAATATAGGCTTGCCATATTCGATGATAAATACGAGCTGAAGGTTTTCTTGCTCTAAGCATAGTTTGAATTACTTGTTTTGAAAATCCGCTAGCTTCTAGGATAGAGGTTTCAACAGCCGCACCATCAAAGACAGACAATCCAGATGGCTTTGACAACAAGGACCCTGCATTAGCAGATCTGGACGTTGAGGGAGCAACATTGGTGCTTCCACAGACATCCTTAGCAGATCTGTGTAACAATGCCTTCTTGGCCAAGCTGGAGCTATTAGAATTATGGCTCCCTTTGCTTGCGATTTTTTATACTCACTACTCTGGGTAACAGAGAGATTGGAGGGAACAGATATGCCAGATGAAATTTCCATTTTAGTGACAGTGCGTCTACAAAGATCGCTCCGGGATCCTTTGTAACTTGATCCGTACCTCGGAACTTTGTTGTTTAGACGAGACGCCATGAGGTCTATCTCTGGTAGACCCCACCTGTTAACTATAGTCTGAAACACTATGGGTGTAATGCCCATTTGGTTTCCTGAATGGTGTGTCGACTGAGAAAATCCGCTTCCCAGTTCAGTACACCTGGAACAAACACTGCTGACAATGCTGGAAGATGGAGTTCTGCCCATCTTAGTATGGGAGTTACTTCCCCCATCAATCTTTTGCTGTGAGTTCCTCCCTGATGATTGAGGTACGCTACTGCTGTTGCATTGTATGAGCGAATCTGGACTGGTCTTCCTTGCAGACTGTCCTTTGCCTGAACTAAAGCCGTATAAATGGCCCTTATTTCCAACAGATTTATTTGCAGGCGACTTTCCCTTATGGTCCATTTTCCCTGGAACCAAAGGCTTTCAAATACCGCTCCCCAGCCTTGAAGACTGGCATCTGTTGTCAGGACTTGCCATTCTATTATCCAAAAGGGTCTCCCCTTGGTTAAATGGTCCCTTTGTAACCACCAAGCCAGAGGCCTTTTTACGTTTACCGGAAACTTTATCATCCGTTTTTTTATTGTCTGATGATTTCCATTCCATTTGGTCAGAATAAGGTGCTGTAGAGGTCTGGAGTGGAATTGTGCATATTCCACCATCTCGAAGGTTGACACCATCAGACCCAACAGTTGCATTGCTGCATGGACTGACATTGTCTGAGCGTGCAACGCCTCCTGAGTAATGACCTGCACCTTGACTATCTTTTAATCTGGTAAGAAAATTCTCTGTAGACCTGAATCCAATAAGGTCCCCAAATGAACCATGAGCTGTGTCGGATTCAGAGACGACTTCCCAGTTTATGAGCCACCCGTGTCTTTGTAAACAAACTACTGTCTGTTGAAGATGGCTCGGAAGTAATTCCTGCGAATGTGCTAGGATTAAAAGGTTGTCGAGGTATGGAAAAAAAGATTTTAATACCTACCGGTAAATCCTTTTCTCATAGTCCGTAGAGGATGCTGGGGTCTCATCAAGAACTATGGGGTATAGACGGGATCCGCAGGCGACATGGGCAATTTAAGACTTTCAAAGGGTGTGAACTGGCTCCTCCCTCTATGCCCCTCCTCCAGACTCCAGTTATAGGAACTGTGCCCAGGGAGACAGACATTTAGAGGAAAAGGATTTATTGTTAAACCAAGGTGAGATACATACCAGCTCACACCTCAAGCACGCCATACAACATGGCATTCAACATAATGCAAGTCAACGGCATGAACAACGTCAGCAACAGGCTGACTAAAAACGTAACACAACATGTGTTGAAACGTAACAAAAAACTGCGGATACAGTAAGCACTGGGGTGGGCGCCCAGCATCCTCTACGGACTAAGAAAATTATTTACCGGTAAGTATTATAATCCTATTTTCTCATACGTCCTAGAGGATGCTGGGGTCACATCAAGAACCATGGGGTTATACCAAATCTCTAGAACGGGCGGGAGAGTGCGGATGACTCTGCAGCACCGATTGACCAAACATGAGGTCCTCATCAGCCAGGGTATCAAACTTGTAGAACTTCGCAAAGTTGTTTGAACCCGACAAAGTAGTCGCTAGGCAAAGTTGTAATGCCGAGACCCCCCTCGGGCAGCCGCCCAGGACGAGCCCACTTTTCTGGTAACATGGGCCTTCACCGATATCGGTAACGGCAATACAGCTGTAGAATGAGCATGCTGAATCGTATGACAGATCCAGCGCGCAATAGCCTGCTTGGAAGCAGGAGCCCCAATCTTGTTGTGAGCATACAGGACAAACAGAGCCTCTGTTTTCCTAAACTGAGCCGTTCTGGCGACATAAATTTTCAAAGCTCTGACTACATCGAGAAACTTCGATTCCAGCAAGGCGTCAGTAGCCACTGGCACCACAATAAGTTGGTTCAAGTGGAACGACGAAGCCACTTTCGGCAGAAATAGCTGAAGAGTCCTCAACCCTGCTCTATCTTCATGGAAGATCAAATAAAGGCTCTTGTGAGACAAGGCCGCTAATTCAGACACCCGCCTTGCGGATGCCAAGGTCAACAGCATGACCACTTTCCAAGTGAGGAATTTCAACTTTACCTTCTGTAAAGGTTCAAACCAATGAGATTGAAGTAATTGCAACACCACGTTAAGATCCCACGGTGCCACTGGGGGCACAAAGGGAAGTTGGATGTGCAACACGCCTTTCACGAAAGTCTGAACTTCTGGAAGGGAGGCCAATTGTTTTTGGAAGAAAACCGATAAAGCTGAAATTTGTACTTTATTTGAGCCCAACTTTAGGCCCACATCCACACCAGCTTGCAGAAAATGGAGAAAACGTCCTAACTGAAATGCCTTCCTGGATTCACACCAATGCAAAAAAAAAATGGTGAACTGCTCAATCAGATAGTGATGTCACTCAGGTGCTAAAAGGGAGGGGTAATTCTGTGAAGGAAAAAACAATGGTTCCCTAATGCACACTGAGTGAATAATATTCCTACATAATAGTCAGATAATACGGAGATCTTGGTTGCGTATATCTGCAGATATAGGGTTAAGCCCCCAGGCCGATCGACAAGGCCTCTCCGTCACTGGGGGTCCCTAATATTAGGTATGGGTCCGGGGTGCAGGACCCCATAATGTCGGCACAGGCCGGCTACCCCAGGTCAGCACACAGGTGAGAGTTAATAGGGTTAATAAGAAGCACAGAAGTGCTATGTGAGTGGTGTGATTAAAATAATACAAAAATATATACAAAGTGATAGGGAAACTCATAAGTGTTAATAAAGTGTTAGGGTGTGCCGACCTGAAGCAGCCCAGCGATACCGACACAGGGGCCACCACACCCCACACCCACCCCACAAATAATTCCAAATATGTCTGGGTTGAATTCCCAGTGTAAGGCCACGTGGTAATGGCTCCTACAGCATCTGAGAGCCAGCTTACCTGGGGATACCCCTGACTTCCCCCTATGGCAGTCTAGAGTCAGCAATCCCTCCTACTGCTGACCCGTTCATGCCTCTCAATACAATGCAAAAAAATGGTGAACTGCTCAATCAGATAGTGATGTCACTCAGGTGCTAAAAGGGAGGGGTAATTCTGTGAAGGAAAAAACAATGGTTCCCTAATGCACACTGAGTGAATAATATTCCTACATAATAGTCAGATAATACGGAGATCTTGGTTGCGTATATCTGCAGATATAGGGTTAAGCCCCCAGGCCGATCGACAAGGCCTCTCCGTCACTGGGGGTCCCTAATATTAGGTATGGGTCCGGGGTGCAGGACCCCATAATGTCGGCACAGGCCGGCTACCCCAGGTCAGCACACAGGTGAGAGTTAATAGGGTTAATAAGAAGCACAGAAGTGCTATGTGAGTGGTGTGATTAAAATAATACAAAAATATATACAAAGTGATAGGGAAACTCATAAGTGTTAATAAAGTGTTAGGGTGTGCCGACCTGAAGCAGCCCAGCGATACCGACACAGGGGCCACCACACCCCACACCCACCCCACAAATAATTCCAAATATGTCTGGGTTGAATTCCCAGTGTAAGGCCACGTGGTAATGGCTCCTACAGCATCTGAGAGCCAGCTTACCTGGGGATACCCCTGACTTCCCCCTATGGCAGTCTAGAGTCAGCAATCCCTCCTACTGCTGACCCGTTCATGCCTCTCAATACAATGCAAAAAAATGGTGAACTGCTCAATCAGATAGTGATGTCACTCAGGTGCTAAAAGGGAGGGGTAATTCTGTGAAGGAAAAAACAATGGTTCCCTAATGCACACTGAGTGAATAATATTCCTACATAATAGTCAGATAATACGGAGATCTTGGTTGCGTATATCTGCAGATATAGGGTTAAGCCCCCAGGCCGATCGACAAGGCCTCTCCGTCACTGGGGGTCCCTAATATTAGGTATGGGTCCGGGGTGCAGGACCCCATAATGTCGGCACAGGCCGGCTACCCCAGGTCAGCACACAGGTGAGAGTTAATAGGGTTAATAAGAAGCACAGAAGTGCTATGTGAGTGGTGTGATTAAAATAATACAAAAATATATACAAAGTGATAGGGAAACTCATAAGTGTTAATAAAGTGTTAGGGTGTGCCGACCTGAAGCAGCCCAGCGATACCGACACAGGGGCCACCACACCCACCCCACAAATAATTCCAAATATGTCTGGGTTGAATTCCCAGTGTAAGGCCACGTGGTAATGGCTCCTACAGCATCTGAGAGCCAGCTTACCTGGGGATACCCCTGACTTCCCCCTATGGCAGTCTAGAGTCAGCAATCCCTCCTACTGCTGACCCGTTCATGCCTCTCAATACAATGCAAAAAAATGGTGAACTGCTCAATCAGATAGTGATGTCACTCAGGTGCTAAAAGGGAGGGGTAATTCTGTGAAGGAAAAAACAATGGTTCCCTAATGCACACTGAGTGAATAATATTCCTACATAATAGTCAGATAATACGGAGATCTTGGTTGCGTATATCTGCAGATATAGGGTTAAGCCCCCAGGCCGATCGACAAGGCCTCTCCGTCACTGGGGGTCCCTAATATTAGGTATGGGTCCGGGGTGCAGGACCCCATAATGTCGGCACAGGCCGGCTACCCCAGGTCAGCACACAGGTGAGAGTTAATAGGGTTAATAAGAAGCACAGAAGTGCTATGTGAGTGGTGTGATTAAAATAATACAAAAATATATACAAAGTGATAGGGAAACTCATAAGTGTTAATAAAGTGTTAGGGTGTGCCGACCTGAAGCAGCCCAGCGATACCGACACAGGGGCCACCACACCCCACACCCACCCCACAAATAATTCCAAATATGTCTGGGTTGAATTCCCAGTGTAAGGCCACGTGGTAATGGCTCCTACAGCATCTGAGAGCCAGCTTACCTGGGGATACCCCTGACTTCCCCCTATGGCAGTCTGGGCTGCTTCAGGTCGGCACACCCTAACACTTTATTAACACTTATGAGTTTCCCTATCACTTTGTATATATTTTTGTATTATTTTAATCACACCACTCACATAGCACTTCTGTGCTTCTTATTAACCCTATTAACTCTCACCTGTGTGCTGACCTGGGGTAGCCGGCCTGTGCCGACATTATGGGGTCCTGCACCCCGGACCCATACCTAATATTAGGGACCCCCAGTGACGGAGAGGCCTTGTCGATCGGCCTGGGGGCTTAACCCTATATCTGCAGATATACGCAACCAAGATCTCCGTATTATCTGACTATTATGTAGGAATATTATTCACTCAGTGTACATTAGGGAACCATTGTTTTTTCCTTCACAGAATTACCCCTCCCTTTTAGCACCTGAGTGACATCACTATCTGATTGAGCAGTTCACCATTTTTTTGCATTGTATTGAGAGGCATGAACGGGTCAGCAGTAGGAGGGATTGCTGACTCTAGACTGCCATAGGGGGAAGTCAGGGGTATCCCCAGGTAAGCTGGCTCTCAGATGCTGTAGGAGCCATTACCACGTGGCCTTACACTGGGAATTCAACCCAGACATATTTGGAATTATTTGTGGGGTGGGTGTGGGGTGTGGTGGCCCCTGTGTCGGTATCGCTGGGCTGCTTCAGGTCGGCACACCCTAACACTTTATTAACACTTATGAGTTTCCCTATCACTTTGTATATATTTTTGTATTATTTTAATCACACCACTCACATAGCACTTCTGTGCTTCTTATTAACCCTATTAACTCTCACCTGTGTGCTGACCTGGGGTAGCCGGCCTGTGCCGACATTATGGGGTCCTGCACCCCGGACCCATACCTAATATTAGGGACCCCCAGTGACGGAGAGGCCTTGTCGATCGGCCTGGGGGCTTAACCCTATATCTGCAGATATACGCAACCAAGATCTCCGTATTATCTGACTATTATGTAGGAATATTATTCACTCAGTGTACATTAGGGAACCATTGTTTTTTCCTTCACAGAATTACCCCTCCCTTTTAGCACCTGAGTGACATCACTATCTGATTGAGCAGTTCACCATTTTTTTGCATTGTATTGAGAGGCATGAACGGGTCAGCAGTAGGAGGGATTGCTGACTCTAGACTGCCATAGGGGGAAGTCAGGGGTATCCCCAGGTAAGCTGGCTCTCAGATGCTGTAGGAGCCATTACCACGTGGCCTTACACTGGGAATTCAACCCAGACATATTTGGAATTATTTGTGGGGTGGGTGTGGTGGCCCCTGTGTCGGTATCGCTGGGCTGCTTCAGGTCGGCACACCCTAACACTTTATTAACACTTATGAGTTTCCCTATCACTTTGTATATATTTTTGTATTATTTTAATCACACCACTCACATAGCACTTCTGTGCTTCTTATTAACCCTATTAACTCTCACCTGTGTGCTGACCTGGGGTAGCCGGCCTGTGCCGACATTATGGGGTCCTGCACCCCGGACCCATACCTAATATTAGGGACCCCCAGTGACGGAGAGGCCTTGTCGATCGGCCTGGGGGCTTAACCCTATATCTGCAGATATACGCAACCAAGATCTCCGTATTATCTGACTATTATGTAGGAATATTATTCACTCAGTGTGCATTAGGGAACCATTGTTTTTTCCTTCACAGAATTACCCCTCCCTTTTAGCACCTGAGTGACATCACTATCTGATTGAGCAGTTCACCATTTTTTTGCATTGTATTGAGAGGCATGAACGGGTCAGCAGTAGGAGGGATTGCTGACTCTAGACTGCCATAGGGGGAAGTCAGGGGTATCCCCAGGTAAGCTGGCTCTCAGATGCTGTAGGAGCCATTACCACGTGGCCTTACACTGGGAATTCAACCCAGACATATTTGGAATTATTTGTGGGGTGGGTGTGGGGTGTGGTGGCCCCTGTGTCGGTATCGCTGGGCTGCTTCAGGTCGGCACACCCTAACACTTTATTAACACTTATGAGTTTCCCTATCACTTTGTATATATTTTTGTATTATTTTAATCACACCACTCACATAGCACTTCTGTGCTTCTTATTAACCCTATTAACTCTCACCTGTGTGCTGACCTGGGGTAGCCGGCCTGTGCCGACATTATGGGGTCCTGCACCCCGGACCCATACCTAATATTAGGGACCCCCAGTGACGGAGAGGCCTTGTCGATCGGCCTGGGGGCTTAACCCTATATCTGCAGATATACGCAACCAAGATCTCCGTATTATCTGACTATTATGTAGGAATATTATTCACTCAGTGTGCATTAGGGAACCTTTGGATTCACACCAAGACACATATTTTCTCCAAATACGGTGGTAATGTTTAGACATTACTCCTTTTCTGGCCTGAATAAGAGTGGGGATGACTTCCTTGGGAATACCCTTTCGGGCTAGGATCCGGCGTTCAACCGCCAAGCCGTCAAACGAAGTCGCGGTAAGTCTTGGAACACGCACGGTCCCTGCTGTAACAGATCCTTCCTCAGAGGAAGAGGCCAGGGATCTCCTATGAGTAATTCCTGAAGATCTGGATACCAAGCCCTCCTTGGCCAGTCTGGAACAATGAGGATCGCTTGAACCTTTGTTCGTCTTATGATCTTTATCACTTTTGGAACGAGTGGAAGCGGAGGAAACACATACACCGACTGAAACACCCACGGCGTCACTAGGGCGTCCACTGCTATTGCTTGAGGGTCTCTCGACCTGGAACAATATCTCTGAAGTTCCTTGTTGAGGCGAGACGCCATCATGTCTATTTGAGGAATTCCCCAAAGACTTGTCACTTCTGCAAAGACCTCTTGATGAAGACCCCACTCTCCTGGATGGAGATCGTGTCTGCTGAGGAAGTCTGCTTCCCAGTCGTCCACTCCTGGAATGAAGATTGCTGACAGAGCGCTTGTATGCCTTTCCGCCCAGCGGAGAACCTTTGTGGCCTCTGCCATTGCCACTCTGCTCTTTGTTCCGCCCTGGCGGTTTATGTACGCTACTGCTATGTTGTCCGACTGAATCAAGACGGCCCGATTGCGAAGATGTTCCGCTTGAAGAAGGCCGTTGTAAATGGCCCTTGACTCCAGAACGTTTATGTGTAGACAAATTTCCTGGCTTGACCACCTTCCCTGGAAGCTTTCCCCCTGTGTGACTGCTTCCCAGCCTCGGAGACTAGCATCCGTGGTCACTAGGATCCAGTCCTGGATCCCGAACCTGCGTTCCTCTATGAGGTGAGAGCTGTGCAGCCACCACAGGAGTGAGATTCTGGTCTTGGAAGACAGGATTATCCTTCGGTGCATGTGCAGATGGGACCCAGACCACTTGTCCAACAGGTCCCACTGAAACACTCTGGCATGGAATCTGCCAAACTGAATGGCCTCGTAGGCCGCCACCATCTTCACCAGCAACCGAGTACATTGATGGATCGATACTCTTGCTGGTTTCAGAATTTGTTTGACCAGGTTCTGAATTTCCAAAGCCTTTTCCACTGGAAGAAAAACTCTCTGTAATTCTATGTCCAGAATCATTCCCAAAAAACGACAGCCGTCTCGTCGGAACCAACTGTGATTTTGGCAAGTTTAGGAGCCAACCATGTTGCTGCAGAATTGTCAGGGAGAGCGTAATGTTCTGCAGTAATTGGTCCCTGGATCTCGCCTTTATCAGGAGATCATCCAAGCACGGGATAATTGTGACTCCTTGTTTGTGCAGGAGAACCATCATTTCGGCCATTACTTTGGTGAAAACCCTCGGAGCCGTGGACAGTCTGAAATAGACGTTATAGTAAGAACTTACCGTTGATAACGTGATTTCTCTTATGTCCACAGGTATCCACAGGATAACATTGGGATATGGTTGAGCGACAGCGGAAATGGCACCAACATGTACACGAGCTTTCTGGCCTCCCAGGATGCATCGGGGCTTCCCCATATAGTCCCACCCACTGACTCAGTCAAATCAGTTCTTTCCACAACGATTTAGACAGGAGCATCAGGTAGAAACCTATTTAGGCGATAAAAACACACATGCACACCCTTCCATACAAGAGGGAAGAGGTTTAGTGATTGTCAAGATCCTCAAATCAGGTGCGTCAGGGTGGGATCCCTGTGGACATAAGAGAAATCATGTTATCAACGGTACGTTCTTACCATAACGTCTATTTCTCTGGCTGGGTCCACAGGATTATCCACAGGATAACATTGGGATTCCCAAAGCCAATTTTAGTGGTGGGGACGCTCCTGATTGCACAGGAGGACCTTTTGCCCGAAGTCTGCGTCATGAGAGGCAAAAGTATCCAAGGCATAATGTCTAATGAATGTGTTTATGGAAGACCACGTGGTTGCCTTACAAATCTGTTCTGCTGAAGCACCCTGTTGTGCTGCCCATGAAGGACCTACCTTACATGTAGAGTGAGCAGAGACATTAGACGGAGTAGGGATATCTGCATGAGAATAAGCTTCTGATATTACAATTCGGAGTCATCTTGCGAGCGTCTGTTTACTAGCAGGCCATCCTCTTCTATGAAATCCGTAGAGGATGAAGAGAGAATCTGTTTTCCTGATGGCACTAGTACGATCTATGTAGATTCTTAAAGCTCGGACTACGTCCAGCGACGCTTCTCCCGCAGATAGTCCCGATACCTGAAAAGCTGGGACTACAATCTCTTCATTCAGGTGAAACTTTGAAACCACCTTCGGAAGATAACCAGATCTAGTTCTGAGAACTGATCTGTCTGGAAAAAAACTTAGGAAAGGAGACTTACACAATAACGCTCCTAAATCTGACACTCTTATGGCTGACGCCATTGCCAGTAGAAAAAGTACTTTAGCCGTTAACCATTTAAAATCTGCTCTCTTAAGTGGTTCGAACGGAGGTCCCTGAAGGAATTTAAGAACTAGATTCAAATCCCAGGGAGCTGCAGGAGGAACAAATGGAGGTTGAATATGTACAACTCCCTGAAAGAAAGTCCGTACATCCTGTAAATCGGCAATCTTTCGCTGAAACCATACAGTTAACGCTGATACTTGAACTCTCAAGGAAGCTACCTTCAAACCTTTATCCAATCCTGCATGAAGGAAATCCAAAATCCTGGATACTTTGAAAGATCTTGGATTCAAACTTTTTTCAGTACACCAATGAATATAGGCTTGCCATATTCTATGATAATCACAAGCTGAAGAAGGCTTTCTTGCTCTGAGCATAGTTTGGATTACCTGCTTTGAAAATCCTCTAGCTTCTAGGATAGAGGTTTCAACAGCCACGCAGTCAAAGACAGACGATCCAGATGGCTGTGACAACAAGGACCCTGCATTAGCAGATCTGGACGTTGAGGGAGCAGTGTCGGTGCTTCCATGGACATTCTCAGCAGATCTGTGTAACAATGCCTTCTTGGCCAAGCTGGAGCTATTAGAATTATGGCTCCCTTTGCTTGCTTTATTTTTCTCACTACTCTGGGTAACAGAGATATTGGAGGGAAGAGATATGCCAGATGAAATTTCCATTTTAGTGACAGTGCGTCTACAAAGATCGCTCCGGGATCCTTTGTTCTTGATCCGTACCTCGGAACTTTGTTGTTTAGACGAGACGCCATGAGATCTATCTCTGGTAGACCCCATCTGTTCACTAGTGTCTGAAACACTTCTGGGTGTAATGCCCATTCGGTTTCCTGAATGGTGTGCAGACTGAGAAAATCCGCTTCCCAGTTCAGTACACCTGGGACAAACACTGCCGACAATGCTGGGAGATGAAGTTCTGCCCATCTTAGTATGGGAGTCACTTCCTCCATCAATCTTTTGCTGTGAGTTCCTCCTTGATGATTGAGGGTACGCTACTGCTGTCGCATTGTCTGAGCGAATCTGGACCGATCTTCCTTGCAGACTGTCCTTTGCCTGAACTAGAGCCATATAAATGGCACTTATTTCCAACAGATTTATTGGCAGGCGACTTTCCCTTGCGGTCCATTTTCCCTGGAACCAAAGGCTTCCGAGTACCGCCCCCCAGCCTTGCAGACTGGCATCTGTTGTCAGGACTTGCCATTCTTTTATCCAAAAGGGTCTCCCCTAGTTTAAATGGTCTGTCTGTAGCCACCACGCTAGAGACCTTTTTACGTTTACTGGAAACTTTATCAACTGCTTTTTTATGGTCTGATGATTTCCGTTCCATTTGGTCAGAATAAGGTGCTGCAGTGGTCTGGAGTGGAATTGCGCATATTCCACCATGTCGAAGGTTGATACCATCAGACCTAACAGTCGTATTGCTGCATGGACTGACATTGTCTGGGCGTGCAACGCTTCCTGAGCCATGACCTGCACCTTGACTATCTTATTCTCTGGCCCCCAAATGAACCATGCGCTGTGACGGATTCAGAGACGACTTTTCCCAATTCATGAGCCACCCATGTCTCTGTAAACAAACTATTGTCTGTTGAAGATGGCTCAAAAGTAAATCCTGCAAACGTGCTAGGATTAACAGGTCGTCGAGGTATGGGAATATTCTTATCCCCTGTTTGCGCAGACAAGCTGCCATAACCACCATAATTTTGGTAAACACCCTGGGTGCTGTTGCTAGCCTGAAGGGCAAAGCTTGGAACTGAAAATGTTCCTGGAGGATGGCAAACCTGAGGTAACACTGATGAAACAGTGCTACAGGCACATGTAGGTAAGCATCCCGTACATCCAGAGATACCATGTAATCTCCCGGTTCCATAGCCAACATTATGGAACGTAACGTCTCCATGTGGAACCTTGGGATCCAAATGTATTTGTTCAACATTTTCAGATTGAGAATTGGTCGAAATGACCCATTAGGCTTCTGGATCAGAAATAGATTGGAGTAAAACCCCTGTCCCCTTTGTGATGGCGGTACTGGGACAATCACACCTGACTGCAGTAATTTTTGGACTGCTTCTTGCAGGGCATTGGCCTTCAACTCTATACGAGACGGGCTGGTGCAAAAAAAATCTTTGACGAGGCTGCCTCCTGAATGGGAACCCATACCCCTAAGATACCACCTTCTGCACCCAAGCATCTGTTGTTGACTGTTGCCATATGTGTGCAAAATGAAGGAGTCGGCCCCCAACCCTGGAATCCTCCAGGCGGAGGCCCGTCTCTTCAGGCTGATGGTTTCTGTTCAGGCTTGGAAGCTGGCTTTTTGCTAGCCCACTGCTTCCTACCCCTGGTTTTGAACTGGGGTTGCTTAGACTCCTCTTTAGATTTTGCTTTGCCAACGAAATGAGCAAAACTTTGGACCCTTAGACTTAAGGTTATAAGTAGCCGGAAATCTGACCTTCTTTGATTCAGCCTCTGATTCTAGGATATCCGCTAATGGTTTCCCAAACAATATATTACCAATGAAAGGCAATGCTTCCAATTCTTTCTTGGATTCCGCATCTGCTTTCCAGGAACGTAGCCAAACTGCTCTGCAAGCAGCTACTGTCAAGGCTGAAGCTTTAGAAGCAACTGTACGCATATCAATTGCCGCTTCTTCCAAGTACTGGGCAGATTATCTTAAACGGCTTAAATTATACTCTTGCTCCCTATTAGGAGAAGAGATGTCATTTTCTAGTTCCTCTATCCATTCGCCCATTGCCTTTGCTTTCCAGGCCGAAGCCATAGCAGGTCTTACCACTAATCCTACTAGAGGAAATACATTTTTTAAGAAGCTATCTACCCTTCTGTCTGTAACATCATTTAGTGAGGTAGATGACAGTGGTAAAGCAGATTTATGCACAAGTCGCAGTACACGTGCATCTACTTTTGGAGGAACTTCTCTTTTCGAACAATCCGCAGCTGGAAATGGATAAGAAGAATTCCATCTTTTCGGAATCTTATATTTTTTACTGGGCGTCGCCCAAGACTCATCCATCATTTCCGTCAGCTCATCTGACGCTGGGAATTCAGTTTTAACTGATTTTGTTTGTTTAAACACAGGTGCTTTAGATTTTAACACTGTCTTGGCTGGCTCTTCCAAAGAGAGAACAGCCTTCACAGCATCAATAAGTTCAGCTACATCGTCTGAACTAAAATTCTGCGACTGATCATCATACGGAGTATTTGAATATACTGTATCATCATCTATTGCATCATCTTGTGTAGTCTGCCACAACGACGCATCTGTCTAAGTCTTACCTGTCCCTTGGTTGCTTGTAGAGGCTACTGGAACCAAGCCGTAGGAAGGGAGCTGGATGTATGGGTTAATAGTGTAACCTAACCCTTGAGGTGGTGCTACCGGAGTTAACCTGTCCGCTATTGAAGATAAAGTCTTTGAGAACAAGTTCCATGGTGGCTCTGTTGGTGGTTGAACTCCTGTTTTTTACTTTGCTGAAAAGCAAAACAGTTCACACACAACCCCTCATAAGTGACCAATTGGTCCATACCAATTAACCCTGTCTTACAAGATAAGCATGTTAGGAATGTAGGAGTGCTTGATAAATTCTCCTCGTCACTTTTGCCGCTCACAGACATGGTAATAATCTGTTAATGACTACACAATTTGTGACTGTAAATCACCTATATATGAGTATATAGAAGTGAGATCAATCTGACCACAGCCGTGCACCTGAATTGAGGGTCAGAACAGGACTGACGACATAGAAAAGTCAGCACACATACTAGCAGTTAGTCACATGTTAAGGCATTAGACATTGTCATATGAGAATACAACCCCCATAACAACTTACAAGTAAGTAGGAAACTTGTACTTCTGTTTTAACTGGTTCTTTTTCAACATAACATGCAGAAAACACAGTAATATACAGATCTCATATGCAATATGTACTAAAAATTAACAATTCATAGTAACAAGTAGAGAGAATTTTTAGTACTGTATACCCTTCCTCTGTAGAGCGGGATACAGGGAGACTCGCCACACTTCCATATCCAAGCAAATGCGCTCGTAAGACGCTGAGTGGATTCAGACGCTACTGATGTACACTCCCGCTCCTGATAACGGACACAGTCGCTCACTGACGGACACGGACGCACAGCGACTTCCACGTGTATGCAGACGCTAAAGGCCTGCGACTCGGTCTAGGCGGTATCTCTAGTGTACACAACCGCAGCTAAGCTGCAACCGAGTACCCTCATGGTAGCGTCTGAGACTGAAGTGAGGTCATTCAGTTCATGGACGGGAGACGCATGGAAACTGGTCATGAACTCGGAGGAGGGGCAGCCAGGAGAGCGTCTGAATCCCCCTGTTGACTTAAACTCTAAGGATCGCGGCTTCTACCTAGTCCTGGCGCCTATGATCCCTAGAGCGTAGCGCTGTCGCACTCAAGATGTTCGGCGCATAAACACACTGTTTGTAGTCTCCACCAATAAAGTGTAGCTGTGTCCGGACCCCTCCAGTAAGAGGAAATCCATAGACTTACCTTCCCCCCATGCTCCGGCCACAGCCTGGTTACCTCTGCTGGACCTGCTAGAACATCCGACACAGACGCCTGTCGAGACAGCACTGTACAGCGAAGTTAAGCGTTGTTGCGATCCGGTGGGGAGTTTAAGATGCTGTTAAGAAAAGTCGCTCAAAAAAACATATTAAGTCTATAAAAATAACATAATAAAAGCTTCAGGCTGCTTTATTCACAGCAGCCAGTGGGCGGGACTATATGGGGAAGCCCCGAAGCATCCTGGGAGGCCAGAAAGCTTGTGACCGTGTTGGTGCCATTTCCGCTGTCGCTCAACCATATCCCAATGTTATCCTGTGGATAATCCTGTGGACCCAGACAGAGAAATTGGTAATGACAATCCTGAACTGCAAACCTCAGGTAAGCCTGATGTGGAGGATAAATGGGAACATGTAAGTAGGCATCCTTTATGTCTACCGACACCATAAAATCCCCCTCCTCCAGACTGGAGATCACTGCCCGGAGAGATTCCATCTTGAATTTGAATTTTCTTAGGTAGAAATTGAGGGATTTGAGGTTCAGGATTGGTCTGACTGAGCCGTCTGGCTTTGGGACCACGAACAGGCTCGAATAAAAGCCTTCTCCCTGTTGCGACGGGGGAACACTGACAATGACTTGATTGTGACACAATTTTTGTATTGCGGCGCATACCACCTCCCTGTCCGGAAGAGAAGCTGGTAAGGCCGATTTGAAAAATCGGTGAGGGGGAACGTCTTGAAACTTCAGTTTGTACCCCTGGGACACTAGTTCTAAAACCAATGGGTCCAGGGCCGAATGAGCCCAGAACTGAATGAAGAGCCTGAGACGTGCCCCCACCAGTGCGGACTCCCGCAGAGAAGCCCCAGCGTCATGCGGTGGATTTGGCAGAAACCGGGGAGGACTTCTGCTCCTGGGAACCGCCCACAGCCGGTGATCGTTTACCTTTTCCCTTTCCTCTAGTAGCAAGGAAGGAAGAGCCTTGGCCTTTTCTGTATTTATTGGGCCGAAAGGACTGCATCTGATAGTGGTGTGCTTTCTTTTGTGGTGCATGCACATAAGGTAAAAATTATGACTTACCCACAGTAGTCGTAGATACCAAATCAGCGAGGCCATCACCAAACAATACACCACCTTTATACAGTAGAGACTCCATAGCTTTCTTAGAGTCAGCATCAGCATTCCATTGATGAATCCACAATGCTCTCCTAGCTGAGACTGCCATGGCATTGGCCCTTGATCCCAAGAGGCCAATATCCCTTGCAGCTTCCTTTAGGTAGACTGCAGCGTCCCTGATATAACCTAGTGTCAAAAGAATGCTATCCCTATTCAGGGTATCTATTTCAGATGACAAGTTATCTGCCCATTTTTCGATAGCACTACTCACCCACGCAGATGCAATGGCTGGTCTGAGCAGTGTACCTGTGGTGACATAAATGGATTTCAATGTATTTTTCTGCCTACGATCCGCAGGATCCTTTAGGGCTGCCATGTCAGGGGACGGAAGAGCCACCTTTTTGGACAGCCGTGATAGATCTTTGTCCACAATGGGGGGCGACTCCCATTTTTCCCTATCCCCAGAGGGAAACGGATACGTCAATGGAATCCTTTTGGGAATCTGAAACTTTGTCAGGATTTTCCCAAACCTTCTCACAAAGTGTGTTCAGTTCATGAGAGGGAGGAAACGTTACCTCAGGTTTCTTTCCTTTATACATATAGACCCTAGTATCAGGAATAGTAGGGTCCTCAGTGATATGTAATACGTCTTTTATTGCCACAATCATGTACTGAATGCTCTTTGCCAGTTTTGGATCTAATCTGGCATCACTATAGTCGACACTTGAGTCAGTGTCCGTGTCTGTATCCGTGTCTGCCAGCTGGGCAAATTAACGTTTTTGTGACCCCGAAGGGGTCTGGACTTGTAACAACACATCCTCTACTGATTTCTTCCATGCCTGGTTCTGAGACTCAGATTTATCCAATCTCTTATTTATCAGAGCCACATTAGCATTTAAAGCACTCAAAACATTCACCCAATCAGATGTCTGCGGTGCTGACAGGGTCACTCCCACAGCTGTTTGTGTCCCTAACATAGTCTCCTCCTGGGAAGAGCACTCCGCCTCAGACATGCCGACACACATGCACCCAACACACACCGACACCATGGGCCTATAGGGGACAGACCCACAGTAAAGCCTGTCAGAGAGACACAGAGGGAGTTATTGCCAGCTCATACCCCAGCGCTCAATCCCGGTCTGAGACACCACAGAAAATTCCCTAGACCTGCAGCGCTTTTATATTTAACATATAATGCACCAAAATAACTGTCCTTCCCCCCCCCCCCCCCCCCCTGATTTTCACCCTGATACTTATGCAGCAGTGTGAGGAAGGACCAGCGTCTCTGCAGCCTTGTGTAGAGAAAATGGCGCTGGGCTGTGTGCTGTGAGGGCTAAGCTCCGCCCCCGTAATGGCGCCCTTCAGACCCGCTCTTTTCAAATAAATTGTTATACTGGCGGGGGTCGGGACAGTGCCCTGGCACTATGTCCGCTCTTGCCAGTTACTTATAGAGGTCATATATGCTGCCCAGGGCGTGGGGGGGCGCTGTGTGTGGGAGCATGGCGCGCAGCGTGCAAGTGCTGTGGTACCTCAGAAGCCGTCACTGAAGTCTTCTTTTACTTCTTCAGACTTCTGGCTCTGCAAGGGGGGTGACGGCGGGCTCTGGGAACGAGCATCTAGGCGTACCTAGCGATCAGACCCTCAGGAGCTAATGGTGTCCTGTAGCCAAAGAAGCAGAGCCTTTAAACTCACAGAAGTAGGTCTGACTTCTCTCCCCTAAGTCCCACGAAGCAGGGAGACTGTTGCCAGCAGTACTCCCTGAAAATAAAAAACCTAACATAAGTCTTTCTCTTACGTCCTAGAGGATGCTGGGGACTCCGTAAGGACCATGGGGAATAAACGGGCTCCGCAGGAGACATGGGCACTAAAAAATAATTATTTACTTACCGATAATTCTATTTCTCATAGTCCGTAGTGGTTGCTGGGGACTCCGAAAGGACCATGGGGGAATAGCGGCTCCGCAGGAGACTGGGCACATCTAAAGAAAGCTTTAGGACTATCTGGTGTGCACTGGCTCCTCCCCCTATGACCCTCCTCCAAGCCTCAGTTAGGATACTGTGCCCGGACGAGCGTACACAATAAGGAAGGATCTTGAATCCCGGGTAAGACTCTTACCAGCCACACCAATCACACCGTACAACTTGTGATCTGAACCCAGTTAACAGCATGATAACAGAAGGAGCCTCTGAAAAGATGGCTCACAACAACAAAAAACCCGATTTTTGTAACAATAACTATGTTCAAACGGGCGGGAGAGTGCGGATGACTCTGCAGCACCGAATGAGAGAACTCCAGGTCCTCCTCAGCCAGGGTATCAAATTTGTAGAATTTAGCAAACGTGTTTGCCCCTGACCAAGTAGCAGCTCGGCAAAGTTGTAAAGCAGAGACCCCTCGGGCAGCCGCCCAAGATGAGCCCACTTTCCGTGTGGAATGGGCTTTTACAGATTTTGGCTGTGGCAGGCCTGCCACAGAATGTGCAAGCTGAATTGTACTACAAATCCAACGAGCAATCGTCTGCTTAGAAGCAGGAGCACCCAGCTTGTTGGGTGCATACAGGATAAACAGCGAGTCAGATTTTCTGACTCCAGCCGTCCTGGAAACATATATTTTCAGGGCCCTGACTACGTCCAGCAACTTGGAATCCTCCAAGTCCCTAGTAGCCGCAGGCACCACAAATAGGTTGGTTCAGGTGAAACGCTGAAACCACCTTAGGGAGAAACTGAGGACGAGTCCTCAATTTCGCCCTGTCCGAATGGAACATCAGATAAGGGCTTTTTCAGGATAAAGCCGCCAATTCTGACACGCGCCTGGCCCAGGCCAGGGCCAACAGCATGACCACTTTCCATGTGAGATATTGTAACTCCACAGATTTAAGTGGTTCAAACCAATGTGACTTTTGGAACCCAAAACTACATTGAGATCCCAAAGTGCCACTGGAGGCACAAAAGGAGGCTGTATATGCAGTACCCCTTTTACAAACGTCTGAACTTCAGGGACTGAAGCTAGTTCTTTTTGGAAGAAAACTGACAGGGCCGAAATTTGAACCTTAATGGACCCCAATTTCAGGCCCATAGACACTCCTGTTTGCAGGAAATGTAGAAATCGACCCAGTTGAATTTCCACCGTCGGGCCTTACTGGCCTCGCACCACGCAACATATTTTCGCCAATTGCGGCGATAATGTTTTTGCGGTTACATCCTTCCTGGCTTTGATCAGGATAGGGATGACTTCATCCGGAATGCCCTTTTTCCTTCAGGATCCGGCGTTCAACCGCCATGCCGTCAAACGCAGCCGCGGTAAGTCTTGGAACAGACAGGGTCCTTGCTGGAGCAGGTCCCTTCTTAGAGGTAGAGGCCACGGATCCTCCGTGAGCATCTCTTGAAGTTCCGGTTACCAAGTCCTTCTTGGCCAATCCGGAGCCACGAATATAGTGCTTACTCCTCACCATCTTATCAATCTCAGTACCTTGGGTATGAGAGGCAGAGGAGGGAACACATACCCTGACTGGTACACCCACGGTGTTACCAGAGCGTCTACAGCTATTGCCTGAGGGTCCCTGGACCTGGCGCAATACCTGTCGAGTTTTTCCCAACGGTTTATAATCATGTGGAAGACTTCTGGGTGAAGTCCCCACTCTCCCGGGTGGAGGTCGTGCTGAGGAAGTCTGCTTCCCAGTTGTCCACTCCCGGAATGAATACTGCTGACAGTGCTATCCCATGATTTTCCGCCCAGCGAAGAATCCTTGCAGCTTCTGCCATTGCCCTCCTGCTTCTTGTGCCACCCTGTCTGTTTACGTGGGTGACTGCCGTGATGTTGTCCGACTGGATCAACACCGGCTGACCTTGAAGCAGAGGTCTTGCTAAGCTTAGAGCATTGTAAATGGCCCTTAGCTTCAGGATATTTATGTGAAGTGATGTCTCCAGGCTTGACCATAAGTCCTGGATATTCCTTCCCTGTGTGACTGCTCCCCAGCCTCGCAGACTGGCATCCGTGGTTACCAGGACCCAGTCCTGAATGCCGAATCTGCGGCCCTCTAGAAGATGAGCACTCTCCAACCACCACAGGAGGGACACCCTTGTCCTTGGTGACAGGGTTATCCGCTGATGCATCTGAAGATGCGACCCGGACCATTTGTCCAGCAGGTCCCACTGGAAAGTTCTTGCGTGGAATCTGCCGAATGGGATTGCTTCGTAGGAAGCCACCATTTTACCCAGAACCCTTGTGCATTGATGCACTGAGATTTGGCTCGGTTTTAGGAGGTTCCTGACTAGGTCGGATAACTCCCTGGCTTTCTCCTCCGGGAAAAACACCTTTTTCTGTACTGTGTCCAGGATCATCCCTAGGAACAGAAGACAAGTCGTCGGAACCAGCTGCGATTTTGGAATATTGAGAATCCAACCGTGCTGCAGCAACACTACCTGAGATAGTGCTACCCCGACCTCCAACTGTTCCCTGGATCTTACCCTTATCAGGGAATTGTCCAAGTAAGGGATAACTAAAATTCCCTTCCTTCGAAGGAATATCATCATTTCGGCCATTACCTTGGTAAAGACCCGGGGTGCCGTGGACCATCCATACGGCAGCGTCTGAACTGATAGTGACAGTTCTGTACCATAAACCTGAGGTACCCTTGGTGAGAAGGGTAAATTTTGACATGAAGGTAAGCATCCTTGATGTCCCGAGACATCATGTAGTCCCCTTCTTCCAGGTTCGCAATCACTGCTCTGAGTGACTCAATCTTGAATTTGAACCTCTGTATGTAAGTGTTCAAAGATTTTAGATTTAGAATCGGTCTCACCGAGCCGTCCGGCTTCGGTACCACAACAGTGTGGATGATACCCCGTTCCCTGTTGCAGGAGGGGTATATTGATTATCACCTGCTGGGAATACAGCTTGTGAATGGCTTCCAAAACTGTCTCCCTGTCAGAAGGAGACATCGGTAAAGCCGACTTTAGGAAACGGCGAGGGGGAGACGTCTCGAATTCTAATTTGTACCCCTGAGATATCACCTGAAGGATCCAGGGGTCTACTTGCGAGTGAGCCCACTGCGCGCTGAAATTCATTGAGACGGGCCCCCCCACCGTGCCTGATTCTGCTTGTAAAGCCCCAGCGTATACTGAGGGCTTGGCAGAGGCGGGAGAGGGTTTCTGTTCCTGGGAACTGGCTGATTTCTGCAGCCTTTTTCCTCTTCTGTCACGGGGCAGAAATGAGGAACCTTTTGCCCGCTTATCCACGAAAAGACTGCGCCTGATAATACGGCGTCTTCTCATGTTGAGAGGCGACCTGGGGTACAAACGTGGATTTCCCAGCTGTTGCCGTGGCCACCAGGTCTGAAAGACCGACCCCAAATAACTCCTCCCCTTAATAAGGCAATACTTCCAAATGCCGTTTGGAATACGCATCACCTGACCACTGACGTGTCCATAACCCTCTACTGGTAGAAATGGACAACGCACTTAGACTTGATGCCAGTCGGCAAATATTCCGCTGTGCATCACGCATATCTTTCAAATGCTCTATAGGCAAAAATATACTGTCCCTATCTAGGGTATCAATATTTTCAGTCAGGGAATCCGACCACGCCAACCCAGCACTGCACATCCAGGCTGAGGCGATTGCTGGTCGCAGTATAACACCAGTATGTGTGTAAATACATTTTAGGATACCCTCCTGCTTTCTATCAGCAGGATCCTTAAGGGCGGCCATCTCAGGAGAGGATAGAGCCCTTACAAGCGTGTGAGCGCTTTATCCACCCTAGGGGGTGTTTCCCAACGCACCCTAACCTCTGGCGGGAAAGGATATAATGCCAATAACATTTTAGAAATTATCGGGGGAAACCCACGCATCATCACACACCTTATTTAATTTCTCAGATTTAGGAAAACTACAGGTAGTTTTTCCTCACCGAACATAATACCCCTTTTTTTTGGTGGTACTCGTATTATCAGAAATGTGTAAAACATTTTTCATTGCCTCAATCATGTAATGTGTGGCCCTACTGGAAGTCACATTTGTCTCTTCACCGTCGACACTGGAGTCAGTATCCGTGTCGGCGTCTATATCTGCCATCTGAGGTAACGGGCGCTTTATAGCCCCTGACGGCCTATGAGACGTCTGGACAGGCACAAGCTGAGTAGCCGGCTGTCTCATGTCAACCACTGTCTTTTATACAGAGCTGACACTGTCACGTAATTTCTTCCAACAGTTCATCCACTCAGGTGTCGACCTCCTAGGGGGTGACATCACTATTACAGGCAATCTGCTCCGTCTCCACATCATTTTTCTCCTCATACATGTCGACACAAAAGTACCGACATACAGCACACACACAGGGAATGCTCTGATAGAGGACAGGACCCCACTAGCCCTTTGGGGAGACAGAGGGAGAGTTTGCCAGCACACACCAGAGCGCTATATATATATACAGGGATAACCTTATATAAGTGTTTTTCCCCTTATAGCTGCTGTATAGTTAATACTGCGCCTAATTTGTGCCCCCCTCTCTTTTTTAACCCTTTCTGTAGTGTAGTGACTGCAGGGGAGAGCCAGGGAGCTTCCCTCCAACGGAGCTGTGAGGGAAAATGGCGCCAGTGTGCTGAGGAGATAGGCTCCGCCCCCTTATCGGCGGCCTTATCTCCCGTTTTTTTATGTATTTTGGCAGGGGTTAAATGCATCCATATAGCCCAGGAGCTATATGTGATGCATTTTTTGCCATCCAAGGTGTTTATTATTGCGTCTCAGGGCGCCCCCCCCAGCGCCCTGCACCCTCAGTGACCGGAGTGTGAAGTGTGCTGAGAGCAATGGCGCACAGCTGCAGTGCTGTGCGCTACCTTGTTGAAGACAGGACGTCTTCTGCCGCCGATTTTCCGGACCTCTTCTGCCTTCTGGCTCTGTAAGGGGGCCGGCGGCGCGGCTCTGGGACCCATCCAAGCTGGGCCTGTGATCGTCCCTCTGTAGCTAATGTCCAGTAGCCTAAGAAGCCCAATCCACTCTGCACGCAGGTGAGTTCGCTTCTTCTCCCCTTAGTCCCTCGATGCAGTGAGCCTGTTGCCAGCAGGTCTCACTGAAAATAAAAAACCTAAACTAAAACTTTCACTAAGAAGCTCAGGAGAGCCCCTAGTGTGCACCCTTCTCGTTCGGGCACAGAGATCTAACTGAGGCTTGGAGGAGGGTCATAGGGGGAGGAGCCAGTGCACACCAGATAGTCCTAAAGCTTTCTTTAGATGTGCCCAGTCTCCTGCGGAGCCGCTATTCCCCCATGGTCCTTTCGGAGTCCCCAGCATCCACTAGGACGTTAGAGAAAAGAACTTTAGGTATGGGTGTGCACTGGCTCCTCCCTCTATGCCCCTCCTCCAGACCTCAGTTTGATACTGTGCCCAGAGGAGACTGGGTGCATTACAGGGAGCTCTTCTGAGTTTCCTGAAAATAAATAATTTTGGTTAGGTTTTTTTATTTTCAGGGAGCCTGCTGGCAACAGGCTCCCTGCAGCGAGGGACTGAGGAGAGAGAAGCAGACCTACTTAACTGCTAGGCTCTGCTTCTTAGGCTACTGGACACCATTAGCTCCAGAGGGAGTCGGAACGCAGGTCTCTCCTAGCTATTCGTCCCGGAGCTGCGCCGCCGTCCTCCTCACAGAGCCGGAAGATAGAATCATAAGACGAAGAGGAGTACAGACAGTTCTCATTGTTCCAGATTGGCTTCGAAGGGCCTGGTATCCGAAGCTGCAGGAAATGCTCACAGGAGATCCGTGGCCTCTTCCTCTCAGAGAGGACCTGTTACAACGGGTGTAGTACGGCTGACCGGCGGTCTCCTGACCACCGGTCAGCTTACCGACGCCGGGATCCCGGCAGCATACCGGGAGGGGCGAGTGCAGCAAGCCCTTTGCGGGCTTGCGGTCGCCACGGGTTCTGTTCCCACTCTATGGGTGTCGTGGACACCCACACTCTATGGGTGTCGTGGACACCCACGAGTGGAAATAGTCCCTGTTGGTCGGCATGCCGACCATCGGGACAGTGACCCGTCGGGCTGGAGGAGGTCATGTGACTGTCAGCTGACCCGCGGTCACGTGAATACCACCCGTTACAACAGGGGCCCTGTCTGTTCCAAGACTTACCGCGGCTGCGTTTGACGGCATGGCGGTTGAACGCCGGATCCTAGCGGAGTATAAGAAGAAAGAAGACTTCAGAGGCGGCAGAAGACTTCAGATCTTCATAGAGGTAATGTGCAGAGGTAACGCTGTGCGCCATTGCTCCCACACAACACACACGCGGCAGGCACTGTAAGGGTGCAGGGCGCAGGGGGGGCGCCCTGGGCAGCATTTTAAACCTAAGTTCTGGAAATAAGGGACATATATGGGCTCTGTACTGTATATTCTGACATCCCCCGCCAGTTTTAAAAGAAATCGAGCGGGACCAAAGCCCGCCGCTGAGGGGGCGGAGCTTGATCCTCAGCACTCACCAGCGCCATTTTCTCCACAGCACACCGCTGAGAAGCTGGCTCCCCGGACTCTCCCCTGCTGAACACGGTGACAGAGGGTTTGAAAGAAGGGGGGGGGGGGCACATAATTTGGCGCAGTGTTATATATATAAGAAATAAAAGCACTATCTGGGTAATTTTTTTTCCCCTGGGTCTTTGGCGCTGGGTGTGTGCTGGCATACTCTCTCTCTGTCTCTCCAAAGGGCCTTGAGGGGGAACTGTCTCCAGATAGAGAATTCCCTGAGTGTGGGGTGTGTCGGTACGCGTGTGTCGGCATGTCTGAAGCAGAAGGCTCTTCTAGGGAGGAGGAGCAAATGAGTTTGGTGTCTCAGTCGGCAACGCCGACACCTGACTGGTTGGATATGTGGAATGTTTTAAATGCAAATGTAAATTTATTGCACAAAAGGTTGGACAAAGCTGAGTCCAGGGAATGTACAGGGAGTGTAGCCCTGCCTTTCACTATGTCACAGGGACCTTCTGGGTCTCAAAAGTGCCCACTATCCCAAATAGTAGACACTAATACCGACACGGATTCTGACTCCAGTGTCGACTACGATGATGCAAACTTGCAGCCAAAATTGGCTAAAAGTATTCATTATATGATTATTGCTATAATAGAGGTGTTGCATATTACGGATGTCCCTGAAACGAGGGTTCACATGTTTAAAAGGAAAGAAACCTGAGGTAACCTTTCCTCCATCTCATGACCTGAACAAATTATTTGACAAGGCTTGGGAATCTCCAGATAAAAAACTGCAGATTCCCAAAAGGAATCTTATGGCGTATCCTTTCCCGGCTAAGGACAGGATACGATGGGAATCCTCCCCAAGGGTGGACAAAGCGTTGACACGCTTATCCAAAAAGGTAGCGCTGCCATCTCAAGATACGGAAACCCTCAAGGATCCTGCTGATCGCAGGCAGGAGACTACCTTGAAGTCTATTTACACACATACTGGTACCTTACTCAGACCGGCGATAGCGTCTGCTTGGGTTTGTAGCGCTGTAGCAGCGTGGACAGATACCTTATCGGCTGATATTGATTCGCTGGATAAGGAAACCATTTTATTGACCCTGGGTCATATTAAAGATGCTGTCCTATGTATGAGAGATGCTCAGAGAGACATTGGCCTACTGGGTTCCAGGGCCAACGCTATGGCGATTTCGGCTAGGCGAGCCCTATGGACCCGACAATGGACGGGCGATGCTGACTCGAAGAGGTTTTACATACAAGGGTGAGGAATTGTTTGGGGAAGGTCTCACGGACCTAGTTTCCACGGTTATGGCAGGTAAATCAACCTTTTTGCCTTATGTTTCCTCACAGCCTAAGAAAACGCCACATTATCAGATGCAGTCCTTTCGGTCGCATAAACCCAAGAGAGTGTGGGGATCTTCCTTTCTTGCCAGAGGTAAGGGCAAGGGGAAAAAGCTGCCAGCCACAGCTAGTTTCCAGGAACAGAAGTCCTCCCCGGCATCTACAAAATCCACCGCATGACGCTGGGGCTCCGCTGAGGGAGCCCGCCCCAGTGGGGGCACGTCTTCGACTTTTCAGCCACGTCTGGGTTCAATCACAGGTAGATCCCTGTGCAATAGAAATTGTTTCCCAGGGTTACAAGCTGGAATTCGAAGAGGTGCCTCCTCGCCGATTTTTCAAATCGGCCCTGCCGGCTTCTCCCCCAGAGAGGGAGATAGTGTTAAAAGCTATTCAAAAATTGTGTCTTCAACAAGTGGTGGTCAAAGTGCCCCTGCTACAGCAGGGGATGGGGTATTACTCAACCCTGTTTGTAGTCCCGAAACCGGACGGTTCGGTCAGGCCTATTTTGAATTTAAAATCCTTAAACCTATACTTAACAAGGTTCAAGTTCAAGATGGAGTCGCTCAGAGTGGTCATCGCCAGCCTGGAAGGGGGGGATTATATGGTGCCCCTGGACATAAAGGATGCATACCTTCATGTCCCCATATATCCGCCTCATCAGGCGTTCCTGAGATTTGCTGTACAGGATTGTCATTACCAATTTCAGACATTGCCGTTTGGGCTTTCCACGGCCCCGAGGATTTTCACCAAGGTAATGGCGGAAATGATGGTGCTCCTGCGCAAGCAGGGTGTCACAATTATCCCGTACTTGGACGATCTCCTTATAAAGGCGAGATCGAGAGAACAGTTGCTGAACAGCGTATCACTCTCCCTGAGGGTGTTACAACAGCACGGCTGGATTCCCAATATCCCGAAGTCACAGTTGATTCCAACGACTCGTTTGCCCTTCTTAGGCATGATTCTGGATATGGACCAGAAAAGAGTTTATCTTCCGATGGAAAAAGCTCAAGAACTCATGTCTTTGGTCAGGGACCTATTGAAGCCAACACGGGTGTCGGTGCATCACTGCACTCGAGTTATGAGAAAGATGGTGGCGACTTACGAGGCCAATCCATTCGGCAGGTTCCATGCGAGAACTTTTCAATGGGACCTTCTTGACAAGGGGTTCGGGTAACATCTATAGATTCATCAGATGATCACCCTGTCCCTCAGGGCCAGGGTATCTCTCCTGTGGTGGCTGCAGAGTGCTCACTTTCTGGAGGGTCGCAGGTTCGGCATTCAGGACTGGGTTCTGGTAACCACGGACGCGAGCCTCCGAGGTTGGGGTGCAGTCACACAGGGAAGAAACTTCCAGGGTCTCTGGTCAAGCCAGGAGGCTTGTCTTCACATCAACGTACTGGAGACAAGCGGAAAATTTGCATCGCGACCTACCGGTTCTGATCCAGTCGGACATCATCACTGCAGTGGCGCATGTAAACCGCCAAGGCGGAACAAAGAGCAGAATGGCAATGGCGGAAGCCACCAGGATTCTTCGCTGGGCGGAAAATCGTGTAAGCGCCCTGACAGCAGTCTTAATTCCGGGAGTAGACAACTGGGAAGCAGACTTCCTCAGCAGACACGATCTATATCCAGGAGAATGGGGACTTCATCAGGAATTCTTCGCAGAGATTGCAAGTCAGTGGGGACTGCCCCAGATAGACATGATAGCATCACGCCTCAACAAAAAACTACAGAGGTATTGCGCCAGGTGAATGGACCCTCAGGCGGTAGCAGTGGACGCCCTGGTGACACCGTGGGTGTTCCAGTCGGTCTATGTGTTTCCTCCTCTTCCTCTCATATCCAAGATATTGAAAAGGGCATTCCGTATGAGGTCATTCCTACTCTGTTAAAGGCTAGGAAGGCCGTGACAGCAAAACATTATCCCCGTATTTGGAGGAAGTATGTCTCTTGGTGTGAGTCCAGGAATGCTGCTCCGGAAGAATTCCATCTGGACCGTTTCCTTCACTTCCTACAGACTGTAGTGAATTTGGGCCTAAAATTAGGCTCCATTAAGGTTCAGATTTCGGCCTTATCCATTTTCTTTCAGAAGGAATTGGCTTCTCTTCCGGAAGTACAGACTTTTGTGAAGGGAGTGCTGCATATCCAGCCTCCTTTTGTACTTCCAGTGGCACCCTGGGACCTTGATGTGGTGTTGCGGTTCCTTAAGTCTCACTGGTTTGAACCTCTTAAAACGGTGGAATGAAATTATCTCACTTGGAAAGTGGTTATGTTGTTGGCCTTGGCATCGCAAGGAGAGTGTCGGAATTGGCGGCTTTATCTCACTAAAGCCCCTATCTGGTTTTCCATGTGGATAGAGCGGGGTTGCGGACTCGTCCTCAATTTTTCCCCAAGGTGGTTTCATCTTTTCATATGAACCAACCTATTGTGGTGCCTGTGGCTACGCGGGACTTGGAGGATTCAGAGTCCCTTGATGTGGTCAGGACATTGAAAATGTGGCCAGAACGGCTCTGGTTAGGAAAACAGAGGCTCTGTTTGTCCTGTATGCAGTCAACAAGGTTGGCGCTCCTGCTTCTAAGCAGACTATTGCTCGCTGGATCTGTAACACGATTCAGCAGGCGCATTCTACGGCTGGATTGCCGTTACCAAATTCTGTAAAGGCCCATTCCACTAGGAAGGTGGGCTCTTCTTGGGCGGCTGCCCGAGGTGTCTCGGCATTACAGCTTTGCCGAGCAGCGACTTGGTCGGGTTCAAACACCTTTGCAAAGTTCTACAAGTTTGATACCCTGGCTGATGAGGACCTCATGTTTGCTCAATCGATGCTGCAGTCATCCGCACTCACCCGCCCGTTTTTCTAGCTTTGGTATAATCCCCATGGTCCTTACGGAGTCCCCAGCATCCTCTAGGACATGAGAAAATAGGATTTTACTTACCAGTAAATCTATTTCTCGTAGTCCGTAGAGGATGCTGGGGACTCCGTAAGGACCATGGGGAATAGACGGGCTCCGTAGGAGATAGGGCACTTTAAGAAAGCTTTGGATTCTGGGTGTGCACTGGCTCCTCCCTCTATGTCCCTCCTCCAGACCTCAGTTAGAGAAACTGTGCCCAGAGGATATGAACAGTACGAGGAAAGGATTTATGTAACCCAAGGGCGAGATTCATACCAGCCACACCGTATAACCTGTGATAAACTACCCAGTTAACAGTATGAACAAGTAACATAGCCTCGGTTCAAGACCGACCAACTATAACATAACCCTTATGTAAGCAATAACTATATACAAGTCTTGCAGAAGAAGTCCGCACTTGGGACGGACGCCCAGCATCCTCTACGGACTACGAGAAATAGATTTACCGGTAAGTAAAATCCTATTTTCTCTGACGTCCTAGAGGATGCTGGGGACTATGTAAGGACCATAGGGATTATACCAAAGCTCCCAAACGGGCGGGAGAGTGCGGATGACTCTGCAGCACCGATTGAGCAAACAGGAGGTCCTCCTCAGCCAGGGTATCAAACTTATAGAACTTTGCAAAGGTGTTTGACCCCAACCAAGTAGCAGCTCGGCACAGTTGTAGTGCCGAGACACCTCGGGCAGCCGCCCAAGAAGAGCCCACCTTCCTAGTGGAATGGGCCTTAACCGATTTAGGCAATGGCAATCCTGCCGTAGAATGCGCCTGCTGAATCGTGTTACAGATCCAGCGAGCAATTGTCTGCTTTGAAGCAGGAGCGCCAACCTTGTTGGCCGCATACAGAACAAACAGAGTTTTAGTCTTCCTGATCCTAGCTGTTCTGGTCACGTAAATCTTCAAAGCCCTGACCACATCCAGGGACTCGGAGTCCTCCAAGTCCTGTGTAGCCACAGGCACGACAATAGGTTGGTTCATATGAAAAGATGAGACCACCTTGGGCAGAAATTGAGGACGAGTCCTCAACTCTGCCCTATCCACATGAAAAATCAGGTATGGGCTTTTATATGATAAAGCCGCTAATTCCGAAACACGCCTTGCAGAAGCTAAGGCCAACAACATGACCAATTTCCAAGTGAGGTATTTCAACTCCACTGTTTTGAGTGGTTCAAACCAAGGTGACTTGAGGAAACTTAATACCACGTTAAGATCCCAAGGCGCCACCGGAGGTACAAAGGGAGGCTGAATATGCAGCACTCCCTTCACAAAATTCTGTACTTCAGGAAGAGAAGCCAATTCTCTTTGAAAGAAAATGGATAAGGCCGAAATTTGGACCTTTATGGACACTAATTTAAGGCCCAAATTGACTCCCGTTTGAAGGAAGTGAAGCAGACGGCCCAAATGGAACTCCTCCGTAGGAGCAGCTCTGGCCTCACACCAAGAAACATATTTCCGCCATATACGGTGATAATGTTTCGATGTCAATTCCTTCCTAGCCTTGATCAGGGTAGGAATGACCTCCTCCGGAATCCCTTTTTCAGCTAGGATCCGGCGTTCAACCGCCATGCCGTCAAACGCAGCCGCGGTAAGTCTTGGAACAGACAGGGCCTCTGCTGCAGCAGGTCCTGCCTTACAGGAAGAGGCCACGGATCTTCTGTGAGCAACTCTTGCAGATCCGGATACCAAGTCCTCCTTGGCCAATCTGGAACAATGAGAATTGTTCTGAACCTTCTTAGTCTTATTAATCTCAACACCTTGGGTATGAGAGGCAGAGGAGGAAACACATACACCGATCTGAACACCCATGGTGTCACCAGAGCGTCTACCGCTACCGCCTGAGGGTCTCTTGACCTGGCGCAATACCTCTTCAGCTTTTTGTTGAGACGGGACGCCATCATGTCTATTTGAGAAAGTCCCCACCGATCCACGATCTGTGTGAAGACTTCTTGATGAAGTCCCCACTCTCCCGGATGCAGGTCGTGCCTGCTAAGGAAGTCCGCCTCCCAGTTGTCCACCCCCTGGATGAACACTGCTGATAGTGCGCTTACATGGCCTTCCGCCCAGCGCAGAATCCTGGTCGCCTCTGCCATGGCCACTCTGCTCCTTGTGCCGCCTTGGCGGTTTACATGAGCCACTCCTGTGATATTGTCCGACTGAATCAGAACCGGTTTGTTCTGAAGCCACTCCTCCGCCTGGCGTAGGGCGTTGTAAATGGCCCTTAACTCCAGGACATTGATGTGGAGACAAGTCTCTAGGCTTGACCAGAGACCTTGGAAATTTCTTCCCAGTGCGACAGCCCCCCAACCTCGGAGGCTCGCGTCCGTGGTCACCAGGATCCAGTCCTGAATGCCGAACCTGCGACCCTCTAGGAGGTGAGCACTGTGCAGCCACCACAGGAGAGATACCCTGGCCCTGGGAGACAGGGTGATCCATTTCTGCATATGTAGATGGGACCCGGACCATATGTCCAATAGGTCCCATTGGAAAGTCCTCGCATGGAACCTGCCGAAGGGGATGGACTCGTATGAAGCTACCATCTTCCCCAGAACCTTTTTGCAATGATGCACCAAAACCTTTTTTGGCTTTAAAAGTTTCCTGGCCAGGGCTATGAACTCCTGAGCCTTCTCCACCGGAAGAAAAACTCTTTTTTGGTCTGTGTCTAGAATCAGGCCCAAAAAGGTCAGACGCGTTGCAGGTACTAGCTGGGATTTCGGTAAATTGAGAATCCAGCCGTGCATCTGCAACGTCTTCACGGACAGAGACACGCTGTCCAGCAACTTCTCCTGAGATCTCGCCTTTATAAGGAGATCGTCCAAGTACGGGATAATTGTGACTCCCTGCTTGCGCAGGAGCACCATCATTTCCGCCATTACCTTGGTGAAAATTCTCGGGGCCGTGGAAAGACCAAACGGCAACGTCTGAAATTGGTAGTGACAATCCTGTACTGCAAATCTCAGAAACGCCTGGTGAGGGGGGAAAATCGTAACATGAAGGTACGCATCCTTTATGTCCAGGGACACCATCCAATCCCCTCCCTCCAGGCTGGTGATGACCATTCTGAGCGATTCCATTTTGAACTTGAACCTCTTCAAGTACAGGTTCAGGGATTTTAGATTTAGAATGGGTTTGACCGAACCGTACGGTTTCGGTACCACCAACAGGGATGAATAATTACCCTCTCCTTGCTGGAGATGAGGAACCTTGATTATCACCTGTTGAATGTACAATTTGTGAATTGCCGCTAACACTAGGTCCCTCTTTGACGGGGAAGCCGGCAGAGCCGATTTGAAAAACCGGCGAGGGGGCATGTCTTCGAATTCCAGTCTGTATCCCTGGGAATCAATCTCTATTGCCCAGGGATCCACCTGTGATTGAACCCAGACGTGGCTGAAAAGACGGAGACGTGCCCCCACTTGATCTGACCCCCCCCCCGGAAAGCCCCAGCGTCATGCGGTGGACTTTGCAGACGCAGGGGAGGGCTTCTGCTCTTGGGAACTAGCTGTATGCAGCTTCTTCCCTCTGCCTTTCCCTCTGGCAACAAAGGATGATCCACGTACCTTCTTGTTTTTATTGGAACAAAAGGACTGCATTTGATAATGAGGTGCCTTTTTTGTATGCTGCGGGGGGACATAAGGTAAGAAATTTGACTTACCAGCCGTAGAGACAAGATTCGAGAGGCCGTCTCCAAACAACTCCACCCCTTTGTAAGGCAAGGACTCCATATGCCGCTTTGAATCGGCATCTCCCGTCCACTGTCGGGTCCACAAGAGCCGCCTAGCAGAAATAGACATAGCATTTATTCTGGAGCTTAATAAACAAATGTCTCTCTGAGCATCCCTCATATACAAGGCAGCATCTCTGATATGCTCTATGGTCATTTGAATGGCGTTCCTATCTAAGGTGTCAATTTCCGTAGATAAGGAATCTGCCCATGCCACAACAGCACTACAAACCCAGGCCGACGCCATAGCCGGTCGAGCAATAGTACCGGAATGATTGTAATGTGCTTTAAGGTAATTTCCTGCCTGCGATCAGCAGGTTCCTTGAGGGAAGCCGTATCCTTTTTGGACAAACGTGTCAGCGCCTTGTCAACTTTTGGCGAAGATTCCCAGCGTATCCTATCAGTTTGTGGAAAAGGATACGCCATGAGAATCCTTTTGGAAACTTGTGGTCTCCTATCCGGAGATTCCCAAGCCTTTTTGCACAAGTCACTTAATTCAAATGAGGATGGAAAAGTGACTTCAGGCTTTTTCCCTTTATACATGTGTACCTCGTGTCAGGGACAGGGGGTTCCTCAGTAATATGCAAAACCTCTTTAATGGCAATAATCATGTACCGTATACCCTTAGCCACTTTCGGCTGTAATTTTGCATCTTCATAGTCGACACTAGAGTCAGTATCTGTGTCGGTATCTGTGTCATCGATCTGGGATATGGTGCGCTTCTGAGACCCCGAAGGACCTGGCGCCCCAGGGACAGGCATGGACTGGTTACCTGACTGATCCCTAGCTACTGCCTTGTCTAATCTTTTATGCAGTAGATTGACATTTGCATTCAAGACATTCAGCATATCCCCATTCCGGTGTCGGCGATGCCGACGGCGACCTGACATTCAAGCACTCCCCCTCCACATTAAGCAAACCTTCCTCGTCAAACATGTCGACACACTCGTACCGACACACTTCTCACACACACAGGGAACCCCTTTCCTGAAGACAGTATCCCTGTCAAGGCCCTTTGGAGAGACAGAGAGAGAGTATGCCAGCACACACCCCAGCGCAATAACCCTGGAGACCAACACAAAATGTTTTTCCCCAGCAGCGCTGTATAATATGTAAACCGCCAATTATGTGCCCCCCTCTCTTTTAAGCACCCTTTCACCGTGTGTAAGCAGGGGAGAGTCCGGGGAGCTTCCTCTCAGCAGTGCTGTGGAGAGAAAATGGCGCTGGTGAGTGCTGAGGGAGAAGCCCCGCCCCCTCGGCGGTGGGCTTCTGTCCCGCTCAAACTTAGTAAAATATGGCGGGGGCTCTTTTATATGCATGTACAGAGCCCAACTGTACATGTATATAGTCTTTTTGCCATGCAGAGGTTTATATTGCTGCCCAGGGCGCCCCCCCCCCCTGCGCCCTGCACCCGTACAGTGACCGGAGTATGTGAGGTGTATGGGAGCAATGACGCACAGCTGCAGTGCTGTACGTTACCTCAGTGAAGCTGAAGGCTTCTGCCACCTGACGACTTCTGTCTTCTGTACTTCTAGCTCTGTGAGGAGAACGGCTCCGGGGGTGGACGCCCAGTAAGAACCTGCGTTCACCCCCTCTGGAGCTAATGGTGTCCAGTAGCCGAGGAAGCAGAGCCTATCTTTGACAAGAAGGTCTGCTCCTCTCTCCTCAGTCCCTCGATGCAGGGAGCCTGTTGCCAGCAGTGTTCCCTGTGAAAAAGTAGTAAAAGGTAGAAAAAAAATCCAAACAAAAATGCTTCTAGGCAGAGAACTCTGGAGAGCTCTCTGCAGTGCACCCATCTTGCTCTGTGCACAGTGTAAAACGGAGGTCTGGAGGAGGGGCATAGAGGGAGGAGCCAGTGCACACCCAGAGTCCAAAGCTTTCTTAAAGTGCCCTATCTCCTGCGGAGCCCGTCTATTCCCCATGGTCCTTACGGAGTCCCAGCATCCTCAAGGACATTCGAGAAATATATTTTTCAAGAAGCTATCTACCCTTCTGTCTGTGACATCATTTAGTGAGGTAGATGACAATGGTAAAGCAGATTTATGCACAAGTCGCAGTACATGTGCATCTACTTTAGGAGGCACTTCTCTTTTTGAACAATCCGCAGCTGGAAATGGATAATAAGAATTTGGGGAATCTTATATTTTTTACTGGACATCGCCCAGGACTCTTCCATCATTTCCGTCAGATCCTCTGACGCTGGGAATTCAGACTAAACTGTTTTTGTTCGTTTAAATACAGGTGCTTTAGATTTTGACACTGTTTTGGCTGTTTCCTCCAAAGAGAGAATAGCCATCATTGCATCAATAAGTTCAGCTACATCCTCTGAGCTGAAACTCTGCGATTGATACACATACGGAGTATTTGAATACACTGTATCATCATCTGTTGTATCATCTTGTGTAGTCTGCAACATAGACGTATCTACTTTAGTCTTACCTGTAACCTTGGTTAACAGCCTGGTTACTTGTAGAGGCTACTGGAACCAAACCATAGGAAGGGAGCTGCATGTATGGGTTAATAGTGTAACCTATTCCCTGGGGTGGTGCTGCAGGAGTTAATCTGTCCGCTATTGAAAAGACAAAGTCTGTGCGAACATACTCTATGGTGGCTCTGCTGGTTGTTGAACCAGTTCCTGTTTTTTACTTTGCTGAAAAGCAAAACAGTTTGCGAACAACCCCTCATAAGTGACCAACTGGCCTATCCCAATTAACCCTATTTTATAAGATAAACATGGTAAGGATGTAGAGTGCCTGATAAGTTTTCCTCGTCACTTTTGCCGCTCACAGACATGGTAATATTCTGTTTTTATGACTACACAATTTGTGACTGAAAATCACCTATATATAAATATATAGAAGTGAGATCAATCTGACCACAACCGTGCACCTGAACTGAGGTTCAGAACAGAATTGACAACATATAAAAGTCAGCACACATACTAGCAGTCAGTCACATGTTAAAATATTAGACATTGTCATATGAGACTACAATCAACATCATAATAACTTACAAGTAGGAAAATTGTATTTCTGTTTTTAACCAGTTTTTTCAAACATATCATGCAGAAAACAACAGTAATATATACAGGTCTCATATGCAATATGTACCAAAAATTAACAATTCATACTAACAAGTAGAGAGAATTTTTTAGTACTGTATAACCCATTTCTCCATAGAGTGGGATACAGGGAGACTCACCACACTTCCATATCCATCAATACGCTCACAAGACGCTGAGTGAATTCAGACGCTACTGGTGTACACTGCCACTCCGATAACTGATGAGAGACACGGACGCTCACTAACGGACACAGACGTTCAGTGAATTCTACGTGTATGCAGACACTACGGCCTGCGACTCGGTCTAGGCGGCAACTCTAATGTACACAACAGCAGCGTCTAAGCTGCGACCGAGTACCCTCGTGGTAGCGTCTGAGACAGAAGTGAGGTCATTTAGTTCATGGACGGGAGAAGCGCGGAAACTGGTCATGAACTTGGGGGAGGGGCGACCAGGAGAGCGTCTAACTCCCCCTGTTGACTTAAACTCTAAGGATCGCGGCCTCAACCTAGTCCTGGCGCCTATGATCCCTAAAGCATAGCGCAGTCGCACCTAAGAGTGGTCGGCGCATCAACACACTGTTTATAGTCTCCTCCAATACAGTGTAGCTGTGTCCGGAACACCTAGTAAGAGGAAACTGATGCCTTACCTTCTCCCCATGCTCCGGCCACAGCCTGGTTACGTCTGCTGGACCTGCTAGAATCATTCGACACAGACGCCCGTCGAGACAGCACTATACCGCGAAGGTAAGCGTTGTTGCAACCCGGTGGAGAGTTGTTGGAGCGACTCTTTCTAATATGCGTTTAAGACGCTGTTAAGAAAAGTCACTCAAAACAAACATAGTAAAACTATAAAAATAAAATAATAAAAGCTTCAGGCTGCTATTAACAGCAGCCCTGTGACCATGGTCCGGCTCCTGCAGCACCTAACAAAAAACTGATTTGAATGAGTCAGTGGGCGGGATTATATGGTGAAGCCCCGATGCATCCTGGGAGGCCAGAAAGCTTGTGACCGTTTGGTGCCATTTCCGCTGTCACTCCGGCATATCCCAATGTTATCCTGTGGATAACCTGTGGACCCAGCCAGAGAAACCCAGATTTGGGTCTGAGAACCGCTCTATCTGGATAAAAAAAAAAAAAAAAAATCAGAAAAGGAGGGCGACATAACTTTGCCCCTAAATCTGAAACTCTTCTAACTGAAGCAATAGCCAGTAGAAAAAGAACTTTAGCTGTCAACCATTTAAAATCCACTCGTTTTCGTGGTTCAAATAGGGCAACTTGGCCTTTAGGACCAAACTTAAGTCCCAAGGCACTGTAGGAGGAACAAAAGGAGGTTGAATGTGCAGCATTTACTTAAAAAAAAGTGTGCACATCCTGTAGGTTAGTAATTTTCTTTTGGAACCATACAGTCAATGCTGACAGTTGCACTCTCAAGGAAGCCACCCTTAGACCTTTGTCCATTCCTGACTGAAGGAATGATAGGACGCTGGAAACTCTGAAAGACCTAGGATCAAATTTCCAGTCACTGCACCACTGAATATAGGCTTGCCATATTCTGTGATAAATGAAGGTTTCCTTGTCTGAGCATTGTTTAAATTATCTGTTGTGAAAATCCTCTTGCTTTCAGGATGGAAGTCGCAAGAGCCACGCCGATCCAGATGCTTGTGATAGCAAGGACCCGGAGACAGTAGATCTGGGCGTTGAGGGAGTAGGAATGGCGCATCCATCGACAGCCCCTGCAGATCTGTGTACGAATGTCTTCTGGGCCAAGCCGGAGCTGTTAGCATCATGGCGCTCCTTGCTTGTTTTGCCTTTCACATCACCCTGGGTAACAGGTTGATTGGTAGAAACACATAGGCCTTTGTTGGAAACTCATAGGCCAGATGAAAGTCCCATCTCACTCATAGGGCATCCACAAAGATCGCTTTGGGATCCTTTGTTCTTGACCCGTATGTGTGAACTTTGTTGTTCTGACGGGATGCCATGAGATCTATCTCCGGTAACCCCCACTTGTCTACCAGAATTTGGAAGACCTCTGGGTGTAAAGCCCATTCGTGCATGAATGGCGTGACGATTGAGAAAATCCACTTCCCAGTTTAGGACTCCCGGAATGAACACTGCAGATAAGGCTGAATGATAAAGTTCTGCCCACTTTAACGTGCGACTTACCTCCTTTATTGCATTTTGGCTGCGAGTTCCTCTCTGATGGTTGCGGTACGCTACTGCCGTTGCATTGTCCGAGTGGATTTGGACTGGTTTCTCCTGGAGGATGTCCTTTGCATGAATAAGTGCCATATATATGGCCCGAAGTTAGAATATATTTATTTGCAGGCAACTTTCTTGCTTGGTCCACTGCCCCCTGGAAGCAACTCCTTCCTGACCCGCTACCCAGCCCTATAAGGCTGGCATCAGTTGTCAGAATTTCCCAATCTGATATCCAAAAGGGTCTCCTTTTGTCCAGATGGGATGTCTGTAGCCAACAGGCTAATGACCTCCTTACTTACAGAGGAAGGACCATAGTCTGAGTTTATTGTCTGATGAAAACAATTCCATTTGGAAAGGATCAGACATTGCAGAGGCCTAGAGTGGAATGGAGCATATTGCACCATGTATAATGTCGACATCATCAACCCCATCACACGCATTGCTGAGTGTATGGTAACCCTTTGACTGTGTAGCAGCTCCTGAATCCTTGATTGAATTTTGGATATTTTGTTCAGAGGTTAAATTAAAGACTCAAATTCAACACAGCGCCCAAGTCAGTCATCCGTTGTGATGGAACCAGGAACAACTTTGCCCAATTTATGAGCCAACCATGTCTCTGCAAATAAGCTATTGTCTGTCACTGATAACACTGAAGCAATTCCTGAGATTGTGCCAGGATTAATAAGTCGTCGAGGTATGGAAAAATCCTTATCCCCTGCTGACGGAGATAAGATGCCATTACCACCATAATTTTGGTGTACACTCTGGGAGAAGTGGCCAGTCCAAATGGTAGGGCCTGAAACTGAAAATGTTGCTGGAGGATATCAAACCTGAGATAGCGTTGATGAGACAGTGCTGTAGAAACAGGAGGGTAAGCATCCTGGATATCCAGGGATGCCATAAAATCCCCCGGCTCCATGGCCAAAATAATGGAACGTAAAGTCTCCATTAGAAACAGAGGTACCCAAATTTACTTATTCAGCACTTTTGAGATTGAGTATGGGCCGGAACGACCCATTTGGTTTCTGTACTAGAAACAGGATGGAATAAAAACCTTGTCCTCGTTGTGCAGGAGGAACTGAAATTATCACTCCTGACTGAAACAAATTCTGAACTGCCTCTTGCACAGCTCTGGCCTTTGTTTCCACTGAAGATGGGCAATACCAAAAAAACCTTTGAGGAGGGTGTTTCTTGATTGCAACGCATAACCGTGAGATACCGCTTCTTGCACCCAGGCATCTGTGGTAGACTGCTGCCAGATCTGTGCCAACTGAAGAAGTTGGTCCCCCAGGTGGAGGCTTGCACCATCATGTGATGGCTTATCTTCTGATTTGGAAGCCGGCCCTCCGGTACTCCAATGCTTTTTAGTCTTACCAGATTTGTCAGATTGAGAGACTGTTAGCCATAACCCTTTCCTTTTTCTGGAGACTGAAAGGGCCGAAAAGCTGGAAATCTAGGATTGGATTTGTGTGTGGAAGGAAACTTCACTTTCTTTTAGTCTGCTTCTGAAGCCAAAATACTGTTAAAATTCTGTGCCAAATAGAATATATCCAGTAAAAGGTAGAGACTCCAGAACCTCTTAGATTCTGAGTCAGCTTTTCATGTGCGCAGCCAAACCGCTCTGCGAGCTGCTACTGCTAAGGCTGATGCCTGAGAGGCAATAGTACCCATATCCAAGGCTGCTTCTTCCATATAAATAGCTGCCTGTTTGACATGTACAATATGGGATTTTTGCTCTCTAGATGCCATTGAAAGGTTATCCTACAATGCATCAGCACATGCTGCCACTGCTTTTGCCATCCAGGCTGAAGCCATGGCTGGTCTTATGATTGTCCCAGACAAGGAGAAAATGGTTTTAAGAAAACCATCTAATTTCCTATCCGTGACATCATTTAATTATGTTGAAGGCAGAGGTAATGTAGACTTTCGCAAAAATCGGATGACATGCGTATCTACTTTGGGAGCCACCTCCCTTTTTAAACAGTTCCCAGCCGGAGGAGGATAATGAAAATTAAATTTCCTTGGAATTCTAAACTTTTTACTGGGTGTATCCCAAGCCTCTTTCATAATTTCAGTCAGCTGTTCTGATCCAGGAAACTCAGTTCTAGCTGTTTTGGGACGTTTAAACACAGGTGCCTTAGATTTTAACAAAGGCTCTGCTGCCTCCTCTAAAGATAGTGTGGCTTTCATAGCACTAATTAGCTCAGGAATGTCCACTAAGCTGATGCCTTCCTCCTCGTCTCTGTCAAAGTCGAAAAAATATTCCAGTACACACATCACGTACAAACCACACACACATGCCCGCTGCGCATGCACTTGTTCCGCCATGCGTGCACATATTCGCAAATTGCGTGTGGTCGCACCCACGGTCCTGCGCGGGTTGAGCGTGGTATGAGTAATTACAGTGGAGTTTGTACTCTCATGGAAAAGCCACAAAGACATATTATAAATCTAATATATATATATATATTGTATAAATCCCACACTGTCTGCGTTAACCTTTAAATAGCATGAAAATCAGTCACACACAAATTAAAACTCCCAGAGACTAAAATACTATGGCCTTATTTACACTAAGCTTTGAAATTCTATAAAGAAGGCATACACCTTTGTTTACTAAAATAGCCAAGTTTCTATTTAAAACAATGAGTACTGAATTGTCATTGTCTCACCTGAAAGTAAAAACAAACGAAGTGACAATACCCAGGAACCGATTCTGTTTAGAAAATCAGAAACAATAGCTAACCACAACAAGACCAGACAGATAGAAATTTTAAGATATTAACATTCCTAGTCTAAAACCCATGGAAATGTAGGTGTTATATATATATATATATATATATATATAAATGAATAAATATATAATTCCTAACAAATTGTAATAGCAGGAGTATGTGTGTACGTGTGTGTGTGTGTGTGTGTGTGTGTATATATATGTATATATGAATATGTGGATATATGTATATCTTGAAGATTGAAATAGATAATCATATCATGTGTGGGATCATATTGTTCAGAGACACGTAAACATTAATCTGGTGGGAATAAGAACATTATTAAATATTACCTCATTAAGTTATTAATAATACCAGATTTATGATTAATGTGATGGGATCATGGGGCTAGAACTCAGATGTAAACAACAGAAACCACATCTCAAGTCCTAGCCATCACCCACTTCTTGAACTGACCAATGGTCCCCGGTGCACAGGATATGTCCCACCCCCGAACCAATGGAAGAAGAGCACACAGTGTCTATTGTATTATGTTTTGATCTACTGAATAAAGAGCGAGCTGCATGCCAGGTCACTATCACAAACTCTTAACGCTTTCAACCTGATTAGCGGAGGACCGGGACCGGGAAGCGCACGCGATTATTCACACGTATGTACATTGACTGTAGCCATTATTCTGTTTAGATTTATCTTGTTAGCCTGTAGTGTATGATTTGTACTGTTTTACCTTTTGAAATCATCCACGGTGGCCTTAAAACCCTGTGGTTTCAACTACATATCTGTGTTGTGTCCTCACTTTCCTGCAAGGGTCTAAAGCGTATTTAACTGTATAAGGTTCATAAGTATTGATAAGGTGTACGCACTGCGGGTACTTTATACCGCCAGTGCTACTTAAGGTTTAAAGTATAACATCATCACAGTGCTTTGCGGCACATGGTTTATAGTGTAAGAATAACATTGCATTACATTACGAATAAGGTTTAAAGGTTATTGTGTGTGCGCGCGCTGTGCGTACTCTGTACACTCAGCGCGGCATGTGTACGCCAAGTACGTACCACATACGGGACTCTGTACGCAAATAGCGTACAAAGTGCGTAGCGCGTGTATTCAGTTTACCGGCCATAGCGGCTCCACGGTAAAAGTGTATCTAGAGGTATAGCTTTATGGTTTAAGATAATATCGACATTATCAATTGGGGGCATCGTCCTGTTTCCCTCATACCCACAGCCTAGCAGGGTACAGCAGACTTTATCTATCATCAAAGGGCGGACAGGTATCCATGTAAGCCTTCTCCTGGTTGGTGGATACTCTGGTAAACTCTTTCTCAAGTGCTGATAAGATAAGCGTCTGCTCTGCATGGTTTGTAGGGATGCTGGTGGGATCCGTAAGGTAAGAATGCAAAGCTATTTTTAAAGTCTGTGAATTTCTGTTTGGCGCCAAATGCGCACACATCCCACGCATACACCTGTATTTTGTACTTTGCATATCTGCTCGCATTATTGCCATAAATCTTGATTATTAGATTCATTTTGACCTGTACTGAAAAATTTGTTGCTATTTAGTTAAAATATAGAGTTAATATTTAAGGAAGTAAGTGTAAGACGCACACGCAGCCTGGCCTAGTTGTAAAGGTTTATACAGAAGAAACAGTGTTGTGTTAAGTGAGCGATTATAGTTAAATATCGCTTACATTTATAGAAGTGTGGGATTTGTAGTACTGCGGACGTATGGCCTTTGTACACGTGTCTCGTACAAAGTACGGGACTGCGTACGCAACGTAAAGGCATATACACGTGGCGTGTTTACGCAGCGTGCGTATAGGTACGACCGCTAAGTACAAATCACACAATAGCATTGTTTTAGTTTAGGCGCGAGACGGTAGCCACGCGATAATAGCACAAATTGATCAGTTTCCAATATTTAGTTTAAAAACCTTTTTTACTGTACAGGTTGAGTATTCCTTATCCAAAATGCTTGGGACCAGAGGTATTTTGGATATCGGATTTTTCCGTATTTTGGAATAATTGCATCCCATAATGAGATATCATGGCGATTGGACCCAAGTCTAAGCACAGAATGCATTTATGTTTCATATACACCTTATACACACAGCCTGAATGTCATTTTAGCCAATATTTTTAATAACTTTGTGCATTAAACAAAGTGTGTGTACATTCACACAATTCATTTATGTTTCATATACACCTTATACACACAGCCTAAAGGTCATTTAATACAATATTTTTAATAACTTTGTGTTTTAAACAAAGTTTGAGTACATTGAGCCATCAAAAAACAAAGATTTCACTATGTCACTCTCACTCAAAAAAGTCCGTATTTCGGAATATTCCGTATTTCGGAATATTTGGATATGGGATACTCAACCTGTATTACCTCTGGCACTAAGGCTGTTTTATCTGAAGGAAAGTTAATTTTCTGTACAGAAAAACCAAAGTGTATATGAGTGAACGAGCGTGAGTGTGCAAACAATAAAGGTACTGTGGACCCAGGGAATTCGGGATCCCGTAGGAGACTACACCAGGTGAGTGGACACTTGGTGGCGTAAGAGTGGCTTGCTCACGTTAACATTGATTAAAGTACAAAGGAGCAAAGTAGTAGATATCGCAGACCAAAGGTCAGCGAAGGCATAGAGTACCGCAGACCAAAGGTCAGCGAGGTTTTTGTTCAGAGAGCGCAGCCCAGGTGGTTGGCGTAGAACCCATATAGGACCGTTCAGATACGCTCCGGCTTAGGTTTCGCAGCCTGAAAAACGATCCCATTGGTCGTACGGCGGATAAGTAACAGTTTCCTATACGCTGTGTGATTGGGCCGCGCGTTCGTGGGTGCAATATTTAGCTCAACGTGATACCCTTTTACGACCTTTCCATAAAATCGCGGGATCATATGCGCTAGGTGTAGCACACGCAACGTGATTTGTGTAACAGTTTTTATTTTTAAGGGAGTTTCTCTGGTCACTCAGGAAATCTCCAACGACCAATATTTACTGGGAAGGGTAATTTACTCCCATAAACTTCCAGTGAATAGAGGTTATGCAGGGGCTCTAGGTTGGGTACGTACCGGCGCTGAAGACAGTGTTTAGGTGTATTAGCCAACGTGGGCGTGAGTGGGTGAGAGCACTCGTTGAACTTTCACAGTTGCCTTATATTGAGTATTTTGTTTTTTTGTAGGAATTAGCTGAGAAGGCAATACCTGCAAAAGATGGGGGCCAGTTGCTCAAGTAAGGGACGATCAACCAGGGTTCAGGTTGATATTCCGCGGCCCAAGGGGTCGGCGAGGTACATAATGTGTGAGAAATATGGATCAAACGCAGAGGTTTTATGCAATGAATGGGAACGTATGACTGCGGAAGATAGGGAACCATTTCCTAGGGTAGGCAGTTTTAGTCCAGAGGTGTTGCAGAATTTAAGGATTAGGATATGTCTGTTAAAATCCCGAAGACAAAGGGTCAGACACGCAAACGGTTTACATTTATGGCAACAAGAGAGTGATATGCAGAGGGAACTAGCTCACGCAGCTGGTTCCAACCCTAGCAGGAAACTGATAGCAACTGCACCACCACCACCGTATATTACAGGGGAGAAAGTGGCTACAGACAATGGCATACTAATATATGATAAGAGTGAACTTGATAAATGTATTAATGCTAATCCGTGCAAGTTGTATCCCATTTTAAACTTCCCTCAGGACTGCGACCAAGAAGATGAACCCAGCACGATATAGGCACTCTCTCTAGCAGCCACCATACAAGACACACAAGTGGGCACGGCCCAACCAGTAAGAGCAGTAGCAAAGGCCCCTAGCGGAGGGACAGGTGAGTTCGTGTCCACAGGTAAGTACGGTACTGTACATTATGCAGACACAATTGCACCTCACATTGTAGAGTCAACAGAAAACAATGTAATTGAACTAAATCCTGTCAGGGTGATCGCGGTCCCCAATGGGAAGACTGACGCTCAGGGAATCACTCCCATCAGGAACATTGCTATGCATTGTCCTTGGTCCCGGACAGAATTGAGGACAATTATGTCTGAATTTCCTGATCCCAGAAAGGATCTAGCCTCATGTCAGAGGTTTATTAGAGAATTAGGTAACGCCACCGAACCCACAAACAAAGATTGGCGAACAGTGCTACGAGCATGTTTACCCTCCAATATTGACCCTGCCAAATTCATTGCTGATTGTAAATTAGACATAGAAGTACCTCTCACTGATGAATACACTCAGGAGAATGTACGACAGATCAATCTACAATTAGGAGTATATTTCACTACTGTTGTCAAATGGAATAAAATCTTTTCCATAAGACAAAAAGAAGGTGAAACTGCATCTGAATATTTCCATCGAGCACTGCAGGAAATGGCTAGATACACTGGGGTCGAGGACATTAAGGAAAATGTACATCATAGAGAGGTAGCTGTGTTCGTATTAATGGACGGGTTAAAAGAAACGTTGAGAACAAGGGTACAAACCACTCAAGCTAACTGGAGAGGTATTTCGGTGGCTGCATTAACAGAGTCCGCTATCGAGCACGATCGGAACATCATTAAGCACAGGGAGTCACAGGGGGATAAGCTGATGACAGTAAGTATACAAGCAGAGACAATGAAGCCACATCAGCCAAAACCCCAGATGGTAAGTCGTATGTAGTAAAATGTAATTATTGCCAGAGGGAAGGACATTACGCACGGAACTGTAATTTCAAAGGCACACATAACGTATATCGACCCCCTAGACCAGAACATGACCCACAGTATAACACATGTAATTGGGATCAGGGATCACACAGGAGGAGTTATGAGCCACATGCAGGGGAAACAAGGAGGTACCCACCTAGGAGGGACTGGCAGACCTCTGGAAATTCTCAGCTACCCCCTCACATATTGTAGCTGCCAGCGCGCTGCGGGAGGGTCACAACATACAATAGGGGTTAGGCCACACCTGTAGTCTGCAGCCAGTGAAGTTGATTGCTAGCCTTGGAAATGAACCCGAGGTTACGGTTGATGTAGCTGGTAGATCACTACCTTTCCTTGTAGATACAGGGGCGGCCAGGTCAGTGTTAAATTCAACGGTAGGTATGAAAACCACGGGTAAAACAATTTCAGCAATGGGGGTAACAGGAATAGTGCAACACTACCCTTTAAGTAGACCAGCGGAGATTACGATAGGGCCTTTGCAGACCAAGCACTCCTTTTTGCTAGCTGCATCGGCTCCGACTAATCTACTTGGGAGAGATTTATTGTGTAAGATGGGGTGTCTCATATATTGTACTCCTGAGGGTGTCTTCTTAGATATACCCGAGAATCACGTTCAGGAAGTGCAGGATATGTTAGACACCCCACAAAGGTTAATGTCACACTCTGCTGTTATAGACAGGTGTCCATCCAAGGTAGAGGAAATTATCTCCCAGATACCGGAATCCCTCTGGACCAAAGATGGACAAGACACTGGATTGATGGCAAATGTAGCTCCTGTAGTAGTGAAAGATGGTAGGATAGCTCCAAAAATCCCACAATATCCTTTGAAGCCAGAGGTGGAATTAGGAGTGTACCCAGTCATAGAGCGCTTGCTACAACAGGGCATCCTAGTTAGGACGTCCAGCACTGCCAAGTCCCATCTTCCCTGTGAAAAAGAGTGGGGGGATGGGTTACAGGCCAGTGCAGGATCTAAGAGGGATAAACAAGATAGTTGAGAGCCAATTGCCCGCAGTGCCAAATCCAGCTGTCATCCTCATGCAAATTCCCCCTACTGCAAAATTTTTCACTGTCATTGACCTCTGTTCTGCTTTCTTTTCGGTCCCTCTGCACCCTGACAGCCAATACTTGTTTGCATTTACATACAGGGGAGTACAGTACACCTGGACTCGCCTACCCCAAGGTTTCATTGACAGCCCAAGTATTTTCTCCCAGGCTTTGCATGACTGTTTACAATCCTTTCAACCTGAGAGCGGATCAGTATTAATACAGTATGTAGATGACTTACTGCTGTGTTCAGATTCACTCGAGTCGTCCTTGAAAGATACGAAACAGCTTCTGTTTCACCTTTCCGGGACACAAGGTTTCAAGGGATAAGTTACAGTTGTGCCAGACCAAGGTAAAATATTTGGGACATTGCTTGACACAAGGACTTAGACACCTCACCGCTGATAGAATACAGGCGATTTGCGACATGACTCTGCCACAAACCCAGCAGCAGATCCGCACTTTCCTTGGAATGTGTGGGTACTGCCGAAACTGGATCCCAGGGTTCTCCATACTGGCTTTACCTTTGCAGGAAATGGTCTCCTCGAACAAACCAGATCGAATCTCTCACACAGATGAGTCCGAACTGGCATTTGAGAGACTTAAACAATGTCTATCACAGGCACCTGCATTAGGCATGCCAGATTATGGGAAAACCTTTGAATTGTATGGTACGGAAAGTGCTGGGTGTGCGGCAGGTGTCCTAACCCAGAGACATGGTGATGCCAGCAGGCCGGTAGCTTACTACAGTGCACAGTTGGACACTGTAGCACGGTCTCTCCCCACATGCTTGCGGAGTGTTGCAGCGATAGCTTTGCTAGGGAGTAAAAGCGAAGACGTAGTGTTAGGACACAACCTGACCATCCATACACCTCATGCAGTGTCAGCCTTACTGAACTCTGCCCAAACCAGACATGTCTCATCAGCACGGTTTACAAGGTGGGAATTAGCACTAATGGCCCCTGTAAAAATCACCATAAAGAGATGCAGCGCACTAAATCCTGCAACTTATCTCCCGGGTGTGCCTGGACAGGCACAAAGGGTGAAGGATGAGAATGATGGTGAAGGAGGATTTAGTATAGACACTGACGCACATGATAGTATGGAATATCTGAACCAAACTTTCACTGCAAGACCCGACATTAGTGACAACCCACTGGAAGGCGTAGATTTTACTTTTTACACGGACGGTAGTTGCCACAGACAGACGGACTCGGGAGACTTGTGTACTGGATACGCAGTCGTAGATGACAGAGGTTTCATAGAAGCTGAACCCCTGGGCCCACCGCACTCAGCACAAGTTGCTGAGGTGGTCGCCCTAACCAGAGAGTGTGTATTGGCTAAGGGTAAGTCAGCCAATATTTATACAGATTCTAGGTATGCCTTTGGAGTAGTGCATGATTTCGGGGCCCTATGGCGCCTCAGAAATTTCATGACGGCAGCTGGCACACCTGAAGCGCATCCCACATAAAAAGGCTTCTAACAGCGATACAGGAACCAGACAGAGTGGCTGTTATCAAGTGCAAAGCCCACACTTACAGTCTAGACCCAGTGTCACTTGGTAACAGCCGGGCAGACGAAGCTGCTAAATCAGCAGCCAGCACCCCCATACAAACAGATATCACACCACTGATGGTATTCAACACCGTCAATACACAAAAATTAAGTGAAATGCAAAATTTGTGTTCTCTGCAGGAAAAGGCAGTCTGGAGGTCAAAAGGGTATGGGCAAGAGTCCTCAGGACTCTGAACAGATGGACAAGGTAAGCCAGTAGCTCCCAGAGCATATCTTCCAAGCTTAGCTGAGGCAGCACACGGTCTGACTCACCTGGGTAAAGAGGGTATGTGTAAGCTGGTGAGAGCCTACTGGTGTGCCAGGATTCTCTTCTCATGCGGGTAAGAGAGCAATGACATGTCTTATCTGCTTGAGGTAGAATATTGGAAAGTCAGTACCAACAGAACCATCCCAGATCCCGCCAACAGACGGCCCTTTTCAGGTAATACAAATTGATTTCATACAGTTACCACCCTGCAGAAATTTAAAATATGTTTTAGTCTGTATTGATGTGTTTTCAAATTGGGTAGAAGCGTTCCCCGCTGCCACAAATACTGCTACGTTCACTGCAAAGAAAATCGTGCAGGAATTTGTGTGCAGATATGGTATCCCTAGGATAATTGAAAGCGATAGGGGTACCCATTTTACAGGTGAAGTCTTTCAGGTTATGTGCAAACTGATGGGGATTAATAGCAAGCTGCATACTCTGTACCGCCCACAGGCGAGTGCGCAGGTGGAAAGAGTAAACAGCACTATTAAGAACAAGCTGAGCAAAGTGATGGCTGAAACTGGATTGTTGTGGCCAGAAGCTTTGCCACTTGTATTGTACAGCATCAGAACCACTCCCAGGTCCCCCCTTAACCAATCACCCTTTGAGATTCTTTTTGGTCGACAATCCCATGTAATGATTGACCCCCAGGATGATTTGAAATGCAATAATGAGGTGACTGTAAAATATATGGTTAAGATGAGCCAGTAGCTGAGGAATCAAAACAGAAATCTAAAGCTGGTGATTCCTGACCTACCAAACGGTAATTGTCATGACATTGAACCTGGGGATTATGTAATGATTCGAAATTTTCAACACTCAGGTTGCCTCATTGACAGGTGGGAAGGACCGTACCAAGTCTTACTAACCAGCACGACAGCATTAAAGGTTGCCGAAAGAGAGACTTGGGTCCACTCGTCCCACTGTAAGAAGGTCGCTGACCCAGAGAGAGCCCGTGACAAAGAGCAGTGTAGAGAACATCACATCACTGGAGTGTCTGTTCCAGGAAGGCTGAGAGGCAGGACTGTTGTCACGGCACCTGAGCGCCTTCTTGTTCCCTTTCTCTACCCTTAAACAAGATGGACTTACCCCAAGAGACTGCGTTCCGGGTTTTCCTGTTAATCCTGTTGTTGACCAGAGCAGTCTGTTTCGGTGAGAGTACCAGAGAGGTCGAGAAAGGATCTGGAATGGGTTCTGATGGCAAGGACGGATTTGTAGAATTCCAAGAGCAACACATCCATCGAGCAAAGGCGAGTATCAGAAAATGATCTGGTAGTCTAGAAACTAGGAGGCACCGTGAAGGATTATTGGCTGAGGAAAATTGCATTTGTAGGAATTGTGAAAACATAGTTAAGGATGGGTGCATCCAGAGATGTCAGTCCAGCCTTAATATCAACATGGACCGTCATCCATTGAGTGATTATCACTCATTAGTGGGCAAGGTCTTAGCCAGATAGAACGCTGGGTGTGCTCACAAGTACCTCAAGGTCAGAGCAAGTCAGGATTAGTACCGTACCCGTTAACGATAGATGAGGTACTCGAATTACGGGGTGGGAGACCGGTGGACAAGAAATTTAATATTTCTAGGCCCCCTAGTTTGAAGCTCCACCAGTATCATGTGGATAGATCCAAGGTGTGTTTCAACATTTCCAATTCCCGAAAGCCGGGAAATTGGGAAGTGACATGGAATAACCAAACCATGGTATTTTCACACAGAGCTGATAGAATGCCCGTAGACTCTGAACTTATACGCCAAATAGCCGACGGTGGAAGGTATTTTCGGTATAGGTATACTCTAGAAAGTAAGGCCACGCGAGTTGGAGAAGTATCACCAGGGTACAGTGCGCATATCATACAGCCTGATACGTGTACTGAACAGATGAGAGAACTAGGGATTGGGTTTTTCACGTGGAAAGTTTGCAATATGGTAATGTCATATTCTGTCCCATATGTTCTCCCCGATGATGCATATTTCATATGCGGGAGGAAGGCGTATAAATGGCTTGCCCCAAACTCAGAGGGATTGTGTTACATTGGAAGAGTGTTGCCAGAAGTTATGACCATAACCCATAATAAGATGAAAGACGTTCACCGCAATGCTCAAGCTCCTTATACTCATACTCACTATGAACACATCGTTAAGAGACACCTTATAGATAGGACAGAGCACGCAGCCTCTGATTTGATCCACGAATCCACCGGGATTCAATTCCTTCACCCGTACCGCCAGAGGAATTATAAATTATAGGTATATCCATGCGCTAGCGAACCTGATAGATAATATCACTGAGATGTATGATGACAACTTCAGGTATACAGGGAGGGAGTTGCAAGCTTACAAAACGGAACTGAACCAGCACAGGATGGTCCTCAATTATATCACAGCCGTGACGGGAGGGTACTGTGTCACATTGGCAACTCAATATGGTGTGAAGTGCTGCACGTATATTACAAACAGCACTGACGACCCAACTGAGATCATTGATCAAAAGATGGACGATATCTTGCAGTTGAAGTGGGATTTCCGATGGAGACACAACCTTACCCTGACTGCTGTGAGTAATGAACTGACCGTCTGGGTCTCATGATTGAACCCACGCAATTGGTTCTCAGGTTTAGGAGAATGGGCTCAAAATGTTATTATGAGTGTAGGAAAGTTTCTCCTTTGTATCCTGGGAGTCGTCATAATTATTGGCTTGATATTTAGATGTGTTCGAATTTTAACGCGGCGCAAGCGCAGTACAAAAGTGATGAGTTTAAGGAGCAGGGGCATTGCTACAGCAGCAGATTTAATTTATGACCCATCTATAGAAACGATGTTGTGATAAGGATTGCAAATGAATTCCACGGCCCGTTTCTTTCACCCGTTTTTCCTTTGTTTTCCCTCAGCAAAAATACACCCATCCGGAAAAGACTTTAATCAACACCCAAGAATGATTACGCAAATGTTATGTGAATGTATTTTTGATATGTTTCTTATCTTCATCTCTACAACCTTCAGGTAGTGACACACATAGTCGACAGGTGATATCCCCATATTAGCATTCACATATGTTCCCCCTCCATGTATCATCAACTAAATGTGCACCCCATTTGTTGGAACAAGAAGCCGAAAAGAGCTCGGTAGTGTTTGTTGGCCCACTTACAGACCCTTAATACGGGATAAGAAGGATTTAATGTATACTTCGCAATACCTCGAAGCTTATCTAGAACATATACGGCACGATGATACATGCCCCTCAGACATGGATTCATACATACATGCTTTTTACTATCCCCCTAGGTCATACATTTCCTACCTACCCCTCTCTCCCGATTACCCAAACTTCTGTAGATATTGTATTGATATTTTTCTGTTTAGTGATTAGATAGTGGCAGTTATTGTTGACTGCCAAAGGGTAGACTGTCAAAGTCGAAAAAATATTCCAGTACACACATCACGTACAAACCACACACACATGCCCGCTGCGCATGCACTTGTTCCGCCATGCGTGCACATATTCGCAAATTGCGTGTGGTCGCACCCACGGTCCTGCGCGGGTTGAGCGTGGTATGAGTAATTACAGTGGAGTTTGTACTCTCATGGAAAAGCCACAAAGACATATCATAAATCTAATATATATATATTGTATAAATCCCACACTGTCTGCGTTAACCTTTAAATAGCATGAAAATCAGCCACACACAAATTAAAACTCCCAGAGACTAAAATACTATGGCCTTATTTACACTAAGCTTCGAAATTCTATAAAGAAGGCATACACCTTTGATTACTAAAATAGCCAAGTTTCTATTTAAAACAATGAGTACTGAATTGTCATTGTCTCACCTGAAAGTAAAAACAAACGAAGTGACAATACCCAGGAACCGATTCTGTTTAGAAAATCAGAAACAATAGCTAACTACAACCAGACCAGACAGATAGAAATTTTAAGATATTAACATTCCTAGTCTAAAACCCATGGAAATGTAGGTGTTCATATATATATATATATATATATATATATATATATATATATGAATGAATAAATAAATATATAATTCCTAACAAATTGTAATAGCAGGAGTATGTGTGTATATATATATATATATATATATATATATATATATATATGAATATGTGGATATATGTATATCTTGAAGATTGAAATAGATAATCATATCATGTGTGGGATCATATTGTTCAGAGACACGTAAACATTAATCTGGTGGGAATAAGAACATTATTAAATATTACCTCATTAAGTTATTAATAATACCAGATTTATGATTAATGTGATGGGATCATGGGGCGGGAACTCAGATGTAAACAACAGAAACCACATCTCAAGTCCTAGCCATCACCCACTTCTTGAACTGACCAATGGTCCCCGGTGCACAGGATATGTCCCACCCCCGAACCAATGGAAGAAGAGCACAGTGTCTATTGTATTATGTTTTGATCTACTGAATAAAGAGCGAGCTGCATGCCAGGTCACTATCACAAACTCTTAACGCTTTCAACCTGATTAGCGGAGGACCGGGACCGGGAAGCGCACACGATTATTCACACGTATGTACATTGACTGTAGCCATTATTCTGTTTAGATTTATCTTGTTAGCCTGTAGTGTATGATTTGTACTGTTTTACCTTTTGAAATAATCCACGGTGGCCTTAAAACCCTGTGGTTTCAACTACATATCGGTGTTGTGTCCTCACTTTCCTGCAAGGGTCTAAAGCGTATTTAACTGTATAAGGTTCATAAGTATTGATAAGGTGTACGCACTGCGGGTACTTTATACCGCCAGTGCTACTTAAGGTTTAAAGTATAACATCATCACAGTGCTTTGCGGCACATGGTTTATAGTGTAAGAATAACATTGCATTACATTACGAATAAGGTTTAAAGGTTATTAGTTGTGTGTGCACGCGCTGTGCGTACTCTGTACACTCAGCGCGGCATGTGTACGCCAAGTACGTACCACGTACGGGACTCTGTACGCAAATAGCGTACAAAGTGCGTAGCGCGTGTATTCAGTCTACCGGCCATAGCGGCTCCACGGTAAAAGTGTATCTAGAGGTATAGCTTTATGGTTTAAGATAATATCGAGATTATCATCTCTGTATGCAGACCCGAAGTACGATGAGTCCTCATCCTCAGACGAGTCCTCACCTGAAACACGTGTAGACTGTGAAGATATTGTTTCATGTCTATGTGATTTACTTACCACTGGCCTTTCATCCTGTTTCTGTTGAGAGGCTGCCGATTCCTGTACTGTATATGATAACCTCCAGGTGGGATGTTGCATGTAAGGGATAACAGGGTAATCTATCCCTCGTAAAGGAGCTGGCATTATCCGCTATACTGGATAATGTCTGTGCAAAGGTAGCCCATGGGGGTTCAACTTGAACCTGTGACTGTCTCGGATTATTCAAGAGGCTTTGGTGAAAGCTAAAACAATTTGCACATAATCCATTTTGAACCAGATCCTGAGAGGTGAACCCAGCTTTGCAACACAAATATGACACGAGTGTTGGTGCTACTATGGAGAGTGTATCCTCCACACACTTGCCTCTCTTAGACATGATAAATAAATCACACACCTGTACAGTGTTAACTACAGAAATTGTGACTGCAATCACTTTAAAATTTGTTAAAGTGAAACACAATCTGATCCCTCCCTGCTTTGCACCAGCATTGAGGATCGGAATAAACAGAAAATGACAGAAAATAGTAAAGTCTGCAATCACACTAGCAATCAGTCACTGGTTATACACTAGTATAATAAGCAATATGAGCACATAATCAACTACAGATACATTTCAAGTATGTAGGAGAAACATATTACTGCATTACCTTATATAGGAGTTTGAACAAATACAGTTGCACAGCGAAAGAAAACAGCAGCAATAGTTTACAGACTCATATGCATCAGGCACTTATTCAACTATTCGTACCAAAGGTAGATAGAGACTTAGGGCCTAATTCAGACCTGATCGGTGCTGTGCAAAGCCGATCAGGTCTGAGCTGTGTGAAGCCGATCAGGTCTGAGCTGTGCATGTGCCGGCCAGACAGCCGACGGCTGTCTCAGCCCTGCGATCGCATTTGCTTAATTGACAGGCAGAGGCAGTCGCTGGCCGGGAGGGGGTGGGCCGCTGTTTAGGGGGCGCAGTCCGTCCAATGCAGGCGTGCCCGGACTATTGGGGGGCAGGCCACAGTGGCTGAGTGACGTCAAACGCAGTCGCTGCGGCCAGCACAGCGACAAGTAGGTCCCTGCCAGCGCGCAGGAGCTGCGCTGCCCGGGAGCTACTCTTCAAGTACAAAAGTGGCGATGCTTTTGTACTTGTGCGACGAGGTAGAGCCTGACATGCGGGGCAGACTAGCCCTCTGCTGGGCGTCCCCCCACATGTCAGTGTGCCTGCTAAATTTAGCACATCTATGATCAGGTCTGAATTAGGCCCTTAGTGCTGTATCACCCGGCTCAGGAGAGTGGGATATAGGGAGACTTAAACCCGCTTCCAGGATCGATCAATACTTAAGTACGCTATTGGTGTACACAATCGCCCCTTGAACCTACAGTGAACACAGACGCCCAAGTGAACACCAACGCACCAATCACACAGCTGCTTATGCTGCGACTGGGTCCTTTTAGATACACAGCGTCTCAGACGGAAGCGGAAACTCAGTTCAGGGCGGGAACTTGGAGGAAACTGGTCATGAACCGGGGGGGCGACCAAGGGAGCGTCTTACTCCCTACTGCTGACCTCAACCCTAGGGATCGTGGCCTCACACTACCCCCCTGGAGTCTATGATCCCTGAGGCCTAGCACTGGTACATCCGAGGTGGCAGCCGCATCAGCGATCTTTCGGTAGTCTCCATCCCAAAACAGTGCGACTGTGTCTCCCAATACACGCGGTCAGACCAGGTTATTACGGCTGACCGTGGTCGGTATCTCCCGGTTAACGCGGTCAGAGGATGTTAACTGGACTAAATGTACTGGGTGACTGCAGGTAAACCGCTCGATGGATCCTGCTCTCAGGTATCAATCAGCGGTACAGATGCGCCTGCAGTCCAGCCGCTAGTGGTGTGTCCGTGCTGCTAGCAAGCACATCACACATGAAGCGGCTGGTATAATCAAAGCAGCAATTGAGTATGGATTACAACACACACACACACACACACACACACACACACACACACACACACACACACACATATTTTAACAATATAAGAGACTTAAGTGTCCATATATACAGTGGTAGAGCTGACAAAAAGACGGGCACGTTTTAGACGTGACCCATCCTGCCTAACGATCGTTTCGCATTACAGCTTAATCATAGGGAACCCGAGATGCGGGCGGAAGGGAGTTAAATAGCCTGCCTCTGGTCCTCATTGGTTATTTCTTTTGATTGATGTGTCATTCAACCAATCTCAATTAAAATGAGAGATTTTGGCTATTAACAGATCTTGAGTGATATTTGGACATACTTCAAATGACTATATGTATATGATGTTTATAATATAGTTTCTATACAGAGGAACTGACATAGGTCCATATTTTTACAGGTTTTATTCTTGTTTTTAATTTTTTATTTTGGATCTTTATTTTTTATCTTTAATTTTTATTTTTATTTTATATATTTTTTATTTTATTTATAATCATATTAATTAATTATTCTCGATGTATCTAGTTTTGTAAACATATGACCATATGACCCTTAGGATATACAGATGTAATACACATGGGAGAGTAAATAAATTCATCCTGTTTATTTAAGAAAAACCTTTTTGGAAAACCTTAGGAACTTCCCCATTACCATTATACTATCAAATAAATCCATCCGAGGAAATAAACACGAACCATACATGTTATAATAAAATCTCCCTTTGGATACCTCTAAAAGTGTATCGATTATTGAGAACTTCTATATTTCATTCTCAATAAATATAGTGAAACAAAACCATGATTTAGTATACCATCCTTCAATTGTTAGTACAGGTTGAGTATCCCTTATCCAAAATGCTTGGGACCAGAGGAATTTTGGATATCGGATTTTTCCGTATTTTGGAATAATTGCATACCATAATGAGATATCATGGTGATGGGACCTAAATCTAAGCACAGAATGCATTTATGTTTCATATACACCTTATGCACACAGCCTGAAGGTCATTTAATACAATATTTTTAATAACTGAGTACAGGTTGAGTATCCCTTATCCAAAATGCTTGGGACCAGAGGTATTTTGGATATCGGATTTTTCCGTATTTTGGAATAATTGCATACCATAATGATATATCATGGTGATGGGACCTAAATCTAATCACAGAATGCATTTATGTTTTATATACACCTTATACACACAGCCTGAAGGTAATTTTAGCCAATATTTTTTATAACTTTGTGCATTAAACAAAGTGTGTCTACATTCACACAATTCATTTATGTTTCATATACACCTTATATACACAGCCTGAATGTCATTTAATACAATATTTTTAATAACTGTGTGTATTAAACAAAGTTTGTGTACATTGAGCCATCAAAAAACAAAGGTTTCACTATCTCAGTCTCACTCAAAAAAGTCTGTATTTCGGAATATTCAGTATTTCCGTATATATATATATATATATATATATATATATATATATATATATATATCTCACATACATACATACATACATACATACATACACACACGTTGATAAGTTTTATCTCACCTTGTAAAATCCAGGCTCTTGGCCCGTACTGCCAAGTCTGTGATTTATCAGTTGCTGATGCAGATAAAGGTCTTCCTCAGTTGAAGTATCGCAAAGAAAGAGATACAACTGGTCTAATACATATTGGAGCACCACTCCGACCAGAGGGCCCTTAGTACAGTGCTGTTGGAAACTCTTAATGGCTTCTGTTGACCACTGATCCTACAAGCAAAGTGATACTTGTTGCGAAAAAAACATTACATCACAGCATGGTTATGTTACAAAACAGCCAAGTGTAATATACAGAGCTTTATTTTTCACCTCATTAAATTACCTCCACAGGCTTCACAAAAGCTAGTGAAGATGGCACTGCCTGGGCAGGTAGGTTCATATAGCAAGCCCTGAAGAAAAAAACAAACAAGAAGACATGAGGAGAAGACAATAGAATTAGAAAAAGCAACTGAGAAAACCTAAAGGTGATAAAAGGATCACAAAGAACATGGAGCTAAGCCAACATAATGTAGGTTAGAACTTAGGGCCCGATTCAAAGTTGCTCGCAAGTCGGCCACAAGTGCATCCGTATGTATTGTCACGTAAATAAAAGGCCTAGTCACATAAAAGGATATTTATGATAAGAACTTTCTGCGAGGTACACTGGATTCCACAGTGAATTACATTGGGGTGTAGAGTTGAATCTTGATCAGAGGCACCAACAGGGTAAAAGCTTTGACTGTTCCCAGGATGCCTAGTGCCGCCTCCTCTATATCCCCACCTCCAGCCACTGGGGCTCAGTTTTGTTAACCAGTCCAATGCAGTAGCAGGTAAAAGAGACGACAACAGTTCGTAGCCACATATAACTGCATTCTCACGACAGGAGAAGGTACCCGCAGCTAAAGCCATACAAACCCAAAGAAGCTAAGTGCGTCAGGGTGGGCGCCCTGTGGAATCCAGTGTACCTCGCAGAAAGATTTAACAAAGGAGTTCTTACCATAAATCTCCTTTTCTGCAGTGGGGGAAAACTGTGATTCCACAGGGAATTACATCGGGTATGTCCTAAAGCAGTTCCTCTTGGGAGGGGAAGCACTGTAGCGGGCACAAGAACCCGGCATCCAAAGGAGGCATCCTGGGAGGCGGAAGTATCGAAGGCATAGAACCTTATGAACGAGTTCACTGAGGACCACGTAGCCACCTTGCACAATTGTTCACGGGTCGCACCACGGCGGGCCGCCCAAGAAGGTCAAACAGACCAAGTAGAATGGGCTTTGATGGTACAAGGAGCTGGAAGGCCTGCCTGTACATAAGCATGTGCAATAACCATTCTAATCTATCTGGCCAAGGTCTGCCACGTTTGTGAAAACCAAAAAGAACAAAAAGAGAATCAGACCTCCTAAGCGAAGCTGTTCTCTTCACATAAATGCGGAGAACCCGTACCATGGGGGTAACTCTGAGTTGATCGTAGCAGGAACTTTGTTAGCAGTTGGGCAAAACCATGTGCACTGCAGGGGGAGGCAGATATAACATGTGCAGAGACAGTTAGATTTGGGTGGGTTATTTTGTTTCTGTGCAGGGTAAATACTGGCTGATTTATTTTTACACTGCAATTTAGATTGCAGATTGAACACACCACATCCAAATCTAACTCTCTCTGCACATGTTATATCTGCCTTCCCTGCAGTGCACATGGTTATGCCCAACTGCTAACAAAGTTCTTGCTGCGATCAACTCAGAATTACCCCCATATCCAAAGACCGCTCTTTGGAGGATAAACCTGGAGAGGTAAGTGCTGGAACCAAAATTTCCTGGTTAAGGTGGAAAGACAACACCACCTTAGGCAAATAACCAGGACGAGTTCTAAGAACCGCCCGGTCATGGTGAAAAATCAGAAAGGGAGACCTACAGGACAAGGCACCCAAGTCTGAAACCCGTCTCGCAGAGGCAATAGCAAGCAAAAACAAGACCTTAAGAGTAAGCCACTTAAGGTACACACACTCAAGAGGTTAAAACGGAGACTCTTGTAAGGCATCCAGAACAACCGACAAATCCCAGGGAGCCACAGGGGGAACAAAGGGAGGTTAAATCCGTAAAACACAGAGTGAATGTATGAAGAGTCGCAATTTTTCTCTGAAACCATATCGACAAGGCAGAAATATTAACCTTGAGGGAGGACAGATGAAGGCCTAAGTCCAGTCCCGGTTGCAGGAAAGCCAAGAGTTTGGCAGTACTGAACTTGTATGCATCATAATTCTTAGCCGCACACCAGGTGAAGTAAGAATTCCAGACCCTATGATAAATCGGAGCAGAAGCCGGTTTACGGGCCTTCAACATAGTTTGAATGAACGCCTCAGAAAATCCTTTGGCCCTCAGAACTGAAGTTTCAAGAGCCACGCCGTCAAAGCCAGTCGGCCAGATCCTGGTAGACACAAGGGCCCTGAACGAGGAGATCTGGGCGTTGCGGAAGTAGAAGAGGACGCTCTATCGAGAGACCCTGTAGGTCAGAGAACCAATGCCGTCTTGGCCACGCCGGAGCGATTAGAAGTAGTATTCCTCCTTCTTGCTTGAACTTCCTTATTACCCTGGGACGGAGTGACACCGGAGGGAACACATACGGCAGCCGAAAGTCCCATGGAATTGCCAGTGCGTCCACGAACGCTGCTTGAGGATCCCTTGTCCTTGCTCCGAAGACCGGAACCTTATGATTGTGTCGAGACGCCATCAGGTCCACATCTGGTAGGCCCCACTCGTCCACTAGAAGTTGAAAGACTTCTGGATGCAGGCTCCATTCTCCGGCGTGTACGTCCTGACGACTGAGAAAGTCTGCTTCCCAGTTGAGGACTCCCGGAATGAACACTGCTGATAAGGCTGGCAGATGGCATTCTGCCAAAAGAAGAATCTTTGACACTTCCATCATTGCCATGTGGCTTCGAGTGCCGCCTTGATGATTTATGTACGCCACCATGGTGGCGTTGTCCGACTGTACTTGAACAGGCCTGTTCCGTACCAGAGGCAGGGCCAGTTTCAAAGCATTGAACACTGTCCGCAACTCCAGAATGTTTATTGGGAGAGATTCCTCCCTGGTCCACCGACCCTGAAGAGAGTGCTGCTCGAACACAGCACTCCAACCCCGCAGACTGGCATCCGTTGTCAGAAGGACCCAGTTGGAGATCCAGAAGGGATGACCCCTGCTCAATTGCTGGTCCTGTAGCCACCAGGTCAGTAACGGGCGAACCTCCGGAGTCAAGGAGATCATGCGAGTCCTGATCCGGTGAGGCAGGCCATCCTTTTTGGAAAGGATTCACCTCTGCAGAGGGCGGGAATGAATTTAGTGTACTCCACCAAGTCGAAAGCCGACACCATGAGGCCAAGTACTTGCATCGCCGAGTGTAATGACATACGTGGGCGAGATAGGAAGCATATTATTTTGTCCTGAAGTTTCAGGACTTTCTCTGAAGACAAGAACAACCATTGGCTGTGGATGTCCAATAATGCCTCCAGGTGCACCATGCTCTGAGCAGGGACCAGTGAGGATTTCTTCCAGTTGATGAGCCACCCGCGGGTTTGCAGGAATTGGAACGTCCGTTCCAGATGACGGAGGATAACCTCTGGAGAGTTCACCAGGATCAATAAACTGTCCAGATACGTCAGAATCCTGATACCCTGATGGCGAAGCAGAGCCGTCATGACCTTGGTGAAGATTCTCTGAGCCGTGGTCAGACCAAAAGGTAAGGCCTGGAATTGAAAATGTAGGTTGCCAATAGCAAACCGCTAGTATTGCAGATGCGACATGGCAATAGGTATATGCAGGTAAGCATCCTGTATGTCCAGAGATACCATATAGTCCATAAGCTCCAAGGATAGAACAATAGAGCGAAGAGCTTCCAATACGGAAATTGGAAACCTTCACAAATTTGTTCAAAGAGTTAAGGCTGAGAATGGGCCTGGAGGACCCATTCGGTTTCGGAACTAGGAACAGCGCTGAATAGTACCCCCTTCCTCTCTGAGCTAGAGTCACCGGTACTATCACCCCTGTGTCCAGGAGGGATTGTACCACCAAATGGAGTTTTTTTGCTTTTACTGGTTCTGAAGGGATGTTTGTTGAGCAAAACTGGCGAGGGGGACGTTTCCTGAAAGAGATGGCGCATCCGTGAGTGACGACTTCCTTTACCCAGGCATCTGAAGTGGTCTGTAACCATACCTGAGCAAACCGCAGAAGTTGGCCTCCCACCCAGGGGTCCCCCAGGCAGGGCCATAACTAGGTGTGTGCCAATGGTGCCTTGCCCACAGCGCAACTGCACTGAAGGCGCACCATCTGCAGCACCCCCCGCACGTACAGCCGTTTTAGTGAGTGAGGGAGTAGTTAAAGTTCCACTGTCCACCTACACAGCACAGCCCCTGTGCGGTAATTCTGCCTGTGACAACTGTCGCCGGAAAGGAGAGGGAGCGCTACTGTGGACGCCAGGACCCGTACATTACACGCCGCCCTCAGCTGATTCCGTCTGTGACAGCCGCCGCCGGCAAGGAGAGGGAGCGCTACTGTGGACACCAGGACCCGTACATCACCAGTCTCTACCCCCCGGTCCGACTCCGGGCGTGACCGCTGCACCTCTGGACGCTGACCGCCGGGTCCCCTTCGTTGCCGGGAGGCAGCTCCGCCCCCGGAGCCACCTCTGCACCGTCCCCACCTTGACTCTCAGCGGGGATCTGCCGCACCAACACAGCCCGTCCGCAGTGGTATCCGCCTTCCCGGCCCGCCTCTGTCAGGGCTGGAAGCCGCCTCTCTCTGGCATCGGTGCAGGGGGAAAAACAGCACAGCCGGTTACCGTTGTCCGCTCCGGCGCTACAGGACACGCCTCCGCCCCTGGTGATTGCGCAGCGCACTGTACCACCGCTCCAACGGTCAGTACACACGCTCAGCTACACAGCTGTCATGAGCCCCCTCTTGTCCTCCTGGTGCCCGGCGTGTGGCGGTTCTAGTGCTTTCCCCTCACGCCGGCTCTAGTGAGGGTAATTGCCCCGGTCTGTCCACTGCCACGGGTGTGGCATGGTATGCCGGCGACCAGCATACCGGCGCCGGAATCCCGACCGCCGGCATACCGACAGCGTTGCGAGCGCGAATGAGCCCCTTGTGGGCACGGTGGCGCGCGTAGCTATTTATTCTCCCTCCAGGAGGGGCATGGACCCCCACGAGGGAGAAAAACTGTCGGTATGCCAGCTGCCGGGATTCCGGCGCCGGTATACTGTGCGTCGGGATACCGACAGTCAGCAACCTGAAGACCATCCCACTGCCACTAATGGTTACTATGGCCACCAAAAGTCTAACATACCCTTATGACACCAAATGTCATTATGCCCACATAACTCCATTTTCGCAGCGTCCAGTCAGCCAAATAAACATACATGTAAAAATACAGGGCACATTCAGTTGCATTACTCAAATATACATATATATACATATATATATAATAAGAATTTACTTACCGATAATTCTATTTCTCGGAGTCCGTAGTGGATGCTGGGGTTCCTGAAAGGACCATGGGGAATAGCGGCTCCGCAGGAGACAGGGCACAAAAAAGTAAAGCTTTAGGATCAGGTGGTGTGCACTGGCTCCTCCCCCTATGACCCTCCTCCAAGCCAGTTAGGTACTGTGCCCGGACGAGCGTACACAATAAGGGAGGAATTTTGAATCCCGGGTAAGACTCATACCAGCCACACCAATCACACCGTACAACTTGTGATCTAAACCCAGTTAACAGTATGATAACAGCGGAGCCTCTGAAAAGATGGCTCACAACAATAATAACCCGATTTTTGTAACTATGTACAAGTATTGCAGATAATCCGCACTTGGGATGGGCGCCCAGCATCCACTACGGACTCCGAGAAATAGAATTATCGGTAAGTAAATTCTTATTTTCTCTATCGTCCTAGTGGATGCTGGGGTTCCTGAAAGGACCATGGGGATTATACCAAAGCTCCCAAACGGGCGGGAGAGTGCGGATGACTCTGCAGCACCGAATGAGAGAACTCCAGGTCCTCTTTTGCCAGGATATCAAATTTGTAGAATTTTACAAACGTGTTCTCCCCTGACCACGTAGCTGCTCGGCAGAGTTGTAATGCCGAGACCTCTCGGGCAGCCGCCCAAGATGAGCCCACCTTCCTTGTGGAATGGGCCTTAACCGATTTAGACTGTGGCAGGCCTGCCTCAGAATGTGCAAGTTGAATTGTGTTACAAATCCAACGAGTAATCGACTGCTTAGAAGCAGGCGCACCCAACTTGTTGGGTGCATACAGTATAAACAGCGAGTCAGATTTTCTGACTCCAGCTGTCCTGGAACATATTTTCAGGGCCCTGACAACTTCTAGCAACTTGGAGTCCTCCAAGTCCCTAGTAGGTGCAAGGCACCACAATAAGCTGGTTCAGGTGAAACACTGACACCACCTTAGGGAGAGAACTGGGGACGAGTCCGCAGCTCTGCCCTGTCCGAATGGACAAACAGATATGGGCTTTTTTGAGAAAAAACCACCAATTTGACACTCGCCTGGTCCAGGCCAGGGCCAAGAGCATGGTCACTTTTTATGTGAGATGCTTCAAATCCACATATTTGACTGGTTTTAAACCAATGTGATTTGAGGAATCCCAGAACTACGTTGAGATCCCACAGTGCCACTGGAGGCATAAAAAAGGGGTTTGTATATGCAATACTCCCTTGACAAACTTCTGGACTTCAGGAACTGAAGCCAATTCTTTCTGGAAGAAAATTTACAGGGCCGAATTTGAACCTTAATGGACCCCAATTTGAGGCCCATAGACACTCCTGTTTGCAGGAAATGCAGGAAACGACCGAGTTGAAATTTCTTTGTGGGGCCTTCCTGGCCTCACACCACGCAACATATTTTCGCCACACGTGGTGATAATGTTGTGCGGTCACCTCCTTTCTGGCTTTGACCAGGGTAGGAATGACCTCTTCCGGAATGCCTTTTTTTCCCTTAGGATCCGGCTTTCCATCGCCATGCCGACAAACGCAGCTGCGGTAAGTCTTGGAACAGACATGGTACTTGCTGAAGCAAGTCCCTTCTTAGCGGCAGAGGCCATAAGACCTCTGTAAGCATCTCTTGAAGTTCCCGGTACCAAGTCCTTCTTGGCCAATCCGGAGCCATGAGTATAGTTCTTACTCCTCTACGTCTTATAATTCTCAGCACCTTAGGTATGAGAAGCAGAGGAGGGAACACATACACCGACTGGTACACCCACGGTGTTACCAGAACGTCCACATCTATTGCCTGAGGGTCTCTTGACCTGGCGCAATACCTGTCCCGTTTTTTGTTCAGACGGGACGCCATCATGTCCACCTTTGGTATTTCACAACGGGTTACAATCATGTGGAAAAAACTTCTCAATGAAGTTTCCACTCTCCCGGGTGGAGGTCGTGCTGAGGAAGTCTGCTTCCCAGTTTCCATTCCCGGGATGAAAAACTGCTGACAGTGTTATCACATGATTTTCCGCCCAGCGAAAAGTCCTTGCAGTTTCTGCCATTGCCCTCCTGCTTCTTGTGTCGCCCTGTCTGTTTACGTGGGCGACTGCCGTGATGTTTTTCCCACTGGATCAATACCGGCTGACCTTGAAGCAGAGGTCTTGCTAAGCTTAGAGCATTATAAATTTACCCTTAGCTCCAGTATATTTATGTGGAGAAAAGTCTCCATACTTGATCACACTCCCTGGAAATTTTTCCCTTGTGTGACTGCTCCCCAGCCTCTCAGGCTGGGCTCCGTGGTTACCAGCATCCAATCCTGAATGCCGAATCTGCGGCCCTCTAGAAGATGAGCACTCTATAACCACCACAGGAGAGACACCCTTGTCCTTGGATATTGGGTTATCTGCTGATGCATCTGAAGATGCGATCCGGACCATTTGTCCAGCAGATCCCACTGAAAAGTTCTTACGTGAAATCTGCCGAATGGAATTGCTTCGTAGGAAGCCACCATTTTTACCAGGACCCTTGTGCAATGATGCACTGTTTTTAGGAGGTTCCTGACTTGCTCGGATAACTCCCTGGCTTTCTCTTCCGGGAGAAACACCTTTTTCTGGACTGTGTCCAGAATCATCCCTAGGCACAGCAGACGTGTCGTCGGGATCAGCTGCGATTTTGGAATATTTAGAATCCACCCGTGCTGATTGTAGCAGTATCCGAGATAGTGCTACTCCGACCTCCAACTGTTCCCTGGACTATGCCCCTATCAGGAGATCGTCCAAGTAAGGGATAATTAAGACGCCTTTTCTTCGAAGAAGAATCATCAATTCGGCCATTACCTTGGTAAAGACCCCGGGGTGCCGTGGACAATCCAAACGGCAGCGTCTGAAACTGATAGTGACAGTTCTGCACCACGAACCTGAGGTACCCTTAGTGAGAAGGGCAAATTTGGGACATAGAGGTAAGCATCCCTGATGTCCCGGGACACTATATAGTCCCCTTCTTCCTGGTTCGTTATCACTGCTCTGAGTGACTTCATCTTAATTTGAACCTTTGTAAGTGTTCAAAAAAAAAAATTTTTAGAATAAGTCTCACCTAGCCTTCTGGCTTCAGTACCACAATATAGTGTGGAATAATACCCCTTTTTTGTAGTAGGAGGGGTAATTTAATTATCACCTGCTGGGAATACAGCTTGTGAATTTTTTTCCATACTACCTCCTTGTCGGAGGGAGACTTGGTAAAGCAGACTTCAGGAGCCTGCGAAGGGGAAACGTCTCGACATTCCCATCTGTACCCCCGGGATACTACTTGTAGGATCCAGGGGTCCTGTACGGTCTCAGCGCCATGCTGAGAACTTGTCAGACGCGGTGGAACGCTTCTGTTCCTGGGAATGGGCTGCCTGCTGCAGTCTTCTTCCCTTTCCTCTATCCCTGGGCAGATATGATCTTATAGGGACGAGAGGACTGAGGCTGAAAAGACGGTGTCTTTTTCTGCAGAGATGTGACTTAGGGTAAAAAAAACGGTGGATTTTCCAGCAGTTGCCGTGACCACCAGGTCCGATGGACCGACCCCAAACAAGTCCTCTTCCTTTATACGGCCATACTGTGCCGTTTGGAATCTGCATCACCTGACCACTGTCGTGTCCATAACATCTTCTGGCAGTTATGGACATCGCGTTTATTCATGATGCCAGAGTGCAAATATCCCTCTGTGCATCTCGCATATATAGAAATGCTCTATAGTCAATAAAATACTGTCCCTGTCAAGGGTATCAATATTTTTAGTCAGGGAATCCGACCAAGCCACCCTAGCTCTGCACATCCAGGCTGAGGCGATCGCTGGCCGCAGTATAACACCAGTATGTGTGTATATACTTTTTATTATATTTTCCAGCCTTGTCAGCTGGTCCTTGAGGACGGCCCTATCTATAGACGGTACCGCCACTTGTTTTGATAAGCGTGTGAGCGCCTTATCCACCTTAAGGGGTGTTTCCCAACGCGCCCTAACTTCTGGCGGGAAAGGGTATACCGCCCATAATTTTCTATCGGGGGGAACCCACGCATCATCACACACTTTATTTAATTTATCTGATTCAGGAAAAACTATGGTAGTTTTTTCACATCCCACATAATACCCTCTTTTGTGGTACTTGTAGTATCAGAAATACGTAACACCTCCTTCATTGCCTTTAACGTGTGGCCCTAATAAGGAATACGTTTGTTTATTCACCGTCGACACTGGATTCAGTGTCCCTGTCTGTGTCTGTGTCGACCGACTAAAGTAAACGGGCGTTTTAAAACCCTTGACGGTGTTTTTGAGACGTCTGGACCGTACTAATTGTTTGTCGGCCGTCTCATGTCGTCAACCGACCTTGCAGCGTGTTGACATTATCACGTAATTT